>NW_027175832.1:5551224-6788724 GCF_023055335.1 Clinocottus analis
GACGGTCTAGTTTATGAGATTATAGAAGGGCTGGTTGAAGATTTTTGTAATGACAAACTTGTCGACTCGCTCAGCCCAGCCTCAACGCTTCTCCCTCCTGACTTCCCAGTGGTAGAATGACCTTCCTGTTAGAAATGCAGTGTCACTCATCTGCAGTATCTTCCATCATAGCATGAAAATGTATCTTTTAAAAAGCTACCATTGAATCAAATCCATCACCGAATCACTTGATTTTCTCTAATCACCCTTCAGGAACGGTCTTGTGTTCCTTCTCTTAATGCACATTTGTATTTCTTTCTCGTTTTTTTGAACACATAAATGTGTTCTGGCCTCAATTGCTCTTACTCCTTTGACTTGCCATCACTGTTTCTTTCTAATGGCAATAATATAAGCGTCTAACCGTGCGCTGTTGATCCCCTTGTGTCAGGCCCCATGGAGGAGCTGCACAGCCTGGACCCCAGGAGACAGGAGTTGCTGGAGGCCAGGTTCACAGGAGCCGTCAGTGGCAACACAGGAGGCAGCACTGGGAGTACCAGTGGAGGTGCTAAGGTAACTGTAATACAGAAAAACGTAAACCTTGTTTTTGTCACACACCACACACAAACACAGTCGACTCAGGATCTAAAGAGTCTGATAAGCTAAAAGTGGATTTTTTGCATTCCTGTTCTTTGACCAGTGAAGGATTGAAAACTCACAATCTCTGTTAAAAAGACAACACTTATTTGAGACTGCTCAAGAAATTGGATCCATCATTTAGATATCAATAACAAGAAATATCCAACCTTGAGTTCTAATATCAACACGAGTGACAACCAGTGCTTGCTTGCAACAGAAAGAATGCCGTAGACAAGTTGTAGCAGCCTTGAAGCTTGTGTTAGTTAGTCAGTGACTAACTCTACAAGATAGTCCCTAGGACCGTCAGAAGGTACTGCCTTCGCAACTGTGACCTTTCATAGGCAGGAAATAAAAAAAACACAACCTTGTTTTGTGGTGGAAAAGCAGGTAAAATTTCCTGTTTTACATATAAAAAGGAAGCAGGGATTTCGTCAATATATATGTGGTGGAAAAGAGCCAAGTGACACACCCAATAACTGAAGATCTGGATTCTTATTCAGATTCGGGGCCTGCATTGGTCTTAGTTTGATTTTGTTTACATTTCATGAGGTTGCTGAACTTTTGATAGCACTACAGACTTGTAGACAATATTTTCTTATTGTATGTGTTCACTTATTTGTTTAAATCTTCACAATGTGCAGGGTCTGGCCAATGAGTCTTCTAACCACAGCTATGGTAGCCTGGGCTCGTCTAGCGACAAGGAATCAGAGGTAAAACACGGACACGTGCATTACTGTATTTATTTTGATAAGACGGAACAAAAGAAATTGGAATAACAATACTTCTTACTTTATCACACATATGAAGTCTGGTTAGTCTCAATACATCCTTGCTCTGCCCACTCGTCTTTCTGTCCCTCCCACTACCTCCACCTCTCCTTCTCTTCTCTTCCTAGAACTCTGATATGAAAAGAGGGAGCTCCCCTGCCTACTCAGTATGTACTCTTTCTTCCTGCTGCTCTTTCCTACTGAACAATGCCACTCAAACCAGCTTTGTTAGGTAAAACACAAGGGATTTATGCCTTTTTTTGTCTCTCTCTCTCTCTCTCTCTCTCTCTCTCTCTCTCTCTCTCTCTCTCTCTCTCTCTCTCTCTCTCTCTCTCTCTCTCTCTCTCTCTCTCTCTCTCTCTCTCTCTCTCTCTCTCTCTCTCTCTCTCTCTCTCTCTCTCTCTCTCTCTCTCTCTCTCTCTCTCTCTCTCTCTCTCTCTCTCTCTCTCTCTCTCTCTCTCTCTCTTATTTCATATCGATTCACAGACCCCGGAGAAAAAACACTCAGAATCGTCCAGGGGGAGGAAAAGGAAAGCTGACACCTATTCCGAGAGCAGCCAAGGTATGACTGACACCTGCATGCAAAAAAATGGGATGATGTAGATATTTATGCATCCATGACAGTAAGTCTTTGCTATTTTTTTTAATGCAGGGAAGACCTCCACACGTGGGCCCAAGATCAGTGACTACTTTGATGTGAGTATTAAAGCAACTCTCGCTATTCCAAAAAGTCACAGTCCTTATTTTTGAAATGGGTTTTTAAGTCTGCCCATTTTTGCTGCAAAGTTCCAGGGTGGGAATGGTTCCAGTCCAGTCAGAGGCCTCCCATCAGCTCGCCGCTCTCCACAGAACTCGCACTCTGCCCCGGGCTCAATTGTGAGTTTTTCACAAACAACAAAATGCCTTACACAAGAATTATTGATTGAGTTAGTTGCACATGAGGTGGATGTGATTTTCTGTGTTTCAATATAAGGTTTTAAAATCCCTACTTGTCTATAGATCCGGCAGAATAGCTCCTCTCCTACGAGTCTGTGTTTTGGAGAACACAATCCTAAAGCCTCCTCCAGCAAGTGTGTCCAGGTAAATGTCATGCATACATTAAACACTCACATGAGACACTTTATTGTATATTTATTAATACAACTCTGACTGGTTTATCTTTGTCTGAATCCTTCAGACGGAGCTAACGGGCCTGAAACTTGCCGCTCTGGAGAGCAACAAGAGTCTGGACCTGGAAAAAAAAGAGGGACGTATAGATGACCTGCTCAGAGTAGGTTCAGGATCCATGAACTGAGTTTTGATGGAAAGTGCATGAAACTGTCTAATGTACAGCAGGTTATTATATCAAGTTTGCACTGTGTTTATAACTCCACATCCAAACTTAATGCACTCCCTGCTGTTTTTCCTTAATAGGCTAACTGTGACTTGCGGAGGCAGATAGATGAACAGCAGAAACTCCTGGAGAAATACAAGGAGAGGCTCAATAAGTGCATCACCATGAGCAAGAAACTGCTGATAGAAAAGGTATCTGTCTTTTAATGCATTCATCCTTTTGTGTATTCATCATACACTTGGTTGAAAAAAACCCATCTGTATTCAGACATTTCTATTCCCTTGTGGGCAGAAGGAAAAAACATCTGACAGACACATCCCACTGTACATGCGCCTTACAGAGACTTTCGTCTTATCATATTCTTACAGTTAATGTGTCAGCAACCTATAGAAGATTTTAAATGTATTACTTTTTAAAAAAACCTACCGACTTGCACCTGCTACTTACATAGAGCAACAGCTTTTCTGATAATAAGTTAAGCCAGTAAAAATGCAAACTGGAGCTGCTCCAGCAAGCTGTGTCTTATACTTGAGGCAGTATAAATATTACTGTAGTTGTAATAAATTCCAATTCTGCATTCAACTTGCGTTGGATCCGTCTCATTAGTCAGCCGTCATTCTGTTAGTAGAGATTTCTGTCTGCAGTGTAGTTCGTACGTGAACCAATTTCCCTTTGCACCATTTAAGTAAACGTATGCTTAAAGGTATTTAAAGAATTTTGTGTGTTGGAGTTGGTGTTAACACATTTTAGTCTGGGTGGAGAGAAGTTATAGATGAAGGCTTTTTGTCACTTGTCACATTTTGTTTGTCTAATGTGTGCCTGTATTTGCGAACAGAGCACCCAGGAGAAGCAGTCATGTCGTGAGAAGAGCATGCAGGACCGTCTCCGTTTAGGTCACTTCACCACCGTCAGACACGGAGCGTCCTACACAGAGCAGTGGACGGACGGATACGCATTCCAGAATCTGATCAAGTGAGTGACGGAAAACACGTGCATAGTTTACACACATTTTAACAGACTAACCATACTAGATTGCAAACGAGTGTTGCAGCTCTAAACCATGTTATAAGGTCAGACATAAAGTGGCTTTTAAGTGGAATTTCTGTGCCTGTTTCACTTCACAGCCAGGAGCGAAGCATATGAAAGACTGTTTATTGTCTGCTACAGTATTTCCCACATGACTCATTCCCTATACCACACTGTATAGGCAACAGGAGGGCATCAACCAGCAGAGGGAGGACATAGAGCGACAGAGGAAGCTGTTGGCCAAGAGGAAGCCTCCAAACCCTGCATCTCCCTCCCTCTCGGTTTCCTCCACTTCTGAAGCCAAGCAGCGAAAAACTAAGGTGGTCAACGGCAACGACTCAGACCCGTTTCTCAAGCCCTCCTTGCCCCAGCTGTGAGTACAAATAGCTACATACCGTCAGGGAAACACACTCATAAAGAATGAGGAATGATTGTCCCCTGTTTGTGTTGTTTTGTCTGTAGAACTTAGTGGTCATACATCCTAGGCCTCTTTTAGATATTCATAATTTTAGTCTTCATAATTCCAATTAAAGAGGATATTTTTGAGATTTTTCTGTCTGGAGATTTTGACTTGTACATATTTTGTCAGACTGACACTCGCTGAGTACCACGAGCAGGAAGAAATCTTCAAGCTTCGCCTTGGACATCTAAAGAAGGTTGGTGAAATGGATTTTTGACTCAATTAACTCAACATATGTGACCATAAGACACATTTATCTATTGAAATGTACATTGAGATGTTTAGAATGTAATTAAAACAATGCATAGATGATTATTAATGCAGTTAAATGACAGCTTGAGTTTTACACTGTTCGATTATATACATGGGTTTTAAGTGCATGACATTTCAATAGTGAAAGAAAGAATTTCACATGGTGTAATTCTACAGGAGGAAGCAGAGATCCAAGCGGAGCTGGAGCGGTTGGAGCGGGTGAGGAACCTCCATATCAGAGAGCTGAAGAGGATAAACAACGAGGACAGCTCAGCGTAAGTCCGTTCTCCGCACAGTACCATAACGTGCCAAGCCTTTTGTTAGGACATAAAGGTCAGAATATGGAAGTGCAATCAAATCCCATTTGAAAAAGCGCTGGTTTAAAAGCTGACACAAGAATCGGGTAGAAGCAGTGAACAAAAAGATGTTGTGCCCCCTCACACAGGTTTAAAGACCATCCCACCTTGAATGAGAGGTACCTGCTGCTGCACTTGCTGGGCAGGGGCGGCTTCAGTGAAGTCTATAAGGTAATGTGTGGTTGGACTAGATTGTATTTTCTATTCCCTCTCACTGTAAAGAATGTTTAGGAGACAAATGGGTGTGTGTTTTCTTGTCACGCAGGCTTTTGACCTGTTTGAGCAGCGCTATGCAGCTGTTAAAATCCACCAGCTCAACAAAAACTGGAGAGAGGAGAAAAAGGAGAACTATCACAAGTAGGTCCCACACACACACACACACACACACACACACACACACACACACACACACACACACACACACATCCCTACCTTAAGATAATCAAAGGCAAAATGTTTATCCAGCAACTTGCGCACTACTTTGACATGTATTTCCTTCCAGGCATGCATGCAGGGAGTACCGGATACACAAACAGCTGGACCATCCCAGAATAGTCAAACTGTATGACTACTTTTCCCTGGATACTGACACGTGAGTCAACTCTGACCTCTGACTTCTGACCTCCGACAGCTGCAGTGCTGCTTGTTTGACATATCCTGAGGTTCTTCATCACTCAGCACTGGATTAAAAAGCATTTTTACAGCGGCTTTTAAACAACATGGTGCACATCAGCATGATTCAAACCTTTTGAAAAGGCACTACCCAGTAAGCATTCAAAATAGTGCATGAGTTGTTTGTATTGTGCCTTAAGGCTCTACGTCAGTGGGTGCTACGCATAAGAGCAAACATCACACGGGTGTTATCAGATTGGGAAAGACTAAGTGGTAAAAGCACTTCACAGAAAACTGTATGATTCAGCATCCACATGCAACAATGCAAGTTTTTTTAAAAGGTTTAATTGTTAACTAAGCAGGTGCACTTTAGTCACCTGCACTCAAATGAGACATAAAAACTCATCACTAATGTTACGATACTGTATATCTGTTCAGATAAACAGATGAAGATGCCTAAATGTACAAAGGTTGCGCTCGTATTGGACCATGTTAGCAAAGCTTTTCAGCTCACATTCCCTCCTGGAAACTTACTTGACAAAGTAATTCTCACTCGGTAGCAGAATGTCCTGACTCTGACCTCTAACCTTCATGCAAAAGAGGAGAAAGTAGAATTTTTTTCCTCTTTGCCTCCGGTCTTTCCAGCTCTTAAAATACACTCTCCGTCCTCTGCTCTTCCAGGTTCTGTACAGTTCTAGAGTTCTGTGAAGGCAACGACCTGGACTTCTACCTGAAGCAAAACAAGCTGATGTCAGAGAAGGAGGCACGCTCCATTGTCATGCAGATTGTCAGCGCCCTGCGCTACCTCAACGAAATCAAACCCCCCATCATCCACTACGACCTCAAACCTGGTAGGTCCTGTTATGGATGACTCATACGCGTAATTAGATAAATGAATAATATTCTGATGAACAATTGCACTGCTTCGTTTGCAGTGCAGTGCAATTCCCTACAATGCTGTGCAATTCCCTGTATGTGAACCTGATTTTGTGTCAACCATTCCGTCTCACACACTGTACTGAGTCTCATTGTCTTGTGTGGTGTGCAGGTAACATCTTATTGGTGGATGGTACTGCATGTGGAGAAATCAAAATCACAGACTTTGGCCTGTCTAAGATTATGGATGATGATAACTATGGTGTGGACGGGATGGACCTCACATCCCAGGGGGCAGGCACCTACTGGTAAGACACACACTCACGCATAAACTGACATTGTAAAATATCATAGTAACATAGTGGCATGGTGTGTTAAAGCCTCTTTTATAGTCAATGTGAAATGTTCAACATGTTCTTGGTCATTTTCTTGTGGCATATTGCAAATGGCAGAACCTCATTCATGATCTTATGGACAGTGGGTTGTGACAGTATTTTTTTAAGGAATTACCTACATTTCTACCACTTTTACGTTATGAAAGTCAAGGAGTATGATTTCTCTTACATAGTTTAAAATGATTGCATTCTGTGTGTGTGTTTCAGGTACCTTCCCCCGGAGTGTTTTGTGGTGGGGAAGGAGCCACCTAAAATCTCCAACAAGGTGGATGTCTGGTCTGTGGGTGTGATCTTCTTCCAGTGCCTCTACGGACGCAAGGTACAACACTGAACTTCACCTGCTACACTGGAGAAAGCAAACAGACTATACACACCTGCAGTAGATTGTTTCAAATGGATTCAATGACCATGACGGGCCACTTGGACCAATTCTGAGAGGCAATCTTTTCATAGTAAATGAATTATTCTGGTTCCACTAACATGAGTTAAGGCACATCGGATTATTCATGATTTCATGTTTTGTTTTCCCAGCCGTTTGGTCACAACCAGTCACAGCAGGATATTCTCCAGGAAAACACCATCCTCAAAGCCACAGAGGTTCAGTTCCCTGCTAAACCGCAGGCTAGCACAGAGGCCAAGGTAGAACACACACACACTCTCACTCTCACACACAAGCCCAAAACGATATTACAGAAATGTCAATGACCAACGATAATGATATTTGTATTGCAGTCTTGGTGGTGTTGGAATAATCAGAAAGATGTGTTCCCTTTCATATTTCATGGTTCATCTGATCTGTTTGCTTTGCTCTTTCTTGTCACGCAAATACGGGCAAACCGCTATTAATGTGTTATTTCAAAGGAAACATCAGTTATGTGACTAGTATGCCCCCAGACCTTCCTGGCTGGCGACTACATGTCCTCGTAGAATTTCCTATTTAGTGAACCACATACCTTCGTCACATTAAAGGATATTAAGCTGTCACATTTATTTTCCCACTTTGGGTAGCTCTCTCTTGGCGTCGCTGATTTAAATACTCAAAACATCAAGGTATATTAACAAATCCAAAACTGCCGTGAAGCAGCCCCACTGAGTCCTACTATAAAGTATAAAGTGGGGATAATAAAGGGATGTAACCTCAGTCTGAACATCAAAGCAAAGTCCCAGTTGGCAAATGAATCGTCTCAGGGTATTTATCATCGCTCTGCCCAACCCTCGTAATCATTATCTTAACTGAGTTGAGACATTGGTGTGTTGCAATTTTACTGTAATTTAAGTTTTAATGTCAACCAAAACGTTTGAACACGTTTGCTATATAATAATATGTAAACATGCTGGAACATCTCTTATTGTCTATAATGTATAGCTATAAAAAAAATAACAGTTCAAAGTACAGTCTTTGCCTCCAAGTAGACAAAAGATATGGTTTTTCAAAGTAAACATATTGAGTCTACAAAAGCACACGGCCTGCAGCTCTTTTCATGATGTGTTCTGATCTGCAGGCATTCATCAGGCGCTGTCTGGCGTACCGCAAGGAGGACCGGTTTGATGTTCACCAACTGTGCTCGGACTCCTACCTCCTCCCTCACATGAGACGTTCAAACTCCTCCGGCTCCCTGCAGCCCGCCGCCTCGTCTCTTCCTACCTACTGACTGGCTCTCTCGCATGATTGACAGGATCCTCTGGCAAATCTCAAGGCAGGCATTGTTGGAATCTGAAGATAATGGATGCAGCTCTTTTTTTTTTTCTTCTTTTTTTACCCGAGCTGTTCCCAAATGGATGAATAAGCAACAGAGCAGAATAAGATGGAAAAGTGTGAAACTCCCTTTGCACATGTTGTCCTAAGTTGTGCCCTAGAACTCAATGGTGTGAGATGGGGAAAGAACATAACTGGAAAATAGAATAGAAGGAAGAGAGCAGGGCACGAATAGAAAGAGGCTCATTCTTGTTTAGTGCCAGAAAAGAAAATAGAAAATCAAGTGGATTTCTTTTGAAACTTAATTAATCAACCCCTTAGGAGATATTTCAACAGCTATAGGAGCTCCTCAAGGCTGTGTCCAAGCCCACGTCTTTTATTTCAACTCCATAGTACATCTCACAAGTTGGCTTAGAATTTGTTCAACATAAAGCCGCTAGTAGACGTTCTCTTGTTGATGAGTTAAGGGTGGCATTGGCCAGTGGGAACCTAAATAAAAAGGGTATGAGTGTCTGAGCATCAAATATGGGCTTCCTGCTCAAGTAAACTGCACTCCATTGTTATAAGGCACAAGATGATGGTTACATCTGAATGGGTTTGCCCTTAGAATCCCTCTGTACACGATGGGGTTCACTTCAAAGTGACATAACCTTGATGGGACTCCATTTAAAAAAAATAATAAAATAAAAAAATAAGATAAAGTTCCAGATAAAATGTCTGGGATTGATTTGCACTTCCGGTCCAGGTTGTGGTGATCTGGTCTCGCACATTTGGCATGAAGTACTACAGCGTGGGCTAGTTCTGAACTTATCAGTCGCCAAGTCTTCCGTTGAGATTTTCTCTTTTGTTGCAAAGCAACTCTGATCAACTGCTGGGTTTACAGGAAGTAGGTCTGTGAATCTGTCTTCATCATTTTTGTTATTCAGGTAAGAGTCTAAAGTATTACAGTACCATGTTTTCATTGATGTCCTCAGCAATCTGCCTGAAGAGAGTTGGACTGAACTGAGTGACTGGATCCGCTGTTACTGTACTGCAAAGACTCGGGACTCAGACTTGAGTGTACATTTCATGTGCCGGAGACATCACTCTCTAGCAAATCCATAACGAGGCTTATCCTTGCTTCCCAGTGTCTCACTTTGCTCTGTTGATTTGTGTTTCCTCCTGAAAGCTGTTCTCAGTTTGCTGCTATAAATTTTGCTTTTAGTTTGTAAAGTGTGAATGGTTTTTGCCTTGAATATGTGCATACTTGAACTTTGTTAGGAGGAACACTCTCCAATGCCCCCCCTCGACACACACACACACACACACACACACACACACACACACACACACACACACACACACACACACACACACACACACACACAGCTATTCGGGGTGTGCAACATATTGATTCCTGTGCCACCAACATAAACGTCTACATGGGTTTTTGTTTATTTACAAGTCCAACAGACATTATATGAAACAAAGACCCGATATTATGCCAGTCGAGGTGGGCACACTCCTACGTTGGCATGATTTAATGCAGCTAGAATTCAAGTGGATATATCCAAATGTTGTCGTCCTGTAAATATAACACTTACTTGTACGTTGTTGTGACATTATAAACCATCTGAAATACAGGCAACCTGGACTCTGTGCAAAGCACATCTGTCAGATGAAGGACAAGTGGGAGCAGTTAACAGTTACTTGTGGGTGTCTCATCTTCTCGCTTTGCTCTATTTAAGTTTTAATTGATTTTTCTATGTTTAAAAAAACAAAACTGACGTAGTCAGATTAAAGCGCAGGAAACTCCTGCTTACGCCTTGCTTCCCCCAAATAAAAGCAAAGGATGAAGCGCAATGGAAAAAAAAATAGGTGTGTCCGGTTTGATAAACTAATCTGTTTCACTTAGATGCAGTAAGGCCTAAAACAAACTTCCCCCTTCAACATTTTTTGTCTCTCCTATTTGACAAAACAACTTGAGAAAATAGGTGCTAGCATCAAGTGCACTTGTCAAATCACATTAGCAGTGGGGTGCAACATTCAGCCCTGGTATTCAGATGCAATAACGTTTCCCCTACAAGTCTTAATAATCATGCTGTGTGTATCCTGTGGAGGGTTATGCAATGTCATTAGAATGTTTCATTAAGGATGGAGCACAGTACGGTGACATCTGTGTGTGGGGACAAGGACCCCTCCACTTTTTACAGTTATTTAATAAAAAAAAAGAAGCGCCTCCTCAAGCTCCCAGTCCCCTTTCAACTCCAGCTCTGTTCACCTGTTCGTCTTAATCAGCTAATGTAAGAAATATTCAGAGTGACATGTTGGAATATCGTTAACACTTTGTAAACGTATTATTGCCTAAATATAAACTCCATAAAAGTGCATTTTTGTTGTATATCTTACTTTGAGGTAAAGGTGGTACTAAAAAAATGTTAGTGTGTACAATGCTGAGAACTGCAACAGGCAAATTACATTTTTGTATTTGAATGATTAAGTGTGTTTAATATTTTAGCACATGGGTCTCCAAACTTTGACAAAAATATAAGGAAATATGGCTCACACATGAAGCTTGCGCTTGAGTGTTGTAATTCTCAGTTTAACCACTAGATGGTGCTATTGTCTTCAAAAAGGCAGATTCTCAGCAAAACAACATTTAAAGAAAAAGTTTTACCACACATTACAAAGATGGCAAGTGAGTGCAGAATATTTCAGACACGGTGGGAACATTTTCGAGATCTGAACAAAAGCCGACTGATAACCACAACAGCATGTCTGGGATGTCCTTCGCATGTCAACCGCCAATCTGACTCCCGACCTGCATCCTTCAGTCCAAAGTGCAGTGTCACTGAATTATAGGTGAGTTTAACATACATGTCACAGTATTTATGTGTTAATGAGCCCAATTACTTATTGCATTGAATCAATTAAAGTTGATTTGTTAATGACCCCAATTGCATAATGATCTTAAATACTCATCCTCTTGTCTCTTTATTGTCCTTCTCATCTCATGTTATTTTTTAATATAAACACGGGTCAGTGAGAGAAAACAAATAAATCAAAGACAAAGATAATTGTAGACTCTGATCAATATTAATTAATGCGCTTTATTTCAACTACATCAAATGGTCAATTTAAACACAATCACTGAAATGCTGTAAAAACTTGCACTTTCAAACTGAACACATCTTTAAAAAGAAGTATCCCAAATACATTCTGTAGCTGCACCACGGTTCTGATCACTCATAAATATCAACATATGATCAAAAATATTATAGAAAATATGCTCCATCACAGCTTCCTGTGTGTACTGAGTCACAGTGTTTCAAATGTATACTAAAAAGAGTAATAGCAGACAATGGCGGTTGACATGAATACTCCAAACAGCCACTCAAAGCTAATAACCTCAGCTTTTTGTGCACAATACATAATTCAAAGTATTTTTATTTTAAATGTTTTTTAAAACACATAATTTTTCTGAAACCAGACTAGTGTAAATCGTATTGTGCTGTTGCCACCTATTGGTAAAATTAATTATTGTGTCGGGCATCACCTAATCTGACTGAGACGCTGATAAACTTGTCTTTGCCTTGACGTAATTTTCATCTGAACAATATCTGTCTTCCAATAAATCAAAACTTTAACAGAATCGAAGAGTATGAAAGAGACATCCTAATTTCAAAAATATTATATATGCATTAGGTATAGCTGTGCAGATATAATCATGCCCTTCTCCAATTAAAACAAACTAATATGTTCATTGATAAAACAAGCGTTCATGTGAAACTACAGCAGGAAACCACCTGAATTGTTGGCTGTGCAGCGTGGGCGATGTATGACATGGAGATCCACATTTTGGGCGGCCTATCTGTGAACGCCCACAAGTTCTTCCTTTGCCTACTAAAGCCACAACAAAGCAGTATGTGATTGTATTTGTCTTGTATTGACTCGATTTTCTGGTCAACGTTTTTTATTTTTCTATTCTTGCTGGTAATCGTCAGTTTATTTTGGAAACTTCCCAACTGTGACAGTTTGCATCTAAATTGAAGAAACCTGCTTCATTTGCGTGAAAACGACTTTCCATCTACACTTAAAATTGGTTAAATGATGGTCATTAAGGGTGCATTATCAATCCGCTTTGGCAATATAGTTGTTTACAAATATTTGGTAAATCATGGGTCCTTCAGTCACAAAAAGAAATATCCATGAACTCTATTAACCGCATGAGTTATTTGAAGTATTTGAAACAATGGCTGTTTTAAAATGACCAAGACCAGAATAACAGCAATATTGTCATGGAGGGACAGGATTTCAGCATGTTGTGGACCGGCTCACTCCATGTTTTGTAGCTCCACCGACGGTAAAAGAGGCCTTTTTACCATGTGAAGCACTCTCTCATACACGCTGGCGTTTGGTAGTCACACACTGCCCCACATAGAACAACAACAGGTCACCATGAAGTAAAACAACTGGTGTCTGCAGTGTAAATGTGCTGCCAATGTGGGGCAGTGGGTATGGCAGTACTTCCTGTTGATGTTTTTAATGTGTTGATAACCACTACAGAACTGCCAGGTGCTATTCTATCTCTGTTTTAGCACCACTTCCTGTCTGTCAAGTGTAATGTGTTAATGTTGGGGATGGAGGTGGATGAATAGTGCCTCTCCAAAAGTGATATGAATGCAATTCAAGGTCTGGGTGCTCTTTATGTTCTTTGTGGCAATAGAAGAGTCCACAGGAACTGGCACAAGGGAATGTTATTGGTCCGTTGCCAGGTCTACAGGTCTTTGACTGCCTGCCACATCTCTGGAGAGATTGATGATCCAATGTTCCTCTCAAGTATTGTTTGTGTTCCCAGGAGAGGGTTATGTAACATCATCTTCCATATTATGCACCGTTCTTCTGTTTTAAAAGACATGGGGACAGTCATGTATAAAGATGTATTTATAAAGACGTTTTTTAAAGACGTTTTTTTCCACTCCAATCCCATGTTGAATGGCCAGTTCTTGGTGCTTACAGATTTTTCCGTGGGAGTTTAAATACAACATTTACTTTGTTTGTTTTGAGGTTAGTGTATCGAACCAGGAAATACATATCTGCAAAATATGTTGTCTGTTCCTGTCTAGCAGATGGCAGGAAAAAAATCTACCATTACTTACTTACTGAAAGTTTGATTAAAAGTGATTTGTTGAACAACGAGGCACTGTTCACAATCTAGAAACTTAAAAGACCCATTCTTTTTCACAATGGATTTCCTTCATGGTGGTGCATTGCATGTCCACAAAGGGTCTGGCTGACTTTGCTCTGGTATGCAGTCTGACGGTCTGTTGTATTTTTAAAGTTTATTTCAGGGTTAAGAATGTGGGCCTGGGGGACAGTCTATTCATATTATCATCACATCTAACATAAGCTCCGGGGTTGGGTCTGGACCGCACCTGAGTTACTAAGAAGCCGCTCGCTTTCAATCCGCAAACTACGACTCCCAGCATTCAACGCGCGGGAGCCGGGGAAGCAGCGCTCGAGCGCGGAGCTACATTTGCACTTCCACAGCGGGTTTGGAAAACCGTCACGCCGCTGGATAAACGGTTTTAAACAACGAGTCAACACAGCGTGGCATTTCTTTTCACTGTTGCTTTTCAGACGAGATCTTTCAGCATGGGGAATGGCGTCAATAAGGTAGGACTCCCACCTGTTGCACGCGACAGTCGTTGAGTTCAGGCTCACGAGAGGTCCTCGGTATTTTCAGACGTCCTCTTCACTCGAGTCTTTTCGATGTTTATTTAGAGAAGTTGTGCTGATGGTTTTGACAGGACATAAACCATATACACTTAAGTGTATATACATGTTTATTACAATTGTTTTACCTTGTATTTTGGTTATTTTTATAATCACGTGAACTCAAGTTTACACTTGAACTTAGTATTTTTAATACTTAACGTTACTCTCTTCATAACAGAGTTCTCTGCCTGCTGCACAGATGTAAATTAGCTTACAGCTAACTCAACGAAGAAGCTGTTGACTGTCCATGTTAAATACATCAATAAAAATTTTTAAAAAAAGGATGATGATAGTGCTTTTAATATGTCTCCTTCGTGTGTACGTATACATCTCTTTCCTTATAGGTCCTCCCTGACTTGTACTTGGGGAATTTCAGAGGTTTGTCTAAGTGTTTTTTCTTGTTGATTTTTAAAATCATTTTTATTTGGTTCTTGCATATGACAACACAAACCATAACACCATTAATTTTGCTTGTGTTGTCATTTGTTTGTGTCAGATGCCAGAGACAGAGAACAATTAGCCAGAAACAACATCACACACATCCTGTCCATTCATGACAGTGCTGCTCCCATCCTCCAGGTGAGAAGCTCTCTATTGTTTATATATATATATATAATATATATATATATAAAACACCTTTTGCTCCTGTGTGCATCTTACATTTCTTATTCATTTTTTAAGCAACATGTTCAAGCAAATGAGGCTGAACAGATCTGATTGGGCCCTCTCTGTGTTAGTTAGTATAGTGCACGTGACTCGAACTCTCAGACCATGAACCGGTCTGTCAGGTCGGTTGGGAAGAGGCAGCGTGCTTCTTCTTGAGCAAACAGTAGTCCTTCCCGAGTGAGTGAATACACTATAAGCCTGGGAGTTTTATGCTCCTGTGATAGCTGGAGTATCATGACGAAATGCAAGTCAACAACAGTTGGTTCGGTCAGTGTGCTGAGTTGTGTGTCTGCGTGGGTTTCAGAGTAGGCGGTTGTTTTTCTTCAGCCAGTGTGCGCTGCGCTGTCTTTTTTCATTATTTCTTTTTCAAGGTTATTTACTTAGATATAAATATTCAAGTACAAAATCAGCTTATTTTCTCAGTTTTGTAATTCTTTTGAGGAGGGACGCACAGGTGTGTCTACAAATGTTTGTAACATTGCCTTTATTCTCCCACATAAAAAAGCACGGCATCTGTCCTCCATCAGCTACACGTTGATGTCCAGTGATGTTCACCAGCTGCTGATTACTGATTTGTTTTCTCAGAACAAGTGACTGCTGACAGGTAACTAGTAGCACTTTGTCCCTCAGGAGATGACCTATCTCTGCATTTCAGCAGCCGACTTGCCCACACAAAACCTGTAAGTACCAAGATGCAGCACAGCAACACAGAACAATGCAAGGCTGTGGCAGAGAGAGCTAGAGCGAGAGAGAGAGAGAAAGAGAGAGAGTAAAACATCCATTTGAGCCTACACTGTGTGGGTGTCTTGAGGTGCATTTTCTTGAAGCTAATGTGTAACTGATATCATTTCACAAGCTGTGAATCACAGTAATCACAATAACTGGATTCAGGGCTTGAGGCATAGTTTTTTTGACACACACACACACACACACACACACACACACACACACACACACACCCTTCTATGACCAAATTCACATATCAGGCTGCCTTTTAGCAGCAAGGAAGTCTCGCAGCTCAGTGTTGACGCTGTGGTTGGTGCCGGGCCTCTATTTATATGCAACCCCCCACCCTGCTCTCCACACATTTGCACATGGACATGCACATATGTATACACACACACATATGCACACTCAAGACCTTGTCAGCTTTACTGCCCCGGTTGCCTTGTACTTCTTTGGTTCATACTGCAAAGTGTTTGAAAGCTGTTATGCGATTACTTGACACCATCTCTCTCAAACTTGACATGAACACACCCTTATTCCTGTTCATCTAAGATAAGAAATAAAAGGGTTTGACAAGTCGGGTGCAAAAACGTACACGGGAAAAAGTGTATGCTAGCTTTAAATGCATGCAGCGGCTCTGAAGTGTCAGTGAGGACAGAACCACAGCACATAGTCACAACCTGTCTCCAGCTCATGCTGTGACCTTGTAATGGTTTAATGTGGTCTCTTAACAAACATTTTTATGCTCCACAGAACTCAGCACTTTAAACAAAGCATAATATTCATGCACGAGTCCCGCCTGAAAGGAGAAGGCTGCCTTGTTCATTGGTGAGAGCGAGACATCTTGTTAATCTTTACTGCAAAGCTAGAACCACACAAACAAGGGATACATGTAGCCAAACAAGAACGTTTTCCTTCAGGTATCTTATAATACAATCTAGCTGTGTTGAACAGAAATGTACAATTCATGTAGAGCTAAAAAAAAACAACCTGAGATCAACAAGTGAGCTCATGTGTAACTGCTGTGCAGAAGGGATTAAATGATAAGCAAAAGCCTATTCTTGAACTTCCTAAAACAGAATAGAGTAAAAAGGCTGAACCAGTTTGTGTAGTCGGGTAGCTGACCATTTGTTCACAGGGAAAGTTATATTTGGTTAGACAGAGGGTCTTCTCGGAAATTCAGGGGAACAAAAGGCTATTTATAAGCGCTGTACTGCTACTGTTTTATTTCTTATTATACTTATTGACAAATCTCTCAGACTGACGCCTCATTTTTGATACTTACTGAGCAGTTCTTGAATGTAATTCTCTGTGTCACTGTCACTGTGGATGGCATCGCCTCCTGTAGATGTTTAATGTGATAAGTATTACTGGGAATCTTTGGGCTATTTTATATTATCCTCATTTAGGAGGTGACCTGGTTTCAACTTCTAGTTCTCATACCAGTTTAGTTTTCCACGAATTCAGGAAATGCTAATGTATCCTGGATTATGACAAAAGACTATTTTAGTTTCTTAAAGTCGGAATAGGGACTTATAAATATATCTAAAACCAGGAAATGATGTGTTAGATGCAGTGTTGGGAAGGTTACTTTCCGAATCTCATAGTCATGTAACTCATGATTAAATTTGATCAAATATCTCAAATTTGGCGATTTAAAGATGAAAAGTGCTTCTTTTTTTTTTAAAAAAAAAGGAGACTTTAACCAGGTACTTTATACTTCATGACAGTACTCAACAATAATTACTGTCAAACCTTTATTAAAACCTATTTTCAATAAATATAAAGTCGGACAGAAACAGAACTACTGCATGACTGTTATAGTTTACATATAAGCGCTTTTACTGAAAATAATATAATCAGATCTCCAATAACTCATTACAATTTAATTTATTTGGTAATCTAATTATGTACCCCTAGTATAGTCTTTATAGCATAATCAGAATAGACTATTGTAAAACCTGACTATAACCTGGATGCTCATGCTGACACTCAATTGCTGCATTCATCCATTTCAATGAAGTTTAACGTCATGCCTCATAGTATTTGTCCATCCCTCTCTGCTTCCAGTTTGGCAGGCGTGTCCCGTAGTGTCACCCTGGTGGTGGCTTACATCATGACGGTGACGGGTCTGGGCTGGCAGGAGGCGCTGGCTGCAGTGAGGGTGGCCCGGCCCTGTGCGGGCCCCAACCTAGGCTTCCAACGCCAACTCCAAGAGTTTGAAGCTACTCAAGCTAAGCAGGTCAGTCCTAGGAACTGAGCGAGGGCAAGATGGAGCGCGAGAGAGTGTGGAATACCGGATATCAATGTGTTACTGAATAGACGTGATGATATGGAGAGAATGCACCATCAGCAGTTAGCATTTTTTACATTTATTTACAATGTCATCAAAATACAAGATGTTTTTTTTTTCTCTGCTTTTCCCGTAGTTCAGAGAATGGCTACAGAAGGAATATAAGGACAGCTCCTTCAATGATGAGGCTGATCTACGCAAACTGCTTGCCAGTACGTCTAAAGTCAATGGCGAGGCGGTGGAAAAACAGGCAGCTATCCCACCTGAAGACATTTGATCGGATCTTTTGATGAGATATTTTGCTGCTCAGTCTGGAGGATTACACCGCTGTTCGACGCTACAGTATTCAGGACCTGTCTGGAAGTTTAATTCGCTTCGAAAGTGGACTACTGTCAGAATGTGTATCACAGCTGGAGCGATCCTCTAAAATATAATGGACATGAACACCGAAAGAGACAAATAACATGTGACGCACAGAAACCATTTTAGCTTTGGTTGATGGATGCAGTTTTTTTTTTCTTCTTCAAATTTATGAATGTTGTGTATTTTTTGTACAGTGTCATGATGATTTCAAATTGCAGAATAAAAGGAGTAAAATCAAGCGTTTTGGGAGGTTGTGGTCGTATTGATGGGACAAAAACTCACTCTGTGCCGTGTGTACGCCTCGGTTTCCTGGTTGCCTTCCTGTTTGCCTTATGTGCAAGAGAGGTCATGCGTATGATATACAAAACACCAAGATCACGTTCATTGTATCACGCCTTCTTCAATATTGTCTGTAGAGCATTAAAAAAAACAATAATTTCAGCATGACGAAATATCACATCCGGTAGCAGATAGCATGGGCATGCGCATAAGAAGGCCACTGGAGGGCGGTCACACTAAAGTAGCCATGTGACGAGGAGCACCCATTCTGACATTGGGTTCCTCATTTCTCTCCCCGATAACTACTTTATAAAATTGTTGTCACTGAAAATTAGGTTGTAGACTCTTTTTTTTTTAAAGCTGAACATGTGAGTGTAATATTTTCATATTGGTAATATGCAACATTCACAGATAACTGCTTCTCAGGGTGTCACTGGAGGGATTCCCCGCCGAAGTGCTGCGCCACGATGAGCTTCACAGAATTGCGCGCATCTCCTCTTGAACTTCTCAGAGCCTGAGAAGCTCCTCCCTGTAACAAATCAAGATGTGATAAAGGCCACCGAGAAGCTTCAAAACAGATTTCAGTGGGGATAGCTCGCATCATTCACGGTAAGCGGCAGCGGCTTTTTAAAAAATGAACGCCTATATTTTCAACATTTCATTTAATAAAGACTTGTAATCCAGATTAACCCCAATAGTTTCATTCAGGAGAACATAGGTTTATAATTCATGAATTTCTGGCATTTGTACAAACGTAAAATACTATTGAAGTTGAATTATTGTCCAATGACATTAGGTTGAAGACACATGGGATATGTCTTATCAGCATATATTCCACCATGCATTGTTGTTAAAATTATTTATTTAATTGTTTCTATTCATGCATCTGTCTCAAACTAGTTCCATCTCTTTTCCCTGAAGATAATCCCACTTGGGCCTCTACTCTATACCCTTCCTTTATACATCAGCAAGACCAAAAGTGTCAAAGGCATGGATGAAATGTGTTAAAAGTGACTTCTATTGCAATGATAGGGAGGAGGAGAAGTTATGTGGATCACAAACTTATCTATTTTATTACAAAAAGAGGTGCAACTGTAACTAAATGTAATCCTGGTGAACAGATGAACCTTAAATCTTTCAGTCTTTCTCAGGTTCATGTAAATGAGTGAATCTGTGAGTAAAAAGTAACTGTGTCGCCGAGCTGTGCTTACTGTTCAGTTATGCGCTTTTGTTCTAATTGACTTTGCAGAGATGAACCTTGATGAGGACAGTGGGCTGCCAGTCAGCTGCGGCAATGGCAAATTGAGACAGTGGCTGATTGATCAGATTGACAGCGGGGAATATCCCGGCCTGGTTTGGGAAAATGATGGAAAGAGCATCTTCAGGGTTCCGTGGAAACATGCAGGAAAACAAGACTATAACAGAGACGAGGACGCGGCGCTCTTCAAGGTCCGACCATCCCACCTACATCTTCTCACACTACACCCGAATCCTCTTACAGTTCCATTTTTCAACAAACTATTGAATATGTATACCCAAAAAAATTGTTGTAATGCAGATTTAGATTTTGTTCACTATTATTTTCAGGGTTAATGCGACAATCCGTTGTCAAAACCCTACAATTGTACAATTCTTAAAATATAGGCAAGACTAAATTAATCTAATCCATGATTATTTCAGGCATGGGCAATGTTTAAGGGGAAACATAAGGAGGGAGTGGACAAACCAGATCCCCCCACATGGAAAACCAGACTGCGCTGTGCTCTTAATAAAAGCAATGACTTTGATGAGTTAGTGGAAAGAAGCCAACTGGACATCTCAGACCCCTATAAAGTCTACAGAATAATTCCAGAAGCAGCCAAAAGAGGTAAGTGTATGTAAATATCATCCATCAAACCTGCACTGTTTGTGAAAATGACATTCAGCCACTGGTGTCAGATAGAATATGATGAATAAAATAGTTGTAAAATAACTGTACACTGTGAAGCCCATACAGAACACTGCTGCACACATATTCTCACATTGTTTGCAAACTATTGGCAGTTGTTTCACACACACATGCACCACTGCAGTTGTTTCTGATGAGGCAGGAAGCACAAAGGAAGCCAATGCATGTACCAAAGAGGCCGTAGTGCTTTTTTTAGAGGGCTTCGGTTACTGAGTGCAAGGTGCATAACACAAGCAGGCGACCTCCAGCCTTGCATAACTAAGTGTCTGCCATCATACAACAGCTTTTGTCACGCCAGATCAGTTTCTGCTCTCTGAGCTAACAAGTCAAAACCAACAAGATTAATCCTCAGTTGTTTTTGACAGTTTGAACCTGCCAAAATGAATTAGGTGTGTGGTTCACAGACTATTTTGCTTCATATATTTTTAGTTTATTGTTAATCTGCACAATGTAACTTTTTGAGAATCCTGGATTATGGTCATGGCTGCATGGGGGTGTAGTGGCTACTGTCACAGCAAGGCCAGGGTTCGATTCCTGATCCCAAGCTGTTCTTCTGTGTGGAGGTTGCACGTTCTCCTCGTGGCAGCGTGAGTTCCTTCCGGGTTCTCCGGCGTCCTCCCACAGTCCAGAGACATGCAGTTTAGGGTAATTGGAGGCTCTAACTTGGCTGTAGGTGTGAATTGTTGTCTGTTGATATACTGTATGTGCCCTGTAATAAACTGGTGACCAGTCCAGGGTGTTGCAGTCCGAGGTGAAAGCTGCCTTTGCCCAATGCTGGGATCGGCTCCAGCACCACTGCCGCCCCCTAAATAGGATAAGTGGTTCGGTTAATGGAATGAATTATGGTCAAAGATTTTAGCTCTGTTTTTTTTCTTCTTCAAAACAAAGCATGGACAATCTTGTGGACCAATTATCTGACAAATGCATTTCTGATTCTGTACATTTACAGGTATGAAGATAAGTATGGAGGAGACACCATCACATGTAAATTCCCTCGGCAATATTCCTCCATATACGTCTTCACATGACCAGGTCAGCATGCTGGTCAGGAGTGCATCAATTAGCAAATATCCTGCAAATAGCAACTTATCTGACTGACCGTCCAAGCGGTTCTTTCTCAGGTATCTGGCTACATGGTTTCCCAGGAGAGAAGGGACTGGAGAGACTACTCGCCCACAGAACAGCAACCTCTTCCTCCCCCACATCAGCACGGGCCCCATGCAGAGCTGCAGTACGGTCAGTTCCACTACCCGTCACCGTTCAGCCGGGTTTGGCCCACGTCACACTCAGAAAATGGTAAGATATGTCCAGGATGATAAAATTATAGAAGGGAATAGATGGCTGTAATCATTGGCTCTGTATGTGTGTGACTGAATACTCAGCATATATACAGTGTGACGCATGTCTTATCTTCAAAGTTGGATTTCTTTAATGTATTTCTAATAAAGGAATTTAAAAATCTTGAATAGATGAGAAATATCCAGATGTTATCCAAATAATGGCATCCATTCCCAACCACAGACACCTTTTTTTTTTTGGCAAAAGAGAAGTCTGAGACGGAACAACGTTGTCACTTTACTGACGTAAAACATAAAGAGATTGCAATCATGCTTATCTCTTTCATCATGTTCTGCTTTGATCCAGATTCATTGAAGCTTTAACAGGTCATCAGGTAACATCAGTGACTTGTAGGCGTTCAATGTCAACAGAAATTTAACTTCAAACTTTAAGGTGGAAATGAACTCAACAACCACACATTTGTCGCTAACGTTTTTATGCATGAACAAGAACACGGGTCGTATGAAAGCCTGAATGCCTGTGGTTGCATTCAGGTGTTAATCCTTACAGCCATCATTTATACAATGTAAAACTACTCTGAAAGTATTATTATTAACCATTATTGAATATACTCGGTGTAAAGCTGTGTATGCATGAGGTGAATTGGCCAAGGGTAATGATTCAAGACAACACCGTGTACTGTACATATACTGTAAAGAGTTTTGACTTCAATAATAATACAAAACTCACTCACCCCTGCAAAGCGGCGTACTGCCTGCGACATTCTCAAATTATGAGCATTATTTTTTGATTTATTCTGCACAGGTTTTCAGCTCTCCTTCCACACCTACTTTTCAGAGTCCCAGCCACCTGTGTATTCACTCAACCAAAACAATGGCATAACAGGTAAAGAATGATGTGGGGCTCATTTAAAGACACACACACACACACACACACACACACACACACACACACACGCAGACGTTCACGCACACGCTTGTTTACTATTTAGAAAATATTTGGGTTCACATGTTTTTGTACAACACTTACTTCCCTATTCTGAAGAGCTGCAGGCTATGATAGGGAATTGTGAGGTTTTGTTTTTACCATCTACCACATGATGATGTATTCTAAAAAAGGGTTAAAAAGACACTTGGAATGCTAAGAGAGTAGTGAGCAATTCTTTGCATGCCAAGATTATTGATTGTTGGTTTCCTACAAGGATGCGTCCGCTAAATGCTTGTCTCATTCTTCCAGATTTGAGCCTGCATGTGTCCCTATACTACAGAGAGTCTTTGGTAAAGGAGGTTACTACCATCAGCCCAGAAGGTTGTCGGATCACTTCTCAGTCCTCCTCCTCCCCATCCTCTTCTTCCTCCTCTTCTCCGTGCCTCGAGGACAAGCTCCACAGTGGGGCAGAAATCATCCTTTTTCCATTCCCGTACCCTGAGTCTCAGAGGCAGGGTGCTGAGATGCTTCCTAATGTACTGGAGAGAGGGGTGCTTCTGTGGTTGACGCCTGACGGGCTATACGCCAAGCGCCTCTGCCAGGGACGGGTTTACTGGGAAGGACCTCTGGCTCCTTATATGGATAAACCCAACAAGCTGGAGAAGGAGCAGCCATGCAAACTGTTTGACACCCAGCAATTCCTGATCGGTGAGTTTCGGTTGTTTTCTGTTCACACCTTTGGAAGCAACGGCAGAAACACATCTGCATTGTGATGCAGAAAGTCGTGCTTGGTGTATATATTTAATATTATACTATTTTGTCATTCATTATCTGTTTATAAACCAACCTCTACAGTCTGTGTGAGTTCCAAGAGGAGGACTTGACAAACACTTGAATTCACACTTTGAACAATGTATTAGTTTATGCACAGCTCACACTGTAGGCTTACACAGCAGGAGGGGGGAGGGGGGGGGGTCAAGTGTTACCATGTAAGCAGCCTATTAGAACTTCTTTATACAATTTAGCTTGATCGTAAGCGTTGTGTCATGTTTTATATGATGATCATATGTTTTGTATGTAAAATAACTTTGTGTTATGTTGCTTAAAAACCTCAAATATTTCACCCCCGGTGTAGTTTAGTATAAAGTATAGCATAAAGTGGACTCCATTAAAGTACATGTGTTTCAAAATTGTACAAAAGTACAGAAATTAAGAAAATATGCTTAGAGCACAGTGTGTATTCTTTGTAATAGTAATATTTAGCTCATAGTTTAAGGTGTCATTGTATTTCTCTATGTTTTTCATCCACTGTTTGCACAGTTGGTTGGTGTTCAACATTACGTCAACTGTAAAAAAAAACAAAAAACAACAACAACCTAAACCATCACTAAACCTACTTGACTCTGTCCTGCTGAGATTTCAGTCCATACATGAGAACGGTTGTACTTTTTATCCAATTGGTGTCGATGCTCTTTTGTAGCCGAGGTCATAGATTTGGGTTGTTCCGCTCATTAAACTCTTTCAGCGATCAGAATAACTAATGCATTAATAATCGTGCTTCTTCATCCACTTACAGTGTAACGATGGTTGTGGTCATGTTGATGATGGCTGTGTGGTTGATGATAAAGATGAAAGGCAGTTTGCAGTTGCTTTATCGGGGTAAATCCCCCACAGTGTTGAAGTATGGCGCTTAAAGGCTGAGGGCCAACGTGTGTGAAGTCCCCACCCACCTCCTGTGACAAGATGGTGTTGTCTGAATCATTTCAGACTGAATTTTCCATCATTCAAATCAAGGGTTTCCAGAAAAGACTAAATGATAAAGGAAAGTGTCGTGTGAGCAAATTGGGGGATTTAACATTTCTTTACTGTATATTTTAAAAGTGCTAAGCTGGAGTGTGTGATAAGTAGCACAAAGGGGATTGTTCTGCAGCTCACCCCCCTTTCTTTTCTTGCCTCTCTTCTCTCAGAGCTTCAAGAGTTTGCCCATAATGGCCGACCTTTACCAAGACACCAGGTGGTGCTCTGTTTTGGAGACGAGTACCCCGACCCACAGCGCACGAGGAAGATGATCACAGCACAGGTACCCCTCGCTATTACTGAGGTGGCAAATGTGTTATGATTTATTGTCACTCTACTAACCATATTTATACATAATGGCCAATTTAAATGATTGTTAGAAATCCTCCTACACTACAAACGCAAAATGCAGTAACTAGCTTACATATTTGGCTTAAACTAAGACCCGATCTGACTATTAGTACCTATATACCATGTTTGGCAGAGAGTTTCGGCTCTCTGCCAAACTCAGAATATGTTGCCCGCTGGTGAACTAGTCACAGCGAGCCGAAAAGTAAAGTTACGTTTACTCGTCAACTTTCCCTGGTTGTTATTTGTAATTGAAGATATTCATTTAATATGAACGGATATGTTAGTTATCCCATTCTTATATAGAGTCTATATGTGCAGTAAATGCATATTTTAAGTATGTATGGATGGTATATGGTAATAACCTTCTCTTTACAGTATGCTACCAACCAGAACATGCTCTTCTAACTTGTTCTGCTTCTTGAGATAGCTTTAGATACTGCTATCTTCCTTTATAGGTATCAATAGGATAGCATAATTCATCAGTCACAGATATATTTCATATATGACCAACATGACCTTCCTTTTAGGTGGAGCCAGTGTTTGCCAGAAAACTGGTGTACTACTACCAGCAGAACAATGGCCACTACCTGCGGGCTTTTGATCACATCCAGGAACAGAACACATCTACAACAATCGACTATCCTTCCCAGAGAGCGCTACAGCATATTCAGGAGTGACAGACACACACTGACACACACACACACACACACACACACACACACATACACATACTGTACATACACAAGGGCATGAACTGTCATGGAACTGAGGGGTAAAGATGGGGAAGGCCCTGTTGCACATATGCGCCGTAGTCTTTGTGACTGTGGAGTTATGTTCTTTTTTTCGACAAGTATTATTGTGACAGTGTGAAGGATGCGGTTTGAGGGTGATGGGGTGAGGGGATGAGGGGATGAGGGGAGCGGAGGGCGAGTGAGACAGGAAGTGCGAGCACAGGTGCACAGGAAGAATGGCCCCTAAGACACACACTGCTGCATCAAAGGGACAAAACTGGGTATTTAATGAATATTTCATATGATTGGTGCGGTCACACACTGAAGTGGCACAAATACAAACTCAATATCGCAACATTTTCTTGGTGAAGCAAGTGTCAACAATATTTAAGCCCATTGCAGACTGCAATCTGTACTGATGTAGTAAAGGAAGCTGTCGTACACATTGTTTATCTTTTGACTGTATGTTACAGGATGCACTTACAGAAATCTATCAATCTACTGAATCTGGTCGGCTTTTTTTTTTACAAATATGTGATTCCTTTAATTTCATCAAAACTGGACAAAGTGTCACAAGATAATCCAAAATGATTACAGACATTGTAAATATACATTTTCTCCTGTCATTGTTTGTTTCTTTGTCTTGGAAAACACTTTATTGTTTTATTAGTTTCAGAAACAACCTGATTTGAAAACTCCAACTTTGATTGACCTTTTTTTTTTTAACAGAGATGAAACTTCTGACGAGGATTCGCAAGATGGCGTCTTTTAGATGCTCACAAGATACAAATAAATAAAAAAGGTTGGGGACCACTGGCTTAAAGCCTAGTTCATGGTTCAACTACGGTCTGTACAACTCGTGATCAGAAAGAAGCTTTGGCCTGTCGGTCTGTGTAGGTGGACCCGACCCGCCCCAAATGAAGTACGTTGACTGGAAAAATCACACTCATCCTGTAACTTGCAAGGAAACTGTACCTGTTCCTCTTGACCTGAAACTTTGGGCCTCGCAAATGGGAAGAAAAACTGCCTTTGTGGTCATCGTGCAAGTTTAGCTCTCTGGTTCCCATGTGGATCCTTTTGAAGTTCACATCCTGGATGTCACATCTTCACACGGCTTAGATCCTAACAAGATACCAAGGAGTGTATGTCATAAGACGTACATATCTAATAGTGTGGTTGAGGCAATTCTTCAAGCAGCTGAAGTAATGAAGGCTGATGCTGAAGCAGAAGGGATAAAGCTTTTGTTATGTTTTTCCTGTGTGGCCCAGAGTTTCAATCTCTGCATTTACTTCCTTCTCACTTAAACCACATCACTTTCACAATGGCTTTAAAAGTCTGACCAAAATTAAAGGCAGGAGTGTGTGTGTGTGTGTGTGTGTGTGTGTGTGTGTGTGTGTGTGTGTGTGTGCGTGTGCGTGTGTGTGTGTGCGTCTGTGTCTGAACCATAAATAATTTTCCTCACATGTCAACATGTCATTACTTCACAGATGTTCGATTCATTTCAAATAAAATCCTGATAGTGAAAATGTTAGAAGCTGTGCTGTGTGTGTGTAGTAAGGGCCGTGTGTGTGTGTGTGTGTGTGTGTGTGTGTGTGTGTGTGTGTGTGTGTGTGTGTGTGTGTGTGTGTAGGTGGGTACATGAGGTGTGTCACGCAGTTGTACTATTACTGTTATCAGGAATCGACATTTATGGATAACACATGTGACTCCTCCGCCGACAACACCAGTGACTCAAACACAGACACACACACACACACACACACACACACACACACACACACTTCACATCATACAGTTACAGTAGACCTTCAAAACAAGCTACACAAAATAAGTGTTTTCTGAGGAACATGAGAAAACACTTTCTTTGGAGCCCGTGTCTGTAATGCGTTACAAAACATACTTCTAATGCGTTATCTGCAAATATCCACATTGTTTTATAAAAATAAGTATAACGCATATAACTTATAAACTCAACTACAATGATTCTGCATGATTGATGGTCTTTTTATTATAAGTATGTGTATAATTATTTCGCATTATAGCATGGGCATAATAGAAAGTTTTGCTAAAAGTTGTTCCATATTTTGTACATATAAATAATCACAAGGAATTGAGATTAGAAGGAGATGGATTAATTAATGGATATATGATTTATTTTGTAATAAACTTATTTCTCTTCAACTTCATATGTCTGATGTGTTGTTTTGTCTTTGAGCTCTTTTTCATTGTCAAACAAAGGAAAGGAAAAGGAGATGACTACTATTTGGTTAAAAAAAAAAAAAAAAAAAAGCACATTCACACATCGTGGTGTTTCCCCCTTTGCAGGAAGCCACATCATTATAGCCGGGCTTCAGTTTTCTGCCTGTATGAGCCATTACTCCAAGAGACAGCCTCAGTCCGGTTTAGTTTTTATAATGATGTAAATAACACACACACACACACACACACACACACACACACACACACACACACACACACACACACACACACACACACACACACACACACACACAAGGTTTTTCACAGAAATGAAACTCCAGCAAACATATAAAATGCAACACTTTCTCCAAAAGAAAGTTCCATCCTGACTGAGTGATATAATCAATCTGTCTGGGAAAATACTAATATATTATTAATGTGCACTGCGTCTATCTTCATGCCTAATTTTGACCAACAACATGTGTCACAGAATTCACTGTAACTCTATCTTATTGTGTTAATGCTACTTTTAGTGAGCTTCACACGATCATCCTATCCTTTGGGGGTGCAACTCCAGCGGCATTACAACTGTTCACACTTACGAGGAAAGTGGTTCCTACTTTTGGTCTGAGATTCTCTGATGTTCATTTTTTATTTATTCTGTTAAAAGCTATAGATTCAGAATTCATTGTTGATTTATTTATCTATTAATCTTAAACAATAAAACATCTAAAGGTGTATTACAGTAAAACTATAGCAATGTTTTGCTGACACCTGCTGGTTAAAGTTGTATCTAATCAAGAAGGGTTGCCAGATAGTCAACATGTGAACAGAGAAAAACAAATAAATGTTTCTGCTTCATAAAATACTGTTCATTTCTAAAAACATGTATCTGTGCTTTCTCATAAAATACTTAATAATTGTGTCTTTTCAGGCCTCTAAATATTATGTAATCTTTGTAATTTCACTTTGTTGTTTTGTTGTTAAAGGTTCTCAATCTAAAACCACTGGGACACTGTGAGGAATAACCTGACGTTATTCATGCTCATGCTAGGGGCCATGAGAATACTATATAGTCATCTTTAGTTATGGTGTCAGACATAAAAAAAAAGGGAGTCCAGGGGTTAACAGTAAAACTAAAAGAACACACAAATAAAATAATAAAACAATAAAACAAACTGGATGCTCTGCTTGCTGGTTCGGCTCCCTGCTGGCTGACATGCCTGTGGTAATGCTACACTACACTCAGAGGCCGTGACCCCAGTTTGTTTAGGGTCAGACCTTCGCCCTGGATTTGATGACAGTCCTGTTTTACTCCAGTCAGCTGGTTGGCCCCGTGGTAAAGAAGGTGTTGACCTTATGCTCCTTTTTTTTTTGACCCCTGAAAATCCACCAATGATCACTCTCCGGCCCGCTGCGGATCCTGTGTCCTCATGAAGCAGTGACTATTGGGAACAAATACAGAGATTGATTATGTCATAAGACTTTCATCACAGCAGAACAAAGGAAAATCCAACTGACTTGTGGAGCACAAATCATTCCTCTATTATTCTCCTGTTATAATGTCTTCACGATCATTATATTATCATTGTTATTATTATAATTTCTCAGGATACCCAATAGGCATGAGAATTGCTCTCCTTCACTAGTAAATATAACTGTTATCGCCGCAATTAATCAGCTTCAATTGTTTTCACGTCTTTGTTTATCTGAGTCTCTTCAGATAACAGCGTACTTGACCGAATGCATTATGATGTCAGGAAAGCAATAACAGTTGTCGGATAAGGAGCGGAGCAAAGTAATGGAAAACAAACGGATGACTCGGGACATCAGTGTAAACAGATGAGGGTGATAAGCAGAACAATACGGTGGTCTACCTGGCACTGATGCAAGGACGGGGCTGCTCGTGGAGTTTGGCTAAATAAAGGATGTAACGTCATTAGACACAGTAGGAAATGCTGCATTTTCCCCAGAATCAAGATTTCCTCCAGAGACACCCAACAGAGATGCACAGTTACCAACCAACTAAAACAAGTGACTGTGCATGGATATATGCAGTGAAATAAATGACCAGCAGGGAGTGGTGTATCATCGGTTTATTGCTGTACTTGAGCTGCAGAGAGACGAAATATGAATTCTCTACATGCAAAAAAACTACATGATGCTCACACATTTGGGCGATGGGACTGAAAGTAATCAGTGTATACAAACCCTTTGATCACTTAGGGACGTGGCTCTCTGTAACATACACACACACACACACACACACACACACACACACACACACACACACAGACACACACACACGCATGCATGCACAAAAACACTCAAATGTGTTTTTGATTCCTTCAATTGGTTTGAATTCGTCAATTCTCTCTCGGTCTCCTCTTAACACTTTCCTTTCAAAATAAAGAGTTTGTGACTCCACTTCCTTCATTTTTCCATCTTTCTAAACACAGTTGCTTTGTTTCGTGTGTCAAGTGACGGGCAGAACCAGTGCTGACGGAGAGAGTGACAGCTCGTGGGCTGTGTTGCGTGAGAGTGACTCGGGCTGTTCTCAGACTCTGTGTGGTCTGGGTGTGTGGTCTCCAGCTGACGGGCAGGGAACCCTCTCAGTGTATGTGTGTGCGTGTGTGTCCGCATGTGCGTGTGTGTGTGTGTGTGTGTGTGTGTGTGTGCGCGTTCATATGTTTACTTTATCCAGTCAGGTCTGGGCTCTCTGTAGCCAAGGATTGACTAGAAAGCTCTGCCTTCCGCCACTCAGCAGCCCCGGTCTGAAAGATAAACACTTACTGCCACTGCTCTGACATGGCTCATCTAAGGATGGTTTTTATCCATGTATACATATGAGACCTGAGAGACCTTTAGAGGGTCTTTTCTAGTGTGTTTTCTGGAACTATACCCTTGTATAGAATAATTGTTTGACTGCCTTTTCCGAACACTACATGATTGGATTAGAAATTGACACAATTCCTTAATCTTGCCTACAGAGTGTATTCATATAGACTTTGTGTGTATTCGCTCTTGTGACAGGTGTAACCATAGTCATGGTTTCTTATTAACTATAATTTCTTTGAACTTTTTTGAACTTTGAATCCTTAAATCCTAGCTGATGAGCAGCTTCTTTCTGTCATTTATTGTACGTACATAAATGTGGGTTTTTATGAATTAAGTATTTATCATTTTTATGGGCTTTCTGATAACAGTGTACTGCTCAGATTATTTTTTCAATGCATCTTAAATATTGAACCCATGTTGGATAAATCTGGGTTTTGTGTTTTTTTTCTTTGTTGTCTGAAATATTTTGTGTATGGTTCTTTATTACAAATAAAAGAAAAAAACAATAACATTTTAATTTATTCCTTATTCCTTTTTCATTAGGTACACACTGACAGATCCAATCCAATAAAAAAAGACAACATAGAGTATTTAAAGATCTCACCTTAAATATCATTAAGTGCAGATTCACAGCAAAGGAGAAGACCTCATACAACCTCCATCACGATTCCCTCCAACACACATACATTCAGCCACTGGGCTGCTCTGCACTCTTCTCCCTCTCCCACAGCGATCTCAAGGGAAGGCGATGTAATGCAGCACCGCTGAGAACGCGCCATGAAAATATAAATACAACCTCGCCGCATTTCAACCATGTAAATAAACAGGGCCACCCAAATTTCCAATTAGAACTGGTGTGGAAGGCAGGAAATGGGGTAGACAAGAAGAGACCACACCCCCTTCTCTCACTCCTGCAAAGAGTCCAGGTCCAGGTCCAGGCCCAGGTCCGGGTCGGGGACACGGGACAAAAGCAGTAGAGAGGGGAACTTAGCATTCAACATCCCACTCAAGGCTATTTTTGCACATCCCCCTCCAGCTCCACTGTGCTCCTCCTCATTACCTCTCAAGGATGGGACTCTCACAGTCTTCCACACAATTCAGATATGGACATGGAAAGAATGTGTGGGATTTGCTGCTTATACCTATGAAATCACTATAATCTCAGTAATACATAAGCTTTTTTTTTTTTTTGGTTCACATGTCTTCACCTCACGAGCGTTTAATTTACTTCTATTTAGAAACCAAGCCTTACACCAGCTTGCTTTATCGCTTCCATCAAGGCTATCATGTGATTCCTATCTGGCTGAAATGAAGCATTCCCGCTGTATTCCACGTCTTCTTGGAACAGCTAGGCACCGTTATTACGCAGCTAAGCCCCGAGACCACCCAGGAGCGGGGGTCCAGTTGTGCGAGGCAGAGGCAGGGCCGTTGTTGAGATAAGAAAGACAAGCGTTCTCCATGGAGGGATGGAGCTTTGATAGTGTGGCCAGCTTCCCTTGATAGCTGCCGGATCAAAGTCTGATAGACTCCCTGGCAAGTCAAACTCATGTGCCTGTTGGTCATCACTGCTTCAGCTGATGCCAATTGGCAAACATCATGGGGCCTATTAGTTAACATAAACATACAACTTAGAGAAATTACCCCAGAGACTCAAAGAGCTGTGTCATGAAAGTCACTTTCACTCCAGATATGGCTGTGGGATATCACCACATTTCTTAATGACTTTAATTCACCCGGAAAGGGCAGAGCTCATGTAGATAAAGCAGTGGGGAAGAATCTGATGCAAAGCTCGACAGTTGAGTTGACGGCACGCACACAGATAGCCTGAAAAACTGTGTCTTCGGAGCAAAAACCTCCTCCGTCCACCATCCATTGTCCAATGTTTATGTTTGAGTGGTCTCTGGCTGTAGTGTTTCTTCCCTCGTAGGCTCCAAAACAGCCATACAGGAAACAGACAGTATAAACACAGGGCTCAAGAGATCCTCTCTTAGCTTGACTCTGAACTGTATAACCTCAATGTCAACACACAGAGACATTGGTCACCCTTCTCACTAAAGAGTTCAGTTAGCATGCTAACTTGGATAATTAGCACCAGAAGCAGAAGTGTTTTGCAGGTTTTCCCACAAATGTAAATTTCATGGCGCAGCTACAGGAAAGATCAGAGGATCACTGACGTCATTAGTTGCACCAAAGTCATGACAAATTATCCTGTAAGGACCGTGAACGTCATATTAAATTGCTGAGGTATTTTAGTCTGGACCGAAGTGGAGTGACCAACATCGCCGTCTTTAGAGCCACAGAGCTAACATGACTAAAAAAACATCCAATGTAAGAAGATGTTGATGTTATAGAAGTTAAGATAGATAGATAGATCAAAAAGCTGCGTATCATGTCTGACTGCACAAAGTAACTCGCAGGTCAAAGCTTTCATGAGTCACGGAACAGTGAAATCCTAGAGATATACCGTCCTTTAGGTCTCGCGTTAGCTACTTGACGTTCCACAGTTCAGGATTCTGCCAGACTGTATTGAAAATGTGGGGAAACACAATAACGCAGCTTTAATTCTTAAGTGCACCACTGCAATTACATTCTTCGAGGTGTAAAAACGAAAAGGACACACTGCGAACGCTACACTAACATTGACCTTCCATTAAATGAGACTTAACGCTTTCTGTCCTGCCTCAATGTTAAGACCTCTGCAAGCCCGCGGGGGAATGTATTTTTTATCAGCAGCGTGGTGGTTTTAACAACCTCGGTTAGAACAACATGCTACAGACCGGTACAGCAGGGAAACACCCCGGTGCTGGATTAAATGACCCTTTCACTTGTATTTGTCTAGCGAATGTTCATTTGGTGTGTGATAATAAAGATTAGCGACAAGCTTGTCCGTCTATAGAATATGAATGGGGCTCTTGTATGCTAGGCTGTAGTTTTATTGTTGTTAGCGGTAATCTTGTCTTTGGTGTGACTCGTGTGTCTCATAACATGATGCATTGCTACTACACATGCATTATACTGTGTGGAAAACTGTTCTGTGCAGTGTATTTGTGTTGGGACCATATAAGGCAATACTTTTGTGTAATATAATTGTGTAAATGGTGAATTTGACTGATTTTACAAAAAGATTTTGGCCTAAATAAATAATGAAGTGGCTTTTTTTTTAATTTGAGGCTTTAACAGGCCAGTGTGGCTATAAATGCTTTTCACTATTTCTTTTACATAGTTCCAATCAAAAACATATAAAGGTTAAATACTCAGTGTTATATTATTTTTGGAGCTAGAGGAGGCAATTAACTTTAACTTGAACAAGTTAATTCCCTTCAATAATTTAAAGAAACATTATTTAAAGAGAAAAAACGATTTTAACTCAACTATTTTTGGTGTGTTATTATTTTTGCCTTTTGATTTTCTGAAACCAAAATGTTTTTATTTCTTATTCCTCGTAAAACACAAGCTGAATAAATGCTACATGCATTGCACCTGATGCTTGCAATATGCAAAAATATATGTGTACATACATGTAATATTTGGGATAGAAATTATTTTTGTTTGTATTTAGATAAAATGCTCCTGGATGTTTTTTTTCTGTCATCAGCCCCATGAGTAGTAGTATAGTTGCTTAATGATTACCTTTGTATTGCAGTGCATCATCATCTCACAACATCGGAGCAGCTGAACAACTATATTTTTATATGTGTATTAAACTGTAAAAGTTACATAACCTGCTTATGACGTTTATGTTGGCATAATTATATCTTCTAGAGTTGATCTTTCCAACAACATCCACACAAGACACATTTCCATGTTCTTATATATCTTATAGACCGTATTTCAGAGCTTAAACTCACTAAAAGCCGAACTGAGCAGTAAATTACAGACAAATACCCTGATTTGTTTTTTTAGGGAAAGCAAAATGAAAAAAATTTACAAAGGATGCTATGCTTTGCTTTGAGGTTTACTATTACAAAGAAAATTTAAATATGTATTTTTATAAACCACATTATTTGCACTTTGACAAATACAGATTCCCCAGCCCTCAGCTCCATAACAAATTAATTTTACAGGCCATCATAAATGCTTAAAGTGACAATATTAAAATACAACAAGCTAATATCACTGGATAATTTAAGACTGACGATTTTGAGAGAGAACAGTTCTATAGACCAAACAACATGCCTCAGTGTACACATCACTTAAATTCATCAAGTCTCTTTCCAACTGAGACACATGAGACCTCCTGTCTCTTCTGCCCAACAGGGGGCATGGTTGATCACCTCTGTGACCACTTTGAGTGAACTTCAGCTGTTCACTGAGAAGGTGCAAGACTCTCCAGTCAACTGTGCAAATAAAGACTCACAGGATTATTCCTGTATCAAGGCTACAAGGAAAGGGGTTAGAATCGCAGATTGTTGGATAAATAACACCTTTAACCCCCACGCAACTTTCCATGGTGGTAGTAGAGGTGTGTGTGTGTGTGTGTGTGTGTGTGTGTGTGTGTGTGTGTGTGTGTGTGTGTGTGTGTGTGTGTGTGTGTGTGTGTGTGTGTGCGTGCATGTGTGCCATGGCATTTCAGTTTGGAACACATCTGACCTTTGATCCTTGCTTTCTGGCACAAACTAAGTTGATCTGCTCGCCACGAGTGCCACATAACCATCCTTCCTTTGGCTCAGAGCATATTTACATAGATTCTCCAACATGACCTTGCAAATTCATCTGCAACTTCTTACAGTTAAATTCTTCACCATGATTATTTTCAGAAGGCAATCAACATTGTGAAGTTAATCAGACTTAAAATGAAACTGAAAATGACATCTGGCCCTGCAAGATTTCATGAACTCCCAAAACGAAAATCAAGCAAATGTCATCATAGAATAATCTGTGGATTAATAACCAGAGCAACAGTTACTGTTATCACTATAGCGGAAAGTGAGAATATACTTTTTAAACATTTGGGTGAAATGACCCCTTAATGTCTCCAGAAGACTAAATAACACAAAGTCCGGAAAGATAAATGGGCAAATTCTACAGTTCAAGAGTGCAAATTGGATCCAACCTGTTTACAATTCATTTCAACTCTTTACAGTTCTTACTGTCAACATTATGTCAAGAGGAAGCATTGTTGAAAAAGTACATTTTTAAAGCTATCAAGCTCCTGAAAGTGACTCTGTGACCTTAACAAAACAACTGCAATGTGAAACATTTCAAAAGTAAATACACTGACTAATCTACTATTGTGTATTGCAACTGTATATTATCAATATTAAGTCATTATCTATTACCATGTCAGAGAGAACAGGTAAACACATCACTAATTGGTTGTTAAATGTTTTTGTCAGCAAAGCTAATGTCATCCATTGTGTAAGAAGCACCGTTAATGTGTAAAGAACCCACTCCTGGTTTCTAAATGGAAATAACGGTAATAAAATTGAATTTCAGCCCAAAATAAATATGACATTTGCTTGCTCAGTGTTGTTTTTCTTTAAAGTTCCTTATTATTTGAAGCACAACAATTACACTCATTGGCAACAACGCTTATTAAATATATCTAGGAAAAGCAAGACAAAATGACTTACTAATAAACTGGGTGTGAACAGGGATGTAGCAAAAGCCAACTGTACAGATGTATGCATAATGATGAATAATACAAATACTCACACGTATCTCTACTCGGGTTTGCAAAAACTGTGTGTACAGTCTTTGCAAACCCGAGTAGTTCGATCCCATGTACTATACTGCACCTTTAGAGTGTGGTGTTGTGCATACATATTAAACTTTGAGCTTTGCGTTAAAACAATAAATCAGGTTGAAAACATATTTATTTGGTTAATTTAATATACTATTTTACATGAGGTCTTCTTACTCTATCGCTTACATCTGTCTTTACTCTCTCTCTCTGGCTGCTCTCTTTAACTTGATACAATACACAACATATCGCTCAACCGAAAGATTAATCGCTGATTGTTGATAATTCATAACTAATGCAGCCATGTGAGGACAATGGAGCCGAGGGTTTAACCAGGAAACATGGATCCTGTTCATAAAATTATCAAACGCATTGTGTAGAAAGTAGGAGTGTCCCTTTTGCACTGAACGCCTTAATAAAGTTGTCCATTAGGATGCCATTGTAACATGAACATTATCATGCAATTAGTGCCGCCCAGGTTTGCTTGTGGTCAGGGTATTATCAACAAATCCGAAGAAAAGAAGCAGACTCTTTAACACTGGCGCTAGAGGGCCCTGCAGTCAGAGGTGGAGGCCAATGCTGTGTCTCCATAGCGTGACTGGGCAGAACACAGCTGTCAAGAGGTGTGGAAAGGCCTCTCTGCTGCTCTCAGCTGTGAAAACAGTTAACAAGAAGCCTTTCACACACACCCTCACACACAAACGAAAGATTTATTGCGCGATTAAGCGTTGTAACTTTTTATCTGTTGATGATAAAGTCCTGATCAGGATGTATATTACTATATTCTCTAAAGTTCTCTGGTCTTGTAAAAGATAAATTGCTGCTGTAAAAGAACAGTTTGACCTGTGTGGTACATCCGGAGCAGATAGCAGTGGGTCTAATTAGCCACAATACATCACAATGTGATGTTTGGTAAGCTTATCGAAATAAAGACAGCATGACGCAGCAGATCACAGGTCAGCTACACAAAATTGGTGGCAGAAGCAGAAATATTGTCTTGAAATAGACAAACAAAACAAGGCATCGCTCAAATCCATATATTATGTGCATTCTAAATGAAAAATTGACATTCTTTTTGCTGATACGGGGTCATCTTCGGTCTCGTAGGTGATGTATTTTACATGGCGACAATAGTCTGACATGTCACTTGTTAAAGTTCTGTCTCATGGGCTATAAAGGGGATACAGTTTCACCATTCATTGTTCGAAAGAGCAATTTGACTCCTTGGTTAATTGACAGTATCAAAAAATAAATGTAAACTTTAACCGAGGCACGGCCCATAAAATAAGTCCTTTAAACTGTTTACTGAGGCTGTCTGACAATAACATGAAGAAAGAGCGGAAAGAAAATGCAGAGGAAAAAACAATATCGCACATCTTTTACTAGAAACCGTATCTCTGGTGTTCATGAATATACTTACAGAGTAAGTAGGATGCACTGAGATTGACAAGCTTTTGTCTCCAAGTGCTCATCCAGCATCTTCACTCTCTCGATGCACAATGGGAAACGTAAACGAATTCTTTCTTCTTTCTTGTGGCTCATGGGGTGAGTGGTCGTCCTGAAACCACAAGCTAGCCGGTTCGATGCCCAGTCTCCCCACAGTCTGCATGTCGAAGTGTCCTTGAGACTCTGAATCCTCAGTTGCTCCCCGGGCGCTTCACTGCTGCCCGCTGCTCCTTGAAAACTGAGCGATTGTTATATAAAACTGTATAAACTGTAAATCATAGCTTTTTTTTTTCCGAAAAGAAAAAGTCCCAAACTCGTGTATTTGGATGTATTGAACACCAAAAGTAATATTCGAGTGAAATATATGGTTTGGTACTTTAAATGAAAGTGTCACGGATTGGCGCAAATGTGCCCCAATGCAAATTTTGGAGACCTCGCCTAAATGTTCTCTGTACTAAATGTTCTCTAACTTTGTTCTGCTTCACTTTATCAAAGTTAACCTTTGCAGAGAGCGTGTTCACATGTTGTGCTATGATTTGGGTTAGGCTTGAACCTTACAGCTGCATCATGTCAAAGAAATAATCACCTTGAAAGTGATTTTTTTTGAGATCTCAGGTGGATCATACATTGGACCGGTCTCTATCTGGACCTGGTGGGGTGTTCCTGTATCAGGAAAGTTGTGACCGTGAGCCTCGGGCAGAGCCAGACGCAGGTTTGTTTATGTCCTTAAGCCCACATCGCGTGCCAGACAGGAGTCACACATGTCAACACCGATCCTGAAGCATAGAATTCCCTTCCATGGAGACATTAGTCATTACTGTTTACGGTTTCTTACTCATCAGTTAGCTTATTAAGTAAGCTTGAAAATCCCCAGAAGAATAACACTGAGGAATTTCAGGGCTGCTTGTAAATGTGTGCCTCGCTGCTTCTCCTCAGATTGTTTAGATATGGGCCTCACCCCAACTGCCAGCTTCCATTCAAGTAATGCCGCTTTTATTGAGGAACTATTTCGGTGCTTGGTAGGTCGCATTTTTTTAACTGTCATGCAAGATGTTTGACTTCCTTCATAACGTTACCGTGCAGGATCTTATGATATATTCATTTAAAAAAAATGATCTTAGGTAGCACAGAAAGATAAAACTTGTAACAATCACACACCAAAAATAGCTGTGCATGCTACGAGGGTGTGTTTAACTGTCAGCCTTTGGCAAAATTATAATGAGAAGGTGTTCAAAACTACAGTTAACGCAACATGTTTTCAGTTCAACAAAGAGCAGTTGCTTAGCAGCATGTGTTTAACTTTGTATGTTTTCCTCCCTGGTTAAGAAACAGTTATAAAAAATTATTCAGCGCTCATGCACAGCAGTGATTAAAGTTTCCAAAGAGCAGTCATTATATAGACAGCCATGCTGTGCAATTACAAGCATCACATTTATGGGACAAAAAAATCCAACCTGCTTTATACTTTAAACGTTCGCCTACTATTTAAAGTTTAAGTATCATCTCTATGGTATAAAACACCAGTTATTGAATAACTTACTGAACAACAATGTTTTGTTGTTTTTGTTACAACTTGTGCTTCATAGTAATCATTTCTATCCGTTATGACACGAGACTCAAGGTATTTGTTGAGAAAATGACATCATCATGAAGTCCGATAAGGCAAAAGACACAATCAGCCCGGCTATACAACCACTTTATTTGGAAGTAACACTGAAAGTGTTTGCACCCAAAATATCAGGAAATCCCTGTAACCACCATGTTTGTTTTTCTTATTGTGTCACTGCTTGTGTTTCTTGACCTGTTGGACTTCATAAAGTCATAAAGTCTCATGATGAACACAAATGTTTCACTCAAGTCCAAACATCTTAAAACTTGAAGACACTTCTCTTTCGCTCTCCTTTTTGCTTTTGAATTCGGTCCCCCATCACTTTTATTGGAAGCAAGATAAGAAAGGATCCATTCATGCTCAGTTTAAACCAGAGGAACAATTACAGCAACAACAAACAAAGCTACAGTGCTATATTAAAGAAAGATGGCACCACCCTGGTTTGTCTGTCAAAAAAAGATAATCGTTGATGATTAATCATTGATGAGTCAGAATACAGTAGAAGTAACAATGTACTGGTATATAATACAAGAAGTTGTCATGTGATCGCAAATAAAAACAACTTCTATTGGACACCATTCATATTCAGTGCTGTTGTTATTCTGCTCTCATTGTTCTGTTCCTGAAGGAAACAACTTTGTCCCCATTAGATCTAAATGGCTCACTGAGGGAAGCCGCTGAGGATTTATTAAAATGTTTTTCTAAAGTTGACCTAATGTGTTATGATGAGTCACACCGTGTTTTGGGCTATTTTGAATGGACTTCACAACCTACACTCGTGAAGTGGTTTTCCTCTACTCGGGTTTGCAGGGAAAACATCTCACCTCCTCTCGTCTTTCCACTGAATTTAGTATCCAGCCAAAGTGTTCCCGTTGCATGAAAAGGGATATAAATCAACCAATCTACCTGTCATACTAATATTTCACTTACGTTAACTTTTAGATTCGGAGAAGGATTTAAGAAATAAATCCTTTTTTGAGGTTTTTTCACTCACTATAACTTCAATGACAGTTTGCAGCTGCGCTGTGAGGAATTTGAACTATTCCAAAAAGTCCTATTTTCTAGCTCCCTTGAAACTTGATAGACTGTGTAAATTGTTGGCTCTCTCCAGTGTTTGCAGCCATCAACATGTTTGTACTGTCGAGGATATTAGATGTATCATCATCACGTATTGCTATTTCTTGTGTAGCCGTCCTGCATTGCCACATTTATTTTGAGTTTAACGTCTCGAAAATGTATCAAACCTCCGATCTTAAGAATAAACGACCTAATTTTGGACAGGTGCAATTTAGAAAGCACACAAAATATGCCAGTCTCCCGTGTCTGTTCCTGCAGTTACAATGCCATTGTGTTACGGCCCTTACCCAGACTATTTTTGTGCCCTTTTCCCTCATAGCTTGTTGTTTTGTTGGTAGTGGTTGTTTGATGCTGAATGTGGATCAGATTACAAAGGCTTTGTTTTGATCTGGCTCCACGGCACGGCGGGCTTGGAATGACAAGAGGTCAATGGACGGGAAACGCTTTCATCGTGCCTGACTCTTTGACTCCGACCCACCATTGTGTTTATGGGCCAAGTTCATGCCGCTTAATGGGGTTCCCAGATCCTCTTCAGGTACCGAGTGAGCACTGCTTCAGTTTGAGAGACATCTTTATTTATTGCTGTACATTAAAGTATGTGTACTGACAGATGCAAACGTACAGAAAGTTAATGTCCAGGACAGGCCATAATATGTGAAAAAAAAATTGAATTACCTTGACTTTTAAAACATATATATATATTTGCAAGAACCAAATATATTACAATGAAATTAGGCATCACAAAAGTAGGATCTATTTTCTTCTGCCCCCTGACTGTTTGCACTTCATCTCTTGAGTCTCCGTCTGGGTCAAAGGTAAGAGGCAGTCTACAGACGCTCAAAGAACCGACGACTCCGTCCTTCAAAGGGACTAAAATAGAAATTACTATTCACCTCCTTCGACCTTATCGTAACCCACCTTCCCTCCTCAGATCTGACAAACACTGGGCGTAGTAAAGAAAACATCCTTTCACGAGTTGTTCCACTGCCAGTTTCCTGGGAAAGGTGTACCCAGGCTCTTGAAGAGCGTCGCAGAAACCTGAACTTCCCTGTTCAGCGGCAACAGCTGCTGATCCATCGCAGTGGGCTGTGAGATCCAGAGAGTGTTAAAGGTTGATCTTCTGACATATAGCCTATACGACAGATCTACTTCCCTTAGCCTATGTTGTCAGGCAGAAGTAGAGTCTAGTCAGCTGTGTATATTTTGCATCGGCCCTCACCAATAAGTTCACGAAGCTCGTTTCTCCAGTTAGATACTTTGGTCGGGTGACTGACCTTTCTTCTTCATCTTCTTTGCTTCTTGTGCCATTTGTATGACGCCAACTCACGCTCTGGACATTGCCCTATTCACGCGTGGGCTCAATTGGACATCACACAGACTTTGGACTTGGGAGCAGTGCTCTGTTTAATGTCCGGTACGAATGATTGAGCATCCAGCTCCTCTGGGTGATGCTGTAAGTTCAAGGTCCCAGTGCATGTGTTAAAGACAGTTTTTGCACCTTCAACTCTTGCCCCTGAACTGTTTGTAAATCATTCCTCTGATGCGCAACACTTTATACTCAAATACAAAAGTGCAACACAGCTAATACGTTTAATAGCTTTCTCTGTTTTGGACTCCTTGGCTCTCCTTTCCCTCAAAGTGCGACACAGTCAAGAACGTTTGCTATGGTGCCAAAGTTCCCTGAAGTTGAATTTATGAAATCTGACAAGGTCAGGAGAGACTTGTCATTTCTATTTACACTGGTTGAATTCCGGTTTACCAGATTGGGTTTAATTAAGATTCCCATTTCCTCATTTGATTTGAGCCTTACCCACATGCATCACTCATAGTCTTGGCTCCTTTTCAGTCACTCATGTTCACCATTACAATCTGGAATGTTTATATAGACAACTCGTGTTGCTTTATCTGATGTAACTGATGAGACAGACGATAAATGATTTATGAAATGGGGTGGAGCAGAGTCTCTCACGCAACTTTACTGGCATGGGTTGATTGTCTTCGCAGGTTGCTTGGAAGGCCATGCCCAGACAGCCTATCGGCTCGACCTTTGCTCTCGAAAGCAGCCACAGGAAATAAAAACGCACGAGCTGTTGTCTTGTCCTGAGGTAGCTCATATAATTGAGGGACTTATTCATTAGCATTTGTTATTATAATATGACGCTGGCTTTTGAAAGTCAGCAACCACTGTTGACGACTTCAAATCCTATGCATGCAGCTTTAATCTCTCAGATCTCTGAACCTGGGAAGATTACAACAGCAGAGATCATATTTCTAGCACAGTTTACATTCTCCTCTTTATGAACATACCACACAAGTCACACACTTGCTGTGCGGTTCTTACTGATGAATTATGTACTGCATACATTTTATGGGTTATTCCTCAGGTCTTTATAATTGTTATTTTGATGACTCCTTTTCCCTTATATACAGTGAAAATGTGATAATTCACATTGATATTTTAGAATGAACAACTACAAACTGTGTTATGCGTTGTATTAAAACCTTTCATTGTTATTATTCATTATTATGAAACTTAGATGTAAAGGTGCTGCGTTCAAAATTCTGAACGTTGCTGAACATGAGTAACGCAACTTCTCTGTCTGTCAGATGATCTGGACTAGTGACATTCTTTCAAAGGTCGCTTTCCATCTGACATTCAAACATGGTTTTCAAAAGATTATGAGGGAGATTAAAAAAAAAAAGCTGTGGGATGTTTCTTTCACTGACTAACAACTGAAACTTGATCGAAGCTGATAAATAATGCTGATAAGATGTTCAAAGCTAAACAAAAGGACTGCTCAGGTGGCACATACTGAATGGCAACTTCAATAAACTGAAAGATAATCACTTCTCTTCTTTTTTTTCTATTTCGCTATCATACTCGCACGTGAGCGATAACTCTCTTTATAAGTTGTCGTGTTTGAGTCCTCAGATAAAAAGACACCTGTTTGATAAATGTATCGTTGTTGCGAATTCACGTAAAATGTCTGAAAAGTAAAGAATAAACCACATTGTGTATTTTGAACAGTCTAACGGTTATCGTATATCGTACAACTCCCTAACGGCATGTTAGCTGAAAGACAGTGTACTTTCTCAAAAAGAAATGTCAACCTTGTAAAACCCTAAAATAGACTTTACAAAAACACATTGCTTAAAAACACCTGACATTTATTGTTTTATACGCAGTGACATAAACTTTAATTGCTTTTCTTCCACTGATAGTTAACTCAGTATATTTAAACGTGTGCTTACAAATCAGATCACAACACGTCGTAAGACATGAGGTAATGGTGCTAATGCACATCATCTGAAGCTTTATAGGGACTGAAGTAACTTGCAAAAGCTTGTCTTCACCTCCAGACGGAATGAAAAAGTTCAAGTATAAGCTGACATGACAAAAACAATTACAGCTTGCTCCATCTTTTCATGGTAGATGGGTTAGATTCAGTGAAATGGTCAAACTGATTTGTTTTATTTCTGGTTTCCAATCTCTGCTTCTTCGACTGTTTGCTGGCATATTACTGCATGCATCCTTCTACTACTTCATACTTCTGATCGAGGAACGCTGTAGCCACAGTCATCTCAAAAGTTTGCTTCCAATCCACTTGACAATGAATGAAAACGTTCACGTTCACCACGCTAGTTTAGCGTGTTATGCTAACATTGCTCATTAGTTTGAAAACAGTTGAGTTGACACTGATGAGAGGGCCAGAAGTTCGCAGGTATCTGGTCATAAACCAAAGTATTACTGGTGCTATGTGAAAAGCCAAGCTATCAGGGGGGAAAACAAAGTCAGAATAATTGATTCTCTGAATGAAATATTCATATCAACTGAGACCATGGCGATGGAGAGACTGTCCGACTGATCCACATTGCCACGAAGAGCCCGGGCCTGGTCTTGAACCAACACCCAGCGAATAGCTGATGCAGCTCTATAGGTGTAGGAACGGGCGCATTCACCTTCTCGTCATAAAAGATCCATTACTGTTGTCAGCATTTGTGCAATTTCACTCTTGAAGAGACAGTCGGTACACATACCTGTGGCAATGCACGCCCACACACTACTTCATACGCGCACTCATCACACACACTGTGAACATTCCCCATTCACAGTCATAGCAAGTACACTCACACCAGGCTTGAAGCATTGTGCTGAGCTGAGGTCCAGCCGAAAGAACAGATCCAGAACAGGTCTGGGAGCGTGTGGCTTCGAAATAAATATAATTAAACTCAGCTGTCAGATTCCATTCGGCTCGGCTGAGCGCGCCGCCGTCCATAAGCGCTTGGCCGTCCTCCACGCGAGCGCTGGTTTTCTCTTGCATCGGAAACACACTCGTGCTACAACCACCACTCGGAAGGAAACATACACAAACGCATGCAGGGACAAATTCACACACGCACGCACACACACGCACGCACACACACACACACACACACACACACACACACACACACACGCTCAGACCACCAGGGAGATCTGTTTATGGAATTGAGCGAGCACTACACGAGAAACAGACGTTGCTTTTATTTCGCTTTAAGCCCGAAAGATCTAAATAACCTCATTCATTTACATCCAAAATGTACTTTTGTCCTTGTGGAGCATGGCTTACAAAATCCTGCTGTGATCACAGACAGAGCTCTAACACATTCTGGCCATCTACCTGGGCTTGTGGTGTTTTATAGCGAGAAGGAAATCAAATTAGGGAAGACAGCCCGAGTAACAAAAGCAACACACTGATAATGTGTCAACCAAATACATGAAATAAATGGGAAGATAAAAAATCATGATTACTGTACCACAGCGCATTCAATCTTCTTGACAAGGTAGTTTATGCCCTCTGATTGACTTCTATCTGAGTAGGTGTAAATAAGGTGTGTGCAGGTAAACCTGTGTTGGTTTCGTGCAAAGCCAACATTTTAGAGCACTCACCTGAAGGGAGTTCCTCTTTTCATTTGCACGCAGGGCCCTTTGTTGTCGTGGCTGAGAGCATTTTTTTCGCCCTGTCTTCTTTTCACTCATTTGAAAATAACCCAAACAGGTCGCGTAGACGTAGTAACAGTGATATTATCTCAGCATATTTGACCTGAAGGGGATCCCATCAGACCGTTTATTTTTTTTTTTCTGTGCCTGCACGAATGAGACCTGGAGGCCTGAAGGCACCAAACAAGTTGAGCACAGTTGGGCTTGGCCCAGCCAAAGACTTTTAGATTCTGTATTTAACAGGTGCACAGTCACTTTGGTTAATACACACAAAGTGTCAGGAGCTTTCGGGTTGTATGTACATTCCATGATGTGGCGGGGCATGTCCAAATCCAAATGATTCTGTTCGGTATCATGATTTTAAAATATTAAAATCCAGGTTTTGTGTCACTAGAAGCTTGAGATGACGTTTCTCTGAGACCGCTAAAGTGGTCAGTGTGCAAAACAAGACAAAGAAAGACTTCAAATACGGTGTGATTAAAATGTTGATGGCATAAGAACGCTCATCAAGATCCCACATGTTGATTATGAAAGCCGCCTTAAATGTTTAGTCACGGCGCAGCGGAGCGTGGCCTCACGCAACCGTTGTCCTTGCAGATGAAGGCTGCAGATTTCTGGTGAACAGTCGTGCTCGAATATAGACTTGTTTGTAACAAGGAACCGGAGCACACTCAAACGCAGAATCAAATCTACTGTAATACACACAGTCCACTTGTAAAAGCAGACTTTCTTTTGCTCCTTCGCCAGCGAGCCTTGAGAACATGTCACAATGTTTAAACGGTCTGCTCTACGTTTGTTAAATGTTTTCCTCTGGGTAGCTGGATACACGGCACCCTGATCAGAGAGGGGAATTACAGCACATTGCTCAGCTGCTTCAAAAGTTTAACAATGGTTCAACTTCATCCTGGTTCCCAGAAACTGCTGACGTGGCCGCATCCCCATCTGACCAGAAAAAGGCAAACAAGGGAGAACAAACCATGAGCATGAAGATCCTTTCATGAATTTAACAACACAGGGTGTGGAACAAGTTAATGTCAAAGAAATGCAATTTAATTTGGATAAATTTTTGTGCAAATATTTACAAAAGGCACACACTCCGTGTTAAGGTTCCACCCTCTTACCGTGATCATTTCAATCTCAACTTAAGAGAATGAGGTCGCGTATGGCTTCAGCTTCCTTGTCCGACCTCTTTATTTCATGGGATTGAATTTGACCATTGCTGTGACAACATAAGTTATACACAAGAAGAAAAAAAGAGAACATGTCTTTGTTTGTTTACGGCTTTGAATAGTTTTCTTTCTTTCTGCTTTTATGTGGCGCAGTGTCCTGAGGCTTTGGGTACGGAAAAAGATGGCAACAAAAATAAATCGAGACAGAAGACAGACAAGGGTTTTCTGCTGGTAGTGACGAACCTGCGATTGCATTAAAGAATCTTGCAGTTGTTGCGACTCATTGCAGTTTTAACCAGTCACACCATTGCCTGCCTTGTATCCTCTGATAAAATCATTCATCCGGACCAGTACCCAGAACTCCTGAGAGGATTTAAAAAAAGAGGATCAACCCCTTTTCTGAATGCGTTCTCTCATCACAGACACTGTTATGACGTTTTATGCGCCCGTTCAGTGTGGAAACTGTTTCCCCCATTTGCTAGATAAACCATATCCCCTCTTTTGCGGTGCTGCTTACCCCCATTCCTCCTTTTTTTTTTGTCTAAACATGGAAAACGGGGTGAAGCGGTGTATTCACACAGATGGCTTGCGTCTGCGTGAAGGACGCCAAACCGCTACCTGGCCTCTCGGTCCTTGTGCCAGAGACGCCCGTAACGGTTTCAACTGAAATGGCCTTTTGATGCAAATATGTAGACAAAATAAGAACTGCACCAGTAAGTTTTCATCTCCATTGATATTTTTTCAAGTGTATCTGTCTCGTTAGTCAATTTTTTTTTACTATCAACACCAGTTTGTCCCTGCTTTTCACTGATGGTATTATTTCAATAAAATATAGCTGATATACATGAATTTATAAAGCAGTGTATTTAAGAATGGGCGTACCCTGGATCGCAATACACCATGAAAAGATGTGTCATTGAAATGTGAAAATATAGGCAGGAGATGCAAAAAACAACAGTTGACTAAGTATGACAAGATTTTAAAAATGTTGATAGAGCAGGAAAATATATTCTGCAATAAACTGAATGAAAAAAATGCATATGCATATTTTTTTTGAAATGAGAGTTAATATTACCAAGTATAGAAAATATGAGAAACCACATTCCTTATGATTATTTGACCGTATAATTCTGGTTTCTGTAGTGATCCCAACATGCTTAAAAAAGGAAAATGCAGGAAGGAGCATGTTTTTATCCGTCTCCATCTGCAGATAACATCTCTTCTTTAATATGTTAACTACTTTTTCAATGCACCTTTTCTTCCCAATTGCTTTGGAGCTCATTAGTTTAAACGCAGTGATGAGACCGAAATAGAAACTTGCCAAACTAGCAACAGGCACCGGCCTGCTTTCATTCCTTTATGTACTGCCAATGCTTCTATCAAGAGACATGAGAGAACTTGAACTGTGTTAAATGTCATCTTTAAATGTGCGTCTCACACGTCACCTATATTTAAGCATAACAAAGAGTAAAGAAAAAGAACTAAACTTTAAAAAGAGTCAAAGACAGAGACTTTCATACAATAGGTACTTAAAGGTGAAAGTGTGCATTTAGAGGGAGGGACCAGACATGCATGAAGAAACATGTGCAGCCAAGTGAAGGAACACACTGATGATGACTAAGAACACGCACATGTTTGTGCAAAACCATAATGCTCCAGTCAGATGCTGAGAACACGGTTTCCAAACAGAGCTGTCAAAATACTATAATTAGTGTCTGATGAAACATTTTGAAGCGGGATGTATTGTATAACGAAAATAAACACACAGCGGCCATAAATAGCACGAAGGAATGCCTGGAATCAACACGAAATTCTGTTTCTATTTCGAACCTGTGACTACGTCCCAGACTCCGAAGCCGCTCGGTGATCTCGACGCTCTCAGCAACTTAATCCTTTGCAAAAGATGTGAACCTCTCAGATGATGGGCCGCCTCGCACGCACACGCTTTGGGTTTGCACGGAGAGAGACACACACAAGCCTCGGGTGAGAGTTATGCAAATAAGTCCTCGTCAGGTTGACATCTTCACACGGTTATTTTTAGACATTTTCTGGAATCTGCTGCAACGGTTTACATCACTGAAATGCCGAGCAGGATTTGGATCTTTTTCTCAAAATCTGCCCGCTGTGTAAGGCAATTATCCGCTAATAAAGGTTACCTCTAGAAAGATTCAAATCAACACTGTTTTGTAACTGAAAAGTACATCAATTTACACACGAGGATTCCCAGCACTGGACCAATATAGTACTACACAAATCATGTTGAATAGGGGAATGAATATATATTGCTTTTTTACTGATTTGAGATGCAGTTTGCGTCATGTAAAGAAAACAGATTGTAAGAAACCACTCAGAGTAGAAGTATTGCTCTTTCTACAACACTTACTGTTTTAAATGCATTAACATTTTTGGACACTTTCTCAAAAAGCAAGATATATTGCACGTGTGTCGAGGTTTGGTCCCATAGAGTGCATCATAGTCCCACCACAAGCTCTTTAACTGCTCAACCTAGAATAGCATGAACACAATTCAACATAAGTACACTGTTCAGTGTTTGGCCGCAGCTTTGTTCTTTACACCTGCAATCAACTAAGAGTATGTATTCCTTCCAAATGACTGGAAAACAATTCCCCTTCACAAACAACTAGAACATATTAGAAATCGTAGGCGTGTGGCTGTGCGTTGTTCCCAATCACCTTTCAGGAATCAAAGTCCTGTTTAACTGCAGCTTTCAAAATTGAGAATAAACCAATAACTGCAGGGTCCAAAATATTGTGCACTAAATACAATGAACTGTACATGAGTTGTCTACTGTGTGTGTATGTCCGCAGTGTTGCTTTGTATTCATGAATCTGTGCATGCAAGTTATGCTCTTGGCATCAGTTTGTGATTCTTAAACGTTCATACGCATGAACTGAGCACTGTGTGTCACTAAAATGTGACGTCTGACTACGGGGTTCACAGAGTTCCTCATTCCAACACATGAACAAGTGATTCCTGAAGGCCGGAGTCAGAGCTGCAGCGATAGTTTACTGCACCCACATCGACACTTGGATGTGAAATGTGTTGATCAGTTCCAATATGAGAATAAATGTGGCGCTTTCGTTGACGGGGCGTTGCTCAGAGATTGATGTCATTATTTTAATTACAACATGGTTCATACTGTACTTTGGAAGTTTTCCCTTGTCATGGCTTCCAGGTGTGTGCTTTGGAACTGAGTTCATTCAAACTGAAAGGCCTTATCTGATCTAGTGTCTGCAGAATGCCAACACGCTGTTATCTAACGCACCCGTAAATCTCACCCCACTGGTCCTGACAGAGGCAGAGAACGGGTGAGACAATAAGAACTGTACTTTAAGTGATTGATGGCCGTGAGTCACTGTCTGAGGGAAATGTGACACTTATCTCAACGGGGCAATTATTTTTTCTTCTTTTAAAATCTTTGTCTGAGATTATTATCCTTGCCAAGCATATGAGCTTTCATAAATACCTTGTATGCAGGACTTGTAGCATAAATACATGTGACAATGATTATTAAACAACTATACCACTGTCTTTCAAACGGGTTGGTAAGTGGTTTTAATTAATGGTCAACCAATTATTTACCAATGCTTTATAGATAAGAACCACATCACGTTTGCCCGGACTGCATTGTCGTGTTTTAAACTCATAGTGTTGATGATCCATTCATGAATGGGTTTCTCACTTTCTATAATAAGCATCAAGTCTGCAGCTGTAAATGTTAATAAAAAGGATTATTGTACACTGCATCTCCTTTCTAGAAACATAAAGTAGTAAATCATAAAAAAAGTTCTAAGTAAGCTAATCCTTAATGATAACCTCTTTTGTAAAAGGTGCCTTATTATAGAGGCGGCCTTTGGCATCATATGAGGCCCACATATTGCTCTGTGGTTCCACCTGTACAGCTGTTATTAGATCCCGATGCATTCAAGAGCGCACAGACACACGGCGGCCTCACAAGCTGCTACATGCAGTGACCAGAATGAATACGAGGTATTTGAGCTCTTGTCATTGTGTGGTTAGCTTACAGGAATCCATCTTTCACATGCCACCTTTCACAATCCTGACTTCACCCTGGATTAGGAGTCACAAACAACACAAACAGATTACCTGAAAATCAAAACATCCACACCAGCACAAACATGTATAGCTTACATGCACACACAAAAAAAACAACAGCTTGACACACACAGTGTGCATAAACAAAAGTTCAACCACGAGTAACAACACATTAGCAGTTGCTCTGATGTCAACATGGATGAGGTTATTTATCTATTTGGTGACACTGTTGCAGCACAACCAGTGAACCCAGTGATTAGCAGGAAGTTAGACCACCAATTATACAGGTTGTCAAGTTCAACATGACTGCCGAATGAACCTGAGGGGGCGAGTGGGAGGAGAACGCATCCGGGCTGAATAATAATGAAAGACTGGCATTAGCTATTGGAGGCCTGACATACAGTCAATGGGTCTGTGCACCTGTCGGCCTTGTTGTCCTCATTGTCTCCTTGGAATCACATCGCAAGCGACATCCAACAGGAAGAACCAGACCCATTTCATTTAAGAGAGAGCAATACAATAGCAGTAGTTTCAATGCCGGCCGTTAACTTATGAATATCTGACGTTCCCTTCATAAGTGAAGTGCTTTAATGTGTCCACAGTCTGCATCTTTTCTCACACAGATGTGTTTAAATATCACGCTCTCAAAACTGCATAGACCACTGTTTTTGGATGCAAAGAATTGCATCAAGGGGCAGTTCAGGCTACAGTGTTGTCTGAGATTGTACCTGCAGGCGACACACCTTTAAACAACAGGTAACATACGCCACCTGGTTGTCTCAGGTGAAATAGTCCCAATGCGTCTGACGGATCCCCTTTCAAAAGGTGAGAAAGTAATAATGAAGCTGCACTGAATCGTGTTTTCAGTGATCATTACTATAGCAACAATATGATATCTTAGGCTTATGAGGAAACCTGTAGTCTGCTCTTATTATAGACTATCATGCTCGTAATGTAAAAACAAGTGTTGTGATGCGCCAAATGTTTTTGGAATCATTTAACTCCGCCCTCTTGGGTTGGCCCCGAGGTGAGCCTGATATAAACAGCTGCTCGCAGATGAATAGGTGAGACTGCTCGGGTGCAGGCAGGTATGACAGCCACGCAGGACTTCACTGGGTTCACCTCAAAGCTCTGCGCTTCTTGACGCACACACGACTCGGACTTTACGCGGAGAGCCCATTGGAAACTTTATCCACAAAGAGGAACATTCTCCAGAGAACATGAAGCTAGAGGTGCTGTGTGGGAGCCACTATGACGTGAAGCATTTCGAGATGTCTATGGATGCGGAGGGGAGCGCGCGTTCTCCTCTTTCTGCTGAGGAGGAGCTGGGCTCGGATGGGGACTGCGTGGCTCCCAGCCCTCCTCCACCTGTTGCTCCATGCACCAGCACCAAGTCCAAGCCGTACACACGGAGACCCAAACCCCCATTTTCGTACATCGCCCTCATCGCCATGGCTATCCGGGACTCCCCCTCTGGACGTCTGACTTTGGCGGAAATAAACGACTACCTGATGAAAAGGTTCCCGTTCTTCAGAGGCAGCTACACCGGCTGGAGGAACTCGGTTCGGCACAACTTGTCTCTGAATGACTGCTTTCTCAAGGTGCTGCGGGACCCGTCCAGACCTTGGGGGAAGGACAATTACTGGATGCTCAACCCTCACAGCGAATACACCTTTGCGGACGGAGTGTTCAGGCGCAGAAGAAAGCGCATCGATAAGAAGTTCAGCAGGGAGCCAGAGGCGCCCGAGGAGCCGCGCAGCATTCAGCAGTCTGCATCCGCCACCAGGACGGATTCGTGCGTCAAGTTTACTAGTTCCTTCGCGATCGACAGCATCCTCAGTACGCCCTTCAAGAGGGACTCGAACCAAGAACATTTAGCACTCCCCCTGGCCTTCACCTGGCCGCGCTACACTGAACTGATGATGCCTCATTTAAATACACCTGCCTCATATTCATACTTCAAGCCAGCCTGCTACGCGGACTGCTCTGCTGCGCATGCGCCACGCGCCTATTTCCTGTGATGATTAAAACGCATCATTGTGCACTGACATTGGACACAGAGGAGAGGAGAATTGGAGTGGACTTTATTGTGGTGGCAAAGTGTTACTCTTATTGTTGTACCTCTTGAAGCATTGCCTTTTCTTATATTTGGTCTTTGATGCACAATTATGTGTTGTACATGTTACTTAACTGGCCATTAACGTTGTCTGAAAACGTGTTAAAAATATGCACTTTGACTGTTTTTGTGTCTCTGTCTTTCAAAAACGAACGAAATAAAACTCAAACGATGATGTCTGCGTTTTCTGGTTCCTGAAAATGAAATAAAGGCGTTGCTTCTTGTGGAAACAATTGGACGGACCTGTATGATACATCTACCTCATACTTTGAGAGCTCGATGGCACACACATGAGCCGCCTCTTAGTATCAAGCCTCATGCTTCTTGGCCTTTAGTTTATAATGTTGCACATTATATTGTAGGTTAAAGGGTGAGAGATTCATCCTTAATCGTTTTTGGAAGAACAGCCAGTAACAGTGCGTAATCATGATAATAATAATCATGATAATAATAATAAACTAATAGCAATAATAATATAATCAGACTAAATTATGATTTATTGATCGTGTGTCGTATAATTTCCGATTCAAAAATGAATTGCCCTTTAAGTGTTTCTCTGTCAGTGTTCATGGCATCCAATATGTTTTCTGTCTGGCGCTGCAAATAGCTGCCGCCTCAGTCACACATGCAGGAAAGTGTGTGCACATGGCGCATCCTGAGCGAACTCCACTGGAATCCACAATAGCAAGAGAGTTGTCTTCCAAGAAGCCCATTCTTCTGAGGCTATAGAAAGTACATTTCCTCTTAGCCCACAGCGGTGCATCCTGCACGCAGCGGGGCAGCAGGTTGGATGTTGCTGAGATTCTGGGGAGATCGTGTTATGCGGTGTGGGAATTTATTTATTTACAACGTTATTATATTGGTGGCTGGCTTTGTGATGGCAGCTACATTTGCGCAACTCGATGGCATTGAAAGTAGAAATAAATAAACTTTCTCTATATAAATAAATGATCAGAATGTTTCATTAAAACTTTAGAGCGTCTATTAATTCATTTCTCCGGGGATGTCAAACAGGCTCCAGGAGGTAAACTGACACGTGTGCGCTGTGTGTGGCTCGTTGGCTCTGATGCAAAAAGCATGCCTCAATGTCAGAGTCCAACCTTGAACACATCCCAAATAAATGAACACCCTGTATTTAAAAAAAGAGCCATCGCATTCGTTAAAAAGTACACGAGGAAAAACTATTTCTCCAAATAGTTTCGCTTCATTCATCAGGGCTTATCACGCATAATCAATTCCTGACAACATGCATTCAGAGGTGTTTTGGAAAGAGAGTCGTGGGAGGAGATTTGTCTTACTCCACTGCGCCCTGTCCGGCTTCTACTCTGGATCCTGGCCAGATGGGGAGGGAGTAGTTCCTGGCGATTTCTTGGAGGGATTTGGGGGGATAGAAGGGGCAGAGAGAGGTTTAAGAATTGATAGGTGGTCGACTTGTGTTTGGCCAGTTTGATACGCGCGAGGGGAGACGAGCAGACACACTGTCGTGGGATTATTGCCAGCGATGGACAGAGAGAGAAAGCAGCAACAGCGGATGGTGTTTCTTGATTTTTGCGGTTATGAACGCGCAGAGCATGGCAAAGGGAAACTGGCTTTTTAATCACAGCATTAGCCTTCATGAAATATAAGAAACGATTATAGTCGCTCAAGTGTTACAGACAGCTTGCAAAAGAGGGACAACCATGACGACCGAGACCTCCAATCAACATTTGGATCCATCTAATCCTCGCTCCAGTCCAGCGGCCGCTGCTTTGAACGCAGCGTTGCTGAGCGCGCAGCCGGTGATGGAGAGCGCGCACCCTGCGTCACCCAAATGGAAGAAGGGCAACTCCGGCTTGAGGCGTCCGGAAAAGCCTCCTTACTCGTACATCGCCCTCATTGTCATGGCAATCCAAAGCTCGCCGACCAAGAGGCTCACCTTGAGTGAGATCTATCAGTTCCTGCAGGCCCGCTTTTCTTTCTTCCGGGGAGCCTACATGGGATGGAAGAACTCCGTCAGACACAACCTGTCTCTGAACGAGTGTTTCATAAAGCTGCCGAAGGGTCTCGGGAGACCCGGCAAAGGGCACTATTGGACCATCGACCCGAGTAGTGAGTTCATGTTCGAGGAGGGCTCGTTTCGTCGCAGGCCTCGGGGGTTCCGTCGGAAATGTCAAGCAATGAAGCCGATGTACAGGATGATGAACGGCATCGGCTTTGGCGCGTCCATGCTGCCGCAAAACTTTGACTTCCAAACACCTCCAGGCTCACTGGCGTGCCATAACGGCTACAACATAGACCTGATGGGCAATACAGTGCCAGCTGGCTTCGAGGGCCTCGGAGGAGGACACCACGTCTCACACATGTCGCCAGGCTCCGGGTCAGCGCACATGGCCGCATGTCAGGTGGCCTCTAATGCGGACTACTGCCCGGACAGCAGCAGCAGCCCGCTGCAGTCCTCCCCGGCGATGGTGGGCGCGTTGGACTGTCAGTCTCCTTACGCCAATGCGGCCTCACACTGGAGTTCTCCTGGTGTGTCTTCATACATCAAACAGCAGTCTCTGGCAGCTGGCAGCCCCACTTCTTCTGCGATGTCCTCCTACTCTCTGGATCAAGGCTATCTGCACCACAACGCACGAGACTCCTCCGAGATCTCAGGTAGAGCGCCGCAGATATCCCATGGTGCCTGATACATGTGCAGCCAGATGAGTCGCGAGAAACTGAATTGAGCTTTGATTTTCACAGTGCATTTTTTTATTCTATGAAGTTGGATTGGATTGTGTAATCTATCTGTATGGATTCCGGTTGCAGTGAGTAAAACAGACAAATACCCTGACAAGGGCAAACTAATGCATCCATCAGACGGCAACGTTGCGTAATTTAGACATTCATTCGTCATTTAGTTTCAGTAATTTAGTTTATATTTGCTGTGTCTATAGAGCCTACATTCAATGTAAATGTCTTAATATTTAGTATTTTCACTCGGGCTTTCTTTAAAGGCCTCTGTGATGTAGAAGGTTTTTATTATTATTTATTTTTTAAAAAAAAAAGGCAAAATAACGTCATAAATGTTTATGTTAAAGACCTGCGTGAACTCGACGTTAAACTATGTCACGAACTAATTATCATCAATAAATAATAATAATAAATCATGAAATAATAATTTCGCTACAACTCCATTAGAGCCTTCAACATGAGCCACAGCAAATTCATAATCAGGGCATTTACAAAGGACTTTTATAGCCTTTTTCTGTTTCAAGTCTTACTTTTGTCATGCTGTTCTTTGTCATTTGATGCACACAACACATAGTGGAACTACACTATTACACACGTTAGTGTGTAACTGATACAAGATAAACCTCAGATTAAGTCAGGAGCTGTCTTTGTTAATGTTTGTTAATCCATTTAAAAGTATGTATTACATCCATCAAAAGCTATAATAGTGTCATAAAAATGTTAGGTTGCCATGTGGTGAAAAATATTTTTGGCTCCCTCAAAGATCCTCCAACACGTCACATATACTGTACTTTATATTTTTAATATCTATATTATATTATAATGCCTAGCCTCTGAAAAAGGGCTGCACAGCATATGTGCAAAGAAGTTTTTTTTACCACTATGTATTTGCATTTAAAACTGAAAACTGACTTGATTGCTGAAAACAAAACAAACGCACGCTTCACATTTTAATATATATATATATATATATATATATATATATATATATATATATATATATATATATATATATAGACACGCAGACTACATTAGGAATTAGAAGTATATATATATATATATATATATATATATATATATATATATATATATATATATATATATATATATATATATATATATATGCAGACTACATTATGAATTAGAAGTCCACTTGCTTTTATAATTTGCTTATACTTGATATGAGGCCTTAGTCAATTATTTGTAATCCTAAATAAATTCATAAGCAGCAGGAAACACATTTCATCATGTGCACATATTAAATACTCAGAATGTGTTTGTTGTCCGCCAGTTTGAACACAGATAATCCACATTGACCCCGTGTGTGCTGTGTGTCATGTGTTTCGTGTGTGTCATGTGTGTCATGTCTTTCATGTGTTTCGTGTGTGTCATGTCTTTCATGTGTTTCGTGTGTGTCATGTGTTTCGTGTGTGTCATGTGTTTCCTGTGTGTCATGTGTGTCATGTGTTTCATGTGTTTCGTGTGTTTCATGTGTGTCGTGTGTGTCGTGTGTGTCATGTGTTTCTTGTGTTTCATGTGTTTCGTGTGTTTCGTGTGTGTCATGTGTTTCATGTGTTTCGTGTGTGTCGTGTGTGTCATGTGTGTCGTGTGTTTCGTGTGTTTCGTGTGTGTCATGTGTTTCATGTGTTTCGTGTGTGTCATGTGTGTCATGTGTTTCGTGTGTGTCGTGTGTGTCATGTGTGTCGTGTGTGTCGTGTGTGTCATGTGTGTGTCATGTGTTTCATGTGTATCATGTGTGTCGTGTGTTTCGTGTGTGTCATGTGTGTTTCATGTGTGTCGTGTGTGTCATGTGTGTCGTGTGTGTCATGTGTTTCGTGTGTGTCATGTGTGTTTCATGTGTGTCGTGTGTGTCATGTGTTTCATGTGTGTGTCATGTGTGTCGTGTGTGTCATGTGTGTCGTGTGTGTCATGTGTGTCGTGTGTTTCATGTTTCAGTGGGTCTGTCTCGGTACTCTCACTCCGCTCCCGGGTGCGACCGGAAGGACTTCGTGTTGAACCTGAACGGAATCTCTTCCCTCCATCCCGGCAGCGGCGGCTCGTACTACCACCAGCTCCACCAGCACCACCAGAACGTGTACCAGGACGTGAAGCCGTGCGTCATGTGACGTCATGACAGAGACAGACCAGAACCTGTCTGCTAAATGTGACCCTCAGGAGGAGTTATTTTAACAGAATATTTGGTGACTTTTGGTGATTTGTTGAATGAGAGGACTTGTTTTGCTCCTCTCGTAACTGACTTTACATTTATGAATAAGCGATATCAACAGTTTAACTGAAAACAACTTTACTATACCTGAATTCATCTTTATTCATGCACTTTCATGTTGTGTTCCTGACGTCGCTGAGATTGTTGCTGATTTCTTAATTAAAGAGATACTTTTTTAAGGATAATTTGTAAGTGTATTGAGCAATAAACGTTGTGCGTTTTTCATTTTTTTTCTGCAGCTTGCAGTTCTACCCTTGTATATTATTATTATTATTATTATTATTATTATTATTATTATTATTATTATTATTATTATAAATAATATTAAATTTCGATCGACCCTTTGGGTTGGGTTTAAATCTCTAAATTTGATATGCAACAAGAGAAAATCATTATGGATTTACTCAAAATTTCCCTTTCAGAAGAATCCACTGGTCTTCTTGAGATACACAGTCACCTCATTGAGCCCCATCATCTGTTTATATGAACAAGGATAAGGTGTATTTTTCTATTAACACTAATCATACATTTTGTCATGAAAAGACGAGATGGACATTAATAACAGGGCATAAACCTTCTTTGATTCAGTTCACACATCGATAATAATGTGTAATGTGTAAGTGTAATGCAGTTATGATGTAATGATGGTTGTTAATAATAATTGAGGAGAAAGGAAGGAGACAAGATGCACATTTTAAACCGCAAACTGGATAACACCCCATCCTTCTTGTTTCGCCCTGCTGCTTTTCACGTGACTCTACCGCCACCTGGTGGTGAGTGAGAGTTGAAGCGTTGAAAATGTATGTCAAATAGTTATGAAAAAATGCTTTTACATATGCAGCAAAATAATTGAAAGCGTTCTTCGGAATAGTCAGTTGATATATAAAATAAATAAAGTTACTATTATCTTTAGGTTACATACACGGTGAAATGTGACGTCTCTCGGATTAACAGTGATGTTGAGGACAGTCTGCTTGACTTGATGAATTCAGTCCTGAAAAATGTTGTTAGACTAACACTCACATTAAGTCTATTACTCAATTTTGTCAAAATGCATCAGAGACACGAATCTTGTCATTTTATGAGTCTAATATTAAAGTTTAGGTCTGAGAGATATTGGTAAATAAACATAAATAATAATGTCGAACATTACTGCACAGATTAGACCAGCGTCATTTCCCATCACCAGCTTTTAAATGCAGGCACAATTGTTGTTATGCATTAAAAGAATGCATTAAAAGAGCTGATTAATGTTTCTACTGTCCATGGATATGAATATAAATAATAATACATTTAAGCTCCATTGTATATGTATTTAAAAATATATACCCTAAAATATACACCCCAAATGAATAAATCAAAATGGATGAAATGACAAAGAAGAAAACATTTTCACACTAACTTTCAGAGCTTTTAGCTGACTGAAGTTTTTTGTTTGAATACTTTGGAAGTGAGTTTCAGTGACCTAATATCTCAGATTATTCATGAATTAAGCATTAAATAAAGTGTCTGTCATTACAATAACATGTGATATGGACTTCTGTCAGGAACTGTAACACAGCATTCCCTTCTTGTACTTTGTGTATCAGCGGCTTATTCTATGATGTAATGTTACAAATGATTGTAAAACCTCTTCAGTCAGTTGTTCATTGGGAAACATGGTTACTGTCCCTTAAAAAGTCAAATAATGTCGCCACATTCAACCAAAATTCATAAATAGGTTTTACATCTAATGTGATATTTGTGATATTTCTCTCCGTTGAATCTGATTTATGTTTTAAAAATAAATAAATCGAGACAATAGGGTTAGGGTCTCAAGCAAATCAGTTATTAATTGTATAGTTTTTATTGGTGATGCTTTTGTCACTGTCTAAGTAAAAAGACAAAATATCAAGCTTAAGTTGTTTGACCCAACCCCCTTTGTCCTAATGGCTGGTTAAGCTTTGTACTTCCTCTGTCCTGTTGGGATTTATACCCTTTATTTTCATGTTTTTCATAGATATTCTTCTCCCAGGTTATGCTCAACACAATTCAACATGTACAACCACACAAAGAAAAAAGAGCAGGCAGAATCAGCTTGAAATGTATCGAAAGGAAAAAGAAAAAAGACATTTAAAAAAGTCACAGACCAGATTAAACATTCCAAAATAATTTCGAAAGATGAAGACAAAAGTAATTCAAGAGACATAACATTGAAAGACACAACTCATCTTTATCGCCATCATTATCACTGAATATCTCTGTCAGTGCTACTGACTAGAATATGTGTTATAATTGTGTGGCTTTCTTATTTTGTATTAAAAAAAATCATACTTTTATTAAGTGTTTAAATTCAACAAAGATACAAAGCACCACGTTCTTGTGTGAACACAACATCTTCTGCTTCTAACTGGCCGGATATCACATATTCGGCCATTGCTCTCAATGTTTGTCCCGCCCTTAAACAAAATAACGGATGGACATGGAAAACAAAGCATTAGAAAAATCATCATCATCATCATCATCATCATCATCATCAGTGCTGTCTTGTTGCACTTCAGGAAGAGGAAGCAGAGGATGAATGGGAAAGACGTTTGCAAATGAGTTGAGGGATGTGCACGACGTGACCGGTGTGGTGCAATAACCCACTTCATATGTCTCTGTAAAGAACGTTAAAGGCATCCCGGTGGGGTCAGAGGTCAGACCTGGTGTTCTGGTGTTCACTATTGCATGGAGAGTAATGTTTTTCTTTTCAATGTTTCCTATATATGTTAGAATAAAGTGCATATTGTCTTATACAACATCTGCACATCGTGACCTGAGAAGAAATATGCGCCCATTTCATAAAACATTTTAGTAGACCCATTTTACAAATACAAAAGTCTGTAATGAAAACATTGTTATACACTGCGTATGCACTGCTTAGACAGTTATACACTGCTTATGCAGCTTATGCAGTGTATAACTCTAAAAGCATTTCCACATACTGACATCAGGTTACTTAAGCATTTGCATGTAAGCTTCATGTTATTCTAAAAGGATTGAGGTGTGTATCTACTCAGAGTGTCTCTCAGAATGTTCTGAGTAGCACATCTCACTGTTCAAGGTCGTAGATGTGTCTTATCTGCTCACCTGTCTGCTTTATTAATGAGCCATCTTTAAACTGTTTCCAGGCTGCAGTATGCATATCAACCGCTAGGTGGCAGTAGCGTCTCATTTATGTTCTAATACTCTGGGCAGCAAGAGGCTCCCACACACACACACACACACACACACACACACACACACGCACACACACGCACATGTGCACGCACATGCTTTTTGTCCGTTATCAGTTTTTTTTTTTTAATCTTCTTCTTTTTAATTTGTCTCCAGCAATAGATAGGTTCAAACAATTGTCTTATGAAATGTCTTTTTGGCAATTAAAGAAAGGACTTCATCCTGATTTTAAATAAATAAATGAATTACACAAATCAGTGTGGGCCAATTAGTGGAAAGCAAGCCAAGATTTCTAACTTTCCCTTTGTGAACACTAGAGGGAGCCAGCATCAAAGTTATGAAGCAACTTTAGCTGTAAAGTAAATAGTTCTCTCTCTCTCTCTCTCTCTCTCTCTCTCTCTCTCTCTCTCTCTCTCTCTCTCTCTCTCTCTCTCTCTCTCTCTCTCTCTCTCTCTCTCTCTCTCTCTCTCTCTCTCTCTCTTTCTCTCTGAGATTTGTCACGGTCATTGTGCTGTGAACATCCATCTGGTTTAGTATTGTAACCTGCGTTATTTAATTTAAACTTATTTATATAAACTACATATAATAATATCATTATAATATCTTTATATCGTTATTTGTTATGATATTTTACTTCGTTTTCGGAGAAAAAAATCCCTCTACCATGGGGGAAGATTAAGTGGAACAAATGCATCAAAACTAAACATAAAATGACGACGGATCTAATTAAATTGTAGCACAAATTAAATTCGAACAAGTGTCACTTTAAAACCCCAAACCTGTATTTTGATAGTGGCGTTCTCAGTGTATTGTAAAAAAATAATAATTAAAAAACAAACATAGAAGAAGAAGAAAAAGAGCAGTCAATAACCATCAAATGTTAAATCATTCTGACATCCATCATGTTCCTGCTGCTTCGTCGTGGACACCTTAAACAATTACGCGTCAGGAGGACTGGGTGGGCAGGCCGTGGTATTAAGTAAAAAGCCCGTCGTGAATTGTGTAAACAGCCCGGGGCGGTGGAAAAAGTTCATGCCCGGGTCCATGTAAGGAGAAACCGGCGGAGCAGCAGGCCACTGCACGGACATTTAATTAAGACGACCTGCGGAGGATTACGTCGATATTAAGACTGTAACGTTGCCTCTCAATGGCCGTTAACAATTTCATGCACAGTCGCCGTTTGCAGCAGGCGACCAGAGGCCTTGTGGGTCGGCCTCTTCCACTCGTGTCTATCTTTGATCACAATCTTTCATTTCAAACCTCAGCTTTATAATTAATTATCAAATCGTAAAACACCTAATACATCTCCATGGAATTGTTTTAAAAAAAAAATTATTATTAAAGAATGGAGTTGCGTCTGTGTAGGTGTTTGGTTTTAGGAGACAACACACTCACAATAGGCTTGAAACATCCCAGCAGATATTCACACATTTTTGAGTCAAAGCCCCTCATGTGATGAGTCACGCTCTTCCCATTTTTTTTTTTACTTGAATAAACTCTCACACTTCTGGCTCCTCGCGGCCAACAGGTCCTTTAATTCTCGTTGTAATGAGATCTCACTTAACCGCCCACTGCGAGGCTCTCACCTCCTTTGATGTCCCAGTGATCTGCTGCTGGTGTTTGGACTTCGAACTAACACAATGCATTTGGATGCGTTCAAACTGGGCGTATAAACGACGCCATTTGGTGTATTGGTGTCACTGTAATACAACAATAATTAAGTCATATAGGATGGCCGCTATCAGAGATATCAAATAAAGGATCTGCGTGAATTGTGATTGATTTTGGATGTATTTTTACAAATACAAATGTATTTCATGCTATTATATGTAGCTTCATGATATAGTACATTAAGAAATCGAAAGACAGCTATTTTAGTGTTCTTATCTGACATAGGGGATGTCTTTCTGTAACAAAGTGTGCGGGAATATGCTCTGCGCGGGCTGATACGTGCATGTTGCTCTGTCCCGTCTGAAGTCCCGGCCGCAGTGTGCTGGGAGTGACCGACACCTCCTCTCCTCACCAGCCCCGTGTGTGACCAGCAGCGTCCTCGCTCCCCCTCGCACGGCCTCCCTTCCCATTGGACGACGCGCGCACTCGTGTGGGCGGAGCTCCACTGGCAGCCCCAAAAAAAAGGGAGGAAAGAATTTAACTGCGCAAAAAAAAAAAGTCCTGTGTCCAAAGTTCAGAACTTTTTCAATTTGAGTTTCATAGAGACACAGGGATGGGGACGGCTTAAACACGGCTGAGATCCAGTCTTTCCTCTCTTTTTTCTTTTGGAAGTGAGCAGTGCGGAACTGTGATTCAGAGGAAGGGAGAAGTGGAGCTTCTCCGTCTGTGTATTTTGGAGCTCTACTTTCCTGCCGGACCCAAGTGAAGACATGCAGGCTCGCTACTCCGTCTCCAGCCCCAACTCCCTGGGCGTCGTGCCGTACATCAGCAGCGACCCGAGCTACTACCGGGCCGCCGCCGGTGGCGGATACACGGGGATGCCCGCGCCCATGAACATGTACTCTCATGCGGCTCACGACCAGTACCCAGCCAGCATGGCCCGGGCGTATGGACCGTACACCCCCCAACCCCAACCCAAGGATATGGTCAAACCCCCGTACAGCTACATCGCGCTCATCACCATGGCTATCCAAAACTCGCCTGACAAGAAGGTGACCCTGAATGGGATTTACCAGTTCATCATGGAGAGGTTTCCATTTTACAGAGACAACAAGCAGGGCTGGCAGAACAGCATCAGGCACAACCTGTCGCTGAACGAGTGTTTTGTCAAGGTGCCCCGTGACGATAAAAAGCCCGGCAAGGGCAGCTACTGGACCCTGGACCCGGACTCGTACAACATGTTTGAAAACGGCAGCTTCCTGAGGAGGAGACGGCGGTTCAAAAAGAAGGACGTGGTGAAAGAGAAGGAAGAGCGGCTGCAGAAGGATGTGCCTCCGAGGCAGCAAGGCCGCGAGCAGGACCAGCCGCTGCAGGGCTCCAAGCCCGTGAGGATCCAGGATATAAAGACCGAGAACGGGACGGTCACGCCGCCGCAGTCCGACTCGCCCTCTTTGAGCACCGTGCCCAAAATCGAGAGCCCGGACAGCAGCAGCATGTCCAGCGGGAGCCCCCACAGCATCCCCTCCAACCGCTCCATCGGCATGGACGTCTCCGAGCACCACCAGCAGCAGCAGCAGCAGCAGCACCACGGCCAGGCCTCGACGCAGGGCTTCAGCGTAGACAACATCATGACCTCCCTGAGGGGGTCTCCTCAAGGTGCCACCGAGCTCGCCCCCAGCCTCACCGCCTCCACCAGGACGGGTATAACACCGTCTTTGTCCTTAAACTATTCTCCGAACCAGTCATCTGTGTATAGTTCGCCGTGTAACCAAAACGCCATGTCCACTACCTCCAACGCCACCTATCATTGTAACATGCAAGCCATGAGCTTGTACGCCGGGGACAGGTCGAGCCACTTGGCGCCGAGCACCACCGTGGACGAAACGTTGCCAGATTACTCGGTCACGACCACCTCGCCTCCCATGGGCCACGGTAATCTAAACTCGGTGCAGGAGGGCCACCATCCGCACCAAGGGAGGCTGACCTCGTGGTACCTCAATCAGGCCGGGGACCTGGGCCACTTGGGCGCAGCGTACCCGGCGCAGCAGCAGAACTTTCATTCGGTGCGAGAGATGTTCGAATCCCAGAGAATTGGCTTGAATAATTCGCCGGTGAATGGGAATAACAGCTGTCAGATGTCGTTCCCGCCGAGCCAGCCCATCTATCGCACTTCGGGAGCTTTCGTATATGACTGCAGCAAGTTCTGACCAAAGAAAGTGTATAGGCTCGACATTTCCCCTCGTGGTGTTTGAACTCTTCCAGTGAACCCCCCCCCCCCTCCTCCCGCCTTTCATCCCTCCATCTCACCTGCCCAACACCTCATGGACTAATATGAGACAGAAAACAAACTAAAACACAGAAAAGACTCTATCTTGGTTTTTCTAAAGAACAGTGTTACTGCAAATAACACGTAAGTCTCTCTTTGCTTTTGTGGCTTTCCGTAATATGTTGAGGATATGTCAGTTTTCATGGACGTGTAAATTGCATATAGTAATTTATTTCTAGTAATGTAGCCGGGTATTATGGACCAAACACCAACAAAGTGTTTCTAAATTGAATTGCCTTAATTGTCCAAACAATTGTTCCAATATAAAAAAGTAAGAAAAAAGGAACGTGTATATCGCCGTACTATTTTAAAGATTCTTCTTTTGTTGGAAAGTATTCTGAAGGATTTTGTTTTGTTTGTTTAATAAATTTTCATTTTATGTGAGTTAAACTTACGCCTCGTTTCTTACATACAGACGTGGCTCGTGATATTTTACATGAAGTCTGGCTCGTGTTAGTCATTGAGGAAGCAATATTAGGCCTCGTTATGAATCTGAACTGACTCTTATTTATTTAATGCGCGTCATACGTTTGGCCTGTAATCTGCTGCACATCTTTGACATCATTTTATTCTCACTAAAATAATTCGTTTACTTGTAATATTCCCCTAGCAGTATTTTACGTAAAAAAAAACATTACAAATAATATTGAGGCCAAAAGTAAAATACTTTCAAAGAGAAACCGCCTATTACGGATGTTTATTTCAGTCTTTTAACATCTATTGTTGTCGTCGTCATATTATAGATGAGTATGGCGTTATGATGTTGACCCGAGGCCTCGACCAGCCTGCACACATGCAGCACAACTTTGTTTTGGATTGCGTTGTGTGTTTACTGGCGCATACCAGCGCTGACTTCATATCATACCGCGCATGCCAAAGATAGTCCCGTTGTCACTTCAGTTTGGATGTTTGAGTTCTCTCCGGTCTGACGTGACGTGACGTGACGTGAATGGAGACAAACCGCCGTCCGGTTGTCTCAGTCTGACACATGCTATAGCTGTTCAGGACATTTCAGTGCAACAATGAGAATGTGTTAAATCGGCTCTTTATTCGAAATGTCAGATTGATGTTTATTGTATTTGGCAGTTTTTTCCCTCAAATACAGTTTCCTTCAGTGACATTAATGGATGGGAATCGATTTATTTTAATTACGTTAAATGGAAACTTAGAAATGACTTCGAACGAGGCAATAATTTAGTGCGAGTGCATATTAATGACTATTGTTTCATTTAATACACAACTGTTGTCCTTCATCTCGAGCCAACAATCAAATAAGGTTTTTATTACGTTATGTTTTTTTTGTAATCAATTGATTTCAAATATTTAACATTATTTTTTTTAACATGTGTAATTAATATATACAGCAAGTAATCATATCTTGAAATATATGTTGCTTGGTGCGTGACGTGTGCGTAAAATGAGGGTTGGACACAGACCGTAAAAACGACAACTTTAATTAATAATTATGATATTTTAGCTATAATACAATATTGAGACCAATGTTACTAAAACGAGTAATAATAACAATAACACAGGTTATTATAAAAAATACTACTAATAAAATGTAAAACAATATATTATAATAACACAAATAATGTTACACATACACGTCTATTTTGCACTTTTAAAAGATAAAAAGCAAACTGCTGAAAATTTCTAACGAAACTCGTGTTGCCTTTTTGAGAACAATGTCTTTTGCACCTTTTGTCTCCTTCTCAGCAAGGCAACACACACACACACACACACACACACACACACACACACACACACACACACGCACACACACACACACACACACACACACACACACACACACACACGCACACACACACGCACACACACACGCACACACACACTGACAGACGCCAAGTCATAACCCGGTCCAGAACCAGTAGCATGTCAAACAGCAATATGCAAAGTGAGATTCGGAGAGGATTTTTTTCTGAAAATCAGGAGGCGGGTTATGTCGGCTTACTCCTCATATCCTTTTCGGCAGCTTCAGGCTTTTATAGACCAACAAGACACATCAAAACAAAACATCTTGAGCGCACTGGAGCTGGAGGCCACGCGCATATCTCAGCCCCTATACCTCATTGGCATGACGTACATGTGTTATATATATATATATATATATATATATATATATATATATATATATATATATATATATATATATATATATATATATATATATATATATACATATATATATATATATATATATATATATATATATATATATATATATATATATATATATATATATATATATATATATATATATATATATACATACATGAATTCTTCGGTGTCGCCAAAACAAGATGCTGCTCTTGTCTCAACTGCAGGCTCATAAAAGTCCCTTCAGATACGCTCCCAAGTTGAGGCCTAATAAACACACGTCGCGTTAGTCGAGAGATTGATTGCGCCCTCGCAGAATAGAGCAAGTCAGGAAGGAATAAAATTCAATCAGAGAGCGGGAATCGCTTTTCATGAGACGGAAAAGGCAGAGAGGTAGACGGGGGTCAATGAGGAGGATGTCGGCCGCCAGAGCACCATCAACAATATAACAGGACATGGCACACACACACATACATGCACACACACATACACCCAGTGAGAAAAAGAGCTTATGTCGGAGTGACTCGCTACTGTAATATGTCAGAGTAAACGTTTACGTGAATAAAGATGGAACAAACATGTAAAAAAAAACAAAAAAAACAACGTTTTTATGGATTTTAACTTGTAGTGTTGGCACTGATAATGAACTGATACTGTAATTAACAATGAGCCTAGTTTCCTATACGTGGGGCCTGGGGGGTCCTCATCCTGTCCCGAGGGGTCCCACAGCAAAATAGGTACAAACTTAATTTCACTTTCATTTCCCTTCTCAGAAGCAGTGGAAATGGTGTCTATACTTCCTGTGTCCCCACCAGAAGACTGTGGTTGCCATTTCTCATTAAAAACAAAAAAACTCAAATCAGATGTTACTCAGGACTGAACCTCCTTCAACAGGGTCCGGTGTCTGTTTGGGGATCTCTGTCTCACTCTGCTTTATTTGAGAAAACCTTCCGCTCCACTTCCCTCACTGCTCTGGGCCGCATAACCAAGAAGAAAGGCGTCTAGGTTTTTAGCTAAATAAGAATCATATCAAGTCGATATATTTGTCACAGATTTAAAAGCAGATTATTATTATTATTATTATTATTATTATTATTATTATTATTATTATTATTATTATTATTATTATTATTATTATTACCGTTGTTTTGTAGCCAACCGTATTATTTAGATGAATAATGCGTATTTGGTCAAAAATAAAGATCTAAAACCATCTAATCGTGGAACCAAAATTCGAGTTGACACACTTCATGCCAGGTGAGATGTGTCAGCGTCAGTCTGCGTGTTTGGAAGTCAGGTCAAAGTTCGAGAAATGCTCATAAAAATAACACTAAACAAAAACAACGCTCATAACTACAACACTAAAGATAACATGCATGAAATGCCAACCAAATGTAGAATATATCGAATCAATAAATGATGAAAAGTAGAGCCGTGATATCTATATTTTGACCAATTTGTTGTAGGTAACAATCATGTCAGCTGAATATGTAAAACTGCAATTTGCAACCTTTAGTTTTTACACTATTATTACCTATAACAATGAGTAGACCGAAATATTTGCATTATTGCTATTATTACTATTATTATTGATACAAGTGTTGACGCAAACGATGATGTATTTGCTTGATAGAGGTTGTTTATGGCAGCACAGTAGGAGCAGACCGGATGAGACACAGATATAAATGGCCGGAGCCCCTGCAGACGTGTGCACCTGCACTGCTGAGTTACCGGCTCAGCTCGAAATGGAAAATGTTTTACCTCTCGGTTAGTGTACAAAGATCTCGCTCCACGCGCCATCTGTTTCCAATCACGAGCCCATGCAGACGCAACTTCTGCGCTGCCGCCAAACGAGTGAAAGGTTGGAGGTCTGTGTGACTCCAGCGCGCAACTATAGCTTATTACGGCTCATGTCATAGACACATTCGAGTTTGTTTTAAAGAAATGATTCACTCGGCTCTGTCACGACGGCTACACGCGAGGAGGTGTAAGAAGGCTTCTGGGTGAAGCGGTGCTCGTGAAATGGTGGCGCGTATTCAAGGCGCAAGAGTAAACTCCCGCAGACGCCGGTGCGCGCCGGACGGGATAATGGAGTCCTGTGCACGAGGGCGACCTGCGAGTAACCCGACAGCCGGAGCGAGATACCTGAACAACGAACAGAGCTGCTGCCTTCAAGTGGCGCACAACCTGCCTTTCTGCTGCTCGGGCCTGCGGTTACTAATTATAGCAGCGAGCACTTGAATGCACCAATTATACCGCGCGGCATACAGTATTTATTGTCTCGCGTATGAATATGTTTTTGACGACTTTAACGACCTTGTTTTCAGGGTGTGGGGAAACATCTTCATGTTGATTCTTAATGTGTATTTTTTGTTTGTTCATTTCTTAACTGTATTGATTTAATCGTTGGGATTTATTAAATCATATCAAAAAAAAAAGGCGCATGCAACGTGCACTTTATGTACTGATATTGGTAAATCCCAAAGGTGTTAAACGAATGAAGGATTTGCTCTTTAGTGGACTTTGCGCCCTGATCATTATTCTTTTGCTGAACACATGCTGGCTCATAATAAAATAAACATTATAATTAGGTGTTTTCTTTTTGAATAAAACAATGCAATAGTAATAATAAGCTATAACAGTTGTGTGTGTTTTGCCTGGTCGGTTGCACTCACTGTTTAATGAAATACGTAAATTGTAATTCAGCACAATAAATACTCAGGGCTAAAGCGGGCATATAGAATACATTTTTTCACATGAATTCACATCCTAACGTGAGGTTAGAGAGTTAACAAGTCCTGATAGCGTGCAGCGAAGAGAACAAACGTGAACTGTGTAACTTGGGACATGAGAGGGTCACTTCAAAGATGTCCAACTGCTGCTATCTGAGCCCCAGTAGCAGTTGTCTGTGTCTTTCGCGGCTCTCATCTCATTTTATGGTGCCACTGGACTGTGAAAACATCAACAGCAGACTTATGTTGCTGTAAGTCTGAGGCAAGAAGCTGCATCTTTTGTTCTCTTCTTCTTCTTTTTTATTTGGAAAAGAAGTTAACAGTCAAAAATAGAAAAGAAATAGGTGTTAAAATTGTGTTTAACGTCTTAAATGTGTGTGAAAATAATAACATATGTTTTTGTTCTGGGTTGAATGTTGTTGTATGTGTTTTTTTTAACACATTCAACAACACCAATTTAACTGAAAAAATTAAGAAATGTAATTAATGTAAACAATTGTCCAATTAAGCATATAATAATTAATTTGAATTAATAATAATTGGATGACCCCCATTTTGTCACAGATTTCATCTGAAAAAGGTTACCATGTTATTCAAAAATCAAAAGAAAAATGCTAAAGACAATACATTATTAGATAGATTTAAATGAATGGTTATTACTTATTAATGAATATGCTTCCTGCTTATATACCTGACAATGACAGTGTGTCATGCACCAAAAGAGGAGGAGACAGGAGACAATGCTGTGTCCTTTCGTTCGTCCAAGGAGGAGACGAGAGATTGTGACACCAAGAGGCCGAGCGAGGGGGCGAATTGGGCTTCAGTGTAAATGTCATATTTCCTTAAAATAGAAAAATAAAAACGTTGCTTCACATATTTCCGTAGGTCACTGAGGATCTTGAAATGTAATTTTATTAGGGGGAGCTTTTGTTTGTGTGTGGAGGTAAATCCATCCCTCAGGCAAGTCATTCCTGGCAGAGTCAGCTGGTGTGCTCCTGCATGCAGAATTGAGAGAAATGTGTGAGGATGAGGGGATTTGTATGCGTGATTAAAAAGAAAGACGAACAAAACTTTGTGCGTCGGCCTTCCTCTTGGAATATTTCCCACTAAGCACCTCGTCACATCTTCCCCCGGCGGCCTTCGTATTTATTTGTTTAAGTTCAGTGATTGTGTAATCCAAAAGAAGGTAACAGCATATTGTAAATAATTCATTAGAAACCGATACATGTGCTATTTTTTTAATTTTTTTTTACAACCATCAGTGCTGATGTGCAGTCAATCATACAAAGAGGTCAGTAGGTCATACAACTATTTGAATAAAAAGTGCTGAACATCCACGTAAAAAATGTCAACAACAACACATCCAGTAGGAGGAAATGCCTCTTCAGTCGTCACTTCTCCAATTTCCTTCCGCCCTTTGAGATGTTGGTGACAGATTTGGTAAATCATGATGAGATAAATGAGGTTCAGAGGTGTAAATACCACAAACTTATTGATTACTGGCTTTAAAATTGAACGCACTTTTCAGGAATCAGATTTTTATTATGACACTTGTTAATGATTAAATAATATTTTCAGCTTGAGACACAATCAAGCATTACATACGTGAGTACTGTCCTTGTTGATGGATTACGGTGTGAGTGAGTGGGAACCTAAAAGCATGAGAGAGTTTGAGTGACAGTCTTTTGCACTTATTCATTCTCCGTGTTTTATGCGGTTTGTGTTCAGTCCATGCGACCAGAATAGCAGGAAGCAGGGATTTAATCTGCTACCCCTTGACATCACCACGACTACAACACGCTTTCAAAAGCAGAAACACACACAAATAACATGCTGCGATGGAGAATCACAATGCAGAATGGGGTGTGAGGTGAAACGAGCATGGAGAGCGAGCCGGTTAAAAGAATGACTGATCAAAGCAACAACTGTTGAATGCTTTCTGATCAGATGCAAGTTTCACTTCATACAAAATAGAGAACTTGTGTGCAGACGGAACAACAACAAATCTTAACATGGACTCGATCTATGGAGCCTTAACATTGAACAAACCCATTTCCTGTGACTTAAAACAGCATCAACACATAGTGTGAGGTTGTCTTTGCATTACGTTATAGTATACATGGTGGAACAAAAATGAAAACTTGGTCCGTTTTGAGAAATTCTTCTAAAAACATCAGATGAAAAGAACAACGTTGCTATACTCAGACGGAACTCTATCAACAAATGTCAGCTGTCTGAATGTGTGTCAATGGACAATGAAGCATTTGACTTCTGAGGGGAAAACTGTTCTTTTACTGGGACCCGTTGTTTACTCTTCAGCCAGTTGACTCATTTTCTTTAAGTCGTCTTTTCTCTGGTGTCATGCTTGGTTGCATTGAAAACAGCAAACAGAGGAGGAGAAAGTCAATGAGGAAAGTCTATGAGAGCTCAACAAGGGGGGAAAGAACAAAAGATTAAAAACAACATACATTTGTGTTGGAGACGTCCTCAACTCCACATCACAGCAGTGAATTAAGAAAGACATTCCATCTAAAAGCTTAAGAATGATATGCTATTAGATTTGTTAAATCGAAAAGTATTCTGTGACCTAAAAACAAAAGAGCTAATATGAAACTTGCATGTGGTTCACGGAAAAGTAGAAGCACATATCTAACATATTTCACATTTTTTTTACCGTGTTGAAGTAACTCAAACAAAAGACAGGACTTAATTTACACCAACTTCAAATCAAATCCACGGTTCTTCATGTATTTCTGTGAGGTGTGCAGGTGTGAGGTCTTCTCTGTCTGGTGAGAGGCAGCCAGATGGTGTTTGTGTGTGATGGCGAGCAGCAGCGATACAGCGGTGGTTCTTTTCACAGATCAGCACCCATATCTCTGTTCCATCTCCAGGCTCTCGGCTCACATAAACATCCCCAGTTCATGGGCCTCTGATGTTTTCGCCATTGTGTTTACAGTGAGAAGTCAGGCAAATACGTGAACTTTAAGACAAAGAGAACAAGGATGAACAATGGACTGGGTGGCTTAGCGACTGAATTTGTCGAAGTAAAAACCTATACATGTTCTAAAAAATAGATTTTCTTGATAAATCATTAAAAAAAATGTATTAATGAGACTTTAGAAGTAAAGTATACAAATATATGAATATATTTATATCAAACATACAACATTGACATTTACTCACTCACTTTTTTATTTCTATCCTTGGCAACCAAATCTTGTAACGGGTTTGGAAAAAACAGCATTCAAACCTGTAAAAAGTTGTGATGTACCCTCAGTTTGCACACTCCACATGCAATAGGAAACAAGTTCAATTACAACGATTCAGCGTGGACGTGGGCGGACCCCACACAGAAAAAAAATGAAGCCACGTTTCAGCGCTCAGGGCCTGTGGCAACCAAAATGAAGAGTTCAAGAAAAGTGGAATGCACACACACACACACACACACACACACACACACACACACACACACACACACACACACACACACACACACACACACACACACACACACACACACATGCTTACTCATTCTGACAAAAGGTTAAAGGCAACCGAGCCAATGAGATGTAGCAATCACTTCTGAAAATGGAGCTTTGTCTGAAACGAGTCTCACAAAAAAACAATCGTGCACATTTCCAATCAAACCCCATACAACGCTAAAGCCATGACTCCAACATCAAAGCGATTCTCTCCCCCCTGCTTCTTTTAAACTGCCTGTTTTCCACTCCAGAAAAAAAGAAAAATCCCCCAAACATCAAAGAGGGAGACAGAGAAAGTAATTTAGCCTTATCTTAATTGAGCTGCAATTTTAATAATGACCTTACACATTGGGACCGAGGAGGAGAGAAGGAGCTGCAGGCTGCAAGGCGAGTGGCTGGCTTCCCTGCTCTGTGCTCCACTGTCCACTCTGGTGTCTAATCTCAGCGACATGTCATTGGCCAGTGAATTATGATGACCTAATGTTTTGTTTACTTCATGCTCATAACAGGCGGGCGGATTGCATGGGGCATGGCGTATGGGGAAACATGAAAGCGTTGGGGCTTGCAGGGCCGCAGTCCCCAGCAGTTTGCAGAAATAAACAGCTCTGAACTTCAGCCACCTGGCACAGCACCACCTTCCAATTGAGGGACAGGGCCACCGACCACTCAGAAGTTTAGCAAAATCTCAGGCTGTGTGTTTCATTGGCTGTCATGAGGCAAGCGTCAATCTGTGATGGGGAGGTTACACACTTGATTTAACCTCTGGATAAACACGCTGACCCCTCTGTTCATGCGCTTTCTCAATAATTGCATTGCCCTCCACATACAAGAGGCCGAACACATGGGGTCTAACGACCGCCTGACAGTAAGGTCAAGAGTCCAGTCAGACAGTTCAATTATAAGCATTACTTATTGGGAAAATAGTTCTGCGGCTACAGGTAGATAAACACAACAGTAGCTCTACGTCAGCAGTTTTTTTTTTCTTTATTGGTAAAGCTTAAATGGCCGAATAGTGAGAAAAGTGCCTTTTCTCTGGCAGTAAAGACACATGTTTGTGGAGTGTTGGTACATATAAGTGGACATTAAGAGCAGGGAGACATCAGGAAGACACTTTTCCAATGCGGGTAAGTACAAAGTGTTTTCTTTATCGCGGTTGATGGCTCGTCTTGTTTTTGTTGCAGTACATTCATATGCTATTTGATTAAATATTGGCCTTTTTTTCTAAGCAATCAGGAAACAGGCATTTTGTTGTGCCAAAATGAGAACAATTTCTTGGAAAAAGGTTTATGACTTTGAATTCTTCTTCTACAGCCAATTGGCTCTGCCCACATGCACTTGCTTAGTCATTGTTGCTACTGCTGACTAATACTACTGCAATGCTGGGAGCTGACTGATGGACCACAGGTCAAATTTTGAATGGCAAACTGTTTTCATAAAAACAGAGTAACAGAGTTGGCTTCGGTCCACTTCCAAGTTCAGTTTGTTTTTAGACATATTTAGGTGCAGCATATTGGCATGCCAAATGTGTTATTGTAATACTCTTTAGAAAACAAATGAGTTAAAAAGCACCAAGAGGAAACAAGAGATGCTAGTGTGGCGAATGCATTGCCTCGAGCCAAATCTCACCCAATCTTTTAAACTCCATCTGTTTAATTTGAAGTGTTTCTTACATGTATAACACTGCCCAGAGGCCAGCCCACAACTCCAACAGATGGAGATGTCAATTGTGTAAATATTTTTCTCCTTCCCTGTCTGGCCATTCAAAATCCAATTTGAAAATCCCATCAGATAGGCATTTCCTCCTTCTGCTGCAGCAACCAGAACAGGCGACTGCTACATTCTTATCTTATCAGAAGCAACAATCTAGCATCTCGTCGTGCCCAAACAGGGAGAAACAGAGTTATATTGAAAGTGGTAATTTAGCTCCCACCACCGCCACAAATAATGCACATGCTGAAACTAATACGCAGCCTTTTCAGTCATCGACTCAGATTGGATATTGGCTTTTTGTCAAGCAAAAGAGTATAAAGGAAAAACCCTCTTCTTGCACTTAATACTCCCCCGGCTTTCCCTTCTTTTCCTTCTCCCCTGGCAGCGTGACATGCATGATAAGAGCTGCGAAGCAAACTGTGAGCTCTGTCTGGGTCTGTACAGGAAGTGCAGGGGATTCAGTGGTGCTGTCAATCAACAACAGCTCTGTTGCCGTCAAAACCTAGAACAATGGCCACAGACTCGCCTGGAATTGGGGAAACTTACTCAGCCTGCAATCTCACGAGCACAGAAGAGATAAAGTTAAGAGGAAAATAGGAGTAAGTGATCCAAAAATGACATTTACTTGCTTGGACGTGATGACACGGGCACATTTAGATGCACCTCTGTTTTTTCAAAGCTAATTATGATCTCTATCAAGACGACAAGGCCTTTAGTTCGGAGTCAAGAAAGTGGGTTGGGAAGTTCACTCCATAAGTCAAGCTAACGCCGTGCGCTGCAGGTGCTAACATTAGCCTAAACTCTGATAGCTTTGAGGACCGAGAAAGAACTATAGAAGATGTGCTAGTTGTGAATGATGCTTTTTTAATGTCACATGGCACCCCACAAACTAATATAGTTAGTTAATAATATCATTGTCAGTGTAGTTGGTTCATGATGGATATCTTAGCTTTGTGAGTAGCTTGTGTCAGACATCATTGGCAGTGTATGCATGTTTAAGCATAAAAACTGCTTGATCCATTCGACACACACTCGCCAATCTTATTAGAGATGCATGCACACTGTTTCTGTATGTGGAGGGAGTTTGGACTGTAACCAGGCGTGTACGGTTGCTAAGCTGGGATCAATCAGTGGACAATCACTGTTCGTGGGAAAGGTCAAGTACCACATTGAGACCTCACAAAAATATCCCACTGGAGACGTTTTAAAGTGTCTAATGCACATTTTGGTTAAAAAAACTAACATTCCTGCTGTGGCAGTCTTTACTATGAGGGAAATCTTACCCCAATCACCCGATTGCCAAGTAGAGGCCAGATACACAACGAAAACAAACAAAGCATATAGTCTTGTTAATGTAATGCCATGGCATACATTAGTTCAAGGGAAAGATTTTTCACTGCCAACAAAAGTACATTCCATCCTCACATCGCACATACTGGGATTAATGTACAATCTATAATGTAGTAACTCGTGTAAATAATAGCCCCCGGCGCAGCTGTAATGATGATAGATCTAATTGCTTCTGTACAGAAATGCATTCAAGCTTCTGAAACTGAAACATGTGGGTTACTGATGGCTAAATTTCCCACAAAAGTATTTTTACATTGATGGAAAAGTATAGAACACACATCTATACCACCACTCTGACACACACAAGCCATCTGTCCAGGACAGGACACGACGCATCCTTCAGCTGACACTTACTGGAGGGGAAGTCGGGCCTTGAGGCTGTTGTCTGACATCAGCACAGCAAAAGTGACACCATTTATCATCGACCACCGAACATGAAGACATTCATAACATCCTGACAGGAAAATCTTGTGGAAAATAATCACTTGGGCTTTGATAACAACTTGGACAGTGTCCTGTTCTCGTTTGTAATGTTTTATTCTGTCACCTTTATTCACCCTTCATGCTTTAAACTTGACAGTAAGTTTTTTTTCACTTTAAAAGATGTCATTTATAAAACGTTCTGTAACTTGAATATTAATTCTGTCAGTGACTGATCTTTTCTGATGCTTTGTAAAGAAGTAAAAGGAAAAGTCATTGTGCACTCAAGTTAATCTTATATCATTTCCCACGGAAAAAACTGTTATCAGTGTGATATCCATTTATGTCAAACTCAATAGGAGAAAGTCGAGATGACCAAATCTTTCCAGAGCACACTCATTTGAGTCCAAAGGTTAGTTAGCCCTTTCCCGTTTTTAGCAAAGCATGGAGTCTTTTGCAGCTCTTTGTAAACGACCTCCTCTCACGTTTGGTCTCCCTTTTGTGCTCGCAGTTAGAGCGGTGCTTTTGTCATATGTCAGAGGAGCATGGACAGCAGCCAAGCCTGTCTGTGGGTCTTCCTATTTTGACACCCTAAAGCACCTGCCCTCACTGGAGCATGGCAGGGAACATCGTGGAGAGAACAATAGAGAAAGGGCCTCTTTCCAGACACTCCTCACCGGCTGATCCAGCACTGACTGGCTGTCACTCAAGTCCATTAAAGGTCAGTGTAGCTTGCTACCCGCCAACCCTCAGGAGGACACGCCCTAATGGACCCTGCCAGTTTTTACACTCACTTTTTCCTCTCCTACATCGCTCCTTTTCCCCTCAGAGGTCATAAGGGGGGGATATCTCAGAAGGAAATGCCTGAGCTCTGAAGGAGGTGCCTGTGCTCTCCCCCCTCTTACTTTAAGCATAGCCCTGGGTATTATCGCCCTTATGTAATGGAGTGCTTGGTGCTGATAACAGGATGTCAGAAGAAATTACATCCCTCCTAAACTGCATTACTCCAATTTCAATTTTTTTTTTCTTCTTGGCAAAAACACAATCGCTTAAATTCAGTTGGTGACAGACAGACAGTCAGGAATGTGGATCTTTCAGTGGAGCTGTTGGAGCATCTAAATCATAGATGATATACTTATACGTGTTGTTATTATTGAGATTTGGTCGTATCAGCCAAAATAATAGCTGGATTGGTGTGTAGGCAATTTCATAACTGTCACATGTATTAGTTATCTAGATTAGATTTGATTGAACTTTAATGTCCGGTGCTTACACAACAAAATCTATCCAGAAATGCAAAAAAAAAAAAGATCAATGGTATTAATACACTGGCTATATATAGTATGAAAAGACATAGATAAAATATATAGTTTAATGTAATTACAAGGTATACTAACCATATACTATTAAGCACAGATGGAGGTATGATATGAACATATGTAGCCTTATATGATAGCGCTTAATTAAATGACATACTTTACATATATCAATCTGTTCTTCTCCTTTCTTCAGAATATCATTTTCAAACAAGAAAAGTGTTTCCTCTTGGCGCTTCTCTGTTTGTTATTTGTTTACCTGACCTCTGTGTCACCATTGGTGTGTCGGTAAACTTTAGTGCCTCACTTTAAAAAGTAAACCTGTACTTGAAGTTGGATAATATTTCATAATGTGATACACTTAAGGCGATGATGAGTTAATACACGGTGGCAAATAGCAGTTGGCAATAACCCTTTGCACGAGCCATAAATCTCTTGCAACTGGAGTTACTAATTAGTGTCCAAAGAGATTTATTGAATGTTGTTTGGACAGTTTTTACATTAAATCTAACCACCATTGAACAAACAGTCGCCTGAAATAACCCCACTTAATTAAATGTTGCGAAAAAATGTCTGTGAATTGCTACGTGGAACAACATTTCAGGTTAGGTGGCTCTAGAATCGTAAATCAAACTGTAAATAGATGGTTTCCTCACCTTTGTACCTGGAATAATCTCTCACATCCAGTCGCCCACAGAGACAGAGAGGACAGCAACCAGCGCATAGGCAGAGGCATGCACACAAGCAAGCATGCAAACTCCTGGCATTCCAACCCCTCGCTTGGGTTGCAAGAAATGATTTAGGTATCTTCCTCTTGATAAATGCATACCTTCAGTGTAGTAAAATGAGGGGGTGCAGGGAAGGAAATATGAGGCACCTGAAGCAGTGAAATAAGGAGACAGGTTGTCGTGGCGGTACTTCATGCAGCACCTCATTCGTCTCTGGCAGTACGAAGACAGATAAATCTCTTTTTTTATGGCAACTCCATCATCAAGCGCAGGAGATAGAGCGCTCGCTGCCACGGCGATGACAACGCACCAACACGCCACCGCACCAAACAGGCCTGAAGTAGAGTTATGTCTGAGGGCCTGCCCTCCACGTCCACCAGGTCCACATTGAAAGGGACTGTTTGTGATGGATGGAAAGCACATTCAACAAATATTTTCTACATATGGACAAAACCCATTGAAAAAACAAAAACACAATGCACTTCAAGAGCTGCAGTAAAAACTACAGCAACATAATAACTGTCCTTGTAATATCTGGGGTTAAATTCTAAATTAACATCAGCTGTTATTTTATTCTCCTTGTTTAATTAATAGCGGAATCACATCAATACCCTTTTTCTACTCACATAGAAAGTAGAGGACGTAAAGGGGAAGGTAACTCCTCCAATGATCTACCAACAGCCACGGGCAAGCATCAACCACAAGGCTTTCCATCATCTAGCCCCAGTTCCTGCCTCTGGGTTAATAGTGAACATGTAGATATTGTTAAACAGTTTACCTGCTGCAGTGACATCTTGTTTGCTCTGATTTGAGCGTTTACAATTTGTCTTTGTCTGGCTTGTGTTTTTAGAAAGGGTTAGAGTTGGAAAACAAAGTAAAAGCAAGTAAAAGTAAATTAGAAATGTGGGGAGGAAAAATGGTTCTGTTATGTTATCATTGAATCTCTGCAATATATAAATTCAAGTCAGCACAGATGTTTGCGTTTTTCAGTTTTTTCCCTCTTCAAGATCAGATTGCTTTTGAACTTTCTCTTGGACAAGAAGTTGAAGAAAACACAGTTGGATTACAGGTTGAAAGCAATATGAAGCAGTATGAAAATACAATCGCTCCAGATGCCGAGATAATGTCAAGATAGGCTATTTCAACAGGTGAAATCATAAATGTACTCGTATCATATTAAAAGGTTCATTCAGCTCATCTGACTACTGAAGTCAGCTTGATGCTGATACAACAACTGATTTTCATCTCAAGACCTTTGTGGTGACAAAAATCAAAAACAAAACCCGAACATATAAAAACCAGTTATAAATGAACGGTTAACATTTGAAAGTAACTCATCCGAAACTCTTGAGAAGAGTTTCAAACCACGTGAGGCTAAGAGATGATAGCAGGTCGCCTGCCTCGTCCATGGCAGCTGTCAGCCTTGGCTCGTGGTTCCCTTCTCTGGGTCAGAGGTCATCCAGCTGTGGCCCCTCCTTCCCCCCCTGACACAGCAGATGTGGTTGGACCACCATGGCGAGGGCCCTGACCACATCTGGCTCTGATTACAGCCAGACAATCCAGCTTTATCAGCTCCATCCACTTTGCTGAGCGCTGCTACACTTATTCTCTCAGAGGTGATGTGTGACACATTCTCAACTCACCAATACCGGCTTTACAGGGTGATTTATACAGAAACAGACTGGGTAATAGGCTGTTGAAGTTCTATTTTATTTGAATAAAGCACACACAATCTGACTTGTCAAACGCATAATGACCATAGCTAAGCCATTCCTTATCTACCTGCATAATAAACCTTCATCTACTCTTGCCTTTCATACTTCCCTCTAACGAAGATGTGACTTAATGATTTACTGCATCAGTTTGTCACCGTTCTTGAGCCCACCTTTCACATTTGCCTGTACCCGTACATGTCCATTCAAATCAAAGAAAGTCACACGTAGCATTGTGTTGCTCATTAAACCTCATACCTACCACCTTTACTCCGATAGGCAGCCATGTGATCTGGATGAGAAATATGTCACACTTGTAGATAGAAATCCCAACATCCATAAACAGGGGAGTTTGAGTGGGGATTATGTTGCATACAGGGATCCCTGGCAGCAGTTTATTTTCCCAGAGTGCCTTTCCCATTATCTCCACCCCTTTGCCAATGAAACCTCCAAAGCCTGTAGTCCCTGTGGTTACATTGGGATATCTGAAATCACTTCAAACAAACAGTTGACAGATGAGATGGAATTCCACATATATGAAAATATCAACCTGAAATTGAGTCCACCATGAAACATCTATGAATACTAAGTGAGGGGCAGAAGCTTAATGCTGGTTTTAACCTTTATGTTGCCAGTTCAAAGAGAGTGACTGTGGTGCTTGACATCTCTTGCCGTGTCACATTCATGCCATGTCTCCTGTGGCCTGCTGTCCTCATCACATCTGTGTCTAATGAGGGACGTTGTCAGGGTGGTTATTGCAAAGATTTAGACCCTTTTCTTCCCTTCTATCCTTCCAACCATCATCACCCACTTTAACCTCACTCAACCCCAACGGCAGCCCAGTGCAGGGCCACTCTTGGCAGGCTTTCACGTGTCAGGGGTCCTCGTGCAGTCCACTCGCAGGGACATAGGCATGTGCACTAAAGCTGTCACCGCCTCCTACTGCCGCCAGAGCTGGAGGTTATCTTCCTCACGGAAGTCCCAACTGACCCATTGTGGCCGTTTGATCTTTAATACGACGGAATGACTTTTGTTTTCCTCACGTTGAATTGAGATTCGCGATGTACAAAAGACCTGCCAAGGTTTCTAGATTTGTGCATGAAAATTCAAAGTTTGATTCACATGGCAACATCGTGGAACAGCCCACAACAATATTGGCAAGAGCTTTGCGACAGTGTACCTGTAGTTCTAGACAGGCTGATGATGATACTCTGGATGTATGGATCCTATCAGCAACTGTAGGAAATGGGTGAGGTTTGTTGCTCTTGAACTGTGATGACAAATAAAAACAATGCTAATGAAGTTGAGTTGTAAATGCCCCCCTACTGATGGTGAAAGCTGGTAATCAGTGATGATGCTCTTAATTACTGATGAGATACTAACATCCCAAAAGTAGAGGAACTTTGTGGAAACTTGCCTTATCTGTTTAGTTGCATTGCAACTAAACAGATAAGAGCATAAAAATGAAACACATTACTTATAGCAACCGCAATAGCACATGTTTAATGTAAAGTTTGATTCAAAGATGAACAGAACATAACAAAATGGTTTGGCTTTCTGGGAAATAATTTACCTTTCAGATACAGAGAGTGGCAATAATATTTTCATCTTAACTCTCCATCAAAAAGAGAATAAGTGGATTTCACAAACTGCTATTTCTTTAAAGATAAGATAAGTTACTTAAAGTTGTTGCTACGGTTTTCACACATCAGTGGCGGGCTGTGGATTTTCTACCTGCACTTTCAGTGGATCAGTTCGGCACAGTATTATGGCTTATTTGCCTTGAGTCCATTATTTAACTCTCACATCTCATTTGCATATGACAATCAACTAAGCTGAGATAAACGTATGCAGATAACGGTGCAGGTCTGCGAGTCATTCCCTCACATGGGGCAGCTACAGTGTAAAAAACAACTTGCACCAAATTGGTAATCAGAGTTAACTGACACTGAACTATTTCTCTCTTTTAAAGTGAGAAATCATTCAAATCAGACATTCTGCCAACTGCCTGAGGAGTTTGCTATTTTTTTTTTTTAAAGTGTCATCAAAGTGACCCAGTTGGTTGAACCGCCAACATGTGTGATAGTGTTTTTCTTTTGGGGGAGGAGAGAATGTCTAAGGGACTACAGGGAGCTAATTAGAAGCTATTCTCTAACTCAGGGCCAAATGGCGCAATTATCTGGCCGAGTGAGTAGATAATTCCCTCACATTCATCTCTCACTGTCAGGCTCTCAATACTCACCAACCTGCGCTGAGGATTGGATGTTGTGGCCGGTTGACGCCTAACCTCTTTGTCATAGTCCCTGCATCCCTTACTTGTATAGGTACCTCCCTGCTGTCTCTCGGCCAGCATGGTGGATCACCTAGCTGATAATTTCTCCCATGGCTGTCACATACCATGGCCTAACCCCAACAGGATTTATGACTACTGCAACTCAGGTTCACCTAATGAGTCTGTTGGACACTGGTGGGAGAGCTGGCCTCAAGGGATGATTAATGCAAAAGTCTGATAGGTCCCATGCACGAAACAGGAAGAAAAAAAATGCAACGTGTGGACTTGCTGATTGAATTAAACGTGGGGTTGGCAAAGGGACAAAAAGAAAACCTGATTATCTAGAAAAACAAAAGCTTCGTTACAGTGCTACATTCTACCTTCAAAACGCCCTCTTACTCCATGCATGACTTTACCAGGTAATCAGTTTATTTTCATTCATGTTCAGTATTTTGGAAGCTATGGGAGAATTGTAGGCTAATATTTTCCACACACTGGGAGTTGAAGACCTCTGTCCAAAGTTTAACGTTTCATTGCACAGCCAAGGTTAGCAAGAAAGTTCATGCCGCTGACAGGAGTTGCCATTTGTTATTCTGAGTAGCTCACTTACAACCAATACAAAGAAGGCATCCTTTCAACACGATTCCTGTACTGACAAGTGTTGAGGACTAAAAGTTCTCACTCATGCAGAACTTCAGTTTGTGAGTCATAAGCACATGTGAGCATACAGATGTTAGAGTGGGTCCGAAAACGAATGACAGTAAGTACACATTCATTAATACAAGATTTACATGGCTTTGTCTTGGTCCAAGTCTCTTGGTAGCCAAGACATATTTTGGTTAAGCCGCCATGTTTCCAGTGGAATCAGATTAACAGAGGCTATATCTCTAGCCTCTGCCACCACAGAGAGATCTGTGAGGCGGAGGGTAGATTTAGGAATGTCTAGGCGCCACTAATGAAATATTCAATCACTGAAGATGGAGAGCTCAGAAGGCAGCGCCAGGCCTCCCCTGTCCTCCCACCGCCAGGAATACATGCCCCATCACACCTGAGTAATCTGTGCTCTCAGATCTGTTGCATGATGGAACTTCTCATTGTGTGACAGAGCTACTTTTGAAAGCCTCACTTTCTCTACCCCCCCCCCCCCCCTACCGTTTTCTCTCCCTGTCTTCCTTCGCTTACAGACGAGGTAAGAGGATGGGGTGAGAGAAAAGGGGCTGACGCATCCACATGACCTTGGAATTAGTAGAGCTCCGGGGACAGAGCTTGCTGGGTGGGACTGCATTGGCAGCTGCTGGATTTTTTTTCTCCCGGGTGTATAAGATTAATGCATGCATTGGGGTTTGGGGGTGCTGAGGCAGTGTGTGTGTGTGAGAGGTGTGTGTGTGTGTGTGTGTGTGTGGGGGGGGGGGGGGTCTTTTGAGGCCTGTGCAGTTAAGAGCAAAAGTGATTCAGCAGGACAGGTCTGCACACTGTGCAGGACTCATGCAGAATGTTTTGTAATGGGACAACAACGTATCAGGTTTTTAAGATGTCTGCAGTGTGATAAGGGCTCATAGTTGAACGATTTATCGCTTTGTCTGAATTCAGTCTTGTTCAAAAAGTCAGTAGTGGAGTGTATGACCCTTGTGTCACACTGCTACACATGACATGTGTACTGCTTCCTGTAAGACCACACACACCAAACACTCTGGAGACAAGCACATTTCCCCTTTTTTCTCTTGTGTATTGTTTTCCTTGAGGTAGAACAATGATCTATCCCTATTTTGCACGCTTAAGCCATTTACTACAAATCATGAGTATTTTTCATAACGTTTCTCATTGTTGTGTGCATTATTCCAGCTTTTTTGGCAGGTTCGGTTGACTTTTGAAACCATGAAGTATCATGCAGGGGGAATTTGTAATGGCTCAACGTGATGGATCAACTGTCCAAGAAAGCTCCTTTGAAAAATGATCGCCAATAACAAAAGTTATACAAGATTTAGAAACTGGTGTGGTCGTTTAATAAAACAAAGAATCGAGCAGAGAACATTGTATGTTATAATTGAACTGTACATGTGTGAATTATGAATTTAGCTGAATAAACATATGGTCATGTGTGACTTGATGTACCCAGTAACACATCTTCTGTGGCTCTCATCCCAGCGCTCAGCACTCAGAGGCATTTTTACCTTCAGGTCCACCACAGTAGCACTTTTTTTTTTTTGAAATGGAGCTTCCAGACCTCAGTTCAGCTCAGCTGCTCAGGCAATCAGTGATTCGGCTGTGCGCGCACGTGTGTTTGTTTGCGCACTGTGAGTGTGTATCGTGCGGTGTGTGAACGTGATGCATATAGCATATTAGTGTGACATAAATCCCATGGCCCCAGGTCCTAAGTGTCACCAACACGGGAAAATAAATACGAGAAATAAAAGGTCCTGGCTGACTGACTGACTTCTGTATGTGTACTCAGGCCACATATATCTATTTATCCAACTGTATTTTGATTCGGTGAACAAACGTAGGAAGATGGATGCTGGGTCCATCAAATAGAATGTATATTTATCCTGGCACTGTGAGGTACTTTATAACATTAATCCTGTGGAGTTTTGGAGACAGTATTTGTGATTATGTAAAGCATTTTAGGATTATGTAAAAGGAGCAATTAGTCAGCAATGCTGCTGGCTCCGCAGCATGCACGGACACAGCTGACATCGGCTGTACTCAACAAGCCCTTTCAGCTGGTATTAATGGAGACATTTAATTTAAGTTTCTCTCATCTCACATGTAAGTCGGTATTTCTTTCTGACAGGTGTTGACAAAGGAAAGCTACCACACATTCTAACAAAGCTATCATGTCAGCTGTGCTCGGTTCAGCAATTCACTAAGTTTATTTCACGATCCCTCTCTTTATTTGAATTCCCACTGACCTCATGACGTGGCGTGGAATCAGGGTATTAATCGGGACTTAGGCCCAGCCTGTTCCCGGCCTCTCATGTTGGGAGTGCCTACAAAGGTGCCCGAGCAGACCAAATCCTGGCTTCATTTCTCCATATGAACTCATTTCCTTGTGGTGGTTCTCGAGTTCATGGTAATGTAACCTGAGGAGAGCATGGACTGAGGGCCTCCAGGGGATGAAAGCATCCAAAAGCCTGAGAATTAACCCCTCGGGTCAGCTGCATTATCCACCTCTATTTATAGTTAAACCTTAATTTTTACCGGGTGAAAAAAGGCAAAAAAAACTGGATTACAGGGGTCACAGCAAGAGATTTGCAGTTAATTAAATCAATCGTAGAGATTGGCAAAATCTGTGGCTTTTTCGATTCAATATTCTATCCACTTAGTGTCTTCTTAATTAGATTACATGACTAAAATTCACAATCAAGTTTTGTAGACGTGCCCAGGATCTTTTTCTGTTGGAAAGCTGATGTTTAAACGACAGGCCTTTACAGTGTTAATCTCCTATTGTTTAATTACTTACAATACAAATAAAATAGTTTTTTCTTCAATAACTCATACATAATTCCTCAGAAGCCGCCTCACGCTCATGTTGGCTGGTTGTGCTAAAAACAGCTTATTTCAGTCTCAATTAACAAGAGTCCTTTTACACCTTTTTACCAATGTCTTCCTGGTTGTTCAAGTAATTTAAGACATATTAAGAGCTGATACTCTAGAAACAATATAGTCAATCATGAAAAAGTGTCTTATTCTGCCAGATTTGTCAGAAAGGAACTTTGATAACAGTGTAAGCTATAAACGGCCACATCAGGGAATTCACTGAAATATCTTGACAGCTATTCCGGAATAACAAACATCTTAAAATATTCAGTTTTTCACTCAACTCCCACTCAGCTCCCATTGGGAGGAAGTAGAGTATGGACAGCTATATTTACTCACATTTCATAATAATTAGTTATATCATTTCTGTATGTGATACAAAGATATGAATGAGTGAATTAAATACAAACAGAATTAAAGATTGAAGCTTTTATGTTTGTAAGGAGAAACATGGTCAATGTTTGCTCAGGTTTCTTTGTCCAATCACTAAATATCTCATTTAGAAAATAATTGAATAATTAAACAGTATTGTTTTGTATCTTGAAACCATAATCAACTCATTAAGCTTTACATTGCATACTTCAGTGCATATGCACCAATATTTTCACAATAGTCAGTTCGAGTGCTTTGATCCTCCTCAAACTGAAGTCCAACTAAAGGAATTCTGAAATTTAGGATTAAATTCAGACTGATTATACACAGTATAGTGTCTGACGAGCTTAGGTTGTTCAGCCTGAATTCAGCAATCTTTTAAAATGACTTATTGACATCGAAAGAAAAAGCTTAATCCCATAAATAATCATTATTACGCTAGTGTTTCATCAAGGTGGGCCGGTAAGTCATGCTAGGGAGCTGGCATGGCACAATGCAGCTGTTATTAATGTTATTAGTTACACATTTGATAAGTCCAACTGTAAAAAGCTGCACTGCTATAGGAGTAAGAGAGAAAGGACCAGACCCTATTCAAGCTAGCGATAGCGATTAACGGTTATTCAGTCAAATATGAAGACCAGGTGACACTTCCAACGAGAAGATGGATGATCATCTGTTTGAGCGTGATAACGACCACGTGGTAATTGCTCCAACAGTATGGTCTTCTCCTTGTATCGCTCTCATATAGCCCGCCCATTTCTCTTCCTGCAGTTTGCAGCTGCCCCCCAACCCAACCTCCCCTCAACCCCATAGTAATGCAAACCCTTGCCCTGAGCACAAAGGGAGCCTGTGTGAGGTGTGCGCATACCCCCAACCTCCACCTCTCCCCTCCCACCCGCGCCGGGCTCTCCCCATCAGTGTAGCTGATGTGCTCCATTTGCTGGATGATGGACTGAGCGGGACAAGGCAAAAGTTCACACACCTTTCCTGTTCACATGGCGGGGAGGCCGGCCTGACCCCGCCGGGCGGCTCAGGCCCCCCCATGTGCCACTGCTGGCCTTCCTCCGCCTCCTTGCACTACAATTTGTCCCCTCATTTAAGGCCGGCCACACCTCTGTTGTCTTAATGCCATAACTGCTGTACGCTGCACTGGAGCTGCCATGTCCTTGCCAGGGATGGGGAGAGGAGGGAGGTGAAGGGGGAGGTAAAAAGAGAGAGTTTCTTTGTCAAAGGTCTATAAGAGCAAAGAATGACCATGGTTGAGCTGATATACCAATTTTGCTGAGAAAAATATACCGGTCTTTCCCGAAATTAATGTGCTGGTTCTTTTCCTCTCATACCTACACCACAGCATCCTGTTAAAAAGCGGTGGATTGCAGTTTGCAGAGGCCACAATGTTAACAGTGATGCCTGTGTTTGCATCTTTAAATCCGTATGTACTCAGCCAGTTTGGGCAAGCAGCAGCAGCAGCCGGCAAAACAAATGGCCACCACGCTTCCTCTTTTCCCACAATTCAGCTGTCTCAGAGAAAACGATCTGCCGGTGGGTGACCGAGCACAATTTAGCGTACCCACCCGCCTTTTCACCACCACCACCCCTCAGCACATAGACACCCACCCTCTGACCCTCACACATGCGCTCTGTCCTCACTTACCCTCCTCGTGAACACACTTCAGCCCAGAGGAATTCATTTTCTAATTTTCCCTGACTGAGAAAACAATACACATGCCTTAACAATGTTGACATCTCTAATGCCTTAAAACGCGATAGTAATAGAGCTTTGATTGGTAGTAAGTGGATTCTGGATTACAAACACACATAGAAAGCTCTCTGACTGTGGTGTAGTTGTGCAAGCTTTATATGAGCACATATACTATAGGTCAAATTAAATGAAATAAGCAGAAAATAATTTGTTCATGAATTTACTATACATATTTAAACCATTGTTGTTAAAATAGTTTGGAAAAAGTAAAAATCGTTGGTCGTGATATCCAATCATTGCAATCACCAACGTCTTGGTGAAGGTTTAACGTAATCCAAAATGTTCTCCTCACATGAAAATCTTTCTTTGGTCCTTCACGCACTAACAACAACGGTGGAACTGGACTTCTAATTTCACAGGCTTGTGCATTCTCTGTTTGTGGTTATACACTAACTATTGAGTAACACATTTAGACTTCATATGTGATTTATTTCTATTGCAATGAAGGTCAGAGCTGGCGCACATGACTTCAGACAAGAGTCCTAATCTCAGGACACACAAACTTGTACGATGGGATGAGACTATTTGTCAACACAGTATTGTTTCAGCATTACACTGTGGAGTTCATGAACATCAGCTTCTGCGTCACAGAGCACACACACTTCATTTGACGCTGTCCTCCTTTAGCAGTGATTTGGTTTGCAGTTGAAAAAAGATTTACAGGGAACAAGATGTATGTCTTTAATTAATGATATGCATTTTTCTTGACAAAGTTATTAGGCAACATTAGGTCATTTATGATTCACTCTGTGTTCAACATACTTCCTGTATTTGCATTATTATTCAAACCGGACATTCTTATATAAAAGTATGTATACAACAGATAACTTCATAATGAGACACACATTTTCATACAATTGAAAGTAAACGATTTAACCATTTCTAGATAGAAGTTTGTTTAGAGAATTTTTTTGTTTAGATTGACCAATTTTGATTACATAAGCATTCTGACTATAGATGAAAAAAAGAGAAAATGGATTGCGATCACAAAAGGTTTGACAGAACATGTAATACATGGAGCACTTTCATGACTTAATATCATATTGACATGTGTTGTGTTTGCAGCCAAAACTGACTGAAATTACAGTACTACTTCTTTTTAATGAATAAAACATGTATTTGATGACATTATTTTGTATCTCTAAAATTGTAACAATATTTAAAATGTAGTTATAGGTTAAAACAAATTACATTTTGTCCTAGAGCTCTGTGATGTGTGTGTATGTGGGGGGTAGGGTTACTCTCATCCCCAGCAGGGCCATGATCCAAAAATAATTCAAGCTCCTCATTCACAGTTTGTCCCTCGCTCGTTGTGGTGCTACCACAGAATGACATGTGAGCAAAACAGAAAGCCATAATTCGAAGGCCAAAGTTGTGAGGAGTCATCATAACCGATCAGTGTGTTAACATGTTTCAGTCGGATGACACCTGGATAACATTCACTGTTATACAAATGTAAGGTTATCTTTCAAAAAGTGAGGCAGTTTAAATATATTGTATTCAAACACCTGTTGTTGAGTTAACCTGTATCACCATGTGAACAACAAGCATGATTTATATATATATATATATATATATATATATATATATATATATATATATATATATATATATATATATATATATATATATATATATACATTCCTTCCTTTTGGTTCATCCTAAATGTGATTAAATCTTTTTAGAACTGCAGATGTTGGTATTACTTTCACACAAAACTAAAAAATAAGGATTTGTTTGACAACCACAACATTGCAATCATAGTACTAAAGCAAGGTAGGAGAGTGCCAAAGCACAGCAAGTCTGTGTACTATGATGCTTCCTGTGGCAAGTTGTCTGACAGCACTCATTAACCAGTTTGTCTCCCATGAACACCTCTGTCCGTTAGAAAGGCTAATTGTTAGCCAGGTTAACGGCAGCAGCAACTTCTCTCCCTCAGCCGGCTGATTTATAGTGGTGCACATTTTTGCTTAAGACAATTCACACCAGTGAACCTGTCACATACCACATAATAAAGAGGTAGTGGTGGCAATACTTTATGAGTACTTTGACACTTTCATTGCAATGCCACGCCACGCAATAAATGAATCTGCTGAATACACTATTGAGTAGTGTGGCAACAGAACTTTCCATTTGAATACTTAAATTTATATTTTTCGGAAACTCCACCACATTTAGACTAAAGACAATGTTTGGATTTATCAAAATTCACCTGCCAGCATCAGCACCGTATCTATCTTGTTGGTATAATCCATACATAAAACAAAATGTCATGCTATGGTTTGGTAATGTGCTGGAGTTTTTTTTAAGGAGGTTGCAGACTGAAGCTAAGCCACCTGGCTGTTGTCTTACTTTCAGCATATTAAAATAAGAGAGGTATTTTTTATATGACTCTCGGCAAGAAAATGAAGGCAATTATTTCCCAAAATGTCCAACTATTTCTGGAATGGTTAAATTAACCTCAAGTTTAAAGGACATGCCAGGGAAATAGGGGAAAAGCAATGCAGTCCTTCAATGGTGTCGTAGTTCGGCAGGACACAGACCACTAAAACACATTCTCGCTTAGCTATATGAGACTTCTGTGTAACCCTGGAGAGATGACATCTCTCCCATGTCCATGATTCCCTGACCTCATCATGTCCCCCACCATTTATGTGTTACCATAAAATCATCTGTTTCTGGCAAACCAGTCTCTGAATGACTTATGCCTGGCTCAACAGCTGGGAGGCGGCAAGGAAGGCAGCACAATCCAGACGGGCTAGTTTGAGTTCAGCGGCCCACACACACCAAAAAAAAAAGAGAAAAAGACCCCTCAATCATTCCCATGGTTCTTATTCTGGGCAGCAAGCGTGGTGTCTACAGTTTCCCAGGCCCCTCCTAAAAAATGACACATTCTCAGACCAGATGCTTCAGACAGCCAGTACAGAGCTGTGATTATTAGCAGGGCCCTCTTTTTCTGTCCGACAGGGGGGCTGGCTATTTTTAACCCGCGCTGAAAGTTTGAATATCCTTCTACCCCTTGAGCACACCAACAACCGCTGCCAGATATTGCTGCGATTTTCAGCCAGGCGGCGTCTGGTAGGCATGGCTGCCATTCAGAGCAGCGAGACAGCGCTGTGTCACAATGCTACATTTACTTTCTCTCACCGCACATAAGCTAAAGGTGGTAAAGTGGGGCTAGCGACGAGTGATTGAGAACGCTGAACGGTTGGTCTGGAGCTCTGTGAGGGCTAGCGACTGCCTTTCTGTTCCTTTGTTGGCTCGCAGTGATTGCTCGTGGCATTCCAAGAAGCTATATTTCCCATACATTCCTCCATGTTTCAAGGGGGTTTCTGCAGTGTGGGCTGTCAAGAGCGACATGTGGATGACAAGCTGAGATCGAGAGCAGAATGAGGGCTGTCAAAGCGCCGCTGTATTAGATCTGATGAAGAAAGACAACCGCTTCCAGACACAACAAAATAACGTCTGCTGCAGAGAACCTGGAAACTAAAACAATGTTTTTTTGCAATTCCGCACTAACTCTCTGATCCGTTTTTTTCGTTGAATGTTGCAATGAAAACAAATGATGCTGCACACATGCATGGAAATAAGTGTTCAGAAATATCTATATCATATGTGCTCAAGCTCAATTGGGTCCTTATATTTTCGATTTTACAAAACCGATCACACACACACACACACACACACGCCTTAACATCCTTTGAATCTTGTGTGCTTTCTGTAAAGTAGGGGGAGTGATAAAGATTTAGTTGTAAGGTCAGACAAAGTGCAATTACAGTGCATCAATAGAGTCAATGTCAGACCTTCAAAATGGGGTGTGTCGAGAGGTCCTGGCTGAAGAACAAGGGGTGTACAGTTCACACCGCCTGCCAGGCCCTCATAAGTTTAGCACTTTACAAACTGAAGTATGTATATGTTCAAGAAAAGCTGACGGTTATTGCAACTCCCTGTTAATATTGTTGAGCCTCCATCCATCTAATAAATACCACATTTCAGAGAAACCGAGAAAACAGATAGCGGCACACCGTATGTCCAGAGCTCCAGTGTCAGCTGTGTGAGCCTCCAAGACCAGGCTGATGGATTATGTGATTATCAATGTCCTGCACCCACAGTATTTGTCAAATTCTCAACCACCCCCAAGTGGAGTTAAATCAGCTGTGTGCACACTCATTTTATTTAAACTGTCCCTCATAAACAAGTACAGGCATATATTATGCAAATAGTTTTTGCATGCCCATGTAAGCGATAAACCTGACATGCTAGATCGTTATAACGCTGGCTCTCTGCCAAACAGCGAGTAAGAATTCCTCCTGCTCCTCAGACTCCTGCAGGCGCCAGCCACCACAGCACTGGAAATGACTTAGCCGAGGGGAGGAGAGGAGCATAAGACTATTTTAGGAGTTTGCCTTCAAATATTTCATAAATAATGACAGGAATGAGTGTATAGGTCAATGCGAGTTTATGAGTCACTAATAATGCCTGAGATTGCAGAAGGGTTGGAAAATGGATGTGATACATGGAGAGTGTGTGTTTTTGTGCATGCATTGTTCAGTGAGGAGAGGGGGGGGGGGGGGGGGGCGTAAATGGAAAGAACATGCAAAGTTCTATCATTCTTCTTCTCTCTATAGGCTCCATCGCTCTTTCCCTCATCTCTCCATCTCTCTAAGGGAGGAAAGTCTCAGAGTTTCTCAGGAATGTTGACTTCTCTGTGCCTCGGTCCCCTGGGGGACGTTGGTAGGGGTCTTGACCCTTCTCCTCCTGTATCCCTGGAGCCTATCAGCTAACTAAGTTAGCATGAGACAACGCTCTGCTCCTGCCCCCCCCCCCCTCTCCACTGCAGCCTCTTTTCCTTTCCTTCCTTTTTGTTTCCCTCACCCTGGGCTAATATGAGACAGGAGCTTCATTAGGAGCTAGAGAACATCCATCACGCTACTGTCTAATCTTGGCCTATGGCAGAATGTGTCTTTCAACCTGTGTCCTCCTCACAGGGACAATTTTCAAAATCTCTTTTACTCATTTATTTCTGGGCTGGAGTGCCATCCAGACATCTGTTGGTATAAACAATGCCTCAAGTTTCTTCTTCAGTCCCTGTTCCATTTCAACACTAAAGCGTGAGATCAAAGAAATGTTATTATACTGTATGTGACACCAATCAGACATTCAAAACATATATTTGTAAGGAATACTGTGGTGAAATACCAAGGAGAAAAAATACATGACAATGATGTCCTCTCCAGCTGACCTTCCATGCGCTTCCATCACCTGGAGGAAGCTGCAGTTCAGTCCTGCAATGTAGAGCGACGCCGTGGGGAGCATTGCATATGTCATCACAGTTGTACAGGTCAGTCAAATCCTTTGTGTGTGTGTGTGTGTGTACCACCACATGTCAATGGGATCAATGAGTCAGATGCAATGCAGCCTCTTTGCAGTCTCTCTCTGCCTTGATGTGCAGCTGTGGGACGTCTTATCGACAGGTTTGTGCCTTGTCCAATTGATTTAATTCACCATAGGTGAACTTCAGTCAAGGGAAGCACCTTAGTTAAATGTCAGGTCATATAGCAAAAGGTCTGCATGATTATGCCAATGTGAAACAAATATATTTTAACATAAGGCTACAACAGGCTGAACACTGTGTCAAATACTCTATGAGAGCATAGCCCTCGCCAGAACTTCAAACATTTGATCATCACCTTTTAAAACAGAAATGTTAAACAGAAAACAGACTGATAATATAGCCACTGGCTATAAGAGAGGAATGGCTGACCCGTGCTGTGACCTCTCCATGTCACGCAGACAATATTTATCAGGACCATGAGTTGAAGATGACTGATCTGCCTCTTGTTGTTGTCTATTTTCACAAGCCTTTCTTATTTCCCTATAGGGTCAGTAACCCTGCAATTTTCTCCCACACACTGGTTAGTATTGCCTGGCTCGAGCACTGGTCCACCTCTTGTTCTCCTCACCCCTCACATTGCCCGGGGTGCTGCTTGAACTTAGGGACACACTTCGTCCCTCAGTGGGAGAACTTGGAACCAGGAGGAAATGGACTTTTTTTTTTTTTTCCCAAGGTTGGGACAAGCAACGCTATAGAGAAAAACATGAGGATTGACTTAAAAGAGGAAGCACGGAGATTAGTGGGGCTAAAAAATAAATGGATAAATGCTGTTTAAAAAGTGTGTCACTGTAGAGAAGATGTTAAAGACCGTGTTTAGCGATGCCTGCCTGAACATGGTGACTTTTAAAGAGCTTGAGGGTAGAATGGCTCGATTAGAAGGTCAAAGAGCTTCAAATAAGAGAGGCATCTGTGAACTTCTAACCTTGAATCTGGTTTTGGTTATTCTGTTACAAGTTCTTTCGTGCCATCGTTTCTGAGCGCACCCTTGTTGTGCATGCTTAAAATGAAACCCCCAAAATACTGGCTATTATTTGTTATTTACGGTTTCCATACTGGAACTGAAAAACAAAGGCAGTGGACAAGTCTATACCTTGTTTAAAATGGGCCGCATAATTTTTCCTCCCACTCACACGGGCCATTTATTGCTCGTCTCTTAAATGGGGTAGCTGCCTGAGGACGGATATTACTCATAACTCCAGCCACTGCCAAGTCCTGGTCTGAGGGCCATTAAGGTGTTTAAAGTCAGCCATTCATATTTGTGCTGGGTCGCCTGTTGTCTATTTGAAATAGATTCTTATTCATGAAATACAGTTGTGGCGATTAACTGGGAGTGCACTGCCTCATGCCGAACCATACTGCAATGCCGAGCATCATACACCTTACATATTAAATCGACAACCTTCATTTATATATAGTCATAGCCTGCTATATTTTACTTTCAAACAAGCTGAATTGGAGATTTGCACGAGAAACTTTCGCCAATCTGTGGCAATCGTTTGTTTAGTGTTTCCAGTCATACATTTAATGGTTTGCTGACTTCATTTCAATTCAAATGTACTCGTAACAGAGTAGCCATGAGTGTAAAAGTGTGCTCAGATAGAAGTGATCTTTCACTCCATTTCCCTCAGAAGATGCATAAAGCCACACATGTATATTGCCTACATGCATCTAGAATTCGCCCCACGTCCTGTCTGAATCACAGTTACAGTTACGTTCTAAATAAAAGAAATACAATCTGCCCCTTTATTTATTAGACAGAATTGTGGAACTCATAAGCAAGTTCAAAAGATGTCCTCATTCAGGTGTAGCTCAGGCTGCTCTCATTCTGCTCGTAGCTATGAAATCAATTGGTATGTTGTACATGTAATCACAAAACAGGAAGTTAATAAGCAAAATACTCAGTGTGGGGAGGCAGCTGGCGGCTGTCAGGGTCTTGTGTGAAAGCAGAAGTCAACGTGTATTCATATTTCACATAATTTCCATACCTAAGTAACACCACTTCCGTCCAATTTTAACCCAAACCGTGATTGTTTTCCCAAAACCCAACCACATCTTGTTGCTGAAGCCTAACCAAGTAGTTTCCTGTGAAGACAGAAGTGCAAGCGTTAATTGACACAAGTTGCTTCGTAGGAAAGCACACAAACAATGAAGGATAACGTTTCATAAGATATCATATGAACCCTTGTGTGAGGATGCCCTGAAGGATTTTTTTTGTAATCTTAAATATGCTGGATGAAAACATCCTGGCAAGTACAACTCAAGCATTAAAACCATATTGCTCTTCATCATTAATATGGATATTTTATTTGGTGACACACATTTATCTGTTAGATGAATTTAATGCTTCACTAGAAGACCTGAGAATGTGATTGGTCAATTAAAACAAGGATTGTGGCTTGGATTGTATATAAAATGGACATTGTTCTACTACAACAGTTTCGGTTGTAAAGGTATAACTATTAAATACAATATATGACTTATTATAATCATATTATCAAGGATAAACCTTCCAATCTCATGCATAAAACAGTAGCATACATATTAATTTAATACGCAACCGTGTGCAGCTCAAGACGAAGAGGCTCACTCTAATCACTCCACCTACCTTCCTCTCTGATTAATAATATAATAATAATATAAGGGTAATTGGTGAAATCAGTGTCAGTGTATGAAAGCATGCACACACTTTAGCCTCGAGGTCACATATCCTGCTGGAAGTCCTCTTCGTCACAGGCACTGTCATACTCTGAAAACACTATCTTAAGAATGATGAGTTTACTAAGTTATAACTTCTCTCAGCATTCAACTGTTCAACTATACTTCAACTGTTTTTTTGCTGCTTTGAATTACCAAACTGTGAGGCATTGCAGTTCAATAAAGGAGTGACTGAAACTAGCTTTTCTGTGTGCTTGTGCAGAAAGGCCCCTTGGGGGTGCTTTACCCTGGAAGACTCTTTATATGAGAGGCTGGGGAGTCGTCCATGCGGCTTGAGTTACACCAGGCCTCTGTGACCTCGGAGTCACAGGGCTAAATGCAAAAGTGACAATGTGGATAATTGCCTGCTAAGGATAATGGGCTGCTGATTGAGATCAATGACTTTCTCAAACACAGAAGTGGTGTAAAACTAGTACTGAATGAACTCAAGGCTAAATTGTGTAGAAGCCCTGAACAAAAGGTGGCCTCAAGTAATGGAGATGCTCAGTTGACCTGAAATGTGTAGAGAGACCGCTTTCTAAACACTCGTGTCACTCAAAGCAAACACACGTTCACACTCTCATTGATGGCTCACAAACAAGGAGGCAGACATGCGCACACATGCACTTCCACAAATACTACGGACCAGTGGTGCAGGCAGAAAACCTGCACTGTGTTCTTCATGTCTTGATCTTCCTGCACATGCAGTTTTCATTTTGATGAAATTAGAACCAGTGTGTTCGATAAAAACCCACAAGTGTTCGTCCCAGTCTGAACAACTTACACAGACATTTGCTTTGGGTTCATATGAATACTCGTCACCAGGGTATGTGAAAGAAACTCCTCTGACATTACTCATCACCTACTCAAAAAGAAAAAAAATACAAGTAGCGCTGTCAAGCGTTTTCTTTTTTTTTATTTTGAAATTCTTATTTGTTTTACATTTAAAGCTTCAATTGAGGTTTACACATGTCTGTCATATTTCATGACAACACCCTCGAAAACGGTTAAGTGGGAGAGCAAATAGTTTTTTATCACAGTGAAAATGTAGATTTTGAAAGGCCAAGAAATATGGATTGAAGGAAGATTTCTTGAGACAAAAAGATTATTGGGCCTACATATCTTTTTTTAATATATGTTATTTTTTTAACTTCTGGAGTTATTGGAAACGTTTCACATATGCTTTAACAATTTTACAACGTTGTGCACAATTCACAGATACATTGTCAGTCACACTCGCTCAGGCACGCTTCAAACTACTGGTACCAAACTGAAATTGGAGCAGGAGAAAGCACACTGCAACTTTTTTTTTTAAATCCGCTCTTCTTTCCATCCAAAACCCCTTTGCTCTCATTTCCAGCTCGGCCCGCTCAAACATGCTGCATTGGTCATTACAGATGGATAGCCACAACAGCTTGCATTAGCATCAAATGTGGGGATTGATTAGTTAATGTATTGTTAGCATTAGCCCCTTTGACGGGCTCTGTCTGGATATGTTTTTATTGTGAAGAGTAGAACTTTATACAATTTCTAACAAAAATGGAACACGGCAACGCAGATCATGTTTGAAATCTATGACTCCATCTGGACAAAATATAATTTTGGAGACTAATACATTGACGAATCAGTGACAAACAAGTGTAGATGTTATAATTTGAACTGTACTTGAAACCAATGAACTATGCAATGGCGAGAAAAGAAAAATATTACATTGAGGAACAACGCTGTTCCTGTAAATATATATATATATATATATATATATATATATATATATATATATATATATATATATATATATATATATATATATATATATATATAGGTCCACTGGCCACGCTGTCATATTTGATGAGTTGGCAATAAGAATGTGTTGAAAGGAAAGCCACATTATTGTATTGGCTCGTTGACATATTAATCTCGAATAGTTGCTAATGCACAGTTTTCTAATTAAGAAAAAAAAAAACAGTAACTCCAGGCACATACAAAACACTGAACTGTAGTTTTGACTGTCACAGATTGTTTAGGAAGCTAGCCACATCCTCTGCCTGTGAGAAAACATATACAAAGCTAGCACAGCAGGGCCCATCTATCCTCATCGCACACTCAGAGAGACAATAGCTTTCTGGCTTCAAACAAAGTAAGTACAAAAAATAATTGACCTTGATTAGAACTAATGTATGGCAGGAAAAGACTCACAGAGTTTAGCTTGGGTTGAGGCTGATGCAGAGGTCTTAAGTGAGCGAGGCGGCTATGGAGATGCTTTTGGGCTCTGATGTAAACAAGATGGATATCTGGCATGTTTATGCTTTAATTTTGTGCCCAATTGTGAAATGATTGGTTACAAATTGAAAAATGAGTCTCAGGTGCAGAGTCTGGGAGTAATACTCACCTCACTTGGTTGAAATAAATGCACACTCCTATGCCTACAGTACATACCGCTATCAACTATCACTTCCTGCCTCTGCCAGGCTGGAAGTTTGCGTTCCACAACTCCTTTTACTTCATACCAGCCAAATATTTGCCCATAAACTCTGTGTTAATGTATTTTTGTCACATATTTAAGAAAGTCGTAAGAGTATTTATAGAGAGTCCGTAGTGAGGAGGGGAGAGGGAGCCCTAACTTGAGCTGCACTGCTCCTACCCTCTGTCCTGCGAGAATAGAAACATCTTGTTTTCATTACTGGAGGGGTCAGGGGTGGGGGGAAGGCTGAGGAGAAGGAGGAGGAGGAGGAGGAGGAGGAGGAGGAGGAGGAGGAGGAGGAGGAGGAGGAGGAGGAGGAGGACGAGTGGAGGTAGCAGTTTAATGTGTATGTTTGTCTGAATGTTTCTGTGTACGCAGGCAGAGCCATCTGTAACCAAAGAACTGGTTGGCTGACATGACATTAAATAGCATCCCATTAATATCCACTGACAACCTTTTGTTTAAAACATTTGCAGAGCAGCATGATGTGCTACAAATGTGTTACTGTGGTCAGCAAGTTCACTCACAACGTGTTGCACAAAGAATAGCACTGACATCCTCTCCTTATTTGTTTTACATTACATTGTTTTATTACATTGGTTGTGAGTCATACAGACAGTTGCTCTGGGATGTACACACATGCTCAATTAAGAGCTTAATAGACCCTGTAAATTAATATTTATTATCAACATTATAAACATGATGGGATAGTCTATTATTCATCTGACAAGCTGCAAAAATCTTCAATGGAACAATTTTCGGACAACTTTGACTTGAAGGGGGTTACATATATCGCCATATATAGATTACATCATGTTCCTTGCTGTGAACCCTTTTCATTCAGTGTTTGTTTTCCTTAATGATAAGATGACATCACTGAAAACTTTGGGAGTAAAATCACAAGATCAATGGATGAGCAGCAACGGTGTTTATCAGTGCAGAAGGACTTGTAAAGTGTCTGAGGTCCTGTAAAAACACCACACACACAAACACACAGAAACAATCACATCCTACCTGAACCACCCTGCTGTTACCAACAACATGGGAGATACCACCGCTTCCTCTTTCTCCCATGGGCTTTATCACTGCACATATGTGTTTATGCATGATAGTATCTATTCATACAGCAGGAGTTTTGAAACAGAAAATCCTGCTTTTTTTCCTGAAAATGTTTTCCTTCTATCCTAATCACACTTGACTCAGCCTCTGTCACAACCACAATATTGACTGTCCATCTCCACCATCAGTGTCATCATAACACTGCACTGCATGCACTGTTCAAAACCCTGTTTTTCAAGAGTCTTCAATACTCTGGTGAATGTGTGTGAACATGTATTTCATCAGATGAATATATTCAAACCAAACTGCTTTAATAGCCTTTGTGGAAAAAAAAAATCTCAAATTGTTGTTAAAAAGACAAATAATGACTTAAGTCAACAGCTAAAAACTAGAGACAACAGCTGAATGTAACTTCTGCAGAATTAACACAAAACTCAAACGGACACAGTGTCTTGATTAAAGAGCTTGCATGCCGAGCGGTTCCAAAGGCAACACGACTGGTGTCTCCATCCTCCGAAGGCTCTTTGAACACAGCGGCAAACACGTGTAGTGGAAGTGTCGGAAACAGGTGCTTTGTGGCTCAGGCAGCTCTCCCTGTTTGATATCCTTTATAAGAAACAGACGGTCAGAGTCGGGCGTGTCCATAAACACAGCAAGCACACGCCTGCAGAGACCACGGCATGTCAGCTCCTCTGTGCTATTAGATGCTGAAGGATTTTCAACACATATTAGAATGGATTTTTGAGCAATAAGCAAGAATACAAACGTGATTTCACAGCTACATGGTAAATGTATCTTATAAATATTTCTGTTGCATTCAAGCAAAACAACAATCTAATTTAATAAAATTGAACTGAGCTTTGAGTTTTTACCGCTTTTCAAAATTCACCATCCTTTGCCAATTAAAAAAACAAAAACAAATTAGTGTTAAAATGTAATCCCTTTATGTCAAATGTGTGAGCTAGGTTTCCTAAAATGCACTTACGCTTTGTCTTACCCAGTGGCCTCAGTAAATTGTTCGATTCTTCTCCGGAGTACACCAAATATGTCACAGCGAACCTTCTGAAAAACAATATGAGGAAGCATTTTGATTCAACGAATAATAAATAAAGAAAAAAGAAAACTGCGGCACAGTAACCTCAGTTTGTAATTTAAGTGAGGCAGGTATCGCAAATGAGTGAAACATTGATTCTCCAACACACAGGAAGACAACAAAAATACAACTTAAAGCAGGACAAAGTACTATTCGGGCCTGTGATATCATCACAACCTAAATGATCAATATACTCTAACACCTAGAGCAAACAGGTTTTTGTAATTGTTCAAAACTGTCATCTTCAACTTTTTCATGATTTCACAGGCAGCTTCGTTTGGCTGATGGTAAAATTTCACACCTCAAACTGTCCTACAACTGAAGTACGAACGTTTCAACTGAATGTAAAACACACCTCAAACACTGCCATCCATTCCCAGAAGTGGTCGTACGTCATAGATCTGTAAAAAAGACATCAAGGCTTCACGTGTCTTCCCCCGGGAGAAGCAGAGGCCCAGAACTTCTGACATGCTCGACCTCCACCCAAATGATGCAGGCACAATACAAATAAATTGTTTCTGATGATGTGTTAATCCGCTCTGACAAAGCGTCATGGCTCTGAATTAAGATGTCATTTTTTATCACTAAATTGACACCTGTTTATAATAGGAGGCCTGGAATGACTTATGTGGCTGTTATTCTTGCCTTTGAGCAGAGAAAGTGAGGGGAGCTGGCCTTGTATTTCACCATCAGTAGATCTTGGTTGAAATGGGCTCACCAGGGAGCGTCATGAAATTTTACTATAGAAATTAATTCATGTGAACAGCTCGATTGGGATCGTATTAAAAGTGCAGATACCTCAGTTCTCTCAATTTCTTCAATGCCACCTGTCATAATAAGACCTTATAGAGTACACTCTAAACCTAAAATCTAATGCGTGATAAATCACTCCAATGACTGTATACACCATCCTTCATTCATCAGAACTTGGCTATGTTGACTCTAACACAAGAGTACAGGACATACACTTTCTGAGCGCGCACACACACACACACACACACACACACACACACACACACAAACACGCGCACACAGAGGCACACAAAGGCTGCTGCCCCCAACGTCACTGAATGATCAGAATCAGCTTCCTGTGCAGCTGAATGCTTCGGCTATGTTGCTGTCAGAATAAACTGTGGGGAGTCAGAGCGTGCAGTCCAGATGTGAGCCAAGGTGTCCGCCCTCTTGGGCTAATCAGATTGATTAGGAGCAGTAATCTGGCGGGCTGGCACTGGACTCTACACTTCATGAGGCTGAGCAGTGAGAACTCACAAGATGGCTGAATGTTACACATACCAGAGCAGTGTAGGCCTGCCTGCCCCACCAGTGCACTGACATGTGAACGGTTTGGTAGTGTAGGGTTCTGACTATCGTATTGTGTGTCTGTTTTAAATCAAAACCGCAGACTAAAAAAGACCCCGCCGCATTGGGCATTCTCAGACCAGACCTAAGCATATTTTTATCCTGTTTTTTTTTATGTAATATTGAAATAATTTGTGCCTTTTCAACTCAACTTCCTTCCATCGGATGAAACTGCCCGAAAACTTCAAATCAAAGCAGTCAGCGTATAAGAGTGGAGCGGAGCTTATAAACAAGCGCAGCAACAGGAGGTCTTATTCAGCTCCGGCCTAAATTTCAGACTTTGAATTCAAGCCATTGAAATAATGTGAGAGGGATGTGGGAACTGAGATAGTGGTGCTGACAAGCTCGCCCAGTGATCAGAAAGGAAATGCTGCTCTCAATGACCTTACTGTTACCCTCAACAACGCCACATAAGTCTCCTCTTTTTGATACCGGTCTGGGTCCGAAACATCCAATTCAGTCCCATCCCAGGAACTAGCCTTCCTCTCATTTCCTGTCTGCACAACAGCCGTCGCCTGTTTAAATTACGCCCCAGTGCCTCCTGAGTTCCCCTGCACGTTGCCACTCTCTTTCTCTTTCTTTCTCTCTCTCTCTCTCCTCCCAAGCCATGTTTCTCTGGAAAGACCACAAGCTAACAGAGTATTTTGCTGCATGTATTGCCAGTGAACAGCTAAATAAAGAACAAACACATCAGGGTGGGTTTCTGCTTGTAAATGCCACAGAAGGTTTTGAGAAATAGTGCAGTATTTGCTTGCCGTGTTGGATGAGAAGATCGTTGCCAGGATTGCAAAGTGTAAGTATGAAGCTGCCGCTGGTATGGTTAGCGTAGCTTAGCTCAAAGAGTATAAAAACTATACTGGTCCATTGAACACAATCTGCGTACCAGCCGCTTTTCAAGGTCTCTTATTAACACCTTATACCTTGTTTGTTTAATCTGAACAAAAAATGAAAAGTTTTGTTTTTATGGGGGTGAAGTGCCGATTTATTTCTTTAACCTGGGCAGTTGCCAACCAAACTCCAGAGGCTCCTGGGTAACAAATAGTCCAACACGTACCTTAGGTAAAATGCCAAATTGCTTTTTTAACATTATTTCAAGGGTTAAACGAACACGAGATAAAGAGTGATAGAGCCAGAGTCTAGCTGTGTCTCTCTGTTTGCAGTCTTACCTCTAAGCTAAGCTAACCAGCGCCTGGCATTAGCTACATATTTGCTGTAGAGTGGCATTCATCTTCACATTGAACCCTTGGTAAGAAAGCAAATACGCATATGCTAAACTCCTTTAAGCCTCACTGGTTTTAAGAGTAAATTGTAACTCGATCAATGTAAGGCCCATGAATAATGTGCATAATACCCAACGGTGGTGGCTAACTCACTTGTCAGGCACACAAGATGACCAGTTGCCAACAATATCATCTTTGCACAGTTGAAGCTGCGAACGGCAACAAGGCATAACTGTGTGAACTTGAATTTGAAACCTGTAGAAAATGTTACATCCTGCAGGTCCAAAGAGTGCTGGTTCCTGTGGCAAACTACATGAATTGAAGTCAGAGTTAATTTATACTTCCACAAGTGAAATTCTGTCTGACCTAGTCCAGCTAACCTCCCTGAGATCTATTTTAAAATGCCATCACAAAAGACCTTTTGTGCGGCAATTGTCTTCATCAATCAATGAGTGGACACTCGGCAGAAACAACACTACATAAACATGGTGAACCATATGAAAACTAATCAACATTATGGCTATAAAAAGGTCAATTTTGGAAAGTGTGAGGAGATACTGGTGAAAACCCAACGCACTCATTACCTCCATGCTTTCAACGCAAACGTCTCGGAACACAGATGTTATCACACAATTCCACTACACACACGCTGCAGCCTCCATGAGATGGACATTGTTACTTTAACAAGGAATGATGTGGCTTTTAATGAAAGTACGAGAGTTCCTAAAGTCCAGACTATGTGGCTGATTCCCAGGAAGGCAGTTAAAAGTGAATTTATTGTACTCGTTTACATTTCAATGCATGTTCCAGAGAAATCAGGGAATTATAAACCGGGGTTCTATTTTTCTCCTCAGCGTATGCATAAATGTGGAGAAAAATGCCGCCAGTGTTTTACGTCTCCCTCATTGCTCTGACTGCGCTTTGTGGACACTAAGGGGAGGGTGTTCTACGGGCTGCTTTTCTCTATGCAGCTAGCCGTGCAGTAATCACATGATACGTACACATTTGAGGCACATTTTGCTGCACAACAATCATGTCAGACTCAACACTACTCCACCTTCTTTGCTGCTTTACAACACCATGTACAATTATCATTTGCAGAACAGATACTGTAAAGTTTATGTCTGAACGTCACGATACTTTCTGTAACCATTATATTCAATGTGGATTTATGTGCATATGTGTGTACACGTATGCCTCCACAAATTGTTGTACGTGCCTAGAGACTAAAGCAAAACACGGGTGGAGGTGGACTTTTAGATAAATGCGTGTGTGGGATATTGCAGTTTAGTCTCCACAAAGAACCAGAACAATAATCAGGCAGCATTGGTCACAGACCCACCCTGTGGGACCCTTTGGTCAAGCCAAGTGTGTTGGTCCCTTTGGTAAAACCACCCACTGACTAGTCAAGATAACCGGTTGCCAAAAATATCTGCTTTGCACATTTGAAGCTTTAAAAGACAGAAAGGGGTATTGTGAACTTAGATGTGTGTACTAGATAACAAAAAGTGAGTAACATGATGTCCGTAAATTGAACACAATATCCTTCTGTGCAAACCTGGTCAGTCTGTGTTTACTTTCCATTGTCAGTAAGTTTGGCTTTCTGTTTCGGTTTGCTGCTGTTTAGGGAATTAAAAGAGGTACAGTTTGATATTATATTCATTCAGTCAGAATAGTTTTAATGTAGAGCCTGTAAAGATCTACTAAGTATCATTTCATCATTTAGCTTAATACTATTTTCAACCTCATCACCTCAACATGTGTTTACATACAGCTTATGTAATGTGCCCGGGACATTCTAGGAGTAATTTTCAAGGGATTTTTCAGCATAGAACATATACTTATTAATATGATATTATATTTCTGCCAAAAGATCCCTCTATTTGCTGTATATGCTGCACTTTCTATGTCCACCATCCAACCAGACAACCTGCTTACATGCGTTAACAAATATCTTCTGTCCAGCTAGTACTTATTGTCTGGACGTGCATGATTGTGTCAACTGTCCTGTATATAAAACTAGACAAGAATGTTCTGTACCGCACAACTACAAAGCAGAGTAAGCTCAGCTACGTTGAGTTTCATAACGATCATAACTTAGAATTACCCACAGCATAATATTGCATATCATTGTGGCGAGATCACGGTCATAAGGGAATCGTTCTGTATATTGTTGTCTCTACAAATAGGACAAGAATTCAATTACCAAACCCTAACGTATCATTATACTGCTGTTCAGCAATGTCTCTACAAAGACTTGTACTGTAGTAATGCAGGTCTTTTAACCATCAGACAGCCCGACATGGTGGCCAATAAAACCAAAAGTACAACAACCCCTGTTGGGTTTCATGGTCACATTTGACATCAATCACTGATATCCAGGGTCAGCAGTGCGATTTTGTCCGCAGGACTCCTCTGATCACTCCCTCACACTCCTCAGCAAAACAGGCCTCTACATCAATACTTCACTGGGAGGGCACTTACTGGACATGAGGTCGTTACTGCCAGCCGAAAAAAATATATATCTTCGAGCAGTAATACCGCTGGAGGTCTCTTTAACAGCTCTCCTAAGGCTACGAGCAGCGAAAGTGCAAAACCTGCAAGTGGGCTTTTTTCTTTCTGAAGAAAGAAAGAGAAAATTGTGTTGACTTTGGAGTCTCCCTTGTTTCTCTTCATCACAGGAGTGAGGGGTCCAGTGATTTTTATATGGCATACGGCTGACATTTTGATTTCAGCAGTGTACTTTTGACTTTGATGTCGACCCCTGCAATTTTCCTCTCACAAAAAGGTTGTGACACGTCAGGGTGGTATGTACAATATTGACTGTATATCCCTAACTGTACCGTACTCTGTCCTGAGAGACAACTTCAGTGTGAGATACTAGAATGGAAATGATCAATCACTAAAGCGCTTAAATCCACAGATGCAGAAACACACACATTGTTTCGTGTTCACACACCCCAACTTGACTAAAAGGTCAAGGAAGGGAGTGGAAGACATGTCGTCCATGGAAAACTTTTTGAATCACCTCAATGGTTAAGGGCACAGTGCTGTTGTTTTGCCTGCAATCAGCTCTGGAATCAAATCAAACAATGTACACGGGGAAATCCCAGAATGCAGTATGTATACTGTATGTATGTATCTATTCTCTATCACCTCTCTATCTAATCTATCTGATCTTCATCACGACGTGACTTCTGCCGCTTGAATTTGAAATAGACAGCAAAATGTACTCAGTCCAACAGTAGAAATTGTATATGCTTCACGATATCATAAGCTAGTTATTGATTTGTATTTAGCATGTATTCAAATTGCGTCCTCTGTTGCCTACATTCTGAAGTCGAGCCATGTCCATGTGTTTTTGTTCTTCTTTTCTTGCGCATGCGAAAGACCATTTGGAAGCAATTTTTCTTCGTTAATATGAGTATTATTTTAATTGTAGTAATTATAGGTTAAACTGTTCGACCACTGGCAAGGTGCTCACCAGCTTCAGACAAAACTCTTTTTCAGTCCTTTTCTCCTCTACTTTACGACCTCTTTTCCCCTAAATTAAAAAAAGACTTTTCCATTCAAAAGCTTGATTCACTTCTGCACTTTCAGTGATCCTATAAGCAATTTTGTCTGTCTTACTTGAATAAGCGACCATGATCTTTCCATGAATAAAAAAATCGAGAATTATACATTCATCTACCCAAACTGGGACTTTTCTCGCACAATGACAAATCACCATGTGATTGGCAACAAAATCAGTGGAGAAAGTTTTTGGCAGCGAAACTGTTTGCTGGCAAACCTCTTTGCCATTCCCTCTTTCTGTGACCCCGATATCACAACAGAGATCTAGTAGTCCAGCATTAAATGTAACCTTCAGCAGACCTTAGTGGTGGGTGGTACAACATAGTTCACTTACGTCAAGCTAAAACTCGATTATGTTAAAAATCTGCCTGGTTTAAGTGAAAAATCACCTTTTTGCATGAAAAGTCGTCTCCCTTTTTGTTTGTCCTTGCTACCAGAGAGTTGTCTGACATGGGAAGCAAATTCTTTATCTGCTTGAACCGGCCCTGGAGGATTATAAAGCTCTTTAAAGGAGGATTTTTGAGAGAATAGTTTATGTAAACTGTATTAGAGTTTTTGTGAGAAAGTGAAAGTGGTAATTGTCCACATTCCAACAATTTCAATACATAAACTATGGGACCGTCAGCCGTGAACAACCCAGCTGCGAGCAATTTGTGTAGCAGATAATGATCAGGCTACATGCAAAGCAGCGTTCCTCTGTCAGGCATTGGGGCTGTGGCCCGTGCTGTAAGGGATTCGAGACATTTAAAGGAATGGTTGGTTTAGTTTAAATAACCTTGGACAAGAGGAAAAACTAGACCTCCTCTGGCCACATTAAAATCTCACTCCGAGAGCAATCCAGATCATTTATCAAGATGAACCAGAGCACGAGTACACTCATACTGCAGTCTACACAAAGAACACATGTGGCCCGTCACATATTCTACACTACAAGACGCCAGCAGTGAGCATCAATCATCGAGTCCAGTTTTAGAAATTATATGAATCCAATAATGAGCGTGTTATGAGCTTTTAATAGAATATATTGCTTGTCATGTCTAATTTAATAAACATTGTGGTGGTGGTTGCTTTCAAGAAGCAGAAGTGTTTATGGAAGGCACGCGATTCATCACCGAGGGACACATTTATAAAAGCCAAGTGTGAACATCACAATAATAAAAAACACGTCTAATGACATGTTCTTAAAAGAAGATATGGCAGAAATCTCAGCGTCGTCACCATGTGCAGACACAAGCAGCAACTGCAGCGTCCTCCTCTGTGATTTATGTCCCCGCTCACCGGGTCCCCCTCAGCACATGGTCACCTCATGAACAGCTGGCCGGGATATTTGATTGGTTGTCAGGCAGGACACGTAGATTGTATATCTTTTCATTGGTGCTCTATTCTTACATGAATGATTTAGCTTCATTTTTGTCAGATGGCTCCCTCAGCAATGTCCTCGGACATTAGCCTGCTTGACCGTTTCCGCAAAATTATACAATTTGTGCAGCAAGAGAAGCTCCTCAAAAAGTAGTTATTGAGTGCCAAAATCATAATAAACAAGATGTTTTACTTTTATTGTTGAGTATCGTGCCTTCTGTGCAAAATTGCAACACAAGGTGCTTACAGTAAAATGAAAATAACAATACATGTGATATAGATAGATAGATAGATAGATAGATAGATAGATAGATAGATAGATAGATAGATAGATAGATAGATAGATAGATAGATAGATAGATAGATAGTATGATATAATGGTTTTTTATCTGTGCAAATTGGGAATTGGTTGTTGAGTAGCAGCAAGCATCACCTGATACCAAGTGAGATGTATCGGGTCAACGCCGAGCTGCCACTGATGTGGATTTTTTCCGCTCCGCTCCAGCGTTGTCCCAACAGGTGCTGCTTCAGTCAGAGAGATTAGGTGATCAGTGTCCTCAGATTCCTTCCTACTTGGAATGTCATACACGCAGAGGAGGACCGGCCTTTCCCGGCTTCCTGACGGGGAGATTAAGGTAAGGTGGGCAGCTGGATGAAAGGGTGAGGGTATTGGACTTCCACGCTTGATTTACACAAAGTCACGTGACATTATAGTAAAGAGGGCCATGTGAGGAGGTCTATGTGGATAGGTGGCTCAACAACCACTAGAGACCTTTGTTTGTTTCTCTTTTCCTTCTGGAGGTCAGTACCGTTGTTTGTTTAGCATGATTGCGATTGTTCCGCGTCATTATGACTGTGACCATAACAACGAGCGACCCCTCTCCTTAAAATAGTTACTTACCTGCCTGCCTGTCTGCCGCACACACTCTGACCCTGCACTCATTGGGCACCAGTGGAGTCTTCCACAAGCTGCTAGCTTGACAGCTGTGAGTGCTAACAATAGTCATAAACCTTGTGAACGTTCATTAAGATCACTTTGGGAGAGTGGCTTTGAAGGGAGCCCTGAAGGGACGGGATGTCAGTGTTGCCGACATGGCGACTTGTCGTGCTGCTTTAGTCATTTTTATCGGAAAGGGTTTACCGGAACGTCCCAGTTTGAGTCCAGACAGGGACTCGAACCTTTGTTGCATCTCAATCCCCTTTTTATTACAAGAAACTGATGAAAACCCAACCATGTACATAGGAAGCTGAAGCAACAAGTCCTCCAAACGAAACTACAAAATATATAAGATGCTCTGCTAGTACAACGCAGGGTGCTATTCTGTTAGTAACAATTACGGTTATAGTTAATCAAACAACTGGATGTAGACTCGGTATACTATGAAGTTCTGTCACAAGCGGAAGGAAATACCTTTGCATGCAGAGACATTTTATTTCGTGGCATCGATGTAATAATTCTAAGCATATTAGGAAGGAGATTTGAAAGCAGATTAAACAGCTATTCTGGTGTTTAGTTAGAGTTAAAGTCTGGCTGTCAGGGGGATTGATCGTGGAGACAGTGATGATACAGTGAGGGCACTGGAGGGTCCTGTGGAGACGGGGTTGCATGCTGGGTAAAGGGAGGTCACGCATGCTTTGTGTCCCCCAGGGAGTCGTGCGGGACGAGACAAAAGTGGTGCCTGCTATTGAGGTGCAGCTCCCGGGCGCCACACAGATGAGCTCATGAAACGCTATGCTGTTCGCCTGGCCGGGGGTGGGGCGTGGAGGGTGAGAGGAGAGGGCATCCCTGCCATCAATCACCCAGGGTGGAGCTGGGACCCACTGCTCTGGGATCAGCCAGACAGGCAGCAGGAACATGGGGCCAAGGCCACATTAAAGGCATTGAGTGTCCCCCCCCTCCCCTTCAGCATGAGAGGGTGGGGATGGAGTCAAAAGAGAGAGGCTGAGGGGATAACAACCAGGAGGTGTGGTGCCAAGTAACTGGAGAGGTGTAGCTGAGCGTGGAGACAAAGTGAGGAGTCGAGACAGGGGCAGGGGAGGGAGACTTGTGAGGGAGAGCGGCCTGTGAAACTTGAAGACAGAGGCAGGGATGGAAAGAGACAGACATTGTCAGAAGCCCGGCTTACGACTCAAAGCTCAGTCCATGAACTCGTCACCTTTGGTCACATGTCGTGTAGCTCGGACAAGAATGCTTTCTATGTCTTAAATGTGTCCGTGCTTGCTCAGCTCCAGGAGTCAGTCGGGAGCAATTCCAGGACCCCGTTATGTGCGCTGGGCAGGAGTGTGATCCTCTCCTACGTGTTGGAAACAGTTACAGCCTCAGGGTGGAGCGGGCTGCGAGCACACAGGCTCACGCTCCGGCTATCTGGTGTTGACAGACAGGCAGCAGACGCACCAGGTACCAGTCAAAGTCAAGAGGCCACTTTGGAAATTCATTCCGATACAGACACTCCTTACAAGGAATGAAAGATCCGATTGTAGCATTCAAAAATGAATAATTACATTAAATAATATGTGTTATCTAATTTGTTTGTGGAAATTAAGCCTTTATTGGAGATTTCATGATTACAAACAAATATCTGCTTATGTAATGTTTGCATTTTTTTCACAAAATATATGGAGCTGTGTCAAACCTATTAGTCATACATCACCTGTACACAATCTGACAATGACAAATAAAACTACAAAATGACTCAACATGCAGTGCTACTAGCAGGGAGTAACACTTAATTAAGTAATGGAGCATGTGCAGTGGTGGAAACGGCAACAAAATTAATAAACAATGAACACTTAAACAAATTTTATTTATTTAATTCATTGATGTTAACTTTACAGAATTTCTAGTTTCAGCTGACAAACTGACAGCACATGCTTCATGATCATAAATGAAGAATAAAAACTAAACCTTCCATATGAATAATACTAAAATACTCAAAAAAATGAAAATGCATATTTCTCTCATATAACCAGAATCAATGTTTCAATTTCAGTCCAACATTTTTTACTTACACGCCGGCATTTAAAACAAATAGTGTCAGCCCCACTTCCCCCTTGTTGCCTTGGCCACATCGTATGGTAACCCTTGCACGCTTTTTTAAAGGGAGCACCTGTGACGCATAAATCTGTAACAAACTCCCAGACTAGTATGTTACATTTCTAATAAGCGTCACCAAACAGGGAGGGGGTAAGTGAAAAAGAATGGCTACTGTATGGTTTTGTAATAAGAGCCAGCTGTGGCTGGCCATGTGGGCTCTGTGCCGGGAGCATGTTGCTGGAAGATTTGCACCAGGGAGAAGCTGGGAGGCACATCATAAATTCAGCTGGTTGGATATGGTTGGGGTTTATTTTGAGGAGAATTGAAACAAGCAAATTGTCTTTTAATTAGTGAGAGATTCTTCCCCAGCATGAAGCACATGATTAGACAAATGGATTTTGCTTCAAGCGCTCAAGCTGTGTACATAAGAGAGCGAAAACGCCACATACCTCAAGGCCACAGGTATTATGCAGCTTTGTCCACCTGACATTTTCTGTTGACACTAACGCCAACCTTTGACAGTAAACCTTGCATTTACTTGTATGGTATTACATAACAAAAGAGCACATGCATGGGAAGTATAACACCAGAAAAACACAGCAGAATTAAACTGGATGAAGTATAATTAAAGTCTGAGCCCTGTCACCTTGGTTTTGATATAACAACTTTTCTGGATATGCTCCAGAATGCAACGGGACAGAGCCGCAGCGGCATTTCACAGTGCTAAACCTGCCCCAGAAGAATGTGTGTGTGTGTGTGTCCTCTGCTTAAATGATTAAAGCAGCGAGAGTCTGAAATAAACCAAGCATTTCAACTTTTTCTCCCTCTCTCTGCGCCGCATGTAAACATGTGAAACTGCGTGTAGGTATAAAAAAGAGAAGTAAAAAAGAAACATTCCTGTCCGAGCAATCGCTGTAAGCACTACATCATGTTTATTAACAGTACTAAATCAGAGCAGAGGGGAGCTGCAATACTCCTGAGGAGCCTCCAGAATGACTCCAGCTGGGCGAGCACAACATTGCACATTCGGAGTATGTAATAGGAGGGCTGGGAGTTTTGTAGACAGAAATCTTTTCTGTGTTCCCTCCTCTGACCTTTAATTTATCCTGTGTCTAGCGAAGTAAAAAAAAAAAGAATTCGCTCCGAGAGTGAGGTACGTGAAAAGATATAAATAGCCGCAGTCCTCGTCTCATTCTGTCTCCCTCGCTTTTGTTGTCTTTTTTTTTTTTTTTTTTTTACTTTTATTGACATATTGTCAAAGAGCAGAGCCAGCCAGGACAACAGTGAGCATCTCTCTTTACCTTTTCATTCTCATTCATCCACAGCTGTAGAGCTTCAGGGCCCCCCGCTCTCTGTGTGGGCCAGGGGCTGCGCCCAGGCAGCCATGGACGAAATGGTAAATTCACATACATGCCCTTCGAGCCCTGCACTTCCTGCTCTCCTGCAACTCCATTTGCCCCTGCGTTTAGTAATTACCACTGAGTAAATGCACTCTCCCTCAGCTACAAATTGCTGATAAGCTGCTTTTTGAAACACAGTCCACTACTACCAGTGACTAGCAGCAGGATTTCTCACCGTGTGCTCACCCTAGTGCCTGTGAAAGAGGCTTTATGATGGTAGAACTGGTATAAGTTACTGCTTAAAAACAAAAATAGCTTTGCAGAGTGCCAGTGATATTTACCACTGTGTATTAAAATCAATGATTTTATTGTTTTGAAAATGTAATATGTTACATCTATCCTAAAATCCCTGCTGCTAGCATGTCACGAGTCGTTTTACTAATAGACGTGTTGCTATTTCTGACTTAAAAACAGAAGTGACAATGTCACCCAATCTACGGTAGCAAACTGAGCACATCCCCAAATGTTCTCAAGCGGTAAAGGAAGATGTAATTATCCTGTAAATATGCAACAACTCTTGATGGAATCTTTACAATGTCGACTAATGTGTTTGTACAGACGGACACCTAGCACCAATGCTCACTCCTAGTATTTATAACTTTAGATATTCATTGAAATCAAGATATATATTTTTAAAGATTTGAATGCTGAAGTTGGGTTGACAGCATCTATATTCCAAAGGTGGACTCAAGTTCTACTAAGTTTCACAGGTTCAGGATCATTTCAGAGCAACAAGTGTTTCAATTCCACATGTTACCTTGTTAATAGTGACTTTCAGCATAATCTGTCTGTGGTTGCTCTCTGTAAATTATGTTAATGTTTGGTGTAGATACTAAACACAGATGAGTATGTATTTAAAATTGATTGATAGTTTTTACAAGGCCACCTATATTTGTTGGTAACAGCTGCCCGTTACATTTTGTCATAAAAATGAACTTTGGATAAATAATCTTATGTGTAATGTAAAAATGGACCAAGATGGACTCTAGCAAAACTCCAATATCATTGGAAAAAGGACTTGACTTCTAGTTATCTTCATGATACCGGTGCACCTGCTCTTTTCTGTCTGGTTTGGGGAGTTGACTTAAGGCAGCAAAGGTTTTTATTTGAGGTTTTCGTGGCAATGTGCTCTAGTTGGAGTTGGTTTTGAACGGCCTTGTTTACACTGGAACCTTCAAAGTGCTTTCCCAAGTGTCAAAAAGCTCTGACAGATCTTTCCCCAAAAAACACAATCTGAGAACCGTAACGAAGTGCGCGTCAGTGTGAAAATGGACAGGATGTTCAATGTCTGCTAATTCTTCACATTTTTAACACTGGTCAACTGCTTACAATAACAAACTTAGGGGAGAAACAATCTCGAGCTTGCAAAAAGTACCAATGACGCAGCTGGGACAAATTGTTGAACGCGATCACACAAAAGTTCTATGAACTATCTCATGTGAAGCATGCCTCTGCTTTTACAAGAAAATGGTAGGGGGGGGGGAGGTGAAAGGTGCAAAGGAGATGGGGCGAGGCAAAGGCTCGCTTGTAAGGCCTCCAGGCCGAGGGATGCTGAGTACTCTTCACCCGGGCAAAGGTTCACTCCGATCATCTGGGCCAATCTGTTCCAGACGTGGTAAATGACACATTATTGGATCCAGACCTGACAACGGCTTTGTGTATATTACATTACCAGACACCAGGCTCACTTAAGCTTCATTACCTACATCCCTCCTCCCCACCAAGAAAGAGAAAAAGGAGGGTGAGAGAAGAAGAGAGAGGGCAACATAGATCCTACCCCAATCCATGCACACAGGGTGCTTTTACCTTCAGGTCAGGCTCTCAGCTAGCCATCACACAGCTTTCTTTCTCCCTCTCTTTTCCTCTTCGTTCTTCTCCCAGCTCTCTGAGCTGGGAACCCGTTAAATATAACAACACCAGAATCCACCCTGGAACACCCAAGACGACTCTGCCCGCAGGGATTTTTGGGGAGATATTAGAAACACACCAGAGAGGTCACCCCACCCTCCTCTCTTCCCACACTGATGGAGCAAACGGCGTGGGTCGATTTGAGAATGACGAGGTCGCATGGATGCAGAAGAGCTTTTTTTTAGCAGAAGAGGCATTTGCCGCTGTGAGCAACTGCAAGTAATTACTTTTTTAAATGAGGCAGGTTTGTGACTAATTGATGAACAGAACCTTTACATCTGCACTCAAATTAAAGATCGACTCCCGAAACTGAATAGCAGCAAGACTCAGAATAACATCTTAACGACAGCATGTTACGGTGGGAGGTTTGTGGCTTGGACGCCTCATGAGGCATCTGTGCCATAAGCAGTTGGTGGATTTGGCTAAACCTTCCTTTATTTGGATGACATACGCACGAACACCCATACCACACATTTCTGGCGGGGATGACTAGCTGAAGTTTCCATTTGGTGCTTATGAATGAATATTAGAAGTGAGCTTCTGAAGGAGATATGGAGATCCATAAGTGTTTGTATGGCGCTGCTCAGGTGCACATTCCACTGTGCAGTCTGCTGGCTCAGATTCCTTCATTAACACGTGGGCATCGGGCTACAATCTAAACATGTAATCCCAGACGGCGGCAGTTCATAATAAAATGATTTTGTGCAATAAGAACACACCCATTGCCTGAGCACTTCTAGCACCAAATAGATAACCCATGATGACTTACAGCCTATAGAATATCTCTCAATTACACACAGACCACCACGCCCTGGTGACCTCCACCCACAGAGACCGTAATCACGCGGAGAATGGATCTATTTTCCGAAGAGCAAGAATTTAAATGACAATCACCTTCCTCTGTTTCTCTGTCTCATCGTCTGCCAGGTGGGAGGGGGGGGGGAGGAGGACAGGGGATGCTGCAACAGAAGTAGGACGAGAGATATATGTGCCTCCAGGAATGATAACTGAAATGTGCACTCACAAGCGTCAGTTAAGATATATGTGCCACACGGATTACTGTTACAGTAAGAGGCCCACAGCTGTAGCTTCCTCAGTAGCAAGAGAGAGGTCGAGAAACCACATTAGGTATGCTCGGCCATATGTAACATGAAATAATAACAGCTGCAAAATGCAAGACCTTAAAAGGGATGATGTTTTTATTATTTTTTTGGTCATACACCACTTTTTTATGTGATAACTGGACATTAGGCAGAATATATGAAGCAAAGAATAGACTTAAAGAGTGTATATGTAGGCATTCACTACTTTCCTGCACATATAATGGCGTCGCACATGCAGTTCAGCATGGCATGCGTTTCAGTGCTGAGAAATACTTGGATGTTGATGTATCGACATCAACTTTGTCATTCGTCACTTTCTACGTGACATCACTTATATCTGTTTTCCTCCATGTCTCTTTCACCGCTCTGCTTTCTTGTTTGTTTAAACTCTTTTCCTTACAGCCCACTGGTTACGGGGGTTCACTTTGATGCCAGGAACGATGGAGGCACATGGGTAAGTTTGTGACTTTGTTAACACTATTGAAGAAAGACATTTGGCATGCTAGTTTTTTTCCTCTCTTACTATAAAAATGTGAGACTATGTAGTGTTTGTTTTTTTATTACAAGAAACATCTTTAAATGATGTATTTAATTCATAGAATATTGTTGCTTCGATCCCTGATTCCAGAAGGTCCTTCTGTGTAAAGGTTGTCACGTTCTCTCCGTGGCGGCGTGGGTTCTCTCGGGGTTCTCCGGCTTCCTCCAAGAGTCCAGAGACATGCAGCTTAGGTTAATTGCGAACGTGAGCATGTGTGTCTGTCTCTCTATGTTCCCAGTGATAAACCGTCAATCTGTCCAGGTGAGCCCTGCCTTCACCCAATGAGCTGTTTGGATAATGGAATGGAATATTGTTGCCTCATTAGAAATCAATATTTTGATCATCTTAATACTGCCTTTAACTTCAGTAAAATATCTGTCCTTCTTTATCAATGACCATGTTTAAGTTATATAGCCGATGATACAAATCACACTTCACAATGTGTCTGACATATTACGTGTGTGTGTGTGTGTGTGTGTGTGTGTGTGTGTGTGTTTTCAGAGAGAGGGGTTAGATGGTCATGGAAAGCAGCTCGAGCTACACTGTTCCAGCTCATTAGCTGTGATTAATCGGCATGCAAGCTTTCCCATGGTCCCCTTCGCCCGGTGCAGACAGAGCTCACCTTGGAGGGCACAGGGAGTCCAGCTCTAGCACAACACACCCTGAGACCAGAGCAGCTTCATGTATACAAGTCACTCGGGCATGTGGCACACATTTTTGTCTTCCCTCACAGTGCTTCTGTGGACATGTAGGAAGGAATGTTTAAACGGTATTTTACATTGAATTGATTATTGTCCATTATTTATCCATATTTGCTAATACAACTAAAGTATATGAGAACATTATAAATGAAAGTAATAAAATATATGAAGGTTATATACTGTATTGTCCCAACGTGGTGGAGTAATAATAAAGTCAGTCATTATTTTTTAGCTCATATTGTAAACATGTGTATATAAGTAAAGCTGTATATGTATATAATGTGTATTTTTTTTAAGGAATGGGTTCAAGGGTTTAAGATAATAATTTAGGAAAGTCAAGTTTATCTGCGTCGCACATTTCAATAACAAGGCAAGTCAAAATACGAAGCATAAGACATATTTGGAAAACAAGGCAATAAAAAGATGCTTATAAATAGGGTTTGAAAGAGAAGCAAAATAGAAGAAAAAAAAAAGTAAATTTAATAAAACAGATCAAATATGAATTAAATATACAGCATGCAAAATAAAACTTGTATTTTTAAATTTGTCATGACAATATAACATTGTGTATTTCTTTTAGTTGTATCTTAGGGGGGTTTTCCTGTCATGCCAAACATCTGGCCAGTCCCATGATGAATAACACCACTACTTTACAAAACACACACACAAATATACGGCATTACAAATACTTCTGCATATGCTTTCAAACAACATGTATTCTACATTATATTTTTAGATTGTGCTATTTTCTCTCAAGCCATTTAAATGCAGTTTCCAACTGGAACGATGAAAAAACAAAACGTTCAAAACAAAAATAAAACGTGAATTTAGATCTTAAGGGAACCTACCTGAGGAATTTAGTTTATAAATATCTGACCTCATATGAGCTCCACTGCCAAAACAAAAAAAATCCTGGTTTGCTAACACAAAAATATACATTGATGTAGGTCTCCACAATTAAGACATAATAAATTCAGTGAAGCCTTTGTTTTTTCACTTATTGGGGGAAATATGCTCTCTAATCCACTTATATAAGAACCATCTGTGTCAATTCATGCCCACAGAGGATGAGCACTCACTGGCTGCAGTGTATCTGTGAACCGCAGTGAGAAAACTGTGATGAACTTGCAGTGATCTGCTCAAGACTTTCAAATGAGGTTCTGTCTCATCATCGCTCTGCCCCTCATTCCTCTCCCTAAATGAAATAGGTCTGGATTCAGGCCGTCCACACACGTTCCCTGACGTAACCCGGTTCATTCTCTCATTTAAAAGTTGGGATGTATTTCAGATTCTCTAAATATAAAGAGCTTACACTGTTATATGTCACACACACTCACATAACTTTAATCCAGCTTGAGGAAGCAAACAGCACGAGTCATGTGTTGTTAATTTTTCTCTTCTTCACAATCATGAAATAAATCAGAAAGCAAGGTTTTCTTTATTCTTTTCACTTTTTCTTAAGCCGTTCATGAACTTACAGTAATTAAACAAACCTTCATGTCATTCTTATTCATCGTATTTAAATGACAAAACTGGTTAAGGTCTCACAGAAAAATACATCTGAAGACACAACAATTGTATTCTTTTACAATCATTTACGTGTGAGCTTTAAGCCTCGGTCAACTCAAGTTGTTACTGACCACACAGGCCCAGAAGGAGCACATGCTGAACCTTGCTTCACTTTTGTTTAAATCCACTGTTCCAAGATAATTCAGACACAAATATGCTTAAAGCTGCAGAGGTTTCTTAATTTCCTGTGTGGGCCACACACAACTACACAGATCTTTTGGCTGCAGACTGCACTTTGAAATTAAGACCCAGAATCCGCTGTCATTATTTTACCGAAAAAAAATAGATTTCAGTGGAGGGGTCTCCCACTTTACCAAAATAATTAATGGATTAATTAAATGCTTCTTCTTCTGTGCACAGCATTTTTGTTATAAATATAAATTTTCTCACAATCCCATGTCAGGAAAATGCCAAAAGACTATTTTATACAAGTATAAAAAAAATACCAAAGTGATATGAAATGATAATATAATTAAATATCCAATAAGCATCCAATAAGTTTATCCTCTAATGCATCAATGTTGACTCATGCTGATAACTAATCGTGTCACTTTTGTAGAGATAAAGTAGAAAGACATGCAGAAGCCTCTCACTGACCAATATTATCCTTTTTTTCTCATGTTTTTATCCTATGGATGAGACCACAGTTGCACAGTTTACTCTTTCCAAACACCTGGTTGTGTGACAATGTCCACGTCTTCTGATTGGAGTCAATGAGTTAGCGATCCATCAGTGGCCCGTCCAGCTCAGCGTGCTGAAACCCATCTCACAGGACGTACCCGGTCGCCCAATATATGCAAAGAACTTGCTGAGAAGAGAAAAGCAGAGCGGTAGGAGAGAGGCCAAGAACCTGGAATTAAGCGGGACCACCTGATCCACATCCAGCAGCAGAATCCCAGTCGGCCAAACAGAGCACTCATTGTCTGTGGCAGACATCACCGAGCTCTGCTCTTTGTCGACCCCCTCCCACCTTCACATACACTGTCCCGACTGCGAGCTGCAGGGAAGAACCTTACAGCTGCTTGCAGCTCAAGTGCTAGGGGGGAACTCCTATCTTCAACTAATCTGATTTTAAGGAGAAAAAAAAAAGCATTTCTGAGTTATATTATAGATTTTTTTTTATGATTTTGTCAGTTTTTTAGAAATAAAAGTACACTGGGCTTTACCCTGCGACAGCAGGCCGTCCTGCGTGGTTTAAAATCAGTACTTCAATCATTCTTTTATTCTCCCAGACAATAACATTGATATACAAACATAACATTGTATAAAGACACAATGACAAAACTTAAGTATATACTGAGAAGTGTGCACACACACACACACACACACACACACACACACACACACACACTTACACGCACGACCCAATCTATAAGCACACGCACACACACACGGAGGAGAACAAGAGTCAGCAGGCAGCACTGAAGGCTGAATAATTCAGAAGTGGAAATGCATGATTGATGTGGGGCGTTTCATTTCCACACCTTTAAAAGGTCCCTTTTAGCGCTGGCACCAAACAGGCCAAGTGGTCTTTGCAGTTCAAAGCCTGGCGTGGATCTGGCCTTCCTAGTCAGGCTATTTGGGACAAGAGTGGCTTTATTCTGTGGCGGGGGCACCAGTGGTGGTGGTTGGGATTCCACACCTGTGTTTGCTCCTTACCCAATAATTGAGAGCGGCATGCTATTTCGAGCCCCGAGCACAAAGTGCCTCACTCATGAGGAACTCGGGGTGAAGAATCTTGGCTCCCAGTTTGATGTGGCTGGAAAACCTGAAAAAACCTTTGGATAAGTCCGGCCGAGTGCAGATATTCAGGAGTTTAAAACAAAAATATGTGAAATATTACATCGACGTAGTTATTGTGTGACTGATGCATCACAATTAGCATCTTACACATTATTGGTTTTGTGTTATAAAAAATGTTTGTATGTAAATAATGTATTGTTTGAATTACTGTCACAATGTAAGAAAGGTCAGTTTGTGCAAGTTCATAAACTGGAAGCATAAAGGCATAAAGTATAAATAAGATATAACTTCTTAAAAACAGAATTTCTTTTGATTGGTGGCTGAAGTATTGAGATATTTTACTGAGATAAAAGTCAAAGAAAAGCGCCTATATTAATAATTTACTCAAGTAGAATTATTATTACCAGCAAGATGCAATTAAAATATAAAAGTAAACATGCTGATCATGCTGAATGGTTGCTTGCAGTGTGTTATGGATTGTTATTATTGATGCATAACTGAATTTTAAAGGAGTACTCAAGTGTTTGAGCATTGCACTTTTAAAAGGTTGGGGGATTTGCATGATGCAAATTTGCAAAAGAATCATCAAAGTGAAGCTGCACAGACAGATAAATTAATTTCCCGAAATGGACAGATCTGGATCTTGTGTATTCTTGGGTGGTTTAATCTGTAACAATTAATCACATTTTAAAAGTTGATTTTTGTATGTAAAATATTTTGCTAACTAAGCTGTCAGTAAAAACTACATTTCCATCTGAAAGTAGAAGTAGCAGGAAATGAACATACAAACCAACTACACCGTGTGCTCTGCCAGTGCAATAAACGGGAAATATGAAAATTAATAGACAGGCTTAAGAAGCTGACTAAGTAAGGATAGACAAAATGGAAATGGGAACAGCGAATGTGAGCCAGCACACTGTTACTGAGCTAAGTCAGTTTCGGAGAGGGTCAGTCCAAGTGCAACGTGAACTCCAAGTCAAAACAAACACTCACTTTGGCTTCTGAGGGGACGGCACGCTCACTTTTTTCCCACAATTCTCCAGAACCGCTTAATTCATACCCGCACAAACTAGGTGGTCGTTAAAATCATCACAACAAAATATCCCAGATGCAATTTAATTTGCACGAAAATGTCCACTTTTTTTCTGGCCGTGTCCGTACTGCATGTTATGTATCTTCAGAGAGTGACGAAGACAGATTGAGAGTTGTGTTTCGTGACAGCTCCGCACTGCCAGTTCATTATGATATTAATGGGGAGGGTCAAAAATGTCAAAGCGTGCCTTGGACGTCAAGCAACTTTGGCCTAGATAAACCTTTAAAAAGAGAACGATGGTGTTACCGACCAACAGAATCCAAATGGGACCCATTTGTATTTCAAATGTTAACTGACTGGCCGAGCTGACTGGTAATTTATTACCAAGAGAGAGGAATTTTAACAAATCATTTAGCTCAGCAAACTGGGTCGTGGCAAAGTTCAGCAATTAGGCTCCAACACAAAGACAGTCTACTCCTCTGCATTGGGTGCGTTGGATTTATGTGCGCTTTAGAGCTAGCGGGCAGGTTCAAGGGGAGCTGGAGCTTGACACTCGGGGAATTTCACAAATACGGTTGGAACACACACATTTTGCAGTAAATCTGACCAGAGAACAGTGGTCTTGTGGGAAAGGAGGTGGTCAGCGAGGGGAGAGGTGGAGTGTTGAGTGAAGGCAGAGCTAAATAATCAAGCCGAGATGGGGATCAACTGTTTTCAAGTCATCTGTGATGAGACAGAAAGGAGAAGAAAGCCGGATCACAGTGATTTTTCAAAGCCTGAATGCAAAAATAATTAGATTCGCAAACAGCTTCTCCTTAAGCTTTAAAAGCTACTTTAAAATGATGCATCTGACACGTGTTACATTTTGAATTCCACTCTGTCAATATTTAGCTTTCTTTTAACGGGGTGACTCTATGCTACTGTCAGACCGTGATGGCCAATGAGTAGCTGCTTCCTCACTGTCAAAGTGAGTGCACCTGAGAGGAGTTCTGGGTAAACCATTACACCTTTTTTGGTCTAAGATTGTAAGATACACACACTCAAAGGTTTAAAGACACATTTGGTTTGCATACAAAGCATTTAAGTTATACTGAAATCCTTTAAAATGTGTAGTAAATAAAGTTTTAAAATGACTTCTGTTACATTTCCCTTTTTTTAACGGAAATACAGTACTATGATGTCATAGGTTAGCGTGGCAGATTACTGTGAAAGTCCAAATATTGAAAGAGCCATTCATATCTTTTGCAAAGATGTCATAATTCAGTGAGTAATTAAATAATTTAAAGGTCCATCATAATGTCAAGGCTCAGCTGTTAATAAAATGTGATTTAAATGTGGAATAAGTGAGGTTTTTACAGTCCCACAGCACTGAATGTCCACGATATACAGATGTTTTATAGTTGTAAGATCAATACAGTGAGCCATCGAGCACTTTGCCAGGTGTTGATGTTTTTGGCTTTTAAAAACCACTTTCTGTCCCGTATGAAAACACACACTATCCCCACCTGCTCAAATTTCAACAGAGGATATCCTGATGAAGAGCAGACTTATTTGAATATCTGCAATGTCTCAATCCAATATTATATTTCCCTTTTCCTTAACAAAAGGTGCTTGGTGCAGACATCAACTGTAACACTTCTTAAACTAACATGTTTGACAATATTCATTAATTTTGAATAAACCTGAAACCGTGCACTGTATTTTAAATCTATCACAAAAAGAAATTAAGTTATTATAAATGACCCCAATTGTTTTACACCCATAGAATAAAAACTGATTTCAATTTGTAATTTCAATTTAAAAAAAGTCTGGATTTGTTAATTGTTTCATCAGTGCAGACTCTCAGTGCCCTGAACTCTTTTATTCAATCAAGGGCATATTTCAATAGAGCGATATGACAGCTGGCATAGAGAGAGAGAGAGAGAACACAATGCAATTACGTGCAGGGATCAACGTTTAATCAGGCCTAATATAGCAAATTCTGATCATTTGGAATATGCTTTGATCAGCTCTGGTTCTAGTCCAGCAAGTCAGCTTAGGACATCCTTATAGTTTAGACAGCTCAAGAATGGAGAACGGTGCTATTAACAGGCGTCGGGCACTGCAGGACATTTCATCCTTAAGCCATGAAGCAAATAAAGAAGCAGGATTTGCAGATATCTGTGTTTTGCAGGGCAGGTCATTTGCAGTGTTGCAGCTCCAAGGTGAATACGTCTTATTTGCCCTCGTTTTCTTTACCCCAATGAATCAGCACCTCACGGGTTCAGGAAATACTAATCATTAATTCACTATTTGCATCCTAGTGGTTACGAGCAGTGGCACAGTCCACAGATGACCCACTGAACTCATTTCGCTCACCTTCCCTGTGCAACAGGGCTGAACTGTAAAAGTGAACATTTGTATTTCATAAGCAGATGTCTTGTGTTACTGTGAAAAGCTTTGGCATTACAATTGTGGTTCAGTGTTTTGTCCTGAAAGCTGTAACAACGAGTGGAGCACAAACGGGGCCGGCGATACAGCTTCACTCTCTGGCTGCTGCTGTACTTCGCAGGGTTTTATGTTGTGGACTGGAGTATTTTCAGAGAATGACCTCTTGTTATCCCGCCTCCACTAATGAAGACCAGGCACTCAGCATACGGTGTGTCTATGAACATGAGCGCACACAAAACACACACCGCCAACCTGGGAATACATGCACACTGTTACAATTGTCTGGCACTTCAAAAGTCACATTTCATTTATTTTCTTAAAAACAAAACTTGAATGAGGTTTATTTCTAGTTTTTAGTGCATTATAAATATACATGTGAATTGTATAATTTCTGTACTATTAATTGTTATCTTATGGTACATTGGATTTTAAGATTGTGTCAAGTATTTCGAAACATTTTAGAAAGTTTGTTCTTGATGCTGAAGGTCTACAGAATTACTACATTTCAGTACACAGTGGAAAAAAAATACTATAAATATCTGCTTGTTAATATATATATATATATATATATATATATATATATATATATATATATATATATATATATATATATATATATATATATATATATATATATATTCGGAAAGTGAGTTTGGTGTATATTATTCAAAGGTTTGCAAAATGACCAAATCATTTTTAAAAAACATCTATGAATTCAGTTTTTTTAAGGCAAGTTTGCATGTTTCCACTTCAAAGAGATTTATGTATTTATTTGTTAGCACGTGACAGTGAAAGCCATATGGAAGACTGCATTCAATGACTCGTATCACCATTTAGTAGCAGGTAGTTGTTAAAGGCAGTTGACAAGCATTAAAGCCTTCACACATTAAATGTTTATTCCATCTAAGTACCCACAGGGTTGGCGGGTAGTTGATTGTAATCGTGTCCTGACTGCTGTTGAGGAACGGCATCTGTCAGCAGACTTCAGGGCTGGAGATGCTGCCAAAAGTCTCTGGAAAGGGAAGGAAGGAGAAGACGGAGGGGAGAAAAAAATAAGTCTGTCATCTCTGAGAATACAATCACAACAATTTAAACAATATTGAAAACAACACGTGTTTCTAAAGGAGTAGACTTGGAAATTTAAGAACATTTTTTCCTGTGTCAAAATGTTAAGTGAGTAAAACAGACCTGAGAGAGAGAAACCCTTACAATCACCACTTAAACACAATGAATTCCATTGTGAGTGAAATGTAAAAACACTTAACTGCTTATCATGACTACTTACCATATCTGTCTGATTGGCTTGATGGTACTTGGAAGATTGCCAGTGGATGTAAAAGCTTCTGGTTACGCAATCAGTGAAAAACAAGCATCTGTTTTCATCTTACTCTCAGCAGGGAACACCTTAAGCTGCCTAACCTTGCAGCCATGGGGTGTGTGTGTGTGTGTGTGTGTGTGTGTGTGTGTGCGTGTGTGTGTGTTTGAAGCTGTCACTATCCCTCCTTGGTTTCCCCTCCTCACTCTTCTCCCTGAAGTCAACTTCAGAGAGACGCAGCATCGTATCCTCTGCACTTCATATACTCGATGCTATTCATGGGGCTGTCTTTGATGCGTTAGCTGTCAGCAGTGCATCTGTTACAGAATGCAGGACAATGTGACTATAACTGCCCTGCCACTTCATCATCAGGTAAACAGCCAGTGTTGCAGGGCTGCAAGGTTTTCACACTGAGTTGCTAATGGACCACTTGATTATGTCTGTAATCGCACTATTGTTTTGGAAAATGTGTGCGATTTTGACCCAAAACGCTTACTGGCACATACTGCAAATGCTCCGAGTAGAAAGATTATCTAATTTAAGATAGGATGGCATCCAGATGACACGTGGAAAAAAAGTTCATGGGAACTTTGATGAGGAAAAGGAGATATGCCTCCGCAAATCTCCTAATCGTTGATATCTTTAAAATAAAGTTGGTCTCAGTCACACACAAATCACGGCCTGGTCAGGGCAATAATCTGTGGCTTCAGGATGATGTCACATGTGTTTGTCCTGCTCCTTCATCCCCCGCAGGACACAAGCAAAGGGCTCCGGGCAGCAGGACTGCTACAACTTTGCAGCAAATGTGCAAATCATGGGAGTCGACGTCAGCCATCATTTAGCTGTCAGTGGTGGAAACAAAATAGATGAGAAATGAAGTGCTGGGACTGGCGTGACCTTGTGGATGATTGCCGGCTAAATAGCTGGGACTGAAATTGGGCATTTTACACCCTGGCAGCTGCCCAAGATACAATTTGTCCCCAGCTTCAGAGCACAAGATGGCCTGAATAGTACGCCACTTCAAATACCCATTTCCTGGGAACTCTCATATCCCTCTTTGTACAGAAGAATACAACTACAGTTTTCATCAGAAAATTACAAGAATAAACCGGTGATTAATTTCTATGGCCCCTTAAACTCATGGCGAGAGTGTTTATGCTGAAAGGTTGTATAGAATATCCAATAATTGTCTCTGCCAGGAGGATCATGCAATTGGTTGCATGCCCATTCGTGAGTGAATGTGCACCTCTGTCTGTCCACAGCAAATCTTTGTATTCGGCAGAAGCAAATCTTTGTATTCGGAGGAAGCAAACTATATATATATATATATATATATATATATATATATATCTATATATATATATATATATATATATATATATATATATCATGGGTGCCCAGTTACGGCTACATGCTCAATAAGGACATATTATAGTTGACTCACACTTTCTGAAAACAAGACAAATAGTGTTTTGTCAACTTGTTGTATCTCTCAGCAACTCAGCCGTTGCTAAGCAGGGAGACAGACAGCTTGTTGACTTTAATTTAGTTTTAGGTAAGATTGTACGAGGTGTCTTATGTGACCACTTTATGCCGATTGTTTGGGTTCATTGGCAACAAGTTGTAATTCCACGCTTGGGCCCCCCGATCTAAAATGTGCTTGAAAGCCCAGTGCTCTACCCGGGGGCTTGGTTTTATGTTATGAATAGGCTACTACACTAAGAGAATGTGGACACGGTGCTCAGTAACAGGCACAAACCACATTTTACTGAAAAAGTACAATGTGTTGCCAAAAAGCCCTTTCAAAGAATAGTTCATAGAAAAGAATTGAATGTGCGCTTCTTTGCTTTCTTGTCAACATTTTCTCTGTACTTTAGGAAGGTAGGACCAGCAGCCATTAGATACAAAGACTGTAAACAGGGGGAAATAGCTAGCCCAACTCTGTCCAAGCAAATCCTCCTACAAAACCCCTTAAAAGCTCACTAATTGCACAAATTTCCCCAAATGTTGAACTATGCAAACCAGCTTGCAAGATAAGAAAAGCTTTATCAAATGTATTGTTTTGCCCTGCAGCCATTTTCCTTCAGCAGTGGTTCCAACATCTGTACCATCCAGAAATAGTCTCAGTCAGGTATTTTGGGCAGCTACTGTAAAGCAAACTGTATGTGGCCCTTACCTCCGTTATTTGGTTAGTTTAGGAGCTTAATCCAGAGGTACACCTCAGCAGCATCTGCCTGGGACTGCTGGGCTTAAGACTGAGCAGGGATCACTTATAATGGAATCCAATCCCTCGCTGTCTGTTTGAGAGGGCTGGAACTAATCGATCAGAGGGGAGCATCTGTGAAAGAGATGTCCAGAAAGGCAGCTTTGACTGCGCTGGAGCCAGAAGGGCTACTGTCTGATGCCCCGGTGCTGGCATTACAGCACAGCATTACCACTCGATACGCCCGGTCAAGCTGGCTTTGATGCAAAATATAGTGAGATGTGAAATGGCGAAGCTGTCCCATTTCTGTCTCGACGCCTAATTGTGCCATCTCTCATTGCGCCCCAATGGGCCCTGTCTTAGTTATCATTTCTTCCCTTCTATCTTTAATCCTCTCTCCATGTCCCTCTCCTTTTCGCTGTCTTTGCATATTTTATATCAGTTTCTGCGTTAAGTCCTTCCCCTCTGAACTCAATCCCCAGTCTGGCCCTCTGCTTGAGCCCCTCAGCTGCTGGTCTGCTCTCACACTAACCCCCTTGTTTATATCAGGGACGCAATTAAGTCGAAGCCAAGTAGAGGAGTCCCAGAGAGAGAGGCAAGAGTGCAAGCTTGTGAGTCAAATTTCAACTTCTTCGCTCACACACTCCTCCCTCCTCTATTTAACTCGTTTTCTCTTTCACTCCATCCGTGTGGGTCCGTCTCCACTCCTGCGCTCTTTCTCATCGAATAATATCGGTGTTCCTTGTTTAATTAATGCCGAGCAAATCTGGCACTTGTTGGATTTATGTTATGTTACTGGAAAAGCCTCACTGGGAGAGAAATATGGAGCTTGATAGCGTGATGAACCGCTAAAAAATGGCAAAAGGAAGACATTACCTCATCCGTGTGTGATGTAACTTGACATGCAGACGCTTTATTTATTCTAACAACTTTGTACACCCAGACATGAATTTCCTCCTGTGATTAAGGCATTATTTTAGTGTATCAAAACGTTCTTTTTTTTTTTTAAGAATGTGTTTCATTGTCTACTGTTTACTGCAATTTCTTGTATTTCCTCTCATTTTTGTCTCGGAGGAACCGAGTTCACGTTCTCCACATGTGTGGTCTGTCGGCCCAGGGGACCTATCCCAGAATCCCAGACACACGTGTGCAGGCAGAAGCAGTAGTGCAATGAGTAGATAAACAGTGCTCTTACCGGCCACTGGGCACACTCCTCATCTAAACAATGCCAAGTTAACTACTTTGCAGGAGAGGAGCAAACGCAAACACAAATACAAACCCGTTTATCTAGTAATTTTGGGAAAAAAACCTTTTTCCCCACCCAGACACTGTGTCTGGACATGAGTCATAAATTGCATTAATGCAGTATACCTACACACAGGACTGTGTGGGGATTAAATATGTTTTAAAACATAATTCTTCTCCCCGTTGGATTTAGTGTCAAGCACCTTGTTTGCCCTAATTCAACATTCCAGGCCAGCAGTGCAAGTGTGCCTCACTTTCTCGGGGGAGACGCGGAAAAGAAACTCCAGGGATGTGTGCAGCGTTGACGGACAGGGGGATAAACAGAGGGATTGTCCCTGACCTCCCAACACCAGTTTGGAGGAAGACGAATAGCCCCCCAATGGGCCCTGAGCAGATAAAATACACCCCACTGTCTTCAACACCAGGTGTGACAGCCATCAGGGGTGGCCTATCAGCAGGGGGTTCAGAGAAGGGGAGGTAAGGGTGAGGGGGCACATTAGGAACATATCAGCAATTACTCTCCGGGTTTATTTTTCTTCCTGCTTTAACGCCTGGATACCAAGTTACATTCATCTTGGGTGTTGATTGTATCTTAAGGTCTAAGTGAGAACACTTTGCAGTCATTTGTCGATTATCTGATAATACACTCAAACATGTGAATGTTGTGTTATAGCGACCATTTTAAAAGCCCTGCAGTTTGTTTATTTGTCACAGTTTTTCTTCAGTGAATTCTGTGGCCTTGACTTTTCCAGGCTTTAGGGCTTATCTGGTAAGCCTAGTTCAATCTTTGCTGTAGTGTACCCAGAGTTGCAAATCAACTTCTTTATGTAATGGAATTCACAGGGTCGAGGACATGTTTACCTCTTTTTCCAGGCCCATTAGGCACCAAGCGGCTATATCATATCTGACACGAGAGAACAGCCTCAATCTGTTTAAGCCATGATCTCTGACTGCATGGGCCCCTCATCGTCAGAGTGGCCTTTGCGAGCAGATATATGAAGAGGGATGATCGTCATTTATATGTCCTGAACTTTAAACAATAAATGTGTTATGGGTGCAGACATCCCACAGACTAGACAAATAAATGGGCTCCGCCATGTGTAGTTTGAGCTGCAGAGCAGGACAAAGATTTTGCTCATGTGACCGCGAAAAAGAATTGCTGGGAAAAAAGCTCCACGGAGGGGAAATTTTTTGTCTTATAAAATGACACATTTTCCTCATGAAACAGCATATGCTAATTCTGTCAAAACAGTCTTTTGTGCATTGTTAAGTGTCAAACGGATCTGCAAAACTAAAAGAAAGAGGCTGTGTGCAAGAGGAGCTCGTGTGAAAAAGGGAAGCCCAGACCTCTAATTTCCTGTGTGAGCATTTGTCGTACAACGGGAAGGCCAAACCGCTCTGTGACTATCAGAAATCAGCCCAATAGTCCCCTGAGCCACCCCTGCCCTCGCGATACCCTCTCTACCCCTCCCCCCTCTCTTTCCTCCGAGTCCAGGCCTCAGGGCCACTGTGAGTTAACCTCACTCAGCCGTGACCAGAAAACAGAGTGATATCTTACTCATCTAATCCCCCTCTCAGTCATCATGCAATAAAGTATGCCTCGCAACCCTTGACCTCGCAAGTCAGAACTACCCCCTCCACCCTGCAGCAACACCGGCCTGCCAACCCCCACCAAGGGACCTATAAAGACAAGGAAAGTCAGAAAGGTTGGAAGCATAATTAAGCATTGCCATTGCCAAGTTAGAATAAGTTTGAACGTATATTAAAGTAAATAATTAAAAAATACATCATGCTGCTAATATAGAAACTTTGCTCATGGCTTGATACAATATAGTTATTACATACATTTATTGAATAATTTAACGATGCTACAAGTAAATATAGCTTTGTGACGCAGTTGACGTTTTAATTATTTAGTAGTTTCTGAGAAATCATGTTTTTTTTCAGTTTGAATGAATACTGCAATGCTATTGCTATGTAGAAGAAAGTCAGAAAGTACTATTATTGCCTATCTGTAGAACATTAAGAAATATGTATTTGTTTAATTTGGAAAAAAACACAACTGCATACTTGATGAGTCTATGCAAAGAACAGGAGTGTATACCTTTTATTTAATTTTTTTGGTTCCCTAAGAACCATATAGATTGGTTGCTCATCTTTTGAACCGATGATAAAACGAGGAAACTTTCATTCTCGCTTTGTGTGTGCTCTAACTGCTGATCACCTATCATTGTTTATGTGGAATAATGAAGTAATAGTGACTTCCGTAACTTGGATAACTTCTCCTACTGCCCCTTTGAAATATGTTTACTACACCATGGTGCGGTCAAGAGGCTTTGGACAGATGCAGAATACAGCAAATACATCTGTTGTCCCAGCACCCCGCCTCTCACTTTATGTCAGAATATCACAGAGGGGGACGCTCTGACAGCGAGGACACGAGGAGTGCAAAGGGCCCGATGAGCGGCACGATGAGTGCAATACGACCGTGTGACAATTACAAGACAGACATTGACACATGCGGAGACCCTTGTTGCCCCCTTGTCTTCATGTGTAACTGGCAGTGTGCCTGCACGCTCCCCTTGGTCACCTTGTGTGTGCACATGTTGATACACAGTGCAAGTGTATGAGCACGTGTGTGTGCAGAGAGGCAGAGAGGGAGAGAGAGAGAGAGAGAGAGAGAGAGAGAGAGAGAGAGAGAGAGAGAGAGAGAGAGAGAGAGAGAGCCTAAAGCTGCTCAAAGGGGTTCAGGGCTCCCTTGCTCCTGCACATCTGGGCTTTATATCAGGCCTTTAATTAATCCTGAGTGAAGGCCAGGCAGTGACAGGATGACTGGGCAGGCTCCAGTCCAGGACAGGGCCTGATTTATTACAACTGAGCTCCAACCAGCATTGATTTATTTCAGACTCAGGAAAGGGGAGAGTGGAGGGTTTGTGTGTAAAGGGATGGGGGGGGAGGGGGGGTGGACACAGAAACAGCCCTGTTACACTGGGAAGGGGGACACTGAGGTTGAGAGTGACTAAGAAAGGTGAGTAACAGACGGATAGGCCAGGAGTGAAGACAAGGGAGGTGGTGGCTCGGCTGATATTCTGTTTTAAAGGCATGCTTTGCATATCGCTGGAGGCTTTTTTTTCTTTCTTTCTGTTTTTAAAACTGTTGGTGGGCAGTCAAGCGGTGTAGAAAGAGAGAGCAAAGGATGATGAATGTGATGGAGGTAGAGATTATAAAAAGTGGAAAAACCTCTCTTCATCAGGTGGGTTATGTTGCCTCCCAGGCATGTGCTGTCAGTCAGAGTGACTCCTCTCGCCTTATCTTCCCACACAGGGGGACTGTAAATCCTCCCTTGCTCATTTGACTTAATCATGACAGTAATCTGAACTCAGCAAAACACAGGAAAGCATGTCCCTTCCCCCTTCTCACCTCCCCCAGGTCTCTTCGCGGGACGGCAGGAGGCGTATAAAAGGATGTTATTTGTATTGTTTTACACATGCATCCAGTGGCCACAAATGGTCCTGCATTGTGGTGGAATGTGACTGTCGTGTGCATGTCCGTGTTTGTGTGTATGAGGTTATGTTGCTGACTCTCGAATTCTTGTCGCATACTCGTGTTTTGAGGAAAAAAAAGCCAAGTGCAGCTGAGTTTTTATGAGCCTTCGTCGGCGTGCGCCCTCAACATGCTTCCCTCTGATAAGGACTTTTACGAGAGTCAACTTTTACACCAATGTACAGCTTCGAGCTTAAAAGATAAATAAGAAAGTTTCACCAGAGCAAACAAATCTTTATTTTGCTTTATTGTGCACATACAATGTGGTTTTTAGTCAAAGCATTCCTTCAAAAGAAAATTCAAGTTTATAAACTCCTGTGATTTGAATCCGTATTTGTGTTAGGGTTTTGTGTTGCTATTTCTATTTTCTTTGTAGCAAATCAAATATAAAATCAGGTAAAACAACACTTCACTATATTTCTTATCATAGCAGCTGAGAAGATGTAACGTCTTCATTTATGTTCGAAAGAAATGATCGGTAGCTGCCGCCACTTTTAAGAAAGAAAACATATTTTTGTTTTATGAGATCTTGAATGTTCATTGTTGTGCTGACTTTGGAAGAATCTTCTATTTTAAAGGGGCAAGACCAACACAACAGAGGATGTCATATGTGTACAGATAGCAGAGCCCTCTGAGGCAAATTAAAGATTTTGGATGCAAAATAAATTGAATTGAATCAAATCGTACTTTGAGGCTGATCTCGGATCACGGACTAAACATCTTTATGTGACGATTTGGAATTTGTGTATCTCTGATTTTGTATGACTAGCTCCCTGCTGTGATTAATAGGCCTTTTTAGCACAATTGTCTAGACGTAAAACCCCAAATACCTTGGGGCATTTCATTGTTGTGAGAGGGTTGTCTCCCCCTAACACTCCCCTTGACCATTTAAAAATGTGTGTTTGCTTTTCCTCAGTCAAAAACAGAAGAGAACCGACTGGACTCATAACAGATATTTGTAAAAACCATCCAGCAATTATATATGAGAGCTATTTCTATATCAATATCTTAAAGAGTCGGCTTGAAGGTTTGATTCTTCCCAGCTAAGGTTGGAAGCCCACTTCATTGTTCAATATGCAGTCAGTAGAAATGTCTTCAATTAATAAAGTGTGATATTTAGATTGTTTTATTTAATGCATATTTCTTATCTTATAAAGACTTTGAACATTTCGTGAGCGTTGATGCGTTCACCTGCATCTAAATAGTGAAGCAAGTAAAAGCTAAGACTTTACAAATTTCTGAATTGAGCTCAACAAACAAAACAATTCCAATATGCAACATTACTTTTACCGGGGGAAAAACAACATATTGTTATACTCAAGTTCAATAAAAACAATACTAGAATGGGAGAGCATTTAGGGAAACATGAAAAAAGAAACCCGGGCCCAAAATATCACAATACTCTGACATCCTAATAGTCCTCAATCCTGACGACAGAGAATGTTCAAGTGGTCTTTCTGTACGAATGGTAACATGGCTTTAAACAGCAGGCTGATACACATGAACCCTCACAGGCGACAAATGAGAGAAAAATCCACAACCCAGTGGCCACAACCTGAATCGCTGCATTACACATTTAGTCCAGGAGCCAGCAGGGTTCATGTTTTGCTGAATCTCCCCGCCAGCACTTCCCGGTCGCCAGAAGGGAAACAGAGCAACAGGGTTGAAGCTCTTGCCAATAGTGGAATGAGCCTGGGCTGTTTGTGAGGTCGAGGCAGGGACGTCTGAGCACCGCAGACTCATATCTCGCTCCCTATCCCCTTCCCTCACATTGGCCAGAGACGGCCATATTCAGAGCACCCATGGGAAATGGGGAATTTAGCCTGCCACCCCCAAGAATATATTTTTAAGCAAGCTCTTCTCATAGACATATAATAGCTAATATTGCAAGGAATGTGCTTTTATAAATAGAAAATTCCCCAAAAAAGAGGAGTTTTATTTTGTTTATTTTTTTCGCTCAAATATCCTTGTTTAGATTGTGGGGTTTGGTTGCATTGAAGACGGGAGCAACTCTGAGGGACAGCAGCAAATTGAGACTTAAAAAAACTTTTGGGGGGAATTTTAGGGATTTGTTTTGAAAGACATTCAATGAAATGTACCATAACACCCTAGAAGTGCTGCAGCACATATTGTGAGACTGCTTGGACTCACAAACCTACATTCATTAGTCCAATCATCAGGAAATTGACCATTCGCTAAATCCCTCCTCCCGAACTGTGATTCTCCAATCATAGCCTAACTTGTGCAGACATGTCAAGCTATGGGTTTCTCAGAATATATAAGCGGTGTGTATTGCGCTGTAGACCAATACTCTATACAGGCTAAGGAGAGTTTGGGTGGTCTCAGTTTTGTACTCACTCCAAAATCAAAAATAAAACAACAAAAAGAGTAAGAAGCAGAGTTAGGATGGATTTAACAGCATCTGCTGTCATGTAAACTGCAAATATTAGCTTCATGGCTAACTAACTTGCTCCCGAGACCTACAGTAGGCCTATAACCCAGCCCAGAGGAATTCCTACTACACTATGTTGTGGTGCTACAGGTTAAGCCAAAAAAAGACTCATTTAAGACTAGCCTTTATGACTAGCATTTATGACTAGCATTTATGACGGAATAGTATTTTGAGTTTTTAACCAACCCGCGGCGTTCTGGCGATAGCTTCCGCTAAATGACGTTAACTGATCAAATCTGTGAGCAAAAGTCCTCAAATCTGCTGAAAAAATCCACAGATGTTTGCTACAAATGAGAAGCCTGCTTTTGTTTACTGCAGTGTGAATTATAAGACCGGCTATTTAACAAATTCTGGGGTTTTGAGTCACAATCTGCCATTATTATTGTAACTGTGTATACGTAAACTGTGAAATGGACATAATCAGTAGAGGGCATAGCAAAATGTATTTTTTATTTACACAGATCTTTATTATTTGTGTTATTGTCATCACCACTATCTTCAGCATCATCGACACGTGCATTATCATTATCATCATCATCCTGTCCATCATTATAAATATTTTCATTGTCATCACTATTGTCATTAGCACGCTCATGATGTCTGGTGTTCATTTGGAAAAAGCTGCACAAATATTCTGTTCCCGTTAAAATTACAGAGATCACATTTCTGTTTAGGTCATTTTTACATGCTTGGAGAGTCGTGTAAATCACATTTAAAAAGCATATACAAGTCATTATACCACTGAAGCTCTAATTCAGCAGAGTGCACTGGAGAATATTCAGACCTCATTTGTGGTGTAAACATGTCTTTACTTATCCAGATTAACTCCGCAGATCAGATTACCATTTCTTCCGCGACGTCCCTCAACAGGGCAGTTTAGGAAACCAACCCCGGTACCCCAAAGCAACTGGTGGCCCTACAATATTTTCTCTTAATTAGATGTGTTTTAAGTCATTGCAATCCATTTCATTCCATGCTCATGTTACAGCAGTTAAGCATTTTCTTGTGTATGTTACACCGAAGTGTACTCGGCCTGCTTGCTGGATGTCCTCTGAAGCCCAAGGCCACAAGCAGCGAGACCCGTCCATCAGTGGCAGTTATTAGGAGAGACCACCGGTGAACCAGGGCCATTTGGTGGGCCTAATAACAACGTGAATGGCAGAGCTGAGGGACAGGAAGTGCAGCCAGACAGGTCGGTGCTGAGAAAAGCACTTTTCAGCGAGGGAGGCCTCCTTGGAAAAAAAAACAATGACAAGGCCTATTTCAGCCTCAAACACTCCCATGGCTTACTTCCAGATGACAACCCAATGCATTCCCTGTGCTTTTGGTCAGGGACGTGGTGGAAAAGGCCCGGAAGGTAATCACAAATCCCATTTCATTTTACAATGATCAACAGAAGCAATAACGAAAACAAATGCAACTACAGCAAATGGATTTTTTTTTGTAATCTTTCCTCCTTTCTTGTATCACGGGTGCCGGGTTAGATTCAAAGCCGGTTTGGCGGTAAAGATTTGGGACCCCATATGTTTTAACTGCTCATCAACATGGGAGGCTTTCACTTTACAGCTCAGGGTTTATTGCGCGACAGCTTAAACGTAGCTCAGGTTTCACACAGGACTGTTCCACTGTTCAGCTGCTCTTCTCCCATCTCCTGACTGCAGGATGAATGTTAAAGAGGCATCTTGGCTGAGGCAACCAATATGAATGAAGTGCAAAGACAGAAAAATAAACAAGAGTTGGTGACAACATAATGTGATAAGCCAGATAATGTCATACAGCCGTAAGAGATTCAGTCTACAACTTGAAAAACATGAGGAAAAATTACTCATTTCTAAATCGCTTGAAAACCTGACTTACTCTATGATACCGTATCACACGGTAAAATGCACTTTCTAGGATAAATCCTAAATGAAGTCTAAATAATAAAGTGATCAAGTTCAGGAAAAAGTCATTCTCATATTGAAATATATGATTTCAGTGGTTTTGCACCAAAATTGAGGGTCACATATATCCAAGGTATACAAACACAATATGTTCACCATATACCAACCTATAAATATCACTGCAGGCTTCTTTAACAGTTTATTTCCTGTGATATGTCTACGCAAAAACACAGAAAGCCAGCAAAGTCATTAGTGGCTGTGACATCAGACCTGCGGGAGGCCTGGAATAACTCCTTATCTGGTAAATGCACCAATGGCCGAGACAGATTTACTGTTCAGCATGAAGGCAGCCCTGAAACAGGAGACATTGCACCAGTGTTTTTCAATCACTTTGAGCACTGTAATTGCACAGGAGGGAACAAGTGGCAAAAATGATACTCTAAACTACTCAGGGAGTCACAGTTTAGGATTTCCCAAGATGTCATTCTGAACAAAGGCGCATTCATCTCTTGTATATGTGACAAACCAGCATACTGTGCATTTATTCGTTGTAAATATCAAGTATTGGTGTGAAAATTCCATTACAGAAATACAAATCGGCATTGTTTTTATACTTGGTCACTAAGAAACAGGTCTGGTTGGTAGGTATTGCTCTGGCTGTTTGTTATATCTGGGGAGCTCATTGGGTTGTCTTCTATGAGAGACTGAGGAAAGATGAAATTAAATGATGCTTAGCCAGACAAAGATCCAAACCAGCAGCCATGAAGCTGACCACTACAACCATCCAGCATAAAAACAGACACAGGTTTTTATATACCATGAAACCTATGAGACAGAGAGGCTAAAACCAACAAAGAAATTGAGGAATTTATTTGAGGCTTTCAGTTGATCTGTTACTGCAACAAATGGCGATTTTGTTTGATTAAAAAAACTTTGAAGACTTGAACTTTTGAGTGTTCATTAAAGGATTAGACTGGGGATATTATGTATTTTAATTGTTAAAAATAAATCATCAAATCCAGTCCATTTCTAAATACAGTCCCACTTCTTCCGAGACCCAATCCCATGTGTGTCTACTGAAGATGTGCGTTTAAAAAATAGCCATGAAAATATACTTTAATTTTCAAGAAAGGTTAAAAAAAATTCTAAAGCAGCTGGCACTGCAGTTTTTATCAAACAGCTTTTGAACAGGAGTAAACAGTGAATTCATTGAGTATTTACAACAGCTCGAAATAAAGTGCAGTGCCCTTGTCCATCATAATAAAGGGACATGTCACCGCGTGGAACACCGTGGCATGCACTGGATCAGGCGTCGGCTTGAAGTTACTGTACTTGCAAGTAGGATCTTTTCATAATTGTTTTTTTCATCCCATTTGTTGACAATATGTAAGACTAATAAGTAAAAAAAAAAAAAAAAAAAGAGAAAGGAAAACAAGAGAAGTACATTCTAAGAACAATAAAAACAATAACCATTCACCTTAATAGATTCACTCGCTGACACATTCTGTGACGTAAACCGCATCCTCGTCCGACCAGTATGTGCAGCATTATTGTCTGGAACAAAAGTCTGTGTTTTTGGCCCTGCTGAATTCTGGGAATTTTCAAGTTGTTGTCTGAGGGTCTCAGCAGTTCTGCACTCCCTCTTGGCACAACTTCATAAGAGGACTCATGCAGCTCAAATATTCCAGCTTCAAATGATCTAGAAAAACACATTCCCACTGGGTGGTTAAAAGTGGGCGTGCACTGTGTGTGCACTTGTGAAGGATGGGAGAGTGTGCGTCGGTGTGTGTGTGTGTGTGTGTGTGTCTTTATGAGCTGTTCTGTGTCCACTTTATTTGTCTATAACTTGTGACGACTCAGAGTACTTCAAAACCCGCCGATTTCAGATACTCTTCCAAACGACTTATCTGTTACACTGTGATTATTTTTCTTGATTAGATGAACCCAAACAAGCTCTTCTACAGCAAATGAAAATTCAAATATTTCTGAAGGAATAAAATCATAGATGGGATTAAAAAGCCCTCACGACCACACATCAACTGTTCCCGGGAGCTATCGTGAGAGAAAGTACAAGTCTCATCATGAAAAGGGAAAGCTATTTATTCTCACTTGCATGATCCTCACCCAACCACACAGTACATTTGTGTAAGGTCAGTATCAGCCGTTGGGCTCATGGCCAAAGAATATCTTATGGAATTTAAGTTTATCAACGGAAAATGTATAAAGTAACACAAATGGCTTAGTGAGGCCTGTGCTGGTCGGTGAGTAAATCAGAGGCTATATTGCTTTAGGCCTGGAGACCACCCTGGCTGTCAAGCTCCTAAAGCCTACCCACAGGCCAGAAAACAACTATCCCGCCCAACCGCTGAACTCCCCTATTAGGATACTTGGATAAAAATCCCAAAAATCCATGGGCAGCCCGGAACCAGAAAAACAAGCAGTCTGATCTGTCCACTCAGGCTGCTAAAACCTACAGAAGCTTCTTTCTACTAACAAATACTTGGGAAGACAAAGATTTAAGGTATTACTGTTTTAATTTATTCCATTTTATTTATTTTATAATGTTTTGGAGAGGAAAATGAATAATGGGGCAGGTACTATAAGTCAGTTGTGCTGTGTATAAGAGTCCTGTTGGAACAAAGTGAAAAACAGACAATGTTAGGGTTAGTGATTTGGACTGCAAAAATCACAAGACATTAAAAAGAAGACCCAGATTATTTACTGTTTTCACTCTGCCAAAGCCAACACGAGAGAGCTTCAGTTAGTCACACAGTGAAGGATCGTTGATCTAAATCTCAGCGCTTGAAACAAGATAATCATGGTTTTAAAACAATCAAAAAGTTAAAACACGTAATGTTAAAAGACACTTTTGCTTCCTCAAATATCAATCAAGAGTAAATAACCAACACACAATATGTGTATACAATTAACACAAAACTATCCGACCAGTGTTTTTTAAATCCTCATTGTAAATCGGTGCAAATGCATCGTGGCTGGTGGTGCAAATGTGCTCCTCTTCGAGGCCTCTGCTGGAACCATGTTCATAATCATGAAGTCAAGATGGATTGTAATCACAATTTGTAAGGATATTTACAAAAGGTCGATATTTTTTCAGAGGGAGAATTATTTTCAGTGATGTAAAGTAAATTACAACAAATAAAGAAACACTCCTGTGTATACAAAGTATTTCCCTAATGTACAGCACATGCACAGTTCCCATAGCTACCAGGTGTTGTAACACAAATACAGGTGTAGAGAGACCTGGGAGAGCTCACAAAAATCCCTCCGAGGTGTCCTTTACTTACGTGAAATGTCTCGCATGTGCCAGCCCCACACTGACCACCTCCCATGGGTAAAACCGGTAAACAGACTCTGTGCGAAAACTGAGAGGATGAAGTAATTTCCTCCTCATGTGGTCTATTAAGTCTGGCAACTGTGTGGCACCTTACCTCCCGAGCATTTCTGGAGACAATGATGTCATAGTTGTTACCTCAGTCATACAGGCTAAGTGCTGTAAAGTACCACTGAGGCCACAGGCAGGTGACTCTCAGCATCACAACTGGCCCCAGTTGGGCTGTAATAATATCCTGACTTTTCATAAAATACTCTCCCTCCAGACTTGTATTTCTCACATTGAGACAATTATGTGCTTAAAGTTGAAGTTGTGCTGTGTTCAGTCTCTTTTCTCCCGTGGTGTGACACATTCTGTTTGTGAACGCTCGTTCATAATTAATGTTACCGCACGTTTAGGGTTCGAACTAGTGTGTCCAGATTGATGTGGACACATTGAAAATCAACATTTGCATCAGAATCGGCTTCATCGGCGAGGTTTGAATACACGTTTGATTGATGAATTTGACTTAAGTGCAAAAAATTCATATGAGTAGTTCCCAGGGAGCATTTGATTTAGTGCAATGCATTGTGCCAAATTCCATTTCTAATTATGTTTTAGCAATGTGTGTTTAGGACTGATCGCAGTACTTCTAAGGAGCTATCGCTTCACTCTGGGATAAGATGGAGTTTAATTGATATTGTTTCTGCAGGACATGCCCTGGAATGGTCGCCAGACTATCGCTGGGCACATATAGAGACAGACAACTATTCACGCTCACATTCACACCAACGGGCAATTTAGAATCCTTTATTAAACAAAGGACTGTGGAGGAAGCCATAGAATCCGAATATATATATATATTGCAGAGGCGTATATATATATATATATACGCCTCTGCAATGCATGCAGAGGCGTGACGCCTTTCAAAATGAGTTGTTATCAGGCTATTGCCATTATTTACAATGGCTCCACTCTGCTTGAAGGGTGCAAAGTGCTTCTAATAAACGGTTTAGAGTTTCCTCTTCTGCTCGCTGCTTGCCAGCTGCTTTACGAAAAGACCGTCAGAGTACTGACAGTAAATAGAGGAACTGGACCTTCCCCCGAAGCAGTAGGTGTGCGTTGGGTGGAGGCGGGGTGGCCGGCAGGTAACAGATGCATGTACGTAAGGAGAGAGAGAGAGAGAGAGAGAGAGAGAGACAGTCAGACAGACAGGTCTAGAGTATAAATAACAGACAAGTCGTGGCATCCGTGAGTGAAACAAGAGAACTATTAGGCCTTGTTGAAAGAGCACTTGTGTGGAGACAAGCCAGCGATAATATTTCACAGGTAAAGAGATGTCCACATGATGATAACACCCACTAGCAGAAAGGATGAGTGGGGGATGAGTGAGAGGTCCCAGGCCCCCAGTGGACACTCACCCCCCCACCCCTCTTCCCCTCCCACCCTCACACCTCACTCACGGTTGAGAGGAGATACCACAGGAGCAGGGAGGCTGTTATTCTCATGACTATCCCGGTTCATCAGCAGATTCTTATCATGCCTGCAGACTCAATCTTTACTCCAGTTCAACGATCCGATTGCCCAAAAATTCCTTAAAAATGCTTTAGCTGTGACCAGAAATGTCACTCCAGGTCACCTTGAAATGGGGAGGTTGTCATGGATGAGATTGAAGTGCGGGAAGGTGGCGTATGATCTTCACTGGTGGAAATTCTATCTCCCGTAGGCTCTTCTCCGACACTGCAGTCAGACGCGTCTCATATCGCCGTCGTCACGCTGCCGTTAGTGGTGCATTTAGCCAACAAAGAATATGAAACCTAATCGGCTCCTCGGCTTTATCTCCTTAAAGCATCCGTTGGCTATGGAATTAGAGGTTTAATATTTGATAGCGCTGGCGTCATCTCCATTCATGAGAACTCTGAACACTTACCCTTTTATATTTTCACAGAGCGTGTCCAGCCTTTCTCTATGCCGCCACCCTGGCTGGTTCTTATGGTTACATTTAGAAACTTATTTTGAAAAGCACGCTTTCAACTAGCATTAGAAGTACATTTTGGGGAAAACAACTTTTGGCTCCCTCACCAGGAGTATAAGAGAAGACCAATGCCAATCTGTGGTCTGCATGTAAAGCTACCTTCAGCAGCCGGTTAGCTTAGCTTATCATAAAGACCGGAAGCAGGGGGAAAAAGCTGGCTCAGCCCAAAGGCAACGAAATCCATGCAGTGTCCTTCGGTTGCCTCGCGACCTCATTGAGACACGGGACTTTAGAAGTTACGGTGTCAGGCCAAGAAGTAGTCCGGCACATTATTATTTTTGTCTCACGTTAATTGCACGGTACAGTTTTTAGGTTGGCGGTTTCGTGCCGTCGTAAGCAGCGCATGGAATTGTCTGTGAGAGGGGAGGTGACGCGTGGGCCGGGGGGTTCAGGTTAATTGTGTCAGACAGGATGGGATGTCCAGCCATCCTTCCCGCTGTCCTCAGGGAGATGGAGAGGGACAGAGCCGCCTCTCTGGCTCTGAGTCAACCAGCCGCATCTCACTGGTCAGTGAACTGAAGTTCATTAGACTGCCGGGAGAAGACATGAGTGGGCAGAAACAAAGAGGGAGAGCGGTGGTAAGAATGCAAAAAAATGATCAGGTGTGCAGGATTATGCATAGTGAGACAAAATAAGCATAATTAGGTGCAGAAAACCATATCACAAGGTGTTATAAATGCTGGTGTTTGTTGTTTGTTTGCTTTATTTGTCTGAGTTATTCAGCAGATAGTCATTCCATTATTACGTCCACAGCGTACCATGAAATCTAACCCGGCCTTTGCGTGTCTAGCAACCTCAAAGAATATTGTTGTCGTTGTTGTTGTTGTTGTCTTTTCTAACCTGGTCCAGAAGCAAGGGTACTTCAAATGACATGAGAGCTTCAGAAACACTTACAGAGGATTCTGAATTGCACATAAAGGGAATGAAAACCAATCCTTGAACGTAACTGCTCTGAACTGAGACCACAACAGAAACCTGTCAGCCATCTGCTGGTTGACATTGATTGTGTCCTCAATACGCAGCTGGGATGCACATGCAACAGCAATTGTTCTCACTTAAAAAATGCAACTCTATTTTTGGGTTGTTAGAAGACAATAGTGCAGTTGTTTTACACTATTTCACACTCATCAAGTGGAGATTTAAAAAATGATGTCACGAATAAGACTCATCAGTGTAATGTAATTAATGTACTAAATGAATGTAATTAAAGTGTCATTAAGGTAAACACACGTGTGTAAAATCTGTTTTCTATTGTGATGATTCAGATTAATCCAAACTAATAGTTTAACAAAGAAACTAGTTGTTGTCTTGTAACGTCAAGTCAACGTATTTATAAAGCACATTTAAAAATAACAAAATGTTGACAAATGTGCTGGGATCCGAAAGAAATAAAAGATTATTAAGACATTATTGAAGAAATACAAGCATGATAATAAATAATGTTGGCTGAAATGAAAAGAAACTAATAAGATAAAATGGTGGAAATAAATTGTGATAAAGGTGGAGATTCACAAAGTGAAAGTGAATGCTGATATGACCTGAAATAACATTCACTTTTATTATGTTTATCTTCTTAAAGATCAATATGTTATTGTGTTATATATGCTGTGCTGTTCATGGTTTTTTATTTCTTAATATACAAACAATATATGCATTGTGCTATTATAATTAAATATGAATTATTATAAATTCCACTTCAATAGTCCGATAGTAAAATAGTGTAGTATGAAAGAAAATTGACTGAAATTAAACACAAAAATGACAAAATAAGACAATTCTTCACATCCCACATCACCTTAAAAATTGATTTCAGCAAAATAATTGAAATATAAACCTCAGGAAAATGAAAGCATCAACCCTCTCTCCGTGACGTTCTCTCGTCTTCTCTTTCACCCAGTTCATCCCTCTGTCCTGCACCCCTCCATCCTTGAGAATGTGCAGATATTACTGATAAAGGAGGCGGTGAGCTGAGCGAGCAGAGGAGGGAGAGCTTAAGCTGCTCCTTGTAATAAGCAGAGCCGTAAAACTGTGTCAGAAAAATGTTGCCCCCTCGTTCTTCTTCCCTCCCCTCCCTTTATTCTTTATGGGTCTGTAACCGCATTTGTTACTCGTTTGATGGGCTGGGGGAGCGGTCCGGGCCCTGGAGTACAAGATATTATTCTTCACTCGCCCCCTCGGCCCTCAGCCCTCCCAAAATAACAGCCTCCAGCCTACTGTTTAAAGTCTCTCACCAGAGGGAGTGAGGGGGAGGAGAGCGGGAGGTTAGGAGGGAGGAGGGAGGAGAGGAGCACAGAGAGGCTGAAAGATGTCTCCATAGCTCTCCTCTGAGAAGATCAAAGTGGACTGTTCCTTCAACCCTGTGGCACCATAATGGTTTGGTGGAGTCAGAGTGAGAGCCCTCGCTGCTCAAGATGTTGTAACATGGATGATTAGTGACAGTGTAACACTTTGAACATGCTCCGTACAAAGGGAGACCCCAGCTGAGAGAGAGGCTTTAAACTTTTTTTTTCTTTCTTTTTTCTTTTTTGAGTGGGTTGGGCTAGTAGGGGTCTTCCTCAGCCACCGGAGAGCATTCAGGACTGAGATGAAGTATGAAGATATCACACTCATTTCCCCCCTCTCCCCTCCCCCGTTTATACACGCGGCTCTGGAATAAAGTTCAACAAATAGTGCAAGCGACTGTTACTCTGTAATACCAAGTACTCAAGTGGAAGTCATTGTACTCATAAAAGTATTAACCATCGAATTAAAGACGATCTATTGAAATGAAACAGCTTGAGAAGTGACAGCGGTAACTTCAGCGTTGTACAGGATTGAAAAGGGGCGCATAGATCTTTATCGATCATATAATCATGAGGTACACAAGGTATGGCATTAGCAGGACTGTTAGCATATGTTGTATTCAAACATAATAAAATACATGTGATATGAGGCCCAGAGTAAATCTGATGAACTCTCAATAAGCCTCTAACACTGAAATACATTCAGTATAAAGACATATAAAACATTTACTGTGTGTTGCGTAGCCAGTACATAACATGCATTGTTGATTACAAAAAAGATCTAGTTCAGTTTGGCATACGAGTTTGAATCGTTTAAATGTCCTTCTGGGCAGAAAAGTGGAAGTCAGTGGTAGTAATGTGAAAATTACTTGAATATAATCGGTAGAGGAGTCGGTTTTGACGTGGAAGTGATTGTTTGCCTTTGTACGCTGTGTACTGTCTGTATCTGTTTCACTCAACAAACGTTCTTATTTTCCTCCCTTTATTCCTTTCAGAGAGTCATCAGGGGATCGCAGCTTAGTGACATGATGAATCCAACAGCACTTAGAGAAGCCGAAGCAATCCTCACAACTATGGAGCTTTTCTTGTGGCGGTGAAAATTATTATTCTGGACAGAGGTCTCTTACGTACTCCCAAAACAAACTTGGTTTCTCTTTATTCTCCCGTCTCTTTCATTCTGTCTGGCTCCGAAAAAACTGACCCCAGTCGTGATCTCTGTTCATTACAGCTACTTTAGTGGATAGCTTCATATTAACATCCAACTATGATGTATATGTGAAAGGTTTGATCATAAGATGAATCAACAGGAACCATCACCCGATACTGCAGGGACCCTACAGATCTATGTTTTACTTATTCCATCTGCATTAAGCGGCTGTTTCAGTGTGAAAACTCTACTTTACCCAAAACAGCAGTCGAGCTGATGAACATAATGAACCCTTTAGCCACCAAAGAGTCTGATGTTTCCCTTGGGAGTTGCTAAAAATCCAAAGAGGGCTAAAAGAAAAGAAAATAACTTATATATGTCCAACACTTCCTATAGGCATCAAATACAGCTCGGGCAGCGCTCATGGCATCTGATACAGACACACTCAGCCCCCCTTTAGCTTTCGGATACAGCGTAACTCACTCACAGCAAACATACCTGCAATGAATAAGATGCTCAGAACAACGGCCGTAATGACTTGAGTCATTGGTCAGTGAAGTTAACGCTCCTAAACCTTACAAAGTGGTTTTATCACCTAAACATGAACTCCTGTGAATACAGAGATTTTTAGAAACTACAGATGTAACAAGTGCATTTTATGTATTGACACCGCGCCGCTGGCGTGAGAGGGGTGCAAAGAATGTCATAGTGTGAAGCTCAGGAGCCCTGACCAAGCTGCGCTGTTTGACACGTTGTGGTGGGAATGTGTTGATTTATCATGTGACCAGAAACATGACTCCACATGAATGCTACTTTTGCTCTTCATCTGCTGCATGTGCAAATAGTCAACTCTTTGCTAACCTTTTAGGAATAACAACTGTTGATAGCTTGTTGAGCTGCCCCATATTGATACAATTTTCTTTTTAAATTCACACTAAAACTCTTACTTTAAATCTTTAAAACTGCATAATCATCTTCTTACATCTTATTCTTTTCACTTCTAACCTTCTCTCCAATACATGTTCAAACTAAATATAATTGTAAGTATTAGTAATGACACTTCTTTTGAAATTGACACTAAAACTCGTAAAAAAAAAACCATCTGATTATTTATCATACTTAAACAATCGTTAAAACTGCATATTCATGTTCTCATATCTTGCTCTTTTTAGTTCTAACCTTCTCTCCGATACATGTTCAAAGTAAATATAATTATAAGCATTAGTAATTGTTTCACAATTATTTAAAACATCATCATAAAAGTATTTACGATGGTGGCAAATCAACATAATAATAGGGAAGCGATTGTAGCAACCAGCCTGAATAAAATCTTAAATTGCACTTGTGTCACTCTGTTGGCGCTCATACGATCATCTCCACTTCTTCATAGGAACATGTCCATGTGTCTGTACGGCGGACTAACAGGTTCACTGCCAGGTTTAAGACACAGGCTACGTAATCCACTTATCTTAAGTGGGCTTTACCTGCCTCACCTGCCCGGCTTTTAAGAGGAACAGGAAAGAGTGAGGGAAGGAAACGTTCACCTGGCCTCAGGCAGCCATGACAGAATGAACCACAGCACATGAAGGGGTGATGTTATCACATGTTAGATCAGCTTCATGGTCGCAAAGCACAACGCCGGATGTTGTGAAATCGTCCATTACGTGACGCGCAGACAGTTGTAATGTGTGGTGAGCAGTATGTGTGTGATGTGGCGTGTTTGTGTGTTTAAAACATCTGCACCTACTGGAGCGAGCTCCCCCCCCCCCCCCCCTTTTTCGAGCCCCGGAGACGTTTCATTTGGTCTAAAAATATTCTAAATATTTCTCTCAGAAATAAACAAGTTTTAAAATAAGACAAAAATGAGCCTTTTATGGCTCGGAATAGACGTGTCTCGTTCTGTGTGGCTTTCATGTTCCAGGAAGTGCAAAACAATCATATTGTTACATTGTTACATTTCCTTTTCTTGCTGTGAAAGCCTCACATTGATCTTTATGAGGTCACAGACAGTCCTTTGGGAAGTCCTGGAGATTATCTTTACGCACATGTATAAATAAGTATAGCGGGTGCTATAAGGATATTTTTATACTTCAGTAAGATGTACAGCAATACTAGCCTGCTTTTATAAAGCAAGTTTAATGATTTATTGCTGCAGTATGAATGACAATCCAATACAATCAATGAATTCTTCATCATTGCAAGATTTATACTTTTCTTTTTTACATTTTTTTAATAAATCCAATCTTATTTAAATGTGTTTCACATGACATGTTGTTTCCTGTGTGACACTGAAAATGTAGTGGTGCTTATTCTTGTACAGAATCACATTCACATTTGGACAAAGGTTCCCAAATTGTCAATGAACTGTTACTCAGATACTTACTGAGAATGATTGATTCAGTGATGAATGTTAGAGTTCATGTATTGTTTTATTTTTATTGACAGTTTACAAATGACCACAAACATACATTTAGCGTTTCTGTAATATACCAGTAAACATATCATTGTTTAACGCTGATATAAGATAATATATTGTGTATATGGACGTGTCTTCCAATTGGGTTTCAGGTTAAAAAAAGACACAAATGTGAATATTAATAGAATGGGTGGTATCATGTTTGTAAAAACATAGTGAACAATGATCAGATAGAGTGGAGTTGTGTTGTGTTGTAAATGATGGAGAAGGTTAGATTTTCCATTGAAACTAAATCTAACCTCCTCCATCATTTACAACACAAGAAACAGTCAAATCCAACCATTTTTCGTTGTTTTTTAAATGGCGGGAAAGAAAATAAGTAATCCTCATCATTAGTTTTGGTTTCAGAATGATTGTTTTTTTTTGCCACCCAAATGATGTCCATATTTGTCTATTACCAAATGGCTTTGGTAATTAAAATTAGAATAGTACATAGCTGCCGCAAATAGGGGGAAAAGCGCCTTGACCCCCGAGGTCTGAACTAAGATATTATGTTTACAATGTCTGGCTCCGGCACCGCCTGCCCGTGTGAGAAAGTTCAGGAGAATAACTTTATCAAAGCTCACAATTAAATCTTTTTGAATGAATCAAATGGGAAAAAAATATGTCAACGTTAAATAGGAAAAGTTTTGCTTGAATTTAGTTGTCCATGTCTTTTTCTTACAAAATGTTGCTCCCTGAAAATGGCTTCAGGATCCAGAATTCAGTCGCACAACAGACTAAAAATGCCCAACTCAAGGCTTCAAAACCCTCGTCCTCAAACCAACGGGTGACGTCAGAGTGACTACGTCCCCTTCTTATAGATAGTCTATGATTCATGAGAGTCTTGTTCGGCAATGCGCTGGAGCTGGGTCACTAAAGACACACTTTAGAGACCAACTATAACCTGTTTTCTTTTTTTATTGTCTTGTTAAAATCACTGGCCTTTAAATGGCTGTGCTGCAGAACTGTGTAAAAACATACCTGAAAGAGGGGAGAGGGGAGTCAAACATGAGAGTGAGACACAGGGAGAATACTTCATTCATCAGAGATGTCACAATGTTGAGTCATGCACTCAAACTTGGCAAGGAGTACTGAGTGAAAAAAAAAGAAAAGATCCTTGATTATTTGATTATCTCTTAACCGTCGCTGGCTCGCTCTCACTGTCAGGACCAATCACCCAGGAGGAGAAAAACAGCATTCTTCTTCTGCAGCTGGTATTAATGAACTGACAAACTCTGTTACAGGCACAGGATGGGGCACCTGTGAGGAACAGCCAGCGATAACGGAACAAGAAGAATACAAGGAGGTTAAATTGTCAGCAATTCCCATCAGCACAATTAGCAGTCAACCTTTTCCTTGAACACATAATGCGTCACGGAGATACTGGAGAAAGACAAGAAGTGAAGTATGAGGCTGCATCTGAAATATTATGGAAAGTCCCTTCATGTAATTGCTCTTTTTGTTTCTTAACCCTCTTATCCTTCACCTCCATCCCCCCCTACACACACACACACACAGTTGTAGAGCCCAGCTGTTGCCGCTGCAGGCCCATTTGGTAGTAATCAGGTTCAGGCCAGAAGGCCCACATCCTCTCCCTGATTAACACTTCTCAAATTCTAACACAGCTCTCGTCTTCTCCGCTTCTCGAATATTCGACCACTCCAGATTTGCTCACCTTCCGAGAGATGAAAAGCCCCGTTGTTGACATGGAAAACAGCTCCGTCTTTGCTACCCTGTGGTCGACTCTCTCTCTCTCGCTCTCGCTCTCTCTCTCCCTTTTCGCCTTTGAAGAGAGAAAATAATGTGCCCTCCAAGTCTAGCCCACAACTCTATTACAACTGATGGGTTTCAGTGCCATATTTGTTTATTTGAACAAGCCAGCAGTGGAAGTGTTCTCCTTTTTTGTAATCAGCTGAGTTTCTGAAAGGTTCCTGGCCTCGGGTTTTCTACCTGTAGTGGAATCTGGACCATTCATACGCTCCATTACCGCGGCTGTCAGGCCCAACGATCTCAAGGCCCAACACACAGATTAATGCATGACTGCCAGTTACAGGACATTTGGCGTGGACATTTTTTGTCTGGCCTGAAAAGTCTGATGAGAGGGGGGAAAAGTTCCCTTGAAGCAAAATGGTCCAATTAACTTTTCCCCTCTGATCCCAGTGTAAATGAAAATACAAAGTTCCATTTTAAAAGTTCAGAGCTAAATTTAAAAGCCTCCAGTGGGGGTTTTCCAACACTACTGACCCTTTAGCAATGTTTCGATGAGATAGTTTGTGTCTTGAGATCAACAAACATGGACACAACGAGAAGTTTATGCATTCCTCTTCACATTAACGCCTTAATATTATGACTCTAATAATTAAAACACTTGTGTAATTAGTTTGAAAGCGCCTTTTAAGCACAGAAGAGTTTAAAGGGGACTGTGCTGACACGTGTATCTGTACATGACACACAGTAAATTGTGGGCTTTCATAAAAATCCATTGTCTTTTCTGGAATTATGTTCAAAACAACATTTATCAGGCATGATCACAAAGGCAGCGTAGTCTCGAACGGCACCTTTGAGTCGGAGGCGATTCGGTCATTAGGCACGAGGTTCTCTGTGTGTATGAGTGTGTGTTTGTGTGACTCGGTTATAGGATGCAGCCTGCTACAGAAGCTGAAGTCGGCTTTGTGGTTAAATAATCACAGACGGCAGGGGTCTCTTCCCTCCTCGGCTCAGGCTGTGAAGTTTACAACCTTTCCATCCTCCTTTTATTTATCAGTTCTTTTCTTTTGATACATTGAACACGCCTGACCACATTTCCCTTCGGTGACATGCTCCTTTTCCTTCATTTCCAAACATGGTCTTTTGTGGCTAGGCACCCCACTGCCAAAACTACTGAGACGTTTCTTTGAAGTTTTTTACCCTCTGTCTTTGCTTTATTAACCTTAGACCCATGGTGGCAACATTTTAACGTCATAGTAGTCCCCCGGTAAACTCACAATGCTACTGACTAACATATTGACCCTGACAGTGTGGCACACTTTTATGTGACCAAGAAAAAGTGAGTAACCTTTTCTGAAATCCCATCAGCAGTATTTGATTACAAGGGGATTGTTTGGCCGTAGATCTATTTCGAGGTCGGCATGGCATGAAAAGGAAGTGACCTAAATTCATCTCGGGCTGATTGGCAGATGCATCTGCTTCGACTCCAGTCATCACAGACAGAGTGAAGGCCAGAGGTCCTCTAGAGTGAACCCTTACTGTAAATGCATTCATTGTGTTTTGATAAGGAAATATGGAGGGAATTCAATATATAGTAAGAGGAAAAGGTGTCTGTAGTTTTAAATGTACATGGGGGTCAGGGGGAGTACTTTGGTCTGTTACCATGCAGGTTTGCATGTTACCTGAGCAACTGCTGTGTGTTTTTCTTAAAGACAGCACCACCTGTTGGATGGCCAGGGTGCCGCCCAAATGAAACGGCATCCTAACTTCACATGCAGGTGACAGCATGTGGTAGAGGTTAGTTACCAACTCCAAAAGTGTGACCACCCGGCACAAATGAGCTCCCCTGAGATGATTTATAAACTCCTCATCTGAAACCTCTGCCCCTAGACTCTCTCTCTCTCTCTCTCTCTCTCTCTCTCTCTCTCTCTCTCTCTCTCTCTCTCTCTCTCTCTCTCTCTCTCTCTCTCCCATAAATACACACACGATTTGCCTCTTCATATTCACAGATGAGTACAGACTCCTAGGAACCAAAATGTGTAAAAGTGACAAACAGGGTGTGCAAGATGAGCCCTGCCATCATTCGTCTCATGGGGCTCGAGGATGAAATCTGCCAAGATCTTGAAAAGCTGCTTAAGTTTCCAGTTCCTCATCGTCTTATTTGTCCCCAACATTCTTGCCGAAGCCTAGGATTATGAAGAAAATCAACATCATTTTCAACGAGTTAGCGGAAGGTCAGAGATCTGGTCTCGCTGAATTTGCATTGTATTACATTTAAAACTCCGATCATGCATTAACACCAGTGCAGAGAGTGTTAATGGCATGTTATCTTGTTGGAGAACTCAAGGAAAGCAGACACTTGGCACTGAGTTCTGATGCACTTTTACACTGAAGAAAACCAGAATAATTCTGCATGAATTTGTTGTTTTAGAATATGAAACTGGCTGCTGAACAATTTAATGTCTGAGATTTGTGTCTGAATTATAATATGTATGTTGTTTTTCTCTGTTGTTTCCTGCCTGGCCTCGCCTCCTGAGCGATAGATATAAGTTATTAGAAGTGAACTAAAAACAAGGAGTCATTCTTTGTGTGAAGTGAGCCACAGAGAGGCAGAAAGAGAGAGAGAGAGAGAGAGAGAGAGAGAGAGAGAGAGAGAGAGAGAGAGAGAGAGAGAGAGAGAGAGAGAGAGAGAGAGAGAGAGACAAGGAGAGACTGATTTTTTTACTCTTTCTGCACAATTTCCTTTCTATTTCCTCCCTGAAGACCCTTGTCTGCAGAATGTGCAGAGTATGCTTTCCACGGACAGGAGGCTATGGAACGTGCCAGAACAAAAAAAAATGTGAAAAAAAGGGAGAGTGAGAGAGACGCTCCGCCTCCCTCTTGCACTGCAATGCAAAAAAAGATGGAGTTATTACCCAGAAATCCTTACCGCCTTGTTTTTTCACTTTTTTTCCCGGAGTTCCCGGAACACTGAGCTACTATTACGACCAGAATACTTGGACCGCACACCGGTTACCCGCTCTGACGTTGAGAAGAGGAGAAAAAAGAAATGGTCCTCGTTGCAAAGTGCATCGGCCTTTATTTCTGTCCTCCATCACGCCTAATTGGTGTTCATGTGAGACAGCCAATAGTAGGCTGGGGCTGAGGTTCAGCTGTGGTAGAAATATTAGAACAGTTGAATAAAGTTCCCAGGCGTCCTCTCCCTCCCTCCCCCGCCGTTAACCGTCTCAAACATTCGTCTCACTTTGAGATAAAATTGCATTTCTTGTAACAGCGTCGTTGCTGTCACAAGATACGCAATTTGAGTTTACACTGCAAAAAAAGTGTCTCTGAATTAAAATTAGTATTGAGTTCATTTTTTGAGTGATTTTTGTTGAGGTAGAATTATAGAAAAAAATAATTGTATCTTTCTCTGCTGATCATCAAAATATATGCCTGTTATACGACATTGAACAACTTTTCTGATGTGTACAAATAGTTACAATGTGTAAAAACATGTTTTGTAGTGGGGCCTCTTTTGTTTGCATTTGATCAATGTCTCTTTTAAAATGATCTTTCATATTAAAATATTGCCAAATGAATATAATTGACGTGATATGTTCTGCCACTTTGAGATACTAACACACCTTACTTGAAAATGGCTTTTAAATGTATAATTCACACTTAAGTCAAATAAGCACTTTTGGTCTTGCCCCCTTGTACAACAAACATTCAAGTATACTTTTAGCCACATTTAGTGCTAAAACGCTACTTACATTACTCTCACAACGTTGTTGACGTTGGAATGTGATTTCTAATTCCTCAAACAACATGTTTGCCCTCGTGACAATCAGTGAAATAATATTTGTGTTGCCTTGGTCTTCTATCAGTGTAAGTCATTATCCATTTTCGTCAATTTGGAGGAGAAAAGAAAGAGTAAACATCAACAAACCCTCCCAATGAGGCCACACGTTTTCACTGACTGTGAGATATGTCCTTTAAAGCCATGGTCAGTGACGGCCCTCAGCCTGATGTGTCTCGGGACAGCTGGCGAGAACGACTGCAGTTAGTGGCCATTTGTCCTGAACAAATTAAAGCCGAAGTCCAAGGGCCACTTGAAGCACCCTGTAATATGCAGCGGGGGAACCTGCGAAGCAGTGCATTGCACAATGGGTGTTACAGAGCAGAGGAAGTTGGAGTCAAAGAAGGAAGGATGCCCTCTTAAAAACCAGGAAATGAGACTCCAGGATGCCAACTGCTCACCACCGAGGATCAGGTCACACAGCGAGATACTTACTCACTCTGCGGTGTCTATTTAACTTTTCATGGTGGCAACACACCTAATTTCAACACACAACAAACGTAATAACAAGCCACCGGGATGCCGTGTTTAGCCACTGAGCAAAAAAAAAAAAGGTGTTACGGAAATGAATCTTCTACAAATAGACTGCGGTATTCTTCAAGTTACAACAAGTGTGCTTTTATTTGTATCCTATTGGTTTCTCCGACAACATGACACAGCTCAAATGTTCCTTCCCTCTTGTCATGAGTCATCAACCACTGCTGACACTGGCTGTCAATAAAGAATACCTTATTCTGCTCGCAAATCATAAGGCGGCTCAGTAACGGCCTATACTCCCATCTAGTACAAACACACACACACACACACACACACACACACACACACACACATGTAATGACAGAAATCTGCTCTGGATATTTTAACAGTGGGAGGATGCAGGAGCAAGGCCAAGGGCTGGGGAAAGGGAGAGGAAGGAGCGGGGAGATGGGTAGATAGACGGAGTCATTAAGATAGCTTGGGTGTCAATGTAATTCATCAGGCGTGATAAGGCCGTGGCCCGCAGCCAAAGAGCAAGGTGTGGCACCTTCCCTCACCGATCACTGTCAGTGGTAGCGTCCCTCGCAGTCGGTTTGTTGTTTTTACTGTTTTTAATATTGATGAAATGGAAATGAGAAGGAACAGCTGGCACATTGGATTCTCCACCATCTGATATTGTGTTTGTGTGAAATTCATTGAAATAGTTCTCTTCACACTTAAATGTCTTACATGATCAAAATGTCAAAAGTCTTTGTGACACAGGAATTGAGTGCAGGATGAATCCTTTTAATCTTGGTTTAGTACTTTTTTAAGCTGTCCTTATCCCACATGCATGGTCACCTTCTTATTCTCTTTTCATGAACTCAAACCTGCAACAATAAAGGTTATGCAACCATAAATAGGGTGTGAAGCAATAAGCACATTAATATCATGCTGGACATTTTTGCTTTTCCACTGCTTCCATCTCATAGATAATGATAAACAGCCGATGCAAAGTATGAACTGTGCCTCTGCATGTTAACTTTCCACAAACCAAATAGGAATTTTGGATGGCGTGGCATAATAGCACCTGAAGCGAAATTTTAAGTTGCACAATCTGCCAAGAACACACCCATCCAAAATCAAATCAGTCCAACGTTAACGCATTGCGACTTAAAGGACATACAGAGAGGAGAGCTCTGTGTTTTCCCTCGTTAAATTACCCAGAACGATGTGCGATCCATCGCCGTGTCTCCAGACGATGATGGATAGATCCATCAGTTGCGTTGTCTCCTGATTAAGTGGCTGTGTCTAAACATAACTTCCAATCTAACAATTGGGTTTTCAGTAGCAAACCACCGATGATTGATGTCTTGCACAGTATTTTCACTCCCTTCACTCATCCATTTTCCCCTCTTTCTCTCTCGTCAGCTTGTTCCACCTCCACTCCGTCGAGCATCATGTGACCAAGGTGCAACGCTCCCTGAGTTGCCTGGCCTCGCAACAACTTCTTCACAGTGAAAAGCTGCACAAATGGCCATTCATATCAATCACTAAACACCATCAACCAGGCTTTCTGTTTCCAATGGCACTGAGGCAAACACAGCCGGTCCTGTTCTGGACATGAAAAGTTGCTTGTGCAGAAATTCAAGGTGCTAAAACCGAGTTGAAACTCAAAAAGCGAGATTCTTTCGGCCGGGTTTTTATCAAGGTGGCGGAAGAGAAGGTGTTTTTTTTTTTTTTGGGGTCTTGATAAAGTTAGCGAAACTATTTCATACAGTTAGTGATGCTTTGATGAAAGAGAGCCCTATGGTGATCTCAAGGAGTGTAAGTGGAGGGAAAAGCTCCGGCCTCCTGCTGCATTTAGGAGGTGTGAAGGGCTGTCCAGGTTCCAGTGTTAAGCATCTGTCCCCCGAGCAACAAGCGAGGCTGTGTGGCGACCGGCTTACCTCTCTGCACAAAGGATGTCCTGTATTTTCCATGCACATACACACTTAAACACACAGTCAAACACATGACCCTTTAAAGCCTTTCTCTTTGTCACAAGGCACACGTTTCTGAGCCTCAGCTTACAAATACTTGTTTGCTGACAGCCTGCTGGTTTTCTGAGCTGCGAAGGAGAAGAGTGAAGAGCTTTAACCCACATCTCTTTCCCTCAGGCTGATAAAGTGCTCTGATAAGCTGCGAGGTGCTGGTGAAAAGTGGCTGGCCCTCAGCCCCCAGGGCTACAATATGAAAGAGTGGCTTGTCTGGAGCGAAGCAGAATAGAAGAGATGATGCAGCCCCCCCCCCAAAAAAAATGACATGGAGGAAAAACAAAGTCCAGAAGAAAGGAGTTGGATTGATGATGAAGTGGTCTGGGTGCAGTAAGCATGTCTGTATATGTGTGTTCGCTCAGGTATGCATGTGTGTGTGTGTGTGTGTGTGTGTGTGTGTGTGTGTGTGTGCGCATACGTTTGTGAGAACTTACTTTCGCCACCAGCTGTGGAGCAGCGAGACGGGGGCAGGGTGTGCATGGGGGAGTCCTGCCATGTGTTTATGTTGACTAATGAGCTAATTACCCAACCCCTAATCTACCTCGACTTGTGTCATTTCACAGGAATGCTGCAGCAGTCAAACGCTTGTAGATTATGGGTCATTTCCTGACAGTTAAAGGCAAACTACTACAGCAGTAATTCCTCCACACACCAGGCGCTAAACCACAAGGGCTGCAGCCTCTCCATTTGCCTCTTCGTGGATTTAGAGTCCTAAAATTTTGACTGCAGGATTTACACGTAGAAAGTGAACACGCTTACTTCAGCGTCTTGCATTTTATTTGTTAGATGATTTGACTTGAATTGACCCATTGTCTTTCGCACATTTCCTATTTCGTCAGCCCAGACTCCCATCATGTGTACAGATTATCATAAGGTATCATGAGGTTTTGAATGATTTAATCAACACAGGCTCAAATCTGTGCACAGTAGATCTGGATTGATAAATCCACGATGATAAGTCATGATTTTTCTATATTTCTGCTGTGACCTGTTAACAATGTAAGGCAAGGCAAGTTTATTTGTATCGCGCGTTTCAACAACAAGGCGATTCAAAGTGCTTCACATAAAACCATTAAAAGCAAAACATGGACAATAGTTAAGAAAACTTTAAAACAGTCAAGAAAAAATGAAATAAAATGAATAAAAGTTGCAGTGCAGTTTAAGAAATAAAATGCAGTAGTGAGATGCAGACATTGATATCCTTGAATCTGGTTCAATTAAAGGCAGCAGCAAACAGAAAAGTATTCAATCTGGATGTAAAGGGGCTGAAGGTCTCAGCAGACCTGCAGCTTTCAGATATGTGGAGCAGAAAAGCTGAACGCTGCCTCTCCATGTTTAGTTCTGACTCTTGGAACAGAAAGTAGACCAGAACCAGACGACCTGAGGCGTCGGGATGGTTCATCAGGTAGCAGCAGATCACAAACATACTTAGACTTAAAGTCAATTCTTTGTTGGACAGGAAGCCGGTGCAAAGACCTCAGAACTGGAGTGATGTAATGCACTTTCCTGGTCTTAGAGAGGACTCGAGCTGCAGCTTTCTGATTGACTTTTTACGTACAATACAAGGACAGCAAATATATATAAATTGTATTTATTCATTTGTGGCACCAAACATTCTTATATCAAGGGTAATATGTGTTTAAATGCATATCATCGCCGTTCAGTTAAAAAAAAAAAAAAATCTTCAAATTTAGATTTTTCCTTAGTAAAACAGAAGTGTATGTGTTTCTTTATGGACCTTTATTCTCCTACTTCTTAGAAGGGAACACCATCTAAATTAAGATTTCCAATATATTATGTCCATGGCCTATAAAGTTCAATCAATATTTGTTTTCACAGCAGAAACAATACATAAAAGGCTCAAAGGGAAACTGCCCCATCGGGAGTACTTCTTAAATAAGTTGCATAAAGCCTTTTGCACCTCCAGATGGGGTGGTGCAAAGTTTGAGATATTACCTTAAGTGATGTCACTCGCGTCAGCGTCGGACTGGAGCTGAGTGGAACAAGTTTGAAATTGAAAACAAAGAAAAACAAAGCTGAAAAGATGAGCGGTTAGTGCTTGAGGCTTGCAGCTTGAGGCTTGACCCTTCAGAGCCTTCAGTAGCCAATAGCTATTATGTAAACATGGAAGGCTCTTTATGACTTTGCTAAATAACTGCGGGGTGTCAGGATGTTTCATGATTTTGAAAAATATGAGGTAGCCCATAGCAAAAACATTACAATGCAGCTGGAAAGGCCACATGCCGGGATATAAGTTTGGGAAACGCTTTCAAGTGTTTCACGTGAGTGTTGACAAATTCACTCAGCGCTCCATCGCTTGCTTTCATCTAAGAAGTATTTCGAAAAAACATAATTCAAATAGCAACTTGTCTACACTGGAGCCGTCCAAGGCGAAGTAACTCATTGTTAGATATTAACTACCACTTGCAGATGAATATTAATCAACCCAAACAAGTTAGATGAAAGTCAAAGATGGGAGAAAAAGCAGGCAAAAGTTTAAAGTACTTTGGAGGATTGAATCAATCAAATTTCTCAGTCAGACAGCATGGGAGGTCTCCACCCACAGGGAGAGAGGTGTGAGTGGGGATTTAGTGAACTCACCCCTCCTTCCCTTCATCCATCCCACCTTGTTCATCATCCACCTCCCAGGGGTGTAGGCTGCTCCGCTCCCCCTCAACAAGCTCCCATCCATCACTCCTAAGAGTTCACTTTAATAGGTGGTCCTCTTCCTCTTTCACACACCCTGATGGGAACATTTGGCTGAGGAGAACAAGACAGCGGAGGGTGAAAGTGGGTGTGGTTTCAAACGTTTTTGTTGAAACGTTGTTGATACCAACAATGTTTGGTGCCAATTGGAGAGCTGAGTTTACATATCATACCACAATTATGGCTGCTGATACTTTATCTGGTGGTGTTTTCATATATTCTCGTTTTATTGCGGTGGGTATTCTTATTATTATTGATGTATATAGTTTCATTATTTTTAATTAAAAACAAGGCACATTCCTTATATGTGTGACAGGAAGCACTTATCATTCATTGCACTTTATTTAACGAGAGCTACTTCATACATCTCCACTTTACTTCTTTCCTCGGTTCTTGCCATAGCGTTGAGGTTACTATAAACTGAGTAATGTGTTTGAAGAAGATCACAATGCATTGCACCTTGAATCTTGATGCCTTTCATCAAGGATTGTGAAGATGTTTTTCTTCTAAACCCTTTTTTCTATTCAACAAAAGAAGACAAACCTGCTGAATGTGTTGCTGTGTAATTTAGTCTTAACACAAAGTGTTTATATCGCTGCTACAGACACATTCTGGACAGTCGAGAAGAGCCAACCACACACAGTCTATATTTAATCCCCCAGTGTTATCGTACCACAAATGAACAGCTTTGTTTTGCTGATGTTCACCCAGTTTGGTCCACGCACGGCTCAGAGGGCCGAGCACGTAACACCAGCATGCCGGACTACAGCGCGGGCTGTGTGGCAGCTCCTTCATTCAAACAGGAGGCCGGTTGGTTAATATTTAAATGGCCTCTGTTTGTTTTTCTTCTGGTCCCGTGTGTGCATGTGAGCCGAGTATAAAGGGCCGGGTCCTTTTGAAGGGGATAGCACCAGGAAAGCAAGGAGGAAGGAAACCTTGCTTTGGTGTTTTATATATCAACGGAATGACTTCCCTCAAATAAAGACGTGCTCCGTTCTGCCGGTCCGGCTGGAACAAGCTGCTCGTTTCCTGTCCTGAAAACTCAGCGTTGCTCAGAACAATGCGCCCCGGCCGGAACGAAGGAGATGTCACGTCTTGAAGATTTGGCGGGGAAACTTCTGTTTGACCACGAGCTCGGGCTGAATCGTGTGTTTACAGTATTTGTGACATTTGAATGAAGCCACACAATTGTGCTATTTGAATTAATAGAAATGCTGAAACAAAAGATTTCAATGACGCTTTTGAAGCGGTCATCCGGAACAAAAAGGCAAAGATGAAAGTATTTCCTGGCGAGGCTGTAAAGCCATAAACAGTGGCCTCACGGTAAATCTGACGACGGGGATAAAGACACCTCTGCAGTTGAATCAATCCCAGATGAATTAATCTTCCTCTAAATGTTCATATTTCTGCCAACTGCCGTGGCCACAAAGGCTTCTCTTTGCCTCTCTGTCCGCTGGGAGCTCGCCATGCAGAGTTTCTCACTCACGCTGCCTCCTCATCAAATTACAGCCCTGCTCCCTCCTGTCATGTTGGCAAACAAAGGTCTTAAAGCGCACTCCCGGTGTAATTGCCTCTAATCTCAGACATAATGTGGCCTTTCATGTCAACTAGTCCAAGAGAAAAGGGAGCTGTTGTTCTCTCAGCCTTTTTTTTTTTTTTTTTTCACCACTTGTGCTCTCCCACTTTCACTCCGAGGAGCCCGGTTTCACGGGTTCGGCTGCCGGGCTCTGTTTCCCATTTTTGAAGGTGGAAAAAGATACTTTAGTCAGGGCACAGTGTAAACATTGTGACAACGTAAAAGTTTGCTCTGGAACTGAAAGCCATCGCTGAACCTCTGCCGATGAGCAGATGTTTAGCAGCGCGGTGTATAAGAAACTTCATGAAATGTCAGAAAACAGTCCCGGCTCGTGCAGTAGTTCTCGATGAGCGCCTCCACCTTTGGCCTGGATTCCCTCCGTGGCGAGCATCAGGCAGTCTGCAGCTGGAAGTGTTTCTGCGGCTTGGCCAGGTGTCTCTCTGCCCTGCCCGGGACAAGGCCTCAGCGGGTCCTGGGACTGGAGTCTGGGAGCAGGCTTGAGGCGCTGAGCGAGCTGGCTGCCCCTCCGTGATCTAAAATGTCCCGCAGACCCACCTGACTGGTGGTCAGCTGTAATTGATACAACACGATAGCAGCGCTGGAGGGGGAAAAGAGAAAATGAAGATGTGTGTGAGCATGTGGGGAAGAGAAACATGGAGCTGTGGAGAAGAGGAAAGAGAAGGAGAGAGGGGATAATGGAAATGTTGGACAAATTCTTAAACTGAAGAGGCCTTTTGGTTAAATAATGGAACGCAGACTTTAATATGGTTTCCAGGGGCTTTGGCAAGCAAAGATGAACATATCAAGTAAAAAACACAGTATCTGATATCTGCGCTGTGCTAGATTTTCGAGCGAGTGGGGAGAAAGTGCAGGGTAAGAGGAGATGCAGTGTTTCTAAAACCATTCAGCTGGGCTTTTTTAAGGAACCCAGCTGTGCGCCCTGGAGGTCCCGAGCTCTAGCTGTGGCAAAATCAGCACAGTGAGGCCCGGCTGCAGCTTCAGAGCCTGGTTTGCCATGACCTGATGTTCCAGGAGACTCTGTGAATTGATGGGCCCCAGGAGAGTTGTCATAAGGGCCCTGGAACAATCACCCATTCATCCCTCCAGCCACAGCAGCAGGGCAAACACTCGCAGAAGTTTTGAAATAGGCTGCGTTTTAAAATGTGATATGAAAGAAAATTTAAAACCTTTTGTGTTTTTTAAGCAATACGTCGTGAAACGTACAAAAATGGCAAATAGGTTGAGGCGGTCTCACGTGAGTAAACTCCTTTTTTTACAAGTGAAATTTGAAGAACATCAAACATGTGTATATTCAACCGTAAATATGGTCAGTATACATACGGGTAATGTGGCTGAACTGGCTCAAGCACATCACGCCTGGTGTGCCAGGACGACACACATGCTGTTACATAAGAAAGCTGAGCCGCTCCAGACATCTAGACGAGTCCTTATGTGGACACAAATGGGTGTGTTCTCCGTGTCCCCTCGCCCCAAACCCATTTACCATGACTGTATCAACCAACTTCTCTCCAGAGTTTTCTAAGTCCCTCTCACACTCAAAGATTAGAGGCCTGGAGGTCAGCTGCACATCAGTTACATTTTTCTGCGCTTCACCGGCCAGTTATTTATAGAGCGAGAGCAAATATACAATGGAAGGAGGGTAGTGGTTAGGTTAGGAGGCAGGTTAAGCCCAGGAACATCTGTCCTTTCAAAGGCATCTCTTCCTTGGTATGCTCAAAATCCACTCCAGGGGTGTCGGTGCTTCACTGGTAGTCAGAGAGATGGCATGCTAGTCAAAACAGAGCTGAAGAGGAGGGAACGGAGAACCTCATCCAAGCCCAGTCTCCCATAGCAGAGTACATGATTCCCAAAGTCACCTGACTCCTGACGATATTTGCAAGTATTTTGAAGGTTTGCCTCATGGACACTCATGTTCCAGGCAGGGAAGGAACAGAGCAGAAATAGCAACAAAGAGGAGAAATTATAGTTCAAACATGAATTATTCATGACAGGTCTTAAGCAGCGATTAGTAGATATTATTCTAATATAGAGTATGACATCCTGGAAGAGAAGGGGTTTTAGTTGACATTCAACCGAATGAGAGCCTGAGCCAGTCCAGCGTGCTTTTGGTAAAAAGGCTGGTCGCATGTTTGCAGCCAATTGCATCACAACTAGACAACAGGTAGAAATGTAATGTGTCACAGCATTTACTTTCGTCAGTGTGCCTTTGTATTGTTCTTCCTTTGAGCTGTCACATGACGTCTTCTCAAGGCAAGAACAGTGCATGTGTGTGTGTGTGTGTGCGTGTGCGTGTGTGTGTGTGTGTGTGTGAGGCTGACAGAGTCTATGTTTAGTCTGTCAGCGTCAGAGATGCTTCATTACACACTCGTAAATCCAACCACGGCGACACTCCCAGTCTGACCTCTCACTCTTTCTCTCGCTGATTCTTACTGACGTGCACGGAAAACAAACACACACACACACACACACACACACAAACACTTAAATGGATGCAGATGTGCTGGTTTGACGAGAACCACTGAGCACCTGAGATTTGTTTTTAATTTAAATGATTAATTGTGTACATAATTTAAGAAATCTGCATATCAGATAGTACAAAGAATGAATCATAATTTTGTATTAATATCAATAAATAATTATCATTTCTCACAATGTTTCAATTTCAACTCGTAATTTTCTCAAGTGACATTTTGCCTGAAACATAATTTAAACTGTTGTTTAAATTCAAAGTATAATTATTCTGTTTGTTATAATTATGTGACTCAACATTGAAACAATTATTATTAAATTGTATGTTATTTGTTATAAAAAAAAATATGTATTCTTGGAACTTTATTGTATGACTCAGGAGACAATAAGAAAAACTTTACAAAAGAACTGTAATTGAACAAATCTAATCTTTTCCTGTGGACCTGTGTGTTTTACTTTCTCAGCCACGTATTGCAGAGTAACTTTGAGGATGAACAGCAGACTAAATAAACTCACTGAAAATAGAAATCAAAACTGGCTGAGAGATGTTTTATATCCGACACTTACTCGCTTTCTGGTTGTAAAATATTTATTTTCATTATTATATTAGTATGTATCAGACCCATTGCAAACACATATTCCACATGTTTAACAAATAATTCATTTGTCTTTTTAAACCCACTCACTCAAAACACAAACACAGGCCAAAACTCAAACCAGCAACCTTTTATTCAAAATGTGAATAAATCCTACATTCTCAAAAAAAATCCCAAATCGGGCTTAACTTTATGAAATCTGTTTAAATGTGTCATTAGAATATAATTTATATTGGATGTGAAGACAATTCAAATGTGGAGAAAAGGTTTCAGTCAGAGACTAAATGGAACAAAAATGCTTTTCTAACTTCATGTGAATACATTTTTCAGAAAACAAAATGAGGTTGAAACTGTTTGCTTACTTTGTTTTATTTTCTGGGTAATTGTTGATTGAACGCAACGTTGATGAAATGTTAAAATTAGTAATAACTGGGTTATTATGTAGTCAGAGAAACTGAGTTTCTCTGACTGAGGCTGGTGTCTGAGGCCCTGAACAACACGCTCACTTTCAGCCTTGCTCGTGCAGAAGCGACATTATGAAGAGGAATTCTTCCCAAATATGTTCCCTACAAAATCTCTAGAATAAATAAATAAAAAGTATACATCGAAAAAAGCAGTGTGGGAAATAAACGTGTTTTCTTTAAAGTAGGTTTTCTGAATAAGGCCCCTCGGGAAAATACAATACATATGTTTACAATTCATATATATGTATATATGTTCACAGTGGGAGGTGTTTTTGATTTAACCAATTATAAGTCATATATATGAGGAGGAAATTAGTTATTCTTAACCCAACCCCCAGCTACGTCATGGTTCTAATTATTTTCATTATTCCCCCATCGCAGACTGGCGACACATCCTGTACCTCTTCAGGCAAAAATTATAAAAAGTTCCTGTTGGGTCACGAAGGCAGTGCATGCTGGGAAGTCGACAATGTTCCTCCTTTAATTGTTTTAAGTTTGATGGCTTGAACTTCCAATAAGCCATTTCATTTGACAAAACATCTTCATTTCAAGTTTAATTTGAAGTTTTAAGATCGCATTTATTTCATTTATAAATATATTTTCAACTATTTATAGTATTTTAAAAACAACATTGTATGTTTTCCACTATGATAAATACTTGTATACAACATTTTAGAAACAAGGAAAAAAAAAAAAAAAGCTAACAATTAAACCACAAATTGTGTTAAATCCTATATTTAACCATCGGTAGATATGTATCATGCATCGTGAATCAGCATATCATGCAAAATTCAACAGAGCTGTCAAACTGCTGTGCAGGAGAGGACTCCCCCTGTAATTACATTTTAAGAGCAGAGGAAGCTGAAGGCCTGAACCCAGTCATTCAGTCGGCATTAAATAAACACAGCACCCATCAGTGTCAGATATGCCCTCACACAGTCGCACTGTAAATAATGACTTTCATGGCCGTGAGCAAAAGAAACCCGGGGTCATGACGAGGCCATACGTGAAGAACGGCCCAGCTCCGGAAAGCTGATATATCGATTAATCATTTTTTAAAAAATGTAACTTGTTATCATTTGGCTGTATCCTCAATTCATATTCACTCCTTCTAAAAAAAAAAAAAAAAATGTTTTTAAGTATGACACATTATTCAGCGTGTAGAAAGATCAGGAAGCAGCGTGTTGCCACTCGCCCAGTGGAATAACACAACACAACACCAGCAGACAGTGAATGATGGAAACCGCTCTCTTGTAATAAATACTACATGGTGCAACAATATTGTTACTGAATCAAAACAATGGTAACGATCGGAGGAGAGAAATGTGTTGTTCGCCGAGAGGTTTGCAAGATGACCTGAAACGTGATATCTAACACGTCATGGAATTTCTATTCTTCATCCGCCCGGCTGGCCTTTGATGCAGAGCGTAATAAAGCTCTAAGAACCTCTGAAGACACGCATTAGCCAGGGATTACATCCATTCAATGACAAATAATTATTGTGAGTGAAGCTGAGCTCAAAAGCTAAACTGTGTTTGACGGCGAGACAACAGTCAGACTGCGATTCCTGTCTTCATGTCACTGCAAATAATTCTTTCATTTTCAAGTTGTATTTTGTTTTTGAAAAGTGTATTTTTGTGATGTCATAATGTTTGACTGTTATGAGCCATCCTTATTTATTTTACTCTTTAATTTAAAATGTTTAAAATGAGTTTAAAATCATGTCATCAAACAATTTCAACTGTATATTACGATGAAAAATGGTGGTTAAACTTTTTTTTTTAACTAAATACATACGTGTAGCAGTCTTTTTGAAGCCAAGGAAAAATCATTTTTGAACATATTTATTCTGATTTACAGCTCAATCACACAGACATTAGACGCCCCCGTTGAGCTCTGTCCCTCTCCAGTTGTAGCTTAGTGATTTAGGATGACCTTTATAACCTTAAGGTCAACATCAACATTGTTTTAAGGTGTCCTTGTGTGGGCGAGCAGTGCTAATGCTCTGTGACACAATAAAGCATTTTAAAATTGGTAATAAGAAAGGTTGCAACGTTTTATCTTCCCTCATCCATTATTTAATCATTGTCTTGTGTATAGATGGGCCTCCGCAAACACCGTTGAAAAATACCTAATAATTAAAGGAATACCACAAAATATTTGTAGTATAGTTTCTGTTTAACCGCTAGACAATAACACCAACTACACTGTGACTGGTTTTACATTTTCCACCCACTAATGGGCCTCCAGAGGGCCCACGCTTATGGTCTCAACTACCAAATATTTAGAGTAATAGCTGGTTACTGTGCTATCTCTACCACTACAAGCTGTCAATCTCGACCCCGGAGCTAATTAAAAAAGGCCCCGGCGCTTTATTTGTTTACACACAGACTGGAACAGTCAGGCGTGGGGGCATGACAAGCACGCCATGCCCCCTTAAATCACTCCCCTGTGCCAAAACGCTGACACCACACAACAATCCTGACAAAACATAGCGCTGTGTCCCCGGTGTGGGCGAGACGAGAGAGGAAAAAAAAAAAAAAAAAATCACGATTGGGATGATTTATAGGAAATGGTCTGTCTTTCTGTATCGTTCCGTTCTTTCCCCTCAGCTCCAATATGAGCTTTTGGTCCCGTTCGTGTCACACAGATACACACCCTCCTTGTATTCCCTTTCCACATAAAGTACAGGAGACTCTTGCATCGTTCAATATAAAACATGCTCTGACTTACCGGCCTGCGTCCCGTCAGCTCATCCTTATCAGCTGCGCTTTATCTTTTCTCTATGTGTCACTGCTGCTGTACTTGAAGTAGTTATGCTACCTGCGGGAATATGCCGGTCCTGAGAAATGACACAAAGATGGAGCTGGCAAGGAATAAAAGACACTTTTTTTATTGTGTTGCAGTGGACCCTCGGGCATCAGCTGCTGTGGCCTCGTGGCTCTCTGCTGCCACCTGTCTGTCTGTCGAGAAGCACATCGGGACCTGCTCTGAGGCTGGACCTGCAGAATGTGCTGAGTAATGCTGTGGGGATCGTGTTGAAACACCTTGATTACTGTCTTGATAGCGCCATTTTTTAGTTTGCAATTAATTCTATGTTAGAACGACAAAGCGAAGAGTAAGACTAAACATGTCAAGTCGTCATCTCTCCACCGAACTCCAGCAGTGACTAGACCTTTTTGAGATATATCATTGGATTGATTCTCATGAGGGCAGCAGTAAAAATGTCTTGATCCTGATTAAATCTCAAACCAGTGTTTGGAAAGCAAACCCCTGTTTTGCATGACTTTACAGCTCAACAGGAAACCGTTGAAACTGTAACATAAATAGCAATCAGGCCATGAGTAAACCAATCAGCAGCTTTGTTTCAAAATATGCACCCATCAATTAGCCAATAGATTTCCTTCCAAATTAAAAAATACCAAATCAAAGCATCTCAGGAAAGACGTTACGGACGATCAACAGTTTGTTTTGCTTAATTGCTTTGCAGTCTTTCTGGATAATCGTCTAAAATGTGTTTTCTTAGCGCAGGTTTTAATCATCTGATCGATCATCGGCCTATTCCGCTTGATGGATGTCTCTCGTTGCAATTATCAGCCGTTGAGCTCATTTTGATTGTATCTCTTGGCAGCATCTTCTTATCCACTGTAAAGATAAGCAACAATAGCAGGTCATTACCACTCTTTAGATTTAAATAACTTCCCTTCAGCCTCTTGAAGACAGCCCGTTGGCCTCATATGTACTCCAGCCCCCTCACACAGCTGTCTCCCAGACTACGAGCAGAGAGCTCCATCACCTGCATCCAGCTGCAAACCCAAAACAGATTAAAGTATTCCGCTGGAGGGGGGTTTTGTGCGGTAAAGCCATCATCGGCACGGAAGATGAAGAGGCCAAATATCAAGTAGAACTGGCCTCCTGGTCCAGTAACAAAGGACAGTTCGCACAGCTCTGATCTGCTGTGCCAGTGAGCACTGATACAGTAGTAGCTAGGAATGTTGTCTGAGCATGTGACAACATTTCCCAGACCACTAAACATTGAAAACAGACCAACGAGGCAACATATTGCATTGATTTAGTCATTTGACAAATAGCTTTGGAATGAGTATTCGTGTGCAGTCGTTTGGAAGCGCTTGCCATACAAGTATTGGATAAAAGGAAACATGGTTTCTTATTTTAAGAACAGGAAATGAGACAATGACAGCAGACAAACTTATCGCATATTGAGATGATTGTGGTAACCGCGGTTAGAAATGCTCTCTGGATGGTGTCTTTATTGTCTCTCCATGCTGAAGTCCTCATGTGGTCATCCCATTCACAAGCTTTTCATTACATCTGCTGAGCTGCTGCAGCTCATGTCCACATGTTACAGCACAGGGTCATATTTTCTAGTGTATTCCAAGGAATTTGGTAATAACCTACCTGTTGATAGTTCACATTTTCTTGTCTTGTTTTTCTTACTGTGATTTTCTGCCACATTTTCTTGTGTGAAGGCATTGTTTTGATGATTCTGTTGACATTTCACCCCAGTTATTTCAAATATAGCAGGTCAGCAGTGTTAAAAGATAGTCTTCTGTGCTATCGTTGAGCTTCTAAACTGCTTGATAGAAGAAAAAAAAAATCATATCTTCCTATTACAGAAGCCCTCATATGGTTTGAGTAAGCTCTCATTCATTATATTTCAGTGTTCATGCGGTTTCCCATCTTTACTGCCATGAAGATCCTAATTACCTTAATCCCTAAATCATAATGGTTCTATAATAGCTAAATTCCTATCCTAATATAAGAAAGTTGTTTCTGCCCTGAATAAAAATCCTAAATGTCACCATAAACTGAAGATAGGATTTCAGGCGTAGGACGTTCCTGTAATGAGGCCCCTGGTGTGTAAGCTCCCTTGTTGGAAACCTCCGTGTGTGAATCACTGTGTGGGTTTCTTTAATCTCCCTCAACATGCTACATTATACCACTGGCCTGAATTGGTTTACATTTTTCACATCGTGCCAGATTTTATGGGAATTATTTCAACTTTTAACAACCCATATTTTATTTTGAAATGTGTCAACTGGACCAAAAATAGTATATTACACCTCAGACACCTGCCCTCAAGTATGTGTGAACACAAGGTTAGCGCTTACATTATGCGTCCGCGATCCAGTTTGGCTTTGCAAAACAAAACAGTGTTTGCCCTCCTTCTGATTTTATTAAACCCTCCGAACTCCAATGTGAGACTTCAGTCAGCGAGAGCAGAGCAGTTGAGAAAACAGGATTACTTGCTATGGCAACACCTGGAAGCAGCACGTGTGAAAGAGAAAAGTGATCCCGCTCAACTGCAGCAGATAATAGCACTGCTATATTTATATTTGTGTTTGGCAAATGGACAGCTTAGCCATTCCACTACTAACCACACGTGTTTTTTTGTGTTGTCTAAACAGTGCCGTTGTGACTCTCGGTGTTGTAGTGAAGTGTAACAGAAGAGCTTCCAAATACTAGCAGGGTCAATGGTGTCAAGTGACTTTGAGTCCTCCGAGTTTGTAATTACTGGAAGTAGGAGTTGCAGCATGTCAGTGAGTCAGTGCAATGATGTGCTGGACAAAGCAAGACCTGGAAAGTGAAGACAATCGCGGGTGTTTCATTATCTAAGTGATTTTTCTGCGTTCTCTCGGGGCAACGCTTTAACATTCGCTGATCCCGCTGCAGCACCTGCAGAACAGTGTTCACCGTTTATGTTTTGAAGCTGACGGACGTTAACTTTAGTTTGATTTGTTAGATTTGTTTGATAAACGGACCATTTCTTGGGTGAGAAAAATGTACATTGTTAGTAAAAGCGGTTGCTGAGAAATCAGGGACAACTTTTGAGGAGTTGGCCTTGAAATCAACGGGGGGATTGGGAATTCTTGAGGAAAGCAAGAGCAAAAATATGGCAAGATTATTATATATATTATTATTATATTAATACTATCTTTCTATTGAAAAAGCCGCCTCATTATCTGTATTTTTCTCTATAATTTACGACAATCGAAGTTAAAGACCCTCTCAAAAAATGGTATGGCATATCATACACTTTTGTCTTTTCTGCTTCTAGTAAACATTTCCTAAAGGCAGCCTTCTCCCTCATTGAAGACAATGGAATATATAAACAAACACATATTTTTGGCTTTCAAATTTCAACTGCTGCACACAATATGTCTCCTGCTTCACTGCGAAAAGTCCGTTCTCAGTGGTGCGTTCATGTGCAGTGTAAGTTGTGTACATGTGTTAAACTCAAATCTAGGGTGAGTTATTTGCTCCTTCTGCAGATAACTGTGAAAACACTAACTTTGAGTGACAGACGACATACACATTGTTCAGTAAAGACAGACCGTTAGTCCGGTACTGTGTCCAGATGCCCTCAGACTGTTTGCAGACTTTAATGCTGTTCTGTGTTTTGGGTTTTCTCCACTGCCTCTCCCTCCTTTCCACATCTACACACCTCCTTTGGATCAGCCTTGTGAGTTCTCCGCCTGTTCTCCTGCCTCACCACCTCCGCATCTGTCTTAAACAGGCTGGTTGTGTGAAAAATCACTGAAGCATCACACGTTTCCCAGATTTCTCCTGTGGATGACCCCTCCTGATGTACTCATCACTCCCATACGAGCTCCTGATAATGCCTGTCCCCACCCGCCCCGGGTCACATTCAGGTGGAGCTTCTGTTTGACGCCACAAGGCCATGATCCCAACCTGATAGGGGTTTTTTTTTGATGGGGGTGGGGGGGTTGTTTTTTAAAAAACTCGGTGACCTTCAGGACCGAGACAGTACCCAAGGCGTGTGTTGCGGCGCTCGCGCTGCTTTTATAGAGGCTTTTCCGGTCCATCACTGTACACATGGTGCCAAAAAAGGATGGCAACTATCAAACGAGATGTAGAGGCAGAGGTGAGAAAGGGCAAAGAGATGTACAAACAAAGGGAGTGAAGGAGAGATAAGGCCTCAGAAGATGTGAGATAGCGAAAGCAGCGGAGTGAAAAACGCGTTATCGCCGGGGCCTGTTCGACAGACTGGGTTGGCAGAGTTAAGAGCAGGGGCTTGCTGGAATATGTGTGGGGCCATAGGAAGTGCTGCGTGGAGAAGATAACGGTGCGTATGTGTGTGTGTGTGTGTGTGTGTGTGATGGAGTGGGGTGGGGGGGTTAAGAGAGTAGCAGTGTCCTCAGCCCTGCCCTGCTTTCCTCTATTCACTGCCCGCATCCTGTCTCTGTGCTGCTCCCTAATGGCTTTTAATGAGCCACCGGTGAATCCCTCTCCTTCCTGCCTTCACACAACATGCCAGGCAAGAGAGTGAAAAGGAGAGAGAGAGAGAGAGAGAGCGAGAGTTGAACTATCGACATCTTTGCCTCATGTGGTGGTGGTCACTTTACATTACACAACATTGAGCATGAGCTGCAGTCCAGGCGATTCTGATTCAATATCACGCTTGTCACTCCCTTTAGCGATGTAACTGCAACGTCGACATGAATGTCATTATTCGATCAGACAATAAATCATCAGACTAAATGCTCCGGGAGAGTGATGACGTAGTATGAAACCCCCCAAACACACACACAAGCATGCACACACACACACACACAGTGTGGGAGTTCTTGGAGGTGGAAACACAGTATTTTGACCAGGGGACTGGTGTTCGGGTCTGAAAGTGATTTTCCATTCTTAAGTTACATTGTTTAGGTTTCATTTAGTTTACTTGTTTTAAGCCCAACCACAATGTTTTTTTTTAATATAGTGGTTTTGCTTGAATTCATAGTTTAAATTCATAGTTTGACACACTGGGTTATTAGTCGAAAAAAAGATTACCAGAAAAGTAGAAAGGATTTTGACTGAGGGATGAGAACGTGTTGGGGAGTCCCAATACACTGTGTAGACAAAAATGATTATTAACAAGTAATTTAATTACCACTACAATATAATTTCATGAATTGTTTTTAGATTTTTTTCATGACATATTCCTCTCATGCACCGTTGTTGTGGTTTGCGTAGGTCTGGGGACAAGACTACAAGGTTCAGGTTAGAATAAACATCACGGTTTGGCTTTAAAGTTGACCTGTAAGATAAATAACTCACTATAATCGCCACAACACAACGTGGTGTATACAATACTGAGTACTTATGATGAGTACAAATGAGTAATGGTCAAGAAAATTAAGATATTAGTACTTTGATCAATATGTAGATTCACAGATATGTATCATGTAATTATTTCATAATGCTTCATTAACATAATCAGTCAACATAGTGACATAGATCAGTTTTCTGATCTGTTCCTGTTCCTGTCAACATTTTGTGCAAACACACAAACGCTGTACATTTGTAGCTGCTCATGTACAGTGGAAATGTATGAAACATTACGTAGCTCTCCCTTACATGTCGCTCTCTCAGTTGCAGGCTCGGAGTTGTGTCTCGTCGCTGTGATGGATGACAGGTGAGAGCGACTCTCTGATCCCGCTGACACTCTGTAATCGAGTTAAGAATGCTGGATTAGAGGCTCCTTTTGAAAAGGGCTGAGGTCAGCTCTCCCTTCTGTCTGATGCATCGCTCGGCAGAGTGAGAGAAAGGGGGAGAACGAGGGAGACAGTTATGGTGCTTGTGGCGCCTTCAGGGTGTTTCAAAATGATCCGATATTTTTGACACAATAGGTCTGAGATTTTACACAGAAATAAACAAATGCAGGCTTTTGTTTTGGATCGAAAACTGTTGATTTCATATACAACAGGTCCAACAGATAAGTAGAATTTGTTAACATTAGTTTTACAGTACAAGCTATTATTCATTTAATTCAAATGTTATTTCTGCTAACATTACATTGGATGGAGGTTGAGATTTATGCCTCATTGTTTTCTAATTTTAAATAGTGCGCTCCATTTATAGAAGTGTATAAAAAGGATCTGAGGAAAAACCAGATAAAAAAAGCCACATGAGAGTCTAAACTCTGATATGGAAGCATCGTGGGTGAATCCTGAACAGGTATTTTTTCGAATGTAACCTGTTACCCCACAAACTATTGTATTGTCTTTGAAAACAAGGCTAATTGTTGACGTAATCTCGTTCGTCCGACATGTCAAGAGTCCAATTAACACAATTGAATCAATTCCTCATATCTTTGGTATTATAAAAAGGAAAAAAAATAGCACTTTTCAAACTCTTGTTTATCTCTCTTGCACACCAACGTTCAAAGCTTGACATGCCCGCTGTGCTAGTTTTGATTGCTTAACTGCTCTTTCCAACTGGAGCATAATGGGCCGCCCTAACTCCTCCTTTGCTGCAACAGAAAGTCCTCATTTGTTAAGATTTAACAGTCGGGTAGTGACAGCACAAGTCCCACCGAAAGTCAAAGCCTCTTCCTCGCCATGGAAGGCAGAAACAAGAACAGTACAGTAGGCCTATGGGACAGAAGAGCAGGGTGATGTATGACGGGATGTTTACTGCTGCCGTGATTGTGTCCACTCACAAACCTGGCAACACTGGGTGGGCCAACCCCCCGCTGAGATGATAATGGTGATTACGGGAACATCTACAATGCCCGCAAAAAAAAATGGAAAAGCATTGCACTTCAGATGACCTGAGTTTCGCAACGAGAGAAAGCGCTTAAAGTCATGTCAGTGACAGCAAATATATCGCACACTGTTGTAAGACAGTATACTAAAATCCATCCACACAGCTTCTGCTTCCAGTGTTTTCAACCGCAGTTGAGTAATAGAGGGAACAGTGGCCTTTTCATACCTTCAAAATCACCCGTCATTTCTTTGGGAAGCGCTTGAAAAATAAAAATGGAGCTGACCTCCAGCCAAGTCAGTTCAGTAGTGGTGACAGCACCCAACAGATGGTGGTTCGGTTAGCATTAGTCATAATAGTCACGACGGCGATGATTATGACAATAATAGCTCCAGCAGGCAGACGACAACTACAGTTGCAGGTGGGGACACGGAGGAGGAAATGCGTGCGTGTGCGTGTGTACGTGTGTGTGCGTGTGTCTGTGTCTGTGTGTGTGCGTCCATGCAAACACCTGAGTGTCTTGGCAACCCGAAGAGGAAAGGTCCCGGTCATCGGACATCGGACATCCCTGCTGCAAGGCCCACTCCCTGCAGCAGACCCCCTAATCAGTGGGAACAAAGGGGGGAGGGCGTTGAACAGCTCCAAAATAGCATGAGGAGTAGGAAGAGTGGAAGGATGTAGGGAATCTGATGCAGTGCCTCTTAGTGCACATATTAGTTGTGGTCGACTAAAGATACAGTACACATCATTAATGTCTGTCTTGTTTTAAAAGCAAATGCCTCGTAATCAGGTGGCCAAGAGAGTAAAGGAGAACAGAGCGCGAGGCTGTAGAAAGGAGTGGATGGATTCACAGTTGTCTGCTTTATGTGTGTGCATGTGTGTGCGTGTGTGTGTGTGTGTGTGTGACTTCCTCAGCTGTTCATTATGAAGTGACAGCCTGACAAACTGTGGCTCTAGTGGTTGCATCAACTTCCTGACCCTACAAACCACAAGGCTCTCCCTGATTGACTTTTCCTCCCAGACGCCACACAAGATGAGGAAAAGAGCCACGGTTTCTGAGGGGGATTACATCACTAATCTGTCTTCCTAACTACGCTAGATCTACAATTGATCTGTACTCACGCATGTGTGCACACAGTTGCACATATTTGCTGCGTGGCTTGCTATCATGTTGAAATACTTCTGTGCATATTCTAGAATTTAGAGAATAAAATCCTCAGATGGTCACAGATATCAATTTTGATGACGCATGCTTTCTGTGAGTTTCTCTAGGCAGCCCTGTCTGTCTCTCTGCTGCGGCTCTTTTTTTTTATGATAAGTCCCTGTCCATGTGGAGAATGGCCCATCAAAAGCAGGAGATGATAAAATGGACAATAAGCGGGGGCCACCAGGTCCCCCTCCTCTGGGGCCACAGATTAGGCCTCCTGCACTTCCTTTGGAAAACAGGCACCGGACCCAGAGGAAGCTCCTGTCAGCTGCGCTCCCTCACCTCCCTGGCCTCTCTCGCTCTAACTCCCTCTCCACTACTCTCCATCTCTCTCCCTCTCTCTGTCGAGGAGATGAAACGCAGGCCTTTCCATCCACAACTTGCCACTGTACTCCACCCGGATACCACAGGCCAAGCCTCATCAGGCTACTGCAGCATGTCACACTGACTCTCTTTTCTCTTCTGTGTTGTCCCATGCTATGGTGACTTCATTTGAAAAGTTTTTTTCTTTTCTTTTGTGAATAGCTTTCATCAGTCCAGTGTTACCGATGCCATGTGTGTGGGGGGAGTGTAAAGTGGTACACAAGTGGATGCATAGACAAGTGACGCTCTTGCTGAGAATATCCTGTTCTTCTGCCAGAGGGCAAGAGAGTCAGACAGTGGAAGGTGAAGAGGCGGTCAGGTGATCAACAATGATTGCGTTTGGACACTCCCTTGACTGCGGAGCCAAATTACTGTTAAAGTCATCAGACAGATAGTCCTTGTTGCCTCCACCCTTCTACTGTCTTGAAGATGACCCAGAAAACTCTGTAAAGAGGTCTTTGGCCTCTAGCATCACAGGAGCTTGTTTGTTGGGCTGCAACATAGCATTTTTTTTTTTTGAGGTAAGAATTTTCATTTAATTTGCTTCATTTCCTTTTTCCAAATATAAAGTGGAATTCATGAGCAATAAACACACCCTTCCTAAATTCAGTTCACACATTTTTTTTTTCTTTCTTATTCTGGCATATTGTGTTGGCGAAAACTTTCATTTTCTCAATCAGCTTTCTCTTAGTTAAGTCGGCGAATGATGAAGTCTTTGTAACAACTTACTGAATCGAAAACAAAATAACTATGGCAAAATGAATAAAAGGCAAAGACCAATGGGCACGCATCTGTAGAATCATTGTATCAATTAGTGAAACCATCATCTGCCATCCAAACAAATGTCCTCCTCAGTAGTTCATCACTTCATTTAGGCCTGTGGCAAAGAGTAGAGTGAAAAAGTACAACATTTCCATCTAAAATCTATTTGAGTTTAAAGTAATATCTTAAAACTGTACTTAAGTACAGTGTACTGCGTTACTTTCCACCACTCCCTTAGTGAGCATGTTATAATAACAGATTGAACCGCTGGCCTGGGATACAAAAATAAAACCTCAATTGTAATAAACTGCAGTTATTGCAGAGTTCAACCTTATAATGAACAGACCTTCACTGAATAGTTGAGGCTGTCTGGCACGCACAAAGCCAAAAATCATGCTGAGGTCGCAGACCCCAATGATTGACATGTTTAGTGTCACATGTGTGGTTATTATTCCATCCAGGGGTTGAGTTCTGGTCTTTGTAGACATGACAGGCATTTCAGGAGACTGCAGAACTGTAGGTTCTATTTCCAGGAGAACCGCCACAGGCAATTTGGATCTCCTGCTGGCCAAGCAGCGTGCCTGGTGAGGACGCACATGGAAACCCTAAGTAGGTAACTCTGTCAGGCTTCCCTGCAGGCCGAGCGGCCGCTGAAGGCTGGCACACGGTGCCCCCTCTCCACCACAAACACTGCCACAGGTAATGTTTTCCTGAATTTATGCCAGCGTTTTCAAATTTCCATGCATTGAGGGAAAAGACCTACCTCCTGAAAAACAAGCAGTCGTCTCAGCCAAAAGCGGCACTAATGTAGTCTGCGTCTGCAGACGGCGAGCAGACTAGAGCTCGCCCGTCCTGGAACCAAAGAGGTGAGAGGATTAGTGCTCGCCACAACAGTTAATGACACTGAACCTTGTTTGATTCAATCAAGCGTGTTAAAAAAAAAAAGAAGCAGGAACAGACCTAAACCTCCTGTTTTTGACCCTGCCGTGTGTTTGTGTTTGCGTGCGTGTGTGTGTGTGTGTGACACTTCTGGCACTTTGCCGCACCATCACTGAGTTGAGAGGACAGGATTCATTCATCACGTTTTCCTCTGACAAATTTGACAAATTCACAGGAAAGTCCCATCATTTGTAATCAACATGCACCTCTGTTGAGATTAAAGGTGAGACACTGGTCCTTTCAGTGAAGCACTTACTTAATGTCTGAATGCTGAACAGCCCTATACCAACATGAGTCATTTGAGGAGTTTTACTGCTGAATGTGTCAACGCCTCACAGATTGACTTTTTCTCACTCTTTCCTCAAGTTGCTCTACATGCCAGCCTTGCCACCTCGGCACTCTTTCTGAATTAATTTCATCTAACATGCCAACGAAACGTTACTTTTTGAGTGCACAGGCTCTGCTCCTGACTGAGATGTGTCTCGCTATCATTCCTTCCATTTCATTTGTGCCAAAAGCCAGACCCCGGCCAGACACCAATACACACTATCCCTCTGGAGACAGGTTCAGCGATTTGACAGGGTCTGGGCCTCAATCTGGTCGGGCCGAAGCCGAGCGAGCCGCAGAGGAACAACGTGATAAATGGGTCTTATCTGGAGGTTGTGGCGTTGGGAAGCTGACTCTGTTTCCCTTCGATTACATTAGCAGGCAGGAAAATGGGACATAAGGGGAATGGCTGGAATTCCATACAACGGGTGGGTGGGTGGGTGGGTGTGTGTGTGTGTGGGGGGGGCAGACACTCGTTTTCACTTATTTGCTGACTGATAAAGAGACCAGGAGGAGGCATGGAGGAGGTGTGCCGGAGACGGTCTGCGCACAAGTATTTGTATTTGTATTGTAACTGTAGTGTTTTAATCCGGCACTATATTCCAGTTTAGTGTACCTGAGAATGCACAACCTTTTAGTTTTTTGTTGATGTAAATGATTGAAGGACACTCTATATGCTGCTCTCCGCTGACCTTAGCCCCTGAATAAACAAACTGTTCAGAGCTTATATCCTGGTGACTGCATGGGTCCATACCATGAGATTGATTACAAGGTACCAAAGTGACACCTGCACAGTCACAGACCTCCACACCACAGTTGGATCTCACACAGGTGTCGGTAGTTTTAGTTATTTTTTTGTATATAGTAATAGATAAGCAAAATAGCCTTGTCGTCAGGGGTTTGGTGATTAATTCATTCATGCTTATATTCATTTTAAAGACATATTTTAAAAGGAGCTAAATTAGTGAAAGAAGTAATTCCATCCTTGTTAATAGTTTGAAATCAAATATTGAGCAAATAGCGTATTGAAAATTAAACATTAAATTTGAAGAGAAAAAAACATTTTCCCAAAGGACACCCTTGTTTAATTTCTAAGGTGCTGAAAATGTCGCATGTCGCATGTCGCGTCACCCAGTTCCTGCAGACTTTGACTCATCTGCTCTGCTCTTGTGCTCAAGAGTACATGAAAGCTACTGTAAAGTACCGACAAAGGTTGTGAGACATTGATCCTCATGGTTTTAAAAACACAAAAGGCATCCTGCACCATAATATCAAGAATTTACCATATGTGAAACATGTGATCAAGATTGTTGAATTCAGTCCCTGAATTTGAAAGTTTGATCAAACAAACTAAATGTGACATGTGAGAGCTTTTTCTTTTTAGAGCATTGTTCTTTGAACGTGAGACAACACATCCAACAATTGGTTCAATATGACCACTACAATCACACCATGTTCAAAGTTACCTACCATGGCTGTTTCTTGGAAGTGCTTTACACATATTACTTAATACTTACTTACTGGCTTTCAGCAGAAAGAGTTGTTTTTTTCATGGGGTATACAATCTGAAGGATTTTGTTGTTAGGTTCTCTCCATGAGAAGAAATAACATAATTTCAAGATTTTGAACAGATAGAAAAACAGTGATATCGTATGATATTGAGGGAGAGGAGGGGAAAAGGAAGACAGAGCGATTGTGATAAGAAGTCGGCCGCAGCCCAGACAAACATGGCGTGGCCCTTCCTCACTGACATCCTGAGGAGGAAGCCGTGGTGCTCTGGCCCCTCTGCCCCAGTCCCTCATCCAAGTGAGCCCGGATCAACGCATATTAACACTTTCCCTTCCTCTTTCTCTTCTCTCTCTGACTCACTGACTATGGTACTCACCCACACTTCAACATGTACGTGCCGTCGGCTCATCCGTCTGTCTGGATATCTCTCTGTATCTCTCTTTTTCCATCATTTCCATCAACTTCCCGTCATTCCTTCGTTTTCCACCCACCGCATCACTGATTTTCCACACCTGCTTGTCACTGTTCTGAATGTAAATCATCTACCAAAAAACTGCAGATATCCACCAGACATGTAGGAGGGCTAGCAGAAGGAAAATCCCCCCTCCAGGCTCCATAAATCACTATTCAGACAATCAAGCTAATTGCTGCTCAAATGGCTTCTAGCGAAGCTCAAATTGAATAAGGTGGCTGGTTCATTTAAGGAGCGATGTAAGCTGAACTCTGGAAAAGGTTTCTAAGAGTGTGTTTTTAAGCGAGGCAGGCCTGCTGGCACCAGAGACACAGTGGTAAACGGCTCAGTTTAGCATTACAGTGGTGGCTCCCTGTGGGCCTGTCCTCCACTGTAGCAGCAACCTGAGAAATTGCAGGCACTCTGACAAAGGGCTGGAAAATAAAGAGTGAGAGCAGAAGAGAACCAGGTTGTGCCAGTAAAATATGTATGCCACAAACACCCAAGCGTAAGCACGTTTACTCAAAAACTTGCAAGTGCATTCTTGTTTTAATTACAAATGTGCCCGTACACAGTAAGTCCTAAATATTTATAGATTTATTTTAATTACGTTGCTCTTTTCGAAGAAATGTGCACTCAGCGTTCAAATACTGAAGGGCTGGTGGACATGTTTTGAGCAAGGCGTCACCGTCAAAAACACCATGTTGGGTAGATATCACTGTGTTGTTATTCTCTTTTCATTTTGTTCTCACATCTATTCATCCTCCGGCGTGGTTATCTGCCCTCTCCATGCCTGTCGAGCACAGCAGGGGTCCCCCGGGAGAACAAACCCACACCGGCGGGGATGGAGCAGTCCCACAATCCCCTCCCTCTACCTCCCCTCCCTCTCACAGTCTTTCTCCTCCTGTCCCACCGTGTCCCTGCCTATATGCCCCGCCAGTCGGCCTTATGACCTGTTTGCTGATAAGACCAGGGGCCCCGCAGTGCTCAGCGCCTGGTGCCAGCACTTCCCTCTCATACAAAGTTAGGGGTGCTGTGTCATAGATGGAATAGGTGATCAAAAACAGGAGCCCAGAAAAAAAAAGAGCAAAAAGTAGGAGACAATAGGGCTCCATGATATGGTAACCTGACCCTTTAAGCCCTGAATAGAGCTCATTTCTCACAATGAGAGATTTTCTCAGCATGTTAGCAGCATAGCATGATGGCTATGCCTGTGGCTATGTCTATGTATTTGGTCTCTAACTCTTTGGAAATAATATCCTGCATTTTAGCTGCTAAATGCTCAACTGTGTTCACTTGCTAGTCACTAACTGTGTTTGTCTGCAGTTGTGTCCTGTGCAGTTAGTGTGCAGTGAGTTTTTAGAGCAGCAAAGTATGAAAACATGTGGACTAAACGACGCTTTGAGCGCAGCGAGTGAATCAAAACTTACTATAAAGCTCTGTGAACCATAGAGGATCACATCACCATGTTCGTATTTCATTGCCAGCGTGTTAGCATTAGCATTTAGCTCAAAAGCAAATGCTAATACAGCTTCCCAGAGTCGTTAACATAGCTGTAGGCTCGGCCCCGGTCACACCGGGACACATCACTAGAAACGCCTGGTGTCCACTCTTCTCTTTCGCCTCTTATTTTATTTTTGCTTTGATAAAATAGTATTGCCGGGTTTCAGCCCTGCGCCGCAGGCTCCCCCCGTTGTTTAGCGCCACGCTTTGCTCAAGAGTTTTTGAAGCGACGGCACCTGTAGCGACACATCTCGTGTGATCGAGGGCCCCTTGGTCTTGTTTTTTCTTTGAAAGGATTAGGATTTTCACTGAAGCCGTTTGACCTGAGAAGAGGACTCTTGTAACTCTTCCAGTTAAACGTAAAACTTATTTTTGCCCGACACTGACACCTATACAAGGAGGCACACACCCTCACACACACAGTCCGATGTTTACATACAACCCTTCACTCACTCCCTCACTCAATCACTCAGTAATTCACTCAGAGGAGAGAGAGAGAGAGAGAGAGAGAGAGAGAGAGAGAGAGAGAGAGAGAGAGAGAGAATGTGTGTGTGTGCCATCTGGCATGGCTGAGTGTAGTTACTATTTGTCTGGACACATATAACAAGGCTCATCAATCTTCTTCAGGGACTGTTCGGAGTTTGGATTAAAAACACCTGGGCCTCCGTGGGCTGACTCGTGAGGTGGAAACACGCTCCTACCCTGTCAGAACAACCAAGAGCGGTCAGTCTAACACAACCTCAGGCCCGTAGAGATGGAGACCCGGGCAGAGCACAGAACCAGGCTGGCGCTGCGGTGCTCTGGGGATCTGTCTGTAACAGTAAACCTTCTTCCAGAGCGCCACTGGAAAGAAAGAGACAGCTTAGCGTACGAGCCTCTTCTTTCAAACCCATAATAAATCTGTTGGAAAAGATTAGAGGTAGAAGGAAGCAATAATTGTGCGGCAGCAGTTGAAAACATTCCCTCATTGACGATAAGGCTGTGACTCAACATACAATGCACCTCCTACTGGTCGACGATTGAAGCAAAACATTCAACAGTCCCCGGCAGTGAGAAGGATGTCAGCTTCCTTTGTGGTCGATGTGCCTTCCTGCGCTGTTCTTGGCTTTCACAAAGATTAAGTCAGCGACAGAAAACATTAAAGGTGAGAGCTGAGGTAGACTTAAAAAGTGTGCCCATGTTGAAAGGTTGGTATGATCCACAGAGGAAGGAAGGAAGGACAGTCAATCTGAGGGTGTTTCATAAACACATTCCAGAGCAAAATTCAGAGAATAAAACTTGCCAGAGAAGAAATTGAAGGCAGTCGCTGCGAAGAAAGATGATAGAGACATAGTGTGTGGTGTGTGTGTGTGTGTGCGCGTGTGTGTGTGTGTGTGTGTGTATGTGTGTGCGTGGCGCTTGCACGTGCGCGCGTGTGTGTGTGTCTGAGAGAGGTGCTTTGACCCCGGTCAAGTCACTTGACTTCTCGGCACCTCTGCCTACCCCAGCTGTATCAACACATCCCTGCTCTACCCGGGCAGGCAGTGGGCCGGCGGTGTGTCAGGAGTCTGGCTTCGGCCCATCACACGGAGACTGACTGGGTGTTTGTGTGAGTGTGGGTGGAGGGGATAGAAGGTGGTGGAACGGGGACCTGCAACCCTCGCCGCAACTCAACTCAATGGAATTCAAATCATTCCTCTCCACCCCCAACTGGCAACCATGCCCTGAGTAAACAAGCAGCCGGGGTCAGGGGCAAAGCAATCAGCACCACTGGGTAGCTCTTAATGGATTGCTGTGTTTGCTGACAGGTGGCTTGGTGGTGCCTCCAAATCAATACGGGGTCAGTAAAGGGCCCTTTTATGACATGTTGTAATGCAACAGTGATGATATTAATGTGATGATGTTCTTCAAAAAACGATCGATTGAAAGTCGTCCTGAAGAAACACCGTCACCGTCACCACCTTCATCTTATGAGAAGTGTTGAATGTCCAAGCACCTTTTTGTCATTGTTGAAACTTCTGCATCATTTTTGCTCTTAGTGTTTGAACACCTAAATTTAAATGTAGAAGGTAAATAATAGCAAATGAAATGACTTTTTTTTAATCCCTTTGAGATTCAAACCTCTTTGACAAGCGGGACCTATCCAAGACAGGTTCAGCATCTAAGAGATGACAGCGTGACAACACCAGATCACAGCAGCAGCAATAGACCTACAAATATACATTAAATAGTGCCTTAACACGGCCACATTAAGGTTGTGTGTGACCACGAGAAGGAGGTGTATTAGGATCAACGCCTCACAATATAATACACAATATATGGTGTGTCTCTCCTTTACACTATCACATTGTTTCAAAAAGGACTTTTTGAATCAACTTTATATGAAGAAAAAAAAATACCCTCTCCATTTAGCAATCTGATGACCTCACTTAACAACTTTTCCATTTTTACTCAACAAATATGAAAGAAAAGACATTTGCTCTCCTTTTGACTAAAGTCCCACCACAGGAAGACTAACTTTCTATGCAGGCAGCTCTGCTGGAGCAGCTCTGCTGGAGCAGCTGTTAAAGCTACGGCGCATGTTTGATTTCTATCCACCACGTCCCTTTTTAAATGGATTTAAGGATGTTGGATGCCCTTAGCAGTGACATTAAAAGAAGGAGAGAAAAAAGGTCTGCTACTTTGCTAATCCTCCCTGAACCTCTAATATCATTACAGCGGTAAATTCATCTTGGGGGAGGAGGAATGAATGGGCCCCTTTGTTTTATTATTATTATTTCTGGCACGGAGAACCACACACACGTCTGTGCAGCGCTGACCAAAGGTCTTTACCCAGATGGCAATGGTGCTACAACTTATTGTACAACAAACACATCTTTCAGGGTTTCCAGCCAGCACCAGTCTCATATGGGCTGGGACAGGAGCCAAACAATGCATTACCTCTCACCGCCTAACCTCCACTGCCTCCATCCCACATAGTTAGCCCTCCTCTGAACGGGAGCATCCCAATCCCCGGGCTGATTTACTGTCTGAGGGACACTATGGGTTTCCTGCTCCAGAGTACACAGAAGCAGCAGAAAAGAACACAGCACGCCGTATCCTTTAACACAATCTGTGGAGAAAAGGGAACGTTCACTTTTAATTGCTTATCAAATATTGCATGCCGGCGTTTGGAAGACAAATGACTATTTGGAGTTGAAAGCGTCGGTGGGGCCTTGAGTGCTTGGGTGTGCGGTTCTGTGCAGTCTGTGTTCTGACAGCTGGCGGAGGAAAAAATGAACCTGGCAGAAACCTGCTCTGCACAAAAAAAGCAGTCAATAACAGGAACTCAATCAAACTGCCCTGGTTTCCGGTAAGCTATGCACTCTGGACTGCCCGGTCTGACAGAGGCTGGCTCGCTGAAAGACTAGTTGGCTGCAGGTCGGCCCCCACCGCAGCACGGAGAACTCTCCGTTGGCTCCGTCGCACCGCACTCATTTGTACCTCATCTGAATGAGGTTTCGTCTTTTATTCAGCTGGGTTGGGAGAAAAAAAAATGTGCCTGCACACTGCAATGGTTCGCCAAAGAAAGTAGCGAGGTTAATGCAACACAAAGATTTGAGTTATCCTGCGCTCGCTTTTCAGAAAGTGATTAAAAATAGAACACTTTTGGAAACAGACACTTGCTATGTATGTCAGAAAGAAATGTGCTATTCCACCAAAATGTATCTTTTAAGAATGTAGTCGAAGGGCTGTAAAATGTTAGAGCTCAGTAGTAAAATGTTTCATGGCAGGCAAAAACAAAAACATCCATTAAAACTCTTCAAACTACTCTTGCTACATAATCCACATTTCCACTGTCAACGTGTATGTTCTGCAATTTGCAATCTTCCACCATCAAATCGTCACGCTGACTGACTCTGACCTGGCTGAACTCCTAAAAATTACGTTCGTACCCCTCATATTTGTTTCGGCAAGACATAATATTGGGAAACTTAATTTCTACTTTTCTGGGTACGTTCATAGCAAGATTTCTTAACTTTATCTTTAGAAATGTACTGAAAGTAAGATGAACCTTGTATCAGGTAATCAATGAGCCTATGATAGAAGTTAGGAAATAGATCGCTTCCCAACCCACAATTTTAAAGACTGTCATTTCTTGACAGAGAATCCGTATCCTCCGACTTCCTGTCTGTGCTATGCTCAGCTAAACCCGCCATCTTTGTAGTAATAAGTTCAATTGGGAATCGTTTTTTTCTTCTAGACAAAATTAGCGTTCCTTTGAAGTTGTCCAGCCATTTCAAACCGGGTGATGAAGGATTTTTTTAAAATGCCAAAAGTGTAATTAAAAATGGTGCTGATTCAAAATGTGCAAAGGTCTGAATGAAGCAGTGCGGGTACAGATAGTTGAAAGCGTGATGGTGGTCAGGAGACGGCTTCAGGTGCATGTGGCGGTACACGTGGAACCTAATGTCACAGCCAGTAAACCTCCAGTGACAAGCAGCGTTGGCAGGGTGAGCTCTCCACGCTTGGATTCCAGCGCTGCTGTCATCACCTCCACCTTGTTTAGTCTGAATGTCACTGTCTATCAGCTCACCGTAACACAGAATATTCCTCTTTTTCCCCCTGCAGAAAATCAAATCCAGAAGCAAGTGAGAAATAAGAGATGTTCATAGGAATATTTAATTTAATTTATTCATCAGATTTTACCCTGAATGAGATTATTTCCTTTACGTTTGGACCAGTTGTTTAAGTTATAACAAATAAACCAAATGCTCTTTATTTAACTTTCTAGATGCATTGAAGTTCTGCAGAGGCAAATGAAAGTGAAAAACTCTTTTCATGTTAATTTAGATTTGGATGAGAGATTTTGTCTTTGCAGTTGTTCGATGACATAGTATGAATTAAAGCTAATTTGGGTTGTCCTATCAGCGCTAACATCTGATCTCATCTTTCATTCTGATCGCCATCATTTCCAGTTCCAAAGAAGTCGTTTATGTTTATTGTTTCACACCATGTATAGTCATTCATCTGACGATGTCAGGTAACATTAAATGATTACCTTTTTGAATTATGGACAAAATTACAAATCTATGACCCAATTTGGTCACGAAGAGAAGTTCCTTTTGCTCATCATGGCCGCCGGCAGCTCAGTAAGGCCCTGAAACAGCAACGCTCTGTTTTCTTTCAGACCCCCTTTCCAGTTCTGGGTCCCCTGAATAATTATCTTTCCTCATGTGGTGCCGCCGTCACTGTTAGAGGTAACTCTATATGCATGTGTGTATTTGAATAATTTGGACAGCATCACAAATAGAAGGTAACGGTCAAATATTTGCCGAGCTCTTTTACAGTTTTTCTCTGTGCATACAATTACATTTAATATGACTGGAGACGCACGGCGCTTCAAAGTTCAGCTCGAGCTGGTGTTACTTTTAGATGTTTATGGGGGCTTGATTATCCCAGATACTGTGGAAATATTATAATAGAAAATCATTTGATTGTTTTTGTTTCTTTATTGATATGTGTGTGTTTGTTTGTTTTTCTTTTACTTCTCTTTCTCCTCATTTCCATACTTGAATAGTCAGAACTGTTTGCCACATACATAGAATCTGAAAAAATGAAATATATGTATGTGAGATTTTGAAGAGTAATAAAATATAAAGAAAAAAAGAAAATCATGTATCCCTTCATATTTCATTAAAATCAATCTGTTGTAATATATATGGCTGCATAGGTTGCTGAGGCCTTTACCAAGTTTTACAAATGAATGTTATAAATATGTTGCATGTCTTTTGCGTGCATGTTTTACAAAAGAAGATGAACTTGATGACTTTGCATGGAATTTAAGTCCAAAGTTGGCGACTGTGGCTTCAGGTCGTGCAGTGTGGGTGTCAGGCTTCATGACGACCCCTCAGGAATCTCCTTTTATCAAACTCTCAAAGTTATTAACGCCTACTTATGAGATGTCACATCGGCGCCACCCTCTGGCAAGAGACCTCAACTACACTCAGCCCCTCATATCACAAAATATTGTCACGTCTTCATGAACTCGTCTCAGATGCTCCTCCAAGCCCCGCATGATAAAAGAAGGGCCGTCAAAATGTCCAATACAAACAGACGCAGCTCGACCAGCGGCCACACACCGTCACCTCCGACATGCTCACACAGACCACCATCCTCTATCTCCACACTTTCTCACACTCTTTCTTGCCCTACCATGTTTAGAGCCAAAGCTTGGGACTAATTGAATAAGCAGCGACCCTGTGGACCGCCTCTCTGAGGGATTAGGATATGATCTCAAAAGAGCGCTCCTCCGAGGGCAAACACAGCCAATTTAGAGCCATTTCATGCTCTGCGCTTCAGCACACAAGAGGCCGGCATGGAAGGCCACACATACACACACACACACACACACACACACACACGCACGCATACAAACACACAAGAGAAAAGTAATTCATGGGCTCTCAAATCAAGCATGCTTCAAATTCTGGTCTTTCTCTTATGAAACACAGCTGTTTTTTTTTGTTTTTTAATACTGCAGAGACCGTGAATTATATTCCACATGTTCACAGAACAGCAGTTCAATGTCAAGTAATTATTACAAAAAGATCTCATATCTGTATTTGAAGAAAAAAAAATACCCCTTTAATGACACCCCCCCCCCCCCCCCCCCCCGCTGGTTTGACCCCTCGGCTCTCTTTCATGAAATGAATTGTCTGAATCCTGTTTTTAACGATGCTTGCTTCCATTATGTTTATCAAACTACTCTTTACGGACTATTTCTTGCAATTATTAAAAGTGAAAAGATTTCATTTACTGACAAGAATCCCATGGGATGTAATGACCCCGTATCTCTCTTTTAGAAAACTACAGCAGTCTACGTGCATTCCCGAGTCATTGTCCACTCCCGTGTCCCTTACTGGACCTAAAGTTATTCAGGATAATGCCCCCGAATATAGTTTTGACCTCATTTTTCACTTGACTTAGGACAAAATGCACCCCTCATGAAACCACAGCTTTATTTGAATAACCGAATGATGCTTTGATACAAATATTCATTCTTTACTGTATCACAGATGCAGTTTCTTTGAGAAAAGTTCTGTAATCCTCCGGTTTTTACTCTCTTCTACCTGCCGGCTTTTAGGTTCTCGTCGCTCCCTTTGTTAAATATGAAATTCATAAACGTTCACATCACTTTAAACACCATTTCTAGAGGCTCTGGGGTTCAGAGGAAGCAACTCAAACAGTGTGTGTTTTATTACATGCCTCAGTTATCCAGGAAAGGGGAAGCACATGTCTCGGTGAAATATGATCGAATTCAGATTATCTGTGGATATTTTGCCCCGTTTTAACCCCTCGCATAAAGTCAATCGTATCAAAGTATGTCCTAATTCAGTATGCGTTACTTGGAGAGTCGTCTTCTTCTGCGAGCGAACCAGGGCAGTAGTTTATGTGTGCCTCTCTTTTTCCAGCTGCCTATTAGGATTGTGGCTTCCCCTGTGGCGGAGTATTTCTCCCCCCTGGCAGAAAGAGAAGTATGCCATTAGTTCACCAGACCTGCTATTGCTGTCAAAATACGAGTGGGGAGTAGATCTATTAGATACCTATATTTCCTGGTAGGACAGCTTCCATCTCTGCCTTCCCCCTTTGGCACATTAAATAAGGAGACAAAACCCAGATGACTGGTTCTGAATCTATGAAAACATGCACTAAGTACACTGCTTTGGATGTGGATTCTCAAAGAAAATAATGAAAAAGCCACTGGTGGAAGACATGTTTTTTTTCTCAGAGGACATTTCAATTGAGAAGACACAGTTTGCTGTCATGGTTAGCTCCAATGCCAACTGCAGATGCTTTGCAGAACTTTTCCTGTTGATTTTATAAGTTTTCTACCTTTTGGAGATTGTTTTCTGAAAGGGCTGTGTTTGCAATAATTCAACTTTGACCTCCATCTTTCCTACAAACAAAGTTAATCATTTTGCAGTGACAGTGCCAGTCTCAAATCCTCTGTGCGATCTCACCTCATCTATCTTTATCATGAGATTCAAAAACAGTTGGAAGCCATCGATGGTATTTAGTTCCACAATGAAGCAAGCCTGATTCCTTAAGTAGCAGAGGGAATGGTGCAAGAAAGATTTGTAATAAAAGCCCGCTCAGGTAAATCACTTTTCAACCTGTCATCACCCGCAAGGGTAATATTATTGGAAACAGGCGGTGTGTATAACATGTGGATATTGGCTACTCGTTTCACGGTCCCTTAAGACTTGGGCACTGGTGAATTCCTCTCTTCTTTAGGAATTATCTTTAAACCTCGATTTGGCAGACAAGTTGATGTCTTTTTCTTTTCAATGCCAATTATTTATTAGCTCAACCTTTAATGTAAAAACTTTAAATTGCCACTTTTATCAAAGCTTTCTATTGTCACTGTTGGAGGAAATATTAAGAGGTATATAAATACAAGTAACAGAAATGTTCCATTACAAATAAAAGCGCCGGCAAAAATGAAAATACTCAATGCAGAATATTGGCCTTACGGAGTGTTATAGTAATTCATATAACATTACATTATGACTGATGGGGTTATGTATAATCAGCCTTTTACTGTTGAGGAGGAGATGATTTTAACAATATTATATACTGTTAGAAAATTACTGAGTTTAGGTACATTTATCACATACTGCATGTTAGTGTTATAATGAATTTGTATAGTTGTTACATAAACTTTAACAAATTTAACCTTAAACCGTCACACATGTATAGTTATTTATATTAGAAATCAGTTCCAAATAGTTATTTTTTTATATACATTTCGACTGTGTATAACAAAGCATTGCAGTTTGTTTGTTTTGTATGTAAAACTCTTCATCTTCAAAGTAACTAATAATTGCAGTCAAACGACCAATATTTGTCTTTCTTAAATGTACTGGTAAGTACAAAGTGGTAAGAAAAGTCCTTAAAATGTGTTCTTAACGATTAACGGTGAACCGTGGTCCAACCTGAAAGTTCTGTAGGTAAAACAAACACAATGAACTCATTATGCAGCTGAAATATGACAGACTAAACAGACCCAAAATAGTGTTTTCTAATAAAGTAATCATCTCAGTTTAATTCAGCCGTTATTTGACTACCCCCTTTGTCTGGCCAAAGCCTTATCCACTAAGCTGAGTCTCAGGGCGGTCCACTGTTTGTGTGAGCTCTGAATCTGCAGGCTTTACAGGCTTTCCTCTTCCCCGGGCCGGGCGGAGAGGCTGCTGACTCTACATTCTCATCCCTCTATCCCTCTTCCTCCATCCCTCCATTCCCCAGTGTCCTGTTTACTCTCTGCAGCCCTGCGGCCGTGCCACCTCAGAGACACTCCAGACCACCAAGGTCCTGGCGGCCGCCTGGGATTGGCCGTATGGACGGCCCTCACCATGGGAACAACTGGGAGACTTACTCCAGTGCGTGGGGGAGTGGTGCTGACGGCGGCTTAGTGGTGGGGATTTTTTTTTATGCTGCGGACCGGACGGGAAGGTGAATGTATGATTACGTGTGACCAGGCCTTGGCGTTGAAAATATATGGGGATGCTGTTGCATTGTGTGGCCAGGTGCGCTCTTCCTGGGCTCCTCCGCGAATAACCATGAAACCATTATTAAAAAAGAAGTCTCACCGTGACTAATACAGAGAAAACCTCTCTGAGTAACACAGACATTGAAAAAGAACAGTTTCTTCTTGCCGATTTGACTTTTACATTCGTGTTGGCAGGAGGTTTTCATACCATCCTACTTAAATTTCCTCCACAGCCATGAAGGTAATAGGAGATGTTATTTTTGACACTCTGAGAAAACTTGGCCTAATAATGTTCTGGGACTCTTTCCAGAGCGTCGGTCGCCCTCTGCTGGTTAAAGCATGCATTGTTCCCCTTCACTCGGTCAGCAATACTGCTGTGCAATTTGCGCAGGACTGCCTCCCACTAAAGCAGCTCCATCGCGACATCTATTTTTTGCATGGGTGGTCCCCTTCACATTGTTGAACTCAGCGACAGCAAGCTCTTGTGAATGTAAGATGTAAGAACCGGTCCAATTTGGGGCAGGAAAAGGAGTTCTGCTTAGGTCAGTCTGTCAGCAACCCATCAAAGCCAGCAGCATCGGCCAAGCAGCGCATGCAGCTATTGAAGGGTTTTTCTCAAAACGCTCACTGGCAGGACACTGTATTCTCTGCAAGAAGGCTGTCATTGTGGAATGACGAGGGAGTAAATGGGATATTGGTTTCTGCTTTGGAAGCGTTGCACATGAAGGGTTCAATGGCTACTTTTTTGAGGGCAGACATCCAGACGGGGATCAAGCGAGACTGCTGCAGAACAAGGGGATACAGGTGTTTGTGCATTTGCCTCAACATGGAGCCACTCCGCACTCATTTTCTGCTGAGTTTTTGGAAAGTGGGTTCCCGCTCCCGGGCGATCAGCAGTGTTTTCCCCGTGCTAATGTGTGCTGATGTGAGCTCTGTGGGCCTGCAGGTTGTGATGGCCTCTCCCCCTTCAGACAGGAGGGAAGGGAGTCTGCTGAGACAGCACATGAAGGGGAAGGGTGAGGCTCAGAAAGGCCCACGATGGAGCAGATTGTGTTTTACTTTTTATCAGGACCGAGTACCCAATGCCTTTTAAACGGGTATGCATGGATTATGAACTATAACCTGTTCAGATTCCTGTAGTCTCCAATAAGCAATTCACATGTGTTTCCAAAAAGAGAAGGTTCCCAATTGAAAGTCTTTTAACTCAGCTTTCTATAGCAAGAAAGGTAAACACAACAAAAAAAACAAGTTTCTAAACAGGCCCCTTTTAGCAGGAAAAAACCCTCAATGAAAGACAGCCTTCAAGTTTGTACTGAAACAAAACCTGGAACACTGGGGGAAACGGGACCGTCGGGGAAACGGGGCCGTGGGCCTCGACTCAAAGTGTTTGCGTTGGGTCTTCAAGATTCTGACAGCCACAGGATATGTGTGGGCCATTGTTAGTCACTCTGAGTGCTACCTCAGTGTACAACTTCCTCCTCCTGCTGCAACCAAGCTCCACGACCACACACACACACACACACACACACACACACACACACACACACACACACACACTCACCACGCATCAATCACAACTTTGTACATTTCTGGTGCGTGTGATTTATTTTAAAAGGACTGAAATTTTACTTTTTTATATTGTTGTCTTATTCAGATGTTATACATTACTTGTATTTGTGACTTTGTTGACATTTAAGAATTAAATAATGAGCTAATAGTATTTATTTAATTTACATTCATGGCATGAATCAAAAGTCTATTTAACTTAAATTGAATGTAAAGAGAATGCAGATAATTTACAATGATCCCAATATTAGTCTACTATATTTTTAAAAAAAAAGTAAATAAAACATTGGAAATATGAGCGATATAAAAACTGAACTTGGATGGATAATGCTCTGTTTTTAAAAATGTATGCAGCAATATAAATTTAGTCAATAGATGGATTGCATGAAAAGCTTTTTTTACAATCACATTCATAATTAATGAAACTGAGACTCGGACCAGTTTTGAAAATAGATTAAACTTTCATTTTTTACTTGATAATTCTTTAAAACAGGTTACAAAAGAATAACGTAAAGTCTTAAAATCGTGTTCACATATTAAAAAAGAAGCCAGTCGAATATTTTTCCATCCCTCATATAACACCTTTTTATAAATGTATATATAAATAAGGATTAATGTGTAAAATCTGTTGTTATAATGCTATAAATACTATAATAACAAGTTGCTAAAATCCAACTTCATTATATGATATAATATTAAGAAATTGGACCTCTCTGTTGCGATAATTATATATTAATACTTTTTTATGGATTGAACTGCTAAAATATAACAGTGTCACTATACCTAATATTCCAAACTGCCATAAATCCTCTACCAGTAAGAGCATGCACATCATCCAAAACGCCCGTGAATAGACAGAGACACAGTAAATCTTTTCGCTGCGCTGCATGCCACACAACACATAAAATGTCTCCCTCAAAATGGGCTCTTTGTGTGGTCAAGCGAATATGGCCTGAAGAGTGAACCGCAGCACTGTGACTCTTTTCCTGTTTCCCCTGTCTAAAAGCAGACTGGACTGAAATGGAGGCAGGGACCCAAAAAAAAAAAAGAAAAAAAAAAAAGCCCAAACCAAGAACAAACCAGCAAAGCATTTTTAGCTACGATATGTTCAGATAGGAGTGATTTGTTTACTCTTTATTTACATGATCGACACAGCAAAGGACGTCAATGTCTGTAATACAGATGAGGTGATTTGCCTGCTGTTGTTTCATCATCTCAAAGTACACGGTGTTGCAAAAGCACTTATTTTTCTCACCGCGTTGAACTTTAACAAGATACAAATCCTCATGACCGAAACCACCACGTCTTCTGCGTCGCCTCAGTCTGACCCTTGTTTCTCAGTTTCAGGGTTGTGTCATGCGTGGAGTCCTCCCCTCCTGTCTCGAGCCCCATCGTGGGAAACATTTCACACTACAATAGCAGCAGCCGTACGGGTTGCCATTTGGATGCCTTGTACACTGTTTTTGTTGGCCGGGGGAGCTGTTTTTGGGAGTCGAGACACGGAGCGGGCTATGGGGTCTTTTCCCCTCGGTCAATACGGTCCCTGCTGCAGAGAGAGACCGGGGCTCGGCTCATCGATCACTGTTGCGCTGGGAGGGAGGACAGACGCTGTGGGTGGGATGGGAGAACATAACAGAGACATGTACAGTATGGTTATGTGTGAAGATCACGGCTATTTGCTACGTAACATGTGTGTGTGTGTGTGGGCGAGTGCGAGTCGATCGAGGAGGTCCAATAAAGCATAACTGGAGTATGATGTGGGCAGGATAAGTAGATGTTTGCATGGGTAAAGGGTTATGGAGGAGTTCATTCGTCTGGCTGGAAAGTGATAAAACATGCACACAAGCAGCATGTTCATACACCCACGCCTGTGCACACGAGCTTGTATTAGCACACCAACACAAAGAACGCGCTCCATCAGTCTGTTTGAACAAGACGCTGGGCTCCATTTAGTTCCTTCAGCAAAGACTCCTCAGCTTGAGCTAAAGCATAAGAGAGCTAAGCACGCACACACTCGGGGGGGCTGATGGATTATGGCTCACTCGGCCACAGAGCCCTCTCAGCAGGGCTGGCAGACTGAACAGAGACCCCGTGCAGGCCGAGGGGGGAGCCAGAGGGACGAGTAAATACAAAGCTGATGGAAAAGGGCCCCATGCGGGACCGCCGGACCAGCGGTAGGGCCCAACCTGGAGATGATGTGGAGCCAAGCAGATGACCCAACAGCGGGGAACCTCCATGATCATTAAAGACTTCAGCGTGGCCATTTGATCAGTGTTGAAACCACCAACTGAAAACACCTGACACAGCAAGCTGCTGTGTTTCCCCCTCGTCTGGAAATCAATCTGCGCGTGGGTGGGAGATGGCTGTTTTCATTTGAAAAGTCCTGTTGCACTGTTCCTGCGAAGAAGAAAAAAAGTGTCTGTAGAGTAAAAGCATGAAGCCCATCTACTTCAAACTCCAAAAACTAATTAGACTTTTTACAAAGGGAAGCCCTCAAAAGGGCTTGAGGAAGCGAAACAAACTTCAAAGAGAGCGTCCTTGATACATTGTCACCTTTTAAGTGAATGATCATAAACTTGTCATCTTTTATATCTGGAGGATACGGGGCAACATGATAAAGTTATGTTTGCGTCCACAGACAAATATAAGCCGATATTCTCTCAGCTCAGCTTTTGGGTTCTTTGAGGGGAATATGTGTCTGTTTAAATGCTAAATGATCCACTTTGTTCAACAGCTAACTTAGTCTGCAGCGGGATGTCGGGAAATGACCACGACCATTATGTGGTGGTGACATGTAATGTGTAAGGGGACGTGCCACCACCACAAAAACAATTTAATGCTAGGTTTAGGCAACAAAAGACATAACACCACAGTGGCAAACACTGTGAACATTAGCTACTACAAACTACTAGTCATACCAGTCCAACTAAAATCGTTGTGGGGAAACACTGAGTGTATTGAATTTAGCATACATGTGTTTATTGCCTATAACTTGTCCTTTTCTTTTTTCTTTCAAAAGTCACAAACTCTTGCTTTTCATTGAAGATCATGAAGAGAGAAGATCCTTCCAGAAGGACTGGACGTTATCAGTGCTATCCAGGTGTGTCGGATGACAGGTTATTTCTTCTTATCCTGTCGGGATAATTGGACATTGTGTTTTTTATTGGTGAAAAATGTCAGTGGTGTTAAAATCATATCACTCACCCAGCATGTTCCCCCCTCAGTGGACGTGACGACACGTGTTCGGCCATTAGCTGAACTTAAACGTGGTCTGTTTGCAGCTCACAAATCAGAACCACCTGCCCCGGGCCCTGAGAACTGGCTTCATGGTCTTCTCTCCGGACCTCCTTGGAGAGAAAAAGCGCGTCTTGTTTGGACAAACGTCAGGGCCAGCTCCGGGGCTCTTGCATGAAACAAAGAGCAGGGAATCTTACCTTTCACATCGCCTCCTACAACCGCGGGCCCCGTCCCCTCCCTCCCGGGCAGGGCCCAATATTTTTTAATTACGTACAGGAAACTCCTGTTACAAAGGACACTTTCTTGGTCAATCTGCAGGGAGGCTGTGAGAAGTTCTGGGGGTCACCCTCCTCTTTCGTTCTCCCCCTGTCCTCTAAGTGTGGGCGGTTGGTGTATCTACTAACAAACTAGAGAGCATGCCACCCAGAGATTCAGGTCACTGCTGACAGCCTACCTTCCCAAAGCCAAGATGTCACCTGGTCTGTGAATGCAACCCCCTTTAACCACACACATCAAAACTATGCAGTCAGCAGACCAAATAAACCATGAGCACCACATGGTCTGTTACATTCTCAGTAACGTTACAGAAAGTTATAATACTTGTCAATATTGATAATATTATACATAGCAGGACAAAGAAGTAGACCTTTCAGTCAGCTTCTTTTTTTTTCCATGTGCAGCTTCTTAGCTCCGGTGGTCTCTAACTGACAAGAACTCAGGCACTATTTGTTATCTTTAGGCCCAATAAGTCCATCTGGTTTTGGTTTGGCTCCTCGAGATCGCCCCTAGAGATGTGGATGGAGGGGACTGGGGTGAGGGGGGTGGGGCAGTTCGAGGAGGCTTTTTTTTTTTTCCTTCTCTTAAATTGAATTTCTCACCATTCCAACCGGGGCCTCGGACAAGGGATAGAGCGAGAGCTCCAACCCTCGGGCTCCTGAAAGGAACATGCGAAAAAAAAAAAAAAAAAGAAAGGAGAGAGAGAAATACTAGGAAGAAATCAGTATCACCTGTTTCGCTCAATGACCTGCATGTTCTGTGTAATTGCTATTCACTTACTCTCTGTGCCTGTGTTTGTCATGGAGACATGTATGAACTCTCTCTGAACCACTCCTGACCTGAAACACTCAGTTTGTCTGATGAAATGATGCGGGAAAATAAACAAACAGCAGACCAAACAAAGCTGTCAGTCCTTGAAAGGAAATCGGCGAAACATATTCAAAATATGTTAGTGTTGTGATTTTTTTTTAATGTTTGATACATGCTACATGAAAAGGTAGCCTCTGTGATGAAGGTCCATATAGTGCTGATGGTTATGTACAGTAGTAGCCAGCACAAAAAAATATCTATCTTGCGAGTTAGCTACATCTAGCTAGCCGGCTGTACCTGAGGCTGCGCAAACATGTTTGTGTATCCCCATCAAGGTATTTGTCATAGATTTTTTAGATATGTACATTGTACACAAATCAATATCTGAGAATACTGCTCTCTTAATTTGTCTTCTAAAGTGTTCCCTCTAAAGCTTTGTGTTTTTCCTGCTTTTAGGTGAATTAAGGGTAATTCAATGCAAGCATCCAAAGCAAATTGAGCACTTTTATTTCCCCATCACATGCATCTGTGTTGTATTTTCTTTTTCAGTTGTCTTTAGTATCTGATGCTCCATAAACATTCCTGTGGGTGTTTTCCATATTTAGCTGCACATCTCTCCTCTCCTCCACTTTCTAGGAAAAAGACCCACAAGGGAGGTCATGTAGATTTCGGGTTTTCATACAGTTGGGCGACAGCGTGTCTCTCTCATTCATCTCTCTTGTCACTGTCCAGTGCATGTTCTATAAATCAGTGCTGAATAAAAATGAAAATAACCCCAAAACTGTGAATTATTTTGTCGGCCCTTACAATTTTATGGCCGTGACCGTCCCAAACTACTGGATGTAAAAGTGGTCAACTACTGGGTTTCTATGCTTTTTGGTGGTACAGTTTGCTTTCCTGGTATTTCTGTACAATTAAATACATGTTTCCCGTGGTACTCCCCCATAAAGTCTGCACTTATCCTTGACTAACCCTGCGGGTTCTGTAAAATAAGACCTTACTGTCTTTAAAAAGATGGCGCAGACTAAAAGTTGAGGTATACTTTGTGGAAATGTAGCTTGAAATGTACACAAATTTCCCAACTGTCATTCATTTTCATTTTCAGTGTCTCAGTCCTTCCTGTGACCTCTGTAAAAAAAAAAGAAGAAAAGTTGATAACCACTTTGGAGTCAAAGCCCCATTCCCCTACATCATCATCATCATCCTCCTCCTCCCACAGAGTTTATTTTCTCAGGTGAAAAAAAACCTATTACACACACTGGCTCCCTCAGATGCTCTTTATTAGGCTCCTGGAATCAGCTGTACTTTCATCCTGAGGAGTGTGTTTATGTATTTAAGGTTTAAATAGACCTGGCTTGAGACTGCAAAAAAAAGTTCAGCAAAAATAGTTCACTAGTGATGAAAAAAAAAAAATGCTTCATGAATACGGTGTTGTCCTCTCAGTTACGATACATAAATAGTGTAACACCACCTCGGTATCTTTGACTTGTTGATGAATTCAGCTATAATAAAAGACCTCATTTGGAGAGAAGTTTGAAGCTCTCATCTGAAGCGTGACACTGAGAAGGGGCCTTCACTAAGACCTCTTCATGAGGGGGTATGAAAAGGGAAAGCCCCAATGGTTTGCATAAAAAAAAGGTCAGAATCTCTAAAATAACATATTAGATCCTGGAAATTGCAAACTATTTGTGTGGTTTTCCATTTTATTTGAAAGCTTTCGTTTGTCCCACCGTATGTAGGTACGACCATTATTTTTTGATACTTTCCGCTGTATTGTATGATATCAATCTGAAATTCAAACAACAGTAATAAAAGGAAACTCCCATTTAGGTCATTATTTTGGTTTTAATGGATGTGTACACACTTCACAAATGCATGCTGAATTTGAAATTGTTAACACTCTGTGAGGACAACTTCTTTCACTAGCACTCTGTGTTCAACCACAATTAAAGTAACAATCACAATCGAGTTCAATTAAAACCACATGAATGTAGTTCTAACATTTCATCAACTTAGGCAGCATTAGGTAGTTAGTGTATTACTTTCAGTTATTGAACCTTCACAGAAGGTATGATAACTTTTTTTTTTTTTTTTTTTTTGGAAAAAGCATCTACGGAATATGCAGCTAGAGTGAAAAAAGAAAGTTAAAAAAAAATATTTCTGTGTCTGAATAAAACTTTAATGGCGGATAAAACTCATAAGACACATGCAATTAAGATCTAAACTGATACACGTGGCTGATAAGACCTTGTTTGGGCTTGTTGTGAAGTCAAATATATATTTTCTTTATAAACACCTGGACAAAGGTTGAAACAGAAGTAGGAAGAAAATACAGCTAGATCTGACCACACAAGCCTTCTCTAAGGAACTACGGCTTAATCTATGTTTAAATAAATAACATTATAAAGTGCATGTACTACAGCTCATGATACCAACCGCAGAAATTCCATTCTGTCCATACATTCAATACACATCCAGAAATCTAATTGAGTCCATCCCCTAAGATATCTAAAAATCTGAAATATTAAATCTACAGTTCAGCATTTATTTACAGCCAGATAATTCTAATTATTAGATAAGAACAGGGAGGATATATGCAACACATTGTACTACAGTCACGTAATTCAAATCATGCCTTAGCCTTCAAACAAAAGCAATGATCAATAACAGCGCAGCATTATTTGGTTGGAGATAAATGAGTGGATAGTACAATGTGCACCTCAACTTTCAAGACAAAGGTGTGACACACAATAAAGCTCTTTTATGACAAAACTGCCCATAAGTCTAACAACAGAAGGTCATGAGCATCTTTTTAAAATGCCACATGTACGGTGATGGAAAGAAAACAACAAACACAAACAAGCTAAGCAGTTGAGTTGACATTAACAATAATCCAAAATGTTTTATAAAGTCTTGTTATTTTTTCTTACTTTGAATTGTTCATTACTGCAGTACAATGCATGTAAGGACTATCCACGTTTAATCCCAACTAAACAAAACTGCTTTTGTCTGTATATTGTTTTGTGTATTGCTGACATAAACACAACAGCGGATAACATGTCAGAACAGGGTTTGTGGGGTCGCCAGAATTTCAGCCCACGGACCGAAAAGTAAGGTCATTTTAGAGGATAGGAAGGTTGGTCCAAGTGGCCACGGCTGAAGCCATCGCGTCGTTATAACCCTATAAAAAAGACAGTGTACTGTAAATAGGATGATATGGAGAGAAAGAGAGAGAGAGAGAGAGAGAGGTACTGAGTTTCTTCTCTGCTGCCCTGCACAACATTTGAGACATGCTTCCCCCTTGTGGATGTTTTGAAAGCTTTCCTGTACAGGCTAAAAGTTTTAATCTTTTTATATATATATATATATATATGTCTTAGCCTAAAAAAAAGAGACACCAACCTCAACTATCAGTCATGGGCACACACGATGAACGTCGTGATCGGCACATAGTTTTCTGTGAAAGGAAACCCAAAAAAAAATATTAAATCACTGAAGCTTCTCAACGACAAGCTTAGAATTGGATGATCTTCCGAAAGTATGGAACATGTTTTCTCATCTTTTCTTAACAATAACAGCTGGATTTTACTGCTGTATGTTTGTCTTTTGCTTTTGCTTCTTTTAGTATGAGTTAGTTAGTAAGTTTTAACATCAGCAACTTGTGTAGTTTCTCATTTCGTTGATTAGCATATTACTGTGAACTTTACCTTTGTATGAAGGCGATGATGAAGAACTGGGTCAGACAGCCAAGGATGTCTCAAGGCCTCAGATGCGCCTATCCTCCAACTGATGACACACACAATGACACATATATATGATGTTAAAGATCACCACACAGCGCACACGGTACGAGTCGATGGTTACCTTTTATTCACAATGAGCAGTCTGGAGATGAAGTCTTTGGCTTCCTCAGACGTATCCACAAACTCGTTTTCCTCAAAGTTCCACTTACAGGCCAAGATGTTGTTCAGAGTCTCGTTGTCATCGTCTCCGAGGAAGGGACAGAGACCGCTGAGACTAACAGGAAGAAACAGACGGGCGTGAGCATCAGTTTGTGCACGTGTGTACGCATGTTCGTTTGTTCGCTTACAGCATGTAGGTGATGACGCCGAGGCTCCACATGTCTGTGTTGAACGACACAAAGTCGTAGTTGATGACTTCAGGCGCGAGAAACTCTGGAGTGCCAAAGTTCACCTGCAGCTTCTCGCGTGGTTTATATCTACGTTGTGGTAAAAGGGACGATTACTTGTTGTATTATCACAGCAGTTGATAGCGATGGAACAAAACGGAAGCAAATGCTGGGACTTACATCCTCGCAAGACCGAAGTCGATGATTTTGATCTTATTTGTGACTCTGCTCACACATAGGATGTTTTCTGGCTGAAATTTGAATAATGGATGGATTAAAAATGGAGAATGTCTTATTTTTCTTCAAACAATATTACAATAAATATGAGTTACCTTTAAATCTAAGTGCAGGATGTACATTTTGTGCATGTGCTGCAGGCCCTCACAGATCTGCCTGATGAAAAGAACAGCGTCCAGCTCCATCAAAGTGTCGTTCTCATCAATGATCCTGTCAAACAGCTCCCCTCCACCAACACTACGGTTCAAGACAAATGCATATAAAAACACAGATCAAACAGCTGACATTCAAAGCAATTTCAATCTGAATTAGTGTTTTACTTTAACATAATTATCCACACTAACAAAAATACAATTATAAAAACAAACTTAACCAAAATGCTACAGGACATTAATGACGTAGTTTAAAGTCTATGAAGGACAACTACTTGCTACACGGCGCTGTTTTGAAAGAATATGTGCTGAAAATATGAAAGAAGGAGCATACTATTCAAGTACAAGGATGATGTCATTCCTTGACTCATAAGCTGCATAGAGCTGGATCAGGCTGGCATGGTCCAGATTATTCATGACCTGGATCTCATTCTTCACCACCTCCTACCAAAGACACAGGCGCAGACCGACAGACAGACAGACAAACGCAGAGGCAGACAAACAGACACAGTTACAGACAAACACACAGACAAGCGAGCACACACACACACACACACGATGAGAGGTGTCAGCTGTTCTCTGCTATGAGACAATGCATCTTCTCTTCTAGGTCAAATATTTCTCACCTCGGTGAGAAATATTCCCTCCGCTTCTGTTCCAAGTGGCCTTGTGGTGCATCATGCACTGAAAACTGGGCCCCTTTGCTTTTAATATCGTGTGCTACGGCTCTCGCTGTTGTATCAAAATAGGACAAAATCATCATGAGGATGCTGGGCGTTACCTTTTCTTTTAGACTCCTGGCTTTGATGACCTTCGCTGCCAAAGTGAGACCGGAGGAGTTTTCAACACATTTGTGCACCTGGCCAAAACGACCCCTTGGAGAGAAGGGAGAGAAGAAAGGCGTCACCTGAGATGTTACTCCACAGCGGCCCGGAGACGGCCGTGATAACACGACGGAGATATGATGTTTCTGTGACGAACCAAAAACTGATCATTTGTCAAACGGAGAGGTTTTAGGACAGTGTTGAGCTTAATCTGTTACTTCATTAAATCTGAGCTGCTGTGTCTCCTCTTTGAAGGTTTGGATTAACACTTAGCGATAAGCTACCAGCTGGCACCAGGGATACTGTTTCACATACCACTCAGTCCTGAAGTAAAAATAGCTGCAGTGACTCTGGAGTTATGGAGAGAGGAGAGGGGAAGGGTTACGCAATTAGGCTTTATGAGAACCTCTTTCAACCTGCCTTTGATCTGCAATAGATCAACTGGTCGCTAATAGCGTTTGATTTTTTTTTTTTTGCATGACTCAGAGATTTGAAAAGTACAGTGCTCACCCGCCCAGGACCTCCTGCCAGTTGATGGTGTAGAAGTTGATGATCTGGTTGGGCTTGGCAGAAACAATGCGGTGATTAAAAGGAGCCGCTGGAGGAGAAGAGGTGTCTAAAGTAGGACGGGAGAGCCGAGAAAAGATATAATCTGTTTTAATAAGTTATGAGCAATGTGAGAACAGAGGAGCTTCATTGTTAATCAACTGCACGGTGAGGCTTTTGAAAGGGTGCACGGCTGCTCTAATCACATTAGCACGTTGTGCACGAACGTGCTATAATAAACATCCACGATAGGCATAGTAACAAAGCTTTTTAACAAGCTTTATTCTACTTCACACGACTGTACTACTCTCACACTGACCATGAAGTTATTAAGAAAATATTAAGGATGTAATGTTTGAAGACCCCTATTTATTTGTATTGTTATTTTTAAGAATTGTAATTCCTAAATGTTATACGAAGCAGGACATTTTACAGTAATAAAGATCACTTGTCAGTGCTCTCTGCTGGACAAACTATGAATAATAACAAAACAAATGAATGTAAATCAAACCTCACACTAAAAAAAAACACTGTGAAATTGACAGTTATTACCTGTCAGCCATTGACAAGTAACTAACTTTAAAAAAAAATAAAAAATAACACAGAGAGAGACTCCAATCTAACTACAGTAGATTATGAGTTACTGTCATTTTCTACAGTACTTTTTGGGTGCAATACATTTTTACAGTAGATTCTTGGTTACTGTGATTTTGCGACATCACTACTGTGTTGTATACAGTAAAGCTTTGACACTATTGAAATGACTACACAGTATTTTACTGGGACATAGTTTACAGTAGGTTACTGCTCACAAACAGTACATTTCACAGGCGTTTTTTACAGTGCACGTTTGTATACTGCAGGTTCTTGTCATTTTTCAGCCACGATATACACCAATACCGATATATCAGAAATAAGATGGTTTATTTGTAGTTTTAGAATTAAGTGATTTACTAAACTATAGACTATAATGTGTGCATTGTAATTCAAACTGTACCGAATGAAAGACACACACACGGATCCGTAACAGTCTCCATCATGTGGATGTGGATTTCCGAATGATTCACTGGTTCTGGCACTGCCTCACGGTAGAATTAAAGTGGGTAAATAAAGCTCAGTTACTCAAACTTTCAACTTCCTACCATGCGTAACTGTCGAGGAGCCCCGACTCACCAATAAAGTACCGCTCTGCATTGTCATCATCCGCCTCTTCTGCATCTTTATCTGCATCATTCTCCTTCCTCTCTCTCTCCACTCGTTGTTTCAGGTCCAACTGGAATTGAATTCCATCCGCTCTGAAGACGGCCCAGCCCTCAGACGTCTGCTCTTCTTCCTCTTCGTCCTCCTCCCCCACCACCACCACCTGGCTCTTTGTGTGCTTCTCCACGACAAAGAGTTCCTCGGTCACACAGAACTTGCGAACCTCTGATGTCTGGTCCTGCTCAGCTTCTGGAGATGATGATGACGATGATGGCGCATCTTTGTGGTCCTCACTGCTGTTGAAAAAACTTTTTTTTATTTGTTTTTGTTTGTTAGTTGTCTGTCACCAAAGCTTGCATAGTTTCCGGTACTTGCTGTCGATGTGGCCAAAGGCACTGTTTCATTAATCTTAAAATAAATATATATTAAGATCGATGATAGTTTGTTATGTTTTGCATTAAAATATACTCGATTACATTTATAAAAATATATATTTATGTTGATCTTTATGGATTATAGATCTATTAAGACGTCATTCTTATTGGGGTAAAGCATAAACTACCTTGTAGCAATCTGCTCTTTTTCATCCTCGTGGCCAGAAGGCAACTCTGAGGCTTTTGCTGCTTCTTCAGGAACATCTACGTCTTCCTTCTTTTCCTCTGGCAGCTTTTCTTTCAAGACATCCTCCACGTCAAGTTTTGGTTCCTTCTCTGTTTCCTCTGCTTCATCCTCATCCACCTTTTCCCCAACCCCTTCCTCCCTAACCGCTTCAACGACCTCGTGTTTCTCATCCGCGGCCACTTGGGAATCTTCACGCTGGTAGTCCACCATTTTGCAAGCGGGGGCGTCAGGTTGTTGATCTTTTGGGGATACTCCAGCCTCCAGATCCAGGCCTGACTTTTCTGCATTGTTCCTGTTGAGTTTCTGCACCTCTTCGAGAAGCAACACCTGCTTCTTCAAGGAGATATTTTCTAAAACAAGTCCAAACATGATTTAAATTTTGTCTCTCACAACCTATTAAATACTGTGAAAGGTTACATGATATATTGATATTCTGAGCTTCGTTTCTGTGTCACAGTGTACGGTAGACGGTCACAGCTGTACATGTAATAGAATATCACTCTAACGCAGAAAAAGCTAAAAGGCCCAAATCATGTTTTTATTTACGCTCTGCTGCTGCCGTGTTAGAGTTTAAGTGACATTTCTAAAGAAAATAAAAGCGTGTTGATTTCAGCACCTGTTGTGTCCGGAGGCTTCAACTTCTTTTGAACTTTCAGACCCTTTGGGCTCAATGAGGGCTTATCTGTCCCGTCTTTCGCTTTGTGGTCCTTTAACTGTGGAATACAAATCAAACCGTCAAAAGACAAATCTGAACAATTCAGTTTATTGACGTTCAATTTTTTTCATTCTCAAAGAAATTATCATAGGTAAAATGTTAGATTAAAGGAATATGTTCCAAGTTTTATTTTCTTCTTTGCCAGAACTTACCCTTGTCTGAAATAAACAATTCAGCTAGGTCATACCGCACTATTTAAAAAGCTAAATTTAAAGACTTCAATGTTTTATTTGTTCTATATATTCATACAGTATGGAGGCACTCACACTATCATGAATGTAAAAAAAAAGACAAGTTTGTACACATACAGACTATAAGCACAATACACCTACAAATCTTCCACATGTGCAACAGGTGAGGTAATGCTTTGGTCCATGGAGCTTTATCTTGTGGGAAGTCAGTGGAGAACTGGGCTCACATGCAGGAGTTATCTCTTGACTCCCTTTACTGGCTTTATTAGAGGTAGAGTTCTAGCAAAAAGACAAGATGGCAATGATTAGTAGGGTTATATGAAAAGGAAGAACATATCACATGTTAAGAATGAATGCCAATAAGAAAGACAGAACGTTGATATGGTGAAGTTAGGGTCTCACGTAATGCACACGACATTAATCAAAAGTCAAATAAACAATGAAATGAAATGACAGCAGCAGTTTGATTTGATGAAGTTAGGGTCACATGTAATCCACACGACAGAACAACTGGATCGAACGTTACATAGCAATAATAATTCAATGACGTGACGTGAAAATAATGACGAATAGGAAAATATAAGCAACACTTCCTCTGTTTTCATGTTACAGATTAGCACATGTATTGCACGCCTCCATGCGCAGACTGACTTGCATAATGGCATGCCTGTGATTATTCATAGCAGATGGATAGACAGCAGCGGGGCAGTGAATTTATAGCTTATCACTTGTCGCACTCAGCGATGGAATGCAATGCTGACCCTGAGTGGAAAATATTACAAGCGACCGGAGGCTGTTGTTCAAATTTCTCAGCTAAGGAAAGTCACTAAACACTCGCTGATCAGGTCAGCATGGAAAACTCTGGGGGTCTCACATTTGTTCTGCGAATGCTGCCGTGAGGTAAACAGCAGCGGGTGTATTTCCAGTAGAGTGCTTCCCCGGTGACAGCTGGGTTTTCTAGAGTTCAAAACTCTAATTGAGAGTTTGGAAAAAGCGTGAGAAGGCCATAGTAACAGCAGTTGGAAGGTATGTCACACCTCTGGAGGTGGAGGAAGATGGCGCTACAACCTGACAGGTGCTCCGACGACCACAGAAATACCCGGAAATGTGAGTCACATAGAAGCTGTCGTAGCGGTATGTGGTCATTAATCATCAGAATATAATCTAGCCATAAAATCATGATCCACATTTTTAATTGCTTGACCGTGTCATATCTTAAATTAACACAAATGTCAAGACAAAAAACCCAGACTGCCCTGATGCACACTGTGCACTATGACATTAATACCCCTTTGAGTATGCATTAACCTGACGCTTCGACCAGGTGAGTTTACTATTGTAGGTCAGAAAGGAAAGGAGATATGTTTCTAACCTCTGCAGCTACGCAAGAGATAGAAATGCGGTGTTCACAGGTGTGTAAGTGCAGTTCATGCTGTTGATGCCAAACAGCACTCAGTGACCTCAAATAATTGTTTGATAAAGAACCAAACCTCCGGTTGGATTTGGAGGTGACTTAGATTTTATTAAAAAAAAATATGTGATTCAGCCAAGGCAACCACGTTTGAAACTAAAAACATTCAGTTTGAATTCTGGATTTGTGTGGCGGTATTTCCTGAAACACGGCATGGAGCGTTGATGACAGACATTTGCTGAAACGTCTAAATCGAATGTGTGTTGGCAGCACTATCAGCAGGACTCCAAATGCAATATTGTTGTATACAATATTATAGTTGCACTGCAGGAAGTTAGCGTTCCTTTGCATGTAATCACATGGCACCGACTGTCGCCAATACCTAATGTACAACAGTTGAAAATAGTCTCTTAAAACACATGTCCTTACTGGCACGGCTTTGATTGGACAGTAAGTAAGTAAGACAAACAGTGTACAGGGTGGAAATGTGCCTTGTTTAAGTGAGTCAGGGCTGAAGAGCGAAAGGGAGAAAGACTGACTCATCATAATTTGTTGATACCTGACTTCTGGTAAAACTGAAACGCTCGAAGAACTTTTAGACCACAAATACCGCAGTCTCAATCCAAAAACAGCTTTTCTATACCGAGACACTCACATTTCACCCCTGGCTCCACCTCTCGTGCCCTGCCGGGGGTTCCAGAGTGAGCCTCACGCCAAGGAGGCCATGTTGCACTCAGCACGGGCAGCGAGCCAACAAGTATAAATGTGAGTTAAATTGGGGTTTCATGTGAACTACAAGTGACATTTATTGTGCAGCAGCTTACATAACGCTCTCAAATTAGCATAAATGACACTCAATCAGCAGTTGGCACATGTCGAATCCCAGACACTAGCTTTTGAACTCAGCCCCACTATTCAACACACACACACACACACACACACACACACACAGGTCGAGTCTCATTCATAGTCTACAGTTGAACTGTTGGAGTGGTCAGCTTTGCTGCTATGATCTATTTCACATGTTCTGCCAACAACAAGAAGAAGAACAAGATCTTTGTGAGATCTGAGAAATCAAAGTCAGCAAGGAACGCATATAGCATCTTTTGCAACACTATTACAAGACGAGGTGTCCTCAGTGATGGATGGGCTGCGATTACATGGCAATACAAACTAAAATGGTGAAATATACTGGCAGAAATAACCTGAATTCACAGAATGTGCCTGAAATGTATCCAAAACCAAGAGAAATATAATTCCTGCAAAAGGAATAGAATGAAGCTTTTTCACATTTCCTACTTGAGGAAAAGAGATTTTGGGGTTTCGGCATAACAGTTCAGACCCTTAGTCTCACCTTGTCAAGCTTCTTGTTCATTGTGTCCGTAGAGGATTTCCTCTTAATGGCTTGCTTGCCTTTACTGTCTTTGGGTTTGAAGCCCTTCCGAGCAGCAGAGCCTTTAAAAATCAGCTCCATAACCCTGGAACTCTTCACCGTCTCCCCGATGAAGCTGATCACCTGCTGCATGCTGAGGACCAGCTTTTCCATCCCTTCGAGCTTCTGAGCCTGCTGCTCGGACCGCTGGTTCACCGCCGACATGATGGTGCTCATCTCTTGGCATATCTCCCTCACCTCTTGCCCTATGAACTGGGTCTGGTTCACCATCTTGGGTGGAATATGGATCTCCTCCTTGTCCACCTTCAGATTCTCCATATCCATTTCAATGACATCAATGTCCTGGGACATGCCGTCTAATCGGTTGAGGACCTTTTCTTGAATGTTGATGAGCTTGTCCATCTTGCTGCTGAGTGACTCAACCCGGTTTTGGATGAGGTCAAAACTTGCACCGTTGCCATCTCCTCCTGTGCTCATTACCGAGGAACTCATGGCTTACGGTGATAGAAAAATCACGTTAAGGCACCAACTTGAGACAAAAATAGGACCAATAATGTCTGTGAAACAGACAAAAATACTTTTTCAAAAATCGTAGCCAGCTCTACTCTTTTTGTGCAAACTAATTTAGATACAAAAAAAAAGTGGGAACAAAATGTTTTTTCTTGAAGATCACCAGTCGACGACAATGAAGTAAAGTGAGCTCTGACTGGTATAAAGCCCAAAAAACACTTCTCCTCTTCTGTCCCACGTTATCCCTGGCGTCTGCTTCTCTCCACACTAGAAATGGTATTAAGAATGGAGTGAGCCGGTGTCCATAAATGCAAATGGACAGTCTACGTCAGCAGGGGTCAAGTGTTTGGGGTGGGGGCTTGGCACTGCTCGGGCGATGAGACATTTGAGAGCCTTCAAGTGCTAAGCCCACCTCCGTCACTCCCCTGCTAGGTGTCAAGAGTGGTTACTGTACACAGAACTTCTCCAGTGTGACAATGCTCATTCAGTTTCACCGTTTTTTCCGACTCAAATGGCAACGACATCATCTGTGACAGATGGACACGTCTGGTTGAGGCTCGACTGGACAAAGATAGCACAGGTGGGATTCAAAGTAAAAGAAATCTTTATATTGTCATTTCTACAAATACAAGTTGTGTTGACACTGAAATGCTGCTTGTTATGTGACACAGCTGTACTAAAAGCTGTACAAATTCGCCCTCCTATCTCTTGAATGCCTGTAACTTGCACGTACTATCAAGGGAAAAGGGACCTACAGTAAGACGTTTAGCCCTTCTGCTGAAAGAAGAGATGGGGGACATGGGTGATTTATATGATGCCAACTCACTGACAAAAACATCCACCAATAACCTCTCTTAAGAGAGTATGTGATCTATTTTAACTAAGCTCTTGTAACATGACCTTAATCCATGTTCCCTTTGAATCAAAATATGTCTGATTTGTCATGTCAACAGACAGGGCTGTACAGATATTAGATTCCTAAGCAAACACTGAATGCATGCTATAGTCTAGATGTTGTGATGCACTTGTAGTTGATGACTCAAACTATTCCTGGAAATATTTTTCCAATCTTCACAAACTCATTTTGTCACCGTGAATTCATGGGTAACAGAGTTTAGGGGGTGATCCCGCATGAATTACTTTTGATGCACAGACGGCAAACCGGGGCGCAGGGACCCCGGCCAACCTCTCCAGTCACTAGGACGGGGCTGTGAACTTGGCAGTGGAGGCGAGTGGGGTAAGGCGAGGGGAAGGAAAGGAGAAGCAGTTTACCTGTCAGCTCGTGTTTAATGACAAGTCAGCGCATCAGCTTGCATATCACTCGCTTTCACTCGAGATGGCTTCAGTGGAAAGAACAAGAGATTCTGACGGGGCAGAAACAGATGGGCGGGAAATCAACCATCAATCACTGCGGGAGGACAGGGACGCTTACACCTGTCCTTGGATGCCAACAGATGACAGACAACACATGTCACTTGCAGCATGTTATGTCAACTGTCGTGCGAAGGAACACAAGCAGAATACACAAGAATGTTAAGTATTACTTTACAAAAGAACGACACAAAGAAATGGATTCTGCCACACGGTGTTAGAACTGTTAATTCGCTGCACTTTACAAAGGTTACCATGCATGACTATGATGTCTTTCATTGCCTCGAGGTCGGGGGCACTTTAAGGTTATTGAACCCCACATGGGATGTAAACAGACCCCTTAGCCTGTGACGCGTATTACATAAAGCACATCTCTGGTTTATATCACTTACACTTTACAGTGAAACTAACGCCAAAGCAAGTAACAACATCATGACTGGTGCCCAAAGTCCTCTCTCACCCTCTTTGCCAAGCTCAAGTGTGCACACAGACTGAGCCCACAAGCCAGCAGGTGAGAATTTACTGCCCCGGTGTAGTGCTGCATGTGAAATGTTGTTGAGTTAATGTAACGACAAAATTATTAGGCGGTTCGGAGGTATTGACAACTGCATGAATGTTCAGAACGTGTGTGTGTGTGTGCGTGTGTGTGTGTGTGTGTGTGTGTCCTGGTTGAGCCTCTCTGTGGATTGTCACCTCGTCATGGTGGAGAAGCTTGTGTGTTCCTGAAATCCAGCGAGCAAAGCCATCTGGAGCTACGCTCCCGGTATGTTCGCCCATGGTGGAAAGGTCAGGGAGGAGGTCTTTGTCAAAGAGCAAAAGCAAACAATACCTCAACCGTGAAACAGGCGGAGGATGATGGCTGACTTTCAGGCAGCATCGCACCAACTGGGAAGGTGAAGGAAGGCTGCAGCAGAAAAGGGCCCGCAGACGTCGTAGACTCCATGCCACTGGATCCTGATCGAGATCTGTCGATGGCCGCGGGGTCGCCGTCCGTGAACCGGTCTCCCCAAGTTAAACAAAGTCACGCACGCCTCAAGTGGCTGCCGAAGATGATGGCGAGCCTGGCAGTTTGAAAACCTACTGACTTACAGACGTCAAGAGTGTAAAAATGTAAAGGTAAAATGATATACACCAGAGGGCTTAGCTCCTTTTAAGTCAGTGAAACAGAAGTTAGAGCGTCTTCAGCTTCCATAGAGGAACATATTTCACAGTGAAACAGATTATTCGAGCAGCGTACAGTTACCGGAGGGATTTATATAAAGTCCTTCGCATTTGATTGGAACGCTAAAAAGTGGGCAGGCTTAGAGTTTGGTGTGACACAAAGATACGAAGGGTTGTTGACACACCAGGCCACAATTTTAACTTAAACGTTCACTATTTCCAATGGCCAGCAGGGGGCGACTCCTCTGGTTGCAAAAATAAGTTGGATTGTACATAAAGTATATGAGAAAGTTCAAACTTGTCATTGGATGTATTACTTCAGTAAACATTGTAAAAAAGAGTTTATAGTTTTAATCGCTAGTTTAAAGTGTCCTTCAAAACAGCATTATGTTCATTTCGTAAATTATGGTCCCATTTAAAGTAAAACGGACAATAAAGCAGGGTATGGTTAAGGGCGTGGCCACATTGACAGGATGCTGTCATTGTCCGGTCGGCGAGCTGTCCGTGTTTTTGTTGCGTTTCCATTGTTAACCCTTTCATAGTGTGTTTTCAGTTAATCAAAGTTTATTGTAACATTTTAGTGGCCTAAAAATGTCCAGAAAATACAAGAATCACAACAGCCTTAGTGCGCACATGGGAGATATTGACCTTCAGGGTTTTCTGACAGAAAGGGTGTATTTGAAGCCAGAACATGATATTTTTATAAACCTAACCACACGGGAGGAGAGATTCTTACATATACCTAAATTGCATATCTCGAGGCTTCAAATCCGATGTCCACAAACCAGTGGGACACATCAGAGAGACTACATCTCTGACTTATGTACAGTCTGTGCTCCACCTACACACCTGATTCACCTTTACTTCATTACTTAATTACTAAATTAATTGTTTGGTCATAAAATAAAAAAAATGTATTAAATAAATTCAAAAATGTTTCCCAGAGTCCAAGCTGACATCTACAAAAAAATGCACTTTTGTCTGACCAACCCCCCAAAATCCAAAAGATAATTTGCAATGATATAGGACAGAGATCAAAACTGTATATCTTAACATCAAAGAGGCTGTAGCACCAAAGACTATATTCTGCATTTTCCTTTGAATAATATGTCAAATCAATGAAGTGAATATGAGAAAATGTTTGATCAAGACATGATTATGGTAAAAATGAATGAAGACCAAACAAAGTAGTTGATGCCAGCTGGTATTAAATAAAAAAAATGCAAAAAAAATGCATTGGAAGTCTTATTATGGAGTCATCATGGACACAAGTCAGTTCCGTCTGGTTGAATAATGGGACCTGCACGGCCTTCTGTTTTAGGCTTTTTATTTGGCACAGGGACGAGGTGAACTGTTAAAAGGGGAGCAGCCCCTCCCCAACAGAGAACACAATGTCCTGGGAGGCGGCAGGGCTGTGTGCTGTGGCCACTGTCCAGTCACCTCACCAGTCTCCACTCACACATCGCACAGCCTGCCAGTTCTGACTACACTTTCTCCTGGAAACTTGTTGGCTTAAATGTGTGGCAGCAGTGAAACTTGACTCCTCCTGCTCATGTCTAAGACGTCTCCACTGTTCTTTCCCTCTCATGTTTTCTCTTGGCACGTTAACATATTCTGCTGCAGCGCAAATACACTATTATGATTTGTTGACATAAGTTATTAAAAAACACTTAATGCCGATTCAATACATTGACTCCCCACATACAGACATGCGCATTGCACGTGTCTGTTTAAATGTGATAAACGTATTACGTCTGGACTAAATCCAAATGTTGAGAGATTGTATTGGATATGCACTGATTCCTTTTGATATTGGACACGCTACAAAGAAGAAAAATGATGTAAACTGTCATAAAAACGTCATAAAAATGTTACGAATGTTAAACAAGCTTTTATCTCGACCCGACTTGACTACAGCGAGGCGCTTCACGTAGGTGTTAGCCAGGCCTGCCTTCACGTTGGAGTTGTTCCAGAATCCCTCCATCACAGGATTAAATGACCACAAGCCCCTCGCTCTGACGTCTGTGGTCAATCCTTGGCGAGACCGGTTTTGACCCACGTGAAGGGCATCACAGGACCTCTGCTGAACCCCTTGCAGTTGCCAGGCAAACATGATGCAGTCAACATGGGACTGCTCTACATCCTGCAACACCTCGGTTCCCCACAGGCAACGACCCAGTTTGTGAACTTTAGCTTGGCGTTCAACACCGTCGTTCCAGAGATACTGCGGTCCAAACTCACGTCACAAACTTTCTGACAGACAGGAGGAGCAGGGGAGGCTGGGGGGGAAATCACATCCAGCACCCAGAGTAGACCATCGACACGGCGACCCCGCCAGAGATGTGTGCTCTCCCCACTGGTCTTTACTCTTTAGGCCAAGCGCTGCACCCACCTCAGGAGAACCGTCTGTTAAACTCTTGAAATTTGCAGACGATGCATGAATCATCGGCCATCATGGGATCCCTCATATCTCATAACACCAAGTGGACTTCTTACAAAGACACCATGAGGAAAAAGGCACAGTAGAAGATGTGCTTCATGCGGATTGGATGCCAAACAGGACAGTAAACAGACGACATCAGACAATCAGAACTACAGAGAAAGACATTAATGCCAGCCTTCCCTCCATACAGGAAACATCAATGTAGAGCCTGGATGGCCTGGACACAAACTGTTTTAACTTCTCCCCTCTGGGAGGCGCTAAAGAACATTGCACGCTGGAAGCAGCTTCTGATGAACACTATCCCAAACATCAGTCACTCACTATCAATAAATCCTGGAAGATCAAAATATCCACGGCTGCCACTGTAGATTATTATGCTACAGTTTTGAATGTACACATGTTTTAACATGTACAGCATCTGTCAATGTCAATTTGAATACTGTACATAAGCCAGATAAATTCCTTGTGTGTGCACACACTCGGCCAATAAATGATTCTGATTCTGAAAGCTGCAGCTCGTCTTTGAACAGGAAAACGCAGGCGAGTGCCTCTGTACTGGCTACCTTCACTGGCTCCATGTACATTTTAGGATTGATTTTAAGGTTTTATTGTGTACCTACAAATCCTCTCAGAGAACCTCTCTATGAGCTTTTACAACCATAGGTTCCCATCAACTACACTCGTTGACTTGTTGTCCAAATATTATAAATAATGTTTTATAAATACATTTGTAACTGTATGCTCCTGGTCCAATTAACTCACAGACTTAGATGGTATTTTGAGCAGTAGGTGGCAGCAGCAGTGTTTTCAGCCAACTTAGCATCCACGTGGAGCACGCAGGATGATTGTGGGGCAGAGTGGCGGTATTAAAGGTTAGAGGCATGCAAAGAAAGCTTAGTCACATGCTTTTAGATCTACAGAAGTAAATGTCAGTGTGGATCTCCTGAATGCCAAGAGGGGAATGGAAACAAGAGAGGTGCTGTCGGCATTAAGACAAAGTATGTGTGTGTATCTAGATGTGTAATGTTTATATATATATATATATATATATATATATATATATATATATATATATATATATATATATATATATATATATATATATATATATATATGCATTAATTAGCATGATATGTGAAACAGGTAAAGTGAGACTGAGTCATAACTAATTGTTTTGATGGAGGCAAATAACTGGAACAGAACTCCTCAGGTGAATATCAGCAGAAGCTCTCTTTCCCGTATCTTGAAATGTTTTTAGTCTCTTTTCACACCACATTCAATGTCACCTTTGTATTAATACTCCAATGCTAGCAAAGTTCACAGTAGCAAAGTATAAATCACTAGGTGGCAGCAACACACTACTATAACTGTCACCCTCAGGTAGAGCTGGTTGTAACGTCACAGCAGGTTCTCTCAACTCTGCACTCATAAACACCATCAACTCCTGATCTCATGTTGTATCCTTGCTGCTGCGGTCCTTAACGGAGTAAAACACTCATGCATCACGATTACCTGTCTCATCTTTCTTTTAAAAACTAAGCACCAACACTGCTGCTGGAAGGATCACCCACCATATGTTGGGCTAACTAATTAAATTAAATGTGACATTTAGCTTGAGGATAATGTGGGAAAAGTGAGTGCAAGGGTAAGCAGATATATTATATATGTATATATATATATATATATATATATATATATATATATATATATATATATATATATATATATATATATATATATATATATATATATATATATATATATTGTAAAGACAACACCGCAATGGTTTAAGATACTGTTTTTTGCCTCACCTCAGACAAAACTGAAATATGTCAAGAAATATTATTATAAGTACATATCAATAGCAGCTAAACTTGTTCACCTGTAGTAATAATTGTAAAGGTTGTAAAAGTCTAACTCAGTAACATTTCGAGTGCATGCATCTGGTATTCAAGGCCAATCCTGCGTCATAGCGTCTTCTAAAGACACTAAAAACAACATCAATGTGAATAGGCAGCAAATAAAGGACATTGCTGTGTCTAGTTTCATTTTTAATAACTTTACGTTTAATCAACCTCAACATTTCATTCAGCTGCGAAGCATCACCAATGACTATTCCTCTTGTCTAATAGGCCGTTTCCTACAAGGACACTGAGATTATGAAGTAAGGGAGGTTGTTAGCTGTTGCAGCTGCCGCCTTTCCCTCTGAAGACAGGATCTATTGTAACTGCTCAATGCATCCTGTTTAAAGTCCATCAAGAAGCATCACACAACTATTTATTGCTGAAAACTGTGATTTATATGATTTGATGCAATATCCACTATATTCCTATTCATCTCTCGTTGGAGATTAATGAAGTACTTTTCATTCATTCATTCATCTGATGCATTTGAAACGATCATAATCCTGCAGGATTTGCAGAAGTCAGCAAATCAAGCAAAGTCTTTACACTTTTGTTTTGTAATCTCTTAATAGGACATTTGACAATACAATTTGGTGAATTTCACCCGCCTTTGTCGTTCATTAAAACACACACACACACACACACACACACACACACACACACACACACACACACAGAAAGATACATTTTTACTTCATGAAACAATTCAAAAGTAAGCTGCAAAATATTCAACGCCCTACTAATTCAACAACCACCATTACGATGAGGTTAACATTCTAGTCATGTTCCGTTTGACAGAAATGTGTGAGTGTTCCTCAGCTAATGTGTGTGCGTCATTCAATGAGTCAAACAGCCGCTATGTACCTGAATGGCAGGTGGAGTGGAGGCTCTGTGCTTCCTCCTGCAGCAGAGTAAATCCCGCAGCCGGCTCCAGAGGTAGGAGGCCACCAGACACATGCTGCTGAGGAGCCAAGCGTCCCAGCCAGCGACACAGCTCTCCATGGCTTTAACTTTACTCTCCATGCCGGAGCCTTGCGTTTCCTATCTTTAACTACAAAGGCGCTCTGGGAGCTTATGGAAGAAGAGTTTCAAGAGGAGAGTAAGAAGAGACGACGAGGACCAAACGGAGCTACCCTCCACAGCCTCTGCTAATTCAGTCAACACTCACATCAGCACTTAGAGCCAAAGGACGGGCAGTTTGTCCTCGTGATAAAAGAGTGACAGGTGCCAGCAAAGGGTGTCGAGCTCACTCGGAGACCATCTCCTTCTTACAGCATCTAATCCTTCCATCTTTAATAAAAAGCAGTTTATTCTGCACTCAGAAAATATCGGAATGAATGAAACATTTCTCCAACAGCGAAAAGTATCTTTAACAGTGCTGACATTGAAAAGTGATGCTACTATGATCGGGGGTCTTCTTCCTGTGGACAGACACTTGGATGTGGTGTAAACAAATACCCTGTGCTATTGGATTACTGCTCCAAATGTCATGCAGACTATCACCATGGGAGCTTCAACTCAAAGCTCTGAACTGAGCCATTTTATATCATGTTATATTATTTAAACCCCAAAGTATTGTGTAAATACTAAAATAACATTATTAAATGGCAATCCAAATGAAAAATTAAGTGGAAGATAAATCTATGAATAAGCAATCTCTCAGGACTTTTACACTCAAACACATAATCTCTGTATTGTGCAACAACGGCCCTTTGGCTGTGAAAGCCATATGGCCACAAGTTCAGGAATGCATCATCTGGCTGACAGCGGCCAATCACAGCTATGTACAGCATGTCTGGAAAGCGCCCCGGCCTCCTCAGGCTTCGGCCTCGGCTCTGCCAAATACAATAATGAACTCACTCCTGGTGGTGCGCTCGCTGCTCAAATGAATCTCTTGGCTGGGGGAGAAAAGCAAAAGTGGTCTTTGATTACTCACAATGTCTCAGTTTGCTTTAGAGTAGATTCCTCACGTTGCAACTGCAGCAAATGTAGTTAGTTGAATCCAAGACTAAATGTTTGACGAGATGATGAAAGGTCTTTACAGGTCTTAACAGTTCCTTCTGTGTTATTGGAATTATTCACAATGGAAAGTGTGAATTTTGTGAAGAATAAGAAACTGTGCACCGTGTTTTATTGTCAAAATTTCAATTCAGCAAGACATGTTTTAAAAATGAACGTAGAGAGATCAGAGAGGAACATATAATAAATGTACTTTAGAAAAGCTTTAGTAACAAATATAATTAGGATCAACGGGACTAATGGATAGAACTTTATACTTTTTACTCTACTTCTATGTATTTATATTTATTCCTGGGTCCACACGCCAGATTAGTATGCGGCGGTAATGCACCGGAAAGCTGTTTACCAAACGCCATTAAAATAAGAGAAGAAGAAGAAGAAGAAGAAGAAGAAGAAGAAGAAGAAGAAGAAGAAGAAGGTTTTTGTTAAATTGTTCTGTGTGTTTGTTTTTTGTTGTTTTTTGTTTGTGTACTGTTTTGTTTTGTTTGTTTCTTAGTTAGTTATAACAGTTATTCCTGAATCTGCACACTCCGATACAGTAGGTGGCGGTATACACCTAGGAAATTTGGTTGCGATTTGCCTGTCAAATTTATAGAAGAAGAACAGGAAGACTGAGGAAGTAGCTAAAGAAGGAAGAAGAAGCATCTAGCTGGTTGTTTACCTCACTGCGGTTAAAAAAAGAGGTATCGTTAACGTTTCGCTGACAAGTTATTGATCCGGGAAGTTTGCCTCTGTGAATATAGCAAATATAACAGTTTCACGTTTGATAATACTGCTTGGCAGTACGTGTACGTTAATACAGATCCTTGACGTCCTCTGGCTTTTAGTGCATACAACACTTTTCTCTCCGTAACTTCTGAGTGAAATGAACATGGTTGTGTGTGTAAAATGCACCGTAAACGTCTCTCACTAGTTTAACTAACACCCCGCTAGCTTGCTAATGTTAGCTCTTATGGTTCAGAGGAGGAGCCAGTACTTATCGACCAAAGTCCGGATTTTTCTTTTTACCCTTTCGATTCGAGTGAACAGCTGGAAATAAAATAAAATCACATGATTTTGCTGCCGTTCGTTGAATGCTGTGTTTCTCAAGAACATTCGGTTGTGTTTGCTTTGTTTGGACAGGAGCATCCACTCACCCAGGCAGGAAAACAAAGGCAGGACAGTGGTGTAATGTCAGCTGACGCCCCCCTGCTGCTGAGCTGCTGATCGTCCCCTCCATCATCATCATCATCATCATCATCATCATGTCTCTGGGCAACAACCCTCACCTGCTGCTGGGCAGGATTCGCTTTCTCAACAGGTGTATCGAGTGTTTCAAGAGGGGCGAAGTGGTGCCGGAGTGTCTGTGTTATGTCCCCAAAGAGGTGTGCTACAAGATCTGCAAGGATTCATCGTCCACCTCCTCAGCCTCCACCGGGGCATCTACAGGAGGCTCCACCGTGGGGAAAACGCTCGTCTCTGTCTATGAGAGCCCACACCAGACTCCACACAATAAGAAATTAGGCAAGTACAACATAGAACCAAAGAAAGGCACTTGTATCCGGACAACAGGGGAGGAATACTGCAACAGCCAGGGCCTGTGGGTCAAAATCAATAAGGTAAGATTCTCTCTCCTTGCCAAGTTGCACTCACTGAACCAGAGCCATTAAACTACTGAGAGCCATGCAAACTGCTCTACTTGACTAATGTACCTATTGGTATGGAATATGTATTAGTCTACATTATTTTCCTCTTTTCTGTCACATGTTCTCTACATTAGAAAACGTGCGATAGTTGTAGTCATTTGTTTTCGATATATAAACATGCTTTCGTACAACTGTTAATAAATTGTAGAAAATATCACAGACTGCCTTTTTTTGAAATAATACATTTCAAACAGAATGGTTCAAATCCAGCTGAATTGAATTAAGTTTTACTGTGTCAAGTTTGGATGTTGTCCAAAAATAAATGTTGGTTTGTATAATAGCTGGTTGGATGAGTAAATAATAAAGACTTGATAGTAAAATGATAAAGAGATCAAGAGTCCAACTTAAACTGATTTAGACAAAATTTGTTGAAATTGGAAAAAGGATAATGTTTCATCGTCCACATTAGAGTGTCACTGCAGCAAAATATACTGTTTCTTTCACATTACTTCCACTTCTAATACAAACAATTTTGTGTGTTCTAAAAGTTTAAAACTCTTCTGTTAAATCACACTTATAAATAAAAATATTAATAATAGTATTAATAATACATAATTGAGAATATCAGCTGAAAATGAATGTTGCATTTTGGCATCTAACTATTTTGTGGAATTGACATCACATTCGGCACAACTCTGCATTGTCCATCTTTGGCTAGGATGCTTTTGTTACCTGTTTCTTCAGTTTAGATGATTTGTGGTGGGAAACGTGTTGACTTAACGATCCATCTCTGCGTCCAGGAGCAACTGGAAGAGCACCGTCCGGGCCAGGAGCTCGAGGAAGGCTGGATCCTGGTGTGTAAACACACCGAGGGAGGCGACAGGCTGGTGCCGGTGGAGTCACCGGAGACCATCAGCCGTCAACAGCAGCTCTTCGGCTACGACCACAAGCCCTGCAACAGGTGGGAGCAGGTGGTCAGTGTGGAGAACGCACTTTACATGGGCTCCAAACCCAAAATCGCTGAGTGTGATGACGCTGCCGTCCAGAAGCTAAGGTGAGCATGTTTGTGATGAATCAGATGAGAGAGTCGAGACTTTTTGAGTTGTGTTTGAGCAGGTTGTCAAATTAAGCTGTTGCTGTTCCCTTTCAAATACTCAAGGTATGTTCCTCCCACCTGGACATATGAATGTGACGAGGACTTGGTGCATTACTTCTATGACCACATCGGGAAAGAGGATGAGAATCTGGGCAGTGTGAAGCAGTGCGTGACCAGCATTGATGTTTCCTCATGTTCGGTGAGTCACATCACTGGGGTATTTGTATTTATTAGTTTTTCCTGTTCCAAACTGTCCAGACTTGGATTTGAAATCCATAGCTGTGTACATTTTCTAGACTTGAGAATAAAACTGTATGAGTATTAAAGGCAAGCAAACATTCAGTCTGTTTATCTTCTACTTTTTTTCTTCACCTCCTATGATTTAACAGACTCAATTTAATTGATTGTTACTCTGTGTTCCTGTGAAAAAGGAGTGATAACGCGTCAGTAAGTGAAGGGTTTAATACATGGCATTACCTTGATATTGGCTGACAGGAGGATCCAAATGGAGGAGCGAGCTGTCTGACAGACGGCGACACTGAAACTTACTGGGAGAGCGACGGCATGCAGGGACAACACTGGATCCGCCTGCACATGAAGAGAGGCACCGTGGTCAAGTAAGCGAGCTGCTGAGCAACAGCAAAGTGTCGCAAGGAACTGTCGTGTGTGTGTTTTTAGTTTAGTCACTTAATATTTTAGTTAACTTTTGTTAACTTGTTACCTTTGGCGATTTCTGCGCTCTCCAAGTGGGCTGCTAGTTCTATATCATATTTAAATGTTGCAATAAGTTATTTCTTAACTGCATGTACTTTTACGATGCAATGTGTAAGACTTTTGACCGGGGTGTGAGGACCAACTCAAGATTAAAGGATCATTAATTATCATATTGCAACAGATTGTTGCGCAACGAAATGCAGTTGTGGCCTAGTCCCTTTATGCTACATATGAAGACCATGACAAAACAAAGTTGTGCAATCACAGAGTGCATTTCTCTGGACAGATATTATGGCCAGCATCTCAACATAAAGAAAGTTCTGAATTCTGTCCTGTGGTAAATTGTAGATGTTGCTTCTCTTTGCTCTCCAGTAAGCTGATATTGACAGTGGACTCGACAGACGACAACTACATGCCCAAACGAGCCACAGTGTATGGAGGAGAGGGAGACAATCTGAAGAAGCTGAGTGACGTCACCTTAGACGAGTGAGCCCTTTTATTTAAATTATTATTATTAATATTATTATATTATCAGGTTTAAATGCAGTAAATATTTTTGGTGAATTGTAATTTTAGGAACCTCCCTATTATTACAACCGACAAAATCTAATCTGTTTAATAAAAAGTCAATATCAATCTGATATATTGGTCTAGCCTCATTTAGAAAAGGGATGCTCTGCTCAATAATCAAAATCTATCTTTGCTTGATGAAAGTAGAAATATAAAGAATTTATTTGTAATTATGAAGCATATGTGCTTTTTTTCCCGCCTGTAGCAACCTGATTGGAGAAGTATGTGTGCTGGAGGATATGACGTCCCACCTGCCTGTAATTGAGGTCCGGATTGAGGAATGTAGAGGTATGGCTTTTTTCGGATGTTTCTATGGAAATTTGACCAGATATCTTCTGTGATTTTAAAACGCTTCAATACACTGTGTGTGGTTCTTTGGCTGCAAAAGCTTCTGTCGTGTTGTAATGTACCTGAAATAAAATGTTTGGCTCTACAGATGAGGGCATAGATGTCCGGATTCGAGGTTTGAAGATCAAGTCATCATGTGAAAGAGACCTGGGTCTGAACGCTGATGTTTTCCAGTCCTCTAACCTGGTGCGTTACCCCCGTCTGCAGGGCAACACGCCCGACGTCCTGTACCGCAGAGCACTGGTCCTCCAGAGGTAACATTCATCTTACTGCCATGGCTCTTACAGTCAGGAAATATCACAAAGTGAAATCTTTATCACCTAATTGTGGTGTTTTTTTTATAAAGTTTCCAGGAAGTTTTAGAATTGTCACGATAATTCCAGTAGTTTTTAATGAACCAATGACTCTAAAGTTATATAAACCTACGAAGTCGGATGCAGTGCTGTGATTGTCTTCACTACTTCAAAGCATTACGCATTTCTCAATGTTCAAGTTTTATTTTTCTGTCTCGCTCTCCGCAGGTTCATATGTCTCCTGGACAGTGTGCTCCCACACTTGGTACCAGCCTGGGACTATAGTCTGGGTACCTTCAACCAGATCAAAGTAAGTCATTGTGGAGTTTTCTTAAATATACTAAACTGACAATGAATAAAAAATAGGCCATAAGCAGTGATAAACTGATACTTTAAAACCTGATAGTAGGTCATACTAACATAATGTGCTGATTTACTGATGCATCTGTACTAATACTTAAAAAACTTTAAAAGCTCCCACAATGACTTTCTTTGGCGCCCTCTAGAGCATAAAGCAGTTCCTGCTACTGTCCAAACGCCGCTCAGCCCTCATCACGCAGTGCCTGAAGGACTCAGAGACCAGTAAGCCAAACTTCATGCCCCGGCTGTACATCAACAGACGTCTTGCCATGGAGCACAGAGACAACCCCTCTCTGGAAACCAGCTGCAAGAACGCTGTTTTCAATCAGGTATAAAACACTTTAAGTAGTTACGTCTCCACCTTCGGTGTGATGAGATGTATTTATACAAAAAGGACAGTTAGGGAATTCTGGCTGGAGAAACATGAGTCTGGTTTCATCAATTATGGGTGCATTATGGGTGCTGTTATTCGTAGCCTTACGATTTTTATTTTTCTCCTTCCAGGTGTATGAAGGCCTCAAGCCGTCTGACAAATTTGAGAAGACTTTGGATTATAGGTGAGCAGGCTGCTCAGGCACATCTGACATTTCTTGCCTGAATATAACTGAAACTCGTTGGCATTAAAGTCTAAATTGACCATCTTTCCTCTTGGTTTGTCAGATGGCCTGCCCGCTATGACCAGTGGTGGGAATGTAAGTTCATTGCAGAGGGAATCATTGACCAGGGAGGCGGATTTCGGGACAGCCTGGCAGACATGTCTGAGGAGCTGTGCCCCAGCTCAGCTGAGTGTCCAATGCCTCTGCCATTCTTCAGCCGCACGTCCAACCAGGTAATCACGGACCATTGTTGCCTTCATTTATTATTTTTTTTACTGTAGATTTGACCGGACAGTGTGCTGATTGGCTTTGCCTTTCTTTTTGCCCGCTGGTCTCTTAGGGCTCGTTGGAGGCCAGAGACTACTACGTCCCCAACCCATCCTGTAAAGAGTTCCAAAAGTATGACTGGATCGGTCAGCTCATGGGAGCTGCTCTCAGAGGGAAAGACTTCTTGGTGAGTGATGCTCATTCTCCATCTATTGTAGGTCTTTAACAATGCTGTAAAGAAGGAATGAGTGGATGTAAAGGCTTGATTCTCTGGCTGCTTCTGTGTCCAACCCTGTAGGTCTTGGCTCTGCCCGGGCTCGTGTGGAAGCAGCTGACTGGGGAGGCGGTCAGCTGGAATAAAGATTTCCCAGCTGTCGATTCTGTTCTGGTGAGGACATTCAAACAATTACACCTGCTTAACATGCGATGTTACATCAATTTTAGGCTCTGCAGACTGAGTTTCAAGTTTGTACAGCACATTAAGTCTGGAACCTTCTGCGGGCCAGAATTGTCAAGATCAATATTTGAAGTTTTATTAGAATGCGTTGCTACTGAGATCCTTATTGCTTCACAGATTGAAGTTCACTTAAATGACCAATGCATGTCATTGTATTGCAATTACATAATTGAGAATTTGACAAATGGCCTGTAAAGCATGCCACCTTCTTGTATCTTTTCCATTTCTGCATTCCAATAGAAGGGGAAAAAAATGTTTAACTTCTTGTTTGGCCACTAGTGACGTTGTCTCAAGTTAAATTTGGATGTGTGTTCAGGTGAACCTGCTGGAGGCCATGGAGAATTTGGACCAGGAGACGTATGAGTTTAGGTTTGGTGAGGAGTTGGTGTACACCACCCTGCTGAGCGACGGCCAGATGGTGGAGCTCATCCCCGGTGGCAGTAATGTGGCTGTTCGCTACGAGGACCGCAGCGAGTTTGTCCGCCTGGTGCAGAAGGCTCGGCTGGAGGAGAGCAAGAAGCAGGTAGGACTTCCTTCCTTCCTATACATTGCTACTACAAGTGTGGTTTGCTTTTATTCTGACGTATTAACTCATCCAGTAATTCTGGTGTGTTTAAAGTGGCTGAATCATTGAATTGCGTTCATGCGCCCCATTGTCTGTTTGTGTGTTACAGATTGTAGCCATGCAGGCAGGGCTGCTAAAGGTGGTTCCTCAGGCGGTGCTTGACCTGCTCACCTGGCAGGAAGTGGAAAAGAAAGTGTGTGGAGACCCTGAGATCACTGTGGAGGCCCTGAAACGACTGAGTGAGTGTCCAGCTTAGAGAGTATTTTAGACAATAAACATACAATTTCTGCATTGATTTCTGCAGTCACACAATTTCTGCATTGCTAGCAGTCAGTGGTGGGCCGTCAGGGCCCGCTGAGCCTTCTCTGCTGGCCTAAACAAAATCACAAAGTTATAGCTATTTTATAATGTAATTGTTTTTCACAAATACACTACGTGTATTATAATTATTTGTCCCTATTAGCTTATTTTCTCATTGACCAGCGCCTGGTGTCCCGGTTGACTGAGTGACCAAAACCATGGCCCGCCACTGCTAGCAGTCCACTACTTTGGTCCAGACTTAAATAACTCAACAATTATTAGTTGTACTTGTATCCATGATGACAATATAATGTATCCTTTAAGTCAAAAAAGACATAAACAAGCCAAAACATTTACTCTGATTATCCAAACCACGTCATTTGGAGGATAAATTGAAATTTAAGTCAATTAAACCCAAATTGAGCATTTCAGAAGCAAGCTACCAAGCTACTAATTAAGTTTGGGAAAAGATTATAGATTGTCCTCAATTAAGTATTGTATTCAGGACTCAGTCATGTTTTTTCTCTATCTCCCAATTAGCACGCTATGAGGACCTGGAACAAAGTGACGTCAGAGTGCAATACTTATGGGAAGCACTGACAAGCTTCACCAATGGTCAGTTCACATTTACTTGTCAACATTTTACAAAGTATGTGTCATGCTGGAATATCCACATACACCTTTGCTATACTGAAGAAAGGAGCGACATTAATCAACAATGCTTTTAAAATTTGCTTTCAGAGGATCGCAGCAGGTTTCTGAGGTTTGTAACTGGTCGAAGTCGTCTCCCTGCACCCATCTACGTCTTTCCTGATAAACAAGGGTGAGTGCAAGTGCATCCCTTACATGTAAGGATGACAGTTTAAAAAAAAAAGTTAGCAAGCCAAACGCTTACAATAGAACATGATGCTATTCATTTTTGGGTTTCCTGATTTAGCTCCGAAACGACCGATGCTCTTCCACAGTCCTCCACCTGTTCCAGCACTCTTTATTTACCCAACTACCCAAGGTATACCAACGTTCTGTGTTTTATACATGCGGAATGTGTTACAATTGTGTTAAATATGTACGATATAGTATTATTGGCGCTATACCAAAAATCTATTTAAATACCAGTTGCTGTCATAGTCTATCTGACACTTAATTCAATTCATATATTGCTCTATATCAAGCTCTTTGCTTTTTAAAAAACTGCTCTTTATTGACAGTAATTTTACATTTAAAGCCTCCAATCCTTCCCTGTCCTCTTTTTCATTCTGTCCTGCAGTGCAAAAGTGTGTGAGGAGAAGCTGCGTTACGCTGCTTACAATTGTGTGGCCATCGACACCGACATGAGCCCCTGGGAAGAGTGATCTGTCGACTGCTTCACTGAACCAACACTTTACAAATCAGTGTTTATGGAAAGCAATCTTGTCATGTGTATCACCATATCTACACAACCGCCAATTAATCTTAGCTGTATATAATAAATAACTGGAAACATGGAAATGACTTTGTTTTTTATTTCTTTATTGTATTGTTCTGAATTGGTACAAACTTGAGATGGCAGTTTAGTAACTTTCTGAACATCAAACCACTGCATTCAAAGAGGGTACACAAAATAAATCTGTTTAACTTTGACATACAAAACCAGTACATTATATTAAAGTTGACCCCAAAAGTTCAGTCATGACCTTGGAAATAGTAGTTTGATAAAATGTCCTCTTACTAATTTTTCACAGATATATTAAAATAATAAAAAATGATATTTTTATATCTATATCAATTTAAGACACGAGAGGAGTGTGTGCAATGAGAAAATACGCTAGTAGGGGGGAAATAATTATAATATAGTATTATAAATAATAATAATTATAAATATGTATTGTTATAGATTAGTAAACCAACATTAATTAAATTTAGCCCTACATTTACCCACTGCAATAGTAGTACACATTCATTTATAAATAATTATAATCAATCAATATAATATTTGTAAATGGACCTTTGTCCATAGTGAGGCTAATTTTACTTTTGCCCTTGTAGTATATTGTGATGCTAATATTTTAGTACTAAAAGTAGAATTTTCATTACAGGACTTGAACTTGTGACAGATTATTTCCATACTGTGATATTACTCGATTCTTCTTCCACTGCATTTATTGTCAATAATTCAAAGGTACTCATCCAGGTTTGGATAATCTTAAAACGACAGAAGCCATAAAAAAAACTCACTCACGAGAATACCGTATAGTGTGGCTTGATTTCTCGCGAGAATACGTTGCTTCAAACCTTCCCATGAGCCATTGCGGTTCCTCTTTCTAGCCGGCGCCTGAGAATGGGTACGTGTTTTCATGCTCGGGTCGGAGAGAGAATCCTTGTCCATCTGATGTTTTATCGAAGGAATATTTCTATAATGGTTTGCTATCTTGTTGCTAAATGTTATTTGAAGAGCTGTATCTTTAACTTAGCTGTCTACAGTCAGTTTATTGTATTTTATTGAAGAAATCTGTGAAGGATGTGTGTACTGCTCCAAGATGGCTGCACTCGTTGACCATGGCGTTAGCGTGTAATGCTCAATGTGATAGAAAACGGCACAATTTGCTGTTCGTTTATAATAATTTAAGGTGCTTTCAGCGTTGTTGTAACTCTGCCGTTACGGAGTTGTGTTCATAGTTTGTATAAGCGCCAGGCGAGTGGAAAGTCAATGTTAATGTTAGCATTAGCTAGCAGGATGGCGGCGTACATGTCACGCTGCCTCACGGAAACTCTGAAAGTAATTCTTTACAATAATTTATTTTAAATTAAATTGGCCACATTTAACATGTGAACGTTATATATCTATAACTACTGTCACGTTAAAAGAGGCTCATCTTGCATACACGCATTGCATGTTCTTAAAAGTCCACCGTATAATTTTGAGGGCCCAAAATTGGCACTTTAGAGTACTAGGTGTATCACATGTTCTATTCCGTTCAGTAGAATATTAAACTTCTGAAGGAAGTTTTGAGATAATTTAACCCTTAAGCGTAGTTCACCACTTTATTCAAACAAAAGATCTGCAGGCACCATTCAGTTGAGAAGTGACCGTACATTTGCTTGAGCGAAATGATGAACTAAAGGAATCCATAATTACAATTGCGGAAAATACCTTGGAGAACTGATTGCTCAAGCATAGACAACGTTGTGCTGAGTCTCCTGTGAGTTATCCAATGATCTTAACACCTGTTTTTGTATCATTATTCAGGTATCTCAAGGGATAACTGGCATAAACGCCGTAAGACCGGTGGTAAACGCAAGCCCTACCACAAGAAAAGGAAGTATGAGCTTGGACGCCCGCCTGCAAACACAAAAGTATGTATTGCAGTCTTTACCTGCTCTAAAAAAATATATATATTTTATGTAGCGTGGTTGATGAAAACATGACCTTAGGTATGTCTTTTTGAGCCGTCTTGGTTCAAAGTTCTGGACTTACCAATGTTAGGACTTGTCATAGTTACACTGACACGCTTCAGTATATGTGCATATTACTTTTTTCTAAAAATCCATCTGACTTGTATCTCTGCACAACATCAAAGCATAAGTGTACAAATTGCATCAATACTAAAATATGTCTATTTCTCTAGATTGGACCTCGTCGCATCCACACGGTGAGGGTCCGTGGTGGGAACAAGAAGTATCGTGCTCTGAGGGTGGATGTTGGTAACTTCTCATGGGGCTCTGAGTGTAAGTTAATTCAAAATGATACTTTATTTGCATCACAATGCTTAGATGTTACACATGTCTTTCTATGAGGATAACCTTGTCCAGTTCTGCTACAGAATTTAAATGGTGATACCAAGACACCTGAGAAAGATCTTTGTCCTATGTGTTGCACTTTTAAATATCTATCTAGTTATTGGTTAACCAGAATGAGGAGAAGTTGCTGTTGCTAATGGCTTTTGTTTGTGTACACAGGCTGCACACGCAAGACCAGGATCATTGATGTTGTCTACAATGCCTCCAACAACGAGCTGGTCAGAACCAAGACCCTGGTGAAGAACTGCATCGTCCTCGTTGACAGCCTTCCCTACAGGCAGTGGTATGAGGCACACTTTGCCACTCCCCTGGGGCGCAAGAAGGGAGCTAAACTGGTATGTGTAAAATAATTCAATCTTTCATACATCTTGTTTTAATTCAGTTGTGAAATATAAATAACTGCATCACACCTTGTTTTTTTTTGTGGGTTTGTATAAACCATGGTCCTTGCATCATAACCTATAAACGGTTAAAATGCCTACAGTGAAATATATATAAAAAGGAGGCGTGTGTTCAGATATTTGGAAAAGGCATCTTTGTCTTATCTACACAAATGACACATTGAGCAGTACTTGAGCTTGATGCTAAAGAGATCCATACATCTGAGAATGATGGTCCTATATGTTGCCCAAATGAGATTCTGCAATTGCATCATGCCCTTATTTCGCTTTGAATGTTTACTGGGTTTTATAAAAGGGCTCTTTCAAGCCAGTTCATAAAGTTACAACCGGGATCATTTGCTGAGATGCTTTCATGGGGCCTTTGTTATATGATGCTGTCAGACCTGGTAAATGTCTTTCCATGAAGATAACTTTGTCCAGTTCTGCTACTGAATGAAAGTGATGATAATAACGACTCTGAGAAAGACACTTTACCTAGACAGCCTTCCTCTGCAGTATGAAATGGATTGTATATCAACTACTGTTCATAACGCAGTGTTTAATGTCCAGCTAATACTTCATTTCCCCCGCTTCTCTAGACCCCTGAGGAGGAGGAAGTCCTGAACAAGAAAAGGTCAAAGAGGACCCAGAAGAAGTACGATGAGCGTAAAAAGACAGCCAAGATCAGCACCCTCTTGGAAGAACAGTTCCAGCAGGGAAAGCTGCTTGGTAAGACAACATGTGTAATAGTAGCTATCCTAAAGATTATTTTTGTGATATCTTTGACATTGTTATTTCTTGGGCATCCGGCAACATTTTTAGTGAACTTTTTAAGGCAATATTTCTTGTTTACTTTTTAGGGATGTGTAAATGTGCCGATCTGATCCTGTGGGTTGAAGTTTGAAACTCAGTCCGCACTCATTTAGACTGAAATGGCTTCATGCAACCAGGGTCACAAGATGCACTTTCTTTTCATGGCATTTCTTACGAGTGCTCTGATCTGGTGCACGTCTTTCCATGAAGATAACCTTGTCCAGTTCTGCTACTGAATGACAGTGATGATAATAACGACTCTGAGAAAGACTTGTTACCTCCATAATCGTCTGCTGCAGTTTTAATCTACTCCGTCTGGGGGTTGACGTTTTGAAAGTTTCAATATCAAAACTTGCCCCATACACCACTGTTGCCTTAAGAAGGCACTTGTCTGTTGTGTGGCAGACGAATGACTATTTGTACGAAGTGCCTTCGTGTGTAGATTTGAATAGCTGAGGCAACCTTCGACTGGCTGTGAAAGAACCCCAAAAGATGCACTTTGTCACTTGTAATCTTGTATAATTTATTTACTAGTCTATCTTCTATGGTACTTGTTTTATAATCCATCAATATTAACAGTACAGTGTCTTGGCATGCCTGCAATCACAAAACAGCCCTCGCCCTGAGATTATTTGATTCACACACTTTTTCCTTAATCTCTTGATAGTTAATCTAACTCATCACTGATAATTTTCCCCCCTCTTCCCTCCTACAGCTTGCATCGCCTCCAGGCCTGGCCAGTGCGGCAGGGCAGACGGCTACATCCTAGAGGGAAAGGAGCTTGAGTTCTACCTGAGGAAGATCAAGGCCAAGAAAGGCAAATAGATGTTCAGCTGTTTGATACTTCAATAAAACATCCAAACACCCCAAACTGTCTGTTGCCACTACCTTACTCTGTTTATTGATGTAAATCTCCCTTAAGTGTCTAAACTTGGCCACAATATATACAATGGCATTTGTTTTTAATCTAATCAGCGGGACTTGAGGACATGAGACTGGAAAAAATAAAGCACAAAACAAACAAAATTTCTATTCAATTTAATTTTACACATGACTAGAGAGATGAATGGTAGGAGGCTGAGTGTCTACTGGAAGATGAAATGCACAATTTAGTCTACATCAGTGGGTCATATGTTGAACACTAAAATGTAGTATTTGTGACCAAATGAATATTGTCTTTTAAATGAATATTGAGTTTCATTGCAAAGAAGGAAAGACTGCCAATGTAACTATATCAGGTGTACAAAATTACCATATTTTGATGTTACTGGTAAGGATCATCTGAAGGGAAATTAATGGTGTGTGTATACACGCTGCGGGTAAAATAAGTTTTGAACACGTCAGCACTTTTCTCACTAAATATATTTCTCAAGTTTGAGTATATATATTTATAACTATGTCCCGCCTTTAAATTTATTGGAGTAAAAATTAAGTTTTCCTCTGAAATATAAAACTATGAAGTACTTTCGAGAGTACTGTAGTACTTAGGCTTCAAAACACAAATGTAAACTGACAACCAAACAAAATCTACATGGGCATCTTACTTGGTTTATAGACGGTCTATCATCTATTATAGTATGATTCTGTGTTGTGTATCTTCTGTTCACTCATTCGAACATCAGTAATGATGCCAATTACACGTTTGGTTGATTATTAAAATTGATCAGTTAAATCTAGTGTCGTTGGCTGATTCTGCATTTTTACTCTAGACTTTAGGAATCACCTTAATGTCTGCTTTAATGGATAAGGTCTAAAACTGGAGTGTTGTCATGAAAGGACAGTAAAACAATACAACTATGCAGTATTTCCCAGCATGTTTCAATACAATGCAAGACCTTTTATTTTCCCTATGATACTCAGAGAAAACACAGTAACTGCATAGGACTAACTATACTTTTAACAAAAGGAGTGCAAAGTTCATGGAATTGGTTTGTTTCATAAATGGACAAATGTGATCTGATCCTGTTGTGGATGACTGAGGATTTGCAGCTATGGTCGTAAGTAGTTTTGCTCCCATAGCAACACCTGTTGCAAACGATTAACCTTCATTGTCAAATCAGACATGTCAACTGCTTGGTGCATCTCTTATTCATTATAAGAAATAAACACGGTCTTGCAAAAATTTACCACAAGGATAATATTGACCATTTAAAGCCACAGGGGTTATGGAAGTAAAGGCTGCATCGAGAGATTAAATCGGGACGTGTGTGCCAAGAAATATCCAACAAGTAACACATTTTATTTCTCATACCATAGAGCAGACAGTGTCCGAGGCCATTCATGTTGTAGAAAAAGGTGTCATCCCTTCACCACTCTATTGTTGTGCATGATGAGCGAGCAAGGAGCCTATACCACTTCTCTAAATGAAGGAAACTAAAAAGATCAAAAGCATGGTTTCTCCAACTAAAAAGTGTTTGTCTTTGTTCAAACACAAGAAACTGGCATGGACAAACATGTAATACCAAGTGAGTTCAACAAACCCCCGGTATCTTTACCTTGTCCGGCTTAACTAACCCTAACAGTGGAGATCCACTGGACGGTCCTATGGCGGCGTTCACATAAAGGTAAAGATGTTAGCGTTTAAAAGTTTACTGTCAGCAGGGCAGAATTTCACAATCAGAATTAGCTTTATTGGCCATAGGCTTAGGCATACAAGGAATTCGACTCCGTTTTCTCCATTGATACATACAGAAATAGCCACAAAAAAAACAAGGACAACTAAGTAAATTAGACTTCAGCATAAACATTTTTAGGAATGTAGTTTGATGTTAAGCTCACCTGGAATGTACATATTGATAAAATGGTTAATAAATATAAGAAAGTTTTAAATGCCATTGGAGTTCAGAATAATACAGACAATGATGACGTATTGGGTCAGTTTACAAGGATAGAACAGCCATCCGACAAAAAGTGCAATTGAGCCAGAACATGACAAAACGCCAACCAAGAGCTTTGGTTGTGTTTGTTGTTGTTGTTTCGAATGTAAGCACCACCCGCCAAGACAAATTCTCTACATGTGTAACATACCGAGCAAATGAATGGTTCTGATTGTGATTTTGATTGCTCAGGAGAAGGCTGGGGAATTAGATTCATTGGATAGGAGGTATTCTCCATCAGTGGTTCTGCCAACTATTCCTCCATTGGTTACTGCCACAGCATGAAATTGGTCTTGCCTCCTTGAAGTGATATCCTAAAAGTTGATTTTTGCATTTGTGTAGTATGATGGACATATTTGATGTGCGATGTTACTTCTGTGTGTGTGTGTGTGTGTGTGTGTGTGTGTGTGTGTGTGTGTGTGTGTGTGTGTGTGTGTGAATACATTTAAATACATTTGAGAATTTGAAAATGTTCCTCGATTTGGGTCGCGGCTTGTAGGGCCTGGTTATCAGTGGAAGGGGGTTTCTCTCGGATTTAACACTAGTTCTTGCATTACATTGGGTGGAGGACGTTAGTCCAGAGAGAAATGACATTAGACTCGTGAAGTGCGAACAAGTTTGACATTTTGCCACTCCAGAAGCAGAGATGATTTGCTGTGTTGGAGTCGATGCCAATGAGAAGGCGGATAACGCAGTAAAAAGGGCTCTGAAGAGTGGGAGAAATATCGTTAATTTTTATTTGTCTGTTTGTATGTTTGGTTTTCATTTGGGTTTTGTATAAGATATATTTACTTTGATTAAGTCCACACTCCAGATTAGTGGGTGGCGGTAATGCACCCGAAAGCAGTTTGCCAACCGCCATAAAAAGTAAAAGAAGAAGATGATGCTGCAGAAGAAGAAGAAGAAATGTTCCGGATACGAGCACAACATGTGATAAATCCCGCTGCTGTGATTGGCTGAGAGGCGCACGTTCTATGTATGTAGGTCGGACAGTAGATTCAGTACAGTCTGGTATGCGGCGTGTGCACTATCAACACTTCACAATGCTCTTCAAAAAGGTACGTATCATTAAAATACCTTAATTCCACCATAACATTTTCATAGTTATAACACATATACATTTGTTTTTGAGTAAATCTGCTCGAGGCTTCGCTAACAAGGTTAATGTTAACGTTAAGCTAGCTAGCAGCATGGCGGTGCACATCTCACGTTGCTACACAGAAACTCCTGAAGTGATCGTTATTTTTAATGAAGTTGGGCACATTTAAATCATTTATGTGAAAGTTATATTCATGACGAATAAGTTCCATCTTCGTAAGAGGCCACCGTATAATAAGTGCCCGAAATGTCGACATTGCGTGTGCCAGTTTAGAGCACGTGGTCTACTCTGGTTAAGTATCAAACTTCTGTTGGAAGTTGAGTTAAACTAATCCTAAACATAGTTCACCATGATCTTTAGTCAATTAACAGATATGCAGCCACCATTAAACTGAGAAGGGACCGTACATTTTCTTGAGCGAAATGATGAACTAAAGGAATCCATAATTACAATTGCGGAAAATACCTTGGAGAACTGATTGCTCAAGCACAGACAACGTTGTGCTGACTGAGTCTCCTGTGAGTTATTCAATGATCTTATCACCTGTTTTTTAATTATAATTTATTCAGGTATCTCAAGGGATAACTGGCATAAACACCGCAAGACCGGTGGTAAACGGAAGCCCTACCACAAGAAAAGGAAGTATGAGCTTGGACGCCCGCCTGCAAACGCAAAAGTATGTATCGCAGTGTTTACCTGCTCTAAAGAGACTTTTATGTAGCGTGGTTGATGAAAACATGACCTTAGGTATGTCTTTTTGAGCCGTCTTGGTTCAAAGTTCTGGACTTACCAATGTTAGGACTTGTCATAGTTACACTGACACGCTTCAGTATATGTGCATATTACGTTTTTCTAAAAATCCTTCAGACTTGTATCTCTACACAACATCAAAGCATAAGTGTACAAATTGCATCAATACTAAAATATGTCTATTTCTCTAGATTGGACCTCGTCGCATCCACACGGTGAGGGTCCGTGGTGGGAACAAGAAGTATCGTGCTCTGAGGGTGGATGTTGGTAACTTCTCATGAGGCTCTGAGTGTAAGTTAATTTAAAATGATACTTTAATTGCAATGCTTAGATGTTATACATGTCTTTCTATGAGGATAACCTTGTCCAGTTCTGCTACAGAATTTAAATGGTGATACCAAGACACCTGAGAGAGACCTTTTGTCCTATGTGTTTTACTTTTAAGTATCTATCTAGTTATTAGTTAACCAGAATGAGGAGAAGTTGCTGTTGCTAATGGCTTTTGTTTGTGTACACAGGCTGCACACGCAAGACCAAGATCATTGACGTTGTCTACGATGCCTCCAACAACGAGCTGGTCAGAATCAAGACCCTGGTGAAGAACTGCATCGACCTCGTTGACAGCCTTCCCTACAGGCAGTGGTATGAGGCACACTTTGTTTGGAAAAAACATCATTTTCTTATCTACACAAAGATGACACATTATGCGAATTATGATCCTATATTTTGCCCAAATAAGATTCTGCAATTGCATCATGCCCTTATTTAACTTTGAATATTTGGGTTTTATAAAAGGGCTCTTTCAAGCCAGTTCATAAAGTTACAACCAGGACCATTTGCTGAGATGTTTTGATGGGGCCTTTGTTATATGGTGCGGTCTGACCTGGTAAATGTCTTTCCATGAAGATAACTTTGTCCAGTTCTGCTACTGAATGAAAGTGATGATAATAACGACTCTGAGAAAGACACTTTACCTAGACAGCCTTCCTCTGCAGTATGAAATGTATTGTATATCAACTACTGTTCATAGTGCAGTGTTTAATGTTCATCTAATGAACTTCATTTCTCCCTCTTCTCTAGACTCCTGAGGAGGAAGAAGTCATGAACAAGAAAAGGTCAAAGAGGACCCAGAAGAAGTATGACGAGCGTAAAAAGACAGCCAAGATCAGCACCCTATTGGAAGAACAGTTCCAGCAGGGAAAGCTGCTTGGTAAGTCAACATTTAGCTATCTTCATGCAACCAAGGTCACAAAATGCACTTTTTCTTTTCATGGCTTCTCTGAGCTGTTAAATGTCTTTCCATGAAGATAACCTTGTCCAGTTCTGCTACTGAATGACAATGATGATAATTACGACTCTGAGAGAGACTTGTTACCTACTTGATCGTCCGCTGCATTGTTGATTCTTCCTGTCTGGGGGTTGACGTTTTGAAAGTTAATTGGCAGAACGCACTTGAGTCACACACTATTTCCTTAATGTCTTGATAGTTTATCTAACTCATCACTTATACTTTTTCCTCCTGCAGCTTGCATCGTCGCCTGGCCGGGCCAGCGTGGCAAGTTAGACGGCCACATCCAAGATGGAAAGGAGCTTGAGTTCTACCTGAGGAAGATCAAGGCAAATGGATGCTGTTTGATACTTCAATAAAATGTCCAAACACCCCAAACTGTCTGCTTTCACTACTTTACTCTGTTACTTAATGTAATGTTAAGATCACTACGTGGTGGTAAATAAAGCAAAGAACACATGCATTCAATATCTATTATGGTAGGAGACTCAGAGTGTCTACTGGAAGATGAAAATGCACACACAATGTCCAAGTTGGGTGTAATAAAATGGAATGACGCAGGGAAAAAGTATTGATTACGCTGTATTGAACATGGCGGAGTAAAACAGGATCAGCAGCCCTGGTTGTAGAATCCTGTCCCAACCACTGTAGGCCTCTTTAGCCTGACAAAGCTGCCTGAGTTTTGCAGTGAACTAGGGTTTATTGATCGTGCGACCGGTTTTAGTCAGCACACCATGTCCTCACAAAAGCTGATGTATGATGTCGGTGTCAGTGAGTGCTGGGTTTGTAGCAGCAGCCTCAAACACTCCAATCAGGCAAAGCAGGACTGTTGCTCCAGCTTGGCCTCACTAGTCCATATCTTCAGGCTTGGTCGATTTTAATTTCTGCCTGCCTATTTATTACACATGGCATGCAGGAACCTGTGCACTTCTGTGGGCCTCTTCATTGGCTTGACAAAGTTGCTTAAGTTTTACAGGTTGACCAACGGGCATTGCAGATTTTAGTTTCTGCCTGTAGGTTGGGAGAAGATGAACCAGACAATGATCAGAGAGTTCCAAAGCTGCACGGGAGACTAAGCGATAGGCGTCATTTTTTATCACAGTGTAACAGATCCAGTGGGTTTTTGTCCCTGGTAGTACAACTAATGCTCTTTCAGTATTTTGACTTTTTTTCTGAGGTTTGCTCTGTGATAACGTCACCGCCGGCAACACAGATCTACAGGTGAATCTCCTGTGGCGGAGGAGGGGCGCCCAAGAGCATCTATGACCATGGCGGAAGTCCAGCCGACCGGAACACGTTCTTGACGTCAGGGAGGGAACCAACGGCGTCCCCATATCACCTCTATAGGATGCCCGCCCACCGTGATTGGCTGATAAGAAAAAGGGTACCCTGACGCCCGGTGAATAAAGTTCCCTTCTGCTACACATGTAAAGGTAGACTGTGTGGGTTAGGTAATGCAAAAGTTACCATGGATAAATGACGTGTAAAGTCACAATATGTCAGTTTCACCACGGTGCAATAAAATATACCCAGTAAAATATATATGCATACGAGAGTCCACTGCATGTGAGAGACCAAAGATAATAGACTAACATGTTGTGTGATTTATTTGGATTGACTGTATATAATGCGTTGTGAGGTAACGATCATGTAAGGTAAAGTCTAACTGGGGGAAAAGTCATTTCCCGGATGACGAGTCACGTCATGTGATCAATCCCGCTGCTGTGATTGGCTGAGAGGCGCATGATATATAATGTAGGACAAAGGTTTCAGTGCAGTTTGTGTATGCGGCCTGTGCAGTATCAACGTCTCACAATGCTCTTCAATAAGGTACGTATCGTTAAATTAGCTTCAATTCACTATAACAGTTTCAAAGTTTTAGTCAATGAAAGTTGTTTTTCCACATGGGCTACATTTTTACATTACATATACATTTGTTTCGAGTAATTCTGCTGAAGGCTTCGCTAACTACCTCACAGTTGTCTGCTTTCCATAACACATCTTAAGACGCGTTGTCCTTGTGTTCACGCCTATCATCAGACACAAGACGTAACTTCTCAGCCCCACCTGCCTTACAATAAGCTAAACCTTCAGTCACAGAGCTACGCATGTTAATATAACTACAAAATGCTTTTCCGGCAGAAAATGCGTTGGAACAGGTGGAATCTGAAATCAATCGCAAAGCATTGCTGAAATTACGTCACATGACATAGAAGCAGTAGTAACGTTAGTTGTCGTAGTAATAGTAGCCTATTAGTATGTGTGGTAATATCTGTTAGTGGTTCAACGGACCATGAAACTCTTAAACTATGTAATCTTTAACTTTTAGAGATTCCTGAACACCTTTTTTTTTTGCAGCCGATACTAATTGATGATCATTTATGATCTATATTGGCAGAAACAAGCCTCTTTGTTGTTTGATTATAGCAGCTGGTCTACAAAGATCTAGCCACTCCCCCAAAAATCATTTCAACTGCAATTCTAAATGGTATCCTTTTATGTTGTCATAGTAATTAAACAGTACACAATTCAAATATTAAGGAAAGAAAAGATTGTAATTGTATTGATTAAAGCAAATATTATCATCAGTAGTTTTAAAAACGTATTGTAAACTGCTCAGAGCTAGTGTAAACAGGTCATAATGTCCTCTCTAATGTTGATCTTGTTCTAAAATAATCTCCAAACAACCAGATGTATTGAAGTCTTCCCAACACTACATTTTACAAGATTACATGTGAACACATTATAGTCACATTATAATTTACAATCTCCCAATACTCCTGTTCACTGAACAAAACCTGAACGCATCATAATGTAACTGTAATTAATTTTGAATAATAGTTTATGACAATAACAATAGTTTTAAAATGTCTACTGTTTGTGTTCAATAAAGAATAACGAGCAATGTTGATTCTTTTTCAATGAATTGTCTTTTCTTTCATGCAAAACATTTCATCAATGTATTTCTTATGTGTGTGTACAAAAGTAGCCACCCTATCTAGGACATTTCCTGGTGGATAGAAGTACAATTGCAGTTTAAGAAATGGGGTAATAAGTTTTTAACCAGATGGGTTAAAAGGTGACTTTAGTGTTTTTGATAAATGCCTTCACTTGAGAACTGTACTTGAGAACCAAATGTTAAAGTTATCTCTGCGTTTTTTAAAACATGTTTTTTATTCATAATGTTACAATGCTTAGCTCTGTGAATGCAATTGTGACGCATCAGACGCAAACTGGGTCTCGCTAATGTTTTCCTAACTTAACTTATTGCAGTAAAATCAGGTGTGTTGTTTAAATGTTTTGTTTGTTGCTGATTTCCATCTTCAGGTTATCAAAGCCAGTGTGCGAGCTGGGGTCCAGCTGCAGAGATACAGTTCTCCTGCATCCGGCGTCGCTGCATCTCACTCAGGCCAGCCAGCAAACATCGGCTACTCTTTTGGTGAGTAGGATGGAGGAACCGTTACATCATTTTCAAAGGATACCATCACATTCTAATCATACTTGCTTAAAAACAATGCTCACCTGCTCATATATACAATTAAATGATTATTGGTCGTTGTAATTGTTCCTTCTGTCTGTACTGGCTTTGCCCAACAGAGCTGACTGATGAGCAAAAGGAGTTCCAAAAGCTAGCGAGGAAGTTTGCGCGTGAAGAGATCGTCCCTGTTGCAGCGGCTTATGACAAGAGTGGTGAAGTGAGTATAACATGAAGATTAGGTGGCAGTTGGCGTATAGAGCATTACTAAACTCAGCTTGACTCAATAAGTTTACTGACATAAAGGCTTTTAAATGTTATCAAAGTATGCAATTTCTTTCTGCATCACTTGGTGACATTTTGGGCACATGCCTCCATCTCTCCCAGTAGGTCAGAATCAAACTCCAGTAATACATAGCTTTTTAATGTTGTTTTCTCCTAAGAGAGTTTATACAATGTTTTCTTGCCTCTTACCCTGTTGCTGTAATGACAATTTCTCCTTAAATTGAGTCATAATGTATACGTTATGTTGCAGTATCCTATGCCCATCATCAAGAAAGCATGGGAACTTGGCCTGATGAACGGTCACATTCCACAAGACTATGGTATGTGTTAATACGGTTGTTTGTTTATTTCATGCAAGTTGGCTGACGTCCGTTTAAAACCCCGTTACGTTTGTCTCTATGCTTTCAGGTGGAATGGGCTTGTCAATCTTTGATAACTGCCTTGTCACAGAGGAGCTGGCTTATGGCTGCACTGGAGTCCAGACTGCTATTGAGGCCAACTCTCTGGGAGTAAGTTGTCGATTATTAGCGTTTCATTTGCATTTCAACAGTTTCCAAAAAAGTTAGTTTGTTTAAATTTACAAAAAATATCCACCAAATTCTTCTTTGAGATTTGTAAAACCATAGCCTCCCCCTTTCTTTCCAGTCAAACCTCATAATTTTCTACAATTAATATTTCCAGAGTGTAATGAGGTCATTCATAACAATGATCAATAACAGTTGTTGTGGCTCAGTTAAAATAAATATGTCTGTTTCTCCCACATAGCAAATGCCTGTTATTTTAGCTGGCTCTGAAGCACAGAAGAGTAAATACCTGGGAAGGATGACTGAGGAGCCTCTGATGTGTGTAAGTATTATTGGACAGTGGTGAAAATGACCAGATGCATATTAACTTAAGAGAGATGTAAATTCCTTTCTTGAGTAAATATGTAAATTGCTTCTTACTTTCTTCTCTGCTCATCTAATCCTTTTATTTCTACCAAAGACTGCATTACTTCATGTGCATGTGTCCCTGGTGTCGGAAATCAAGTTTAATGCATCACAACACGTTGAAAAGTAAAACTGTAATGACTAATAGATGTATTGATTAGTCATATGAGATAACTATTTTGAGCATCCTTTCAGTATTTGCTGACCCCAGGCTCTCAAATGTAACTGTTTCTTCGAATAAAAAGCAACTTGTGAAGGCAGGAACATGACGTATCGTAGTAATACTTTATTACTGTGAGCTGACGACACCAGCAAAAACATTTAATAATGGGGTGTGGTGTGTTTTCGGCAGGCTTACTGTGTGACGGAGCCTGGAGCGGGCTCTGATGTAGCCGGCCTCAAGACCCGAGCTGTAAAGATGGGCGACGAATATGTTGTTAACGGGCAGAAGATGTGGATCACAAATGGCGGGAAAGCCAACTGGTGTGTACTCCCCACCATTGTTCCAATTGTACACTAAGAATATATGCTCAGTCGGCACGCCATGTTTGTGATTCTGTTTTGAATCAACAAAAACGTCACATCACAACCTTCATGCAGGACTCATTGCTGGACTTTTGTATTAGACCGCATTAGTTTTAACTAGGTGGGCATAATAACTTGGCAACTGAGTTTTCAACTCGCTCACTCACTCACACACCATAATGAATACAAGGACATCTGCCCGTTGCTCTGAAGGTTATCTGAACATTCATAACTCTTTTATATTCCTAGGTACTTCCTCCTGGCCCGCACTAACCCAGATCCTAAATGTTCAACCGGCAAAGCTTTTACTGGCTTCATTGTGGACGCTGACACTCCAGGAATACAAATCGGAAGGAAGGTGAGATGACTCAAAATCACACATCGACTGGTTTAGTATTCAGACGAGTATTTTTCTCAGAGGTTAGAGACATTGTAACAAATGTAGTTTTGTAAGCGACGTCACTTTGAAAATAAATAGTATTTTTATGTATGTATGTGTATATAGATAAAAATAATATACATATTTGTACAGCTTCATTTGCAATCTTTTAGAGCTATTCACCTATACACGAGATTCCAACAACAGAGACGGCAGGTTTATTTGAAGGGACATGTGCTGTATACATCGTAATGAGATGGAATTAGACTATAAATCTGATAGGGATACTCTGTGTGGGAATCTGCCTTTCTGTCAGGATTGTCTAATAATGAATTCTGATGTGTGCACAGCAAGATAACATGTGTTTGTGTTTATTCTGTGCTTGTAGGAGCTGAACATGGGTCAGAGGTGTTCTGATACCAGAGGCATCACTTTTGAGGATGTGAGGATACCGAAGGAAAACGTCCTGATTGGAGAAGGAGCTGGCTTCAAGATTGCCATGGGTGCTTTTGACAACACCAGGCCACCAGTAAGTCCTCTATCTGTAACTGAATAGTAGACATTTGTAACGCCATGTTTTAATTTCTCCTGTGTCAAAAGAACATGTTTTTTGTTATAAAAAAAGAAACAGGAATTCATTTTCATTCTTTAGAGTTTCTTTTCTAAATATTTTAATGGATCAAAAGTACAAAATTATATTTGATCAGCATCAGGAAAATAACATTTGCGATTTAAAAACCCCCACTAATTTGGCCATGCATAGCCTTAAAAGAGTCAGCATAATCAGCAGTTATTTTGTTGTTGCAATTTTTTTTACATTTCTATTATATTACTTATTTTATGAGCGCCTCGCCACACCAGCATCGTGGTAACGGTGAACTCTAGTCAACATTGTCTTCTCTAAGCAGAAGGTGCAACCTTTTGGATGTGTGGACATGTGGAAATTACTTTTATATTTTTCCATTTGAAAAAATCTGTAAAAAAAACAAACAATTTTGCTTAAAGATGAAGATTTGTGTCTGTGATGTTACTAATGTATTTATTGCAATGCAGGTGGCAGCAGGAGCAACAGGCCTGGCACAGAGGGCCCTTGAAGAAGCTACCAACTATGCACTAGAGAGGAAGACCTTTGGCAAAGCTATTGCTGAGGTTTGTTTTTCTTTTATCAGCAGAAACGCATGTTCTCTCACAGCGTATATATCCTGCTGTACCCCATTTTGAGTTCAGAGTTGACTGTACAGAGTGTAGAATGCTGTTTTAAAAGAAAATGGAAAATAATACTGTCATTAGTGTAACTACCAAGATAACTCGGCTGTACTGTACAGGGTTCACAGTGTCTCCTCCTGTTTCACAGCACCAGGCCGTGTCCTTCCTCCTGGCTGAGATGGCGATGAAGGTGGAGCTGGCCAGAATGGCGTACCAGCGCTCTGCCTGGGAAGTGGACCAGGGCCGCAAAAACACCTACTATGCCTCCATCGCCAAAGCATTCGCCGGAGACATCGCCAATCAGGTGGCTTCTGATGCCGTTCAGGTATTTGGAGGCAACGGCTTCAACAGCGAATACCCGGTGGAGAAGCTGATGAGAGATGCCAAAATCTACCAGGTGCGTGGCGATGTTGTGTAGTTGAGCTCAGCAAACAGAGATGTGGTCAAAACTTAATTTTCTTGATTTTGTTCTACCTTTTTCTTTTAATGTCCCTTGTAGATCTACGAGGGCACGGCTCAAATCCAAAGACTCATTATTGCCCGAGAACACCTGGGAAGATACATGAAATGAACTCTGCACACCTGACATGTCCTCATTGAAATGCAGTTGAACTTTTTTACATGTTTAACATGTGTTCCCGGAAATAGATCTGCTTACATAGTTGTAAAATATTGTTTGGTTAGAAATTGTAAAGAATATTCTATTTCTATGATTTATTTGCCTTAACAGCATTCAGACTTGCAATTTTTGATCGGATGCAGACCCTGAATTAGTCGACAGCGTTCTAATCAGAGGACATCACCGAGACCTGTGCTATTTGTAAGTTTTTCCCCAAATACAGCTCGGCTCAGAACGGTGGCCTTATTTTGTGACTTGTTGAGTTGAGGATCACCACATTCAGGCAAAAGATCACAGGACCTTGTTCTTGTGATGGCTACACCATCTGTAGGTTGTAAATAGTTGCTGCACCAACACTGCTGCCTTTTGATAGCAGTCTGGACATTAATCTGTTAAATTGTTTATATGACTGTTTTGTGTCTGTTTAAGGGAAAATTGATGTTAAATCAAGCAGAACCAATAAAATCCATATCTGTACAAAACTGTCAAAATGCATGTTGTCTGAAAATGTTTTGTGTCTGATTTAGAAGGGGGGACGGGTAAGGCATAACAGGGAGCATACAATAGTATAATGCAGTAACAATGAGACACGACCACTAACCCTGAAATCCTCATTAAAAAAAATCGAATCTACTGTTAAGCGAATATTTTACCAAGCGGTAGAGGGCAGCATACGCCATGCAGCGTAGTCGCCAAGAAGAAGTGAGTTTTTGTGAGCAATAGGACTGATGGGAAAAGTATAGTAGTTGAAACCGGAAGATGGCAGTATTGCAACAAAAAGGACGCAAGCTGCCGTTAAACACCACCGAAGAAGAAGCAGAAGAAGCCTGATCATGCGAACGCTTTCAGGATGGTAACCGGTGTCATTGTGTTATTGTTGTAGTTTAAGATAACATTGTAGCCGAAGTAGAGGCACACGTCCACTTGTCGTCATTATATATAACTGTAGTGCCACAGCTGAGCGGTATTGTGTTAAAGCAGTTAATTGTAGTAAAGTTGCTGAAATGTAGCTTAGCATCAGTAGCATGTAGCTCGTTGATTATCAAATCTCAATAGTGTTAGCTAGATTTATACTACAGGCTTACTCATGTCGGGGTTGACAGCAACATTAGGGAAGTTGTAATTGCGTCTCGTTCGCACAAGGTCATTTATTATTTGGTTTATGTTTTTAATTATGTTGTGTGTTTAATGACAGGGTACCCAAGTGAAAGATGTCATCATTAAGCCTGACGCTCCCAGCACACTGCAGCTGGACAAACATGCAGACTACATCGCTGCCTACGGCTCCAAAAAGGATGACTATGTGAGAAAACATATATATATATATATATATATATATATATATATATATATATATATATATATATATATTATAATTATTTGTTTTAATTTTCACTACAGTGTACTTTTGCTTTGGGAATGTTTTGTTTTAGAATACAGTAGCTAAACCAGTTTTGGGGGTTACATGTATACCCTTTTCTGTTTCAACAGAACAATGCTCCCGTGTTCAATGCCAAGTTCATATTTCCATAGTTTTCCCAGGTTTATGTGGAAAAGGGTTCACTGGAAATTACTGTTTCAATCTCCTTTTTAGATTAAAAAAAAAACAAATGCGATGTGAATAATTCACATTCAATGGACAGAGCTTTTCCACCACAAATGGTTAAGTCTGACCCAGAAAAAAAGTTAGCAGATTGAAGTACAATATCAACATTAATAACACATTTCCAACACAGCCTTGAGCTCAACCCCACCCAGTAGTTTTGTGATGTATTGTAACACAGACTACAGGCTTGTGAGCCAGGCCTGATCGCCAGCCATCAGTGTTGGACCTCACTAGTGCTGTTGTGTCCGAATGGGAGTAAATCCCTCCAGCCAGATACCCAAATTTAGTGGAAAACCTGAAACAATTGCCTCACCCTCGGTACACCAGGGGGAAAACAAAAGTACACTGCATGCTCCCTCCTGCTATGTTCTCATGTGGAATATTTGAGCCTCTTTTCCAACAACACCACTGTTTTTTATTACAAAAAAATAAATAAGTAGTGGCTAGATGATGTTACCAAGTAAGTCTGTATTTGCAGTGCAGTTTAATTTGTATAGATGTAAAGATGTAAATCCATGTTGAACACACTTTACTATTCATTTAAGGCTATCTGTGTGAACAGAACATGTTTTAAACTTAATATCTTGGGATATGGCTCCTGCTATATTTATTTCTTCGCTGTAGACTTCATTCTGTTTTATGCATATAAACCCTGTCTGTGTTGTACATATGGGCCTACTGTGTTAATTATACAAAATTCACAAAAATTTGCTATTTATGCAAAGTTCACAAACTTTGTTTATTCTTTTAATGAGTAAACAAGAACCCCCGTTTCCATAGGCTGTTCAGTAAACCGGTCCAGCTGTCCTGTTGATTCATGGCCTGTTTGTGCTTGTTCAGGAGTACACGCTGTCAGAGTACCTGAGGATGAGCGGCATCTACTGGGGGCTGACTGTGATGGACCTGATGGGGCAGCTGCCCCGGATGAACCGGCAGGAAATCGTAGACTTTATCAAAGCCTGTCAGCACGAGTGTGGAGGCCTAAGCGCCAGCATCGGTCACGACCCGCACCTGCTCTACACCCTCAGCGCCGTCCAGGTGACTCTATGAAGTCTGACTGTTTGACGGACTTATTCTTGTTTTCAATATTTATGCTGCGAGATGTTAGAATTTTTGCAGACTAGAAAGACAAGAATACTTTGCTGTGATTTGAAGTCAATGAGATGTCCCCGTCTCGAGGTATATGTACAGTATATACATGCTGTGTGTGTATAAATAAATAAAATTCATTTGAATTTTGCATGGCACAGAATGATATGTGGAGCTCGATAATCAATCTATTAATCAATTTACATTATAACAAGTGTTTAAGACTGTATACTTAAGTAGCCTCATTATTTCAGTTTTTTTTAAGATTTGTTCTTAAGGGTCTTAAAGTGATATTTGTATTTAACTTGTCTTAGCTAAATTTTGACATTTGGTTTAATCATTTTTTTGTTTTCCTCAGATCCTTTGCTTGTATGACAACGTGGATGTGCTTGATGTGGACAAAGTGGTGGAGTACATTAAAGGGCTGCAGCAGGAAGATGGCTCATTTGCAGGGGACAAATGGGGTGAGCAATCCTATAATGGGAAACAAAGGAGTGAATGAAAAGCAAACAAGAAGTTTAGTACAGGTGATAAAATAATAGGCAATACTCGCACACAATATGTACCACAAGTTTATTCATTTTTATATATATTTGAATAAATATCCAATTTAAATAATTGTCATTTAGCATGTGTCTGAAATTTCAGTAAAACAATATTGTAGTTCTCATTTTTTTAGATTATAATTTGCTTTAAATACAAGTATAATGTATTTTTACAATGGCAATGCTTTTTTGTTACAGGAGAAATAGACACAAGATTTTCTTTCTGTGCTGTCGCTACACTTGCATTACTGGTATGTATGTCATGTTCAGTTTTTCTCAATTATTTTCCTTTTTTCAACTCTGTCACACTTTGTAATCTGAAGATAACTCTCTTGTCTCCTTCCTTCTAGGGCAAGATGGACTCGATCAATATTGACAAAGCTGTAGAGTTTGTCTTGTCCTGTATGAACTTTGATGGAGGCTTTGGCTGCAGACCAGGTTCAGAGTCTCATGCTGGTCAGGTGAGTCCACCTAATGTAGTTGTGTACATAGGTGTGTACACCTATGTACACAAGGTACATGTTTTCAACAAGCTGCTTTTGTTGAAAAAAGTTCTCTTTTTTTCAACAAAAGCAGTGTCATCTGAAGATCTAACTTGTGTTACATTTCTAGATCCATGTAAAAGTTATCAGACAAATTAATTATCATTCGCACATCACACATTTGAGGCTTTATGTTTGTCTTGTGAGACAGCGTTTGACCCCAAACACGGACAGAACAAAATGTTCACCCTCTTAAAAAGCTGACTGGTATTAAGTTCACACTCCTCTTGGGCTTTAACATGTGTTAAAGTCCTTCTCAAATCTAACCTCGACGGTCTTTTCCTTCCTGTCTGTCAGATATACTGCTGCTCTGGCTTCCTGTCGCTCACAGGGCAGCTTCACCAGGTCAACGCTGATCTGCTGGGCTGGTGGCTCTGCGAGAGGCAGCTGCCGTCCGGAGGCCTCAATGGACGACCGGAGAAGGTTTGCTCTCTCCAGATGCTTTACTGGGAAATCAATTGCCTCGCTATTTCCTCGCCGTCTGTAATTTATTTTCAAAGTTGTGGGTTCCCTAAACTACTTTCTTCATATTGGAAGAGTTCAACTGCAACATATCTAGTCTAAAGTTTTCAAAATAAGTAAAAAGGTATTTGAGCTAACGCTTAAATCAGATTAAGTTCCAATACTGACCGAGCTCTGGCTTTCTTTGTCTCGTTCAGCTTCCAGATGTTTGCTACTCGTGGTGGGTTTTAGCATCGTTGAAAATCATTGGTCGGATCCACTGGATCGACAAGGCCAAGCTGCGATCGTTTATTCTAGCTTGTCAAGACGAGGAGACCGGAGGTTTCGCCGACAGACCGGGAGACATGGTGAGCTGTCAAACACAAGCAACTCCCGCATCCTGCAACGGAAGCTGGAAAACCTATTCAACCTGTCTTTTCACAAAATCCTGTCTTCTCTTTCATCTTATGTAAGCGTTTCTGCACCTCAATGAGCCCATCCTTTGATCGCATACCTTTTCACTAGTTGAAAAAATATATATGAGACAGAGAGACAAACTTATCTTGCAGTAGATTCACACAGAATGTATTAGGTGGTAGGAGCAACTAGATCAGATCAGATTACACTTCATTGCCCATGAAGTTCAGGTACTCAGACAACGTGAAGTGGCATCAAGCCAGAAGGGCAAAACACAGTAAAGTTCAGAGTATTGTACAGAAGGAATGGTGTAAAATGAACAAAGGGGTTATGAATACATTATATGCAGTAACATTGTGTAATTAATTCACACTATGTATAAGATGTATTCACTATGAACTTAGTGAACAGCAGAGGTTTAAGTATAAAATACAATGTTTTGTGTGTCGTGTAATTACAAGTAACAGTCGACTATTAATCTCAGAATAAACAGCTGGAAGTATGATATGAATACAAAGTAACACTATTGACTGTGGTAAAGAAAAACAATAATTCTCTATAGGTCAGAATATGATCAGTACTGTTCATCTGTTTTTAAAACTGGAAAATACTGTACATGAACTGTATATTTATTCGATAGTCATTTTTGGTCTCGTAATGAAATTTCAGCTGAAAACGCAAGCAAAAAATCGATCACATTGCCTGACCTTTATGAATCATGCAAATGCATTGTTCAATTTCACTGTAGCTACTTATACATATGTATATAAACGCCACCATGGTGAGTACAAGGTGTCGATGCTGCTTTAAAGCTTTATAAAACACCAGTTTTCTGACTTTCCGTCCACATTGCCCTCAGCTTGACTTTGATGTCCTCGTACTTTTGCATGGTTTGAAACTGTGCTTAAGTATTATGTTACAGTGGTATTACAAGCCCAGATAATGGAGGAGGGCATGCAACTACTTTCTGTATTCGTACCTCTGATTCTTACTGAGGCTCCCACCTTCTTGCAGGTGGATCCTTTCCACACTCTGTTCGGAATTGCAGGACTCTCCCTCCTTGGAGACGAACAGATCAAGCCAGTTAATCCGGTCCTCTGCATGCCTGAGGATGTCCTTCAGAGGCGTGACCTGCAGCCTGACCTCCTCAGCTAGCCCTCTGTCATCGTCATCATCATCATCATCACACACAACAATAACAACAACAACCCCACTCCCACGGCTGGTTGTCGGGAGCAGAGAGAGGAGCACCACACATCTTAGTGTTAGCTGAAGTCTACAGACACATTTTAGATGCAGGATTTGCTCTGTGCTCACTAAGGACAAAAAAAGTTGTGCGCAGTTCTGACTCCGAGTCTGTCTTTAGACCCTGAACCACTCATTGTGTTATCAAGTCACTTTTGTCGTTTTTACTGCGAGAGAACGGTTTGGAAAAGGAGATGTTTTGAAGTTTGACCATCTTTGCAAAACCCTGGAATTCATGAGACAACATTACTTAACTTTTTGACGCGCACACCTTTGTTTTTATGGGCGTGAATGATAAAGGAATATTCAATCTGAATATGTAAAGATTGTGTATTGAAACAGACAAGCATTGGCACGTTTGGTCTGTGATTCCAGTGTTTTGGGGCTTTAGACACATCTTAGTGTTTTGTTGGCTGGTTTTTGCCTTTTCCACACATCCACCGTTTCAAATCAAAAGTGAGCATGTGAAGGGCAAACTAGAGCAATCATTTTAACACTGGGCCACGAGGTTAAAACTGGAGATGCAACATATGACTCGTTGCAAACAAAAACAAATGTTTTTGGCAGGAATTGGCTGAAGGGGCAGTCTTTTTGTGTGCAAGAGGTTAAACACGTTGCAGCGTCGTCATCTCTTGCCAAGCACATTTCACATTTTATCCACAATCACAGCCACACTATTTAAATACACGTTACTCAGCCGTGTTGTTATGCAGCAGTGGACAAAGGGTTTAGATTTCCCCCGAAACAAAGTGTAAACAATCCTGAAATATTTCCAGTCTTACGTTTTGACTCTCACACGTTGTTGTTTTTTCTCTACTAATTTGGTTATTTAATTTCTTTCAGGAGTAAGTGATCTTTATAAAGCTGCACTCTTGTTTTACTAAATGCAAATGTTGTGTCGTTGGATAACTGTTCATGACAATTTAATAAGGTAAATAAATCATATGTTGAATCTATTCGTTTTCAGGTTGTCCCCAATTTAATTGGCGGATGACTGAAAAATGTCTTGATTATAATTCAAACAAAAGCCTTTAATGTGATCTTAAGGAATAAAGCACAGCTCTAAATGAACTGTCCTGCTTAAAGATGATTAAAAGCTTCAAAACAACGTGTTGAGCTACTAAGTCTCTGTGTTAGTTACCAAAAAAGATGCTTACTGTTGGCAACTTTGTGTGTATATTATTGTAACTTATTTTTTTAATCTTGACTGACAATAAATGATGTTGTGACACAATTAGAGTGAGTAGTTTAGTGAGATCAGTTTAATGTTATTATTACTTCATATACTGCTGGGTGCCTACATTTTGAATAATGCATCAAGATTTATTTGTTATTTTGAAAAAAATATTCTGCGTGAAATGGAATACTTATAATAAAGTAAAATATATAGACCTCAGAATTGTATTCATGTGCAGAACTTGATTAACTCTCCTCAGTGTCATTCCATCCCTTAATATTTAGGTACAAAAATAAGAATACATTTTACAGGAAATTAATGTAATGTGCTTCAGACAACTGAATTAAAATGTATATCTCAGGATATAATATGCTGAACAAACTGATCTATAGTTTTAAAGATAAGAAGTATTACAAATGAACAGACTGACATGACATTAAATATGTCAGATGTTCTTTTACTGTTTTCGGTCAATAAAAGAACCTTTAGGAGTCTTAGTTTATGAGACGAATACAACCAGTGAGGCCTCAGAGTTGAGGCCGAGAGCCCTGCTGCACATAAGAGCGCCATCTACTGGCAGGGAAGGAAACTACCATTTATCAACCACATAAAACACACAGAAGCTACTTTAGTTATTGGAGAAGCGTTAATCTATTGGCAATAAATACAACAAGTTACAGATATGAATTTGCTGCAGATGACTTAGCCGTGTTGCATCTGTTCTGTGTGTGTGTGTGTGTGTGTGTGTGTGTGTGTGTGTTTGTGTGTTTGTGTGTGAGGGAGATTGGTTAGTGGAAAGTTTAAATCCAAACGTAAAAGGATTCTTTCTGCAAAGTCCATTTCCATCTCGCTCTGTGTGTGGAGTAGATGCCACTAGATGGCAGCCTCGTCTTCCAAAAATACATTGCATGTTTTTTGTTGTTGTTATCAATGATATTTGTGAGAAACTAGCCAGATGATGTGTAGTTTGTGATGTGATTCAAGCAAAAAAAAAATGTACTTGCAGGTTTAAGCCTCTGAAATAAACGTGTCTTCTATAACCGATACAGAGAGATGAAAGTGGCAAAGATCTGTGGTGTGACTGTGAGACACTTTTGCATTTCCTCGTGCATCTTACATCCGACGTCACATCCACGCTGTAGTAATAATGCTGACACTCCAGAAACGCCACAGCTGATACAGTATGATGAATGATGTTTCATAGCCGTGGCAGACTGTAATAATGGGGCGTAAAGGTTGATGCACGCCTGAGAAATTAGAGGCAGATAATCCTCTCGTACATGACTTCTTGCTTGTTGTATAGATAATGACGTCTCCTGTATTGTGGCGCCTGATAAGAAAGTGACACTTTACCTGGAACAATTTCGAACAATGGCTTTTTCTAATTAATGAATATGTGAGTCTAACGATCAAGCGATAACAGTAATTATGCGGAACATTATCTCCATGCACTGATTATTGCATCATGAGAGTGAAATACACTTTTGAATGGAGTTGTGAGGATGAGACTTGTTGTAGTTGTTTGATTGACTTTCCAATAAAAATCCTCATGCACAGTAGTGTTTTGCCAATTTTTCATCTCTTTGGAACGGATTTATGTCTGTTTGTGGTTGTTTTTGCATCTTTGTAGTCTTTTTGAATCTTGTTTTAGACACTCTGCTAACATATTAATAAATTGGAATTGACTTTCCAAAAATAAATGGTAACAGTCACTTCATAGGCATGTGTCCTTTGTGGAGGTTTTGTGTCTCCTTATGGTTGGTTTTCATCTTACTGGACTGTCTAGTACCCTCTGGTCGGGGGCGGGTGTTACTCAGATGGCTCATGCCACTCTTCCCTGGCACTCCTTCTGTCCTTGCCACATTCATGTTTCACCGAGTGATATTCTCAGTGCAGCTCAGAACAGCAACACAATATTTAATAAAACTGTCAGCCTTGTGAGTTTTCTATTTATACGTGTATTTGGATAGGCTATGGGGGAGCAGTAATCTGTGCTCCCATGGTGTCTGGGCAGAGACAAACATGCTGGTTGTTAGGCTACTGAGAAACCCCACCGGCTCTCATTAGTGAAGAAGAGGGAGATGCAGAGAAAGACAGAAGGTGGGAGAGAAGAGAAAGAAAAAAAAAAGAAATGAGAGATAGAGGTAGGGAGTTAGAAAACCACAGGGAGAGAGACGGAGAGAGAGAGAGAGAAAGAGAGAGAGAGAGAGAGAGAGAGAGAGAGAGGGAGAGAGAGATTGATCACAGCCTTCCCCCCTCAGTCTTGTTTGTTTGTAAGGAAAAGGCGCAACCCATTTCCCCTCCCTCTCCTCTTCTCAGTCTTGTCATCCTCTTGTTATCTCAGCACAAAATGCTGGGGATTAGTCCGGGCCACAGGGGCTGAGCCAAATGCTGCCGAACTACAGGCACAGCCGACAATCACTTAATAAATGTTTAATTAAACCGCTGCAGTGTTGCGTCTGAATGTCGATGACTCACAAGTTCGGTGGTGAAATGGAAATGCTTTCAAACGTCTCCACGAGAGACTCACGGTCAACCTTTCACCCAGTCGCGACTTATTATCAGGGACCGCCATGTCGTACTTATTGTCCCTCAACAGCTCTGGCGAGCTCTGATTTAATAGCTCAACACTTCGGCATTGACGGAAGGCTTTTTGTTTGGAGAAAGTTTGTTTCCACGGAATCCCTAATTTACCTCATGTCATGTCCCGGTGGAGTTTTTCACCCACCAAGTTACAACAGTTTCTGTGAGACAATGGCTCTGTTGGAGCGGTGGCTCTGGTCAAAGTGCTGCTGTCCTCTGACACATCTGGCACACATCCACGACAGGGATTTGGTGAAAGTTATGTAAGAATTATGTAAACTGTTGTCAAAGATTCCAACTCTACGAAACTAAAGTTCAGCAGCGGCCTCGCTGAGGAAAACAAAACACACTGATCACTGAGTTCTGCCGACCTTCTGTCTGTTGGAGAGTCCATCAAACGCCGATTCATGCCAAGGATGAAGATTATTTTTGCAGTTTACTTCACCGCTTACTTTCAGGGAATGGTTCAACATTTTGGGAAGTACGCTTGCTCCTTTAGTTGCAAAAGGTCAGACGAGAAGAGAACCACTGTCATGTCTGGTAAATATGGAGCTATTGCTCAGGAGCACGAAGACTGGAACCAGCGAGCCTGAGTCTGTTCAAAGGGAACTAAACGGGCCTCGCGCTCGCTCTTTCAGCACGCTGATGAATGAAGTCTTTTTGTGAACGTTAAGTTGCTCGTCAAACTTCTGTTAGAACCACGTTGTTTTGTTTTCATACTGTTTTTCTATTTGGATCACGCAAAAACTAAATACCTTGTGAATGAGTGAGTTTTGGAGGTGCTAGTCACTGGTTTTCGATGCTTCCAGACAAAGTCAAGCTAGCTGTTTCTGTCATGCGCTAAGCTAAACTAAGCTGTTCCTTTTTCATTCATTCATTAATGCGTAGTCGTGTTTTGGTCCACCTTATGTCCAATGCATGTCCAATATTTTCTCTCTCTTAGCTGTTTTTTGGCCTCTAAGCAGCTCCTGACAGCTTTCACATCGTCTTTACAATGTGTGCTAATATAAAATGAGTGATTCTAGATGCTGAAAAAACATGATTTCCCCCCTTTAAAGAATCCTGAACATTTGGATCCTGAGGAATCCTCTCTTGACAACACTATAATAAACTTTTTTTTTTAAAAATGGACTGTCAAGGGTTCTATCAACAATTGTTGTTTTACTGCTGCTGGAAATCACCATCTGGCTCAACTAAAAACTTAACTTTCAAGAGCTTGAAATGAATGCTGTGCACTCTCGAAGTGCGAACACTATTTATGGATCCACGGTCAGAGTTCTGGGCTCCGGGTTATATTTCATTCTTTTATCATCCATGGTTTTTCCAGGTAAAATCACCTGAGCTCCCTCCAGCAACAACCAGCCTGGTGAACGCCGAGCAGCTCCTCCTACGCTGTTTGGGGTCAGCACACTTGCTCAAGGTTTTATATTTTGCTGAATATATATATATAAATATATGAGATGTATTTTCTTCGTACGGAAATTTGATGAAAAGCTCATTGTTGACCTTGGCAGCTGACAAAACAAGCAACCTCAAGGAGCTTTTAGTAGCTGTTGTGGAGCTTTGGGTCAGCTCAGCTGTCAAAGCATTGTTTTTGCACTTCAAGGACTTCTCGTCCCCGTTGGCTTGAAAAATACTCATGAGATCACGTCTGCATTTTCACGGCCACGGGGCCGAGTGTCACTGCTACCAAATGGAGGAAGAAGCCGTCGTATGTTTGTGTTTTTAAACAGTGTCGTGAGCCTTGTTTTTGTTCGCGGGCTTTTAGCCTTTATCGGATACTGAAGACAGGAAACGGGGAGAGAAGCGACGATGTTCTACATCATGCTGTCTTTAACGAAAGATACTGTGATGTGTTGTAGTTTGTGGTGCTGTTGAGCTGCACTGTAGAGGTGGGTTTGTGTTATTTAGCTTACAGCAACACAATTAATGAACCACCTGTCAGTATTAATACAACTCAATGGCATTCTCTAAAACAGTCCAACGAAAAACATCATAACCTTTACGAAATTTAGGACATTTGAATCAAGTCCTTAAATCATAATCACGCAAATTATTTCCTCAATTCCTTCAATACACTCTTATCACTATTAAGTGGCAGTGAAGCGCAACTGCTGTGCAGACATACTGCATGGCGATGGTGACCTTTCACAGGTTTGTTTTTGTAGACAGAGATACTGTCAAAAAGAAATAACATGACCATAAAGCTACTTGAGGGCAAAATAACCAAAACATATGTTTCGAAATGACGTTTGTGTGTTCAGATAAACCATAACCCACACATTATCAGACTGAGATGGTATTAAAAGAAGAACACCTGGTAATTTGATTTCAATTCATGCTTCCTTTCAGTGGAGAGACCGATCGGTCATATTGAGTCAAGATGATTCATCTTGGTAAGCTGTCTGGGAAGCAGGGAAGGAACACGGGACAGCAGCTTATCCGCTGTTTCTGTAGCTGGAGGCAATCTGATGTGCGAGTACATCCTCTGTGCAGAGCCGCAGCGTGAAAGGCTCCACTTGTGTGAAAGTGCTGCACGAGTTTCACTTCATTCACGTCACAGCGAGGCTGTAACTGTTCCAGAGAGGGACGGTTGGTTTACCTCTACATTTTAAATGATTCATTAAAAGCCTTCTTGAAAGGTTATTTGATGAAAAGTCAAAGAATTATTCTGATTACTTATTTTTTTCACAAGGCAGCAGAACAAGGAGGACTGTATGTGGAAGTGTTTCAACAGCAGAGATGACAGCAAAGAAATGTCAAAACAGAGCGCGTTATCAACAAAAGTTACAATTATGTCACTATACGTGTTGCCATGCTGATACATTTCCATGGAAGTTGTGGTTTTGTCTGCACTCACATATAGTAACCAAGTAATCTTTTAGTGTTTTGTTTCCAACAGCGAGTGATGTTGTGGATGCTGATTTGTCTGAGAATACAAACAGTTAAAAACTGCTCCATAGTGCCACTAGAGGTCAAAACCTCCACAGGACACCTTAAATACATGTATCCATCTGTTTTCTATACAGTTATACCAAAAGCAGCTCTGCCTATGCTTAGCGGCCTGGCTTGGGTGAGAGGCGGGGCACTGGACCGGACTCAGGAGAGCAGAGCTTGCCATGTTTATTATGTAATCCTTGAGCATTATAGCTGCTCGACATAAGGCAGTGAAACATGCGGTGATGTCGAAACATCAGCATTAATATTTTTACAGTTACTATCCTCTTCTCCAACATACTGAAACACGTTGGATATTTGACATGAAGGTTTACATCCACTCATTGCAGATGATTTGTTTGATGAAAAGTAAAACGCCCATCTACAGATGTCTCTTCCACACTGACGGGCTGTGAAGAACGACTTGTCTCCATCAGCTGGGAACCTCCACCGGTGTCTTTGTGCGTGCGTCAGTCAGCGGAGGGGGAGGGTTTCAGGCATCATCACGCAGGCATCCTCTTACTGGGCTCACTGGACTAAAGCCTGGGAACCAGAGCAATGGTGACCGTTCTCATCAAGCAAATGGATCCAGGTACTCTGAAACAGAAATCAGAGCCCTGCTTCTCAGCTTGGTGTCCAGTGTTTTTAGAGACTAGCTCAGAGAGAAAAAAAAAGTACTGAACTGGACTGAAATGTCTCCACTCTGCACATTTATTGTATTACTTATTTATTCTTTGCTGATGAGAGGAGAAAAATCCTAAAATGAGGTCACTTTTTTCTTTTCAAAATATGATAAATGCTCCAGTCATATACATGTTTAAGCACTTTTGGTTTCACACCTTTTCATCAGATAAGGGTTTTTTTAAGGGTTTATATATATATATATATATATATATATATATATATATATATATATATATATATATATATATATATATATATATATATATATATGTATATATATATATATATATATATATATATATATATATATATATATATATATATATATATATATATACATTTAAGATCATCATCTCTACCTTTTTTATATTGTGTGCTTTGTCTCTTTTTGTTTTGCAAATGGACATATAAGATGATTCAAGCATTGACAGTAGTGTCACGTGTATTATTAACATGATGACTTAAAGTGTAGTTCTCACATATAGTATATTTGACGCCCATACTTGTATACAGTTAGTATCGCGTATGAGACTGGGACACAGCGTTGTTTCCATTTGAAAGTTGGAAGTGAACCCGACGATGTGCACACGTGCTGCTGGGTGGAGAGTATTATCTTGTAGGCGTTGCGCTACGTTCCCCAGCTTTCCTGAAGCTGATAGCTCTTTATCACATCCGAAAAGATGACGGCGTATTATCCACCGTCTCTTAATCACCCAGAGCTAATTTCAGATGCCTGGTCTGCAGATGACCTTGACTCTCCCTCTTTGAGCGGGACGCGCACACTGAGAGTTTAATCCGTGGTGGTGTGGCTCGCTCAGAGTTTGAGGATTCCTTTTTTTCATGCTCTTTTTGAACAGCTTTCACAGAGAAGAGTGATATTTGGTGATAACCCCCAATAGAGCTATTGATTTGGTGCGAGGAACTGCTCCACACGTGGCGAGCTTCAAGCGAAAAACACTGAGAAATGTAATCAATGTGCTGACAGCCAATCAACGCCGTGGCGCAGCGGCAGCCTGCGTTACCCGCTCAGAGGGGTTGAGTGTGTGTGCTCCTCTTTCCATCAGCAAATGTTTGTACCTCTGTGGATTCATGCTTGTTTGTGTTGCAGTAATTACAGATGGGCTATATCAAATATAGTCGGCTCAACAAAAAAAAAAAAAAAAAAAAAGAGGAGAAAAACTCAGATTGGTTTCTTTCATTTGCAAACAAGACTGACATCTTGGAAAATTTCTATTTACTCAAGGTGTCATGTCATCTGGCAGAATGGCAGACTGCAGCTGAACTCAATTACAGCCTCCCCGTCTCGGCGGGCAACACACAAAGGCAACGTCTGAAGCACTTACCTGAGTTTGCATCACTTTTTCTGATGAGTTCAACAGTTTCTGTGAAAATATATATCAAAAATCTGCCTCATGAACCAAAACATTTCGAAAATACAGTACAAAAAAAAAGATTAAATTGAAATATGTTGTCTGGTTGCTTGTCTGGAGCCAGGCCTTGTACTCATTTACTCGGTGTATGTATTTATACAGACCTGTTCCATCTACTCAAAGCTATTTCTGGGATGAAGTCTGTCTTGTCAAAAATACTTTTTTTGCTCAAAATATTTTTAGCAAGGTGTAGAAGACATTCTTACACAAACCTCCTCTCTGCATTTTTACCATTTGTCCATAGACTGTACACATTGCAGGGTCTACCACTGTAACCATCCTTTTTGTCTCCATATAGTTTATATAGAGGATGACATGAAACAAATGAGTATAGAAAGCCTCAAGTTCTTCAGTAAATTGACTAATTTAGTTTCATCATAAAATGTTATTATTCAAAATTGTAAAAATTGTGACAAAGGCTTTCAAGACCGACCATGACACTGAGAGCAAGTATAGCACTCTGCTAATGAAGCCCTTCTTTTTCCTCATAAAAAGGTCAAGATATCTGCTTCCTGTGATGCAAACATCTTCTCACCATGTCGGCTCATGTTCCGTCTTGGTGCTCCGGTTTCCTCCCAAAGTCCAAAGACTCGGAGAAAGTGTGGACTGGACACTTAATATTTTGGGATTGAGTTCGGAAACGCTCCCCAATTCGAAGCCTAAATGCAACTATTTGAGGCAATATCATCATATAATATCAACGAGTAGTACAGTTTCCATCAGGATCCCTAAACGTGTCTGAGATGTCGATTTTGTTCACTGCAACAGTTTAAGCATTCAAGTCAGCACTTGATAAAAACATATATTATGTCCCGAGTTTATCTTTCACTCTCTCCCCACCAGATAACATGAATATTCTCAGATATGAAACACAACTGACATTCTACATGCACAATAGCCTGAATGCCACAGTTTTAGTTTTCATTTTAGCAGCATGACTGAAGGAAAGGATACATATTTACCCAGTTTGTGTCTCACATGGATTAGACTACATTCAGGTAACCATTGGTTCCTCTAGCATTTACTGTTGGCATTCTTACAAAGAGCCCAGCGTTCTCCCTTTAAGAACCACTGCAACAGAACATGTATATATTGCACTTAAAAAACAGCACATGGAGGCAGGAACCAACTCCAGTGTAGAGTTATCACAACATAGTCAGCCTCGAACCTGCACTAATTCATTAAGTTGAATTCGCAGGATTTTTCAGAAATTGATTCTTTTACCAAAGTAATATCTTCTCACACATTCTGTATTTGATTTCCGTACAATAGCTTGGTTTCACGAGACAATATAAAAAAGTACCACAAGTTGAAACATTGCTTTTGTTCACCTTACTGCGTCCCCATCTTCAGCAAGCTTGATGACGTGGTTGAAGCTGGATCTGGCTGTGCCGTCATGATTCAGTGGGGTGAACAGAGGTGGACTGAGGGCTCAGTGGATGACGTTCGACGTTCTGCTACCGATCCTGATCTACTGTGTTCTTCAGGTGAGAAAGTCCAGGATCCAGTTGTGTTACTGTGCTGAAGCCCCATGTATTCAGATTCTTATTAGATGTTGTGGTATGATTTGTGATAAACGCTGAGGTAAAAAGCTATGAACAGCACTCTACTGTGAGTGTCCTTCTTTTCCAAGTGGGTTTGGGTCAGGTGCAGGGAAGAGGATATTGTATCCTCAATGGACCGGTTGGTCTCGTCTGCAACTTGGATAAAGTCTAAGGTTGGGTTAGGATGAATCTGATGAACTGCTTGACCAGCTTCCTAAAGCACTTCATTATCTATGCTAACGTCTATGCAGTAGGGCGGTTGTCATTTAAGCATAAAACATGTGTATCTCTTGATAAAAAGCTGGTCGACAGTGCACTCAATGTTTTGCTTTAAAGATGAAAGGAAAGTAAAGAACTTAATAAAAGAGACTAGTTGATACTGCTTCAGTGTTCATTGGTGTATGTGTGAATCCTGCAAATATATTCTTCTTCTTCTTCTTCTTCTTCTTCTTCTTCTTCTTCTTCTTCTTCTTCTTCTTCTTCTTCTTCTTCTTCTTCTTCTTCTTCTTCTTCTTCCTCTTCTTCTTAACATTATTCAGTGGGTTTTATTTTCCACATTATGTTACTATACATTATATTTTCATCTTATTTTTATTTTGTATCTAATTTCGTTAAATGGGTTATATTTACCTTTATTGTAAAACACTTTGTGCTGCATTTATTGTATACAACTGATCATTATAGTATTTCATTTAATAGTTTCCTAATTTATGTAGTTTACATGTGTATATGTTGTTCTTGTTTAAACTTTTAAAACTATTTTTCATTTTATTATTATCACAATTAACTTCATGTCAGACAGAAGAGAAACACACTTTCAATCTTCTGAATATTTGCACACATGAAAAATTGACAATAAAACTGACTTCATCTCTTGTTTATTCAACACATTGAAAAAAAACATATTTATTTTTCATTAAAAACATTTATTTGCAGAACAGAAAAACGCGGCTTTCAGATTTTATTGTTAAAGCAAAAGTCAGGAAATCAGTGGTGGTCACGTGACGCTCAGGGGGGCGGGGCTCTGCGTCGATGCCGGCCAGTAGCAGCGCAGCGTCAGTCCAGGTCCCAGCAAGCTCTACGGGGAGAAAAAAACCCGACAGAGGAGACGAATAACGGTACACTCCAATATTTATGGAGCAGTTCCCCGCGTATAACTGCACCGCATCTGCGTGTCCTCTTGTGAGGCAGACGTGAATAAATGTGTTGGGAAACGGACGCGGTGAACGGCATTTCGGGGCTGACGAAAACAAGCGGTCCACCATTGTCTGCATAGAAATAAGAATGGCCTGGATGTGCAAGGTAAGAGGGGGTTTCTCTCTAATATACATGACTACCAGAAAAGGGAGACGGCAGGAAAAAAAAAAAAACGCACAATAATCTCCTGGCGTGGTTGGCTTCAGTGTGTGTGTGTTAGCAGATGTGGAACGTGAGCTGGTTGTGGTGATGCTCCGTGGAAGCAATTAACCCTCTTTGCTTTCTGTCTGGTCGCCTGTTTTTTAATTTTTTTTTTATTTTTTAGGTGTCGTGGGGATTCTGAATTTGGGGTTTTAGCTCGTGCACATGAAGGAAAGCAAGGCCCTCGTCTTTGTGTTTTTTTTCCCTCATTTGGTTCATGTTTCAGTGTCGTTGCTTGTATATAAAAAAGAAGCAGGCCATGCAGCCATGCTGTGTTCATATGCCTCATGACGTGTTCAGGTGTTCACATTATGTGAGGAGTTGCCTTTACAGATCAGGAGAAAGTTTACAAAAGTTCCCCAGTGACTCACTTTCCTATTTTTTTCATCTTTTTCAATTGACTGTTGTTCAGTACTATCATTAATTTGCAGATGTTGAGCTTGAAGTCTTGTTAGTCATATATGACACAAAACACACAGGGCTGCAACTAATCATTTCCCTTATCGATTAATCTGCTAATTTATCTCGGAAATGTCAGGAAAAAGTGAAATGTGTGGTTTTTGATTAACTAGTTTTGTCAAACAAATTGTCTAAAATCTTCACAAATTCAGTTTGCAAAGAGCTTTGCATTTGAGAACTTTAAATCACCAAATGTGTGGTATTTGTGATTTTAAATGACTCACTGGTTCAATCCACAATCCTTTTTCTGCTACATTAGTTGCAGTTTTCAATTTCTCAATGATGGATTTTGTCTCTAAAATGTCAGAAAAGAGTCGAAAATTTTTCCAGAATCCAATGTGACCTTAAATTACTTTCTGAGTCAGACCAACAGTGCATAACACCAAGTAATCCGTCTTCCAATCACAGATAACAACAAATTAATATGTCTTTACATTTGAAAAGCTGAAACTAACTGTATTTGACTTTTTGGCTTAAAAAGTGACTTAAATAACAAATTAATTATCTAAATTGTTGCTGTTTATTGACTCGCACAGCTTGTTTTGTTTGAAAGATTTTCTATTTGCAGGGATATAAAGCAAAGACAAGCAGCACATCTTAATTTTGTGGAATCTAGAACCAGAGAATTACTTAAGTTTTGTGCTTGAGAGGAATGATGATGTCAATGATTTCAGTTCTAGTGGATGTGTGTCTGTCTTTCACATGAACGTACTTGCTCACGCACACATTGTTAACACAGCTTTAAAAGCTTGCACAGCAAATTTTGCTTTTATCAATGACAAACCAACCATCAAACAGTTCAAGATATTTAATAATATTCAAGAGGGCTCACGTTGGCCTGCTCTTTGTATTATTGTCAAAATGTGGCGCCAATGGCCCCATTTTGTAACGTTATACCTCTCTAAATCTTGACCTTCACACCAGTACTTGTTCGTCAATGAACTAAGTTAGCATTTGCAGTTTGTAAAGCAAAAGTTATCCAGCAATATCTCTGTTGAGGTTTCCTACATTCATTTTAAGATAAAACCGTTAATGTTTGTAATAATCCTTGTGAAGGTGTAAAGGACACAGTCAGAGATGTGAGTGAGTGAGAGCACATTGTTACAGACTTTCTAGCTCAATCGGTGACTTATGTGTGTGCTTGCTAATAATATAGGCTAAATGACTAGTAGGAATGTAAATACGCGAGGCCATTATAGCCTACAGTGAAGTCTTATACTAACCTAACTCTGACAATCCATAGCAGTTATAATCAGTCATTAATAAATGTATCTGGTCATAATTGCATTCTTGTCAGCGATAATAGGTGGGACCTGCCCCATTCACTGAAATAGAACTGGCACCAGCGTCTGGCACCAATGCAAATTTGTAGTGCTGTGCCGATGACGCAATGACCTTTCCTTGTTGCAATGTTTGTGAATGCGGCAGCTGACAGGAAGTAAACTTCCACCAAAGCTGGACTACGATGAAAAGGTCTCACTGATGAAGTATTATTTTGATTATATGTTTATAAAAAGGGTGAAGTAAGAAAAGCTGTTGTATGTTCTGTAATATGAGGCATTGAATTGGCTGCAACTAATTAATTCCATCATTGATTAATCTGCCAATGATGGCGGTCAGTTGTCTGGTCTTTGAGATATCAGAGAAATTGTGAAAAATGGCCACAGGTCAACGTTATTTTATGCCCGACTAACAGTCTAAAACCCAGAAATATTTAGGTTACTTCAACCTCATAAATAGGAAGCTGGAACCAGGGGATATTGGATAAATGACTTAAAAGATTAAGCAATTATTTAAATGGTATAAGCTTTAATGTAAATGACACTCAACACTATCATAATATGCCAAATCATGAACAATAAACATTTTTCAGAGTTGCAATTTGTTCCATTTGGAGATAAACCAACTTTTTTTTAATGTGTAAAATAACTGTAGCGTGTCGGAATCAAACATTTGGACAGAAACATTGGAGATCAAATAATCACAGCATGAGTCGTCTGAATCTCACATTAATATTTAATTATAGCCCAATGTCGAATCTATTGTACGATGACACCCAATGTAATTGTTCTTAGTGTGCTGGTGAGACTATTGAGGTTTTAATATCTTTAAAGATGAATTCATCGTCAGTGTAGTTGAAGATCATCAGCGTCATTCCTCCCCATTCAGAGTCCACATGGTTATTTGTCTCAGACAGTACCTCACAGTTAGACATTATGTTTTTTCTGTATTTTACTTGACCACAGTTACCAGTTTAACGGTTAACAGAGTTTTCATTCTGCTGAAGGCACTTTGTTATCTGTCAATCATCCAACGCCCACAGGAAGAAACAAGTCTGTCAGCAATGTGTCACTTTACAAACCCGCTCAGGCTGTTTTTGTTATCTAAGAGAGAAGATCATTTCACACTTGATTTGACGCTGTAATATGATATTACATTTAAAAAACGTTACAAGAAAATGGAACATGTAATTACGTAGTACAAATTGCAGAGTGACTGAAGGAAAAGTGGACAGAAGTAAATGAGCTGTAACTTCCAATTAAATGATGCCCGTTTTCTTGTTTCTTGTATCATTAGTCAGATGTGGCTGGTGGTTATTAGTCCGTAAATAAATGCTGTCCAACATATAGTCAGACTGAAATACCCACAAGACAAATGCTGCTGACAAACTATAGAGAACCTGCCTCTATTATTACGGGATTGAGTCTGTATATTCATTGATATAAATCTAACATTGTGTTAGAGCAGCCACTGGTTGAATCTTTAACAGATGGTATTTCATATATTGATCATATGTTGTTGTTTTTTTTGGAACTATTTGTCAAATAAATGTAGCGGACTAAAGAATAAAGTATCCCCTTCTGGTGTAGAAGTATGAAGTAGCATATGGAAACACTCAAGTAAAGAACACATTGTACTTCAGTAAAAGTACTCGGTTACCGTTCACCGCTCTGTTCCGGTGCATGACAGGATGCACCAACCTGATGACGCACGGCTGTCAGTCTGCGACTTTGTCCCCGTCTACTATCGGTATACGCGAGGCCTGCAGAGAGTGCTCTGCCATCAGGGTTCCCTTTTTGTTAGCTTGTGTTTTTAATTGGAGTGAGTTCATCCGTGAAGAGCTGTGCTCGAGCTGGGAAAGGCTGTGGCTGTTGTCCTCCATCATGGCAGTCCAGGAGGAGCTCTCCATCACGGCTCACGGAAAGATGAGAAATTCTGCTGTTCCGCCTAACTAAATGTGGCAGAACAAGGCCAGCGACGCAAGCTTTCTTTTTTTGACGGGTTCATGCGGGTACAAGCGAGTAGAAAGAACACAAAGGAGACAAATTAATGAATGCATGCACACACAAACACACAGTCGTTTGTGTGTGTCGAGAGGTGTTGTAACAGCTACGGGGAATTCAGTGAGTGTCCCAGTTCTTAAGAGTTTCAGGGATGAATGGCAATTCTCTGAGTCCCCCTTGTCCCATGTGATTGTGTTACAGCAGACGGCAGGCTGATAAAAAGTGCCCCACCGCAGTTTTAGAGAAAGTGCAAGGCACTGGCAGAATGTTGAATGAGGCTCAGGTTTATTTTCAAAGGGTTATCAAATCCATGCTCAAATTTCCATTTGTGCCATTCTCTCCTTTTATCTGTTTCTCTTCTTGAATGTGAAGTTTGCATGAGATCTTTGATTGTTTTAAAGCTCTGGCTGTGCTCGGTCCTGACGGGAAACCTGATTCATTTTTATTCCTACTGTTTCTACAGATCAATTACTAATAGTTTAGTCGATTCCCTCATACAATAATGAAATAGCTAACTTTTTTTAAAGTTGCTTCATAGCAGAAGTTTAGTTTTACTCATACATATGTGAGATATGAATCAATAAAGAGCGTAAATCCCTCCCAATACAAACTATTTACAATTTTTAGGTGCAAATTTAACTTCTGCACTCTACTACTCGTATTTGCTTGGTCAAAATTATATGACTAAAATTAGGAAATTTAAGTTTGACTAGTTTTGGAGGCCGACATTTGAATATAAGGATATTCTCAAAAAATCGTGTTAGGTTGTTGCACAAACATTGTATCGGTGTGTATTTCGTTCTGATAGGTTGCAAGAAATAGTACAGATTGGTAATTTAATATGTAACAGGTCATTTAGATACAGTGTCTCATTGACGTAGTTTGTCCACTAGAGAGCGTTGAAGATTAAAACGTCTCTTTAAAATGCTCAGGATGCATCTTGTTGACATTTCTTAAAATACACTCAAACAAACTACTGTCTGTATCTGCTTCAAGAGTGCAGCATCAGTTAGGTCATAGTTTGTGATTTGATTGGCTCTTGCAGTCAGATTAAGCAACCCGTGAATGAAAGGGGCCCCTCCTGCTCCCCTGAATCCACTATGTCAGCAGAGAGGGAGTCGTAAACTGTCCAGATTGTAGAGCCCCTTGAGGAAGATTTGTGATTTGTGATATTGAGCTGTACATATTTAATGAAACCGATTTGACTTTACTTCCAAGACAGCACATGCTAGCTCGACCCATCTGAGGGCGCACACTGAGCGTGGGAGAGCTGCCGACGACTCGGCGTGTTTTGAAAAACATGAACGAAAAGTAACCATTTAATGTAAATCAGGGCTAACATTAGCAAGCTAGGTTAAGATATAGTACGGTTATGTTTTATCTGTAATAGAATACATTAAATACACTATAAAAAATCACTGCGGTGGTGAGATGTAAACAGGTAACAGCATTGAATCAAACATTTGGAGGCTACAGAGTTTTTCAGTCAACTGTTAGTGTCATGGTAAACGGGCTAATCAAGCTAATGTTGTGAACCTAATGGTTTAGACGAGTGGTTCGCAGGTGGTGTGACAAACACTTTACGAAAAAAGTCACTGTCTCGAGGAGCTTTGTCAAGAATTCTCCTCAAGACCCCCACGTTTTTTAGTTGTTCAGTTGTGAATTTCATATTCAGTAGGCTGTTTTTAATTTAATTATTCTAAAAACCCAGACTCTCCTCCATATCAGGAGGGTTTGACCCAAGCTGGCAGCTGCTGATAACATAGAGGCACAAGTGCAAAACAAGTTGAAACAAGAGCTGTTTAGTTTTTTTGCCCAGGCAAAAAGCCCCAGACCCACTGAGAACAGGTTGGCGACCCACACGTTGAGAATCACTGGTTTAGACTGTATTAACAAGCAGTTGAGCCAGAAAAAAAACAACTTTTAAATCAGCCTCTGAGATTTAAAGACAACAGCCATTTCTGACTAATGAATGGTCAACAAAAACGGCAAAATGGCTGCAATCCCTTCATTGCTGTCTGGTGTGTTGGTGTTTTAAATGCAATTAAAACACCAATACAAGATATTCAGATAGTTTACAAGATGTTACAGGCAGTTTGTTGACATCACATCTCAAATACAGTGTAAAAGAAGTTCATACAAGTTAAGTGGTGTAGCCACACGGTTAGCAGCGGGGTTAGCATGAACACATCCAAGTCTCAAACGGGAGCCCACTAATATGTCTGAAAAACCTTTTCATACAGTCTTTAAAAAAAATGGAAAAATATGTCCAAAAGCTGGAGAATAATTTATACTTCATTGAAATAAAATGTCAAGGTTAACTTTGACTGCTGACTGAATGACCTTTAAGAAAGTCTTTGTCTTTGTCGTCCATTCGCTACGACCTCTTTTGAGCTGACAGGGTACCTTTTAAGCGTGTGGCTTCTTTATCATGGTAATGTAACCCACATCTGTTGTGCAAACGCACACACACACACACTGCCGAAGAAGAAGAAGAAGCTAGCGAGGTTTAGCTCATTCACAGTGGTAACCAAGGGCGATAACCTCGCTCCAGATATGGCGTTAATCCAGCAGCAGTGGTCGTAGGAAGTGGGCCAGCAGATCCATCGCTCATACCAGAAGTCTAACCAACATCTGGAAAGACTTAAGGCTTTGCTTGATCTCCCTCTGTGCCGTTGGCCATGTTGGTCAGGTAGTCTGTAATCCTGGCTGGTTTAATCACGTGTCGCTGTCGGTTCGAGCAGCGCTGGTCTTTTTTTTTTTTCTCTTAACAAAATACAAAGAAAAGACAGCAAGAGTTTAATGAAAGAGGAGATAAGGCAGCCTACAAATTAAGTTCCAATCTGTAATGGCAGTCCCGGTCCGCAGCATCAAATTACATGTCTCACTCTCAGAACCTCGAGGCTATAACCTCTTTTTTTTTTCTTCCTGTAGATACATTCACAAATGCGCTCTCTGAAGCTGTAATGTCAAGGTTGAAGTTGTATTCTTTAATTACCTTCAAACCGTAATTGGCCCCCGTGTGGGAGGATCCCTTCGTGGGAACATCCCCACCCCAATGTTTTAATCCCCAAGCTTTTTTTTTCATATTAGCAGTGCATTGTTTTCCAATTTAAAAAAAAAAAAAAATCATCTCATATCTATTGATTTTCTCGGAGGGTTCAAACAGCTTGAGATGCTCTTTAATCTTCATGTTACGTTGCTCATTCTTGTTACATGACATCTATTGCTTCTGTGCATCCGGGGAGAGGGATCCTCCTCTGTTGCTCTCCCTTAGGTTTCTTCCTTTTTTTCCGCGTAAAAGGGTTTTCAAATTTTTTTTGGGGGAGTGAGTTTTTCCTGATCCGATGTGAGGTCCTGGGACAGGGATGTCGTGTGTGTACACATTGTAAAGTCCTCCAAGGCACATTTGTGATTTTGGGCTATACAAAATGAACTGAATTGAATCTTCTTCTCACCGTCGGTCGGCGGTTGAGGAGGAGTGTTTGTTTTTAACCACACCTGTCTCATGCATGACACACACACACACACACACACACACACACACACACACACACACACACATTACCGCGAACGTCAAGTTCGTCAGGGATTAAGAGGTCACACACTGTTTTCGGATTAAGACTTTAGCACTTTGCTCCTCAATCACCCGCAAACTCCCACTCATAGTTAGAGACAAGTAAGTGCCATCAGTACAAGCTGTGAGTCCGAGACGGCGGCCAAGACGGCAGGTTGGTGGTGGTGGTCAGATGGCATCATCCATCCCCGACACTTCCCTGAAAGAGCTGTGGAGTTTGGGGTTTGAACATGATCCAGCAGGTGATTTGCCAACTTGCTGCTGTGTGGAAATGACAAATAGCGGATGGGCTTCACATTGTGTGTGTGTGTGTGTACAGTATGACTGGAGGAATGGACGGTGGTGGCCTGGACATGTGTGAGAAGTGACATAGTGTGAACAAGCTGTTGGTACAGAGATATGTGTTTGCCATACTGCAGTGTGGGGAATTGAAATGTTTGGAAGGTGGCAAGAGAAAAGAAAACTCTCATTGGGACGATAAACATGTTAGCGCTGCAAAAACAATTATTTTCATTCCTGAATAATCCAACTTTTTTTTCTTTCTTGATTAACTGGTTATTGTTTGGTATTTTGAACAACATGTAATTTCCCTCGGTGTAAAGGGACTTCTTCAAATGCCATATGTCCAAAACCCATATTCAGTTTAAAATTGTAGTTCAAAAAACTGGAATGAGCCACTGTTTGGCTTTTCTTCTTCTTTGTTTTTGGAATGACAAGTAAATAACCAGCCATAATAAGTAGTCCAAAAGTTAGCACTTAAACGTTTAAAAATAATCAATTAATTAATTAATTAATCGGTGGATTATTCCCATATTTATCAGCAAATCATTGTCAAAATAACACTTATTTTTACAATCAACACTTAAAATGATGATAAAAAAATTAAAGTCCCAGCGCTCTGACCCCAAATATATTCAATGAGCAATAATAAGACTGAAAAGTTCAGTCCTGGAACAAGTAATTGCTTAAAGTTACTGTGAGAAACTTTTAACTGCTTATGAAACATCTTAATTTAACACTGAAGACATAATAAAAGAGACCATCAGTGAGAAGATTGGCTATTTCTATAAAGTTATTGTAAATGACCCAGCGCCGGCTTCGCTGCAGCCTTTGACCTCCAGTTTGAGCTCCAGGCAGCAGCAATTCAACATTTCATTTTTTCTTCATCTAAAAAAATATTTAATAAAAATCCTAACTTTTAGTCCCTAATCATTCTGTGTGTTTTTATGCGGTTTACGATGACTGTGGGATAGTTTTCAAACAAATGTGACTAGCTTTTCTACGTCTTATTTAATAATAAACTCAATCTTTTTGCTTTTTAACTATAGATTGGACAAAAAAAAAAAGCTAAATATACTGGATGTCATATTTGGCTGTAGTGAATTGTAATGCATATTTTTTTTTTTACTGCTTTCTATGATAGACCAAGGATTAGTTGAGAAAATTATAATTAAAATAATCTTTAGTTGTCGCTCTAATCCAAATAACTGTTGATTAATTTGCTGTTGATTTACTTCTCAGTTAATCAACTTAACAGCAGTCGTCCTGTTTGTGTCTATATTTGTTACTGTTAACAAGACAAACTGTAATATGTGAGTCTAATTTGACTTTGTTCATACAGTTTTTTCCCCTGGTAGACTTTTCAGTGCCGTTGATCACACATTTCCGGGCAATCATATCAACCTTTTGAGAAGCATTTTTTTTTTAACTGTGTTTATTTCCGAACATGAAGTCGTTACAGAGTCAGTCCCCAGCCAGTTGGAGCATGTTGCACCATTGCTGAATTTCATTAGGCAAGGCCACTCCGCCGCACATTGTGCTGCTGGCAAGGCCGAACTGCCTATTGGCACCAGGCCGAGCCCCAGAGGAGAGCGACCAGCAGAGGCCGTGTTTGATAAGGAGTGATGCTCTCGATAGACTCGGATGTGGCTTAGAAGTGCCGTCCAACTGACCAAAGAAGTCCGACAGCGGGCGCTGGACCGAGGAGGAAGATTGTGGTTTCTGTATTTGCCTTGCTGAGGTGTCCACGAGCAAAACAAAGAACCCTGTGAATCATCCAGTGGCGCTTATTCAGTACGTGGCCATGACCTGCCAGGGAGGTCAAGTCCAATCTTTCCTTGGGGTATTAATTTAGTATCATAGTTTTGAGAAATCCTCATAAATGAATTGGCACCCTAAATTTCAGATTCCAAACTAGTGCAGCTCAGTTTGATTGGCGTGGGACCTCGTCAGAAGTGCAGAGCACCCTTGACCTCAGAGCCACGCTGCTGTAATCCTGTGTGTATCTTCTCAACGGCTTTTCTTTTCTTTTTTTTCCAGGCGGCGAGGTGGCAAGATCAGACTTGGCTGTTACTGAGTAACGGCCGATTTTGTGCCGCTCGCCTTGAGCTTTCTGCGCTCCGCCCTTGAACCGAGCCTCTGAGAAAGCAGAAAATCCCTGTAATTGCATTAGTGTTGTCCAACTGTGCCACGCCCGCTCCCTCCAGACCGGCTTTTTGAGCTTGATTTATTGCTGTGACATGTTCGGATTTATAGTCATCCTTTTTGCTGAATTTGCAGACAACATCAGATATCCCCGATGAGTATCCCGGCTTTGATTCTCGACCCTGTCTTTCTCTCTCATGGAGGTGTTGTGCTCAATGGGAGCGAGGTCTGGTCACAGGCTCCTTCCTGAGGGCTCTCGACCAAGCCAGGCAATAAAAGTGCCACTGTTATTATCCCCAATGGAAGCCCGGCGGTGCTTCGGGGCGCCAGCACGGGGAGGCTGATTGCCTCCGTGAACTGAAGAGGTTGACAGACACAAATAGAGCATGGCAGTTAAGTGAGAGCATTAAATAAAGTGCAAGTCAATTTCTTTCATGAAATATAATCCCCCGTCTGCTTTCGTGCGCGCCGGTTGCCCAGGAACTTTCTTATGAGGAAAGGAAATGGGCGGATCAATGTTCCACGGCGTACTGTGGGTGATGCCGCTTGCGCTCATTGGGCTGTTGTTTTTGTGCAACCCGCTCCGTGTCGGGTCCCACTGGTGTGTTGGAGGCTTCGCGGGTGGTTTTGACTTGTTGATCTCTGTGACGACTGCAGGTTTCTGCTGCTGTTTGTATTTGTCGACGCAAGATAATTAACTTGCTTTGCCCAGCGTGTTGGGCAAAGCTTGCTTTGCTCAGTTCACAAACAAGCATTTGTAATATGTATCAGACAAAATGAACAAACATTAAAAAAAAGGCTTTTTTTTTTTTTGCAGAGGGATACTCCCATAGCACATTTCTTTATAGACAAGATCCATTCATCTATTTTAATGCTTTTTGGTAGGGACTCATTTTCACCTTTTTGCTGACACAGTGCAGCAGCCCCACAAAGGCTTTGACAGACTAGACTCTGCAAACTGTGTTGTTTTTTTCCAGAATGAGCCACCAATGTGCCACACGGCGGAGCTGTTTGGTGGCCTTCAATCCACCTGGTTGCTCGTTGGTTTATTGTGCGCAACAGCTGCTCCACTTCCATTTCACAATGCTGTTGTTCAAGCGCTCAGAGAAACCTTCACAATCCAAAGAGGATTAATGGAAAACAAAAAGCTGCACCGGGAAACCATTTCAATGGGGTTTTTTTTTTTGTGTGTGTTGAGAAATCTCTGCTGCTTTGAACAAAGAGGATTCAGTTGAGATTTTAATCCCACGATTAAAAACCCCATGAATTTCAGAGTTGGACTTGATATATCTTAACAACAACACATTCTCTTTCCAATCCAACACATCCTGTTTGTTCGGCAGCTCAGGAAGATAAGAGCAGATTCCTCCCCATCTGTCTGTTCTCATATTGGCACTGACGGCCATGTAACATATTGTGTTGTTGTACTGGGAATCCCCATGAGTCATTAGTCCAGTGTCAGGTGTAGTAACTTACAATTATTTTCATTCACAGATAATAACCGTCTTAAGTAGCCCATTTATCATCTCGTTCAGTGGTTCTGGTATGTGTACCCCTGTGTATATAGATAGATAGATAGATAGATAGATAGATAGATAGATAGTGATTTCATCAGTTATATCTGTTTTTGAAACTGAACATGTTTTAACAGTAAGCCTGCATAGGTCTCAGTTATGTGCAACTAGACAGATGCCTGGTTATTGCATATGTATTGGTATGGGTGTATATACATCTGCTGAAAAGTAATACAACTAATAACTGCAGTAGAGAATTGGCAAACGAGGTTTGTGGTAATTTAAAAGCAATGTCTTTATGGCAGTTTGCCCTCCAGAGATCACTGAAAACTTGACTTCTATACTATAAAACATCCCACTCAGTTTTCGATATTGCTGTATGACCTATTGCATATATTGCGAATATTAATCCGTCTCCTGCACGTCCTTCAACTGAAAGGAAAGCTTGACTATCCCTGAAAGGCTCTGTTGATTAACTTTTAGAATAATTACTTTACCCATGAAATGTCAGAAATACCAATCTCAGTCCTGTGAGCTGAGCACAATCATCTTTCATTACTGAGCCGCCTGAAAATTCAGTGATTGCTGCTTTCTGTCTCTAGCACTCTTGACGAGAAGTTTCCTTGTCAGACACATTTCTTTAACAAATGACACCTTTAGGAAAATCCAGACCGGGCGTCTGTTGACTCAAGAGGAGCAGAAAATACACAACGCTGTTTGTTCCCCATGTCCTCCAGATGATATACTGCATATGTCTGTCGGTCTAATCCAAACAAATGTTGGTGTAGTTTGCATTGGTGCTATATATACTCAAATTCTCTGTGTGTGCCATCACTACCAATGAGAATGGGCTCTATTATGGAGTTATGGAGGGACACCATTGAGTTTCAGGGGAAATATCAGTTGCTAAATGTCAGTAATCCCGAGCTGGCATTTGGCAAATTGAAATGGATTTTCTCTGGTCAATGTTTGTCTCAACAGCCACATCTCCTCCCCTGCCTTCGCCCTTCAAACACAAAGAGATGGGGAAAATAATTGCCCTTCCGCTGTAAAGTGGCACGAATGTGGCATCTTCTCTCGATCGCAAACTTAAGTGTGTCTGCAGTCAGGTTGTGTTGGATGCTGAGCGGCAGACTCATTACTACACAGCAGCTTCGTCCTTGGCCGGCAGCGCGGCCTCCTTTGCCCGTTGGCCATCTGTGAATTTAAGAGCCGGCTACTTAAAAGCTCCGATATTACAGCAGGATAAAGCCGAAATGGCTCTCGTCACACAAGTGGGAAGCAGAAGTAATTTTTTTTTTTTTTGCGCGATTGGCTGAATGCAGCGAGACCTTCTGGCTCAAGGTTTCTCGAAATATATAACCCTCGACGATAGAAGTTATAGATATTGTAGAAGGGGGAACGGGATGTTCTTCAGAAACAACGTTAAGTCTCAATTTGCCCACAAAAGACAAGAGAATGAAGCAGCTGGTCGGATACATGCGGCGACGTTATCTTCATAGTCGGGCTGTCCCCAAACATGGAGAACATCAGCTGTCGGGTTGACAGCGGCTCAGCCTGGAGGGAGACAGTATGTCTCTGGTCCCAGCGCAGCCAGCAGATATCCGGGTCAAGACTTCCTTTTCCTCCCTGCTCATTGTTTAACAGTCCGATGAGCAACTTGAACTGTTTCCACCAGTAATCAGTTGACAACTGAACACAAAATGTATTGGGGGGGGGGGGGGGGGGGGGGAAACTGACATTTAGAAAACGGTTACAAGGCAGTAGTGCAAACAAGTTTAAGGACGCTGATGTTCTGTACAAAGTCAAACTGGACATATAAGAGAGTAAATAGAGATTAAACAGTAGTTTTGTCTGTGGTTGACAAGTGATTGATATACAATTGTGATGTCATGACAAGCCAGACATTGGGTTTACTATTGATGATGATGAATGACAGAAAGCTGCGCCATTACAAGCTGCAACGAGCAAATGTTTTGGCATTTTATCCGTCAATACATTATGTATATTGATGACTGCACTGTTTTAAGAAAAGACACACACACACCCGGGGAGGAGCGGTGGTGTGTTGGACAGGGGACGTCAATCTCTCCACACAGCAGAGCGTCTTTATGGCAGCAGGCCGACGCTCAGTCAAACATTAAATCTTAATATGACTCGTTTCTGACAGGTAGACTCTTTCTGCTCACAGAGACATGCAGCTTCTCAAAGAGCACATTTTTCTTCTCCGCTTTGACAAACGCCTCGCTTCCTCCAGCGAGCGTGCGAGCAGCAGTCGGAGCGGTGGAGCGTGGAGCTTCATACGGCGGTGTGGTTTTTTCCCCCCCTCGTCCCAAAAGTTCTCTGGATCCAGAACGGGAAATGAATATTGTAGAGTGGTTAATCCTTTATACTTGTGGGGATTATGTTCCATTTGATATCAGATATGCATTAGTCAAATGGGTTTTGACTGCTTTCCAGACTCACACACACGCACACACACACTCTCTCTTTTACATCCACATGTACTGATTAAAACAGGATTTTGCAGTATTGATGTTTGGATTTTTCCTCCTTATTGTTGCCCTCCCGCAGAGTCTTAGCCACATAAAAGCAAAGACATTCTTTTTTGGGGGGAAACAGATTAAGATTCTCTGTGATGTTCTGTACCATAATGAAGCAGTATAATTCCAACAGAGCAGATTAGTGTTCATTTGACCTGGATTGAAGGATTTTCTTTTCATATGTCACCGCTGATAAGGGTGATATTTAACGGAAGCAGCACGCACTGAGGGGCCGCAGCATCAGGACCATTTGTTATTGTGCTGAAGACCAAAACATCCGCACAGCATCAAGTGACGGTTTTAATGTACACATATAGAGCGCCGCACAAAGTAGACAACACTCACACACAGTTTTAACGTGTACTTATCATTTTCTGCTACTCTACAATATTTCCCTGCCAGAGCAAAGTATACTTTACTCTGGCAGGGAAATGTGGTACTGTTTACTGCAGAGCTGTGCGACAGCTGGAGAGACCTGTTACTTTTCAGCTGAAGAAAACATTTAAAAAACGTCTGAGATTAAACCAGTGGTTTAGTTAGCGTTTCCACTTCAGATATATTTACTCTCTAAACTTCTCTGCTATTTTCATTTGAATAATCGTTCAAGTTCACAGCATCACATACGAATCAGGTTGGCTGGAGGACTGTAAAACACTACGGTATAATTTATTTTAAATACATATATATACATATATATACACATAGGGATCTAGTAGACTTTCTGCCTACATTAACGTCTGGTATCGACGGAAGCATAAATCCCACTCAAATGATGATGTTCAAAGCTGCAAAGGTTGTACTGGTTGCCCAAAGTACCGGCTAAATACTGACTAACAGTACGTTTTTACATTTCACTTTTTCTCCTCCACTGATATTCTGCAAGATCAAATAAATAACCTATAGTGTAACAAACTGACAGGAGTCAGTGGCAGAAAAACCAGAGCAAACGATACTCTACTTTTGAAGCGTGATGGTTGTATAGTGCACGTTCCAGTCATCAACTACATTTCTTCCACAGGGAGGAACATATTAGTGTGTGGTGACACCGTCACACCTTTCAGTCTTTGCATGTGACTTCTCTGATGTTGTTGGGAACACTCGATGAGTCATTTTGCTGCTGCAATGTGTCTAAATTAACCCGCTGCAACCAAATAAAAGGAAGGAAATGTCTCTCAAGTGCAGAGCGATAGTCAGGAAAGCCTTAAGATGGCTGTGTGAGGTGACTGCCCCCTCTGCTGGGCTCTGCAGGGACCAGCAGGCCGCTAACCTCCCAGATGAGCGATGCTCTTTGCTGCCGCTCGTTCATTCACGCGACTGTTCCCGTCTCTGAATGGATGCGGCGCGTGTGTATAGACGGCATTGTTCCTTTTTCTTTGCATTGGTTCATCTCTACTTCAGGTCATTAAGGTTACCATTAAGCACTTGTACTTAAATATAAGTTTGAAGTATTTATATTTTATGGCACTTCTACTTCAGAGGGAAATATTGTATTTTTTACTCGTCCACATTGATCTGACTATTTATTTAGCATATTTTATTGATTTCTCCTTCTACAAAACGGATGATGAGCTTCTAAAACAAACTGGCCCTCGTATCTAGTCAGTTTAGTCCGCAAATGAGTCCAGAAAGTCTTGTTTTGTCATGAAAATACATAACTTGCTTGTTTCAAGATGCAGACATATTCATTTTAAACAAGTTGGTCTGACTCAAAAACAGGATGAATAAGATTTTTCGGACAATTATTGACTGACATCCCAACACTTTAGTGGATAAAACCAGCTCCATCTTGAACTACCATATAAAAATGGGCTTATTTGGCAACCACTTTCACTTTTGTTAATTAAAAATACATTTAGCTAATCATGTTTCTTCACTCTAAATTCACTTTGAATGCAGGGAAATTAAAATGCACCTCGATGATGAGTAAAGACCCAAAACACTAGCGTATATAGCTCATGAATTAAACTATTCGTAAAGTCATAAACCTCATATAAATGCAATAACATCTACAAATTGTATTAATTCTCTTGCTCAGCCCCTGAAGCAGTCAGAGCTCCGATCTGTTAAATTTGGAGGGGAACTTGTGCGTGACTGTGTTCCCAGCAGCAAAGCGCCGACCTCCGCCTCCGGGAAAATAATAGTTTGTTATCTCGTACTTGGATGACTTTTGAAGCGAGACCTTGGCTGGGAATATGACAGGAATTAAGTAATTTGCCTGGACCCCCCTCTCTCAATCTCAAGAGCGGTTCTTTGTTTGTGCTCCTGTCTCATTCCCCAGGAGAACCGCAGGAAAGGCTTTTTAAAAAGAGACGAGCAGGAAGATTGAGAGAAAGGCTGTAAATATTTTCTCAAACGCCTTAATTGAAATTGAATTTTAACTGCTCACTGGACCGTGGTGGCAAGAACCAAGTGCCAGGGACGTAGCGCTTTTGCATTGCAAATGTAATTTTCTTTTTTTTTTTTTTCTCTCCCCCTATTGCCCAGGAGGCACTTGAAAATTGCTACCAGATATGTTTTTTCATGAGCCATTTCTTCAGGTGGAGCCTCTCATTATTCCTATACCCATTGCGATTAGGCTTTTTGGATTGAGCCACAGTGTGGTCCTGTTGTTTACGGAGCGAGAGCGTCAGTCTTTATGGGAAATTGTATTCTCTTCATGCCCAGATAGAGCCTGATGGAGGGGAAATGTTGATTGCACAATATGTACGGGGAAATAAACAGCTGATGTGCTCTCATTCATCACACTATTGGATGGGGCACTTTGTGTTTATAATTTTTAAATGTATTGCTTATTCGGTGAATGCTAAGTAGGGGAATGCTCCAATGATTTATAGAGAAATTGATGTTTAGGTATTTGTTTTTCTCTGTACATACCAAACACTGAGCAGTCATACTAAACATGTTATTGCCAGGAATTATTCAGACATTTAAAGAAAAGTCCGGCATTTAAAATATTACTTCGACTACTAATATTGGATATTTCTATAGCGACAACGTGAAAACATTGTTAAAGGAGTCACTCGTTGTGATGAACCCACAAAGAATGATCCCAGGCGAATGCAGCGGTCATGGTTTGGCTTTTTCCAGTTTCCTGTTTTATTTTGAAGTCCTTGTCTCGCGTGTCCCAGCACTTCCTGCCCCTGTGAGTGTCGGCTCTGTCCCTGATTGTTTCCAGCTGTGTCCAATTGTGTCCAATCACCCGCACCATCCAATTGTATTCAAACCCCGTTTGTCTCCTGTCCCGGTGTCGGATTGTACTGCTTGAGTCCTGTCCGTTCCGCTGCCTGTTTGTTGGAAACCCGTCTTGTTTTTTTGTAGAACTAAATGTACTTTACACCGTTGCTGGCATTTGGGTCCTCACTGAAGCCTCCACCTGACAGAAGTTCTGCTCTATAAGAGCTTCATAGTGAGTTGCAGCTCATTGTCTCGCTTGTCCACAGCTTTTATTTCTTTGACTCGCTCTCCCAGCGTGGTTTTTCAGCCGAGGCACGCAGCAGAGGGAAAGCTATAAACCTACTGTACACGACTTGCCCAGGACCGAACAACAGGCAGGAACAGTTTGCAAGTAGCGGGTGAACATCTTTTAGCATCTAAAAGAGACAGATATTTCCCTCAGGAGTCGGTGAAGTTCAAAAGCAGAGCTGCATGAAAGTGAATATTGGACAGATGAATGTTGTGCTGATAACCTGTCTACACTATCCGCCTCCCAACCCCCTGCCACAAAACCACACTGAGTAAATGTACTTACTGGTAGTTATATTCTACTATTTGCTATCACGATTTCTGCCCAAGGGATGCTTCAATTAGGAGGTTGCCAGCAATAACTTTCTGGCATCTATATGTAACCCAGTCACACAGGCTCACTGCCAGAGAGAGACCGGTGGAAGATTATAGCTCTTTCGTGTCCCGGGTATCAATGATCCCGACTCACTCTGTCTGAAAACGGAGATCAATAACTCTTCAGAGTGGGTTTTAGCGCCTTTTAAAAAAAATAACCCCCTCAAAGCTTTCGGTGGGGGGAGTGTTAAATGAAACATCGCCGGGCAACAACCAAAAGAGGTTCTGCAGTTCATGGCTATCATTGTCTGATTTGATGGTCGCGAACAAGGCCGTTGCAGCCGCATACGGAGTCATATTCCCCAAGCAAAAATGTTTTAACGTTAACCGAAAGCTCTAATGTTGAAGCTTCGTCGTCGCTGTACTGCCTCGCCGCTCGTGTTAAGAGGTCCCCCATTTTGGCTCGCGCTCCCCAACTCCCCCCCCCGTCTCCCCTGCTGTTCGCCTTCCTCAATGTCAAGCCTGTCAGCTTCTCTGTCAAACGACTCAACGGGGCCGACTCGTGATCGCCCTGATGGATGAGCGAACCAGGAGAGCGGTAGTGAGCCTCGCACCGGAGCCAGCGGAGGTCTGGCAGCCCGCTACGCCCACGTCGAGCCTTTTCCCATCGCCCCCAAGAGTTTGACACATCATTTCCCCTGTGATTTGTGGCCAGATTGAGGTTGAAAGAGACAAGGAAATGTTCGGTCCTCATGAGAACAGATGGATGTTGCAGTGCTGCAGACTGAGCAAAGGGTTTTTTACTTTTTCATCCCCTCCCCCCCCCCTTCCCTTGAGGAGCCCTCTTGCTTCATAAGGGGTTGGTTTCATGCTCCATAATGGATTCCTGATGACGAGCTTTCACGGCCCATTTTTTTTTTTTAGAAACGACCTGGCATTTATTTTCTTCTTTTGGAATGACAGAACAGACAGTGTCCTTTTCAGGAAAGTGATCTATTTTCTAAAATACCTTTTATTATATCAAGCACTTCTTATTTGTCCTCTTTGTGCTGTTTCATACAACATCAAAGTTAAAAGCCCTCTGTTTGTGATCAAAGATGGGCGGTAATGCCACGAAATGATTGCGTGATGTAACGTACACGCAATCGGGAGAATGCCAGGGCAGCAAATGGTCAACGTCTTTTTCATCCCCCCCCCACTCCCAAATGTTTGATCTCGTCTCTGAAAAGCGAAGCCTGCGGCGCATCCCTTGGGATGTTTGATGTTGTAGATCAGAGCGTGTGGTGGTGCAGGCACTTTGGCTGTGGGGGCTTCACCAATACGGCACGCCACATCCAATCTTCTCTCCATCAGATTACTTCAAAGAATCAGCGAAACACCACTTCCTAAAAATCTGGAGTTCCCACTGGTGTTGTCTGTTAGATTAGAAGCAGGTTATTGAAGTTTCCTGGGGAAAAAAATAAATAAAACACATCTCTGACTCTGACGAAATCTATTATCACCTCAGGCTCTGAGATATTGTAGCACACCACCGTTTTTTTTTTGTTTTTTTTTCATCTCTGTCTGATTCTTTCTTTCTTCTGCGCATTGATCTCTTCAGCTCCGCCACGCCAATAGTTTCTCCTCTATGAGACCTTTGCCCCTCCTCCATCTCTCATCCATTATTCATCCCTGTCAGCTCTTTTGGCCAGGCCAAAATACCTCTTATGATCAGACCATCCTCATGTGTTCTGAAATGTTGAAAACAAAGACGCCCGAGCTGTCGCTTTCTTGTTAGAGATGCTGAAACAGAAAAGTACATTACAATAGTTGTGCTCTGAATGTGATACATGAAGACTATCTATTTGGGAGACTGCACTTACACAGCGGTATCTAGACGTAAATAACAACAGCATGGTAACTGGCTCCCTGTGTTGATGCTAACGTGCTGCTAATGTTTAGCAGCTAGTACAATGTTTGTTATTTTTACTCTGTTTGCATGCTCAAATGCAAGTGAAGCTGATGGGGATGTTGATAGTTTTGCAGGTAAAAGTCATCAGGATGCATCATCTGGGAACCATGAATGTCTCTATTTTTTGAGCCAATCCATCAAAGGATGTTGAGTTATTTCACTGAACAAGTGATCACCAAAATCAGCTGAATTTATCTTCTTGGGACCTTGAATATCTGTGACAAATATACATGGCGATCGATCCTTTTGTCGCCACGATATTTCACTCTCCATCTCGAATGTCAACCTGCTGGTGGAGCGAGATGAAACGTCAGAGGAGCATCTCAGTCAGTGGGATTTATCCTCTGGAGAACATGTCGGTCCAATATGTCATGACTATCCATCCAATAGTGGTGAAAAAATGTATGACAACTATACAATCATTTTTCAGCTCTGCTTTTCGGTCAATGAGCACATATCATGTGTATTTTTTATTCTTACTATTCTATATTATATCCAACGTAATCATCTTCAATCGTCTTCTTTCTCTTGCATGGTTGTTATATTGCATATTTAGTTCTTTTATACAATATGTTTGTTGTATTGCAAATAGGAAATATTTGCCTTTTCAAAGTATGTTTCTTGTTTTTTGTGACTGCTCCCTGATTCATGATGCAACTGGGAAGCCTCACCTTTTTTATTTACTCTTCAGTTCAAGCTATTAAACTACTGACAAGTTGAAAACGTTCATTTTAGTTTTCGTCTATTTCCCCGACTTGCTCTAAGTGCTCGCTCTCTCTCGCTCTCTCTCTCTCTCCACAGAGGAAGTCGCTGATCGCCACCAGTCTGATTGTGGTGGTGTCGCTCTTCGTGGTCGTGGTGAACTACTCGGAGAAGCCCTACTTTCTCCTGCCGCCGGTGTTCGGTCAGACGTTTAGCAGCCACTGGATGTTTTCCAAGCAGCCGTACAAGGCCTTCAAGCCTCATCTGGGCTATGTGAGCATCCCCAAACAAGAGGTGAGGGACACACATAGACAAAACACACAAAGACTGACCGACAGGCACACTCAGAAACGGCATGTTCCTTCATTAAAATGCCATATTTCTTTTCATCTGAGTACACTTGAGAGTTGTTATTTCGTCTCATCACTTTGTTCAGCATCGTGGTACATTTCCTGCTGATCATTTCACCCAAATTTATAAATATTGCAATATTTTCATCAGTGGCCCATAGGCTCAACCAGCCTTCTGTGACCTGTTTTGATGATATCTTGTGACTCAAAAGACATATTTTTAAGTGAAAATCTTTGAAAGTGTGTCTTTAACTTAAAGGGAAAGTTTGGATTATTAAAGTGGGGTTGTACGAGATACTTCTCCATCGTCGGTGCCAAGGCACTCCTCTGCTAGAAAGACTGTCTATATATTGCTGTTATATACTTAAGAAACGTTTTCAGGCAAAGGGTAATCAAAATGAGCCGTGGTTGTAAATGGTTGCCAAAGCCACATTTGAAAGTGCTATTTGTAAATGGTCCATGAAGTTTTAGCAGGATACGGACACTCAGGGCACTAACCTGTCCCGAGTGAAGGGTCCTTTTCAAACTAATCTTCAGTTGGGCAGAAAAACACTTTGACTTTTTTAACACTGGACGAACACGGATTTATTTTTTTTCATGCGAGACCGACCACCGATTCAACTTTTTTAACACAAGACTTGAGTCAAATTTGAATAATCCACTTTAAGGGACTTTTACTTTGGAAAACTTCTAATTAGATTCAGTCAAATGTTAGATGTTCTGCATGTACGCTGTCAGAGATGTCCTGAAGTCAAATATATCAGTCATGGTCTGGAATTGTTCACTATTTTTACATTTTTTTACAGCAAACCCAAAATCATCTTTAAATCATCTTAAACTGGACGTAGACACACACGTCCCTCTCTAGCTTCTCTGCATCTGCTCTGTTCTCTTTATACATCCGTGGTCGTCTCGATCTGAGCCGTTTGAATGCATCGACCATGGATGCATTATTTGGGTGCACTACAGTTGTATTACAGTGGGTCGTATTAAAGATACCCGTAACGTTACCCGTCAATGACATGCAGCGTTTTGCATGTCTAGCGCTGCTATCTCGGGCAACGTGTGAAACCCCAAGTGTTCCCACACAGTTCTATGTGTGTAGTTTTTACTGAATTTCTGATTAAAATGTGAGGTTGCAAGTCGTATCCCACGGTGATCTTCTCACTTCGACTTGCTTTTTACTGACATCATGTCACGTGAGGTGTCGGAAGCAGGACCCAAACCGAGACGATAAGAGTGCTAACTTCCTCTTTTCCTCCACACGGACCAAAATGAAGAGAATACATTGATTCAGTTTCCACAACAAATTCTGCTCAATATTTCATCAGCTCTGTCTCACATTCTCCACCCGGGAGCACGCCTCCTCGAGGAGACCGCAGCTGCTCCTCATCGTCGGTTTTAGAAGTCCAAGAGAACGTCACAAAGCATTCAATAATTGCAGACCATCAGTAGTTTTCAGTAATATCTACTATTACTGTGTGTGCATCATCCAGTACGATTGTATTTTTCATATAGTTTTTGTGTGCATCATCTCAGCGGTGAACCTCTGAACAGGACAGGCATGTAGTCATGACAACAGGTGGAGTGTCCTGGATGTACGAAAGCAGTCGTTGTACCAAAGGTTTATTATGCAAGTCTACAAAATGAGAGGCAGGCTCTGTAAGAGATCCATTAGATGATATCATGTGATTGTTGATGATATAATATATTCCTGTGGAGAACATATACAAAGTGAGATGTTCACGACACAGGAAGTCTTGCTGTTGCTAAGTAGTCCACCCTGCCTCCTTAGCTGTGGATACTATTCCTCTCAAGGTCTCCTGTGTGATGCCTAATGGATTTGACGACAGGCTTAGATCATATTTCAGAGTTATCTAAATGCCATAAGGGCTCTTCAACATATTTGTCCTTATCCATTACCACCACGGCTCCTTCTTTTTTCAGCTGGTTTTATGATAATTGACTCATTCTTGGCGAGACAGTCCAATGCCTGTTTTGGGGATTTGGTCAAACAGTCTGATTAGGTGTAGAGAACAAAATCTCAATGTCAAAGTCCACTTTTTTTGGTGAAGTCAGTCAGAGTGACATTTGATACTGGAGGCAGAAAGTGAGACTTGAGTCTGAAAGAAGCTTTTCAGGTCCGTAGTGCATCTAAATAGATCCACCGTGGTATTAACTCATTCATGGTGGATGAGGGGAAAGCAACACTGACACAATCTGTTGGTATGAAGTGTTTTGGATATATATTTATTGGAGGTGGGGGGGAAAAAATCGATACAGCATAGTATCGCGATATTTTGTGTGGCGATATTGTATCGATACACGGAAGCCAAGTATCAATCTTTTATTAAATCTATTCTAAACATTTTGGTGACAATTTTGTTGACAAAGTTGTCCTTTTGGGGACAATTTACGGTTGAAAAAAAATGTAATAAATCACATTATATCGCAATACTCGATGTATCGCGATAATATCGTATCGGGACTTGAGTATCGTGACGATATTGTACCGTGAGACCTCTGGTGATTCCCACCCCTGATATTTATTACCATATTTTCTTGTTATTATTCTTGAGGCTCTGCCACGGCGATTGCCCCATAGCGGTGTACATATACTGCCCCTTCCCTGTTTTGTCATTTTAAGCATAGATTTCATGGGTGTGGGTTACCCATTGCAAAAAAACTGATGTAAACGAGGCAGCTGGGGAGGAATCAGACAGGAGTACAAGTACGGGAGCAAAGCAATGTAATGCTGTGGACAGGGTGAGCAGCAAAAATGTATTTTAGCCACCTAAAAGAAAGGCCCACCTGAAAGAAAATCCATATCCGTTTCAGTGTACACTGTAATTGGAATATTCACACTGCATTAGCTTGCCGTCAGAGAGCTCTTTCCAAATGGAAAATGTATGCTGTCAAAAGACAAAAATAGTCTTTTTACATTGAGGAACACGGGAGTTCCCGGTTTCTGCTATCTCTTTTAAACACAAAAGTTACACAATAACACAAACAAACTAACCGATCGAGACCCGCACCATCTGTGTTCTGCGAGTATTTCATACAACCCCACGTATAAAAAATGTAAAAAAAAATGTTCCCTTTTGAAGGTTCTCTGTACACGATACAAAACATTGCAGCTAAAAGTTGCATTAAAGCAATTAAAGATGAACAATAAATAATGAAAAAGGTCAAATTGGTAATATTTCAGCAGTCAAGGCAACATAAAATATGAAGTAGACTGATAAACGTGTACTATGGCTTTGTTGTAGTTTGCACATCATTTCATTGAGCAATCAATAAAGGAAGTTCATAACATCACTACAGCATTAATCTCTAATATTTTACAGGAATCCTTTTACATTTGTCCTATTACAGTGTCAGTGTCATAAGGTCACACACACAGGTTCTTTCTTTTATGGTGCATATTATATTCTATAACCCTCTGTCAACATTAACTTGCCATCACAGAGTTTTACCTCGATAATAGCAGATTAAAAATGCACTTATAGAAACAGCACAGCTTCTCCTTGAGGATTTTCTTAATTCATTCCATCAGATTCTCTGTGATAGATCTGTAAATGTGCGTTTGATGTCTCCTGTGTGCATTATTTCTTTGTAATTCCAAACACCCATGTCCGTGATCCTATTCTTCCGCCTTCAAACAGCTCTGTGCTGTATATTCCCCGCACAATTTATGGAAATTGAATTATCAAAGCCTTTTAATTCCCACCGCATAAAAATGTAAAAAAAAAAACAACCAGAATAACAAGCTGTGTTTTTGTTGTTTGGGAAGGCAGCCGGCAAAAAAACTGAAATTGTACTGGTGGATATTGAGTCGTCGCACAAGAAAGTTATATAATTGCTTGCAGAGATGCATGCATGTTTCCGTCTGAATGCAGATTGTGCTTTCGGTTCGGGCTGCAATGAATCTAGATTTGGAGTTGCGATGGATCCGTTGATCCTTAATGGGAAGTGGATGCCTAATATTCAGCAGACTGATATTTGCAGATTAATGCAGAGCGTCACCCTCTGCCTCCGGAGAGTTTCATCCACTGAACATGGGCCCAGAGGCAATCACGCCTTACACCAATCTCTATGTCTGCACCTCCTTCTGCCTCCAGACAAGCCTACTTAAATCACTTCCCTCTCCCCACGGAGACTAATGCAAATCACAGGAAAGACTGGCAGCTTCTACAGAATTAGGCCTCTTCTCAGCTCAAATACCCCACCAGTGAGTTCTTTACGGCGTATGAGAAGGGGGGGGGAGTGATTGGTCTGAATGTTAGAGTTGAAAGTGTTCTGCACGCTCCCGAAATTTCTGACAAAGGATGGACAGCGTAGTGGAGGCCTGGTCAAGGTGATATTCTTGTGCCAGGTGTCCTGCGCGATTACGTCCGGAGTGAAAGCCTGCTGTGTGAGCTGTCAGCCTCTGTTAAGCACACGGCAACACCTTAAGAAGCAGTCATATTTCTCCCAGACAGTAAGGCAATCGTACGCGATCCACAGTGAGGTGTCATTTCAGGTGTTATAAACCTCTTGCAAGCATGCATAATTCATAACCTGCTCGGATGGGAATGGTCTGCCTTATTTTTCTCATTTGATTGAGTCTGCCTCCAGGTGTGATAAATCCTTCCTGCTCTGCTTTCAGGAGAAATAGAAAACATTTGTCTTGTGGCACTTTACATTCATGCCTCTGGTCTTTCACAGATGGAGAGTGAAACTCTTTTTTTTTTTTTTTTTTTTTTTTTTTTTTTTAATTTAGTCCTGAATTGTTTTTTTTAATTTTTTTAATTCAAGCCCTTTTGAAATGTACACAATGGACAACGCGAGTACAGAAAGTGCTTCTGTTTTTGGATTTCTTTGTGAGTCATTTTTATGAGAAGTCTGGAGTCGACATTGGGCGAGAGGCAGGGTTGAATTTAGACAGGTCGCACAATCACAGGGCTGAAATATGGAAAATGAAGACAGAAAAACATTCACACTCACACCTACGATTTTATTTTAAGGGTTTTTTTTTTTCCAGTGGAGAAGAGAAAATGGACAACATCTATCAAAGGGCTGTGGTAGCTGGGTTATCTGCTCTACCAGGTGTGGATCCAGAGCGCCCCGACCTACTGACAAGTTAAAGACAATTAAACAATGCCTTTTGGATTGTGTGAGGAAGCTAGAGAACCCAGAGAAAACCCATCCTGGGGAGAACATGCAAACAGAAGGACCCGAACCTTTTGCTGTGAGGCGACACGGCACCACTGCAACGTGCTCATAAACCAAAGTATTGAACAAATTCAAATTTTGAACTAAGGATTGCGCGGGACGATATTTCCCTCTGTATCAAAGTGATTCACCGACTGACCTAAAAAATGAGCAAAATGTGTACCTTACTTAATTAAAGTCATCTTCTATTTAATGGCATTTAGCAGTGATGCAAGAAATTGTTAGATTTTTTATACATATAAAAAGTATAGTAGTGTATAATAGAGGGGTCAGGGTGCTCAACAGCTTCAGATACATTCCCGTTCATATCTTAATCCATGACTATTTTTGATTTAGTAATTGCTTTTTGGAAATAATATATCATAATTTAAGGAAAAACGGTGGCAGGTGACCGTAGCATTTGTAGCCTCCTCAGCCAACATTCACCCTGTATTTGGCAGGTGGCAGCTGATGATTGCACTCCCTGGATGAGTGCTTTTGATCTGGCACCTGGTCGCCATGTTTTTATAGAGGTTGACTTCCAGAGACGTGCCGAACACAGAAGAGTAGAAAAGAACAGGAGATAATTCACTCGAAGGGCAGGTCTCTGATACAGACATCTAGTGGGTCATGAGAGGGATTGTTTGTGCATGTTTTCTTCAGGAAAATCCTACTTTTTAATTAAAAGTACAAAACTATCAGCTTTAAAATACAGTTAGAGTACCAAATGTAACCGGGTGTGGCAGAATGACCCATTTCAGAATATTTCTTTTTTTTTATTGGTTGGATTATTGATGTATTAATGTGTATATCGCTTTAATGTTTTAGCTGGTAAAGCTGGGGCCAATTTTTAATAATTTAATATACTTCTCGGTAACTTGAAGTCTTACGTCATCTTATCTTAACATGTAATAACACTTAATCTGAATCGGCAAAGTAAGATAAAAATAGTAAAGAAAAATGTACAATGAAACCGAAGAAATTCCACTTAAGAGCAGTAGTGGAATGTAACTAATTACTTAAATACTGTACTTAAGTATAATGTTTTGTCTCCCAAGAGCAGCATTGAGAATTAATCACTTTCGACCAATTTTAGCTCATCAATTAATTTTTAAGTGCCATGAAGGCGTCTTACACTGGGACTTGGCACATTAATATAATAATGATTGCTTATTTATTAATCGTGTTTAGAGCATTTTAATGAACGTCAAGGTTAGGTTCACACCCCATTGCTATAATTTAATGACGACCGAGTTCCAGGCATTAAGCCCACTTTTAAATAACCCACTTAATTTTTGACACATTGCCACATTAAAATCTCAAGCTTTGAGTAGATTTTGTACTTATCAAAGAGTGCCGAAATTACTTGGATTATAAAAGCGCGTTGTGTTTGCGGTTACTGTGTGAAACACTGAAACGGCACCGTCATAAACATGAAACTGAAACATAACTCACACCTGAGAGGCCATAAGATTTTATTGATTTACAGGATGTAATGTTCAGAGATTTGTCGGGAGCAGTAGATTTCAATCATATATATTTAAAAAAAATGGTTCCATTAGGGTTTTTAGTCGTTAGATAAACTTCGTCGGTGTATGTAAATGTGATTAATGTTCATGGGAGGCTAATTACGTTTCTATTTTTGTAACTGTAAACTCCTCAGATGCCTGTTTTGGTTTTATGATAAAGCTCGATTAAAGACAGATTAATGTCTGAGACTACTGAGTCTCAGGCTGCTTTTCTTAATCCATTAATCTGCCGAATATTTTGTTGATGGAAAAAGCTAATCAATTGTTGTGTGCATCGAAGAAAAATTCCAGATATCTATCCAGCGTGCTAAATATCTGAACCTCTGAGAGAGCTCTACAGCCAATGAGAGAGCAGGGATTGTGTGGCATATTTCCAATAAATATGGCCTCTCTCTCTCTCTCTCTCTGTCTCTCTGTCTTTTAAAAGAAATAAGACTTGACATTCTAACTGACAGATCCGCGAAAAAATGTTTGAACTCCCAAGTGAAACGTGGATTTGAAGACCTGTTCGATGTCGGGTGTTCTCCCCGTGGCAGCGTGGGTTCCCTGCGGCTTCCTCCCACAATCCAAAGACATGCAGATTAGGTTATTTGAACTCCACATTGCCCGCAGCGTGAATGGTTGTCTGTCTGTATGCGTGCCCTCACTGCCCTGCGATAGACTGCCGACCTGTCCCGACCTGGAGATAGCAAGTATTTGTGAGACCATTTCAGTTATCTACTTACAGGCCCAGATGTTTTTATAAAAATGAAAAGAGTTTGTTGGAGGTTATGTCACTCATCACTAACGATCTGTTCCTGAACCTAACTAAGTACATATTTTTCTGAAACCCAATGAAGTTCTTTTCTTTTCTAAATTATGAGATCGTATCGCATAAGTGTGACTTATTTTTTAATGTTTTAATCGCGGTGGTAGAAAGGGGCTTCCATACTCCTCCTTTCCACAAGTAATTAAATATTAGTGAAGGGTTTGATGAATTTACATATTTCTTTATTGAACAGCATTAATAAAGGAACTCTCTCCCTTGCTTCTCGTCATTAAATTTCATAAACTGCATACCACCTCCGCCCTCTCCGACTTGCTCCACTGCAGCAGCTGCGCATTAAATGCCTTGCTCAGGGGCTGTTCGGCGGGAGGTTTCCCGTCGCACGCCCCGTGTCTTCCGTATGCAGTTAGCCAGCCAGTGTTCCCCCACAGAGTTCAGCCAATCTGTGTGTGCTGAGAGGCGTGATGGAGTTATGAGCTGAGCTGAGGGCAGCGGGTGATGATGGACGAGCTGCTGACAGCTCAAGGCTGCGGTGATGTGTGTCTCGACCAGCCGGTAAATGGAGAGCTACCAGCCCCGGCCCGGAGATAATTTCTTAACCCATGACTGAATCCATACATGAGAGGGATACAGGGAAAGCAATCGCAGGTGGCTCTGTTGGGGTATTCGGAGTCCTCGGCTGCTGATCTTCTGCATGCATTTCAATGAGTCGTGTGAGCGCCGATAAGCCGAGCAGTCACAAACGAATTCCCCGGCTTTTCTTGTGAGTTTGTGTTTGCACGTCGAAAAGCCTCTTGCTTGTTGATTAAACGCAGAACACGCAAGAGAGAGTTTGATGTTCGCCGGCCAGAACGCAGCACAAATACAATTTATATTCAAACCGGTGACATTACAGTTATTCTCCATTAAGCAAATGATCGTGGGGTTTAGTCATGACACGATGCCTTTCCTTTTTTTTAAACTTTCTCTCGCGTTCATTCACTTAAGTAAGTCTAATCTCATCAAAACAAACCAAGCATATTAGCTTCAATTAGGCAAATCTCCCATTTTGGATTCACAGAGAGCTTTCCCTCTCTGCTGGAAAAGCGTAGCGAGGAGCTATTATTGAAGATTCATTACAAATCCCCTCGCTCCAGTAAAGTATAATAAGATATATGAAAAACATACAGCAAGATAAATGACGCAACCCCCTTGCGTCTCCGTTCTGCATCGCCGCAGTAAGACTCCGTATAACCTCTCAGGTCCCGCATTCAATTAACTTAATCAATGTTAGTTCTGGCCACACTGGCATTAATCTTAAGACATAAAAGAAAATTATATAGAGCCGTAAAGCCCCGATGATTTTTTTTCCCCATAAATAATTACCAAATGCATAATATTTTATGCGCTGATCACACAAGGCCCTTGCCAAAACATCACTTTGATATTATTATTGCATACATATAATAGTATATCACAAACTATACCATAATGAGATGAGCATGACATGAGGTGCAGTGTATTTAAGAAGAAAACTACACTCAGGGGTTATCAGTCAGTATTAAGAAAATAACCTGTTAAATTAAAAGACAAGAGCCAGATGTACTTTGAAATTTCCTCCAGTTCATTTCACCATTTGATGTCTAAATGGGATTACTATCTTTTACAAAGTGGACTGAAATTAATATATGACATAATGTGTTGAAAGAGTTGATGATCAGTCGCATTGATTACCTCGGCCGTAGAAAAGATTTCTGTTTTTTCATGGGTTTTTTTGTCTTTATGCTGTTTTACGATAGTAATTTCCAGACAGCCGCTGTTCCCTCACCAGCCGTTCTTTCATTTTTAGCCTCTCAGTGATAGGAGATGTTGTTATCTGTATATAAGCAGGCTAAACGCCGCGCTCTCCAGCTATGAGAGAAGATGATAAAGCACTGCAGTATTTCACACTGTGATATATTTCCTCTCTGTTCTTATTATCTAGTTTTCTTGTGAGCTGGAGCACATCGCTGCTCATTGGTGCCTTAGTTACTGACAGAAGGTATAGTCTGTCAGTCGCTTCAGCCATAGCTGTAGCCTCTAGTTAAAACAAATGAAAAAAATCTGGCATATTTATTTAAGTGAGCTTATGCATTATACTAGTCAGCATTCTGACCTAAAAGACTTTCTTTAATACGACGTGACTCCTCCTGATTGCATTCAACTTGACTTGGCCCTGTTTTTAAAGGACTTGAGACTCACTCTGACATGCTTGAGCTGCGACTCGGACTTGGGTCGAGTCTGAAAGCGATGACTCGTCGTAACCGGCTGTGCTTTCTCTCCTCCAGCCTCTGCAGCTGCACTGCGAGCTCTGCAGCATCGTGTCCAGCTCTGGACAGATGCTGGGCCAGGCCGCCGGCCCGCAGATCGACCGCTCCCCCTGCATCTGGCGGATGAACAACGCGCCCACGCGGGGCTTCGAGCGCGACGTGGGCCAGCGGACCACGCTGAGGGTCGTCTCGCACACCAGCGTGCCGCTGCTGCTGCAGAAGTCGCACTACTTCTTCGGGCAGGGCAACGACACCGTCTACGTCGTGTGGGGGCCGCTGCGAAACATGAGGAAGGACGGGAAGGGCATCGTGTACAACATGCTGCGACAGGCGGCCGAGAATTACCCTCACGCGCGCATTTACGTCACCACGGAGGACAGGATGAACTACTGCGACATGGTCTTCAAGAAGGAGACGGGAAAAGACAGGCGAGTCAACTCTTTATTTCTTCATTTGTTCCTGTTTTTGGCACCGCGACGTTCCACAGCGGCCCTCTAAATTGACCACTCAGTGCTTTCACATTGACTGTTCTCTTCACTGCTGGAGTATCGACCGTCGCGATGATGATGATGATGGTGTGCTCAACGTTCTCGTACGTGCTTTCCTTGTCTCACATCCTCCCTTTCGTGAGGCCTTATCAAACTGAGTTATTTAACTCTCCCTCTGAAGGGACTCGCGGCACTGGAGGCCATTTTCTAACGAGAAGCTCTTATGGGGAGCCTCGGAAGAAAGTGCAGCCCGGGTTCTCGACATCAGCCAAATGCCAGTCTGGGGAAGATCCAGTTAATGAGGTGGCGTGATTCTGGCAGTCTTTCTAAACACCCCGGTTGCAGCCAGTCCCACAACTTCTCTGCCAGTGTCTTGGCACATTTTGAATTCTCAAAAAAAAAAAGGTAGAACTATTCAAGTTACAGATCAGTAACCTTGAAAGTTGGAAAGAGTATTTGTTTGCCGGAGACATTTGGCAACAGCATTTGCTCAAATTGCATTCTGCTATTTTCGAGAAAGACCCACCTCGCAACTCCTTTCACTATCAAGTCCCCAAAGAGAATAGCAGGTTAATGACTATGAGAGCCGGGCTCCAGGCCGGCTATTGTTTAGTATGAACCTCATTTATAAGACCAACTTCTGCTAATTTCCACAGAGCTTTGCACTTCTGCGTCTACCCCGTGTCATCAAGACCTCTCTTAACTTCTTAAGAGGATTAACACGTTTGGTAATAGGCGTAGCAACCAGTCCTTTCCAGCTCCATTGTCTCGCTGCTATTCAGGACGGCAGGGTTAACACTGAATTTCATGTAGAGCGTCCGCGTTCAGCCCGGCTCAGCTGTTCCAGAGACCCACGAAGCACAGATAGAGATGTGGGATTAGGGAGGATCGCTCGGGGAGAAGAATCTCATTACAGGACATGAGGCTCTTGGGCGTGATGCAGCGCTTCAATCATTACTGATTGGTAACTGTGACAGAAACTCAAGGTGTGAACAATGAACCGCATCCAGTGTGACGGTAGCTGAGAGGTTTCTCCATATGTCTGCTTCCCTGCCTGTCCGTCATTCGTGTCTGAAAACGTGGCTGCAGGAACACCAGTATTTAGAGGTAATTAGTATCCGTGTTGACAGCTTTTGAATTGCCCTAAAAAAAGAAGGTTTTTTTTTTTTCTCTCTCTCAGAGGGAGAAAAGGGAGTTACTTATATAATTATCTTGAGCGTATACATTATGGCGTTACACCAGAAATAAACTCCAGCTCTTTTTGTGGCTCACCGCCACGCCGCCTATTTTTCTTTTCGTCCACAGCAATACGGCACTCTCGAAAAATCTAAATCGATTTCTTCTCTCCGCTTACCCATTCACCACAACGCAACGCACTCTTCAAGCGCTTTCACCGGAGCCGCTCATCTGCCTTCAGCCTGTCATTTGTGTGCGAGTGTTCACTGATTTACTGTCACTGCGTGCTGTGCGGTCTGATCCTCAGCCGGGCGGGGATGGAGCAGTGATCGAACACAACTCTAATTATCCAGATCGCCCCGAGCAGCAGCAGCCGGCGTCGACTTGCTGATCAGGTGTAACGCAACGCCGGCTGAGTCGCCGTCGCTCGGCCTCTCCTCCAAAAAAACAAAACAAAAAAAAACCACACGAAAATAATCTGTCAAAAAAAACGCAGTCGTTTCTGGACAGAGGTGAGGAAGGAGACTCGGAGGTGGAGAGAGGTTACCACGAGTGTTATCGAGTTGACGCCATGACTCGGATCAGCTGATTTCCGATCGGGAGCCGGGAGAAGAGTTCAAACGAGACCGTCAAAGTGCCAAGAAGGAAGTGATAAGCGGCGACGAGCCGATTCCCAAACCGCCTGCTAATTAGAAGCAGATTTTGAGTCTGTCATTTGTTCACAAAGTGATAAAATCAAATATAATCTCAGTGATGGCTGTGGAAAATTCAATTCTGTACACTTAATAGACCTTTCAAACCGCAGACATTTTGACATGCCATAGCAGGACAAGCACCGGGTTTACACTAATAACATTCAAGATGGCTGTGTTCGAGTCCCAGTGAGACGGTGGGTCAGCATGCACGATGCATGTGTCTTTTCTTCCATCCCCTGTAAAAAAAAAAAAAGTGGTAATGACAGAAACTGCTCTTGTAACACCTCCAGGAAGCAAACAAATAAGCGCGTTATAGTTTTCTCTTTGTGAGGTGTTATTCTGTAGTGGCAGTGTAAGTGACGACACAAATTGTGAATGCTTTTTTACAAGGAACAAACAGTGAGCGACATTGGCATGAATAAGCATGTATATGTCTATATGTGCTGCACTTCAGTTAGTGTGTTATATGGAATTGAAATTGAGTGTGTTGTAAATAACAAGAGTTTCTTACAAGGTATGTACAGTGAGCGACGCTCTCGACTCTTTAACATCCAGCTATTGAATACAAGATAGATTCCACATCATCTCGTACACGGGATTCTGCAGCTGACATGTTTTTCAGCCGGCTGCAGAGAAAAATGCGTCTGTATTTCTGTAAAACAAAGAGACGGCCGAGTCATCAAGATACACCTCTATTTCTCATTATGGCGCGTCCCCGTTGTCGACGCCCGGGACTATCCCTCGCTTCTCGTCCTGCGCTCCGGCGCCGTCCGGAGAGTCAAAAATAATCTGACAGAAATAGGCAAAAGACTTTTGAGCCAAGACAATGAAAAATCGGACCACGGCGCTGGATGTAAACGTATCTGACAGCAGCTTAAACACATGATTCATGTGGTTGCGCACTGCGGATGGAAGCGGCACGGACTGGAGCGATCCATTATCAGCGCTACCTCCCTGAGCCGCGAGTCGCTGGCTGTCGGACCGTATCGGCGCGGCCCTGTTAGCGGCGGGAGATAACGGACCTTACGACGACACAGGACTTAAATCACAGTGTCACTTTACAGCACGGCCACCTGGGCCTGCGTGACCTGGGTCTCTGCTTGCCAGCCAGCTGCTCCTTCATAGCATGTGTCTGCACTTAACTCTGTGTGTTTTCGGGCTTCCGACACTGTGGCACATCGTGTGGGCAGCTTCATTTGTCCCCGTGAGTCACCGTTCCTTCCTGTGGTCTTTCTAACGGTTATAAACGTCTCTGCAAGATGTCTTTTGTACTTGCCAGTGGACACAAACATTGGTTTAATTTTGGCGCTCGTGTTTTTGGCCCAGTCAGTCACACTGAACGCTTTTTCGACCTTCAAAGCGCCTCGTAATGTTTCACATCCTGTATTGTGTCATTGTGCCTGAAAGCGAGGAATGTCACAACGTTTGAATGGTAGACAGAGGAAATAATCTGCAGATTCAAGTATAATTCAAATGTGAATTAGTTGCAGTCCTGTAAAAAATGTACAGAAATAAGCTTCACGTCAACCAGCTACAAAAGTCAAATCCCGCTTTTACATTAAAGTATGTGAATAATATATTATATTAACAAGCTCTTTGAGCGCTTTTAATACTTTTTCCTGATTATAATGACATACATAAGTAACATTTTCAGTGCAAGCCCTTTACTTGGAAAAGGGTATTTTTTACAGTTTTGTATTTCCATCAAGTGAAGGATATTTCCTCAGCCTGTCACACATTTAAATCTGTATCTGCAGCTGGAGTCTTGTCATCTTCGCACACATGCTGGACGTGATGGTCCTTATGTGTTTATAATTAAACATCACTTAATGATCACACAAACGAATATGGCTCATGTTAAGATCCAGCTCCTTCACGTGGGTCTCTTCCAGTTTACATTTCTTCCCATCACTCGTCAACACATGCTGCATGACATTAGATTCACTCGTTTTGAATGTGCAAACTTCATGCAGTCACATTTCCCCTGCACTTGCCTACTGTTGTGTTCATAGGAAGACACGGGCATCGTGTAGCTGTTCCAGAGCTTTTAACCATCCAGACTCGAGACAAACCTGACACCAACATCCATCCCATCTTTGTATTCCGATCCTTAGTTTGTCACGCCGCCCCCCCCCCTTTGTTTTACTGGAGGGTATGAGTCATGGTCAAAACTTCCACAGGTGACCTTGGACATATAGAACACAGGTGCCATTTAGCTATAGCTCATTTACTTCCACGTACTCCAGATTATATTACCCCCAGTCATTCTGATGAGCATCCGGCATGAAATTTCATTACTTGTTTTAACGTTCAATATTTTACGGTGTCTCACATCTGGCTCGAAATTAACTCCTGTCGAGGCGTCGGAAATAAGAGGACATGAGTGTCACAGTAAAAATCCGTAAGGTGACGCGTTTTTGAGAGTGTGTCTTCTGACGCAGACGCTCGCTTTGAGCTGCGGTTGCCTGACGAGAGCAGAGTGTAAAGCGAATGTTACAGGAAAGCTCTTGACACTGAACAGTGAAATGAAACGGTCTGATGGAGGAAATTATTTTTCGTACTACACCAAATTCAGTGCAACACAAATGATCCTGAAAGGTCTCGCCAACGCCTCGGGTTGAAATAACAGTCTGACGTAGGAACCAAAAATGGATGTTTCATCCGCAATTCATCATCAGGGGTGAGTCGGTCTAATCGTAGTTGAACTTAATAGCAGATGCTCCGCTCTCGTGGGCCTCCAAATATGTGGTGAATTTCATTTTAATCTGTTTTTATTAGCGTGAATGTCACGGCTGTGTAATCATGCTTCATAATCTCCAGCCGTCCACTTCATATCAGTGCAAGTACCTCTGGCAGTCAGAGCACATTCATCCTAAAATAGTTCCAAACGCCATTCAGTTCAACAGCCTCTCTGTGTTACGATGATGGTTTGAGAGATTTGGCTCAATCTGTGTGAATGTGAACGGCTCATTACTAAAGACACTTGTCGCAGATCTGAGAAAAGCCTGGACGAGCTCCATAGACAATGGAATGGAAAGATGTACGAGGGGAAAGCACCCGAAGGGATTTTGTTGGGACGAGGGAGTAATTTCTGTTTAAAAACTGACAAGATCTCTGGGGAATTAGTAGCGCGCTCGTATTTGAACGCTCAAACAAAACATATTTGTATTCCAAAAGTCTCCTGTTCATTGGCGGTGAAACTGCTTGAGGCTACACTCCTGATAATAATACAAGTTTTGCCTCTACACTTCCTGTGTACGAGGAACATTTTGCTGTTCATACCGTTGTAGTATTACTTTAACCTGGATCTTTTCTCATACTTTTGTGTCAAAGCGTCTTTGAAAGTAGTCCAGTATTGGCCGAGAATGCTGCGTCTGCATGGATCTTTTTAGGTGAGCGAGTGAGAGGTTTGACGGTCAGTTCAGCCAATCACACCAAAAAAAAAAAATGGCTCGGCGTTTGTGATGCACAGATCAACGCACAACCTGCGAGGCCGACGGGTTGACGTGTGTGTGTGTGTGTGTGTGTGTGAAGCGAGGTTTAGTTTTGTTCCTTATCTCTGCTAGCATTGCGAGCAAACGATGACCGAACAAATGAAGAAAGAGCAATCGTCACCGTACAAACAAGTGCAAATCCAAAGACCTGCCCAACTGATGGACGTGATACAGGGGGATACTGATCAGATATATTGAACGTGAGATCCTAAAACACACTTGTAGTTACCCCTTTCTGCCACAGGTGCAACCAGAGAGAGAAAAAACTGTGATTTTTTTTTTTTTTAGCTCACTACTTTTCTGTGTTGTAGTGATGAAAAGAACGACAATAGCCTAATTTTCTGAGATCACTGCTCTTATACACTAACTTCACTTAGATCGCACAGAAATTTCGGCGAAAATCACTTTATACGCAAAAACAGTTTCACTTAGCAGAGATCGAATTCCCCTCGTTGCTCCAGCGCCACTTCATTGTGCCCTTATGTTTGGAAAAAGGAATGTCGTCATTGCAGCTTTTGAAGTGTGTGCTATTTCACACAAAGCAGCTGAAAATTGCCGCCTGACCCTGAGACACTCCGACACGCCGCGAAGCAATGTGACGGAAAACTCTGAACTTTGTTGATGCAATCCGCATCCCGACGTGATCAAGAGCAGCCCCCCGGCTCCGGTGTCAAACGACTCTGCGCCAGTGCACAGACATTTGTTTACAGTACGTGACTGTGTCCATAATTGCTTTGTGTATTGGATGTCAAATAGAAGAAGAAACCTGTAGGAAGAGTGAAACACAATGTTTGCAGCATCGCCACGGCGCTGTAATTTCATGCCGATCACGACGGGCCGTTTATAGCGAGAGGATTCATTGTGTTTCTCGGTCCCACGAAGCCGCGCTTCCCGCCGTCGACGGCACTAAAAATATGCAGCGAGCGCGTTGCTCTCCATCCAAAACGAGAATTTGTCACTGAGCAAGCGTGTAATGACATTACATTTCTGTTGGAAGCTTGTAATTGCTGTGAAATTATCTTATTAAATGAAGTCACTGGAAACCCTGAAACAGAAATAACCCGGCGTTCCGGGAGGCTGCTCATCGGGTCAAAACCGGCCCATTCGGAAGAACAAGGGGGTCGTGATCCCGACGGCGGACGGGGGGGATCAGCGACTCGTCAGTGTCCCCGTGACCCCGTCGGAGAGAGAAATGAGGCGGAGAGAGAGAAGCAAACTGTCGGCTGAAGGCACAGTGCAGCTTTCCTTAAAGTCCACTCGCATTTGTATCCTAATGATGTAATGACACTCGAAGGATGTTAGGAGAAAACTATTAGTCGAGGAAGGAAATTGTGTTGGTCACTGGATTTCCAGAGAGAGAATTACGCCTCGATATATTTCCGTTTTGTTTTATTCAAATTTTGGTAAGTGTATTCGTGCTTTGCTGAAGTCAAAGTTGCTAATTTTACTTGATCAGAATCAGCTTTAATGGCCATGTATATTTTTACAAACATGGAATTTGACGCCGGATTCTGCTCTTCGTACTTCTTTTCAATGCAAGAGCTAGATATAAAAAAGATAAATATAGAAGAAAGACCAAAAAATAAGACCTTAAGGAAACAGAAAAACAGTAAAAACGTTAAAAAAAAAGTAGTCCAGAAAGTGCAGCTAAGTACAAGATCTGAATACTTTCCTGAACCTCTGATAAAATACCATAGTATGAGTAACACTCTATTGGCCATGTTGCTAGTTTCTTGCCCCTCTTCTTTTTTAAATTAATACTGAAATCTTAAATCAAAATTGTGTGAACAACTGAATGTGGTTGTCGAGCATCTAATCCAAGACCATTTCCATTAATATGCTGCAACAGCCTTCCCTCTCCTGGAAGGATTAACCACTGGAGGTTTTCTCCCTCCCATTCAACCGGGCACTGATGTCTGTCGATACGAGGAGCTTATAGCTGTACGTTAGGGGGTTACGGCTTAGCTTTGAAGCCTGCACACGTAGTAGCCAAAGTGCTGTGATTGGTTAGGATGTGCCGCTTGTGTCAAGTCCACCAGTTTCTGGTACTGGAAGAGATTGTATATCGCGAAGACAAACAACAGGCAACTTGAACAAAAGGTTAAATGATCTGCTCCGTGTCCATGAAACACAGCAGGGATTTCACTATTTCTGTCTCCTGGTATTATTAGTGTAACAAAGCAAATGAACGAATGTAAACGGGTACCGCGAGGGCGACGTTGAAAGCCTGATGTGTCCTGATCACGAGACATCTGTGGGTTCCTGCAGCTGGACTCCGGTTGTGTCTTTGCATCAAGTGTGAACCCTTCTGTTCAAGCCGGGAAAGTCGCTCCACACCAAACTGAGAAAACCGGTTATTTTCGGCCCTCTCTTTATGCTCGAGGCCATGTGGACGCTTCACATGCCGTTAGCCCCGTCGTGTATTTATTGTTTGCCTTTCATCCCACATTTTTAATTCTGATTGTTTTTTCTGCTCACTGAAATAGATAAATTACTTAAAAGGGGTGCGCAGCAGTAAAGGGACTATTGATCGTTGCCTTCACATCACCAACAATCTTGTCACACAAGATGACACTTTTTGTCACACCGTCAGTTTATATTTGAATACAGTCCCCTTTTTTGTGTTGCTGGAAGCTAACAAAAGCACATCCAGCTCATGTGAGTGTGTGTGTTTTTTTTTTCTTCTACCGACTGGGTGCTAACGCAGGTAGGCATGATGGTTAGCCCGCGGCAACAAAAGCATTTTGTGTTCTGCTTTGCTGCACCCAATTGAATAACCTCCACCGGCTGAAATATCCCAGACACACTCCGGCAACACTAGTAATGTAGGTGCGCGGGCTCACCTAATAAGCCTTATTAGATTACATAGTGGCCTCAGAAAATAACACTCTAAAGAGGTAGAATAACCTTATAACGCGCTGCGCGGTGTGTCGGTCTGTCTGAAGAATATCCCTCGGCACCATTGTCACCGAGACAGTTTCTCGCGTGTGCATGCTTTTAAAATAATTATATTTGTCCATTAAATGACTTATATTGTCTTTAAAAGGCATAAGAGGATGGTAGATGGGTAATGGGCTTTTCTGGTTTTCAATCAATCAACGGATTGTCTCTCAATCAATCGGATTGCTTTACCTTCTGAGTCACAGTTGCCCTCAGGAGCAGAAGAAATCATATACATTATATTAAATCTAGGCACTGCAGCAAAAAGTACTTCAAACATGCAAAAGAATGTAAAGTGATTGCGTCAAAAACATTTGAAACGACAAGAATAGCGAGATAAATAACAATAGAATGGACACAACGGCGTACATAATAGGGTTGCATGTGAACTCGACCTGAGTCCAGCTGCTCTTCAGAAAATGAAGTCTTTGAGGTTTTGGCCTGGCAATCAATAAAAACTGGATCTTTGACGGAGTCAACTTGGTCTTTTATCCACTAAAATCATGAAAATAAATGTTAGTTGCTGCCCTAATACCAAGACTGTGTTATAAAAGTAGAAAGGATCATTTATATATAAAAGGAATAACGTTTATCAATTGCCCCATCTAGCATCAAAGAGTGGTGTTTGCTATAAAATGCATACAAAGGTATAAGAAACAAACAGAGAACATTAATGTGAATTTCCAGCAGTAGTAATGGTCTGCAAATATCTTTTGTCTTCACATCAATGAGGCGTACCAGTGGCTTTGCCCTCCTCTTCCCTCTTCGTCTCATCCTCTTCTTCTTTATCTGTTTGACACTTTCACTGCAGCAGGTACAGCATGTACGTCTCCCGACAGAGCGGATAGCACTCTCTTCACATGTTTCATGGATCCTCTAATGTTGTTTGACTCAAACAAGCTTTTCTCTGATGTTCAGGCCGGCTAAAGACATGTTTGTTTGTTTTTTCACGCTCACTCTACTGTGGGGATCGCAATCTGCAGAAGACGCTAAAACACAAAATGCAGAAGAAGTGCAGCATGATAACACTCCCTCTGTGATGTCGAGTCATGCTCTTACTGGTGCGAGCAGGACAAAGGAAGCTCCTCTCAGTGTCCTAAGAAAGGAGAATGGGTGCCGCCATAATGCCCTGTGCAAGATCAGATGTAATGCATCCTGTCAGTGACGCTCTGTTGTACGCTCAGCTCTAAATTGGATGTGAACTAGTCACTTCAGATTATACTTGTACAACTCTGTCTGAAAAGAGACGCAATCACCTCTTGGCAGCAGTATTAAAATCTGCTTGTCAAACCTTCATCTCCCCAAATAGAGCGCTGGCTTGTTCTTGAGCGTTTCTCAGCCGCCAACAAATAATAAGTCAGCCGTTCCTGACAAACACCAGCTTTTCAATCAGCTAATGCAGCGCATTACCGCGTCACATTCTGTTATCCATTTTAAAACGCATTGACACTCAAATCATAGTAATCCCAGTGAGAGAATACAGTGGCGTTTTGTCTTCTTCTTCTTCTTCTTCTTCTTCTTCTTCTTCTTCTTCTTCTTCTTCTTCTTCTTCTTCTTCTTCTTCTTCTTCTTCTTCTTCTTCTTCTTCTTCTTCTTGTGCATCTGCAGAACTGGGTGGAATTAGATTGGGTACTTTCTGGTCAGCTTTCGATGCAGCGTTCAAAGATTTGGACGCTTTTAAGTCTCATGTTGAGTTGTAATGCCTTTCTGAAATGTGGACCATATTATACTCTGTATTTAATAAACTTGGTTCTGCATTTAAAACCGTTATACTCGCTGGAATGTTACTCAAGATATATATATATATATATATATATATATATATATATATATATATATATATATATATATATATATATATATATTGTAGCGATATATATATTGTAGCGATATATATTGTAGCTATGCTAGAAACTAAATCCTAAAGATGTGGCATTTGATAAATGTGTCAAATTAGTGCAAGTCTACGACATTAAAGGAAGAATAATCACTTCATTATTCCATCTGTTACACCGTTCACATTTCTGATTTGTGTGCAGCATTCTTCACCGTCCTCATAATGTGGTGCGATGAACATGGAAATGTAAAACCACGGCAGCGTGTTGCTGTACACCTCCTGTAAAAACACAGGAGTGGTGCCGCATTGTCGGAGCGAGAGGCTTTTGAATATTAAGGTCGTAACGCATCTCTTTTGTGAGCAGCCGTAAATCTTCTTTACGGTAAGCGAGGGGACCCGGTGTGGCTTAAGATCAGCCTGAACACTCAGGGAGAGCTTAACAGTACCGTGCTTATTGGACTTTTGCTTTGGATTACTCCCTATTGTGAAGCTCTCTCAGGTGAGAGAGAAGCCGGCTCTAAATTATTCAACAGGACAAGTGAGATTAATTGATTATTGAGCTTAAGATCAATGATAATCAGTAGTTCTGTGTGTAATTCTGGATCTTAGGTCTTTGTCTTGATCTGTGTCCCTGGAGAAATCTCTTAAGTTGGTCCTCATCTGTTTGCTAATCCTCGGTTTTACTCCCCTGGTCCTGGACCTGCATCCCATTAACATGTTGGATCGGCTGCAGAGCTTTCACAGTCTTCCATTTAACTCGGAGTGTTCTCTTTTTTTTTTTTTTTAAGTCGTAAAACTCTCTTACCAAAACCAATTCCAACTGCCGCTCACCTCTTCTGACCTTCCACCACTTGTATTTCTGCCAAATGCATCTTCATAAATGGTTTATGACTCTCGTGCTCCGAGACAGTGTTGTTGACGCTTGGATTCACTTTGAGTTATTTTGTTGAAAAGCCTGTTTCTTATGTTGCTGACTGAAATTAGTTAAGAAAAACCTCTCAACCTGCATAAATTTCCAAGACACTTTATACTCACTGAGAATAAAAGATAAATCAGACTCCTCTCTTTTAACAAAATAACTGCTGTTTGCTCCTGTGAAGTGTGTTAAATTCTTGATGCGGGTCTTGGATAATGATGGGATTCTTTTACCGGAGGCTTTTTGTCAGTGAATGTGAAGCTAATAGGTTTATAAACCATGAAGTCTCTGTTTCCTTTTTAATAAGATATTGTTCTGTGAATTGCAGAAAATTGTTCCATGAATAACTACATTTGACCGTTCTGGAGTGAAAACATCATCAGCTGGCATGTACAGTACAGCAGTTTGTCTTCAGGCCTGAATTGGGGCTGCAGCTAACAATGTTTTTTTTATTTTCTTGGAATTAATCTTTTAGTAAGAAACTAGTGAAGCGTGACCATGAGCTTTTCCTAAAGCCCGAGGGGATCCACAATGTGTGATATTCATAGACAATAATTAGCAATGTTACCATGCTTACATGAAAACTAAGATGCTGAACTATCATCGGTAGCATCTTGTCGTTAGCATTTAGCTCGTAGCACCACAGTGTCTCAGCAAAGCCTCCGAGGGCCGCAAGCATGACTAGCGGCCCTCTCGACATTTAGACTTTGCTGAAGAAATTACTGATTTTAATTAGCGATTCATTAGCTATCAACATTGTTATTTCACGGGCAATCGATTCATCAGCAATTGTCTAAATTTAAGGCAAGTTTATTTTATTGTTTTGCTGCCGCCAACCCTTATACCAAGAGCACATGGTTCAGTGGTGCACTGGCAAATAGTTAAAGAATAAAACTGCCTATTTGATGAATAATTGGGTCATTTGTTCTTTTGGGGGTCGGGGGGGTTGCAGATGATGCAACCTACACTTAAAATGAACGAGGGATGTATTTTTTGGGCTCTGAGGTGATCAGACAAATAAATGCATAATTTTGCTCAAATACAGTTTTGCTGTTTTTTTAAGCCACTTTATTATGAAAAGGTAAGAGCAGACATTACAACAATAGTACACCCAGTAGGCCTACGGGAGATTCACATTGACTCGGACACATATTCATTTATTATTAAAGCCATACGAGCAGGAACATCAATGTTGTTATTGATCTTTAAAGTCCAAGAAATTCAAAAATGACAAACCAAATCATGTCGATAACTAACCAGTATGAGGTACTTCATATTGGTGCAGCAAAAGAGACTTTTTAAAATCCATCTTTTCCTTTTTAAATGAGGTTGTTGTTGACAGGTGGATTGTGGGAAGGTGGTTGGTTGACAGGAGGTCTGTTTCCATGACACCGCAGCACATACGCACATTACCAGCCCACGAGTCCTCCATGTGGGAGCTTGCATCCATGATGTTTGCTGCATACAGAGGTTGTTTGGTTGCTGCGAGCCTTGGTACTTTGCTCAACTTATGATTCCTTCTAATTATGTTCATTTTGTTCTCGGGGCGGAAATATCCAAGCAGATTATATTTACTTTACTTTAGATATCAGAGGGTACAGTCAAGGCTCTCTTTATCCCACAGCTGCAGGAAACCTGGAATGGTCTTTGTTTTTTAGCCTTGATGGCGGTCTATCGCAAATGTTTTGTTGCATTCATGTTCCCTTGAGGATGAGTTCAAATGACTTTTGTGAGCTGAAGGCTTTTCATCAAGCGGAGAATGAGATTGACATGAGGTTGACATTTCTAATACTATTAAAAATGACTTTATTTAGACAGCACTATTTCAAAACAGAGCTAGAAAGTGCTGTACAAACAGAACAAATACATTAAAGTCATGGGGAGAAGAGAACGCATCAGTATCACAGGGGCAATTATTAATATGAATGTCAAAACAATCAAACATATTTGTCTGTTGTGCTGTCGAAGGCACAGACACCTTATTCAATTTTTCTGTAATGATTGTCGTATTAACATGAGCGAAACATTTTCAAGGGCTTTGGAGAGACACGGGAGTTTAGAGATGGGTCTGCAGTTGTTAAGTTGTTTATGAAGTTGGTAAAATATCCACAATTGTATCAGTTATCATGAAATTAGGTTGCAAACATTCACGTGCCCCAGAGGATTAATTGTAATGTGATCCCTTCACTTTTAATTTAACGGCATAATCAGCAGATGAATATTTTTTATTACGTAGCCTCATATTAACAATGGGGTTAGTCCTAATTAGCAAATGTCACCTTGCTAACAAGCTAAATTAGAAGAGTGAACATGATGAACACTATACCTGCTAAACATCAGCCTTTTAGCATTATCATTGTGAGCATGTTAATGTTGTCTTTTAGCTCACTTCTTTACTTCACTTTCTTCACTTTTTCACGTGGGTGGTGCTCCTGCCTGAAAGAACAGTAGCCCAAAGTGTCCTGTGTTGGTCTGAATTAGGAGGCTTTCTCAGGGCAGTTAATACTGACATGATCCACAGTATTGACTACATTCTATTCCTCACTAAAAATACAAGAACACAAGTAGGAATTCACCAATTCATTCATTGTACATCGCTGAGGATTAGTGCGCCTGCTAAAGGCCTTAAAATGTAACAGAAGATATTCTTTGGGTGTGTGGCAGTTCTAGTTGACTAATCTGTCTTTGTCTTTTAAAATGAGACACGAGGTTGTATAATCAGTTTGAAATATCTGCAGCGTTGTTTCAGTCGAAACGGGTGTAAAATGTGCTTTGATGTTTGAGCAGCAGGGTGACCGAGACAGCAGCGATATGGGTGGTAATTGTCTGGAATTAACTCTCAGCGCGGGCGGGCCACTTTTGACTTTGAATCACTTTCGTGGCATTTGAGTGAAAACTCAATTAAAGGAATGAATGGAAATGATATTTCAAAATACATGTTTTTCCCACTATTGTAGAAATATCATCTTACACTCTGGAGCTATAGACAATTTAGGAATGTACTATTTTTTTATTTTGTCTCATTCTTTTAAGAATTTTGAATGTAATCTTTTCATCAAGGGTAATGGCACCTGGCAGCTGACTGTTTCCGGGATACCAATGTTAATTTTGATTTATTATCAAAGCTATATGCAGCACTGGAAATAATTTAATCTAACACTGATAGGCTGTGATTTATGAATTATAACAATGCAATCTGAGAGGCAGGTAAGACATTACCATATAGGGATTTTGACCAGGGGGCATAGAGGAAGAACCGTTTGTTGTAAAGCAGACAGTTCAAACAAGTTCTCCTTCGCCTAAAAAAGTCTTTGCCTCAGACTCACTGGGCTACTGTGAAATTAATGAGCGAAAACTGCCGGGGTGGTGGTGGGCATACAAGCATCAGACGCCATCTCCTGCACTGAGAGAATTATTAAAGTGCCGGTTGCCAGGAGATCAGTGGAAACTGCTCGTCGTGAGCGCCGTGCATGTCAGGAGAGGGCAGGGATCGCTGTGAGGATGCCAGCGGGACGCAGAACCATCCGGTTGGTCATTTGGGTGTTTTTTTGGTGGTTTTTTTTTCTACGCGACAGGGGTCAAATGTTACGACTGTAAAGCAAGTTAGGGTGATGGGTGCTCTCCACATGCAGAGTGTCAGTGAACGCAGCATCCGGGATCATGCTAACAGCACAGAGACTCTGCAGGGGAGAACGCGTCAAGAAATGAGAAGCAGCCGCTCTCCACCTTCTCCGTCCTCATAAATTTAACAATTTACAGGACTATATCAAGGCGTGGATGTCTTACTGTATCATCTTATTATCTCTTCTCTCCACCGTGGTATTTATAGAATCAGATTAACATGAATGAATCAAAGCATCGTTATTTGAGTAAACAAACAGACACTTGGTCCTGGATATAAAGGACGTAGAAGCTTATGAAAGATGTGGGTTTTACAGGAAGCCAGTGGAGAGCAGCTAATGCAGAAGTAATGCGGCCTATTTTTTTTGGTTTTGTTAGTACACGAGCTGCAGCATTCTGAAGCAACTGGAGAGATTTAAGAGGCTTATAAGGTGAATAAAATTGGTCCAAGCACAGAACCTTGTGGAACTCCACGACTAACGTGGTCATTGAGGCTTCATCGTTTACATGTAAAAAAAACTAAGATTGCTCTGATGTATAGGACTTAAACCAGCTTAGTGGCGTACCTTTAACCGACTGGTCGCGTCTCTGTAATAGGATGTCATGGTCAATGGTGTCGAATGCAGCACTAAAGTCTAACGAGACAAGAAAATCCTTAAATTAATTATGAAGGAAGTCAGTTATGTCGTTATGACCATCATCATGTCAGAAGCAGTCCTCTTTTATAAAAACTATTTTGCTTTACATGTATTTTTTTTATACATATGACAGGATTACAATCATGATATCACATTTGATTACTATATAATTATTCAAGCTCCCTCATTTCAGTATATATAATATTGAAACTGAATTACATCCAGACTAAGCAAAAGTAATGGATATACACTGTAAAGTAGCTCATAAATGTAGGTACAAAATCAAAAGAAGTCAAGTCACAGGTGAGCGTTGGTGGACTTGGACAAAAGCCAGTGCGGGTCAGCTAAATTGGCTTTATAATCAGATTAAGTATTCACTTATAGTTTCACTTATTTTTGTATGGATGGGGTTGTTCTTTCTTGGCATCAGCAGCCAGAAATGAGCGACGTACCCATCCTGCCAACATCCTGTTAAGTCAACACAGAAATGAACTGGATTAAATAATGCAAACATCAATGACGTGCTCTCAGAAGGTGGCAGGCAGGTTATTGTATCAGAAACACCAGACAAACTTTGAAAAAAGAACAAAAAAAAACATACCAGAATCAGGACTTTGGCTCAACTCAATACCGCAACCATTAGGCCTGTGACACGTTTCACTTTTGCAGTATTTCCTTTTGAGTTAAAGAGGCATGTTTCACTGATGCACACCCATTTTTTTGGTGATCTTGCAGTGAACCTGAAATATCAGTCAGATACCGCCTCGCTAAAAAGATAAAGATTGATTATCATTTAAACAGGCAGACATTGTTCTCCGCAAGCTAAGTGAGATCTCACATTACAAAAGGCTGAGTAGTGATGACAGTGTCGATGAATACAATGTAACATCAGCAGCAGCAGCAGCAGCTCTGACTCTTTTTTTTTGGGACACTTCGGAAAAGGTTAAGAATACAATTCTACTCGACTGTGGTATTCTAATTTTTGTTGGCACAGAGTCCTCAGTCCTGTCCCTCCCGGTCTCCATCACCACTGAAATGGAGCACAGCTTGACTCTGATGGCAGAAAGCTCTCTGTACCCAGGATTAGCTATTCAGTGACTACTTCACTTTGCAAAATCCTTTGTGCAAAATGTCACAGCAGTGTGACGACTGTTGGCTCTCTGCTGGGAGTTCAGAGCCTTTCTGTCCCTTTTTACCAGCCCCTTTGTCCTTCGTCTTCTCACTCTGCTCATATTGACAGATGCTTCAGGAGGACAACAAGGCCATTAACTCGGAGGAGACGGGGAGCCAGGAAACAGAGGGTCAGAGCAGAGAGATGGGTACCAGTAAACAGAGAGGACGAGGAAGAGAAGGACGGAAGATGAAAGAGTCGGAGAGAGAAATTGTGGATAGAGGTGAATCACACAGCAGCTGAGATTGAGAGTAAACAGTATTTTTTTTTTTTTTTTTTACATAGGTGCCATTGAATTAGAAAATGTGAGATTATTGATCCAGAATCTAAGAGATCCCTCAGGGAATAAAATCCGATATAATCAGACCCTGAAGTTCTGCAGCACGAAGCACTAATCCTCAAGAAGATAAATTGTTACTTTACTGAGGAGAAAACAATTGTAGCAATTGAACCAACCGTCTTTGGTGTTTTTTTGTATAGAGAGAATTTAACAATACTGAAAGAAAGGGAGTCATTTTTCTAATTTTTCATAAAAATATTTACATTTTTGTCCAGATACTGAACCACCCCAAAGAAATGCTCCAAGCCCGTCAAAACCTTCTGGACAAAGAAACAACTTTGACAGAAATTCAAACCGCAGGTTTGCAAAGCTGTAAAACATCTGGTGGAGCGGATTGACCAGAGGTGCTAACATCCATCCTGGGCTGCACAAAATCTCACTTTAAACTGTTCATTCATCACTGTTTTACCTTTTTCATGCCCTTTTTCCATCCTTCTGTGAGGAACTGCAGTTTGATGAGTCTGCAAACCTGCAAACGTGAAAGTTAGTTTGTGACTTCACTGAGAAGTTGGAGACGTGCAGCCTGTCACCTGCAGCTTTTCATCCAACAGCTCACTGTGGCGGCTGCTTCTTGATCATTACTTGAACCTTGCCATCAAGTATAGTTTTGAGAAAAAAAACTCTGTATCGGCAAAAAACAGATTCTTTAAATATTCCATATATATATATATAAACACCAGACTTGTTTTACCTTGAGACAGATAATGAGATACAGTTTGTAAAAAGACAATGTGAGAGGAACTTTGTATTTAATTGTCTAAAAATATCATTTATTTCACAAACAGCGGGGGCTTCATTTTCTTCTTGATTTTCTTCTTTCTTCATTTTGTCTGATTGAATTAGTTCAAGGACTCACACTTTTGTTGATTGGTACATTGATTGCACTTGTTGTTCTCTCTATAAATAGCATGTTGTTCAGTTAAAGAGTCCTTCAGGTTTAGATTTTCTGCTCTTCATCCAACAAAACTACCAGTGGAGTTAGTAAGTATGGTGTGTGATCTGCTTTTCTGTCGTTTAATGCCTTGTACAGGTTATTTCACTAGAGGCTAAACTGGGCACCAGATCCTCCACACCAACAGCAAACCTGCTATGTTCAGCTAAATGTTTAAAACAAAGTGAAAAGATAAGTGCTCAACTAAATAAAAGAAAGAAAACTGTACAACTGCCATGCTATGTATTTGTTCTTTAGAAATCCAACTCCTAAAATATATCAAAATGGATTCCAAACAAACCCAGAAGGGAAAAGGGAAGATAAGAGCTCGTACGCAGACATAACATGTTCTCTGCTGAATACATAACCATGAGAGCAAGTTTTGATAAATGTAGAGATGCATGACCATATCTGAAAATGAAAATCTTCCCTAGTTAATTGTGCAGGCCAAGTCCAATACATTTGCAGTTTATTTCTACAATTTTCATTATGTTCAGTTTTTATTTAATTGTATTTGTTTATTTTTTTTTAAAATAAAAAACTGATTTAGAAAAGGATTAGTTTTTTGGCCGAGATAGTCAAAACATTTATTGTCATATGCACCATTAATAGTGACCAGTCCAGTGAAATTCTCCCGATACTGTTTACATGGAAATGCAAGTTATGTGAAATCTAATACAAGGAAATGAATAATGAGCACAATGTAAAATACACAGGAAAAAAAAAAGAGAAAATAATTTGCAAAATTCCACGCAGATGGTAAGTGAATGCCTGAGCCGAGTCGAGGGACTGAGGATAACGGCCCAGAAGTCCTGAATTTATCATTTCTTGTACCTCCTGTCAGAAAGCATAAGTGTGAAAAACGTGTGTACTTGTTTGATGAAGCCGCGTGCTCCTCTGTGGACTCTGCGGTAGTAGATGTCCTGCAGAGATGGAGGAGGCCCCCTGATGGTCCTCACAGCAGTTCCTCGACAGGCGCTAGTGGCCCATGGCGATGCCGTTCCTGGGCGGCCACACACTGATGCAACTGGCGAAGCTGCGCAGAGTCCTCTGAGATATGCCACGTTTTCTCCATTTTCATTTCAAGACTCTGTTGCACGGACTGCATATAAGAAGTGGACGTAGTAGGTTGTTTCAATAAATCATCAAGGATGTGAGAACCAAATTTCATGACAACCAAATTGGATGACAAAAAAGTCATGTACTCATTTAGTAAAAACAATATAGCGTGTGTTTTTTTTCATAGTATCAAGTGAACAGAGTCATTGGAGAGAAAAAAAGACAAGAAACATCTTCAAGCGAGCTTCTTTCTGACCAACCTTCATCTAAACAAAAGAGGGGAGGGGGGGGGGGGGCTTCTCCGCATCAGTGTCTTTTCTTTGAGGGTTAACGCCCCCTTCCTGTTTAGCATTAGCGCATTAGCGTTGCACGCCAATACAAACGTAAACAAAACTAGACGTAAAGAAAGCAAGTAGTCTTTTTCATAATGCAGGTTGTGGAGGTCACCTCGACGCGTCATTTTGCCTGCCGGCAGAATTAAGAACCGCCTCAGCAAGCCTCCACGGCAGCAACGCTCATTCTCATCATTAAAATAAATTGCTGTGCTCTCTGGTCTGTGTAAAAAAAAGAAAAATGTCACAAAAAAAGCCCTGTTTTCACCCCGTGGCTCTGCTCTGGATGTTGCCACTGTGTCATCTCAGAGGCTCCTCCGTGGCTTCAGAGACACAGGAAGACACAGTGTGTTGTTACTCTCCACACAACTTGCCCACGGGAAACACAACGGCTTGTCTCGCGGCCTGTTGTTGTATGAAGTAATCACTTCATAACGCACAGCCATTTGCATCGGGCAATTCTTGCCGGGAGAGGAAAATAACATATCTGGGAAGAGAAAGGGAGGCAAGTCTGCAGCTCATGTATCTGGAGATTGGATCAGTTTTAAAACCGAGCGTCTGGTGAAGTGGCCCCTTCTCCAGAATACCATTGTGTTTACCGGCTACGGCGAGATGGTACATTTGTAAAATCTCAACAACATACGACTGGAGCTTGGCTCGAGTGGCAATTTGTTTGAAGAAGGATATGAGAGAGAAAAGGAGATTATAAGAGGGAGATAGAAGGCTTGTATAATGCCCACACTCCTCCACTAGCAAGGGAGGAAGACCCGGTCGAGTCTGATGAAATGCTCTCTACAGATTGTGTCTGAAGCGACTTGATAAAGGAAGGATGTATGGGAGGGCCTCTCCACGCCAAAGCACACATTCACCTCGTACGACACTGCACTGATCCGTCTCTTTAAGTAATCTGACTTTGCAGTCCGATAGAATCAGATACTAAAATAGTGAAATGCATTGTACATGAGGTAAAAACATGATTGATTTGATTTGAACATGTGACCACATCATTTACATGTGATATACCCCTATCGTACACCGGCATTTTTGCCACTTCCCTACTGGAAAAGAGATGATGTATTCCACGGTGTTTTTTGCGTCTTAAAGAGACAGGCACTAAAAAGGACCCGCGAGTGAATACAGGTGTACTCAGACTGACAATATGAGATATGTCATGTTTTTTGTTCTTGTTCTAGTAGTAAACCCAAAATACAAGTATGAACCTGAAAATCAGCAAATGTCCCTTTTTTTAAATTAAGCTCGAATAAATAAAATGGCGTGCACACAGAGATGACCATGACGTCCGGACAGGAGGAACAAAATCAACTTGAACTTTACAGATGCAGGGATGCAATCTTTGTTGCCGTGAGACTGAGCCGGTCCTTGTGGTAAACTTAGCTGACCAGCTGCTGGCAGCAGCTTCATAATTTAGAGTAAATATACGAGCGTATGGATCTTTTCATCTAAGACTCTTCAATTTCCCAAACTTTTAAATACCAAATCCATAGTCTTGAGTGTCCAGTTTACTTTGAATTGCTTGATTAACATTCAATTCTGAGCACTCTCTTCTGCAACCAGGTGCTCCTACAAACACACCGGGTGTCTCGTTATGTGAATAGTTGCATTCGTCTAATATTGTATAATACAAACTTTCGTCTGACGTGTTGTTGATCATCAGTTTTTTCCAACAGTCAAAGTGATCTCCTTCCAAAGTAAGGATCAACTTCCCACAAAATAGTTGAGTTGCATTAAGTGTTTTTGACAGCTGTCGTATCATATTTGCGCAGCTGCGGAGGCACACATAAAGCACAGTTCGACTAAACCGGTCGTCACTTTGGATTTTTCTGGCACACATGGACAGCTTTCCTGCTGTGAATGTCAAGTGCGAGTTATTGAACAGAGTCGGAGGTAGAGAAGTCTCGCTGATCCCTGGCAGCTCCTTAGCCTCTGGCGGTCGGCAGGTAAGGCACAAAAAGCTCCAGCTCAGTCAGACTTCAGGGATTATTTACTTAGACCCTGCTCAGAGTGACCGACTTAATTTCTCAAACACCCTTCATTTCCTCGTGCTGACAGTGCTGCAGCGTCCTCGCATGTCAGTCACAATCACTCCTGCCTCACTTGACTCAGGTTCGTGTTAGAGATAGAGAGGGGGAAAAAAAAAGAGATTTCGCAGAGCTTTTTATGTATTTTCTCATATTTGTTCAGCTCCGTTCGTGCCCACATACAATTCATTACGTTCCATTTTTCACGAAAGCCGTAGCAGTGGGGACTAAAGGGCGATTTAGTAAAAAGCTAGGCAGTGTCAAGCCTGACCTCATGAAGCTTTTTGTTTGTTGTTAGAGTAAAAGGCTGTGTTTTTCTGCTTTCAACAAAACAAGCCAATTCATTCTCTCTGTCCTCCGGCTCTGGATGTCATTTTTCGCCTGCCAGAGCAGCTTCACACAGCGCCTTATCTTTCTTTCAAATTGGCCTCACAATAACAGCATCCTCTCTGCAAAGTTGTGCCATTATGATTGTCATAGGTAAACACAATGTCTGCTAAAGACTTTGAAGTCTACCAGTCGGTGTCTCTGCGTCTCCACTTCCACACATTTGCTTTGAAATTTTAATTATCAGGTCAGCATATCCCTCTTTATTTATTCCACCCAAGCTTTTTTTTTTCGCTCCAGGACATTCAGCACACAACTAGTGATGTGGTGTGTGTGTGTGTTTGCGTGCGCGCGAACGTATGCGTGTGTGCCTGCATTTGTGTCTGCTGCAGGAGTGGCAAATGGCTAATGAATAATGCAGGTAATAGTGATGTGTTGACACCTTTGACAGCTGAGAGCTGCCGAGCGCTGCCTCACTGATGATGTGCCATTTCCCTGCTGTGCTCCTTCACTCCTATATCACGACTAATTACATTTTATTTTTATTTTTATTTTATTTTTTGCATCTTCTTACAGCCGAGTTGTCAGCGTGTGTGACACAGTTTGTTGGGCCGACGAAATTAAAAGTCAATTACATTGTGCATTTAAAGATGCACTTTACAGTAGTCAAGCTCGTTCCTGTGATTTATTCTCGCTGGCTTTGGTGTGGTTTGAACAGATAGTGCTGCATTCGAGTGTTTGGAGTCTGCCATTATATCCTATTCCTGTCTCCTTCTCCTTTTATAGTAAAGCAGGGCTTTAGCGACTAAGGATAGAAGTTTTACTTCTAGCGGTGCGGTTTATGATTTGTAAATGGCAGTTAATCATTTCAAGTTTTTAAGGGTCCTTTTAAGGTCATTGGATTTCTATTTTTAAGCCAAGAAACAACAAATTGCAGAACAAGCCGACGCATCTTCAACCGCGCAGCTCCGTGAAGCTGAACTTATGCCGCGTTTACGCCAAACGCGGCGGGAATTTGAGAAGCCCCGCCCGTCATCACCGCCGCCGTTGCTGAATCAAACTGCTGCTGGTCTACAGCTGAAGTAGCGTTGGTGGCGGCCGTCACTCAGACGCTGTCGAGGAACTACGGATGATGTCATGAACCCAGACACCATGGAGTTTGATGTTCAGACGTATGTGGAATTTACACAACAAGTGGTTAGTTCCATGGTGGATGGTAGTTTCTTAACAGTTTCTTATGACCTGGTCACAATGATCTTCATTGAATGAACCAGGGGCCACTTGGACTCATGTTTTCAAAAATCCTGTCTTCGGTCCTGTAGCTGAACTGATGACGATAAGAGCTCCACCTACAGAAACTCACACTTCACGAACTTGAGCACCGAGGGCTCAGACATGAAGAGCATCGTTCACGCTATTGACTGATCTCGTGGAAACACCAAAGCCATCGTAACTGAGCCGCAAAGATGGGCGACTTAGAAAACAGCAGCAGCGTTAAGCACGCTGGTCATGTGGCTGAAGAAGTCTATGAACAGAAACGTCACCACAACACGCTTGTCTCTCAGCGCCGCCATGTCAAACTGTCCTTGAACGAGACGCCGCAGCCTCAACCTGCTCAGTGTTCCCCGACAGCAACCAGAAGCAGAAATGTAAAAATATGGAATCGACTGTGTGTCATTGTTTCTCCTGTGATACAATTTGACGCTTGTGCATTTAATGATGTAACAACTCTGAAATATATTTATGGAGGTCACTGCATGCCAATGTGCCCTTGTGATGAATGAAATGTCTAGACTATGTTCTGCTTATTCTAACTTTTAAGAAATGTCACCACAAGTGTTGAACTGAAAATAAAACATGATCTCTTATCCATTTTGATGGCCTTTTCGGGTTTGGGTTTGTGTATATGTCTGTCTTCATGTTTACCAATCTTGGGACCATGTTTTAATATTAAGGAAATAATGTGTTTCATAGATCCATAAATACAAATCAAAAGCAAATCAAAATATGTAAATCTAAAATGTTTTCTCTTCAATAGGTTTTATACACCGCTCTGTAATACAAATCTTTGGTTTTTATTATCCCCGGCCATCTCATCCTCCACCGCCACCATCGCCTTTCCTGTTTTAATAAGGTTTATGCTCATAATTGATTGTAATCATAATTCATTTTCTGTATATAATTTGAAAAACTAGCAGCAATTTGAAAAGAGGCAAGGAAATGATGTGTCTTCTCCATCAAGGTGCTATAAGTGACGGACGTGAGGAGAATCGTCGATGAGCTGTTTCTCGGTGATATGTAGAACAGCAGGCTGGAATATGACGTGAATTGTTTGTGGAATTAACCTTTATTTAAATCACTCACACCTCCATCATTTGTATGCCAGCTGCTTTCACAGCACAACAATATGAGAGAAGGGAGTTTTACAGTTGATTATTTCGGATTCACAACAATATTTTCCACATAACTGGAAATGGAAATTACATATTTTTAATGAGCTGGTTGCAAGCTGTTGGAAAGCTTTATGCAGGCTTTTTTTACATTTTTTTTTTTTATCAACGTCACGGTCCCAGTCTTTTGCTTTGTGATTTAATTTGCCAGCAGGAGACTTGGAGACTTCTGATTCACAAGGTTCAGTGAATGGAAATTTACTCCAGTACAATAACCTGTTTAGCTGCGATAATGGTTCATGGCCATAAGTCAATCAGCTACTGCCTGAAGCGTCCTCCTGCTTTCCTGCACAGGGAGATTACTTAGGGCAGTGGTTCTCAAGCTGAGAGGTACAAAACAAGTCTGGGATGTCAGGACATGATTGACAGGATAGGACAGCAGACAATTTGTACTGTTGCACTAAATGACTTTATTTTTTTCAAGACTTTCCTTTCATCTTTTCTCTTTAGCCATGCTTGCCAGTTGAGCCCCTACTTTGGTCCAGGCTGAAATACCTCAGCAACCATGGGATGGATTTCCATATTTTGTTCCATATTCATGGCTCAAAAAACGACCCCTGACTCTTCCTCGATGGCGTCAGACAGATTTCCATAATTGTTTGTACAAACGATTCATGTCCTTCTCAGGATGAGTTTCAATCGTTTGTATTGTTCCCCGACCTTCATTATTTAAGGGGCCGTCATCAGCCCAATTTTCCATTGAATAATTTCTACAACGGAAAATAATTCGTTTGTTATGTAGTTGACCTGATCACAGCCGGTGAGACACATACGCTGAAGGCTGAACAAGTAGACATTTGAGGGATCAAAAATCTTGGGAAGTTTGTGTTGAATGCGGTCCGCGGGGGCTGATCCTGGAGCAGCCTCGGTGGGCAGCGAGCGCTGGAGCTGTCAGAGGAACCTGAAGAAGAAAGCGCAGGTTACTGCTGGTAACGCTGACAGGATGCGTCGCGGCTTCCAGGGTTTGCCGTTCCACATATCCGTGCATTTTTAGGATTCATGCCAGTTCATTCAGTTTTAGCTCATTCTTTAGTTTGCTGTTTCTGAGCAGCACTTTGCTCTATCCACTGTATCTGTTTTTCAAATTATACATTTATGGATTTATATTTTCTTCATGAATCACTTTTCGTTTGACCTAATTTATTTGTGAATTTGTGATTATTTTTAAATAATGCTTTATTTATTCTCCAGGTAGCTGTCAATTATTAAAATGCGTTTTCTGTTCTTTAATTAAAGTTGTTTTTTATTATTGTGTTTATCTCTTACCGTTATCCTTCATCATCATTTGCTTACTTACTTCCTGTTTGGCTTTCAGCAGTTATATTGCTTTTCTTTGTCTGCCAAAATCACTTTGTAAACTCTGTTTTCAAAGGTGCCTAAAGACGTTAGACATTGTTATTCTAATTAATATCACCATTATGCTCCATAACATCTATGCTGTATCACACTGTGGTGATGAAGCTATTTCCCTCCTCATCATGATCAGTATCCCGCTGCGCGCTCTGTCTAATTTATACGAGCTCTCCTGCTTCTTGTAGTATTCTTCTGCTGAAAGCCGGGGGGGTCCTGTGGGAATGCAGTGCCACCTGCCATGCAGGTGCAATCTTTATGACCCACTTACTAGTCTGGTTGTGACAAAACCTCGAGTGAGGATGCGTCTCTACAGTGTGTTGGGTGCTTGAAAATGATCAAAGCTTCGAGAGGTCATAACAACACTAGCTTGATGCTGATGAAAGGATTATGCATGTTTTTATTGATTGGCCTCCGGGGTTCCTGCATCATTCACAGGGGGGGGGCGACGTGTGGGCTGCTGTTGTGATGAGCTGTTCAACAAACCAATAAAGTGCGCTTCTTTTCTCACCCCTTTTCACAAATATATACTGAAGTGGGAATTTTACAACCTCTTGAACTATTGACGAACACAATAGTCAATAAGAGACATTACTTCAGTGGACCAGACATATGGTTACACGCTGAGGGCTGTGCTGCAGATGCGTTTTCATTTTCATTTTTAATAGCTGATGCTTAATTTACAATACAAACTGCTGCTGGAATCATTGTTATTCTAACATCAGCTGAATTACATGCACACAAGGTCAACGGGTAGGTACAAAAGTCAAAGAAATGGAGTCCTGGAAGCGCCTGAGATGTTTTCATTTTCATGCAAATCCGGATGAAAATGGCCGATGGAAATCTTTTGCAAATGAGCGTTTGACTAAAAGGGCTGACTTTGTATGTTTGCAGGATCCAGTCCGGCTCCTACCTCAGCACCGGCTGGTTCACGCTCATCCTCGCCATGGACATGTGCAAAGAGATCCATATCTACGGCATGATAAATGACACCTACTGCAAGTAAGGCACCGACGATCACCCTCCGCACTCGGATGACAAATGCACATGCTCCTAACAAAAACTTTGAAACTAGATTGACATTCACAGCAGCGCTGGCCAATCGCAGCCTCTCATAATCACGGACTGCCCTGTTGGAATACATTTCCAATTCCTCAGTTTGGATTTAATGGCTGAATTTCTATGCTGAAATCCATATTGGGTTCTCTGTGCCGTGAATACCATTATGTTCTCCTGCTGAGAATACCCAGCAGACTGCAGAGTCTCTGCTGCTGCTGCGGGCGGCCGGGCTGCCGCACCCAATCCCTCCCCTGCTTCAAGTTTTATTTGTATATCGGCCTGTCGTTGTTCTCAGACTCTTGGGTGAGTGATTGCTGTCTGGCTGTGAGGACATTGGAGGGATGACAAACAAGATGCTGTTGCGGCAGGCATGGCTGCTCGGCCTCAAGTCGTCTAAAGCCTCGATTGACTCGAGCGCTCTCTCCCTACGCCTCCCCCTCCACTCAGCTCAACCTGAGCTCTTTTTATCCCCCGGGTCACACACTTTTACCTAATACACAGTGAAAATCCTGCCTTTTATCCTCTCTCTGTTCCCCGCGCACAGTGGGAGTTGAAATATAAACAGCCCCCGACACATGGCAGAGAGCAGCGATAATTCAACCAGCGCCGAGGATTTTATCATTCAGTGAGGCAGGTAAAAGGTTCCTTCCCTGTCTGTCGCCCACTTGTTTCCTTTCCTTTCCTGCGTGAGACAGGAAGATCCTTCCCTAAGTTTCTGAGAGGACAATTTAGTGTGACACAAGTTTGGTCGGCGGCCGGCAACAAAGAGAAGCAGTGAAGTTGTGCGAGTCAATGTTTAAAGGTCTAGTCAGAATTGACCTCAGCAGATTTGTGGTAAAGGAGCTTCAACAGGTGCTGCAGAGAGGGTGAAATTGAATTTATTTGTTAACGCTGGTGCACATCCCCGTGTGACACAGAGAGGAGAGAGCCGGAGATTGGGTTGTGTATTTCTGTTCGCTGGCAGACGGCCATAGTTGCTTTCTCGCTGTGGTGATGGCTGTTTCTCTTCAGTCTGTGTTCATTCTCCCAAAGAAATTGTTTCACAAGTCATTTTCTCATAAAGCCATCACTTGCTATTAGATACCAGCTGCAGAGTGCTCAATGAATCTATTCTGCTGCCCCTGTCTTCATTGATTCCTCATTCTTGTTCATGGTTTGACGATGCAAACTGTAAACAGAGCCAATCATCACGAAATGCAGGTACGAATGGCCGCACTTGTAGTTTTGTTTGTGTAATGGTTCATATTCCTGAAAAGGCTTTGGCCCCCAATTTGGCGTCACAAGACAAATCCTGTTAAAACACTATACTTTTAAAAGTAATATGTATTTTTGTTGTATGTAATAGTACAACCTACACGGAAAATATAAATTCTAATAATTGATGCGCTTGAAAATGAAGCCTGGTGACGAAGATCTGTGTTACATTACAGCACCCATAAAAAAATACTATAATCAAACCTTTAACTCGGGGGAGGTGATATGATTAAATGTATTATTCATTATCAAACATTGATAAATATGTATATGACAAATAAATGCAAAAATCATATGAGCCATATTAGATATTAAACTTTTTCACATGACAACATTCTTCATATGTGGAAAATCAAATCTTTACGGACCAATTTAGTGTGCAGCCTGCTTGGAATAATTGATTTGGACAGCAGACATTTGTAACAATAGAGCGATTGAATCGTCAATGACATGAAGATATAACTACTTTTAACCTTCATTGGGACGCTCTGATTAAATGGCATTGATCGACCATCACTTGCTAAGCTGAATCAGATCGATCCTGTCGCATCTCATCTCACTATCAAGTTACATTAAATGCAAGACTTTCCTGTGTGACGTCATGCCTGATACTTAACAATCCCTATATATATATATATAGATATATATATATATATATATATATATATATGAAATGCAGCATATACCACTTTATCTATACAACACAAACCTCATGTGATTAACATGTGATTAACAAAAAAGAGTTTCATGTTGGAAAAAGTACAACCGTAGTAAAAAGATGACAAGTTGGCTCCTCCCCCCCGTAACAGAAGCCTACATATAGGCCTTTAAAACAGTGTATAAATGTACCTGTCCAAAGTGTCAGGATTAAATGTTTGGGGGAACATAGGTCACAGTTGTAATAATTCATAACTGAAAAGGTTTTTAATATCCCTCCCCCCTCTCTCTCTCTCCCCCTCTCTCCTGTGAAGGACGGAGGGTTACAGGAAGGTCCCCTATCACTACTACGAGGCGGGCAGCCGGGACGAATGTGCAGAGTATCTGCTCCATGAGAGCGCCCCCTACGGGGGGCACCGCTTCATCACGGAGAAGTCTGTGTTCGCCAAGTGGGCCAAAACTCACGCCATCAAGTTCTTCAACCCACCGTGGCAGCTGTCATGACCCTGGCTGAACCGACATGGAAACGCTACACCGTCGACATCGCTATCATCATCGTCACCGTCGTCATCTGGGCACCGGCTGGATCTCTACATTGACAGAAAGCGTGTTCCCTGATGCGCACAAACGTTCACTTTGGTTGGTTGCAGGCTTCTCGGCGAGTAGAAGCTCTTGTTTGTTTTTTCAGGCCACAAAATCAGAAAGACTTTTCAGTTGAGATTCGAACCAACCGACACGGCAAAAACATATCTCCTGTTTGTTTTTTTTTTCGATAATATTTTTTCTCATGAATTTGAGTGCAGCGGGCGCGCTTGCCCGCTGCTCTTAACTGACTAATCGATCCATTCGCTGCTCTGTGAGTTTAGCAAAGGATGGCTCGAAGACTAACATTAAGAAAGAGGAGAAAACAACTGGAAGAAGTAACAACCTTCCGTGAACTTTCCGTGACCTCTGTGGCTGCACGTTGCAAAGACCGAATTTTCAATGTTTTTCAGGACTGTAGCTGGAGAAGAGCTCAGCTGCCGCAGAGACGAGTCACGTTGCCATGGACGCCTGACAAGCTCGCCTACTCTGTTTCCTCTGCGTGTCCGTCTCCTTCTGTCAGGCTGTAATTAATCTATAACAAGTATCTTATTCAGGCCTTCAGCTCTGACGGAGGGATTATTAGGGGCAGGTTTCAATTTACTCTGCGCCGTCTAAAAAAAGCTTCGGACAAACATTTCAAAAAGTCCAAATCAGCTTTCAGTCAAACTCAAAGGTCAACCAGAGTTGTGGATGTAAATCAGCCAGTTTGTTGTGTTGTGGGCAAACTCACACAACTCAAAGATTATTTTTTTTCCTATATAATGCTGTGAAATTGAACTCAAGAGACATGTTTTGGCTTGATTTCACAGATTCATTCTGCAGAGCAGAGTTGAACAGTGTGCCATTGACAATGTGGGCCTCACAGCACATGGAGCTATGTGCAATTAGAAACTTACGGAAGGAGTTAAATCATTTGTGACCCCGCAGAGGGAGAGATTTATGTGTGCAGTGAAACCATTTGAAGTTAATTGTATTCTATTATCATTTTGTGCCTGCAATATACTCCGCAGTTCATTGTAGAGAGACAGAGGAAGATGCTCTCTTTTCTCGCTCGCTCATATTCTCATCCAGCGTTGTGCCTCTTTGTGTACAGTATCACTGTGTGAACACATCTTGCCATTTGTCTTCAAACGGAGCGTGCGTGTCTCCTGGTTCAGGTCATTACATTTGAACGCATCTGTTCCAGGACAGTGAATAATAATCAGTGAAGTGCTGAGGTGTGTGTAGGCTGGCGAAGCCCGGTGGAGGGCCGAGACGCTCTGTGACCGTGACTCCTCTCCCGCCTCGAGGCTGTGATTAGTGTCCCGGTCAGAGCTGCTGCCCAGGGGGGAGGACTGGAAGGATTCAAAGACTTCTAATTTAGGCGACTTGATGCACAGGGTCCCTGACGACTATAATATACTGCAGCCGAGCTTCACAATCTCACTCCTGCTGCAGAGCGCCGTTTGCTATCACACAGAGGCACTCTATTTTGGGCTTTGGGATTTGGTGATTTACAGGTCAAAAGACATGAAGGTTGAAACTGGCAGGTTTTCGGATGTCTTGGCATGGCTATTGCTGTCGCAGATGCAGTGTGGTGAGGATTTCATCGCCCAATTGCGGTATTTTTAGACAAAGTCTGTTTGGATTTGAGTACTTTTGGGCTTTAGGATTTAGATGTTCATGCTAGGAAGGAAGATTTACAGAAAGTATAACTGAATAGTTCATTTAAAGGCTAATGTACTATATGTATTTTTGGCCAGAATTAGGAGAGTGTGTTTTGGGGAGACTCATGACCTTCCGACTTAAAAGATTCTGGCTATAGAAATGCAACCCAGGTCTGACTTTACATGAACTAATATGTGTGTTTTTTAATTGAATCAATCATGTGACATATCTATGAAAGTTTTTACTGCACAAACTTTCCCAGGAGTCTTTTTTCGGAACCCCTCCGCCAGGTAGGAAGGATTTGTAATCATGCAACTGTAAAGTACAAATAACAACATAATGACTCTTTGTTGTTATCGTTGCATCGTGTGTGAAATTATAGCAGCCACTGAGCTTGGATGCCAACGGATCCATCTCCATGACAACTGAGCAAACCCCTTCCCCTAATGTAGATTGTGTGATTCGGTTGAAAGCTTCAGAAAAGGTAAAAGAAAAAAAAGAAAAAGGTCTTCACCCAGATGTCTAGACGAATGTTGACCTGCAAATAACCAAACCCCTGGGTTCTCCTGTGTTGGCGACACGTTTGGCTCGAGGGAACGGGACAATAAGATCTGATCTGTCTCTGTTTTCCAGACAGAGTAAGGCACCCGAGAACCTACAAAGAATGACCTACAGCTCAAGATGCATTGTCAAGTCCGCCTTGCTCGACAGGAGCGTCAGCAAAATGTAAAACCGCCCTATTTTAAATTCCACCCGGTGGAGCTCAGTGTATGACCGTAACACAGGTGGGGTCATGGATCAGATTTCCTCTGGGACAGTGTGCAGTATCCCAGCACTGCGAGCACCAGCGATTAAAGTATCCACCTCACAATGTATGTGAAGCAAAAATATTTCTTACTGTATTATTTCTCCTGTTCAGCAAGCCCGGGTATAAGATCTGGGCCTTGGGGAAAAGTTTGAAATTACACTTCTTTGTGCCCCTGTGGCGACACAGCCCACGATATTGAATTCATACAGTACGCCATGCATGTTACATGACTAACGTACCTCTTTTATACATTACCACTCGGCCTGTGGTTGTGCAGTCACGTGGCAGCGCTCCACCTGCTGTACAGCATATCCACCATCAATTGTAATATGGGTCACACCCAGGTAAGATTTGATATCCTGTTTCGTTGTCTCATGATTTGTACGTGTTTTATGGTGCATCGTTTGATTTCAATTGTTTACGCACATCCTTGTCTTGTTGCTTTTTTTTTAATGGTTGCTTTAATTTTTTTTGTCGATGCAGTGGTTTTTGTGCAGCATTTTCTTTCTGCCGCAGCTCGTGTGTTGCCAACGTTTCATGCTTCTTCGGGCTTTGTTCTGGGTTATTTTCTGGTCAACAAACACTCCAATTTTCTCAGCCGGAACACAATGGAAGAATTGTAATTTGTATTCAATAATGTCTTTGATAAAATCGGTTTTAACTTTAAATAAATTGTTTGATAGTTCTGCAAATGTTTTTTATTATTGACTGTCTTGCCGGGAGTTAGATGATACCGCTCTCAAGTGTGTACAGGAAATATTAAGCTACAGCCTGCAGCTGGATAGCTTAGCTTAGCGCAAAGACTGGAAACAAGAGGAAAGCTAGCCTGTCGAAAATTAACTAAATTCCCCGACACCTCTACAGTTCTGTATTTAACTTGATGTATCTCGTTTGTCTAACGTCTGTAAGAACATTTCCCAGGTGGTTATGTGCTGGACCTCTTCTTGGCTCTGAGTTGAGTCAGGAAGGGCTAGCCTCTGGTCGGCTAGCCTCTGGCCGGCTAGCTTCTGGCCTGCTAGCCTCTGGCCTGCTAGCTTCTGGCCTGCTAGCCTCTGGCCTGCTAGCCTCTGTCCTGCTAGCTTCTGGTCTGCTAACCTCTGGCCTGCTAGCCTCTGGCTTTCTAGCTTCTGGTCTGTTAGCCTCTGGTCTGCTAGCTTCTGGTCTGCTAGCTTGTGTAACTCAATGCAATCCCTCATTTAGCATTTCTTAAATCTGCCTTTCTGCCTTGAGTTTACTTTACTGAAGTTTAGCTTTTGCTGTGTACATGTAGGGTTCATGGGAAATCCTTTTCCATTAAAGAAGTACTTGAGGCTGGATCCCTCGTTCTTACAATTGTAACTCGAATGTCGATGGAATTTCGAATGAGGTTTTCTTATTTCTGGAACAGAACTGCAAATCCAGATTATTTCCCTCAAATATTTCCCATGAAAATAGTCAATTGCACTTTTTACTTTTAGGGTTTTGTCCTGGTTAAACAAAGCAGATATAACACCACATATGAACCAGTAAGACAGACTAGATGGTACCTCGGTTCCAGTCTTTGTCAAGCTAACTCTCCACAAAAACACAAATAAATTTTTCCCAAAATGTTATTCCTGCAATGCTTGCCCTACATTCTTGTTCATTTCTGATTCTGTTCCCTTTGTTTTGTCTCCCCAGCTTGAACTTATTTTCAATCACTTTAATTTTGCTGTGAAGCACTGAAGCTTGTTTGGAAACTGTTTCATTCATCCTCTCATACCTGAAGCATGACCCATTTCTTTGTACCTCGCTGTATATATGCAAATGGTAGCAAAATTACAAGAAAAACCACTGCTTATCTTCAGCTGCTCCGCAGCATAAGTGGCCGTGGAATGAGCTCCAATTGTTCGCTGGTATAATGCGAAGTTGAAAATCAAATAGAAGGTCCTTTCACTTAAAAGAGAGCTGGTTTAAAAAAAAAAAAACCTGATTAAAACGTCTCGGTCTGAGGGTCTGCGGTGGAAAAATGTGAATTTCATTATTGCTCACCGTTTAAAATGCTCTCATTATTTGAGGCTGTTTCTTGCTGTAATGTGTCGAGATAATTGCTGTCTGTTTCCGAGTTGAGAGTTTGGATTTCATTGTCTCACCTCTTCAGTTTCTACCATTTTCCCTCCTGACTGTTCTACTTGTTGCTTTTTCCCAAATGCCTCAAGTGCTTTCTTACAATAAAAATTCAATTTCTTTTATATTTCCCCGTGTGCACGTTTTACAATTAGTGTTTGCATTTCTTTTTCAATTTTCTGGTCAAGTGTCCTTGTGAAATGTGTAACTTTGGGTGTGTGACTGAGTTACATAGAATGTAAAATAACACTGAGGTTGTTATTATGAAGGTTGTTTTCACGAACACACTCCTTTTTACCGGTGGTAAAATAACATCCAAATGCTGCATGGAGTATTGCAGGTTATTGAAATGTACATTTTGTTAAAGACAAGAAAAAGTAGTCATATGTATTATTCTGTCATTTGCTGTCTACATATTAACTAAAATAAGATATACTGTGAGTATTCTTATTTTTACCAACATGTCCTCTGTGTCTTTTATTCTCTGTGGGGATTAAAGAAAACCTAAAAACCCTGTTCCATGATTAAAGTCCTTACTAAACCAAACAAGCTGCTTCAAAATGTAAGAAACCTGCTGAAATCTTTGAACTGTCATCTCAAATCTGCCGTCTCATGAGATTTTTTGAAACATCAGTGAAGGATCATAGATGTGCTGAGTTCAGAGAGGGAGTTTTGGTGAGCATGAGAGTTTTTCATGTAACCTCTGCATAAATAAAGAACAAGTTTTAAATAATAATGCTCACATTCACGATTTTTATGCTGAATAAAGCATCAAGATAGAGCATTGAAAAGACAGATTATTACAAGAATAGTCCAAACAAAGCAGCAGGCTGAGATGTCCTGACTTTTGTAGTTCTTAATAAACTCCAAAACACTGTCATTCTACTTTTACTAATTAACGCCATATACGCTTTGCCATAAACTTAATTGAACTCTGATAATGTTTTTATCAACATGAAGTTTTTATTGAATTCATCTGCAAAATCGATTAAAAAAAATACTGAATGTGTCAGAAAAATGTTAATTGACAACTTATTTGTTAATTTTTTTATATGAAAGCTGCAACTAAAATATGATTAATGCTGTTATGGTTATTTAGGTTTAACAGAGCTCTTGGTTAAGATTACGGAGATACAGGTGTTTAAAAAGTGACAAAACGTAAACATACTTAAATATAACATTAAACAATGTTAAAGTAATTTTTACAAAAGTGTTTTTGTATCCTAAACCGAACGTGACGAGGCAATACTAGTTCTCCTGTGTTCAACTATTGCACTTTATCTCTGCTGCACAAATGTTTCTCAGAACCCGTGTCAGCATGAAAGTCAGGGTGGGTCGTCTCTAAGCTCACATACTTAACAAGAAGAAGAAGAAGATCTTTTACTGTTTTCAAAGGCTGAAAATACTCCTCCCGATGAGTAAACCGACTTTTATGTGCAAATATGTCCAATCTCATTTCAAAAAGCACTAATCTCCAACTGTCATGCTGTTCCCTAGATGATGCCAAGTCTTGCCTTTTGTGGTATTTTTCAAAATGTTCCACAGCACAAAGTGAGCTTGGATAATGCTGTTATATCCAACCCTCCTTTTGGCTTTCATTTAGTTAATTGACAGTTTGAGTTACTTCCTGCCTGAGCTGACCAACAACACAACGTCTCCAGCCCTGCAGGAGGGATTCAGTTACAGCAGCAGAGTCTCATGAGTCCAAGCATGAACAGTTACTTCCGCTTCATTGAGCTCTCAGCCTCGGAAGATTGTGCCAACCGTATTTTATAATAAAGCAAAGTGTCGGGAATCTCTGAACTGATCTCATGAAATGTGCGTCCTTTTTTTAAAACCAGAATCAAGATTATTATTCAGAAGGTTTTCACATTCAGGGAATTTGTCTTGGTGTTGTGGTGCACAACAATACACCAACAGGAGAGTAAAGAGTTCAAAAATACTGCAAATAATTAATGACAAATGTAATAGGAATAAATAAGAAATATGAATGTTTCAATAAAGAGCTTGAGCAAATAACTAAAGAGCTGCGAGGCTGCTGGGTGCTGCAAGCTCACAGTGTGAGCAATGGTAAAAAGACATGATGTAATTTGCACAATCCTGCACCAACAGAGAAACTAATTTGCCGTTGGGGAAATGGAAGAAATACAACAATTTTTTTCCAGTACCTTACCTTACTTCAGTTACCTTGACTGTGTTGGACCTCAATTAAATTCCAGCCTCACCCCGTATTTACTAGAATATTTTCTTTCTTTCTGGCCTTTTTGTTGTTGTTTTGTAGGCAGCTGGCATGCATTAGTATTTTCTGTTATGTGCACAGCTTAGCTGAGCAAGGTCAACAACACAACTGGAATCTTTTCAATTTATTGTTCGCAAATTTGTTCTTGCAGAGCGTTTGACCTCTGGAACATGTTTGCAGGAGGATGTGCTCTCCAGGGCCAGATGGTGCATTCCTGTAGCGTAGGGACACATGCAGTGGTAATTATAAAACATAAGGAGGGAAGTGGACGTGTTTGTTGCTCTCTATAGCCAATTATTTTAATGTTTGAAGCACTTCTGTTACTTTTCAGATCAATAAAACCTCCTCGGTGACATATCCTTGAAGTGTAGGAATATCAATAAAATATTGGCATATTTTTATATACTTGAAGTTAAAAATAAAAAAGCTGTGTCTCAATTTCAACCACGGTTTAGTGTATACTCAAATAGCCGAAGTCAGTCAGTCTGTCCGTGAAAAGACTTGAAGACGATAAAAGATGCCCAGTATCTTTCTCTCTGATGTCAGTTGGTGCTTGTACACCACCTGTTAGTACAAAATGTACAATAACTTCACGTTTAATACATGTATAAACAGTTTTTTATGACAATAAATAAGGACAACACTGTTTATTAGAATCTGGCACGAACAGCAACATGTTTGTTGTTGTTGACATAAGAAAAGACTCGGCACCCTCACACAAAGTTTTTAAAAAAAAGTTGGTTAATAGCTCATTTCCAGCAAAAGAAAAAGCAAATAAACACATTTCCCTAAATGTCAAGCAATTCATGGATCGATGAAAAGTGTTAGCTAAAAGCTTAATTACAGCATTCACAAGTTGGCAGTAATTATTGTGGATTCATAGTCGCCTACTGTGCAGTTCTCTGGAAAGCGTTTTCACCCTGGTCACTTTATAGCACAGAGTATCCCAATTATGTCATGAATGTCTAATAAGTCATTGTAATACCTCCACGAGTTAGATCTGTACAAATTACCATTTGCTTCACATGACTGTTCGACTGTTTGTGCGCAGAAGATGTGTTTTTAACAATGAATGAACCCAATTATTCTGGTTTCCGCATGACATTTGGTCCAAGTAATCTGCTCTGAACGGACCACACATCTTACATCTCCCACACGTTTTACCGTCTGGGTGCTAACTAACAATCACTTTGTGTTTGTTGACAGATGCAGCCAATTATCAGGTGTGTGTGTGTGTGTGTGTGAGATACAGCATGTCCAAACACACCATATCACCTTCAAAGTGTCCGCTCCTAGTTTGTAGAAGAAGTTCATTGGAGGATGCACATGGGGGTGAGCAGTCACTCCCACTTTTTTTCCCCTGTCTGCTAACTCTTTAAAATGATCTCCAACATTGAAAAGGTGCATTAAAGATGGAGGAGTGCGTTGTGTTTTAATTAATTCCATGCAGGCTTCTTAAAAGCTCTTTAACAATATATCCCTGTCGTCACTCTGGCGCCTCATTAATGACTTGCATGGAGCAGACATCACTTTGATCGCCACAATTTTACACCCACCTCCCTAAAGAAATATGAGTGCTACACTAATTGCCTCATGTTTATATTGATTACATCCACCTCCTCCAGTAGTCGCTCATCTTCCCATCTTCAGTTTCTCGGAGCATATCGAGCCTGTCAGGAATCAGTACGTTGGACGGATAAAGTGTACAGGCTGGCACTAAATGTCAACAATTTTCAGATTATCTGAGGCAACCGAAAACATTCAGCCATGACTAATGAGCAGTCGTCGCTCTGACAAAACACATCTCTACAGCTGCAGTTTGTAGTTGTACTCCTTGGACATGTTCGACATTCATTTAAACATTTTAATAGCAAGAAATAAGTGTTTAAGAATCGACTTGAATTGGATTGTGTAGTTTACATGACCACAAGCGAAATAATGTCTCAGTTAATGTCCCTGTGTACAACCATTGCTTCCCCTTCCTTTCATCAACCCTCAATGTAATCAAAAACGAGAACATCCTACATTTCCTGTGGGCCTGACGGTAATTGAATTGCTCTAAAAGGTGTTATCTCTAGAAAGCCTTCCTTCGCTCATCACAATTAATCACCCCCACTGTCTGATGCCTATTCATATTCCTCGAGATACATCTGCCAAAGGTTTTCTTTCTATGTTTTCAATGCATTTTTAAGATTTATGCTGATGACGTCCTGGTTTGTGTGACAGCCGACAGAAGTGATTGAGGACTCTGTCAAACACCCTGCTGGAGGGTGTCAGTTGCTTTCAAGGTGCATGAGGATCAAGGTGAGTGTACTCAGTGACGATGAAGGTTTCACATTCATACAGTCACACGCCAAGTCTCGCCTGAGAGCTTCCCAGTACACCCACAAACAGCGAATATTTCAGTGTTACACGGCGTCATGTCGATTTAATTGAACATCTGTCCTGATTATAGACCCCTTAACAGCCGATGTCATCAAAGAAATGCTTGCGTATGTTGGCAACAGAAGTATTTTGCCGCAGCCGTCCGGACCAGTTAGCAAGCTGTGAAGCTTTAAACATTGACGTCATGAAGTCGCTCTCCCGCTGTGTGTGTTGCCATCAAAGCTTTTTCTTGCTTTGTTGTTGGTTCCACCCCAGGTAAACACTGCTAGCTGTTTTTATTGTTTGTTATTAACTCACAAAAAAAAAACTAACAGAAAAACAAAAGACACGCAATGAATCAATATACAAATGAGTGTCCTGCCATTTCACACCCCTCCCAATCAATTCACTCAGCTCTTTATCAATAAATCAACTTCTTGATTCAATGGTTGTGTTACTTCCAGCACAGACAACATGCAATGTAAACACTGTAGAACAGCACTGACAGAAAAAAGGTGACAATTATTAGTTTAAATCAGCTTTCTGCCTTCCCATCATTTACCCTCTCCTCTGCCTGCCTTTTGTATTTCATAGTGACATCAAGCATTTTTCCACCGTCGCCCGTGTTTTAACATATTCCCTCTCATTATTTTTCAGTCTGAAAGCTACCTTCTCCAACTTAATCATTTATTTTGCTTCAGTGATCTATTCTTTTTGAGTTGGTGTATTGAAAACAATCCAGTTTTTTTTATAATACTCGTCTTTGATCACAGATAATGAGAATGTATTATTTATTGCTTTGAAGATTCTCTGCTGATGTGTACATCTCCCAGTAAATGGTCTGCACTAGCGTTTGTTTTTTTTTATTAAATGGTAAATGGACTGTTCTTTTCTAGTCTTCCAACCACTCAGAAAGCTTTAACACTACATGTAGTCGCCCAAACGCTGACAGCAGGATCTTCCATGCACGGTGTCACCTGCTCATCAGGACTAACTAGCATTCATACACCGTAGGCACAGCCACAGGAGAAATTTGGGGTTAAATGTCTTTCCCGAGGACACGTCGACATGGGTGAGCGGAGCTGGGGATCGAATCGTCGACCCTCTGATTGAAGGACGACCCCGCTCGAGCGCCGAGCCGCAGTCGCCCACTTTATACATGATTGTGGTGTGAGTGGAATGGCTACATTAGTGAGGCTTAGTGCTTTTTTGTTCTTCCCTTTTGTGATGCCAATCCAAAGAGTATAGACACATTTTATTCAATTACTGTCGTCCTTTCGGCTCGTTTTATTTGGCTGTGACAAGAGTAGAGTATAATCTGTTTATATTTTTGGAGTATGTTTTTTTTCTCCATTTATTCCATTACTGTTATATTTCTGCCATAGTGGTTGATTTATTAAGGTAACCGTTTTTTTTTTTCCCCCAAGGACCATTGTCTGTAATTTCATTGAGCGTGATTTTTATCCCGCCTACAATACGACACAAAACCTGTGAAACTCTGTGCGACAAAAAGAAAGCACATGTTAGTCCCCACACAACACAGTTACACCATACATTAAGCGTGAAACCAACTGTAACCAATAGTTCACTTCGAGCACAGTAACAGAGAATGTGTGTGCTCTTTTTCTGTATGTAGCGTTTGCTCTATTTATATCTATATTCCAACACAACGCTCTGATAAACAGAACAAGCGAAAGAACCACTGATAATAGTGGAGGACATTTGCAGCATTATCAAAAGGCAGGATCCCTGAACTTTGTACTGTAGGATTTGAGAAATATGACCCAAATATACACAACGCATCATGAAAAGGATTGACCATGGCCGTGTCTACTACACACTTCGAGCACTGACATTCAGTGCTCAGTGCGCCAAACTGACAAAACCAGCAGAATTCAGTGCACTGAAAGCACCCGGATGGCGCACTGCAAACGGTCAAAAACGATGGACGCTACTCGCACTGAACGGGCGCCATCTTGGCTACGTAGCGGAAGAGGAGGAGCCATTTCGCCAGCTTTTTATTAATTTATTTATATCCTCCTGCCGCGATTATGGAGGTGCCGCAGTTTCCACATGGGTTGGAGAAAGGGGGGCATATAGGCATCTTGCCATATGGAGGTTGAGATTGCTTTACAAATCTTAAGAAACAGGATGTTTGTATTATGACAGGCAACATTCGAATGTCACTGACAAGATTTTTTAGCGTGTCAACTCAAGCAGCACCTTGAGGGAGGTGCCTGTTGGGAGGCTTTATCCTTCCTGAACCACAGCAGTGACGAAGCCAAGTGTGTTTTGCAAGATGGAGGCACACCAACATCTTTCAAGACCCGGTGCGCAGTCTTAACGTCTTAACCTTTTTGTATGTGAAAGAATCAGTGAGTGAATATTCAAAGTTCTGTTGATTGGTGTGTTTTTATGACAAGCCTTATGCTGGCACTAATCACAGTCCGAGTTTTGTGTATTTGTATGTTATAGGTAAATCAATACTTCCTGATAATGTTTGGTGCTGAAACATCCTCAACAATGCTTAGCAGGTAGGATTTGCTCTTGAAGCCTATAATCACTAAAGAAAAACACTTGAAGTCCTGACTCTGGCCTTGCCTACCACTGAATGCCATGACCCTGGTGCCATGGCCCTGTTGTTGTGTCCTTGGGCAAGAAACCTAACCCCAATTAGCCGGAGCTCCGCGTATAAATGGGCGAGTCATGACAAGTAGTGTGAAATACTTTGAGTGGTTAGAAGACGAGCTGTAGAAGTACAGGTCCATTTGAATTCAACAGCATAGGTTGGGTTCCTTGTGTGAGTGCACCTCCCACACATGACACTTAAAGCATTACGCATTCAAGAGATTCGCACTTTCTGGGCCACTGTTTTCTTTAATGTCTTTTTTTATATTTATCTTTACTCTTATTTTTATCAAGAACGAAGCGCAGAAACCGGAGTCAAATTCCATGGAGGTGAAAATGTACATGGCCATTAAAACTGATTCTGATTCTATTTTAAAGTTCACATGTGCTTATTTAAAAAGAGAGAGAGAGTGTGTGTGTGTGTGTGTGTGTGTGTGTGTGTGTGTGTGTGTGTGTGTGTGTGTGTGTGTGTGTGTGTGTGTGTGTGTGTGTGTCTAACTTACACTGACCCAACATCCTGGGAATTATATGTGTAATGTAATGCTCCATTATAAAATCTGGTGTGGAGATATTTGAGGGTGCGCATCATTGAACAAAAAACTATGGGTATGCTTCCATGCTCCATTCCTATCATTACTGTCTCATTTATATATTTCATGCACCATTGATGACCATCTTAGGGGGAGAGAGGGTCAGCAGCCATTCCCCCTCGCAGTAGGGCAAAGAACCGGACTGACATTTACAACATCCGAGTGGACAAACAGCTCATCCCCCGCCAGTGAACCAGCTCCCTGACTCAATGAACAGTTTAAATCCCGCTTTATGTTCAACCTGTCTTATATGAGGCTCTGGCCCAGATATACATATTTGTGCATTAAGTCATTTATAACATTAACATTGGAACAACAACTTAGACCCCTGGAGTTTGTGAATTGCAGGCAAAACCGAAAGTAAGGGATATGAATTCCACCATATTTTGATTCTCATTTCTCAACTTTATTAGTTGGAAGGGAAACCTATGCTACAACTTAACACACACAACTACAATATATACAGAATATGTGACCTTATGTTTTCCTCTTAAAGGAGTTGGACCTGGAACACCTACACGGTCATGAATCTATTGGGGATAGGTTGGGATATGTGATCCCGAAGCTTGATGACGATGACACACTGGTTCCTGTGCCGAATGTAGAAACTCTATTTGCTCAACTTCTAAAGTTAAAACTGAATACTTCTTCCACCATTGCCTAAACTGATGATCAGTTGCTTTGGTCTTGAGCAGATCAGCAGTCGTTTTTGAGGCAGCGAAGGCCATTACACAGACTATTACACTCCTGTACAGTAGAAATAAATGTACCGGCAGCAGTCCAACTTCATAGACCAGTTGTGCTAGCCATTATACTCAAACCAGTCACAGCCAACCTTAAACTGCCTCCGAGCATCAGAGTGACGAGTATGATCCTACAGGCAGCGAGAGGAGATGTTCACAGTGCATTTGCAGCCATGCCAGGCAGCTGAAGACGCGAAAAAATTTCACTGCTCGCCAACTTGGGAAAATTTCTGAACCCATTGACAGTTTGATGAATACTTACTCTGCTGGAAATGTGCCAGACAGCATCGTATTTTAGTCCTGAAGCAAAGTGAAATTGCGGCCCCACAGAGCCATTGTTCTCCTCCCAAACAAATACTTTAGGAAAACAGTTAGAATTTCTGCCTCTGAAACCCAGCATGGATGTTTGCTTGTCTCCGAGGCAACACTGTTCTCTCTGGGGATTCTCGCACTGCAGAGGCAGAGAAGCATTCAAAAGCCTCCCGTAAATTAGATCTGTCCAAACCAATCACCTGCCGCGAAAAGACTACTTCCATAAAAAAAACTTGAGCAGAACGATGTAAGTATTGGTGGTTCTTCAACAGCGAGGCTCGTCTATTTGTCCCAATGCTCCGTACAGACATCTGGAAATTCTTGAACTGTGATCCTGCACAACACAACGCAGGAAACAAGACTGGTGATTGACAGTGGCTTGTTTTGGTGCTATTTTAGGGGTTAGTTCACACAAAATACAAAACATGTTTTCTCATTTACCGCGCGTGGTATGAAGCCATGCAAATAGTTAAATTTGTTAAAGATGGTGTTATATTTACAGATGCAGTTGTGAGAAGTTTTCATTTAAGCTTTCTACTGAAGAAATAGACTGTATGTATGAGTAAGAGGGACACTGTTACTGGACAGAAATGCTGCTGTTGAATTTTTAACAAATACAATTGTGTATTATTAAACCCAAGTTAAACTTAAAAACATATAGCCTTATATACAATGCAGACAGTTGTACCCTCCTGCATTTAATGTAGGAATTTTCTTTAGTCTCAAGTTGATAAGTATCAGTGAGTGTGTTGGCATAAACCACTGCCAAAATCGTCACAGCGGTATTTATTAAGAGACAGATCTCTCCGACTGAGTTTATTGAAACACAAATTTGGATGTACGTTGACACACTTTATTGGGCCATGCAAAGATGGGTAAAATGAATGACCAATGTTTCCTTTCTCCATCCCTAATTGCAGGGAACCAAATTCCACCAAGTTTTCTCGATTAAACAACAAAATTTTGTTTGTAACTTCACTCTAGCTAACGTCACACAGCAGCGTTCTCTCTTCAGGAATGACGTAATTTCTCTGATCTTACCAACACTGTTCCAAATCCATTGTATTATATGACATCGTCATCGAGGAAGTTTGGGTTTTGGCACAAAAAAGGTTTCGGGAAAGATCGTGGTTGGTTGTCTTTTGCATTAACCTGACCTTAATTTATTATTTAACGATTTGCTGTAAGATGTTGTCTTGTGTTGTATTATGGTCGTTGTTTGAAAATTTTATGAAAAACTTAAATGACAGATGAATTTTATTCACCTCTGTTGTCTCTGTTTGTGTCGTCACATATTGTTGAATGATCTGCCATTAAGAAGGAGAAACGAACGAAGAGACGCACTGTGTTCACTAAGGTCCAAAGCCCTCTAAAAAAAGAGTTTGAACACTCATGAACCCTCTTTTTGAGATCCAAGTGAATTTAACATTTACAAAGAAGTTTGGAAACATTGCTTTACACATTACAGAACGATATATTCCTGAAAAAAAAACTGTCATTTAAAAAAAAGCAGCCTTGGCTTCTGCACTCTCAGACAGCATTACAAATGATTTCAAACTCCCTAGTTTGCAGCCGTTCACTCCTGACCTCCAATAGCTCCCTCGCCACCTAGGAAGCATCTGGCCCACTTGCTCCCACCCCCTCCCCCCTCAACCCCCCCGCGAGAGCGAGCATGTCAGGGCAGACGAGTATGCCTCCCCCCGGGCCTGGATGATGAGACAGTGCATTTACATTAGCCTAGTGAAGCAGGAGCAGTGGCGCGCTGCCAGTTGGGAAGCACAGAGCGTGCAGCCAGAGCATCTGCTGGGTTTATGCTAACGTCGGCCCGGTCTGCCTTTAGACAGACTCACCGACGCACAGGCAGGAAGACAAACTGGCACACAGTCAGATCATAAAGTCAGATAAACAGTCATATTCAGGAAGTTAATTAGCCATTACTCATACAGCCAATCAGTTTGTCCGCCAAAGGGGGAGGCCGAGATCTGGCCTGCACTTCCGTCAGTTAAAACCAGCGAATGCGGTTACAGAGAAGGGTACGGCTTCATTTATGGGAGTCTGGACTCCAATTTCTTGGCTTGGATGGTGAGGAGACCTGTTTGTTTTGTTCGCGGGAAAATTGGATGGACAAACTAAAATCTGCCTCCCGACCACCAAGCCACCAGCAAGAGACGAATTTTGCTTGGGTTTCAGCATGACTTTCAATGAAGATTTAAATGGAAGGGGTTGGTATGGGAGATTAGAGCGGCACTCTGCGAGAGGCACTTAGGTACACTTAATGTGAATTTCCATTAGTTGGAATGGCGGATGGACACGGTAATGGCAGCGAGCGCCGCAACATTTTTGGAAGGCTGGCATTCTACCTTGTTTTGCAATAACAGAGAGGTGGAATAATGCAGTTCTTTACCTGCATAGGGTTACATATTGTTGTGAAGTATAGCTGAAATAAGCAGTAAAAGTAAAACACCAATTAATAATTATTACAACGCAAAACGCACAAAAGGATTGTGGATAATGTACAGCAGTGGCTTGTAAACGATTTACTCATCGTGGTTAATTAGCTTGTGAAAAGAGACAAACTCTAAAAAAGCTCCTCCAGAGTCTCATATGACCAACTGGAAGCATTGCGATTGAAAGAAGTGTCCCTTTAGGATGAAAAATGGGGTCTAACAAATGGAGCTTCTTTGAGTTGCATCATGGAAATGTCTGTTTGGGGTTTTTGGAGCTTGACCAAATAGTAAGAGCTAAATGTCAGAATAAATTTGCAGTTTGAATTTTGAATTATTTTGATCTTTCTCGTGTGGGTCTCCCAACTTTATGAAAGCGTAATACTAAATTGAAAGAGCTATTGCTTCAGGAGGTTTGATTACTGCATGTGACCAAGAAGTTGCAAAATAATGTTCATGTAAAAGTTACATAAAACTGTTTTCAGCAGAGAACAAAATAGCAATCTCTGATGTACATTTTCTTTTGCAGCCTTGCTCACCATTTGAACATGTTTCTCTAATTTGAGATGAATCTAACCACATAAATATCTTATAAACCATTCAAAACATTGACAATTACTCTGTTGAAGGCTGAACAAAATATTAAAACATATTCCTAATGATTGCCGGCACAGCAAATGCTGCATTGACGTTAACAAAATAATACCAACAGTTACATATAAATTAGTATCGTCTGCATTATTACATTTATTTTAATTATTTCATACATAGCAGGCAATACAAACATCAAATTTGACCTCGGCGTGAAACCTTTCCTCAGCAGCAGCGGCTGCTGTTAAACGTCCTGGAAGCAACTTGAAGATGAGGAACTACTCGCTCAAAGAGCCGAGGATGAAACCTTACGATTAAAGGACAACACGCTCTCACCTCTGACCCGCATGCTCTCTTCATCCACTCATTAAAACGTCTTCATCAAGTCTTTCCCCCCCCCGCGCCTTCTCAATAGCGCTCTTAGTTGAGGTAAACTATGCCTACTGCTCATTATATAAATAATTTCTGTCCCATTCAGTTATTGTGCTTTAACTCTGTTACGTTATTTACATGACTTTTTTCCCTGTGAAAGGGTTTTTTTCTATTTTTTTGGCGGAGTTTGTCCTGATCCGATGTGAGGTCCCGGGACAGAGATGTCGTATCTGTGCAGATTGTAGCAGATTAAAGCATTGAAGGTTTTTTTCATTGCTTTCTAAAAGAACTATCTGTCCCTTTTTAATCAGCTGAACAAATTCATTAGTTGTTAGTGACCTAATGATACCATGTGAAAACGGTTTCCTTCTAAAATAGAAGCAGTTGTTAAATTGTTTTCGGCTGCAATTACTTTTCACGTTTGGGTTCAACCTAAAGAGCCATCGTCTGTGAACCTGACTTAGCTACACACAATCTGTACTTTGACATCACTGTAGAGAGACTAAATGATATCATTTCTTTAAAGAAATGTGTTATAAGGAATACAGTCACTTGCAGACTTACTTACTTTAATTCAATTAGGTTGAAGCTTACAGCAATTCAAGATTAAAATCAAACAAATGTTATAAATGCAATCAACACAGAATTAGGAGGATTTCTCTGTGTTATTTCATTCCTGATGATTGTGAGGAATCATTAACAGGACGCAGTGAACATAGACAGACAGAATGTTAAAATATGCAGCCTATTAAAAGCATACTATTTATTATGTGAAACAGTTTAATCAATGAGATTATATTAAAGAAGTAGGCCTCCATATTACACCCTACCCTTGGCTAGCTGTCAGCGATGTTTATAAAGTAATTCAATACACACTTGAAGAGAAGGGATTTGTGTGCACAGTGGATGAGTGCAGAGTCAAAGAGAAACAACTTTGAAAGCAATTTTTCAGAGTCTATGATTCCCTTGGCAGCGCTCGGGACAAAGAAGGTAAATTCCCTCTTTTGTACAAACCCCTCAGTAAATATTTTTGTTTTATTTGGTCCGACTTAATGTGTGCACTGTGAAACCTACTCCACTATGGGCATCCTCCATTAGATTACCGGTAAGCACAGCACAGACTGGGTGCAGCCGCAAATACAACAAGTGCTATGTGTCAAAAACACCATCCCCATTTCTTGTTAGTTCTCTGCTTTGGGTCAAACCTCCAGGGACACCTCGCCATGAACCACCTGTTTTAATTCAGATAAGTCTCTGTACTGTGTGGTATAGGGATGACTGATCTCCTTCTGGCTCCCTGATTACGCTCACCTCACCTGCTCAAGCAACCAAGCTGCCTTCAATCCACTCATCACCCTCCAGTGTATATCTGCCCCGGTTCCTCATCCTCTCGTCGCCAGATCGTTGTCTCGACAACTAACCTGGTATCGACCGCTCCCGGCTGCTCTGACGAGTTACTTCTGAGATTTCACCCAATTTTTGCCTTGCCGCTGACCCCGTGTTTTGTTCTCCCGGTTCCCCAGTCTGTCTGCCGTTCCCCTGCCTGGATTTTCCCCGCCGTTCCCCGAGCCATTTCCCTGGCAATTCACTATTCCCTCCATCATACTCCCTGGTCTGCGTTTGGGTCCGCCACCACATATCGTAACAAGATACTAATCAGCCATCTGTTTCTGCTTTCTCTGTACTCTCCAACGCGTCTTTTAATTACACAAACACTTTCAAAAGGTCGCAGAGTGCTTCCACATTGCGTTCCAGTATTTCACAAGAAAAGGCAAAAACCTATAAAATTGTTGTGTATAATTAGCAAATTATTATCTGTTGGCTTTAGCTGTTGTGAATGTCTTAGCTTTAGCTGCAAACCAACATTCAGTTTGGAGAAGAATATCTGACATTTATAGAAATATTGAATCCTTTTCTTCTTTTTTTTTACCATAGGCTTGAAAACACACATACTGTTTTCCACAAAAGATAGCACATATATATATATATATATATATATATATATATATATATATATATATATATATATATATATATATATATATATATTGTAACCTTGCAAATAATATACAAAATACTCCTCTCTCATTGCTGGAAGTCGTTTGTCTGGGGGAATGAATGGCGACTAACATTTCTCACTCAGGACAGAAGCCAGATGTTAATGGGTGTTAGTGGGTATTTGTACAGTGGGAAAGGGGCTGTGAAGAGTGACATAATAAACCGTAGATATGTAGCTCAAGGTTGCTTTGTTAAGTGGAGCGGGAACACTGATGCATCGTGACCGAGCTGCTTTTCCATTAGGCGAAATGCTTGTCTCACCTCCGCCACAAGAAACCACTGGGTCTCCCTCTGTGCTCGTGGCTCAGTCACCCCTGAAACTAGATTCCCTCCTCCATCATGCCTGAGGGAACAATTTAATTAAAAAACAGCTCCGAGCAAAGGACACCCGTCACCCTATTCTTGACGTGTCCACAGTCAACAAACATGGAGATCAACTAAATCCTCTTGTGGACAATGTCCTGGTCCTGCTACACTAACTGTAAATACACACCAAGTGAACAGATTGTGGAGTAATGGCTTTAATTCACTTGGTAAAGGGGCAGGATTAAATATTGTTGGGGCTTCAAGTAATTTTCGAGAGAATAATCGTGATGATTGACATTATGTAATTGAATCCCGACCTGGAACTCCTATCTGTTTTCTAATTTAGTCCAACCTGAATGGGCTTCATTTTTTTGTCCCATCTGGTAATACAATCCATTAATTTCCTCTATAATGACCTGTCAGCTGTTATTATCTTGTTAACAATGTGTTTATCAGACAAAGAGACAACCCCACATTCCTGCAAAGATTAAAGTGGTCAGACTTTAACTGCATTTCAGTTTCGAATTGATGAAAGATGCTTAACAATGAACAAAGAATTCAATGCAATATACCACAGGGTCCAACTAAATGTGCAAGAATCCTGCAAGTACATAAACAAGTATGTTGATTACGGGCTTCATTCAGAGACAGAGAGAGAAAAATGTTTTTATTAACTGTATTTTTCTTTGTGGGCCAAGTTGGATTTGAACAGACGAGCTTTCAGTCTGCAATAAAAGATGTGTAGCTTTTTTTTTTTGTTGCCGTCTTGATGTCAATGAGGAGTTTTCTCGAGCATTGCAAACACTCTGTCAAGCGCTAGCTGGGCCTGCTTTGTAGTGAGGGAGTATCAAGCTGACTGGCAGAGTGTAGTGGACGGGATGAGGTCCTGGATGTAAGATGGGCCTGAGCCAATCACAGCAAGATAGCGTCTTGAATTATATTCTTGCAGCTACTGGCAGCCAGTGAATGGTGCAGATGAGTAGGATAGCGTGGGAGGTTAAAGTCAAAGGACCATATCAGTTTTTGCAGATTTAAGTTCAAGTTAAAGGAAGTTTTGACAATTCATACATATTAACGTTTGTTTACAGGTCTTGGCACTACCGCATGTGAAAAAGTGGCATAACTTGAGGCAGTGTCTGTTGGAATTACACGTTTGAAATTGAGAAAATCAGGGTGTGAGAACCGAGTAGCAGACTCTGCAGCTCGCTCCTCATGTCTGCTTGAAGGTGGTAATGTGGGTAATGTGGGTTCCAGGTTTTGACAAAGCCGACAAACAATGTCTCTGGTTTCTTTTGCACTTATTTGTGTGCAATGCTAAATCAGCAAAGTAGGCTTTTAATAGCCTGAAAATATTGAGTACTGAACTAATTGATTTGTCAATCCCCAGACTAAGAATATTTTTGTGCTACTTTTATTTTTTTTGGAATATATAGATAGGAGCCCCTTGCATGCGTGTACTGAAGATAATGAAAATCTCTACATTTTCACTGCTTATTCCATGAGATTATCTGTCGGAAAAAAAACAGCAGTCCCATGTGCCCAAAGAGTAAATATAGTATCGTGTATGGTTGTATCTCAGAAACTAAAAGGAGTACAATCGATGAACTCATAAGAGGTTGAATATCATAATAAAGCTATGCACACATATAGAATGTACAATGTGGAAGACCTTCAATAAATACATTTTTATCATTTATCAAAAGATTCGGTAAATGGTCAATTGGAACGCAGTGGCTGCTTGGAGGAAAATATTATTTTAATCCTAAAGATGACATCATTATTTAAAAATTGCTTATCAGTAATGTGAAGTGTATGTAAGTGACAGTAGTTTACATGAGCTTCTTCATTCTTAGTGTTTATCTCTCACTGCAGTCTTCTGGTGAAACATGGAAATATTTCCGAAGAGGCATGTGTGAATATAAAAATAAGTTCCTGCTTATATCTAGCAGTAATATGATGATGTAACTACCTTATTACGTATCCTATCTCCCATCTTCTTCTATGCACCGTTGCTCATTCACCCCGAACAGGACAGCCAGTGAGCCTGCATTAAAAAACAGGCCTCCTTGTCATTTGTCAGCGGGCCCAGGGGGTAATGAACAGGGTGAATTGGATGTACTCTCTAATTATGAAAAAGGACAAAAAGCCAGTCAGATTCCCTTGTCAAGGTTCCCCTCCCGCAGCACCATTGGGAGCAGCTTTCGCTCATAAATCATATCTGCAGAGGATTAGAGAGAACATAAAAGGGAGAAATATAGCACCACGCGGACCCGAGACAATCAACCATGTAACGGGCTACGACAGGCAATAAGTAGGTGACTGAGCCCTCCTGCGTGTTATAGGCATCGTAAACACCTGCTGATCAGCATCCACCAGCGTCCACGAGCTCAGCAGCAGCAGCAGCAGCAGCAGCAGCAGCAGCAGCAGCAGCAGCAGCAGCAGCAGCAGCAGCCATCGTTCACAGTAACCTCGCCATCATCGTCATCGAGTAGGCGCTGACGATCAGACGCCGCTCTGGGAGCGACATTACCTCAGTGTTACGAGCCCCATTAACATCGATCAGCTGGTGCTGCTGGTGCTGCTGGCATGTTAAGTTGCTTCTGTGGTAATTGTGTTTTTAAATTTGTATGACTGCTCACAGACTAACTGTCATGGTAAGAGTATAGAGCGCCGAGTCTCCCACGCAGCAGTGATCTGCATTGGCCCCTCATGAATACTCGCGGTGAAACTTGTTTTTTAAAATGACGTTGAGTTGAAGTTCACTAAAAACGTAGTTATTTTGAGATTTTGTGCACATTTTTTCCTGAATTCCATCCCCCTCAGGTCTTTTAGAAAAGTAGCTGTAAAGAGAGATTACTCCGGCAGAATTACAAGCACAGACTTTTAACAGCCAGTCGAAAAAACTAAACAGGATTATACTTTAACTCTGCCTTTTCTGTCTCTGACTTTATGACATTTGCCTCAAACTCACACTGGAGGTTTCATCCTTTTATTTTATAACAGAGTCAGATATGATGTATAAACACCGGCGTGCTATCAGCGAGAGTTTCCTTGCATTTAAAGCCCCTTTAAAGTATTAAATACCACAATAAACCACACTAATCATTAGAATGAAGAAGCAGTCAGTAAAGCTGTTCAAATCATATTATTTACAAAAATTGGATTAATTTCCAATTTGATCCTTTTATTCTCGTCAAGTACATCTTGAAAAAAAACTGCTGTTTTACAACTCTGGGGGAATTAAAGTGCATGTGTTGCCATGACGTGGTCCTGTTTTATACTAAGTGCTGGTTGAACTTTTGATACACTTTCCTCCTGTTTCTCAAGAGTAACAAACAGTTCTCTTTTCAGCGGGATGTCTGGTCATTGTGTAGCAGTTTTCTGTCACACATTTCATCTGTGTTTTACTCCATCGCCACAAAATAATGCATAAACCCATGAAGACTTACTGAAACAAACTGCTGTACATTTACGCTGTATTGACAACAGTAACTTACAGTACTCCATAATAACTGTAACATACATTTACATTTTCATCCTTCGCTTTTAAATGAACAGTTTATGACGTTGGTTAACAATAGTGGGAGATGACTGTACTTCATCAGCACAGTATGTTCTGTAAAGTGGTGGAAATACACTTCGCTATGTTCAGTGAGTCACTATCCGTGTACTGTTGATAATAGGCGAATGATTCTGCTGTGACAATAGCACATTTCTACTAATGAAGCTGCTTTTAGTCCATTAATCATTTCTGAGCGACAAGACCATGATAAGCTGTTCCTGAACGTGACGGCGCAGCTTCGGTAGTCATCCCTCTGAGCCACCGACATGTGGAGATCACCCAGAGGAGCTAAAGGTTATCGACTGATAGCGTCTACTGTTTTTTTGTTCTTCTTTATTATGAAACTGTTATCATTTCAGATAATCTGTACAGAGCAGCTACAGTAGTTTTTATTACCAGTATAAAAACTACAGTAGCTGTGAAATAACAGTAAATTACTGGCGTCTCTACCGCCAGTATTTTACTGTTATTTTACGGGGAAATTGTTCAAATGCTGTTATTCCCTTTTTTATTCCAAGATTTCCTAAAAATATACCCATTAGAGAGCTCCACATGGCCTTTCCCTGCCCTTCAGTAAGTGCACACTTCAAAGACGGCCTTTCTTTGAAACATTGTTCTGATGGACTGCTGTTGTTGTTGTCTTTTTGTTTTTTGTGTTGAGCCTTTCAACCTTATCGCACATTATTCTCATGTGACTCTGATGGCGACAGCGACGTGGATTATTGCTTCTGGGATGTCTCTCTTGTATCTCCCTTGAGGACCAGCAGATTAAACACAGTCACTGGCAAATGAGGGTGATACACGCAGCGGCTGCTCTCCAGTTTTAATGCATTGTTGTGTGTGGTTTCAACTGCGCATTGTGCGGTGGATTGATGTGCGGACGCTCCGGTCACGGTCACTAGTATATGATCTATTTAAAGGGCAAATCCGTTATTATGTTTTTCATTGAAATGGTTTATTCCTGTGAGCAATAGAGCTCCATTCATGAGAGTCATTATTGCACGATGTTAAGTTCTTCTTCCTTCTTGGCCACAATCACAACCATTATTTTTTTAGTCAACCCCACAAACAGGATGCCTAAAAATGACATCCATGTTGAACAATTCGGCACCTTGGTTTAGGCCCCAAAGTCCAATGCCAACAAAGGATCTATTGCCTATAGAAGTGTAATTAAAGGGTTGGTAATGTATTTAAAAAAAACATTTTTCTTATAGTGAAATTATTTATATCCCGACAGGGATCAATGAATCAAATGCTCTGGAAAAAATGGGGCCGAATGAAATTAATGGACCTGCCTGGCAAGTTGCGCTTTGGCAACATCTGGCTGTTTTTTTTCTTGGTTGGATACTTTTAAAATCTAGCGTACTCTCGGCTGGTTTTCCCAGTGTATTCGTCCCCAGCTTTAAAATCAACAGCAAACCAAGAAAGCATTGTCATTGAAAGTATTTTTTCCCAGCATCATCCACCATGACTCCATCTTTTCAGTTGCATCTGCTAAAAAAACAAAGTTCTTATGAAATCATATCGCCCGCTAAAAGAAATGAAATGATCAATTGACCTATTTAGAAATCTGCATGAACTGCTTCATTTTCTGGCGACTTAAGGGCAGACATGTTATCACCTATAAAGTTATAAACATCTAGTATTTATGGAGTATTCTTATCATTTGTGATTTTGCCACCTGATAGCATTAAAAATGAGCTCAGAGGTGGGAAGTTTCCTTGTTTTGGTTTTGACATGAGCCTTTAATTGGTAGTTTTCAGCTATAGTTTGAATATATATATATATATATATATATATATATATATATATATATATATATATATATATATATATATATATATATATATATATATTTATAACTGCTCATGTTCACCAACTCAAACTTTCCAACGCATTCCTTCGTCTATGAACCAGAAAAGTTTTTCCAAAATTCTTTCCTTCATCCACTGCTGACCTGGTTAAAGTGAATATGCTTTTATATCATCTCTTTAAAACAGAGTCTGTCTGCGTCAGAATTCCCTCTTCTCTCTACATTTAGTACAGACTGCAGCAGCAAGACTTCTTACAAAATTTACAAGACGTGACTTTATTTCTTTTGTTTTCAGCATCGCTACGTAGGCCAATTTTTGACACATCATTTTTAACATTTCATTGATCGCCTTTAAAGTCTTGTGCTGGACGTGGCAAACATCTCGGGCTGAATCCCATCACTCTTTCACAAACATAGTCTTACCTCCTTCTTGTTCTTCTCTCACTTTTGTCATTGGTTGTGTTCCTGGTTTCACTATATCTGACCTTGGTAACTTTTTCGACATGATTAATGACAAATATGTGCACAAAGTGACTTGAGCGTGTCTAAATGGATGAGTTAATGAACAGTAGTTTATAGTCAACAGTTGAATGGTTGAACTTTGTTATTTAAAAAAAAGGGTTTTCATCGTATGCCTTATAGCGTTTGCTATGTTTCCCTGTAACACACATTAGTCTATATTCATTTTTAGGTGCAAAATACAGATATGTACTTTAAATGAAAGACATTAAGTCTTTACTTGAGACTTGACTTTGACAAAAACAAAAGACTTGAGCATCTCTGTGTTTATTTTAATACAATTCATGTACATGCATATGAATGCATGTTTACATATACTGTTCACATGTATTTTATTGTAACGTACACCTGAAAAAAAAATCAGTTGAACACAAACAGTTCTCTGAAGGAGTCTTATCTTGAAATCAACTGCTTTTAAACTAATCGTAGTAAATGAACTAAGATACCAGTATTATTACTCTTTTCTTCCACAATTTGTAGCAAATAGCATCGTTATTTAAAACAGTTTACTAGAAATGATAGTAGTAAAAGACAAGTAAATTAACGTGTTATGAAACTCGTAACTCAATAATATTGAACAAAGTATATTTTCTAAAATGACTTTCTGCAGGACTATATAACGCTGTCTCAACCAAACAGTTGTTCTGATTTCTCATCAAAATGTCTCAACTGCATGTTCCAGCAGCATCTCTGCAGCTCTGAGAAGCTCTTTGAACTTTGTTTTGAAAAGTATGATATGGCTTATATCAAGTGTATTAATATTCATGCAAAACTGTTGCAACTGCTTGAAACATGAAATGCATCACTTTCAGGACTCCACACAGAGAAATGTCAGTGTAGCTGGAGAGGCTAGTTTGTGCTACACATGCACTTATAGAGGAGTTTAATACACAGACACAGTAGGCAGCATCACACACACAGCATGGATACACTACCAAGACACCAACATTGAAAAAAAACAGCACAGATTTAGCAGCAGAGCTGCATGCTGCATTAATCAAACACTGAAAACTAGTTACTTCTGTTGGTTTTGAAGGGGTAATCCATAATGTTTATTTTGGTAATGTACTGTATAGTCTTATTTTTTATGTAATGTAGCTGTGGCTTAGACGCTCGACTTAAAAAAGGAAACGTGTTTTTTCCCGTTCACTTTTAAGAATGCATATTTCATTAAAAGGAAGAATTATATTAAAAAAAAAGAAAATATGTGACCACAGTACATGTCAGTGGTGTTAAAACAAACCTTATTCGGTTTGCCCTTTTTAACATATGAAACAATAGAAAGACAAAATGAGAAAATGCAATGTATATTGAATAAAAGAGAAAGCTGGACAGAATCTAGAGGAAGTGAATTAAAAGCTGTTGACTGATGCTTTGATGCATCAACAAGAGTGATGGATAGAAGTTTAAAAAAAAGTGCTCAAGTGAAAGTAATGTATTGCAAATGTTACTTCTGAAAAGGACTATACCACTGCATAAAACTGTAAGTGGCATATAAAACACTATCACTGGTGAAATGTAAGCAGTATTTAGTCGTATTAGTCGAGTACGAGCTATTGTTAACTACAATACACATATGTGTATATATCATGTTGTTTTAATCTGTAAAACACGTGTATAAGCTTATTTGATTTGTTTTTAAAACCTTAGCTGTCAAATCAATACAGTCAAAAAACATAAGCTTTTCTAAAATGTAAAATGTAGTGGTGTAGAATATGAAGTGGCATGAAATGGAAACACTCAAGTAGTCAAGTTGAAGTACAATATGTGTTCAAAAGTGCAGTACTGTAGTAAAAAAAAAAAAAAAAAAAAAAACCTCGTTACATTCCACCTCTCTGATTACCAGAGGCTCAGTGTTGGCTCTCCAGGATGTGATCACTGCTGTTTAACTATATTTCACGCAGCCTACGTCAGACATAGTGCCGGGTTCACCTTCCTCCTGAGTAATCCGAGCACAGATTTCCATCAAATACTGCTCAGCAGCACGAAATAACCGTAAAACAAAACGGCCTTATCGCCCTCTTGCAGGTAGTCTCTTTAATTAACTGCGCTGCGTCTCGCCACTCGTCAGGCCCCTCGAACTCGGGGGGCTTTAAGACCCAGCAGAGGTGCAACAGTGAACATCTGTCCCCTCGGTCTCCACAGTATGAATTGCGCCTGGGCTCCGGTCTGAAGGCACACAGGCAGCAGCAGGCGGACTGGCGGAGCGCGGACGGAGCGGAGTGGTTTGCGGGATACGAACAGATGCCGCTGGACGATGAGAGAAAGTGGAGCCCGACGCACTGAGCCATAAGACTGCGCGCTCCAACATGAAGACACCCATGGTAAAGGTTTCTGCCGTGCAGCACTATATGCAGTTGTTTGTGCTCGCTTTTACACCCAGCATTGTTCAGTGAAGTGCACTTCAATTTCCGTAACGCTGCTGTGTGCACTGTGTCGGATCAAAAGATTAGGGTCTGAACAATGGGCATCCAGCTGGGCGCTCTGTTTGGCACTAAGCTCCGGCTTTTTCTTATAATAAACACTACTGCATGGGGCACAGCGCGCCCTGTGTTATCCTTTCCGGCGCTTAATGCAGTTGCATAAATCTTTTTGTTTTAAGTGCATTATGGTTTTTTGTTTTGTTTTGTTGCTTTAATATGTGTTGTACTAATGCATGTTGCGAAACCGGATACAAATTGATGCACACACTCCAAACAAAACAGATTAAAAGTGTCACTGGCTGCCTATATTATGCATCTGTGATTTTTGTAGTGATTCATAACCTGGGAGCTCAAACTGAAGCACCTTTTCACTTGATATAAAATATGGACACGAACTTTAATTTATCGTGTATGGGACCGTGCAGATGTGCTCCTGCAAGGACCTGAGCATTCAAATATATGCAAGCAAACTCAGTAAAGATGAACACTAACGACCTGCTGGCGTCTTGTCGATGCCACGGTTCAGCCTGTGCCCTTAAACAGTCGACAGCAGCGTATTTGTTCTTTCTGCTTCTGGTTTTCTTGCTTGTTGGAAGTTTTGCTCGCACGTGACATTGGCATCCAGGAAGTCGCGGGTGGTGTTGACAGGATGACGCTGACGGTGCAGGTGTGCGGCCCATACTCAGTCCGCTGCTCCTGGAATAATTGGACAGCATGTGTTTGTGTCTTTGTGTCAGCGCCATGGGATAGCCGTGCTCCTCGTGCTCCTCCTGTGCGCGAGCTTGTTCCTCGTGTACAACGGCAGCTTCAACGGCGCATCCAGGGACGCGAACGACACGCACGTGCGGCAGCACGAACAGCTGCGGCGGCCCACTGGAGCCTCCGTCAGGATGCCCAAGCCTCACCCCCCGGTCCTCCAGGGATACAGTGGCATCATCGACCATAAGGTAAACAGATGTGTTTGTGCGCGTCTCCCGTAATGCAGGGAGAGGAGGGCGGGCGGAGCTCCAAATGGTGTCAGAGTCGCCGCAGAGCTGGCACCAAAGTGAAGCCACTTTCACTTTCCTCTCGTTATAGGTACTCGTTTGTGCAGCGCATCTTCACTCTCTGTGCCTGACACACACGCACGCACGCACGCACACACTCCTCCTGTCTAATGACCAGCAGTCATCTATCTGCACAGCTCTTTAGTGAGAGTATCACCCCCCTCTGTCATTTATCACACTTTTCTCCAGCCCAGTGTTGCGCCACACTCGATACCCACCTGTCGTTACTAATAACAGCTTAGGCAACAAATGAAATCCCTGGCTGCATTCTTGCGCTCTAATTGGTAAGCCCAGGAGACCTGCAGCGAGGTGAACCCTGACGTCACAGCAGGGGTGTATTGACTTCCATCTATTTACCCAGGCCAGGAGAAAACAATCAATGTGAGTACTGGCGTGCTGCAAGTAGAGGCTTTTTTTAAATTTTTTTTAAGGCAACATACAAGATGGCGTGCTTCTCTGTAGGCAATTTGGTTGATGGGATGTTGAGTGTGTAGCGGTCCGCACCACTGAGCCAAAGGAGGAATGCAACAGTTCTCCCAACTATTGGATGTGAGATGTTTTAGATTGAAAGAAATGGACAGTTTTGGGGCAGACCCATAGATAGATAAAGAGACAATGAGCCACGGACTGGAAGAGACACAACATCAACATTGTAGTTTAGTGTGGCTCTTTGTAGTCCCCTCATGTCCGTCTGCTTGGTTTTCATCTCTCTGGTATCATTAAGCATTTCTTTAGAGTTGCTTTGAATCTCTTTAGTGTTTCTGTGTGTCTTTGTCTTTGTTGTGGTTTTGTGATACTTTGCTGTCCTTTTGGATCTCTCTGGGTTTGTTTTGCATCTTTCTGTAGTGATGCGGTGTCTCTTTGGAGTTGTGCAGCTTCACTATCGTCATTTTGGTGTTGGTGTTTAGTTGCTATATTTTTCTCTATAGTCAATTTGTTTCTTTCTTCTTTGTTTCTTTTTAAAAAAAAATAGTTTTACACCCCTCTTCAGTTTGTTGTATAATTTTGTGACTCTGGTAGTGCCTTTGTAGTCAATTTGCTAATATTTTTACTTGTTTTTCCTTCTCTTCGTAGTTTTGTTTCTCTTTGTTGTCACTTTATTGACTTTTAGCCAATAAATGCAAACAGTTACATCAACCGGGGGCCCAGGAGCCAGCGGTCACGGGGCCTCTGGGCCTGAGTCCTGGAGGTTTATTCAGTAATCTCCGGCAGGACACATTGGCGCTTTCATCTATTTTTAAGAAAAACGATGTTTTTGCTGCTGAACGCACGCTTTAAATCATCAGATGATACGTCACAGGTTGATTTGCATAGAAGTCATTTGATAGCTTCCTTCCTCTTTGCTCAAGAGGCTGTTGCTGTGTGGGAGAGACAAATACGCAGCATGAACATGCATCCGCCGGACAGATTTGGAAGTAGGCACCGTGTTTGTGAACGTCAGAAAAGTATCCTGCTTGCGAAGTGAACTTTTTGCTAAATTAAACACCGGGGGCTTTGAAGAGTCACTTAATCTTGTGACAAAGTAATGCAGTTTGGCAACAGAAGGTGGAACTATTATTCATTAAAAGAAATCTCTTTGGTGCAGGAACCAGCGAGCGTGGAAACCTCTAATGTTGATGACTGTGAAAAGTTCAGCTGGCAGAGTTTCCTCAGGAGAAATGCTGTTCGTCTGTCCACTTAAGTTTGCCTTTGGAGTGTCTGGGCTCTGTCTGCAGGAAATGCATGCTGGGGATGTGCACAGTGAACACACAGCTCACTTTATGTATGACACCTGGTACTGAATGTATGCATGTATGTCTGTATGCATGTACTATGTACATACACACACACGTTCTTCATTGTATTTTTGTATTTTTTTTTGCCCTCTTTAATCAAGGTAAATGCCAGGCAATTTGCCCAATTAGCATTTATTACATAGATTTCGTGGAAGACTGATTTTGATTCAATGGGGATCTTCACCATACTGCACTCGCTGCATGCTCCTGTACTTTAATCTGTGTATATATTTCTAAAAGTTTAGTTTTATACCTTGAAAGTAAGGAAGGCTTTGTAAATGTCCTTTTTAATAAGGCATTTTATTGCTTACAGAGATCGCAGACAGATAAACCGAGTCGGGAGAAAGAGAGAGAGACGAGGAATGACATCCAGCAAAAGTCCCCAAGCTGGATGCAAACCAGGAGTCTGTTCATGGTCACCACCTTGTCGCCTCGGCCACCACACAGCGCCTTGAAATATTTAGTCTTGGGGCGGAAAACCAAGCGGTTTGGGTTCGGCGTGCAGCCGTGAAGATTGGAATAGTCGAAATGATACTCGTGTCCACACGGCCACGAGGGTCTTGACCTGAATCAACCTTGACGTGTGACCACGCCTCCTCATGCAGACATCCGACGCGGTATAAGTTCCATTAAGAGGCTGGCAGGTGGTACGGTTGCTGTCTGGAGAGCTCAGTAACTGTGTTGGTAGTCAGTTACCCCGATGACGAGTGGCATGTGGATGGTGGACTCGATGTGAGACAGAACATTTGAAATCCAGTTAATATTTGTCGCGGTGGATATGCCACAGGCTGTTTCAGCTTTTGGTCTTAGAATCGGAATCATTTGAATTTGATCAGCACACAAATGTATTTGAAAGGAGTCCTTCATATTCTACGGCCGCCGACGCGCAGCTGACTGCGCACCGCGGCATCTGTTTTCTCACTGGCTGAAATGCCAATATTCAGCGACAGTGTACATTTTGATTTGATGAGGATTTGTTTGTAATGCGTCAGTAAACCCAGCTTTGGCTGAGAATCGATTTTTTTCCCCCCCTCCGACGGGAGCAGCCGAGCACCACGAGTAAACCACCAATTTATTTTTTCTCTCGCCAATAAACTTATTGACATCTTAGCGACAAGGGACATCAATTAGGGCCGCGGCGCCACTGAACATCATTTATGCTTCTTCAAAGCTACTATTATATCACCCTTGACATTCCGCCTCTGAAAGCCGGGATCAATACTTTATGATTCGAATGCACTTTGCGACTTTGGCATGTGGAATCCCATAATGCAGTCCAACCTTCAAATACTTAGCGTTCATTTTTCTGAAGCATTGTGTTTGACAACATGGATGAACTTTCTCAGTAATATCCAGAAGTGGAAAAGTTATCGGCCTTTGGTTCACATTTGTTGTCCCGCGGTGCTGAATTATTGTTGCTTGGAAGAAAAAAAACCTTTGACAGGAACATTTGTCTTCTTCATCTTTGCCTGCTGCCCTCTCTGCCATATTGATCTTTCCAAGATATCAGCTGGCTGGCATGCAGGGTTCAGTGCCAGTCGGCCTTTGACCGTTTCACTTTATCGTCCTCCAGAGTATTAGACTCATCACAACCCAGAAAACATTTTGAAGCCTTTAAGTTTTCTGCCGACTTTTGGCCAAGATGCTGAAGCACGCAACATTTCTTTTTCTCTCCATCAAGTTATTTTTGTATGTTACAGACAATATTTATGACTCTGAAATCCATTTGAATCTTGTGTACCAAGTATTTTCAATGCAAATGTTTTGATTTGAGTCAGAATAAAGTGTAATTTATGTATTTCTATACATTTTATTCCTTATTTATGCAGCAGCAATAGTTGGCCCGGACATGTGCTGTGAAGACTTTGGGAGGGGCGCGATAAGCAAGCAAAGAATGAAACTTGGGAAGGAGATGAAAAGGAAAAGAAACTCTTGAAGAGTAAGGCAAAGAGAATGAGCGAAGAGGACAAAACCTAGAAAGGGTAAGGATGAAGAGAATGATAAAAGAGAATACAGGACCGTGGAAAAGTTCAGCCAGCGAGAATGAGACAAAAGATGGAAGGAGGCCGAATATGAGAGTGGAAGCTAGAGTTAAATCCCATGGGGTGTCCTTTCTCAGTTTTATTTTCTCAGTGAGGAGGAGGAGGACAGGAAATCACTCTCACCCGTCTCTGTGGGGATAGAAGGAAGAAGTGGCGTAACCATCTCCCTCTGATTGCCCCTCCGACATCGCCATCATGCCGATTCCTAACTGTCATCATGCGAGATAGGCGGAGGCAAACTAACGGAGGAGGGTTTGATGCAGAAGAGGGGAGTTTTGTCAAACCCTGACGTCACGCTGGAAAGCCTTGAACCTGGCTGACTCGGCGCGTCGAACAAGACACGATTCGAGATATGATTTTAAGGTCGAACATTTGGTTGTTAAAAGGAACAAAATGCAATTTTCAGAGCATTAACGGAGCAGCAAACAACCAGTTGCTATGTCTAGAGATAGTGGAGTAATGTGGACCTGAGCAGAGAATGATGTCGTGCTTCTCTGTCGCGCATGCTGAGGATGCCCTGCCTGTCGGCTCACGCTTTACGTGGTTTGTTCTGCGACACAGGCAGAGAGAGAGAGACAATAGAGAGACAATAAAATGCTCCCCATCGTGTATTACGCACTTTTAACATACACGACAGAGAAGACATGGCATTGTACTCTGACATGCAGATTCACAATGGATGGTTAAAGGAAAGAAAGAAGCAGAATAAGAGATTTTGACTGCTGCTGATGTTTTGCACACAAGTCATTTGTAGTACTTGTTCTATTGTTCTATTTCTGATTTTCATCATTCATCTTTTACCATTACCCTTGGTAACACTTGTGCAGTATTTGAATATCGTGCATAATTTCAGGTTAAGGTCATTAGCTTTGCGTGGATTCGGTTGTAAAGAAAGTATTTGACAAACGGCGACTTTGATTTGATGACGGCACACGGTGAAAAGTCAGCTGACCACCATGGTCTCCAGCTATCGCATCTTTAGCACGAAGTAATCGCGCTAAAGATGCGATAGCTGGAGGTCTGAGGGCAAGACCATGAGGGGTGGGCAAACGACGGCCCATTGGGCATTTTAATCTGGCCCGCCGAGTATTCTAATTATTCTAATTTAATATATATATATATATATATATATATATATATATATATATATATATATATATATATATATATATATACATTTTTTACAATTATTATTAAAATTAGGCTTGCCGTTATAGGACCTGGCGGACCTGCCGTCAAACCGGCGGCGCATTGCCATAACTGTCAGCAGGCAGGACCATTTCATTTTCACAGCTATAGCCCAAGACCCACTGAGCGGAGAAAATAATTGCCCACCTCTGGTCTTGAGGTTTCGTCCGTTAATGTCGGAACCAAAGTTTGTGAAAATGAATTTGGTAGATACTGAGATATTTCACTGAACTTAGTGAAAATGCTCACTTGCTGGCAAAGTTTGAATGAGTCATCTTTCTGTGACATGGACCACAGCCAGAAGCTGCTGTGCAGCTGCAGACAATCCCAGTGACGCGACACGAGACGTCTACAAAACCCATTCTTCTGCACAAACACTGGACACAGTTGGTTTTAGACGTCTCGGGGCTCTAGGTACACACTGCTTGAAGGCATACGCCAAGGAGAACAAAGCTGTCTTTGCCAAGGAGACATGACAAGTCATCCCTCTCCAACCCACAGCTTTACTGACAGCTGGAGAAGGGAGAAGTTTAATATTTCATCTCAGACAGCCACATCTTCGACGGTTTTCTCTGAGCAACAAAGCCATGTTTCACCGTTCATTGGGGTGTTGCTTTGCAATCAGCCAGCTGGAGAGCGCGACAAAATTCCCCAATTAGTCTATTACGGCAAAAGACTTTGTAAGCAAACTGAGTTTGCGACAGTGGTGCGAGAAATGTATTCATTTTACCTTCCTTTGAACCAGATGAGTCAATTGAGAACCAGTTTTTATTTACAATGACAACCTGGCCAAAAAGGCAACAGCAGACAGGAGGCAAGTCGTTATAAAAGGAATAAAACACAGAAACATCTCGAGCGATCTCATAGAAATCGTAATATGTGCAACATGTAAACAAACAAACTGTGTTCCTGCGGACGTAAACTCAGAAACAGTTGCAGGGATCAGAGACTATTGTTTGTAATGAGTTATGACGAGGAGGGTTACGAGGGCGTGGAGTTCGAGATTCTTTTGCAACTCATTCCAGTCGAGCGGCAAACTGGAATGAGAAATGGACGAAGCCGGTGCAGACTTTTGGATGAACCATGTTGATGAAATTGCTCGAGCGTAAATTGCGGTCACTGTTGGAGATGATGAGCAGAGAGCGGAGATATGTGAGGGGGGCGGGGGCGGGGGTTATCCCAACGATACAGATGAGCTGATGCCAGTGGATTAGTCTGCGGGTGTGGAGTGATGGCCGGTTGAGGAGAGAGTACAGGATGCAGTGATGAGTGTTGAGAGGAGCACCGGTGATGAAGCAGATGGCATTATGGGAGGTGACGTTGAGTTTATTGAGAAGATTCTTGGGGGCGGACTTGCAGATTTTGTCACCAGAGTCTAAAATAGGGAGGACTGTCAATATTCAGATCTTTGTTTTGATCTGAATGTCAAAAACATATCAAAAACATTGTTAGTACATTAATACATTGTGAAGTAAAAGTCCTTTAAAGCCTTACTGAAATGAAAGTATATGTTTAGTATACACTGGTGTGTGTATGTGTGCGCGCATGAATGAATGAATGTGTGTGTGTGTGAGGTCTGCCTTTTGTGTTTTTTTACCATTTTGGATTTTCAAATTACAACATAAACTTCCTGTAGCATTAGTTTAAGATAACTACTATTTTTATGCAAAGGCTTTGTTAGAATACTGGAAATGCTCCGTTTTCGACTAAGAGATGAGAGAATAGTGGTTTCGTTATGCCACAGCGGTCCCAATTGGGGTATAGTCTTGGATTTCAACTTATCTCCAGTGCATTCTGCTTCCGCCAAACATAACACAGCTTCAGGCACTTTCCAAAGCAGGCCTGGAAAGCAATTATGGATGAATGGTAGGACGGGGAGGAGGACGCAGCCTCTCGATAAGCATTCCCTCGACGGAGCAATCTTACACTCGGTGCCTTTTGGCGTTCTTTGGCGAGGGAATCGCTGGTGGACTCGTACGTTTTCAACATAAAGGAAGTGGAGGGAAATTTGAGACGCGCGTCACGAGCTGAATGGAGATTTCATGCCTTAACCTTTGGTGCCCGGTAAGCTGTAGCCTGTGGGGCGCTCTTCTTATATGCCCCCTGAGAGACCTGTGAAGGATCTGAAAAGGTTAAACTATGATAAATGGACAATACCTTTTGGCACAACATCAGGAGATAGATGATGAGGCGCTGCCAGCATCCGCGCCGCTAAGGGCAAATGCAAAGAGACGGCTTGCAGGAAGCATCGCAATGAAACCCAATTTCTTTGCCGCTCCTACTTCTCGCTCCGCAGACCTACGAGGCCGCCGCCTTCACTCCGCTCTTTAGACGTGATTAATGAGCGTGTCTTACGGGGTAGGAGTGAGGAATGATCAAACTGTAACTTGCATTTTGGCATAATCTCTTTCTGTATGCCTTGAGCGTCCCTGAACCACCCAGATTAGAAACATATTGGATTCCGAGGATACCAATGTGTTTCTAACCGAACATATTGGATAGCAAGGTTATTAATTACTGAGGCCTGAGGTATGCCCAACCAATGAGCTGCTTGGGCCAATAAAAGAGCAAAGGATGAGCTGAGTTACAGTTGGCGACGTTTTCTTGTAAACAAGAAATTACTGAACAAAAGATGTCGAAGAAACCTCTCCTGTAAGCGACTGAAGTGTTTGTTGTTTTTTTTTCTTCTCCCGATGATTTGACATTAAATCGTTGCATGCGCCAAGATGTCTGCCTTCAGTCGAAACGGTCCCAATTACAGAGCGCACTTTGATGTGCATTCCACCACGAGGGGACCGTGTCATGGTTGTTCATCGGAGAGTCTTTGGTCTCCCGCTCTCACTGATGAGGCGACTGATTACACCTCCACTGGTGTTGAGGAGTAAGCATTTTCTTCCAAGAAATCATAAAGAGCTGCTTCCTCCTCCTCTTCCTTTCTCTCCGCTGGAAGGACTCCGCATTAATTCAGGTTATATCAACAGCAGGGTGGGACTCCGAGTCTCTGTAGTGTAAAGCAGGTACTGTATATACTTCATACGCTCTCAGAGCAATTTCATCCGATGCGTCGACTCCTCCACTGGAAAAGTCAAAATCTACATCCAAACGAAGAGAAACTCCGAGTAAACGAGTGTGAAGAACAAACGCGGGTGCTTGAGGGCTCACTGAATGGTTTAATGAGTATGACCATTATCTGAATCGCATCCTGTGGCCTTCGCAGTCCTCAAATCTCAACCCAGTTGGACACACATGGGAGCTAATGCTGTGACATGTATTACAGCAGCGTCACTAAAACACCACATGAGGGGATCCGTGTGGAAGGAAGAGTGTTCAGGGACTTGCTGGGTCTTTGCCACGGAGAAGTTAAGCTGGAGGCTCGCGGTCGCTTGACAGCAACATTACTGATACCCCATTTACCTGTTGCCACTTGGCTCGTCTTGGGCTGAGTCAGCAGTTAATAGTTAATCATTAAACTGAAAGACCTGTCGGTCTGAAGCGGTCGTGATCCCGTTAGAATCCTGAATAACTTGAGTCTGCTGCCGGGATTTCAATTCTGACAACTGAACATGCAGCAAGCAGACATTTTGAAGTTGGTAACAGTTTAAATTCAATGTTTCAAGTTGTCTAACTCATCTGGACTGCTGGTGCAGAACATCCCCTCAATTGCCACGCCGGCTGCAAAGTGGTCCATTCGACGTAATCGGGTGAAATCTCCAGATAAATGTCGAGATACAAGCTGGATGCAAGACAAATAGTGCAAGGTGTAAAGGCGGCCTTTTGTCCAGATGTCCACGCGTTTGTCATCAAGATGCACAGAATGTTCTCGGGTGCAACAATGTCAGTAAGAAACTACAGACGTAGCCTCACAGGAACTATGTGAGAGCACACATGTGCAAGTGAAGGAGTATTGAACTGCACCTGGATGTAATCTGGATGATGGAAGCTTTAAATGTGCTGTGAAGATGGGATGGCGGAGATGAGAATTATTCCCATGTTAATGTCATCAAGACAGCTTTATAATTACAGTCTGGGTTGTGTCAAAGCGTACAATAAAGAAGAAAAGAACAATTTCAAAAAGATGAAATTGACTGATCGCATTATTATTATTATCGTTTCCCCCCACCCCCCAGATTTTCTTTAGATAAATTATTTTGGCCACAATAATTATGTTATGAAAATCTGATATGGTGACAGCTCTATTTCAGGCATGTTCCAAATTATCAGATATATCAGAGCTTTTATTAAAAATAAATGTCATTATATGAATAGTTACAACATATGCATGACATGTGTTGTAACTATGGTATTAATTATGTACACATGACATATATCACACGTCTGTGATGTGATCCTGATAGAGGGATCCTCCTCTGTTGCGCTCCTGAATGTTTCCTCCCCTTATTTCTCCTCGTTAAATGCATTTTTCCTCTTCCGATGCGAGGCTCCTGGCACAGAGGATGTCGTATGTGTACAGATTGTGAAGCCCTCTGGCAACTTTGTGCGTTTCGGCTATACAAAATACATTTAATTGAATTTAAATGAATAAAGAAAAGTCTCAAGATCAATACGCCGGCTTCAAAATGGGACGTTTCCGTCGCATGTAGCACACATGGAGACAGAGCCGTCTGCTGCTGTGCAATGACGAGCAGCGGATTCATAAACACGGAGCGAAGGTGAGTCTGCAGAAGGGGGCGTTTCTAGGGTGGAAAGAAAGGGGGCGGGGCTTAGCCCCTGAGGGAGTCGCACGTGTTTTTTTGGGGTCCATGTGGGGCCGTGGGCATCCATTGCTTCAGAGAGTTCATAGACTGTTTCAATCAGAAAGAGTGTGATTTTCCTCTGTCTCTATGTTTTTTATTTGGTGATGTCATTAGAAAATGAATGCAAGCTATACTACAGACAACCATTCACCCTCACACCTACGGGCATTTTAGAGTCCAATTAACCTAAGCTGCATGTCTTTGGACTGTGGGAGGAAGTCGGAGAAGCCGGATGAACAAAGAGAACATGCAAACTCCAGACGGGGATCCGAACCCCCGGACCCTCTCGTTGTGAGGCGTCGGTGCTCGCCGCCACACCACCGGGCGTAGCGACGCCCCCGGTCCGCAGTAATCGGTCCCGGCGGCTCCGTCTCTGATCGCTGGCTGCCTCAGCGGAGGTTGGAGTGGTTCTGCACTGAACGAGGGGGGGAAAGTAGTCATTTGAAGAGTGCGGAGGATCGCATTTGTCCGTACGGCTTCCCACGCTTGTTCACACCTTGTCAGTCACCGTGGCAAGCGGGCGTGACTGTGGAATTTTGTTTGTTTCAGAAAGTACATTTCTTGCCTGCAGATACAGCAGCACCTCTCTCACCCTCTTTTTTCCTGGAGAATTGAGAGGTGGGGGGGGGTTTGTAAACATTGCAGTGTTCAGTCCTCAGATTTGAACCTCATTGAGAGCTTGGACAGGCCTCCGCGGGCAAGTGGGTCACAGTGACATGTAGGTCAACAGCGGAAATTTCCATGATTGTCAGTACGCCTAAATTGATTTTCGGCAGGGAGGCGCTGGGTGTCGATGTGGAGTAAAACCTCACCGGCTCAACTCCATCTCATCAAAAGAGCTCCTTCTTTCCTGCAGTTAAAAAGAATAAAGATGTGAAGTAGGAGGAAACGTGTTTCTTCCAACAATACCCGCATTGTAATTCCTGTATAATTTTATGAACCTCATTTTTATGACCTCACATTTCAAATCTGTCATTTTGGCACGATAGACGGGTCTAGGTACCACAATAACCACGAGCCTCGGCTGCCGTTGCCATGGAGAAGAAGCAAGTTAAGAGGTCACGAGTCACAGCGCGAGCGGTTTCCAGAAACGCTCCGTTGTCGAATTTGAGAGCAAAGCGCTCGGTTCTGGTTTTTGGATTCATTTAACGTTCACTCCAAAGTTGATTCAAGCCGCAGATGGTTTGTCGGTTTTCTCGGCATCCTGGTCCTCAGCTCGCGCTCGCTGTCGGCTGCGCACAGTTTAACATTCTGACTTGTGAGGCTTCCTCACAACTTGGGGGAGTCGAACGATGCGCAGACAGACTTGTGCTTCTGACTTTTTATCAAAGATTATGCAGTCGGTCGTCTTTCGGGCCGATGATCTGACGAGGAGAGTTCAATATTGATTGCACGCCGTGGAAGAGATGCGAATCGCAAAAAACATTGTTCATGGGAATAATGAATGGGACTCGAATACATGGAGCTAGGGGCGCCTTGAATAGAAAAATAAAAAAAGTATTCTGTATAAAGTTGCGGCGAAGCCCCAAGACTTAAAACCTTTTTAAAAAAAATCCAGATTAAATTGACAAAACATAGTCAACGAAGAATAAACTCATTACAGTCTCCTCCGATGTTCTAAAAAAAGATTAATTGTAAGACTTTACACCGTCAGAGGACACAGAATAACTAAAAACATACTTCATTATACAAATATATTGTTGGTGAGTCCTGGTTCTGTCTTCTGTTTTGCTAAATTAACAATTACAATAACAAGCAAGTAAAGAATCAATTCTATGAGATAATAAGCTCAACATCAAGTGTGATTTCTGTTCATTGTGAGCCGGCTGGTTGTTTTTAAAACAGGTTGCTGGAACTTCTTTGTCATGAAATGAATTTAATTCTTTTTATTTTTTTTTGCCAAAACAATCTGATAAAAACTTTTGGACCAGCACTTGATTATCTTTCTTGTGTTGATTCCCTTTTTATTCACGGAGGAACTCCTTTGAAACTTCTGCCTCTTCGCAAACTGCAGTTATTTGCAGTCGAGATAAACAAGAGGAACCGTGAGTGAAGTTTCTTCAGCGCTCGTCATCACTCCGTCGTCGCTCCTAAATGTCTACATTTCTAAAGTTAAGCCTCAAAACTTTACGCTGAGCTGGGAGGAAAAGTTTTGGAAAGGAAAAGGGGGTATTTAAACCAAGAAGATGCTCATTTTTACAGTAAAGAGCAATGATAAAAAATAAAAAAAAGACATCTGGCTCATAACATGAACAGAGATTAACAGATGCAGGGGTTTATTCCACAAACGCAGAAGAGTATCTCTCTATTTATGAGCCGAAGATGACTCCACTTCCTCGGCTCGTAATCAGTGTTAATTCCGTCCTCCATCATCATTTCGTTAATAATGCAACAAAAGGCCTTGATGATGATGATTATGATAATAGCATCAGATGCTTAGCTAATAACCGAGAGGAAAGTTATCAGCTGCAAAGACGTTAATATCAGTTTTAATGCTTCTGTTAAACTTCAGCCGCCGAGCCGCCGGGTAACTTGAGTATTTTCTTTTTCATGCTACTTTAAACTTCCACTACATTTATCTGAGTAGCTGAGTTGCTTTTGAGAATAAAAATGAGATATGTGTTTAAAATACAATACAGTGTTATGGATTAAATAATCTGTATTTCCCAACTTTATTAGGATGTGCTGCATGTGAGAGAGAAAAATCTGTCTATCTGGGCGCTTTGTCAAATGTTTCGTTCAACTGAAGAGTTATTTCCCTCTAAACTTCACCCGTTGAGTTATTTGTTTGAAACTCAACAAGGAAAGAATATTCAATATTTCACAAAGCATTTATTGCGATTTGTGAGCCTGAACTTTTCTTTTTTTTTCTACTCATTTAATCCTTCAAATGTATCTTGGGCATGAAACCCATGCTGGGAACCATTAGATTAAACTACTTCATTATACATCAAGTAATAGTTTCACCTCAGGAGATACAACGCTGTAAAATGCTGCTTAGACGTTGATCAGTGTCAGTATATCTTATAATAACCTTAGTAGACTTTAGTGCATTTTACTGATAAAACCTCTTTTGCTTGACTTTCATATTGTTTCGTTGGCACTGTGTGTCGCTCACCTTTTCCTTCGGCGTGCAGCAACATGGAAAAGGCCGATCAGCGCTCATTAGAGATAAAATGTTGTGAGAGATGCTCCACGACAGAAGGCTGTTAGCATACGTGCGCACATTGTTTGTGTTTTTATGAATTCCTGCCACGCAGAATACTCCCAGGATTAGATTAATGAGCCCGGTGTTTATGGGAGAGGCTCATCACCTTGGTGGGGAAAAAAAAAGAAAAGAAGAGAAAACAACCTCCAAACAGCCATTTACTGATGTGAGGAATTATTTCTCTCATTGTGTAGATAAACCTGCGTGAATGTAACGCTCATTTGAATGTTCCCGATCACCAGTTTGGTTATTATCACATCTCAGGTGCGCAGCCATTAAGGAAATGAAAAGGCATTACCTCGGCTCGGCAATGAACATTAACGACGTGATTCATTTCATTAGTGTTTCCGTACAAGTCAGAGTTTGTGGGAATGCAATTGGGGGGAAAAAACAACAGCCATCGAAATACTTACTGCAAGTGAAGAAATACATGGGAACCATCAACTAAATGCACTCAAAGGATTTAAAGTCAAAACACAGATTTGGCAGAGACCTGCCTCATGTGACTGATTATTAAATATGACATTATGAGATTGTTGATCCAGATGCACCGACGTGTAAGCAGAATGTCACAGTTGTAGCCGGTGAAGGGGAGAAGTTATTTTTGAACCGTTGCAAAGATTAGATCGAGATTTACGCTCTCGCTGCGCGAATTGTAGCTGCACGAGATAGAATTGGTTGGAAATGGGAAAGTGCTACAATACATGATTTTTTGCAAAACACTGATCGTATGGAACACTGCATTTTTATGAACAGGATCGTCGTGAATATCCTCACTTGAATGGGAAAAAAAGCGTTCTAAACTGACAGAAGTAGCAGCACAGGAGCAGAGCCATGTACTGCTGTGGGCGGGGCAAAGTGAACATATTGTAGCCCCCTAAAGGAAACGCCCACCTCAATGAATTAGCATCAGTGACACTTATCGATATAGAACGGATAGATGCGTTTCACTTTCAGTTCCCCAAAGGAAAGTTTGTCTGACGGCAAGAAACAAAGCAGTGGAAATGTTCTAAATGTAGCGTACACATGAATTGGTTTGGATTTATTTTAAGGTGAACCTTTCTTTTCGTTGTCTAATACATGTTTTGCAGTTGCCCCCATTAAAGCAGTGCATGCTTTGTTTCCTGTACCAGTACTTCAATGTGAGTCAATGTACCTCACACACACACACACACACTTAAGACACACTCAAACTATCCCTTTTTTAAAAGAAAATACAGGAATTATTATTGACGAAAGAACAGACACAATGTTGCTTTTTTTCATTCATCTTTCCAGGAAGGCCTTATATTTTATGACCACTTTATTTAAGATTGTTTGTTTTTCACTAAAAAAGGATGTTCACAAAAAAAAAAAAAAAAAAAGTTCTCCGTCTGTGATGCAATATAAATATTTGTTCTCAACTAAATATAAAGTGATCCCAGTATTCGTGCCATTAGGAGAGTTTTGAGAACGGGACGTTGGTGATTATGTTAATTAGGCAAAGATAATCCTGACATGACATTCTCATATCGCCTCAGGCTTTGCCCCAACTCCACACTCTTTCTTTACAAGAGGCCACAAGTCCAAATAGTACTGTCATCGACTGTACTATAAAGTACTTTTAAAACTCTTAACCGCAGTACTTGAGTACGTGTAATAAGTTACTTTCCAACACTAACATACACGAGCACAAAGAGATCAGAAAACCCTCTCACTTGTCCTGTAAATATGAAATCAGCGGCCTCCTAGGAGACGGTTCCTCTTGAAGAGGGTTGTCACTGGCAGCTGGTAGATTAAACACACACACTTACAGACACACACACACACACACACTCTCTCTCTCTCTTTGGTTACTGTCTCTCATCCTCCTCTGTGCTCTGTTCCAGCACATAATGGACAAACTCCAACTATAATATTTAGCATTGAACATGTTTTCAGAGGGAAGCCGAGCTTTCCTCCGCTTTGGTACTGTAGTATTGGCGATGCCGTCTTTTTGTCTTCCTTTTGGCTTGTTGTTATATTGCATATATTATAGAACGCAACCGTAATTGCTCCTCAGGGATTTATCTCGATGGGAATTATTACACTCGCACTCCAAGATTCAGCAGCCGGTCTCCAGTCTGGAAGAAGAAGTTTTCTTGCGTTAGTGTGAAAATTGCCTGTTTGCTCTTGTTCACAAATAACAAACTTGTCATCTGGAGTTTGACAGTTAACAGTTTGCCTGAGTTCCACATTCAGATTTCCTGCCGCTGTCCCTCACTGTGCATATATTCCACTTCCCGCTAGGATTATTCTGCACCTTTTTTTTTTTTTATCTTTCAGTTTCCTTTCCAACTCGCTGTATCTCGTGTCGGAAAGGGACTTTTGCAGTTCAGAGTTGGCCGTGATGCGAGCGTGAAAGAGTGGCGCACACCTTGTGCTCGGCCCTGCGAGCGATTACCCCCACCGGACCCTCTCTTAACAAGATTATCTTCTCGTTGTCGATTCAGTCAACCGTTCACTGTGTGATCGCCATGACCCACCGTCCTCAACAACTGATCGGAGAGAACGCGGGGAACATATCAGCCCGCCACATTGATAAACGGTGTGAAGGCGGCCACGAGTTTGCTTGTGAACAATGTGACATCTTCCTCAAATGCAGGTGTCTGGATGCGCTCAGGAGGAGCAACCCTGCAGATGCTTTAACGACGTTTTCGAGACCACAGCTTTGCTTAATGACCTCATCGGGTATCTCCAATGACTTCAATGCGTCGGTGAAGCGAGTGTACATTTCTAACTTTCCGGCCGTCAAAAGATGCCCCTGAAATCCCGCTTATGTCTCTCTGAAGGCCCTGCCCTAGTTTTGTTGGTCTCCAAAGTGCTCCTTTCTCTGACAGCCACTCCTTTCCTTGTTCCTCTTTTTCCATCTATCAGCCTTTCATTTTCCTCCCTTCCTCAGCCCGCCTCTGTCTGGCACGTCCTCCCCCTCTCCCTTTTGTCTTTCTGCCTCCCTCTCTCGTCCTAATGTCCTTCTGTCATTTCCTCCTGGCTTTTCTCCCTCCTCCATCTTCTCCACTCGCCACCTCCTGCTCGATTTCAGCGCCCCGGAGAGCGAGAGATCCTTTAGCCTGGTAAATTGCACCTCGCGTTTTGTATTCATGCCAAGGCAATCATTCCGACAGCGACGCGTCTGTGTGTGGTCCTCGCGACTGGAGCTCTCGGCTCCTCTATCTGGGTGGAGGTTATGGGGACAAACAGTGGCTGCACCGTTGTACATTCTGCACCGGCGGCGAGCAGGCTGATTATGGAGCCAATTAAGGCGAAAGAGTGTGGTTTGTAACAAGGCGCAGCCCCCGATTGTCTCCACACTCCCACTGGCTTGACACTTCGGGCTGCCTGGGTCCGGCCTCTCTCGCATCTCATACTAAAAGAATCTTGCTGCAAGTGTTTCTCCTCTTCGGGTCATGCTCGCGGGGGCAAGGTGTGGAGGAAGAAGAGCCAGCTGCAGCAGTCTTCCTCTCACCTTTTCGGCGCAGGCGGCGAGGACGGTTGAGCTTTAACGACACGGAGTCTCGCCTTCAGGGCCGAGTCGTGCCGTCCGTCTATCTCATGATCTGCGGATGCGTTTGCTGTTTTATATCGCGGCAGCAGATACACAGACACACAGCAACACCTGTGTAATAGATGACAAAATGCAGCCCAATGTAGTACAAGTTTGAGGTTTTCTTTTCACAGAAATGATGCTCTGACTTTGTGGTCAACTCTTGAGGAGAGAAAGTGTGTTTGGGGATTTTTCTGTATTTTGTCTGAGAGCTCTCCGGCATGCAGCATCCTGCTGTTTTTGCTTGTGACCGCTTCATATGAAGCCAGGGCGTCTTGTGAGCGCTCGTCACAAGTTGCGCGTGTAGCAAGACTTCATTTTGTGTTTCCTACCAGCTTAATCATCTCACGAGGTCATAACCTCCATGTTGTGCATGTTTACGTGCACAAAATATGTCGTTTTATGCCATTATTCTAAAAAAGACGATATTCCTACTCAGGTGTTTACATGGCTGATGATAATAAATGACGCTAATGTTTCTGTTTCCATGCAGCGGGCATACTCCCAGCCTCCATCTTTTATTCTTTCAACCGCCTCCTTGAAAAGGTCGGCATTACAATATGTGTTGATATCCAATTTAATTATGTTTAAAGGAAGGTGTGTTTCTCCTTTTTAACCAGAAAGAAGGATGAATACTCAGGTGAGATGCGACTGAACCATAAGATGCATAAGCGCATCACACTACTTTCTCCTTTACTATTTATGTCATTGTCTGCATGACTTGGAGAAGTTGCTTGTCCAGAAAAATCAGATTTTAAAAAAACAAACTAGTCTAGTTTTTGTAGCCAGACTCTCAACGCTCTGCTGTCCTTAACGACGACAGTCTGGGTGTCAAAGTTGGCATCTTTTCTCTTCTTTTCTGTCTGTTTTTGGTTGATTTATGTCAGAAAACTACATGTGAAAGTGATATTTTTACCCTGAGTGTGAACCTTTTGAAACTGATGGGACAGCCAGCAGTCAGCTGTGAGAGAGAGGACACTTCAAGTATTGTCATTTGTTTCTCCAAGAGGAATTTGAAAACCATCTCTTGCTCTTGTTGAATTGATTAAAGACTCGTCACCAATTAGTCTGAAGAAGTCTGTCGCCTTTCTGACAATTTAACATCGCAGAATTTATTCAGTTTCATTGACACCAGGTAACTATTTATTAATTAATTAACGATTCCATCGTATCTGGTTTTGTTTACACCGTTTTCAAACTTTATCCTGATTAAAGTGTTTTTTAATTGTGTATAAATAAACAAAAACAGCATGAGGTTCTGGCTTACACTTGTAGGACTACTGAACTGTCCCTGACATGGAGAGGGTCATTATTTCTGGTTGTGGTTTTGATCACTGTGTGTGTGTGCGTTTGTGTGTGCATGTGTGTGTGTGTGTGTGTGTGTGTGTGTGAGACTCTGAAGTCCAGTAAAGTGTTGCATCCCTCTCCAACATGAGCACACAGGCACATATTACATCTTTGCTCCTCAGCGCTGTCTGTGTTGAATTTCTCTCTTTTTCTGACACACACACACACACACACACACACACACACACACTCACACACACACACACACACACACACACACAGTGAAGAGGTCTCTTTGCTTTGAGGATCAGGGCTCGGCCCACAATCTGACAATTCCTCCTCTGTTATCAGCTCTTCTTTTAGCCCGTGCTAACTCTAGTTCATCAACCACGTCGTTTATCCCAAAAAAAAAAAAACCCTTTTACCTTCATCAATTAACTTTCAGTAGTTTCTTTTTAGGCCAGATGCTATTTTTCTTTCATATTCTGAAGCAGATAATCCATCAGAAATGTCTTCTCTTCAAGGTGCTCACAGAAAACTCTGCCCTAATTACGACCAGAGCGTCGGAGCAGCGGGAGCCGCTGGAATCCCTAATTGCCCCTGTTTTCGATACCCACCCTCCTCTTTTTCTCTTCCCACTTCCTTTCCCCCCCCCCCCCCCCCCCTGTCTTCATTAGTCCTCAGCAGCGCTCGCTCACCCTCTCAGCTCTCTCTAATGAACGGTCAAACGCGCATGCCGGACAACCGGCTCCGAATCAGCCGTCCTCCATCGACTCTTCCCGTCAGCACTCAGCCGGCGTGGACTCATCAGCAGGTCTCTAAACAGAGCGCCTTCAACCGAATGCACTCGGTCCTCCTTCCTGCTGTTGCCTCCAGCTTTTGAGATTGTACTCTAATTGGTAACTGTACTCACACCGCTCCTCCTGCGCTGCTATTGGCTGTTTTGTCTCTCTATCCTTGCTTCATTATTTATCCATTAATTCACTCTTTCACTCCGTCCCTCTTTTTAATTGCTCTATCCTCCCTCCTCCCCCCACACATGCACACACACACACACACACACACACACACACACACACACACACACACACACACACACACACACACCTCTTCCTCTCTTTTTTCGTGTCATCACTCAATCATAAATTGTACATTTTGGTCTCATGGCAGCATTTTGGTCTCAGGCATTTTCTTTCTTTTTTTTTTTTTTTTTTTACAGATTTTTCAGCTTTCTTCATGTTTTTTTTTTTTTTACAGGCAATTTTACTTAATGATGCAAATATTAGCATCGTGAATATCCACTATATTCATGCCAGTGAGATTTAATTTAATTTAGCCTCCCTGTTAGAAACAGCTGGCTTTACACGAGAGCGTGTTGAAGCCATTTGTTATCCGCTTTTTTTATGGCATTGTTTTTTTTTTGTGTTGCCGCTAGAGTTGTATACGCTGTTTCAGTCATTAGATTTTATTGAACATTTCAGTCAGTTTAGTCAAAAAAATATTGCCCTGTTTTTGTTATTGTTAACTTTAACTGAAGTAATAAGCAACATCATAGTTTGCTGCCGGTGTTGTCCTGATTCGACGCATGAAACTGCTGCACTGAAAAGACAAAAGCGGTATTAAAATATCATATTTTTGTCTTTTTGGTCAAACTACAAGGTCACAGTTGGTGTTTAATGACGTCGGTCTCATCGTCTCGTCTCAGTCATGGATAAACAGGTTGTTGACCAGCATATTCAGTCCTAGTTTTTGTTAGTTTGTGTTTTTGTTTATTGACACTGCTTCACTCTTCTAATTGGCAGTGCGCTGCTCCCATTTAGTTCAGCCATAAGCTGCGCCGTTGGTTATTTTCTGATCAAAACTCGCTTTGTTTGTCCTCGCCCATGGAGAATGTGACCCAAGGGTCTACGGAGGACAAAAGCTGAAGTCATAATCCAGTGAGCAACACATGAGTAAGGTCACATACAATAATAAGATATTCTTATATGTATATTAAAGTCAGAATATATTTGAAGAACTTACAAGAGCATTTTTTGTTGTTGTTGTTGCTTCAAGCCATCATTAACTTCTGACCATGCGTGGAAGCCTTCTCCTTAAGGAGGCTACAGAAAACAAAAGCGTCTTTGGCAAGTCTAAAGGTTAGGCCCGAGGCTCGGAGGAGGCTGAGCATGTTCTGTTTTGTTGTTATATCTCGACACTAGACAGCCAGACGGCATCCTGCTGGGCTGCGTGATTGCAGCCTCTCAGCTCTCACATTTACCGGCCATATCCTCAGTTTCGGATCCTTGAAGACCCAGCATCCTCACTAAGCCCATGCTCGATCCCCCCCCCTCCCCGCCCCCCTCTCTCTTCCTACTGCATTCACCCACACAAAATCAATAACAGCACTGGAATGGCATTTCTCCGCTCTGAGGGGGTATGGCACATGTCAAGCGTAATGGTTCACTGCAGTGTGAGTATTTATGTTCCTCAAGGGGCCGAGCTAAATCAGGGAATAGAGGGAGGGGGGGAATTAAAGCTGATTTCAAGCCCCCTTAAGACTCATGTGAGTTGAAACCACCAATTATTGCCCGTGTTACCCATGGGCGGTGAAGGGCTCTGAGCACCGACTATGAATCCAATCAGGCCCGGCCAAACTGAACAATCACAGTAATAACGTGTGATTATATGAGTCATTATCTTCCTTCCTCTTTTTTTGATTACACATACTTGTTCGTGACCTACAGATGTCACTCAACAATCGCCGGGCTTGTCCAGAACAGCCTTCAGAACACTGGAAACGCCATTCCTGTGGCGAAGCGTCATGTTGCTTCAGCGCTTGAATCACTCCCTTTGGTCCCCGCCCCCGTCCTCCCTCTGCCCTCAAGGACACCGCCTCCCCAGGTGATCTGGGGGACTCAAGCTGCCTCTCACTTACATCCCCCCCCTCCGCCATCTTTCCCAAGGTTAATCCACGCAGCTCTGACAGCCACGTTTCCCTCGGGGTCAGCGAAGTCTGGCAGCGTGAGCGCCGCGCAGGCGGCGATGGTCCTCGCGTCCGCTGGAAGCAGACAGGGGGTTCAGGATGCCGACCAGAATGAGGAAACGCAGGAGGGCGACCCCCCCCCCCCCCCCCTGGCCCGTCTGAGTTGTCGCGCCGCCAGGCGGAAGCAGAGATGTGACTGGCTGTCGTCCATCTAAACGTTGGGGTTTCTGTACCTTTTTTTTTTTTTTTTATAGGCCACTGTGGATGGATGGACGGGTGGGCTTAATGAAACCAGGACGGGCTCCCGGTGTTCGCCACAATTGGGACAAGGTCACCCTGTAGGCTGGAAATCTCATGAAATGGAAAAACTATTGTGTTGTGAGCTTATAAGAAAAGCAGCTGACTGGGTCCGGCTTCTCAAATGTGCAGATTTACTGCTTTTCTCTATTTGACATGATGGCAAAATGAATTTTGGGCCAAACGCAAGTTTTTGTGGGAACCTACGATCGCCATCATTTTATTACTATTTTCTAATATTTCGAGACCAAAAGATAAACGGTCTGATCTTGGAAATAATGAATGTAATAATTAAGAATACTAGTTTGATAATTGGATAATAGGTCGACGTCTTTTTTTTCCTGGAGAGAAAATTTGTTCAAAATGTCCATGTCTCGCGTAAGAAACTCTCCATACACGAGCTGACTTATAGGTATTAAATACAAATATTGTGCCCTATATGCATAGGCACTGAATTAGTTTTCTCTTTTTTTTAATTTCATGAACTCATTTTGAAAGTTAACTCGGACAGAAGAAGCTCAAAAGGCCGTCGGCGTGCAGACGTTGCTGAGCTGGTGAGGCGGAGCTTCTTATCTCAGTGTTTGTGTGATGATTTAAGGAAAAGGAAGAGAACAATCTGAGATAGCTACACAAATCTGTTTTCAGACTTTTGACTTTTTCCTTACCTTCCCATTTCTTGTGAAATGTTGGACACACACGTGAAAAAGTACACGTGGTCACAATCCAAAAAGGTTTGGGAAACCACTCGTTAAATAAGAAACAATATTGTCTATTGTATTACCTCATCGTGTGTTTTTCATAAGGAACATCTTCATCTGGAAAGAAACAATACCTGTCAAATACATGAAGTAGCATGAGTTTAAATGCACAAGTAAATAACTTTACTTGAATCCAGTTCTTTATTGCATCTACACATCTGCACAGTGTTGGCAAAGCTATCTTGATGGATCGAAGCATATCATAAATAAAACTACCTTTCTCTCCCTAATCAGCTTCTTCTAGAGGAAACGTGGACTCGTGTTTTATTGTGAATTGAACAATGACATATTTTTTTTTTAATCCTGTTTGATTATCTGAAACATAAAGATGGCTTTTTGGAGAAGAAGATTGTTGTGTCACAGCAGAGAAATGAGAGAAATTGTTTTGTTTATTGCATTTCCTTCTTTCTTGTGTCTATTTTTATGCCTCCAGTCAAACACGGCCTCATGCTAATCAGGATACATAATTTATTTTGGATATTCACTCGGGTTACATCACTGGTTGCAGCTTTGATCAGGTGGTGGAATGGGACACTTTTAAAGAACCTCAGCAGCCAGAATTTAAACGCAGCAAATCTTGTAATTATGATCAAAGGTATTTTGTTGTGTTTGAAATCGCTGGCTTTGTTCTTTCCAACGCATTGATGGAACTGTTTTTGAATTATTCACTATTAATAACATGAATCGTTGAGTGGAGTTTTGTCACGGATTAAATTTTAATGAAATTGAATGAAATGTGCAGTTTTTGAGGATTCTCTAGTTTCTCTCAGCCAGTTCTCGGATGAGCTACAGTTTGCATCAACTCAATCGCCTCAACCCAAAACCCCCATATTGCACGGGTCGCGTAATTCCGGCTGAAATGGAGAGCCTTGTCCGGACCATCCAGCCGATTTCTTGGTAATAGCCTGACCGAGCTCCCTGAAGTGGCCAATTCGAGGCCAGCGAGGCCCACTTAAATTCTCTGTGAGACAGAAGAAGAGAGAATAGCGTCTGTGGAGCCACTTAAAAGCCCCTGGGTGAAAATGGGATTTCTGACCTGCTCCACTGGTGCTGCAGCTCTACAGCCAGATTGGCTGTCAAGGCGCTGCCAGGTGGGAGAGGGGAAAGGGCGGGGTGTGCAGCAGATGGAAGGAATGGATGGATGCTGCCGCTGGTGTTGGTGTGGACCGCTAGGACCTCATTAGCTCAACATTTCATCAAACACTGTGGCACCGGGGCGGCTCGCACCACCTCTATATATCTCTTTCCATTTTTGCCATCTTTTCTTTCTCTCTCTTCATCTCTCCTTAACCCTCTTTTTTCTCTCTCTACCACCGTTTTCTCCCCCCCCCCCCCCATCCCTCCTCCCCCTCCGGCTTCTCAAGGTCTCATTAACCAGATGAGGCTGTTCAGCTGGTAATCTGCCACTAAGTCAAAGTCGGAAGATGAGGATGATAATGACACATTTACACGCGCACATCCAGCTATAATCATTTGTTCTTGTTAATGCCATGAACATGTAAATCTTCACGGCGATAAGAGTGTAAATAACCTCCGTGTTTCTGCTGGTGAGATATTTCAGGGGGCATTAGAGGGGCTCTGCGGAACCTCGTTTGCATATCATTGCTGTTCAGTGCAGAGAAAAGCATAGACACACCCACATGCCCGCATACAAAGTACACATGTAGCAGCCTCACACACACACACATACACACACACACACACACACACACACCGCCAACATGCAGAGCAGCTCTTAACATACATAAATAGGTTTATGTTAATGATTTATGTGCTTGCACATGGCAGGCTGGATGGAAAAAAGAGGCAACATACTTAATGAACTGTGTATGTACATATGCATGACTGGCAATGGAGTTTGAAAGTGTCTGTCTTCAACAGCAGGGGAGACTGTCAAGAGAGAGAGAGAGAGAGAGAGGAACCAGCAGCAGATGTCAAAGTACAGCTATAATTTAAATCAACAAAATACCACCAAATGCTTGTTGCATTTGGTGGATTTGCCAGGATGCCCTTTTTATTAAAACATGTTTACACAAATATGACCTTACTGCTCAGTTCTTTGGCTGCAACTATTATGCTATTAGTGATCGTAAAATTAAATCGGTCCGTCTCAATATTCACAATTGACCAAGTTGACATATTCAAATTTGTTCAACCAACATTTGAAGCCCCAAAGACGTTCAGTCTAACATATTGTGTATTCCATTCATACATCCAAAAAGAAGAAGCTTGAGTCATTGTTTTATTTTCGATTTTAAAAAAAATAATTATGAATTGCTCAATATTCCTCCCTGGATTTGTTTGACAATATGTGACACGGCTATTTCATTCCTTCCTTTTTACTCTGGCAATGTTTGTTTAACTACACGGATTCAAACAATACAGGATGTGAATATCAATAAAAGGAGACGAGAGAAGACGGCTCTCATTATTCTAGCATAAAGAAAAACAAAGAACATGAAAGTAAGTTCATGCATATATTTTCATAGGAATCCATATGTACGCTCATTTGAGCCCACGTGGCATACCGAGTCAAACAAATCCCCCAATCGGGTCTGTTTCACCCTGTAAATGGATAAAGTAGAAAACAAGTTGTGTTGCTATTTAATCCACATCGTCATCATGTGTATTATGTTATCATCATTTCATAAATATCGTGCGGAACACATTATAGGTTCATATTTGATAAGAATTCAACATGACTTCTATGTACCAGGACTGTTGTTGGGGAGGTAAACACACATTCCTCTGTTGCGTGCGAGTGGGAGAAAGATGCAAGGTGAATCCTTTGTAGGACCCCGGGGTTTCTACCAATCGCAAAGCAATATGACAAGCTGCATATCCCCAGGAGGCGCTGTCGCTACCCATTTGTCAACAAAGCATTTCCTGCCTCAAACACAGAGCGACGCTTTTTACCAAAGTTCCCCTAGGTGTGCATTTCTGTCTGCTTTGCATATTTCTCTATAAACTGGGGCTAAACACAACTTTCAGAGCAGTTTTGACTGCTGGAAAAACAAATAAAAATAAATGTTTGGAGAGTTTGTAGAAACTAAAAAATTCTGCCGGCAGTGCCGCGAGTGCATCGACGGGGAACGAAGAGGCCAAATGTTCTGACGCACAATACGTATTTGTTATGTTCTGTTAACATCATTCTTGTTTTTGTTTTTTTTTTGTGTGTGTGCGCGTGCCATCAATCAGCCTCCCAGGATGCACTGCCAGACCTGCGCCCTGGTGACCAGCTCAGGTCACCTCATCGGAGGCGGTCGGGGTGACGAGATCGACCGGGCCGAGTGCGTCATCCGCATGAACGACGCCCCCACCGCCCGGGGATACGGCGGGGACGTCGGCCGGCGCACCTCCCTGCGCGTCATCGCTCACTCCAGCATGCAGAGGGTGCTGCGCAATCGCCACGAGCTGCTCAACGCCAGCCAGGACACGGTGTTCATCTTCTGGGGCCCCAGCAGCTACATGCGGCGCGACGGGAAGGGCCTGGTGTACAATAACCTGAGGCTGATGAACCAGGTGCTGCCCAAGCTCAAAGTTTACATCATCTCCTGGCAGAAGATGCTGCAGTTTGACGAGCTCTTCAAAAAGGAGACCGGCAAGGACAGGTGAGGGCGAGACGATCACAAGGAGTGCGCAGGAATGCAACAAGGATCCTGTTAATTGATGACTACAGTCGTACATTTGTCACATTTAGGTTCATCGAGGAAATATTCCAAACTTTTGTTGGTTTCAAGATTCTCAATTGTGAGCATTTGCTGCGTTTATTATATCACTAAGGTTGTCAGTGTCTTTTGTGTTTTAGAATTACGAGATGTGAAAGTCACATTTTGCTCTGGGAAACTGTGGTTAGTGTTTTATTGACAAAAAAAGAACTCTTTTATTCAAAATACACAAAAAAAAAGTCTGATTATTAAAAAAAGCATACTCTGCTTTATGGCTTCTTTTACTTTAAAAGGCACAATCATTTACAAAATCAACACATAACACATTGCGTACGCGCCAGGTTTACACCTCCAACATTTTCTATCACTGCATTGTACAATAAAAGAGTCATTTGTTCACTCAAATGAAAAACTCTTTTGCATAATTCATCCCCTAAATCAAATTCAGGCTCTGATTGTAACAAGAAAATACATATTTTACAATACTACAACACAAAAGTGGCTGTTTCTTTTATTTCAAAACACTCTGAAAATCCTATTTCATAAGAGACCATTGAACAGGTTCAAATATTCGCACTCGGTTGGAATAACAATAGAAAAACAACAGATGGACTCACGTATTGGTAACTTATTCGTTTCTGTCCTTAATTTTGCTTCATGAGCAACTTGTGCCACACGTAAAGGAGATGTAGACGCTGACCTCCACTCACCAGGAGACTCGGCACAACGAGGTTCAACTTGGTCATCCATCAGCTTCAGTGTGTAGTTGTGAATGGGTCGTAGTTGACGGTTACATAGAAACACAACACTAACAGTCGGTACTTCTACTGCTGTGTGGAAGCCCCACAAATCCAATAGAAGAGTTGCCTGTTGCATTGACGGTGTGTGTTGTTCTTGAAAAGCAGGCTGGAAAGGCATCGGTACGTAAACTCTGATTTAATGGAAATGGGCGATGTTGCGGTTTCCTGCTACCGTTTGAATGCATCGCGAAGGGAAATGTTTTAAAGTAAATGCTCGATGTTAAATCATAATGTCGGGAACGGAAGACGAAAACAACTTCTTTTTTTTTTTTTACTCTGAAACACCTTCTCTCAAGCTGCCTGGTGTTAAACGACGAAATTGAATGAGTCCAAGTTGAGTTCTCAGTCCCGTGGCCATTAAAGCTTAATGAAAACGCTACCTCTCTCTCTCTCTCACACACACACACCACACACACACACACACACACACACACTGTGTGTGTGTCTCTCTCTCTCTTTGTCCGGGGTGTCATTGGAGACGGAATCGGACTTCAGCTTAAAAACAGATGTCAGGGAGGAAATTGCCACGTCGAGGATTTGGTGAATAGCTCAGACAGCCGTCCTTCAGGATCAGTTACTTTCATGGTAAATGTTTACAGCGAGCCAGCAGATCATGATGTACTGTTGTCCTTTTTATAGCATTCTGAATTTATATCTGTGAGGCTTTTTTTTTTTTTTTTTTTGAGGTCATTTCTGCTCCGTGGAGCGTGGGAAAAGAGAGAGAAAGAGAGCAAGCCTTTAAGTATTGCTTTTCTATTTTTATTTTATTCATTGGAGAAAGGTTTAAAGGAAGCTGGCGGTATAAAAGAGCAATCTCTTTCAGCTAATTTGTAAAATGAGTCCTACTGTTTTTAAGGATAGGGAGCCTGAGTGAGCTGCTTTCATGGAAGCGTTTTTGGGTAATCATTTGTGCGATCTGCCCGCCTGTAATTGTAATTATGGGTTATGCCGTTTCAGTGAAGGTAATTAAGATGATGTGGGTTGTTGTCACATCCACCCATTTTAATGACACTGGCAGAGGAGCAATGAAAAGCAGGTGTTCCTCTTCAATCTCTGTGTTAAATTGCCAAACCACAATGAGCCTCGACCTGTGATTGCTGGCAAATTAGCTTTTGAAATATATATATATATATATATATATATATATATATATATATATATATATATATATATATATATATATATATATATATATATATATTAACTACAGTATTTAAGCTCCCGTAATGCGCTGTTGAAATCAGCTCACTGTGTTGCACTGTTAGGTGTCTACTCCATACATTCAGTGTAATTTCCTCATGTTAAATGTATAGGTAAATGTATAGGTGGCAGGTTTATCACCAAAAGATCACAGGTTTGATCCCTGAGAAATGTCTGAAAAACGCATCCTCGCTCAAAAAGGGGAGCAGAGAATATGCAACAGAGAACAATGCAGCACTGGTGAGTTCAGAGAGCCGCCAGAACCAGACCTCCGTATTCATCTTTTCTTTTCTTCACTGAAAGTGAAAAAACTGAAGCAAAAGGAAAAGTCCACTGCTCGAAGAAAAGCAACATTATAAAAGACACATTATGATAATAATGAGAATAAGCTACATATCGTCACAAGAGTACACACACAGTGATGCGATGAAGTGTTTCTGCTTGAACTCGTTGCTCTAATCCCACCTTCATGTGACCTCCACACGAAGGTGACCAGCTTGTTTTCATATTTAGAGAGCTATACTGTACACGTCTTGCCTATTGTGAATTCATAACCGTGTTTTTCCTCAAAGTAAATGGAGCACTCCGCCTGCAGAGTGTTATTTATTATGTTTTCCCTTCAAGACAAATCAACTTGTTTTTTTGTATCGGTGCCATCATGTTGAAAATCTCCTTTTATTAAATGCAAGCAGAGAATAATCTCACTTTTTAATTGAGATAAGATTTTAAGACTCGGGGATCAACGCACAATTTAACTGCTCATTAACTGGGCACCCCAACCAGGTTTTCGGCAGCAAACTGTGTAAACACGTGGAGCGACGCCGCTCCTCTGTGCAGAGATTAATGCGTCTTCACACGCACAGCTTGCTTCCAGCTCTTTTTAAAGACAGCCATTGAAGCTAAGAGCTTGACATTTTACACCACATTATTCATCAGCATGTTCATCAACAAGGAAATGAGGAAGACTTCTTTCGTGAGATTAGCTGCTAAGACCTCCGTGCAGCCGCCGCAGACTGCTTGATGACAAAATGTGACTCTTTGAACTTTTTTGGGAAGTTTTCTAATTTGCAAAAGGTGTGTCTGTGTGTCTGTGTTTGTGTCTGTGTGTGTGTGTGCGCCGCTTACGTGCTGTTGTCATAGTAAAGCCCGGGGGCGGCGTTTGCATATCACAACAAATCAACACGTTCCAGCCCGGGTCCTGTTGTAATTACATGAAAATGAGAAGTCTGTGCTTCAGCTGCGATAGCATCACTTTTGGGTTGACACTGTTGTTTGTGGCCTGAACAGACTTTAATAAAGATGAAGGATTGTGTGCCGTTACTATTCATCACACTGTCGCTCGGTGCAGAATCAGGAGGTTTGCGTTTGTTCGGCAACACAGTAAAACTGCAGCGAGTGACGCATTTGTAGCCGCGGCTACTGCAAACGCAACGCCGTGGAATTAAAGGTGTGATCGGCGCGCGATAAGGGAGGAGAGTTGTTGAGATTTGCTTCAAGCTTTTGTTGGAAATGTCTTTAAGAAACCTTTTATAGTGTATTAGTTGCAGTTCTCTTTACATAGCAACAGCGATCAATACATAAAATGCTCTGATACAAAAACAAAGTAGTATCTGTGGCTGTCGCAGGTCTGTAATAAGGCAATTATTGTGTCCGAATGTAATGACTGAACTGCCCACCTACCTGAACGCCTTGCACGTCACGGAGTCTTCCGTAAGCTGCTAGTTTGACAGCTGTGAGTACTAACAATAGCCCTGTTTGCTTGTGTATGTTCATTTGGATAATTGTGTAGGAGTGGCTGTCAGTTTTGCCCACGTGGCGACTTTCTCGCTGAATTTAGCAACTTTTGGAGCCAGTGCTGCAAGCTACATTCATTGGAATGAGTTGGCAAGACGAGGCTTTTTGTTGAATGTTGTATTTCTTTTTGTCAATCCAGTCTACAGCTTGCTGGTTTCTGCAATGTCGCCAACCCCAGCTTTAATTGCGGAACGTAAACGCAACCAAACACTCCCCATTTCCTACACAGTGCACTATATTTACCCTCCAATTGGTTCACGTGTGTAATTCATGCCCGATAACAGTGATTGTAAAACTAAATCCCACAATGGATTCAGTAGCATCCACACTAGTAACGTCCCTTAAATATATTTCCTCACTTCCCCGAGTTTTCCAGGCACATTTGTTTCTATTCCATCATCTTTTTTTCCAGGGCTTTCTGCCTGACGCGTTTCCCTCCCCCTTACACTGTTCTCTCTCTGAGGAAACAAGAGAAACATTTTCTCAAACAGCCAGGTAAACCCTCTCCTCCACACGTGTCACCCTCATCAACCGGAGGGCGAGCAGGGTGTCGAGCCCGCCAGGTTGTTCCTGTCGAGACTTTCCTTATCGGGCCCCGGCTCTGTTTCTCTGGCAAAGTTGAAACCTGCGCCGCTGTGAATGCTCGCGCATTTGTGTGGGGAACAGTAACGAGCTTTCCCGCGAGCAGCGGGGTGACGACGGGGCGGTCGAGAGAACAGGAGATGCTGCCAAGCTGACTGTGATCCTTCGCCTCCTTACTCCCATTCACATCGATGACACAAGAGGAGCTCGTCTCCTGACCGCCGGCGCCAGGAACACGGCCCGGTGCACCACCTGCAGCATCACATACGGCAGCAAACGTGAACGGCGAACCCCAGATTCGCTCTTGATTTTTCTTTTTTTTTAACAAGCTTTGACTGCTTGGCGTTTCGCCTCCACTGTGTGTGCATTTTTCTTGGCACTGGGTCTGACATTGAAACCTCCGCCGCGGCAGTTGGCGCCTCGGTTTTGGATGCGTGCTTGCTCCTGCGTGACAGAAGTCACACCATGTCCAAACCCTTGTCGCCCAGAAACACCCCCGAACCACAGAGAAATGAAAGGCAGAAGAACCGGTACAGACAAGGCCTCGCGCTTCCGGTGGGTCATCAGTGTTGATTTAGAGGGATTGCTTTTATACGAGTCGGTACTTTTTTTATTTCAGGGGATAATCCTGCATTGTATACCTTCAACACATTTGAAGTGTTTAAAGTGCAGGGGAAATGAAAATGAGTGTCAGCCACTCTGGTAGATTGAAGTATTGGATGGATGGCACCAATATTTTAGTACCAAGAGGAAGGAAAAATCATTTTTACTTTGTTGATCCCCTGACAGCACCTCACTTATCCAGTAAAATATCTACAAGATGTATTACCAGCAGATTTCTTTACAGACATTAACGTTTCTGGATGATGTATTCTCTTCAGTGATGGCCTTTTGGTGTTGCAGTTGACATTTGGGATATTGAGTGTCTCGGCAACTGGCAGATTGTCATGAATCTTGGTGAACACCCTCGTGCCCCATCAGAGACATCCGGCTCACATGTACACAGTTGTATTGGACAAATCCACTTTAGCTGTATTTTGTGTTAAGTGCTAAGTAGCAACTGTTAGCATGCTTCACTAGAGATGACTGTGGTAAACACTCTAGTTTGCAAAAGTACAGAATCGGCTTCCCAATATGTTTTATCATATAATCCCAATAGTATTACTATTAACCCATCCTATAATCTCATCCCCCTCTCTAAAGGGAGTTCTTTCCCCGTCAACCTTCACTTCTTCGGTCATCTACTGAAGCACAGAAGCCTGAAGGGTTTAGTTCTGTACCATAAAGCGATCTCACTTTATTTGGCGTACAGTCTTTGTCCCAGCACATTTTCTGCATTAATCAACTGTGATTCTCATCATAAGGTATTATAATTAACGCGTCAATGATTTACTGATGGTGAAAATACTGATGGTAAAATACCCCATATTTGATGTTTCTAAAGGGGCCGTCTTTAAATGCACCTGATAGCTGACGCATGAACACATCCACGGGTCAGCAGTCACAATCCCAGTCGAGATCCTGTGCGGCGTGGGACGCATGACAGGATTCTCAGCTGCGCCGGATTCAGCTGAGAGCTTCACATGTATCGCTCCTGAATTGTGTTACATCGGCTCACACTTTTGAAAGATTTTTTGTTTTGTTTTTTCAAACTAATTCATAAATTGATTTGATGAACACGGATTGTTTTGGACCAAAAAAGTGCTTTGGACCACAACGGCTAAACCTCCTGCATGACTGTGCTTGGCGGAGCTTAGAGCCGCGGCTCCAGGCCAGCGAGCCACAGATCGACATCTTAAAGTGCGACGTGGAAACCACAGCTAGCAGCCGTGCTAGCGGCCGTGCTAGCAGCCGCACGTAGGACCAGTAAAAGCGGTGCTTTTAGGTCAATGTGAACATGTGACAATATGCTATTGTATCATATTACATGCCGATGTGTGGCATGTTCACCATCATTGTTTTGCGTGTTGGTTCAAACTTGGCACATCAGACTCTGATGGGAGTGACATCAGTTTTGCAGGTTTTTTGATCAAAACCCCAAACGGTTGGGAAATGGTACCAGATGAATTTGTGGAGCTCACCAAATAAATTGTACTTTATCCTTCCAGGGAGTTTGAATATGTGTAGTCATGGCGACCAGTAGGTGTCAAGATATTTCACTGAAAAGTACAAATGTAACAACTGAAATTGCCGGGATTCAGCCTCTGAGGGCAACCAATGTCTGTCCAAGAGATTGTGCTAAAACAGTTTAATGTATTCAGGCCGTCACAGAGTTTGCAGTCAGTTGTCTTTAAAACACTCCTCAAACACATGTTGCCAGGTCATGAATATAAAAAGTCAGGTTAATGCATCCTGCATGGAAGAAGCGTCTGTTATTACTGGAACATAAAATGCACTGAAATGTTTTTCCTCATTGCAACATATTTCAGTTAACTTTCATTCAGGCTTATTCATTAGGTTTTGATGTAAAAACAACAAAATCGAAGGACTGGCAATTATTTCTTTTTTTTTTGGTTTAGTAGTTAAATTTATTTTCACTTTAAACTGAGGGTTTTCACAGCCGTTGGTAGAAGTGGTGTTTGAAGTTGCGGGACTTTGGAGCCCATTAAATCTCTTCAAAAACAACATGGGAATCTTAAAAGATGTATGGTGGTCGGGCTGTAATGATTTTTTCATCTGACAGCAACCCCATGAGCGAGACCACGTTGATGGACATTTAGATTTTGTAATGCAATGAAAATAGAATTTCATATTTATTTCATAACACCACATCTCAGAAAATTGATAATTGCTCATTTCCTTTCAGGCACGGCTCTAAAAAAAAAAAAAAAAAAAAGTGCCGTGTAAAAGCGGATATTTCGCTCCGCAGCTGAAGCTTTGTCATTTCAACTATTTGCATTAATTTTGCAAAAGTACTTTCTGATTAAGGGTTTGATTATTTGACAGGGTTCATTTGTGGCAGTCGATATGCAGGATGGATCTGTATTTTAATGAAGCTGCGAGGAAACTTGAATGATCTTGCAGTCAGGAAAATCGACCTTGAGATTTCGATAAATCTTTATTCTGACATAAAACGCTGATGGGAAATTTTCTGATTGCCAATCCTAGTTAATCACATTCTGAAAAAAACAAAAAAAAATCAAAAATGCTAATCTCCTACAAATGAAATCTATCGAACGTCTTCTCTCCCTCTTCCTCTTCTTCTCTGCAGAAGGATATCAAACTCCTGGCTGAGCACCGGCTGGTTCACGATGACCATCGCCCTGGAGCTCTGCGATAGGATCAATGTCTACGGCATGGTTGCCCCCGACTTCTGCAGGTGAGACAGTGGAGCTGCATGTAAAACATCACCAACCAGCAACATAACGAAGAGTTTTGAAAGCAGAGCAGTACATGCAGCCGCTTCAAGGTTATAAAAATTCACACCAGCATATCCACCTGATAAGAAAGATTCAAGTCTATTCAGGCAGCTGATAAATAAAATGTCAGTGTGACTCGAGATGTTTTTGAGATGCCTAAATTGCCGGAATATAAGTTTCTAAATAACAAAAGTCAAAATAACAAGTCAAAACACGGGCAAGAATTACAAGTACGAAAACTGATATTTTTTTTTTATTTTTTTTTTTACATTTGTATGCATTTGAGATATCGTGGGGAGGAAAAGCTTAGGTCTCGCTCTGCTCCATTTTTCTGGCAACCAGAAATATCATTGCACAGTATGTCAAAGTGAAAAATGGCTTTGTCGTCATATTTAAGGTTTCCTCTAAGTCTGTATCTGTACATCTTTAGCCCCTTTTTTTTTTTGCAGCGAGATTCAGCTTACTGGGTCAAATTCCCTGCTACACTATTCAAGCTCGTGGCAATCAATCAGTCTCCCTTTGTTTCCTCTGGCTTTACTTTGGTTATATTTGTTTTGTTTGTCTCACCATGTAGCATCCCCGACAGCCCATTTCCTCTGGTTATTTATCCTCTGTAGACACAAAGTGGAAAACAACATCTAACAATTGACCAAAACACAAAGTGGATTGATTATCAGCTGCTGAGGGCTGCGGTTGTATTCCCCAAATTTCAGGCCAGAGAAGACGTTATTTCTTGGATTAATCTGAGATAAGACGGGCCTTATATATCCCTTGATACATATTTTGAATTATTCAGTTTGGAGATGCAGACTTCTAAACATCCGGCCTGTGAACTGGAAAACAGTTTATGTGAGAGAGGTGTGCACATTAGACACACATGATTAGATGTGTTGAACATGTGGCCTCCGTGCTGCTACAACCCACAGGCTCCATTTTCTGCTCCTTCATAATTCATACTTAAACTTTTATTTATTCAGTGTTGGGCTATTAAAGTTATGAGAAAAAAAAATATATTCAAATGGGATGAATTTGGCTGCATCCGCCGTGCAAAGACCAACAAATGGAGGCGAACAGTCCCGCCTTTCCTTCTCCCTCTCCGAAAAGAAAACCACTTTTGTGGTGTCACATGAAACTCAAGTGACTCATTTCAGCATTTTGAAATGTCAACTCTCTCTCTCTCTCTCTCTCTCTCTCTCTCTCTCTCTCTCTCTCTCTCTCTCTCTCTCCTCTCTCTCTTCCTGCAGGGAGCCTCCGCATCACTCTGTCCCTTACCACTACTACGAGCCACGTGGGCCGGACGAATGCGCCATGTACATTTCTCATGAGCGCGGGCGGCGGGGCAGCCACCACCGCTTCATCACGGAGAAACGGGTCTTCGCTAAATGGGCACGGACTTTTGACATCCACTTCTACCAGCCGGACTGGAGCCCCCCGCCTCTCCCAGCAAACCGGACGCGAGAGGGGACGATCGCGCCGACGCCCCTGGTCCTCCAAAAGACGTGACCTGTGTTGTGGGCGGGGTGAAGAAATTACTTTCGAGACCCATCCACGAAAGACTGCAGATTTGGGAACGTTTGTACAGAGGGACTACTGGACCTTTTAACAAAGAGGATACAACACAAAGTAGGCAAGAAAACTGGTTTCCCCACAGATGAAGAATGAGTCTCGTTCATGCTGCCGGAAGAATACATTGTGAACATTTCTCCTGCTCCACCACTGCATCTCCAGCAGTGTGCTCTGATAACTGAGGGGAACCGGTTCAAGGTTGTACATCACTTGTACAACCTTGTTCAGTAGGTTCATACAAAGGAGGCAAAATCACAACGCTCCACTCTCGATGCATGCATGCAGCGTCTTATTGTGGATCCTCATTGTGTGTGAGTGCAGTATGTTTACCTGCGGGGTACGAACAGGGTACAAACTTGAGTATGGGCTCTCCACAAAGCCTCTGTTGAAACGTCCCGTTACAATGCTTGTAATCTAACGAAGAACGTGTAAACTGAATACTAACAGTGTGATTCAATTTGGCTGTTTGAAATGTGAATCGTCACTGGTGAGATTCATATTCATCTGTGAGTTTTTTTTGTTTTTTTTTAAAAGATTGAGGAGGTCAAGTTGGATGAGGATCTTTATTGACATTCCTGTCGCGCAACAAAGGCCCCAACGTTTGTCGCCTCCTGTCACCACTTAATTGCGCGATTTATTCAGCTACAGCCCGGACTTCCATGTAATCGCACAGCCGTGTCACTCGAGCCATGTCACACAGGCAAGTGAGTGATTTAGAAGTGCGAGCGGGGCAGCAGCGGGCCAAATCCATCCCACGATACAGGATCCATCTGCTGCCTGAATCGCCTAGCAGGAGAACTACACCGCTTTTTGTTAAACTGATGTGTATGTGATCCGTCAGTCTCCACTCTTGCTCTCCTTATTGTGTTGTGTGTGTGTGTGTGTGTGCAATCGCCTCTCATTTGATGGAGTATTTGCTGCTTGTAGGATGTCCTCCCTTTGTGATCCTCTACCCCCCTCCCCCCTTCTCTTCTCTCCATGAATAGAAATCAGGTGTCAGTGTGGAGAAAGACGTGCGGTTATCTTAATGATTTATCCTGGTGCTAAGTCCCCATTGATTTTGACCTCATCTCTTTATGTGAGTAATGAGAGGAGGGATTCTGTGGGTCGGAGACATCGGTTCTCACACCACCAGAACGTGTTTCATGTCACGCTTCCTCGGCGGAGACGAGGAAGCGATTACTACTCGTATACATCACAAACAGCTGCAGGAGTACTGTACCGAGAATCCTGCTGCTGAGCTGAGACCCAGATAAGCGTTTGTTTTCTGGAGACTCGTCTGTGAATGGCTGTGCACGACAGTCTGTATTAAAAAAAAGAGGTGAGCACTTGAATATTTTAGTTTTTTTTGCGTAATTGACTTGAAACTTGGATAGTAGTATGATGTTCTTCACCGGCTATTTCTTTTCTTTTTTTTATATCAATGGTTTAGTCTGTAAAATGTAACAAAATAGTAAAAGAAATCACATGTTTCCAGAGCCCAAGGGGATATTTTCAGATTATTTGTTTTGTACAAGCGGTCCAACACAAAGATATTCAAATGGCAGTGATACAAAACATTGCCGCTGTTAATCTCTTTTTCTTTTCACGCGACGGAAACTCATCATTCCACTCAATAAAATACTTTTTATCAGAACTCCTGCATTCAGCAGTTTCTATGTAACATAAGATGGTAATAATGTGAAAGATAAAATATTACCCATGTATGTATATGTGTGTGTGTTGTAGCCCCCCAGACATGAAGATGAAACATGGAAGATGTGAGGCCAGTGACTCACCTTCAGCCTCCACTGACAGCAGCTGCCATTTTTACTTTTCAATCTCGTTCTTCCTGTCTGGTTGTGACATCGAGGCTGTGTCGCACTGAAATAATAATGAAAGACAGGCGGCGTTACAAGGCCCTTTCTCCCCAGAGCTACAATAGATCCCTGACTGTCTTGGAGACTGAGCTTTTGAAAGAAAAAAAAAAAAGGTATTTGAAGATAGTACTGCCACAAAAGCTGAAGGTAAAGTAATTACAGTAGATCAAGGTAATATTGGATGATGAAGGGAGAAGCCAAGTATTCCACAGGGGGTCGTGAACACTTTTATTGGGCAGTTGAGCCCGATCAATAAAATGTTCCTGATAGGCATTTAGGAGGATTGATAGCTCATTACAAAGTATAATATCAAAAACTATGAACAGGGCTGAATGTTTTTTTTCTTCTTTATCCTCTTCTAATATTCACATACCACCAGTTATCACAACACTGGCCCTGGAACTATTCATTATCAGGTTTTATTTGTGCATATTGATGAATAGTTTTGTCTGCAACATGGTTTCTGCAGGATTACCAAGTTAAATTCTGATGAAGAGGACTGGAGTGGAACTCTTGTCATAACACTAGCGTGTCCTAGAATGATTTATTATATTGCATATTTCTGTACTTCCCAGCAGTATCAAACTATTATTTGAAACCGAGGAAGATATACTGATAAAAAGCAGAAAATAGTGTTGAAATGCCTCCCCAAGTTTTTCAAAGTCCAACATGACGTCTTTAGATGTCTTTTGTCCAACAAAAAAAGTGAATCAGTTCAAAACTGGTAAAAATGGGACAAATCAATAATGTGTGATAGCGACACATGATGCACACGCTCTTGTTGAAATTCATTAATTAAACTAATTAGGAGCTGAACCTATTGGGAAAATGTTACAAACCAGCTTCTTTTATTCATTTCGAAGCTGGTTAGTTGTCTCCGAAGTATGGAATGCTGGTCATGTGATAACAGATGATGATGATGATGATGACGGGTGTATGATGACTACGAGTCTGAAAGCTCTGAGGAAAAATAAATTAAGATTTTTTTGCCATGCAAAGTCAACACAAACACAATTTTTTTTGAAGGTTTTCTGCGCACTTTGAAGGCTTCTTCGAGGAAGCCTTGTTGGAAACAGCAATTAATAAAATAATTACTAAACACTTAGTGACGTTTTCAACATATAAAAATTACGCTTTGAATACACATTTTCTTTGTATCACTTGAATTCCCTTTGAAATTGACTTTGTATGAATGCATAAAACATTCAAATGACTTTAAAAAGAGACAAAGCTGTTTGTATGTTTCACAGGGCAAAAAGCCACACTTAAATTCAACATTACATTAAACGAGTGCCGCCGAACAGGATTCATCTCGCAGCTATTGTTGCAGATGAGAATAAAAATATGTGACTGAAATTACTTTCGATCATGCTGGGACTGATTGACATCACAAAGGCAAGCAGGAAACTCAGAGTTTCCATGGAAATTGGACATGTCAGGCGCACACACGGTCTTAAAAAAACAGCACGTGTGTTTGTGTGTGAATCATTAAATTTAGCAGGCTGTCACGCGGGACTAATGTCGGCGTTGTTCAACTTCTAAAGACAACAAGCGTGTGTGTGTGTGTGTGTATGTGTGTGTGTGTGTGTGTGTTCTCTCTGGCGAATACCGACGCTGCTCCGTCGTTTGAACAACCTGTGTGACACATTCAGAGCATCCTGCCCGACTGACAGGAAATCTCTGGCTCTTTGGAGACGGCTGCTCAAATATTGTCCTGTCACTGAGTCTTCTCCCCACCAAGTCAGGTGTGAAGGAAAACAGGCACGGATCCTGATTAGCATATAGGGAAACCATATTGAGAGGAGACGGGAGAGTATATTCAATTCCATCTGCGTAAGAATATGAGGCACAGAGGAGACTGAGTCAATTCTGAAGTGGGTTCAAAAACAAACAAATCCATCTGAGATAGGTTGGCTTTCATTTTTATTGTATCTGCTGCCAGCCTGCTCTTCACAAAATTGCATATTGAGGCTTGGGTCCAATGGCTGGTCTATCTTTTGAAATACTAGACTGGAACTGAGAGAAAAATACATAATAAAAAGCCTCTCTGGAATGTTTGAAATGTGTCCAGTAAGAAAATAAAAGAGCAGGTGTGTAAACAAAAGAGCAGGTGCGTAAGTCAGCTGAAGCGTTAACGGTTTCATTTCAAGGATGCGTTTGTGGTATAAAATAAGCTTAGAGTGAGGTTTGCCAGACCTATCTTCAAGGGTTGGCAAGACTAAAAGCATATATTGTGTACAGTATTCGAGTAATTAAGAAAGAAACAAATCCATTCCTTTGAGTCAGCGTTTCATCTTTAATGAGGGTATCAAAATCCTTCAATTGAAGAAATACAACGAACTTGCTCTCTCTGAAAGGTAACCAGGAAGGAAAAAAGGGAAAAAGAAATAAGCATTGCATAAATAAGGTAAAAGAAAAGGTACTTTGGGTGGCTGACACAGCAGCTGCCTTCTGATACATATGGTTTCATTTCCAACTCCATCTATTTTCCACTTTAGCCTCGAGGGAGAGTGGCAGCAGGCACCCGATGGGCGGGTCCTCACGCCAAGAAGCAAAAGACAATCTACCTCAAGTTGAAGCCATATGCTTTGAGCATCAGTCACTCCCCCCAAACAATGAGTAGAATGCAGATTGGTTACACATGCAGGGAAAGGTAGAGGGGGTGAAAAGGAGGAAAACACGTCCCAGCACAGAGGAGATTCATTTGGGACGACTGGCGGCTTACTAGGTTATCACTCACTTATCGCCGCTGTAGCGCAAGACGTGGAATGGCCGGGGAAATAGCTGTCCATCACCCAGAATACAATCAGCGGAGTGCACGGCTGGGGAGCTAATGGATGTTTCCACAGGGAGGGCAATTTGGTGAATGGGAAAGTGGATGGGTCCATCATGCGAGATGGGATTATGTGCGATTGTTATCCTTCACAAGCGTGATATGACAGTCAAGGGGTGTAATGTATATGGACAAGGGAGACATTAAATAGTAATCTCTTCACAGCCCACTCACAGCCAATAAGCCAGCCCACGTCCCACACTTTCCATTTTCTGACCGAGCAGACGCTCTGAGTAGCACTTAAACAAAAAGGGCTACTGCTGCCGATTTATGCGGAGAAGCACGCTCTCAAAAATGAATTAAATTCTTATCTGCAGACTCCAGTCAGTGCATTTTTTTTTCTTCTACCAAATCAAAGCAATTATGGAATGGCTCGACAAAACGGAACTTTTGACACAAATATAAATAATTAGTGAAGTTGAAGTCCTTGTCAAGAAGAACACACAAAAGGGTTTAAAATAGCCATACTGCTAGTGTTATCACAAATGTTCAATTTCATCAGTGTAGAACAGTCACCCCCTTCTTCTCCCACCCCACCCTAAAAAAAAAAAAGGCACCCATTGCATCATAGTTCCTGGCCAAGCAGGTGTGGTGCCATACATCTCCTTTCCATTTACAGGAGAGCGCACCTCGAATGCCTGCAGTAAAAAGCTCCGGATCTGCAGCTGTCCTCGGATCTCCAGTGTCATCAACGCCGTGGGCTCAGAAGATGTGTTTGAGGTGCTTCATGCCATACGTCTTGAAAAACACCAGGAGGATTAGCGTCCACAGGCCCAGGATGAAGCCATCAGGAGGATGCCAGTCTTTCTGCTTCGGTTTCTGAGAAGGACGGAGGGGGGGTAAGGTATAGTGGGGAGGATGTGGGAGAAAAGAGAGGAAAAGGTGGGAGATTGCAGGTTAGCAGTAGTTTATTTCTTAAGCGGAGGCCACCGCTGATTGTTCTGTCATTCACACAGGCAGGCAGGCGCGGAATCAAATATACACTCGCTTTATCTCTTCACACACTTTATGTACACTATCTGCTGTCCCACACACCAACACAAAAGGTTCACACATACAGAGCGGGGGGTAAAGCTCATCAGTACACCTCCCCTGTCTTGTGTTTGTCCCATTCACTGCCACATCATCACTTTGTGTATGATTATACTTTTAAATCTCCCCCATATTAAACATGCATCTCACAAGGAGCACATTTATATGCTAATGTGGCGACGGTATTCTGCGGAGAGATGAGATTTAACCTCTAAAAAAAAATCTTCCCAACTCCTTTGGCGTCGACAAAGCTACGGATAGGCTGCGAGGACGCACTTAAGAGAGTTCTGGTGTCCCTTGGTATACATGCTGCCATTATCCAGTCAAGAAATCAGCAGCCAGAAAAGGCATCCCTAAATCCAAAACCCCAAGAGACGAGACAATGAACACACATGCTGTACACACAACATGCAGTACAGCAAAGCTGCTACACAAAATACATGCCCAGTGTCTCCATAGTTTGACAGAGTGGTACAACAGTTCCTAGTGTACATTTACTCTCTCTCTCAAGTACATCCATATCGGCAGGAGGAGTTGGCGCCGGGCTGACAGCAGACTGATAGGCACCGGACGATTAGACGCTGTTGTGAAAGCCAAGTCCAAGGTCATTATCACCCGTAGTAAACACAGTAAAGGTGAGTTTATGGCCTCAATGGCTAGTTTCATGTCTTCTTCAATACAGCGCGATGTTCGTTTAGTAAATGATGGTCCCATTTGGCTCGGCTGCCGTGTGAACGACGGGCTGCTGCCAGGGCTTTGTCCGCCTTTTTGTCTTTGAACTTCAAGTTCATGAAACTTAGTTGTATTTGGGTCATTTAAAATTCCTGATTTAGCATATGGCTGTACCTTCACTTCTACTTGCCAAAAAAACATGGGAACAGCTTCAAAATATGGAAGAGAGAACTGCATATCGCATAAACAGCGATTATATTTAGGGAAGGTTGTTGTGCGTCTACCTGTGTTTAGACAACAGCCAAGATGTTCTACTTTAGTTAAATGGAAAAAGGATTTTGTCGAAGAACATGTTGATTTGCCTCAAAGTCAAGAAGAAGTAATTGGTATCGGTACTAAATCACAGGTATTATAACGGCACCATGAAGAAAAGATTTCCCACGATACCCGGCCCGAGAATCACATTCATCAGGTGGACAGAAGTACTTCTTAAAACAAATAGAAAACCAGAAGTCCTCTTGGCTGCATTATAAATCAGTCAGGCGCTGGTTACGTGCAGGCAATGGACAAAAAGGAATGTGGATAAATACCAAGAATGTTTGAGATTGATTGTGGTGCGCCTTCTTCATTAGTGAAGGATAATGTTGCTTTGTGTCTTCTGGGAGTCTGAAGCAGAGAGCTCTGCTCACTAGTTAGCCATTGACACGTCACTTTGTCTACAGATTCAGACATCTCTGGTTTATGTGGCCACAAAACAATTAAAGCAGCTTAAGGTAACTTACCCAAGTATCACTCATTCAAGTTTAGTGCAAGACATCATCCTCTAATTGCTTGATTTCCACCTGGAGTGAAAGTTCAAATGTTTTGCAACAATAGCGAGCTTAAGAAAACTTTTGGATTTAAAAAGGCACTGTTTTAGATATTACAGTGTCGGCACTACAATATAACTACAATATAACCTGGGTGGACCTTTATGAATTTTGATGGAGACAAAATCATATTTTATCTAATTCTGATGACTGGTGGAAAGACAGCATTGAAACAGTCTAATTGTCTTGATACATACATTGATTTGTACAACTCAAGCAGACATTAATATTTTGCTGAATCTCCCTTATATGAGGTGCAATAGGACTGAATTGGCATATGCACAAAGTGGACAGTAGATGCAAATAAGAGAGGGACTGGCACATATTGCAGCGTATTCAATATGTGAAGCATCTGAAATCGCCACCCATTAAGCGCCAAATGCTAGTAAAATGTGTCTCTGGCAACTAGTATCTTCACAAAACTGGCTAAGAACATTTGAACACCTCGGATATTTCTGGTTTTTCGTAAATTATCTCCCTCCTGATCATCAGCCAAACGACTCAAAGCGAACCGACGGCTCTGTCTCAAACGGGCCTCTCATGGTTAATAGCTATGCTCCTGCTACACAAAGCAATATAGTCACCGCTTGTGGAGGAGGAGGGAGGGGGCAACAAACTTGACCCACCGCGTAAAAATAGCGCACTCTACCTGATTGTATTCATGAAATTTAGATGAATAATTACTACTTGCATTACTTATACTACCATTGGCTGGTGAAAATTATTTTAATTTCCTATTACTTTTCCAGCTCTTGGTAAATGAGGCTAAAAGGTTAACTTTAGGAACTGTCTGTGGCTGTATTCGGGCCTCCCGTCCAGGCTGTTTTTTCAACACAAACTGGAATTGGAAAGACTGAAGCTAGCAGTCTAATTGGATTACGTCTGACCCCAAATTTATTTAACAGCTCAATCAAGAGAAATCAATAGCGCGTCACTGCCAGCCAGAATGCTAAAGCAGAGATGACTACGCATTTGAGTCCCCAACTACTCAGTGTTGGGTCAGGACTGGAGTTTCTGATCTAAAGCTGCATTCACAACACAGATATTTACTCATATTCTTTGCTTGTATTACATTTTTATTGGTTATGCAATAACCACATATAAAATTATATCGGAGGGAAAAAAGAAGCCTGAAGAAATAAAATCCAGGCTTAGAGAGGAGCAGCAGCACATCAATCACTTTGTGAAACGGGCCGATGCTCCAGACTGCCTCAGGCCCCTTTGCTACATACACTACATCTACAGTAGAGAGTCGAACAGAAACCAAGCTGCAGGTTATGTGCTGGGAAAAAACTCAAGCTGCTCACAAACTGTTGAAGCGCCGAGACAATGCAACCCAAAATATAAAGGAATGTTTTAAGCTTTGGATTCAATGGTGCTTTTGTGACAGAAACTACAGGAAACATGTCAGAATGGCACACGTGGAGGTTTTGTCAAAACATACACCACCTAAAAACTGCCATGAACCACTTTGTATGTCTGAACCAATAATTTCTGCCAAAGATAGAACACTTTTGTTCTATTCAGACGAGGTTGTAAATCAGTGCCAATGAAGCATAATAGCAGAGTGTTATTAAGTCTTCATAAAAATAAAAAAAAAAGACAAAGGCTGTACTAGAATGAAGATATTCAAGTCAAAACTTCAGGCAGGCATCAACTCAGTAGGTTGTGTCTTGTGCTTCATTATGTTTTTCATCTACATGTTTTATTTAAATTCAACATTATTACTGGAGTCTTTTCCTCAATAAACCACATGTGCAATTATGAGAAATACATTATGTATGGCCTCTGAAAAGATGCCGCCCTATAACAGTCTACCTATTGCTGAAATGCACTTGTCCATCATCTGTGTGGTGAAAACATTGGATTTCCACACAAAGAAATAAAAAGGGTAATTCCAGGTCATAGTTCAGTAATAAAACCAAAACTAACTCCAGGTTCGTCTCCCCAGCTGCTGGCAGCGCTGGAAGCCAAAGATTCATTCACATGGGAAGTGAGAAGAGAAGTTTTACCGTCTGGTTCAAAAGTACTGAGGCAGGCGTCCTTTTTCCTCAAAGCTAGGTTTGTAGTTCATTTTGAGACGAGACTGTTTGCAGAAGTTTACATGCTGCCATGTTGTTATCATGCATTGTGCAACGACGAAGCCAAAAAACAACCACAACAAGATTGAATGGTGAGGGCCTGTTTTTTTTCTTGCTGCTTACTTAAGTGTTTTATCCAACAGTGTATAAATGAAGTAAATGACCACGTGACAATGTAAACGGGGTCACTCGTAGTAACCAACAGAGAAATAACACCTGGATCTGGGGCTCCCCTCGGCTTTCAGGAGCTTTATAGAGTTTCCGTTCACAGTTTAGCTGTCTGGCCCACAAATTTACGATTTTAATTCTTTTCCACCGCCGCCACATAACCTTTTCACCACACCACAGACTGTTTGTGTTCGTAGCTGCACTTTGTGTTAATTTAAAGAACGCTTGCGGTGATTCTGCGGGGCTCATTTCTTTCTAAAACTAGCTACAAAAAGAATCAAATGCAGGTATTGACTGGAATTTAAAGTTGTGATATTACTTGCTGTGTAATTTCGGAACATACCTGAAAAAAAGGTATTTAATACTCATACCCAGCCCTACTCACTTAGTCTTGGACGGGTCGATTTTGATCCATCTGTTCTAGTTTAGCTGAAACTCCCCAAATCCCAATTAAACTTGACAGCATGCTTAAGTTGTCGTCCTCAATGTTTTACGGTCGGCGGACACAGAGCTATGACAACAGTGATCCGTCCCACTGAGACGTCAACATAAACAGAAGAATACTGATCTGTGTGCGGGCTGCCATCGCACAGCCACTGATTTTAAAACAGCACAAATGCGGTCCAAATCATATATTCAATGCGGGCTAATATTTGCTCTCACTACACTAAATGCATCAGATCAGTGTTACATAACTACATTAGGGTTGAGATACATTCAGCTTAAGCCTTGATGACAAAGCGGCCGTCAGGAAGACAAGAAGAGGAACTAAGGGTTAAACCTCTGGAGGACGAGGAAGAAACCGGCTGGGGATATTCATAAGAGAGGACTTGGAGCACGTGGCCATTGGGGGCAGTTGACCTCCGAGACAACGGGAGGCAGATGTGTGTGTGTGTGATTGAGTCTCTTTGTGCATACGTGTGTGTGTGCGGACATGTGCATGCGTGTGTGTAAGTGCAGCCTCTTGGGTAAGGAAGCGCAAAGGGAGATGGATCAACTGTGACAGGAAGCCACGTCAGCACCGCCGGCCGAGAGGAGAGCATATGTCAAGAGGGAAGGGGGGGGGGGCATAAGAGAAGTAACATTATGTCAGAGGACAGAGGTTAATAACTAAATGTACTGACAGTTTTTGTTATTTCTTTAGTGTAGTGGTTCTCAACCTTTTTTCAGTGATGTACGCATGTGAAAAAAATCATTTGAACTGAGTACCCCCAAACCAGTGCAAAGCATCTTTGGTGGAAAAAAGATGCAACACAGAGCGCTGTGTTAACAGAATATATACAATTCAGATGATGAATTTACACTTGTATTTTATTAAATGACTATTTTTAAAGGATTTTTTAATGGATGTTCATTTTAAATGTATTTAAAAATGATCTCCCCTGGAGGGCGTTCACGTACCCCCATTTGAGAACCACTGCTTTAGTGAACAAACATTTGTACAGATCCCTTAAATGTGGTTGTTTTAGAATTGTGATTAATATAGACAAATAACAATCAACTTAAGATTAGTTTGCTGTTTTTGGGTGATTATATAGCTAATATCAGCCGATAAATTGACCTTGTCCATTTAGTGGTCTAGCTCTGGTATAAACGTATATATAATATATATTTTGTGAAATAATTCTGCATGGCAAGTTTCCAAAGCTCAAGGTGACGTCCTTGAATTGCTTCTTTGGTCTGACCAGCAGCCCAAAACCCACATTCATTTCATAATTCTATAAAAAAAAAAACACAGAGAGAAAAGAAGCAGTGAAGCGGACTGAACCAGCTAAATGTTTGGAGCTTTTTGCTTGATACATGACTCCAACAGATAATATTTTACCATAAATACTTATTTTCTGCTGGCCAACTAATTGCTTTAATGACTAATTGATACAGCCCAAAATTAAATAACTACTTTGAATATTAAATTTGGATGGCCTTGGATAGAAATCAAGACCACGAAAAATGGAAACAAGCCTGCGCTTTGAATGAGCTTTTCAGACACAAAAAGAGAACGCAGCTTCTTCAGAAAAAAAAAAACAGACGTGAGGGAGGCAGAGGAAATAAATATTAGCCACAGAAATGAGAGTGAAGACCAGAAAAGAGGGGAATGTACTTTGACCTTCACTGACAAAACCATTCACGTCCCACTACCGAGGACTGACTCAAGCAGCCTGCCTCCATTACACACGCTTTGTGTTGCGTATTCAATTCACAAGTAAGATCAATTAACGGCAACCCATCTGATTGATCGGTGCTAATTAACACGGCAATGCAGGATGCTAATGGTCGTTGAGGGAGGTCTGAAACGCTCTGCCAAACACGAGCAATCCAAGGTCAAAACTGCAGCAAATTTATGTTGATGACAGAACAGCTGCCATTGTGTACTGCCAGGACGCTCCACTGTACTGCCCGGACATTGAAGTGCTAGGACAGCAGCGGGGGTATTATTTTCTCATAAAGCGTGGTTTAGATTATTTGCTCATTATTTTTTCATTACGGCGCAAAAGCAATACAGAAAAGCTAATTCAGAGGAAAAGCTCGTCCACACGATCCCAGCACCCACTTTTGAAAAGTGTCAATGTGGCAGGCTGAGGGGGATTTGGCGATGGATGGAAGGGAGGAAAAGCATTAATTTTCAGTGTTTCTATTTTCAATTCTCTGGAGCCATATGGTGTGGCATGAAGCTGGCGAAGGAACAAGTAACAATTTGACGCAAAAGACCAGGACTTACAGCAGAGAGGCAGGAAGAATAAGTAGAATACACAAGAGAGTGGAAGAAAAAAGGAGCTGCTCCTAGTTATTTCTGAGCTGAACATATTGTGATTAGGTGTTGGCAACATGATGAGATGTGCGAGGTTAGGAAAAGAAGGTGGCAGGAAGAGAGGACTCACCCTGTCACCACAAGCAAGACAACCACCAACAGTGACAGGACATTAATCAACTCCTCGCACATAAGCTTCGACATACACAATTAGTGGAAGTTTGTATACAGACCTCATATAGCACAGGCTTATACATCCACTGTCAGTCACTCAGTCTATTCAAGCGGAAAATGGAAATGGGTTTCTTAGAAGATAAACACAGTAAGAATATTTGTTTTTGTTGGAGGCACAACTGAAATCAGACCACAAGGGAATATTATAGACATCAAATCATATGAGATTCAATCACATCTAGTTCTTCAGATGAGTGCATCTGATCAGCGGCAACAAAAGACGCCGCCAGAGTGGCACGAGAACAAAGATATCTCAGAGAGTGCTGCGCACAATATGACAGCTAATCAACAAGGGGAGAGCTGTCAATAGGCTGAATGGACATTGGTCATTCTGCTGCAGTGCAGATGGATTATGGTGATAGAGATGACTCAGTCCTCATGACTCCCATCCTGAACCCAGCAGGAGCGCCAGCCGATAATCGAAATCTCTGACAAGGGTCGGCGGGGTCGATGAATGTGTTTGTGCGTTGTTCATGTGTGTGCATTTGAAAAGAGGAGGGGGAAACAGAAAAATACGTTCAAGGAGGAAAACACACACACAAAAAAAGAGAGAGTGAGCCGAGACATGAAGCCAAGTAGCAGACAGCGGAGACTTAATGGGGTGCGTTTGCGTGCAAGCGTGCAAACGTTCAATAGTGCGATTGCTTTTGTGCATTTAAAATGACTCTCAGTTTACTCTCATGCGAGCAGAAGATCTGAAACCGGTCTGCATTTGCCAGGATTTTGAGGCTGTCCTCTGCGATCAATTTTCCAGCGTGCCGCTGGGTGTGGAGACCCTTCTTGTTTCCCATCACAATACTCGAGACGGGTCTGACCGGGCTCAGGGCTGTGGTCAGCTTCATTTCTCTGAGCCAACTGACTGTGACTTCCTTGTATACACCAAAGTCGATGTTGATTCCAGCAGAATGACCAGAGGATATATTTCAGATTTTCAGTAATGTATTTATTTCTTAACACTTACTGGGTTCAGCTGGATCTGACCTGTTATCAATATTGTTGACCATTGTTCTAGAAACGCCACAAAACAGCTGCTTTGATTCACTGCTTTGTCTCTAAAAAGCGCACGGGCAGGTTATAAACTTGGCATCGGTTCAGCAACTGAAATTACTTGGCATGAGTTTAAGCATTTAAAGCTAGACACTATTGCTCAATTCTCCCATTTTCCTCAGCAAAAATGTATTAAACTGATAAAGTGGAACAAAACTAACCAGCTCTGTAGCAATGGTCAATTTTATTGACCATTGACGCAGCATTTATTTTAAAATGCTGCGTCGCAGCATTTTAATTTCTAGAAAAATTACAATAGTTAAATCTGTACTAACGACATATTATCATTCTCATGAAGTTGACAACATCTGCCCATCAGCAGATCGAGCAAACAAAGCAAAATATCATAAATCTGGACTCTGACACTTTAGTCCAATATTCCTTTTCCTATAAGGTCTGCTTTGCTCTCCAACAACTCCTGAGGGAAATATCTGACTCTTTAGCTGCTAAATTATATTCACCAGCTAGTCACTAACTTTAAATGCCTGCTGTTCGGGCGGAGCAGGTCATGTACTGTGGGTTTAACAGCTGCCTGCTGCTGAAAACAATGTTACGAGTGAATCAAAACGTACAATCCAATACATCTACAACTGAAACAGCTCTTCTCCGACAGTCTCTTATTATAAAGACACTGCGTTGATGGTCATGGTAATGGGTTTAAGTAGGGGTTTCTTACAGGCAGCTGAACTCCACATATAAGCACCACTAATGCCTGCTCTTGCCTCAGGCAAAATGCATGTGACTTCTTTACTTTTCTGAGGCACGAGTTGAAAGAGAAGTATAAAAAAATATATATATTTAAAAGGCTCTTAATGGAAAATCTTACAATAGCAATACAGAAGACCCAAGAGTGTCTATTTTGAATGCAGAGCACGGGCTGTAAAAGGTGGAAAGAAGAGAAATAGGTGTTCATTTGTGAAGGTCGGCACAACTGCAAGCCGCAATCTATTTGGGAATGAGATGAATGCACAATCCCTCGCCACAATCCTGCCGATCCATTCTGCTGGATTTCACGGTGGCCCCTCCACACTGAGACCAGAAGGCACTTGCATTTCACACTCGGAGCTGTCACCATGGGGACGACACAAAGACATCCGTCGGTGGATGTTGCACATAATTTCTTTTCCGTGTCCAAATTAGAGATGGACTTTTGGACACACTTGCAATAATAAAAACGCAGGAGCCAAAATAACTTGCTTCCCACGCAAAAAGGCATTAGAGATGGCAAACTTTCAAATAGAAAGTTGGGGTTACATCAAGGTGGATATCTTCATGTGGTTTCGAGTGACGCTGGTGTTAGTGTGGGACTCTTACCTGATGGATTATTTCAGACACTGGCAGCTGGTCCACATAAGAGTATGTCTCTTTTTGCAGGTCTCCGTTCACAAAACTAAAAGACAAAACACATAAAACCGCACCGCGTTAGCATTTACGTGGAGTGAGCTGCAATCCAGTCACTCGCTTTCTGTTCGGCGTGCAAGTAGAGATCCAAATGACCAGGCTCCTAACTAACCGTGATGCACTTCGGTTAGTACAAATTAAAAAAAATGTAGAAAGCTAACAAATATGTGAACAGCAAAGAATAAATCAGATTTTTTCGGCGTCTCAGTTGCTAAGATTTTACAAATCTTGAACAGTTGCCTGAATCCAATTGAAAAGTTGTCCAATGGAGCATCGCACGTAATATCAAGGTGAAATGTTATAAATTAAAGAATGCGGTTAGAACGGTGCTTTTGGAGGCACTAGACACTGAAATTTAATCACGCTTACATTAATCGTACATAACTACTACTTATGAATAGAAAGGGAACAGTTTTATTTTTTAGTCCCGACATGTTTTGATAATATTTAATAAGCCAAAAAGATTTTGATAAAGTTTCCTCACTCATCTCCTCCAGAAGCCTCCTCTCTCCTCGTCTCCTTAAGGGAAGATCTTCTATTCAGGTGGAGGAATGATTTCCGTTTCACGGGAGGAAGGCGGACCAGATACAGCATAAGTTAGCGTATTTAAAAGGCATGCCCTAAATGAATGAAGTAATTTGTGGTTCAGATTCTTGTCCATGGACACTGAAAAAGGTCACCACATGTCAGTTAATGGGTAGATATTAGGTAGAGTCAAGATATGACCTTCGAGACAGAGCTGGTTATCCAGTCACAGCGCCTTCCTGTTTCCATTGTTGTCCAAAAGCTATTTAAAAAAAGCATTACTGAGCCACACTGCTCCACTATTACAATCAACACAAGGACTGTAATTAACTTTGAATCAACCCCTTTCTGCTGTAAAGTACCAAATCTGCATCTGAAAATAGTATGTCAAACAAATACTTGTTTCATTTAACTACAACACAAGTTACCAGCAGTTTAGGGCTTACTTGCTGGGCTTTTTTTAGAGATGGGACTTTATATTTGTGACTCATTTTAAAGATTCAGAGAGACTCACTGTCCTTCATTGCTTTTCTGGAAAAAGTCCACAGCTATTGGAATGATAATGTTCTGTCTGATAAAGAGTTATCTGACAGATCTTAGAGGAACAGTCTGTGAGGCTACCATATACTCTCTGATGTATCACCTTGTACACTCTGAACTACATCGACTGTGGCAAATGAACCTTTTTCAAGCTTTTTGAGTCTTCCGAACACTCAAAGCGCTTTAACGCTACTCGCCGTCATTCATCCATTCACACACTGATGGCAGCAGCTAAGGTGCCACCTGCTCATTAGGACTAGAGCTAACACACTATTGGCACTTTGGGGTTAAGTGTCTTGCCATAGGACACATCACGATTGACTGGCCGAGGAGCCGAGGATCAAACAGCCGATCCTCTGATTGAAGGACGACCTGCTCCTCCACTGAGACACACTCGCTGTGTTCTTTAATTCTGGCTTTTGTTTTATAAGAAACTGAAATATTTAGCCCAGTCAACATTGTGAGCACTGAGAAAGCTTGAATAAAATTAAACATGTTAACAAGAAAAACATGAAAGCAAGAAAAGGGTTTAAAAAAACATGATAACACGAATTCATAAATTTGTGTCCACCACTACGGCGCGATTGTGATGCGTCGTATTTAAATGTGTGCATCCGTCGGTGCATCTTTATCGCAGTCACACAAAAAGAGTCAGAGAGAACAGTCTCGGCTAAAGGTCACAGTGGAGTGGCGGATCTTTGGCTAGTCAAAGACATTTCAGGTCAGACAGCTGCTGGCAGAGTGGTCCGCATCCTGGAGTGAGCCACCACTTTGCTGTGTGAAGCAACCCAGTCTCCCTTCTCTCTTCTTTCTTTCCTCTTAGTTACTTCTGGTCAAATTATTTCTGTCTGGCTTTCTGGATCTTGCCCTTCCTTCTTTATTTTCCTGCCTTTATCCCTTTCTTTTCAACTACCTTTCTCTGTGTGGCAAGGCAGAAGTTGCTCTGACAGACGGGAACAGCGACAGAAGAAAACTGTCCGGCTGGCAGGCAGAGAGCCAATCTCCCGCCGAGCTTTCTCTGTGCTCTGAGCTCTTTCTGCCAGAGGGAACGTGTCACTGAGCAGCGACGACTCACTGTCATTTCCTCCCTTTTCAGTTAGCATAAGAGATGAACTCTAATTCGAGTCAAACCACTTTACCACTGTATTTTCCAAAGAAAGAGATCTTTTTGCAGAGGATTTTTCAATCCACTCTAAATGGATGCGACTGCTCCCTCCCCTTCCACACACCTCCAGCTCCGGTGTCACTGCTGCCTCTGGCTGTCATCTTTAGGTCAAACAAATTTCCTTTCAACATCTACTTTTCTAATGACCTAAGTAGATTTTGTCGACTCTATCTAGCGCTGCGGGTCACAAATTAGATTCAATGTACTTTAATACTGAAACGTGCCAATAACTCAGCTTTAGTTTGAGTATTGCTATTATCCTTGGAGCTTTGTGGCCCACAAGATGGCATGATTTGATCAACAAGTACGAATGGCTGGATGTGAGTAACTACACAATGTCTTTACACTGTTAAGCCCATGTATAATGAAGAGGATTGGGGGATCCATTAAAACAGCCCCTCCATCAAGAGCAATTCACTTAATGGAAGAGCTTGTTCTGGGGGAAAAGTGTCCGTTTAGAAATGGGCGAGAGGAGAAAAGAGAACAAAATAGGGATGAGAGTGAACAAGAGCATGACTAAGAGACTCACACACTTGAACACGCATGTAACCATCTATAAATATACTGGGGGAACCAAATTCAGTTCCATGAAACCCATTTGCAGGTCTTATTAAATGCCATCATTACATTTTAACCAGTGCCATTCAGACGGAGGCCTTATAGCGATCATTCTCATTTATTGCTTTTTTGAGATGATCCAGATGTATTGACGAAGGCTTTAACCAAGCCCAGTGCTAACGTTATAGACAAAAGCCCAATTCATCCAACATTTATTTCTTTAAAAAAGAGGTGGGATTATCACTGTAGGGCCGCACGATTACTTTTATTACCAATAATACACCGATTATTTTCCCAATTAACTGATTGTGAAACAGATTAAGTGAGAAATGCACATTATAATTAAAGCCTGAGGGGACAAAGTGAAATTGCATATCTGTTCTTACCCATAATTTAAATGAATAGAGGTACTTGCATTTCTGTTCTTAGCTTTGTTTCTGCTACTGAATTTCATCAACTCAGCAGATGGGTTCTGTTACTAGAAGTATATTTCTTTCTTTTCTTACCTGATAGATGGCAGCTTGTTCACAACAACATGCCATCAACTCATAGCACAAGGCTGTCACCTTGACAACTCTAGTTCTTACAATAGATCATTATTTTAAATTACATTTTTTAATAAGCATCCTGGTGATGAAAGTCTGTTTTTTCTCGCAGAACATGATTGTAGACTAAAACTCCCTTTTGTATCAGACCGCTCTCCATGATGTATTAATATCGTCCAACATTTAATGACAATGACGCATTTTAATGTGACAAACAAAATGACGTTAGCCTCCAGAACATCTTTGAACTTTCACAACAGTGTTGTCGATCATTCCTAAAAGTAGAAAGATGCGACTAGTGCATTGCCGCAGCAGTGAACTTGGCTCCATTAAACATCAAATGAATCCGGGATTGCTGCTTTCTTACATCAGAATTGGAGACAAAGCGTCTCTCTCTAGGATTGAATTAGGGCAACAGCTCGATAACGCTTGCGCTGTGTTTCTGTGTTGCATGGGAGATCAGCCAACCTAATGTGTTGGCCCGGATCAATAATAAAGTAATAGGGGAAGTTGTGTGAAATAACTAACTAGCCGAAGGCCAAAACAGTTGATGACTGAAATCAGTATGGCAATTGCCTCTAATCACTAATTAGCAGCCAATCACATTAGATTATTTCACTATAACACCTCCCAGTGGTTCAATTAAATACCAGTTTAATGAAATTAATAGAAGTGGGGGGAGTGTAATTAGGAATAAAGTTTTAATTTCCATCATATCTATTTGTATAAATCGCTGCAATCGTTCTTTCTCGCCTAATGTATGAAGGACTGTTTGCAGTTTGGATTATAAGCAGTGTGGTTCCTGAAACATCAAATGATCCTCTATATTTTGGGATTAGTGTGTCTAATATGAGAAAACAAACAACATGTCATCAGGCACTGAGGATGCTGAGCAGATGATGTTTGCAGTAATTTGACAGAGTGGCTGATACATTTCCTGAATCATACGTAACCTTTGCAAAACAGTGAGTGAATTTCTCAAAACAATTCAATGCACCACATTAAGCAGCAAACGCTTGTCTACAAACAAGCCAAAACGCTTAGCCATATAGGTAGTATTTTCTGATGTAAACTATGGCTTAGGTTTTGGGGACAATTATAAAATATGCATGTGTGTTTTCAGTTAAAGTTTAACAGTACAACATTATACATTACTTTAAGTGGGAGAATGCACCGGATTCACAAATATCTTTACTGTTTGTAATGCAATTTGTTGACAGCTGGTCCAACTGTTTTGCACGCAATGAACTAATGTTTGGGGTGTAAGAGCTTTCAAAAGACCAGTATAACTGTGCACAAGTGACGATGAGGAGGTTGAACACAATTTTTTGAGAATTTCTTTTCTGATCAGAGAAATAAATGTAGCAAAGCGACTGAGAAAAACCAAGAATTTGACAGCTCTCTACAGACATCTTGTGGCCAAATGTACTTATCACAGTATGCATCACACTGATGGAACGAGAGAACACGTTCAATTCAATTTGGATGCAATAATTCGGTGAACACAGGGTGGCGCCACAGATGATCCATCAGAGTCGCTGCTGCTCACTCAATGCCACTTATGAAGATTTACTAAATTATAGCCTGAAGCCAAACAAAGGAAAATGTCTCATTATGATTTGCACTTGCAGTGAAATAGAGGAGTACGGGCTAGTAATAATTATACCGTACTATCCAAATGAGCTCTATTATTACCTCAATCATGTCATTGGTCAGCATTTAAAACTAACCCAACCTGTAAGGTAGTCATAGCAACATCCACGATGTCTCCCAGAGAGCGACCACTCAACCCATCATCAGCAGAGAAATCAATTTCACTAATGAGAAGTTCTGAATAGAAATCGAAGTCTCGGAAGTTTAAACGTAAAACAAATTTCACCCGCTGACCTCAAATATGGTTTTTACCTGCAAAATCACTTAACTCTATAGCTAAAGTTAACTTTATGATTACTGAACTGAGACTTGCATTGCATTATAATATCATTATGTTTCTAAAGACATAAAGAGTGTCATGTATTATGCTTTAAAATGTTATCAGATGGTGTAGAGACACTGATTTGTCAGCGGCAGATTGTTCCAAACAGGCTTCAATGAAAATGTACATCTAACAGTACCTAAAATCAGATTTAAAGACCCTGAAAAGGAAGACTTTTATGCTTTTCAATGTGTTTGTTTTTTTATATGTCTCATAGAGGAAACTATATTTAGCATCCCAACTACTATTTGAACGCAGCAACTTTGCTTTAGCAATCCACCAGGATAATCCACTACTGCAACATACAGATGGGAGTTTTTTTTCTGTTAATTACACTGTAATTACAATTAGACTAACGAGAAAAACAAACGGCTTACTTCTGATCCACCTGCTTGATGGGGTCGGTCAAGTTGATGGTTTCCATGGTGATTTCGACTTTGCGCACACTACCAAAGAAATCTGTTATGAGGGCACTTCCTGGGTCCCTCAGGAAAAGGTCAGTACGATGGCCCGGCGTGGACACACACTGACTCTTGGGACATACTTTGAACTGGGGAAGCAGACAAAATACGAGCAGTGAGTTAGTGAAGTAGAAAGCGCTCAAACAAGCAAAGTCGGGGGCTCTTCTCCCATTTCTCATTCCCAAAATAATACTCACGCTGTCATCAAGAGCTTTAGCCTTAATTACATGGTATAGTAGACTTGTTGAATAATTTGTGTCTCTTGATTGTCATGCCATATATACTAGGCATCTGCATTTAAAGTGATGAGAACTGCAGTTGGAGGTGTTAAACTATAAACAATGAAAAAAAAAATGTGTGGAGAAGATTAAAGGCAAGGAGTATGAAACTTGTGCATCTCATTGTCGATTACAAATCGTTCAAGGCCTGGTGTGTTACAACTTGTGGTGGGGTTAATCCTCTTAAGTCTGAGATTTATCAGTGTTTTGTCCATTAGAAAAGAAAAAGAAAATCATTAAACCGAGGTGAACGTTATCCCCATCAGCCAAAAAGGACTTGGAAAAAACATACGATTGGTGGATGATGTTATTGGGAAGGTGGAGGCAATTTCTTTATCATCAAAGGGCAAGCATTTGCAGACCGGATTAAAAAATGTTAAACTCAGTGAGCGCTTCTGTGGAATCCATAGTATGGATCCTTAATTCTACAAAATAACTCAAGAACAAAAGAGTGCATCTCCAGAAACAGAATTGGAGAGGATAATCATTATTAGTCCGAGCACATTGATCGAGCTCAGACTGAGTGCAGGAGTAAGGATTTGAGGTGTTTTGATTGCATCTCCTGATGAGGTGGTGTTTAGGTGGTGGTGGGGATGAGGAGGGGTCTCTGCAGCTTTTACACTTTTCTGCAAGAGTGTAAAAGATTAAAATGGAGGTGCTGCTGAGATTGAGCCATAGCCCGGAGCAGCATGTTCTCACCATCACCATCACGTGTCAAAGGCCAACAGCCATAACACAGTATCAGACGTTCTGCTTCAAGTGCAGTGTCCCGTGTGACTTTCATCTGGCTTCTTTAGGACCAGAAACGTTATCACACCATCGCTCACATAGGACCTGAGTCACCCCCACCCAGTCCCTCAGTGACAAAAAACAAATGGGTCCTGCATGACTATCCGCGAAATCCACTAATGATTATTTTATAATGAATAATCTTGCAATTATTTTGGGGGTTAACCAATTAATCCTTATCAAGAAAAAGGCCATTCCCAATTTCTTAGAACCCAAATTGTCTTCAAATTGCTTGTGCTGTCTGACCAAAATCCAATAATAATCAAGTAAGTGCTAAGTAAGTGCTCACAGAGGTATACAATCTAAAAGAATCAAACCCTTACATTGGAGAAGCTGAATCCAGGAAATGTTATAAGTAGTAGTTAACTATTACGGGTATTTTTTGTTGGTACAGCACCTTTTCTCCTCTGTATTCTCAGTCCTTGGAAATTAATGAAAGGTCAACACTATAGCTTTAAGTGAATATGAAGTTACAAAAAGAAAAACACAAACTTATACAAAACAATAGGTTTCAGTGAAACAGAGTATACATGTAGCAGAATGCACAATTATTACTTGTTATTAAGCAAAACTGTCATAAGTTAATATATATATTAAATACTTCAGATATGGACTCTTGGTTGACAAAAGATTTAAAGACCTTTGACTCAGTTCTAATATTTTAGAGACTTAATCTATTAATAGAAAAAATATAATTGATAGTGAAAAACGTTAGTTGCTGCTATACTGAATGGATGTAAAGCACACGCACGCACACGCACACACACACACACACACACATACACACACACACACACACACACACACACACACACCCTCACCAGGTCATTCATGTTGGCTTTGCTTGCAGGGTGGATGTCTTCCAGGAACTCCAGCAGGTAGAAGGTGTAACGGTCCATCAAATGAACACCGATGGCCAAATCTGGCTGGTGCTAGAAACGGAAAGGAAGACGAAAAAACAAGAATAACAAAAAGTCAATACACAACAGCACTTTATCAGCACAGGTGCTTTGGAGGGAACTTCCCTCCAACAGTCATGCCCCCACAACAAAACCGTTCTCTCCGGATGCATCACAACACAAATATGCCAGTTTGTTTCAATGCACTCTTATAGCGTAAGGAAATCATGTCAAGTTTAATTTTGTACTGTCAAAATGAATAAGTGCTGTTTGGCATTGTGACTGACAAAACAAACAAATAAATAAATGGAGACCAACCTAAAGCTGCAGAAATATTCCACACAATGTAAATGCACATGTGGTGGCGGGGTGCCTGTAAAGGCTGCACACATTCATGTTGCTTTTCACTTCACACACACCACATACACTGCACATACATACACTGCACATGCATACTCTGCATTTTGCAAACTATTGTTTAAATTTAATTTCCTAAATTTATATGTGTGTGTTATTTTGTATACCTCTTTCATCCCTGTTATTTTAATATTTTATTTTGTGTGTTTAGGTGTCTTCAACGATGCCACTTTTGTTTAACACCAAATCAGTGAAGCAAAGTGTGTAATGCTAAGTGACAGAATGGTTGTCATTCTGTAATGTGGAGAAGAAAAATATGCCACGATTTCGGTCTAAATGTTTAAACGTTGAAAAATTATGATGATGAGGTATAACAGCATAACACTGATTTTATAGAGATCAAAATCCATTGTATTGCAGTGTACTGCCAGTCAGTTGAGATTTTATAAGTATGACAAAAGAATGCGTAGAATCCCACTGTTTGGCTTTCACTATATAGAAGTGTACAATACATTGGACACGGCTTCTGCATCTATCAACGTTTCTCTGGACTTGCCCCCTTACAAATGAACAATTAAATAAATCGATACTATTTAATACAATTAAAAAATGTTATCCAACCAAGGCTATCTTGCGTAATTAACATAAGTTGCTTAAGAGTAAACGTCTTCAAATCAAATAAAGAGCCATTCAAGAGGAGACTTAAAGTTTTCGAATTTCCAGAAATTGTTTGGAGAAGGACGGTCAGTCTCCAGTTTATATGCTGTATCAAGCTACACTGCTTATTAGAAATCCTGACAAACTGAGAAATGATTTCATATTTAATGTCCTCGATGTGAGGGGAGGTGACTCACCGACAGGGAATCCTCTCCAACTTGACTGCTGGCCAAAGCCATGAGGTTCGGGGAGTAGAACCTTTCGTACATGGAGGCGCCCTGGCAGGTGTCAATGATGAAGAGCAACTCGTTGTACCTGGTGACACACACACACACACACACACACTCTCAAACCACACTGATGGGAGAATACACAGCTGGCATATCACTCGTCTATTTGCTCCAATAAAATCTGTTATAACATACACCTCCTAACCATCTTTCATACTGCAGTTGCCATGGCGACCAAGAAAAAGCAACAGCTTCATTCAGGTCCTCCAGCACACCAACGCACACAGACCCTCCCTTCCTTCCTCAGCGCTCCTGTTCCTCCTTACACTATTTCTTCTCCCATTAGCAAACCCGATAAGACGCTTATATCCAGTCGACTGAGCCGAGGTGGTTTGGGGACGATGGAGGAAGGTGGCCAAGTCTCTATGGTGACTGTAATTTGGCAGTTCTAGCTTGCAATTATCACAGCAGCATCAAAGCTGGCATCACTAAGCTTTAATCAAGCAGCCGGCGGCCAGACTGTAACCTAGACACTCTTTATTGATAGGCTCGGAGGACAATAGGAGAGCTGGAAGCAGAAAGCTGCTTTCGCTTATTTAGTGTCACGAGATGCACAAATTAAAACAGCTCAGCACCTTAAAAAGCAACCGATTCTATTCATAGAGAGTCTCTCTTTCACACGAGGGTATGTGGTTTAGGATGTGTTGCATTAGTTTAACAGTCTAATTCACAGCCGTTTCAACAGAACTAACGAACAGGATCCTGTTGGTTAACTCGGTTTATAGAAAGCTGTTTCAACAAGCAGTGCAACGTGCAAGGCAACCCCGTTAACTGATGACACTTAAGATTCAACGTTTTTAAAGTTAGTGTTGAGTCCTGTGTCATAATCAATAGTAAGGAGGGAGAGGCAAGCGCTGCTTTTTCACGGTCCCCAACTAGATTCATCTCGGTCTCTCGGCCACAGGCTCGCTTCTCCAGTCTTCAGGCCACCACTGACCTACTTTTGTTGAAGGTTTCATGTTTGTTGCACTGCTTGACATTGATGTGTGCCGAATACACTTCTACATCACTGCAGCAAGAAGAGAATTTCAACCGCTGGAGTAATCAATAACAATATTTTGAGCTGGCGATACGTCACTCTTTAAAAATCCCCCTTTAAGCACCACTACTCTGTTGCAACAAAGGGTTGTTAATGAGAACGCACAGTGAAGGCCATGCATCTGTTCACTGGGTTGTGTATGAGCGAAGAGATATGAGAAGAATGAACACATCTCTTCTCGAGACGCTCCACAAAAGGCCTTCATATTTATAGGTTGCCATGTTTCATGCCATTCACTTTGCTGACTTGCTGCACATTTAAATGGCCATCAGGGAAAGAAAGACTGTTTCTTCATATGGAACTTTTCTGTCTTATTTTTATGTCAGTCTCCAGTTTATTTACCTTCTTTTCTGCCACATCTGCTCAAAAGCATCGGCCAGTTCCACATTACTGATCTCCTCGGAGTCCTGGAACTTCAGGAAGCCATTTCCGCCGTGGCCTGTAAAACAAACATATTATAATTAATTAATGAATCTCTGATTGATAATGCAAACTTATGATGTACAGTATAATAGAAAATCACAGGAACAGGAAAAGGACAGTGGACTCCTATGGCTCTTTTATGCATTTAAATTACCTTTTATAGCGTCTTTCTTTTGCTCTTTGTCTCAAAACGTATGTATTATTAAATGTTTTGAATACCCTTGTTGCTGAAATGAGCTAAATAAATTTGTATAAAACTTGTTAAGGTAGTATATTTCAAATGCAGCTAGAGGCAACAATATAATTGACTTAGCTTAGTACACAAAAATGCAAGTTACAGAGTTGTGTAGGTTTCCTTCAGTGTTTTATAGAGATGATGGAATACTTCACCTGAAACCAAGACCGCCTCTGCTGTCCTCATCAAAGTTAATTAACTTGAATTCAATATAACATTAGCCTTAAAAAGCAGAAGTGCAATTTCACCAAAAAATTGTCGTACATTTAATGTGTGGCTGTTGTTGAGGCCATCTACTGCAGTAACCGGATTGATAAAAAGACAAAATGCATGAAGATCTTAGTGGCTTGGCATGTCTGCGCTATATTTTTCTGATGGAGGTGTGAGTGCACACAAACAAAAAAGTGCCTATCACTGCGCATTCCATACTAATTAAATATAAAAAATGTAAGTAGAGTATTTCACGTGGATTTGTCCTGAATTTACCTGTCAGATATATAAGGATGTTGCTGCGGTCATCAGAGAGGAGGCGTTTTGAGCGTGGGGTGCTGGGCGGCAGCCGGCCGGTCAAAACACGCAGGAAGTTCTCCACCGTCACCTGAAACAGTACATGGCAACATTACGCTTACCTAGCATGGATTGGAAGAGATAAATTATGAAATGTGCATCTCAGTATCAAATTTAAATAGAAAACAGTTTAAAAAAGCAGCGAGTAGATTGAGAATGTAAAAAAAGTACATCATTTAATACATTAAATTAATTATCAATAAAATCACAAATGTAACTTTTCACCTGCATCAGTAGGGTCAGTGTACATTAACTGCTCTACTTATCATTTAATTAAACTGTGAGAATCATTTAATCATATTCTTTTCTTCTTTGTTTTTTTCCCTCTTGAGCTTTATCAGCTTTTCTTTCACATGATTATCATTTGACAGCAAATGCAGATCAGCAGTCCACTGTTGATTTATATTTAAAAAGACCAGCACAAAGCAGAGTAAATAATAAAACTGAGATAAAGAGTTGTTACGCCACTGGGGTTCTGCCTTGTCGTAACAAACAAAACACTTGGGTGCTCCTCTATTTGAGAATACAGATGATATCAAGTCATTTCCTGTTGTGTACTCAGAGCAAACACTGGACAACAAATGTTGACCATGGCACGCTCCAATTCCCTCCTGCACCTGACTATCTGCCTCCAAAGGATGTCACGTTATATAGTACTGAGTCTTATAAAGCAGGTGAAATACTAGATGGGATACATCCAGCTTTTGCAGTTTGCAAAAAATGCAAGTCACACTTGATAGATTTTAACTATCCATGTCCCTTTTACCAATGCATTTTCAATTAAATGGGTGCTAATCTAAGCATTAATATTACCATTTTAAAAGAATATATGCTGGTTCAACCTCTGGACAATAGAGTAAGATTTTGCTTCCAGTTTAAATGTTGACATACAGAAATTAGAAAATCCAGAGGCTGTATGAAAATCTAATGATTGAAAACAGACTGTAAACAGAAGAACCTGTTTTCTAGGAAAGGCCTTTTACAGCGTGTGTAACTGCATGGGTGAGATGTGAACCGACCTCATATCCTCGGTAGTCCACCTCCACATCGTCGCCGTACACGTTCAGCTCCATGTTCTTGTGGCTGAACACTGTGGCAGGTTTGGGGTTTCTATGGTTACAAGCCATGTCATCAGCCAGCATGAGGACTATGTGGCTGAAAGAAAGAAAGAAAATTACAGTGACAGTTTAATCAAAATGGTAAATTAGAAACAAGGAAAAAGGACTAATGCTGTAATCAAGTTGATAGACCTATAGTCAGTGTGATGTATGTCACTACAGTCCATTATATATATATATATATATATATATATATATATATATATATATATATATATATATATATATATATATGATTAGATACATTACAATATATTCATTTTGCCCTAACCCCTTCTCCACATCAGTAGTGGAGGCCATGACCCGTCTGTACCACTAGGTTATCATCACCATTGAATACCTAAAGAAGACACAATGAATGAGACATACTGAGGACAGACATTGTATCACAGTTAGCTCACCTGTCAGGAATGCCCAGCCTCTTAACACTTCTGTAGACGGACAGAGTATTGGCCACATGACGGTAGTTGAACCAGAACCTGGATGTGCACACCTGTGCATCAAATACAGCAGTTTGTTTAAGTCACACACGTTGCTGCTGCTCATCATTAATGCAGCAGACCGATTAGCATGTACAACTCATCAGCTGAAGATGTAACGACAACGTTTCAATGAAAGAACACCCACCAGAACAGCCCAGTTGTTTGTATGACCACTGCTGAAGAACTGCCCTGCGTTCTCCTGAGGAACAAGCGGAGAACATGAGTACATGTCTCTATTGTATACAAGCAAACACACTAGTCACCAAAACAGCGAGCGTTAGCAGGACTGCAATTATGGCTAACATGGGAACGACATTTTAGGTCAAATGCAACATGAAACAAACTCATTGACGGGATTTTCATTGCTGCGTGTGATATAATATACACTCACCTCAATGTTGACGCTGTCCGCTGACAAATGTGTGACTAACAAGCTCAGTAAAGTTAATATTTTCATTGTGCAGCACTGTTAGCTGTGCGCATCAAGGAAGTGAAAACCGGCGACTCCGCCCTGTAAGTGCTTCCGGGAAGAGACATTTCAAAATAAAAGAGAATGTGGGTGGAAAAACCTCCAAATGTAACTTGTAAAAATAATTAGCATGGAAAGCTGTCCGTAAAATACTCTAGCACAAGGTTATGTTCCAGGATATTTACTGGCCAAGGTGGCAAATTAATATAAATAACAACATAAAAAATGGTGGATACATAACATTGCTAGTTGTAAGTGAAAGCAAGAAACATTAGTGAATAAATAAGAATGCAAAACCTAAAAAAAAAGGTACATGAGATGATCATTATTGTGCGGTTGATCATTTCCACCGACCTCGTCCCCATACCTCTATAGGCTTAGACTTGTATTATTAAATCATAAAAATGTGGAAAAAAAATAACAAAATAATTTGATTAAATTAGCTTAATATTGGTGGGTCATTGCTGATAAGCTTGTTAAGAGTGACTTGGAGCTCTGTGTGGTTATCAGATGATGCAGCTGTGGCTTATCAATAAATGAACAATGAGTTCTTGTACGAGGGAAAATATTGATTTAAAAGCTAAAATCAAGAGAACCAATCACAGCTGTAACAAATAGCTGTGATTGCATGTACATGATGCTTTAGATTTGACATACAATTTTATGGACTTGCAAATTGGATTTCACTGTGTTATTTCATTTACACTGAAGCAAATGTGTTCATAAACCTCCAATGTCTCCATCCAGTTCTCTACACCTCTTTATTTCTGAACTGTTCATTACAGAGTGCACAGAGGGAACAAATCAACTACATTTTTTATCTTTGGCAAATTAATTTTTTTCTTTGTAGTATTATAATAATACTTGTTTGGGATTGTGGTTTCTTCATTTAGTTTTGCAATATGTGGCACTTCCTTTTTAATTAAGATTACAGTAATCAAGGTTACAGTACACAATTCAGCCAATCATTTTTTGGCTTAAAAAGCAGATTAGCCATCAAGTGATGATGACAGCCTCATATTTAAATGGCCTCTCCAGTTTATTGGTTAAGGGCCCTCCTAATGAAAAGTGACATGTACATCACAGGCAGCAGATGTCAAATGCCATGTAGTTGAAGGAGCTTATGTCTGAGAGCCCTGCAGCACAAGGTGAAGCTAGTTCTCCAACTAAACAGTTCTCGGTTGCATAATTCTAATCATTTTTTCTATTTTCGATGCATAAATTAGCATTTTTCTGTAAGGTCGTTTTGTCCCAAGCAGTAACAGTTTCTCTGGCATGCTCTGAATGTTATTTGGATGGATTTATCCTCACTTTCTAATCCACAATGTCATTGACCAAATCTAAAGTTGTTCTCTGATATAACCAAAAAAGGAGGCTTATAAGTCCGCTTTCCAGTTGTCAAGAGGATTAGTGGCCTAAAAGGGTCAAATCCTATGGACAAACCGGCCAATCAATGTGCCTATACTCTTGTGCTGCCCAACAAAAGCCTTGATCCAGTGGAATTCAACGTTAAGTCTGTGTGTCTACAGTGCACGCATAGCCCAAACTAAAGATATACATTGTAATGCAAGCTAAGTGATGACGCGCAGCCAAGCACATGCACCGCTATATTTATCTGCACTGAAGGGTTAGTTGTTTAATTGTAAATTGAAATTGGGATTAAGTGATTTAGCTCTCATTAGTTGTATTATGTGACAGATCCTCTTATAATGGTGTCAAAATGTTGAGCTTAAAGATGAATTCTCCATCTTGGAATCATGTAGCTTGACACAAGAGTAAAACATATATACTCAGATACCATTCTCGATATCTACACTCAGAGACATACCATGAGCAACACAAATTCAGTGGACCTTGTGTTTAGATTTTCGTCAAACAGGTTGCTTTGAACTTTGCCCTTGTTCTTTCCTGGTGAAGAAAACCAATATCAGCCACAAGTTTCCAAGCTGAGCGAAACCGTGTGAAATACGCCTTGCGGAGGCGGTGCGCGCGTTAATTGGCACAGCGCGCAACCTCTGTGCCAACGTCGATCCACACATGGTGCTGTGCAGAGCGCAGTGGAGCACGGACGAGCCACGCATCCGCATCACCGAAGAGGAGGGTGGCGCGGTGGCATCGCCTGCAGGAATCCAGTTGTAAAGTCCACACACGAGGCAAACATGCGCGGAGGGTAAACTGCCTGGAGCCCAGTTGTTGACCAGAGAATACCTCGCGGCACCGAGACGTCTGAAGAAGCACAAACAAAGCTCCGAGACAAGTTGGGATTTCCGAGGAAATCCGACTGGAGATGAATACCAACGATGCGAAGGAGTACCTCGCACGGCGAGAGATACCTCAACTATTTGAGGTGAGAGATGGCGTGAGTGTTGCGGGGATGGGGCGATGCGTGCAGATTTGACTCTGTGATTTTAGCACAAAGATGCGTGTTGCTTATGGATTCCTGTCCGAGTGACGGTAAAGATTTCTTAATGATACGTGAAACATCTTGTTCTGGATGATGGAGGTTTACACGAGGAGAGAAACGCTGCTGACAAGTCATGTCTGCTTCTGTGTGTTTTTAGTATGTGTATACAAACTGACATTAAACAAAAAAAAGACAGTCCTCTTCTTCTTTGATTAGAATCATTCTCATAATAAATAATGCTCAGCTTGAGACTGCATTCTTTTATTTTGGAAATTTAAAATTAAAAGTCCATATTAAATTGCCTGGAATCTCTACAGGATGATTATACAGTAAAAGTGCTGTAAAATATGATAAAGAGACACCAAACGGACTCTCATTAGGCAGCGTCGACAGAAATATAAGTGTGATTTTTCCCCTGAGGGGATAGTAAATTGGCTCATCCACTAAATTATTCTCAATCCTGAGTGTAGTGTTTGCAAGCAATCACCGCTTATTTATTTACAGCCAGTTAAAATTACAATGAGCAGTGAAGTGACATATCATCATCATCATCATCATCATCATCATCATCATCATCATCATCATCATCATAACTGCACTTTGATGTTACTGCTTCTCATATGAACATGTATTCTTTATCAGCTAATTAAGCACATCCAATTGTTTTCAGTTGGAAGAAGCTTTATTTGTGTTTTCGTGCTTCTGCTGGTGGGAGTTGTTAGTGTGCAGGGTGGAGCTGAAGTAGGAAGTCCCAGAGGAAGGTATTGTTTTAAAACATTCAGGGTCGAGGGGGAAAATGTCACACAAACTCGACTTGTGTTCTGGCGTGGAATTTGTTCTCACATTCATCGCAGTGGTTGGCTTTCCTCCTCGACAACATCAGCATGGCAAATAAACACAGGAGCCTGATGACCTGAATCCAATTTCATGGGCTTCTGACAAAATGAGATGTTTTGTTCCCCCCCCCCACCACCACCCCTCCCTGGTGGAGCCGAGCCAAGGCCAAAGCAACCAGATCCGCACTTCAAAACTTTTTTCCTCAATAAAAGGCGGGCTAATCACCGCTGCCATGCTGTCAGAGAGCAACACAGCATGACACAGATGTAGAGAGACGCCAGAGCAAACATCTGATCATTTTCTCTTCCGTCCAATGTTTTCTCCAGAGCCTGCTGACAGGCTTGATGTACTACCGGCCCGATGACCCCATCGACTACTTGGAGAGCTGCTTGAATAAAGCCAGGGAGCTTGGAGGAGCAGACAAGGTGCGGTGGGATACCTTTGTGGGCCAGGAGAAGAAGTCTCTTCCGCCTCTCAACGGCGGGCAATCACGCAGGTCCCTCTTCAGAAATGGTGAGCAGGGAATGTGGAATGTACTGAACACTGAAGCACATCAGAGTCGAGACCGTGAGCGAATTCAGCGATTGGTCGGTCGACAGAAAATTCATCCGCAACAATTTTGACAACCTGTTCTTTTTCACACAAAAAGGCGATATGATCCTCTTGGATGTTTTATTTTATTTTTTATTTGACCTTTATTTAAGCAGATTAAATCAGTTGAGAACCAATTCTCATTTTCAATGATGACCTGGAGGCAGCGACACAATGTGAAGATTTCCTGCTTTAGTTTATTCTATTTAATAGAAAATGTAATAGCTTCTAGAACCGCATTTAAAGACATGACACAAGAAATGTAGAAATGTATAATGGGTAAGCTAAAAATAATTCTATGACATTTAAATGCCAGGGGTGGAGTGACGGTAACCGTATTATTATAGTGACGATAACCGTATTATCTCAAAAATGTAATATTGATAACGTGTTAATAATACACGTGATAATATTGTGTAAATAATCCAGCGTTTCTGAAATCACGCTTTTACACGGTTATTGTTATAGGCTCTCTCTCTCCGCCTCCTCCTATTTTGAGAGCAATACATTTTCCAAAAAAAAGACACAAAACGTGCAATAACCAAAGTAAAAGATGAATTTGAGTGATACATTTTTTATAGCAACAACTTTTAGATTGTGTTGAAATAGGAAACTTTTTTTTTTTTTTACAGCTGTGTGCATCTGTACCCTCGGATAGATTCAGTTTCCAAAACCTGCAGGAAGCGATACCAATACCAAGTTTAAAAGCAACCACTGCTGTCAAACCCACATGTTCAAGAACAGAATCCAGCGTGCAGATCTGTGCCTTGAGCGTACCTGTGCTGCCTTCACTGTGTCAGCCTGTTACAGAGCAGTGCAGGACAGTTGAACGTGTGTCCCGTCGTTAATCATTTACATGAGCGGGAATACCAAACAAGTCCCCATTCATCACTTATTCAAGCTGCGGTCTCCAGCAGACTTACCAACGCAGGAAGATGCAAAACTTATTTTAAATTTGCAAAGCAAAGTTGACTCTCATATGCTAATCAGCGCGTATGTCCGTGTGTGAGTGAGCGATTGTGTGTGTGTGCAGCACCTACGCCTGATCTCGCATACTGCTGCACCAAACTGCAGCACATTTTCGGGTACTCGCATGTTCAAGGACCTCTCGTGGTTGACTCACACTTTCTCAAAACAACTTTTATTTCCTGTTTGATAACGCCAGTGGTTGACTGCTGACAGGCTTAACCAGCACGTGACTGGAAGTGGACACACTGTTCAGATCTAGTAAAAGGGGGTTAAACCAATAGTGGTTTGTGTGCATTCAATCAAACATTACTGCAGTGGTTGTTGCAGACACACCTGCACTGCACTGCAAAGTGAACCTTTCTACCGTGGTTAGGTCTATTTTAAATCCAAACTGTGTTTAATGGGTCAGAGTGTCTCGGCAATGAGCACAGTGACTGCCGTGATAGAATAAAGTAATGTTTAAAAAAAGTTCTGCATCTTTAAGCTTACGGGTAATAATTCAGATGTGAACAGATTTTTTTTTTTTTTTAAACAGCTGAAAACAACAAGAGTTGAGGGCGGACTGCTTTGAGAAATTCTGATTTAGACCAATTAGATGCCTGAAAAATACCAGCTGCAGCGTTTAGCTGCTGGGATCTGCAGCCTAATCAGGGATAACTATTCCTGTGCCCCGCAGCTCTCCTCTTGGCTGAAAGCTCAAGTTCAAATCCACCATGTTTCAAAACATTTGCAGGAAGGAAAAACTGCTCTCGCTTCCTTAATTATTCCAATCTCGGCCTGATCGACGGTTCAGTGCGTAAGACACGGTAAAAGGGATTCAGACAGGGGGGAGCATAAATATTTGATTTGTGTTTTTCTAAAACGTCCGCATGACACATCATCTCTGTTCCCTTTAAAACAATCTATTTCCATCTCCGGTACTGTCATTAGTGAAAATGCATGATCAACAATATTCTCTCCCTGACAGTCCAGTGTAAAGAGAGCTCTGCTCCCTTGTAAAAGCATGCAGTGACAATTTCTATCTTTTGTAAATGTGTTCTAATCAATACTTTGATCACCAGAGACAGCTGTATAATTAGAAATCTAAATAAAGCATTGATTTCATCACACTACGACAGTTTCAGCTTCAATTTTCTGTTTGATTGTTAGCGCAGGCATGACTTTCTTAGTTTTCTTTGTGCTGAAATGTAATTGTGTATATGTGTGTGTGTGTGTGTGTGTGTGTGTCTGTGTTACAGTGATGCCCGACAGTACCAATTTTCCCTACAGACGGTACGACCGCCTCCCTCCCATCAGCCAGTTTTCCATCGAGAGCGACTCGGACCTGTCGGAGACGGCGGAGCTCATAGAGGAGTACGAGGTGTTTGATCCATCCAGACCGCGACCCAAAGTCATCCTCGTCATCGGTAAAGAACCAGTGCACCCAACCAAAACACAATCATTAAAGCTCGAAACATCTGGGACCGTACCCAGCACGAGCGCGAGGAGGGTTTGAAGGCAAAAATGTTTCCTCATTAGCTGTTTTCGATTTGAAGCCGCTGACTGATGCTTTCCATGAGATAAGACGAGTCCGTAAAGATCAGTTTACGTATAATCAGACAAACACTCTAAGCAGTGTCTCTTTAATGCTTCTGGTAAAAGCTTTATCCATTTATATAAAAGGGTCAACAAATATACAAAGTTTATTTTAGCTTCGTCGTTGATCTAAAAATAAATGGCCTGGATGGGAACCTAGTCTCTTTGTGTGTGTGTGTGTGTGTCTGCACTAGCTGTGTGTTTTTCCTGGTATTTTCAAAAGTAGCCCCGCCTCTCTCTGTTGGTATCAGCAGGGTAGATCTCGTTGCATGTCGCTCACTGCAGACACTAACGCTCTGCTAATCTGATTTCCTTGATGGGCCTGCACCTTTTAAGCCCCGACCCTCTTTTTAGGCTTTTGCTCGAAAATGACATACCCAGACTAAAATGGGTAAGTCTCTGCAACCACGAGAGCTATTTGAATAATCTTGGAGTTAATAAACAAGTATAATGTTACATTTTGCTCGGATGTGTAAATATCAGTCTATGTGTTACTGGTTAAGAGTTAAGGAAGATGACACACAGTGTGGAATGTAAAGTTTTCAGGTCCGCCTAGAAAAAAAGCACTTTTAGCATGATTTTTTACCTTGAAATGATGCATTCGTAAGGTCTAAACTTCTCCCAAATCCTACCACAACATTTTAACATAATTTTTGCATTGTTTTACTTTAATAATGGGAAGCAGAACAAAGTTAGAGAGGATTTAGTACAGAAAAAATTCAGGCGAGGGGTCACATTTGGGCACATTTGGGCACATTTGGTGCATATGTACGATTTGAATTTTATCATGTATCAAACTATATATTTCACTTTTATATTACTTATGGTGACCAATACATCCAAATACATCAGTTTTTTTAATGAATTTAGATTTTTTTTTTAATGAATTATAAAAAAAGAAATAAAATAATTCAGATTTTATTTTTATTTTATTAGATATTTTTTTTAAATTCATAAAACAACCTATATTTTCCCTTTAAAATAAAACAAGCACACAAATTAACCATTATCAAACTGTAAAAACAAAGGTAAGCAGTATTTGCTGATTATAAAGCAATAAAGCGATTCATGTTGCTGTGCTCTTTGGCTCATATCTACCTGGTTCTTTGGTATCGAAGGATTTTGAAGGCATGTGTGGAATCGGTGTGGACTTGTCTTGCTTCTGGACATCAGGTTTTTTCTGATAGCACCAAGCTAAGGGTTGCTGGTTCTGGAAACATCCTGATTTGGGGCTTTTTTTGTTTTTGTTTTATACCTTTATGATTATCTTTCTTTCTGTTTTATGTTTTTTTTTTAAATTGCTGACTCATTCTTGTAGCAAAGGCTTTGGTGTTTAATTTGATTTATAACATCAATATATTTTCTTGCGATTTATATTTTGTATTTGGAAAAAATACGAAAAGCACCCATATATGGGTGCCATGATTTTTAAAAGTTATCAGCAGGCTAGATCTTGTTGCGTGTCACTCATTGAAGACACTAACGCTCTGCTAATCTGATTTCCTTGATGGGCCTGCATTAACCCGTCAAATAGATACATTGATCTTATGAATTAAGCCCAGCAACTGCACAATAAGAGTAATGACACTGATGGAGCTGGACCGGAAAAAAAAAAAAAAAAGGCTGCTTTTCATAAACCCTCTTTAAAATAGTTTATTTAAGCAATAAAGACACTTCAATGTGTGTTAAAAGCTCTTGAAAACCTCCCGACGGCCCTTCTGCTGCGTTATGTTTCGATGTTTAGTGTGTACCTGGGACATTCTCTCGCTAGCTATTTGTCCTCGCAGCACAAAGCCGGCTCCTATCTCGTCTTCGTGAGCACATTGTGCTTTGTTTTAAAGGGAAAACAGGATGGCAGCAGCTGTCAACTCTGTGGAGGATCGTGGCAAATGTTGAGTGTGTCAGGTTTGCCGAGAGAGAGGCGGACCGACAAAGACACGTGTGGCCAGGAAGAGGCTGGGTCGAACGTTATGAAATACTCAGATGTTAGACAAAAGTGCATATCTGCTGGATACATATTAGAGTGTGTCTCTGATCGTCCCACCACTTCTCCCTCTTGCAAAATGTTCACTTTATCTTTTCCAATACAAGAATGACAAGAATATATATTTTTTTAATTTATGAGCCTTTTTCATAAGACGTAATGATCAGAGAAGAATAAATCAGTTTGATTTAATATTATGTACAACGGCTCACAATGCTTACTGGAAAACTTTAAAGTAATACATTAACCCCAAAATGACCTTTTGTACATCAATTACTCACCCCGTGTCAATTGAATCCCGCAAGGACACTTTATTTTTCTCACATGCCTCCACTGTGTACAAAGAATCCAAAAACCAAAAAAAAGTAAAGTAAATAGGGGCCCAGTTGACCAAAAGAAAATCTACCGTTATATCAAGACATCTGTTTACAATCTCTCACACGACTCAAACTAATCCAAATCTCATTCATGTAGGCGCATGCTCACCACTTCCCAAACACACGCATCTTTCATGAAACCTGACAACACTTCATAAACCACGTAGACCGTCTCATGCTTACACAGGCCCGCTACATATCTGTGAAATCGGAAGTGTTTTAAATAGTAAAGTTTCAGCGAAGATGCATGCGTTTGGGAAGTGGTGAGCATGCGACTGGAAGAATGAGACTTCGATTATGACGCAAGGGTTGAGTTTGTAAACGGACGTTTTGACATTTATTCATTTCCCTTAAATCAACAAGACTTTTCGCCAATTTTGTATTCTTCATTCACTACTGAGGGCATGAGCGAAACACAAGGTTTTCATCAATATTTCAAGGTAACACAGGTTGAGTAATTGGTTTAGAAATGTTAATTAATTGGGTGAACTATATCTTTAAACTGAAATGAGCCATCGTTAACCTTATTAGCTGCACCTGTGCTCATCAAAAAGTCCATGATTAGAACTGTGAGATGAACCCAGACACTTTTTTTCCTTCTTTTTACACAATTAGGAGCATTACTTGTGATTCAGTTGAATGACACATTACAATAACTTCGCTGTCTAAGATGATGAACAATATTTATAGTGCCCTCACCGATTTATATTTTACATTCGGGTGCACACGCTTCTCCTCATTACTCCTCAACTATTTGTGTTTTATCTTACATTTTTGAAAGAATTATGATCATTTTACAGAAAATATCAGTTGCAATAAGATGTTAAGAAAGTGGCTAACATGGCATCTATTCATAATTATGTTTTTCCAAACTCTCCAGCTTCAAGCCGAGACTTGTTCCCTCCTGTTGTCGCTCCTCAGCACATCCTCCGTCATGTTGAAATATAGAGATAAAAAACAGGATTTGGTCGCGAATGTAGGAGGTTCACACATACCTGCTTCTCTCATCCACCCCCACATGCCCTTCTCCCTCGCAAAACACACACAAGCAGCAACACACAGTCCCACAGGGAGACACACATAGTCACAAATGTGCAAAGACAATCAGAGCCATGCACACACACACAACAAAACACACACATACACACACACACACACACACAAGGTCTCACATAGTCTGGGTTTCTCTCGTAAATACACACATGCACCCACGCTAACACACCCACACACGCACAATGTTTCGCACTCACACAGACACATTTCACACACACGACAAAATCTCTCCCAAAACATCAACAGCTCTCTCTCTCTCTCTCTCTCTCTCTCTCTGTCTCTCTCTCTCTCTCTCTCTCTCTCTCTCTGCCTAGGTGGCCCCGGCAGTGGCAAAGGAACACAGAGCCTGAAGATTGCCGAGCGCTATGGCTTCCAGTACATGTCCGTGGGCGAGCTGCTGAGGAAGAAGATGATCCACAACGCCACCAGCAACAGAAAGTGGAGCCTGATTGCTAAAATCATCACCAACGGAGAGCTGGCGCCGCAGGTAGCAGAGAAACACAGAGAGAGAGAGAGAGGGAGAGAGAGAGAGAGAGAGAGAGAGAGAGAGAGTGTGTGTGTGTGTGTAAAACAGGGATCATATGAGAGGAAGTGTGTGTCCAGTCACTAGTAGGTTGTTATCACAGTGTGCATGTAAGAAGGGACTAATTAGCAGCATCCATATCACACGCGCGCTGCAGAGAGGGATGCTTCTGTCTTATTAGCATTCTTGTTTTCAAGATAATGACTCTGAAAATGAGCACAGACCCCCTGTGGTCGTTTGTGCATTATTCAATAAAACACTGTATACAAAACATACATGATTTATTTACACTTCCCAGAGCAATGTTTGTATGGATTTAAGATGATGAGGTTGATTTTTCATATTTAAGAAAAAACAACATATTTTTTTTGCTAAAGGATTTCCTTTCATCCGCACAGCTATTGGTTTTTGGTAACTTTGGTATGAAAACGAAACCTGCCGGGGAGAATTTGACAGATTTTATTTCTCAAAGAAAGATTGTCAACACATGGTGATTCAGTTGGATTTATGACTCGTAATCTGAGGTTAAATGTTAGGGATTCTTTAAGTGGGTTGTATAAGATACTTATCCGTACTCAGTTGAGGAACAGAGCACGTGAGAATGGAGTGAATGGAGGTAGCAGTAAAACTATTTTTAGTTTTTTGCCCACATTGATTTGCTCGCCTCAGGCTGCTCTTACTAGTGTTTTCCAGGGTTTTCAGTTGTATCTCAAGTCCTCCCTCAGTGAATGGAGCTCAGGTGTTGTCAGGACAGTCTTTGGTCCTGAATGAGAAGACCAACTGTGAGCACATGACAATTCCATGCAAAGGTTACGTGATGAAAGCGTCTAACATACATTTGCTGAAGAATGCTGTGGGATATAGAGAAAAAGCTGAAGATCAATTGATTTGATATTATTTTAAGACCAAACTACAAGTTTTAAATAGATAAGGAATGCAATGTTTTGGTTGGAGGTGCATTAAATTCACCATGAACAATAGTTTTGTAAATATTTACACATAACACGTGAGATAACTTTGACAAAAGATGAAGGTGAAATATTTGCTGTGCTGGATCTGATGTGACGGATGGCATAACAAGTTTCAGATCCCTAAAACTTCATTTTTTGCACCCCATTCAATAAACCGACCACATGAAATCATTATGATAACAAACTCTAGCAGTAGAGCACTTTTCCAGTGTCATTTAGTCATAAATTGCGTCACAGGACAACAGATGAGAAACGACATGTGACGAAGGGAAGCGGTCCAATCAGACTTCAGCAGACTTGTTACAAGTGTATACGGGCACACAAACGTTCAAATGTTTGCTGCAGCCAGCACATGGAAGATACAAATTCAGTCTAAAACTTAAAAATAAAAAAATTGTAGAGATTATTTAAAGTACACATGATGCAAAACCACCTCCTTAGTCCCATATGTCACGAGTCCATCACGCAAACCTCTAAGAAACGTATCATTTGTGACATACTTGATCCATTACTCTACACAGGTCAATGGTCAATGCATGACAACAACGTTACATGTTATATAACACTAAACACTGTACTGAATGAAAAAGAGGCTTTAAAAGGATTTTACTTTGAATGTGACTATGACATCGCGTTTAACCTATGAGCTTAAAGGCATCTCTCAAGATTGTATCTCATATATGAAGAGATTTAAGAGAAGTGATTCTGGTTGACTGGGTACATTTTGATTAACATAATGAAAACAGCTGAGGGGGACGGGGGCGAGGGTATGGAGGGGGGGGGGGGGGTCTTCATCCATGACGTGTTGGTGATGCAGCAAGGTACGAGGCTGTAACAGGAACACCAAGCGCTCATCCGCTTCGTGACTGCCAGTCCTGTGCTCGCATCTTCTTGTGAATTATGTTTAATAACTGCCCACCTCATCATTTATCATCCTTTCCTTGCGTGGCTGGCACAACCTTGCATCTACCATCTGGCTGTTCACCAGATGTCACTCCAGCAACCAGTGAGATAAACAGCAAAGTAGGCCAAGCTGAAGTCATATTAGATATGATGAAGTGACTTGTATGTCTGTTGGGCATTTCATTTCCTGCTATGGATAGTTTAGCAGAGCAGAGCGTGGTTTCATAATGATTTTGTATGTAGTGATGAGAGGAAAAGGCCCAAAACTCCAATGTATGAGTGTTTAAAAGCTTTAAGCTGGAGCCTTGATGCCAGAGTTGCGATTGTAAACATTGTTTTATGATGTGTTAAGTGACATATTACTGATTCACAGCTTGCTGTTTTAGTGTATTTTACAAAAATTGTAGTCTCCTCCCTCTATACCATATGACCCAAAAGGATCTTGCAGTTGAAGTGGATGAGCGATTGTATAACAACACAAAGCTACTGCTCTGTGTCAATATGTCAGTCAATAGTAGGTTCAAGCAAGAAACCTGGATTTGTACTTTCAGAATTATGTTCATGAGAAGATACCAAAGAAATAGTTTGACATTCCCGAAGAGTTAGACAGAAAGATTAATATTCTCTGTCTGTTAAATCTGAGCCAAGCTAGCTGCTTCCTTCTGTTTATTGTCTTCATGGGCAGCTCACCGGCTGCTGGCTTCATATTAAGTATACAAGAACCAGAGTGGTGTCAATTTGAGGCAAGAAATTATTCCTTTAAAGATTGAACTTTTGCTGATTTGAAGTCAGCTCTTGAAGGAGATTTTGAAGGGCTTTCATTTTGTTACGTCAGAATGTCTCGATTGTCTCTGAGGGACATCTTGAGGTAGTCTACCATTAATGTGCAATGGAATTAGTTTGTAACTATAGCTCATTTCATTTGAAATCTAATCTGAAATTAGAGGTAAATAGGTTAATGAAATGTAATTTGAAGTCAGCTCTTGAAGGAGATGTTGAAGGGCTTCAGAATGTCTTGATTGTCTCTGAGTGACATCGTGAAGTAGTCTACTATTAATATGAAGTGGATATTTTTATAATTTATAGATTTCTTTCTGTGAGTAGACTGTAAAAAGCTTTGCTCAGCTATGCAGTCTGTGCCGCAAATGGTTCGAAATCCATTAAACCCACGGAAATACATCACTGACTCTCTGCCAACTGCCACATCGACTTGAAATTCTTCCTGTTTGTCTGTAACTCGGTGCAAGGTCATGTGAGTCAGTATTTATCTGCTCTTGTTCCCTCAGAAATCCCACAAGTCTCAACACAAAAGCACTTTGGATGTTTGTCTGGCCGCAAATGAATGATGATTAGTACCTAAATATCATCAGCTAACGACCCACTTATACCCTTTCAAATGACAATTGTTAGATTTGAGCATTTGCCGAGGATTCTTTGTCTACTTGTTTCTGTTTTTGAAAGGGTGAAGCACAGTGAATTAAACGCTGTAAGCCACTTCCAAACTACTTTCTACATGCATGTCGTGTAATATGCTAAACCTATTGCGACAGCACCGGTTAGTGTACCTGAACATGAAGTTAATGTCCTTTAACATTTTCCAACAACAGGAAATAATATAGGATGTGCAAAAGTGGACAGAAATCAAACTGAAATTTCGGGAAAACCATTCAACTTTGAGGTAAAACATTTTTTCAGATCTGTTAGCTATTATTTTTCTTTTGCTGTCTCTCTACCCGCAGCAATTAGTTTTAATCTGTCGCTGTTAGCTTCTGCATGTCCTTTGTGCTTTGCATCAAGAGCACTCTGAAAAATTATAATATTGGATATAATCAAACGTATCATTATTTCAAGCACCTCTTCAACTAGTAAATTTGAGTGCACTGTGTGGTGATTTTTACACTCAGCGGTGAATTTGCAGAAGGGTTGCGCAGCTTTTGCGGCCCCTAAATCTGCATCTGCAAAGGCTGAAATGCACCCAGAACTGTGCTGCCAGGCAAAGAGCATTCCTGTGCTGTTCGCTATGCTATTTACAGTGTGAAGATTATTCATACATGCCCCTTTCTTTTATGTTTGTGAAAACTGATTGGATTACGATGCAAATTTTTCCCACAAAGTTTTGCAGCTGAGGGCTTAATTATTCATGTGCCAAAGTATGAATGTTGTCTTTGAGCAAACGACACAGAAGGCAGAATGATGCCAGGTGGAATATTATTCAAACAAAAAAGTTTCTTCAGATCATTTCAAACCCCAGTCTGCTGGTGCTGATGGTGTTTTGAAACGCATACCTTAAGAATGAAGAAGTAGATGGCACGCTTTGAAGTGAATGGCAAAAGGAATATCCTTCAATGGTTCCATCATGACTGCAAAGTCTTGGCGTGTTATAGATGTGCTTCAGTTACAACCAACTTCCTGAAGATGATCTTTGTGAATTTGAACGTTTTTGAGGCTCATTTGCATAGCATGGGGACCATATTGGACCAAATGTATTGAAATTACATCATTTAAATATGCGGAAATAGCACAGGAGAGATGCTATTTGATTGTCAGCTAATGAGTGCATTTAATTCATTTAATTGCGTTGAGGATTACTTTCTTTTAGTCTTGTTTGTGCAGGTTTAATGACCGCATGAGCCGGGTAATCCCTGTATCAATTCACAAAACAATCACTACTTTGTGCACAAAAAGTGTGTAAAAAAAAGTGTATCGTCTCACAATTCTGAGACTGCAGCGGTTTAAGGACGATAAATCATGAATGTCAAAATAAACAATGTAGAGTTTGAGGAACCGGCATTGGATATAAAGAGCAGATAGAAATGCTGCGATTGCATTGGAAAATTGTTGTGCGATTCTCCATATATATTGTATTTGTCCCGACCATAAACAGGAAATTAATACATTACCTACAGGGTGTTTATTATAGAGGGAGAAACATTTCCGATGCAGCGTTGCTGATGATTCTGTCCAGCTGCTGTATGTTGGCTGGTATAGCGCTGGAAATAGATCGTCTCTTTGGTGGACAGAGATGATGGTTTGGCCAGCAATCCTGTGAGCGCTCAGACCATGCAGCCATGCAGTGGATCAGAGGCTTTTCTCAGATTAGCTTTTCTCATTTTACCTTACACTACATTAATCTGTTCGCTGGAATCTAGAAGAGCTTTAATCTCGGCGTAGTCTGTCGGGCTGCTGCTTTTATTCTGTGTGTGGAGGGAATTTAAACGTCTGTGTTGCTCAGCGTTGGCTATGGGAGTTATTTTTAGATCTAAACGTTGCTCGTGTATCTCTGCCATATCGTATGATGCATTTAGCTCGGGGAAATACATTCGAACATGTTGACCTCCAGCCACGAGGAAGTAATTGATGCTAAACGATGCTGGCACTCTCTGACCTCAGGTGCAATCAAGACTGTTTTTCTGCCGCATTCAGATATATTAAAGTACAATTGGATAAACAAATGAAATACAATGTGGAATTCTCCAATGTGCTGTCATAGTTTTCCAGTCACCTTCTCTATGACTCTAAATCAGCTATCATTATTTATTTTCAAGGGCTTTTCGCTCCTCTACAACGTTGATGAATCTGTGAATGGCGAAAATGAACTCATCTTCTTCTCCTTCATGCTCCTGCTGGAGAAGCTAATTATAATTACAGCTATAAACACATTTGCTTTGTAATTTGTGGCTGAAATGTCCTGTGACAGCCAGTTGCTCACTCGGAGAACTGTCCACATACTTAAGCATTTAAATTGAGATAAAGTAAAGGGAAATGTCAGTTCAAAAAACAGAATGTCCGTCAATGATTATTTGTATTGTTCAAAAAATCCAATTAGTTGTCTCGTTTATTGCTTTTTGATATTTACACGTACATATGAATCCTGTTGCTTTTGCTGTTTTCCAGGAGACAACAATAACTGAGATAAAGCAGAAGATCATGAAGATCCCAGATGCCAACGGCATCGTCATAGACGGGTTCCCTCGAGACGTGGGACAGGCCTTGTCCTTTGAAGACCAGGTGAGTTCAGAGGATTACCCCTTCAGGCCTTTTCATACCGCCAAATTCAGATTAAAAAGCGCACCTGTTTGCAAATCCTCTTTACCAGCTTTTACTAAATAGAAAATAAAAAGCCGTATTTAATCATGAACAAGCCGCGGCGGTGTATAAGCCGCTGTTGAGATTAGCGGTACCTGACAAAACTCTGGAAATGACCACCGGAAACGAACGCAACAACAAAGCAACACAAAAAATAAGCCTGTTGAGGACAGCCCCCCCCCCCCCATCCCGGTCGGTCGATAGTGTGGCCAGGAGCAGAGAGGGCACGGCAAGCACTTAGTCCCCGGCCGCTGGAAGCACCGTCGCCCCGAGCCTCTCCAAGCCGACCTAGAGCGGTTCACGGCGCATCGCAGCCGAGGAAACGCGCCTGACAAGGGCCAGCGCAGCAAGGGGCGAAGTCCCGCGAGGAGAACCTCTGGCCCTTCCGCACCGAGCGGCCGTCCCCGTCCCACCGAGTTGAATCCACCGAGCAGATTGCGCGGGTCCCACCCGTTTACCTCTCAGCGGTTTCACGCCCTCTTGACCTCTTGGGAAGCGCGATGGTGGAAATATCAGCTCGACAGATGAAGCAGGGTCTGAATGTTTGGTGTGCGTAACGTGAATAGTTAACACTTTTACAGTGAGATCAGTGAAGGGGGCTTGTGTGTATTTCGCGTGAATTGTGGAGCAGCTGGCTTCCGCATGTTGCGCAGACAATGTGCAACAACAGGAGAGCTCGCTGAAAGCAAACTGCAAGACCACCGCCGTGTGCCGAGTACAGAAAACCTCTCCAGTTCATCCGAGAGTGAAACTAAGTCGCTCAGGAAAGAAATACTTGGGAATTAGATTTCTCACTCGACCATGAGACATTTAGCTATTTATCTCCCGTCACTATGGATATTTCAGTCTGTGATCAGCTGGAGCGCGTGATGTCTTTCTACTGGCATCCAGACCCGTTTCCAGTCCAACACGCACAATGAGCTATTCAGGTGGCCTCTGCCACGAACCAAATGTGGAAATGAGTTGGTCGCTCACCACAAAATGGTGCTGCTCTCCCTGACGGTTTTTTTTTTTTATCTCCAATAGCATGAGATCCAAGGACGGCGGCGGTCACACGGCCAGAGTTTGGTGTAATTGATATCATATTGATATTTTTTGCACAGCGCCTCAGGTTCACGTTCAGGGAATTTAGCCCTTGTGGTGAGTTGGAAATATTGTATCAGTTTTATAAGTTCATCCGATAGGTTTGACTGTAAATTTAGATTGTAGATTTAGATTGTATGTAGTCTCTCATAAATGTATAGACTTTATAGTTGTATATGTATATGTATGTATGTATGTATATATATATATATAGAGAGAGAGAGAGAGAGAGAAGAGAGAGAGAGAGAGGCGAGAGAGGAGATATATATATATATATATATATAGAGAGAGAGAGAGAGAGAGAGAGAGAGAGAGAGAGGCGAGAGAGGAGAGAGAGAGAGAGAGAGAGATATATACATATATATATATAGAGAGAGAGAGAGAGAGAGAGAGAGAGAGAGAGAGAGAGAGATATATATATATATATATATGCTGGATATTATTTGCTATAAATCAGTCAGGGTGTCTGCAGCGACATGTGGACTGTTTGATTTGATCGACAGTGTAATGTTTCCTGCCATCATTGATGTTCATTTCACGGTGTTCATGCTCACTCGGCCTCAAGCTAACCTGTTTTTAGCGGCTGCTCACTCATTCAACAGTGAAACATCCGTTTTCCAGTCCGCTGCCCAGTCGATGCCCGGCGATCCTGAAATGAACAGGTAGCGGCACTCTGCCCTTTGAGTGGCAGACGAGTTCACAGTCTGTTGTCAAACCTCTACTGACGTGTCCTCGAGCAAGCCTTGAAATACCTGGCAGCTGTCGACTCTGTTGATGTTTTGACCCGTTACCTGAGGATCAATAATGCATCACGTGCCAGTTTTGAAGGACATGGGGAAAAAAGTTCACCGAAGAGTCAGGTCATGTAAAAGTGCAACGCAGCATAACGTACACATGTCAAACAATGCTTCCGCCTCGATGGAGCCCCCGATTGGAAATGTACGTGGAAAAAAAAAGTAGCATCTCTGCAGAAAAGGTTTTAATGATCATGATTTATTCATTTGAGTTGAGGTGTATTAAGTCAGATATTCTTCCACTGCAGGCGTGATGGAGATTAGCATTAACGCTCTTTAAATTCTGCAATTAAATGCCGTTTCCTTTGTGCATATTTATTTACTCCTGCAGCAAGGTTTGCGTAAATGAGGTTCCCTTCAATCCAGTAGGTGTTGTGGGTCCATCTTTTTCTTAACAGACTGCTAAAATGTTATTAATGTGGGTCAGAGATAAAAGCCTCAGTGTGCCATTATTACCAAAAAGCTGCTGGAGAGGAATTGAAGGAAACTTAAAAGGGACCTATAATTTGGAGGGTTTAAAACTGTCATCTATTACCGTGTACATTACGTTTACCTCCTGTAATCTTCCATTTCTTTACTTTCATTTCCCTAAGATAACAACTTCCTCCACATTTGTGTATGTTTGCGTAAGAAAGAGTCTTCTCGTCTGAATCCTCCTGGCATGCGTGATGTATTGCACGGCAGAGTGACACAGACATCGGGTCCGGTTCCTTCGGCTCATAACACTAACCACTGTGGACGGCTCACACTCTCCTGTGTCTTTGTTATAGGCTCTCGTCTCTCCATTAATTGTTATTTTCCCTCCCCCTTTTTGTAAAGAGGCCAAGTCTCGGCGTAATGAGATTTTGTAATGTGGTCCAGCTCGTCTGACAGCAGACTCTTCTGAGTGCATATTCTGTCTGAAAGCTGCACGAGGAACCCAGGCAAAGAAACAAAATGATATGGGAGGCTGGCTCACAGACAAAGCATTGGGTTTTTTTTTAACAGACAATACGCACACAATCACACACCCAACTTCTCATTGATAGAAGTCACAATCGAGCCATGACTATGGTTATTATCAGAGACTCGGGCAGATCAGATGTGACTACCTTCTCTTCTGCATCTCCACATCAGCCGAAGCCGTAAATCGAAAACAAACAGACGGTTAGTGACTAACTCGCTATTTTCACATTCAAGGAGCCTGGAAGTCTCGTAATTCAAATGTAGCTTGATCTCTCAACCTCATGATTTGATCATTTACATTTTGTCAAATAGACAACCACAGAAATTCAATTCAGCTGAAAAGATTTTTCTTCCGATTATTTTTTATTTACTTTTAATTTTATTTTAATTGTTGCACGACAGGATTGCTAAACGGGTTGACGACAGGTTTTAAACGGGCTCGGGGGTTCGATAAGGGCCAGAGGAAGTTCACTGGAGATGAAATCACGTCGATAACATACGTGTACAGTTGTGTTTATAACCGTGTCCCGGCAACCGCTTAAGAAAAGGCTCGTGCTGTTGTTGGTGATTGGACGCGAGAGACCGCTTAGCCGTTAACGCACATATACAGAAGCCCTGGGATTTACAAGTGAATTAGGTGACAACTGGTTATTAAAGGAGCTTTTGTGCAGCTCAGGAGCGAAGAGAGAAAATAACAGTGTGCTATGACCAATCAGACGCTGAGTACTTGTGTCGAGTTCATTGTGAGAGCGCAGTGAGTGAAACCCTGTTTCTTACTTTACTTTAAATGTGTCAGGTTGATTGCGGAGGCTGGACGGTCAGACATGGTTCTCTTACTGTCCAGCCTCAGTCCAGATGATGTTGAGTTCCTAAAAAAAATGTTCATTCATTTATCTAAGTGGATATCATCCTTTTTGTCCCCTGGAATCACTTATTAGCTGCAGACGCCACTCAGCACTACTTTCTCAAAAGTACTCGACGATGTTTTTCATTTTCCTCAAAAGTTGCTTTTTTAAGTAAAGATACATATATTTTATGAAATGACTCTTCACAATTGCTTCATGTAGACGTAATGGGACTTCAAGAATATTTGCAGAGACCATCAGAGGGTTCAATCTGATTGAGTTATTCATCGACTTTCTAAATTCATCCGAAACACACGTGCTGTTACTTGAGGCATCGTGTAATTCCTGTTCTAGAAGGTTCAGTGCTTGTTTTTGCATCCTATATTTACCAGCACTCTGAGTGGTCCTCTGGGGACCCGCGGCATATATTTTCATTAGTCTCCCCTCGCCCCATACTGCTACTTTGCCCTTTACCACATCACAGTAGCCATTTATGAGCCTCTCCTGTGGGACGCCACATCCGCCCAGTGAGACCAACTAACCCTCCGTTCTTCCCTTCAGGCTTTTTAGATCAACTTCTATCGACTACAAAGGCATCAGTCTGTCTATTCATCCCTGTGAATTTACCTGTGTGTGTGTGTGTCTAAATCCACACAACACACACACACACACACATACACACACATCTGTCAATTTTGGCAATGAATCAATCATACTCTTAGTTTGTTATCACGGAAAATTGTCAAACATGCTTTGGTGCCTGCCACTCAAATATAAGGCTTTGTTCTATATCATTGTATTTTAAATATATTTGGAGTTTTGAGGAAAAAATTTGAGGAAAAAATCAAGACAGTAAGTGAAAATGAAAATAGTATTACAATGCCAATCGGCTTAAGTTTGCAGGTTGTAGCTGTCAAGCTGTCAACTTGTCTTTTGCTTGCTGATCCATCATGATGGCTTCAACAAAGAGGCCAAAACGGAGCAGCAGCTACTTTGCTTTGGATGTTTAGTTACATTCCTCTCAGAGAGAAGTGAACATTTTGCTTTAAGAAGAATTACTATACTGCACATTCCAGATGCACTCGGCTTAATATACCCGCTCCTGTGAGGCTGACATTTCTGGAGGCATACAAAGGGAAGTTGCAAAGACAGTAATGTCATATACTTCTAATTTTAGCGAGCTTACAAAGCTCTCCTGCTTTGTAAGAAAGAAAAGAAAGGTTTTCAACACTTTTATGTTCAGGAAAGTTGCACCGAGATACTTATCCACTAAGAATGAACATGAAAAGTGTAAAAAAACAACAACTGACATTTACACAAATCTGTGAAGGCTACAGTTGTATATAAAGTTATTATCAAGATCCATCTTTTGTTAACGTCACAGGCGACGGCCTTGTTGGTCAATTTGGCACAAAAGTCACTAAAATAACCTGAATAAAAGGATGGGTTAAAGAAAGTCTTTGACTGTAAATGCTGCTGTTGCTGCCCGACTGCCGGTCGAGAAAGTTATAAAGATGTGCTTCTGAAGTATCCAATGAGTTATTTCCCAGAAAGCCAACCTGCAACTAATTTCATATCCAAATGATGGCTTAAGCCCCTTTAAACAAAAAAGGCAAACAGTTGAAAAATGTCACATCTTTGGGGTTTTTGATTGTTGGTAGGACGCTCGACGACATCTTGAGTTTCAGGCAATTGTGACGGACGGCTTTCCCAATGTCAAACAACTCACTGGGAAAACATTCTGTGGATTAATCATTACAAATAATGCTCATGTACTTTAATTCTGTTTGAAGATTGAGATCAATGCCGTTCAAACCTCCTTGATACAAAAGGAACGTCTGTCGGGGTTTTTTCCGAATCTGAATCCGGGGTTCTTTGGACAGAAGGTGGATAATATTCGAGACAAATTGCAAAGCCCCTTGAGGCCCCTTGTGAAATTGGGCCATGTAAATAAAATTGACTAGACTTGGATGGCGGAGAGAGAGGAAACAACCCCAGAACGCTCCGGTTTATGGAGACAGATGGAGACAACTGATGTTCAGCAGCAGCGCAGAACAAAAGGCAAACAGCAGTTTGTACTGACGCCAGGAATCATCTGTTTCTTAGTCAACAGCAGATTTAACAGGATCAATTTCAGGAAATAGTCCATCAAGATGAACTAAAGCTGGAGCAGATGGAATAAGATAGTTTCTCTTATGTTATACAGGTCTTGTTCGCCAAACCAAACACAAAACTTTGGACAAATATCTATACATAGTGGTTACGATCGGACATTATACACTATAGTAAATTCATGTAAATTCGTTAAACACTAAAAAAGGTATATCTATATTTTGTGAGTGACAGGATCGGCATCATCTAGCTTGCATTTCACTTCACAAGAAGGGTATTAGCTGTTGTGCACAACAGCTAATACCCGCGTGTGTGTGTGTGTGTGTGTGTGTGTGTGTGTGTGTGTGTGTGTGTGTGTGAGCTAATACCACACGCTTCCTGGCCTTTAAGCAAGAGAGATAGCGTCAGTGACAGAACTGCCGGCATTAGAACTGTTTCTGAAAATAGATGCTGTTATTTGATGCGATGATTATACATTTCAGCAGACATTTTAATGATGATGAATCTAACAATTCTTTCTTGTTACAAAACATTAGCCGGCATCCGACGGCCGCACCACATCAACAGCACTACCGGAGAAAAATGGAAACGAGAAACTTGGGTTTGCGCTGTCGCCGAGTGGTGTGAGCTTCTATAAACAACCACATGTGCAGATTGGATGCAGACTTTGGAGTGTTCATCGGGAGCATTTCTTCTGATAAAGCAGGAACACAAACAGCAGAGAATGAATCGTTGCAAGGAAGGAGCAGAGTCAGATTGCATATCCGAGTCTGCGCAACAATCTCTCAAAGGACCACTTCTTAAATACACATCATGACTCACTAACAGAAACCCTCACGACGTCTTCGGCCTAACCGTGAACCTTCCTCCGCCTCCCACTCCCCCCCCACCTCCCGGTCGTGGTTTGCAAGAAATGTTTATATGATAACAAAGGAACTGCTCGTTCTTTTCAGACAGAAACATACAGATTGCCCAGTGTTATTGCTATCAGGAGACATGCTGAGTTTGTGTGTAAGATTAAACAGAGACAGTAAGATGAGAAGTCCGAATATAACCATGAAACAGTAACCGATTAAGAGTGAATATGTTTTTCTTCCAGCAGTATGCTTCATAGAGTGAAGTTACCAGAGGTGGAGAGATGAGAGACGAGTGCTCAGGTTTAAGATGAGGAGAGCATTCCACACTCTTTCCTCTATAAAACAACTGGAGAGGTCAGAGCCATAGAAACTGAGTTATTTCCCTTTGATGCTGCTTTGCATTAGATAGATAACATCATCATTCACGGATCTTTAAATAGCCAACGCACACCTCAGCCTGTTGCCTCCACGTGCTCGTTAGTTACTCAGGAATGCTTTTGTGTTTTGGACTATGGAACAACAGAAGAGGCCAAGCGCATTGTTGTGTCACAAATTGAATCTCTATTTCTCAGTGCTTACTGTTATTGTCTGACCTTTCCCATTAAATTTGAATAGTTAGTGTGTATTTTCTTGCCATCATATCTTGGCAACAGGCCTGTCGTCGTTATTACAGAATCTCCCGATTGCAGTAATTTGAGCTGAATGAGATCACTTTGCCCAGAGCTCGTTTGTTACTGTTAGTTCATCCTCCCGAGGTTACAAGGAGATTGCAGTACATGCACTCCTTCTTTCAGAGGTTGTTGAGCCTCGTCATGTAAAACGCTTTCTCATGTCAGATTTGGTCAGCGCGTAATCGAGACTCATCAAGCCCAGAGGAAGGGCTGGTCGTCCTTCGTCCGAAAGATCGGTGGTGTTGCATGTGTTGCACGGTCAGTCCTGATGGGCCGACATGGTTAAGTGCAAAAAAAATAAACGTGCATATTATTTCCTGAGAAAATAAAGAAAAATCAATCAATATATGTATCAATCAATATATATATATATATATATATATATATATATATATATATATATATATATATATATATATATATATATATATTTACAATATACAATAAAATACAAAATGCTGTTTAAGAAAAGAAGATATCCAATCTCCTTAGACATGACTGAGAATGAAGTCATTTCTTTCTGGTGTGAATTGCATTTAGGACATTTTGACCTGAGCGCATTGAATTGAAAAATGAGACTGACCTTGAACTCAACCTCCAGTTTCTCCTTTTGTAGCTCTGCAGAGGGTCAGATCCTGACCGTCACGATGAATGAAGGTTTATCTGAGTGCTCAAGGTTTGGCTGTAATGTTTCACACGTCGTCCTCTCGCTCGGCAGATCTGCACTCCCGATCTGGTGGTGTTTCTGGCCTGCACCAACCACCGTTTGAAGGAGAGGCTGCAGAAGCGAGCTGAGCAGCAGGGACGGCCGGACGACAACCCCAAAGCCATCGACCGCCGGCTGACCAACTTCAAGCAAAACACCATTCCTCTGGTCAAATATTTCCAAGAGAGGGGCCTTATCGTCACGGTAAGTTGTGTGGGATAGTGTGCATGTCTGCGTTTAAAGAGGACATACGATATGCATTTGATTTATATAGAATTAGTGTTGGAGGCGGCGCTCCATTCTTTCCTATGAATGTTGCTCAGTAGCATATAACGCAAGAAAAGATCCTACTTTAGAGTATAAAGGATCTTCCCTACCTCGATGATGTAAAAATGAAAGTGAAAATCCACTTCATAACTTTGGGCCTCTGCATTGACACAAACTGAATATTTTATTGCAGAAATGTATTGTTCCTCTTGTCTAATATCTTTTCCAATTAGTTTTCAAAGATTTGCTATACTCTGCTCATTGTGTTGTGGTTCGACTCGGCCTTTCCCTTTGTCCTGTTTCATTGTAGTTCACGAATCACACGTGTTAATAAGCGTTTTAGGTTTTTGACAACATAATTGACAATGCAGTTTTGTTGCATTATGTGGTGTAAATGCTCAGTTACGGGTTTCATTTATAGACGGTTGAGAAGATAAACATGTTTGTTCTGTGCCGTACTTTTATTTGTAGATTATGGTCAACTGACATGTTCAGACATAACAAAAACCTCAGCACCGAGCTGTAAATCATCTTTTGACTTATAAATAACAGAAATAACATGCTCTTAAAACAAACCAAGATCTCTTATAAAGTCCCTGTGCAATATGGTGTGTTGTTTTTGTAACACCTTGAGCAATTTCACCTCCCGTTGCCGGTGAATGAAAGAAATCTGCAGTACTCTTGAGTGAACTTATTAATGGCTTGTCCCTCTTGTAAATAGCTGTTGCTCCTCTCTTTGAGGTGCTGCAGCATCAATACAGACGTTCAACAAGACTCCTACTACTTACTTGTAGTACTACTTAAGTACAACTTACTTGAAATCATCATTGCAATCACGCAATCATCAGAAAACAAAGCTCGGCTCAAACTGAAGTGCTCTTAAAAACAAGTTCATGACAAATTATGTTTGCACTGAACACATGGGTAGTTCTTGAGAGGAATCACAAGAGCTGTGTTTCCACCATGTTTGTAGAAGAACTGTGTCTTGTCCTTAAGCTCTCGTGCTTCTGAACAAGACGTTGTTGTGTTAACGGAGCCTTGAAATGTTCTTGTGGTTCTTGTATCTAAGTGTCCCAGTTTAGTCTTTCTGATACAAGTTAAAACCAACAAAAAAAAAGCAGGCAGAAGAGACAGAACTGACTATCCACAAATGAAACTGGTATGGTCAGATTTATTTTTCAATAGTCTGCCTGTTTACCATCAGCACAAATTCCTCCTTGTGATTCCCAACATCTACATAAATGTCACAGAGACATCGAGCTGCTGATGGAAAATGGTTAAATGGCAAATGGACGGTTTGTGTCTCACGGAGCACTTTTCTAGTCTTCCGACCACTCCAAGTGCTTTAACACAACATGTCATTCACCCATTCACACACTGATGGCAGGAGCTGCTGTGCAAGGTGTCACCTTCCATTAGGACTCCAACTAAGCACTCATGCCCATTCATACACAGCAACAATTTAAGGTTAAGTGTCTTGTACGAGGACACATTGACGTGGCCTAGCAAAACCGGGGATCAAACCACCGATCCTCGGATTGAAGGACGACCCCGCTCTACCACTGAGACATCTATATATATAAATATATATATATATATACCATTAATTGTATTCTTTTAGCATGTGTATGTGTTTTCAATAATCCCAAAGTTGTGATGTATCAAACGTATAAGTCTTCAAAATGGACGGTGAACCTATTCAACATAATATTTCTTCTTACGATATATAAATAAGGTGTATTGTGAATTGGGTCGCCACGGTTGTTCTTTTGGGCCCTCAGAAAAAAAGCTTCGTGAAACAAAGATCTAAACAGCAAGTGAAACAGCAAGTGTCCTCTAATGAACTAAAGCACAAATGTTGTAAACAGTACCTAGTCTGAGTACAAACACATATTTTAGAGCTAACATTACCGATAAGATGAGTTTCTGCTGCTCTTTAGTTATGACTCATCATCATTTCATTGTGAATGTCAGGTCTAATAAAGGAAGGCATACGTTATAAAGTAACAGTCGCTGTGACTCATTACTCAGCATCTTCAACGCTGATTTGTTGATTGTTGATACACACATCTACCAGTCTATTCATTCTCAACATTTCACTGAATTAATTTGTCCCATTTCTGTCATTGTGAGAAAGTTTTGGCAATTGCTTTTATTTTTTTTTTGAGCCGTAGACAAATTTGGCGATTTGTGATATTCACATTTTTGTGTAAAAAGGGCTGATGGTGTCCGAATGAAGGTCTGTTTATGTCATGTAGGATGACTCAACTTATCACACACACACACACACACGCGCACACACACACACACACACACACACACACACACACACACACACACACACACACACACACACACACACACACACACACACCTATGCAATGGAGCCTCACTGGAAATTGCAGCAAAGGAGAAATAATAGATTGTATAATTGAAGCCATCCTGTTATTCGAGGAAAAAGGACGAGTTCAGCTCCAGCTTCCTTCCTCACATGCTGCTCCAGATCACAAAGATATAAACAAACAAAAGACACCTCGCCTCATTCTATATGGAGCCGTATCTCTCTGGGGATAGTTACAAGATATGCTTTCATTATTGCTGGAATGTAAATAAGATACTGGCAATGTAGCTAATCGGCTAACGGCCTTATTTAAAAAAGAAGAAGATATCTTCTGCTTCGAAAATAAAACTGAATAACCTGAAATTAGTTTAATTTTGGTCATTTTATATCTTTTATATTCACTTCATTTTACATTTTGTCTGTCCTCTTCAGAAAGTGTCAACTTTGAGCTTCACGTAACATTAACATTACATGCATTGTTGTCGATGCATGAATTCATTTGACCGCCAAGTGCACCAAAAAGCTTACTTTGCCTTCTTTAATCTATTTGGTCTATTTATAGATGGTTGAGGGTGTTCACCTCACTTGAGATTTCAAAATTAGATCAAAATTATTGAAAAATTTGATCAAAATTATTGTGGAATATGAGCTTTTGTTTGGAAAATGATGACATAAACATACGCAGATGGGGACAGCTCTCTATCTACCTTCCTCTCAGTGAGTGCAAGAAAGCAAAAGTTGTCGCCCCCCCTCTGCTTTTGTACAGATGGAGTCGCAGGGCTTCAAGCTCAGCATCGTCCTATTTTTTAGGTTACCATGGAAACCCCCAGGAGGAAGCTGATTGTTGCTTGTGGGCAACCCTTATCTAACAGTTCATCTTTTACCTCCACTTCCACAGCTGACATTCCTTTCATGTGTCTGCGTAGTTTGTAGTAACCCTGCTGAGAATCACACACGTGTAGAGCAATTCTCTCCCGTCTGTATATTAGTTCTTCTGTACGCACAAGGTCGCCTTCACCCATGATGAAAGCGGAGGGACGGCAAAAAAAAAAGAGCCGTTTAGCGAGGAGGTGTAATCTGCTTCAATCGGCTTCCATCGCGCTCACAAACCACATTCTTCACGGTCAATCATCGAGTACTGTTTGCGGAAAGGAAGACAGCTGACCTCCGGATCGTCTAAAAGGCTCCGATTGACACAGAGGGGAGGCTAATTAATCAAGTGTCATTAAAGCGTCCGGTGGGAGTTGAATACAAAATGACCCCCAGTGTGTAGCTGGCGGCATCAGAGCTGGTTCCTCAGGTTTGATCTGATAATGGATCTCATGTCACGGCGGCTTCACGGCCCGAGCGTGTCCGTTCGTGTTGCCGATGTCGGCTTCGGGTCGTGACTTCTGCCTGCCTACGTCTCGCGTCTGTCGTTTCTCTTAAGCAGCAAGATATTAAAGGTTAAAACGCTCGGAAATAAATTGTGAATGAGAGTATCAAAGATGATTTTCTTTTTTCTCTCCCTTCAGTTGGATGCCGACAGAGACGAGGAGGAGGTCTTTTGTGACATCAGCATGACTTTGGACAACAAGCTGTTTTCCTCCATCGAGCCAGCAGCAGGTGAGATAAACATACAACTTATTTCATGAAACTGTGAGACTGAAAGATATGTTTTATGGTCAGATACCATTAATAACTACTAAATATTAACCTCTGTATGATTATCTTTGGCAATATTGCAAACTAATAAGGGTAATTATGGAAATGTTTTCCCTCGACTGGAAGTCAATGGATGTTTTGGATGGTCTCTGCTTAGATGCCTGAATTGAAGTCTATTTTCTAAATTATTAAAGGAGCCCTAACTATATTAGCTGCAACATTCAAGCAAAGGCATCACCATTTTAGTAATAATTTTAATATAAAAGTAAAAAGTACTTGTCTACCTGTCTGTTAAACCAAAGGCTTTGTCCAAAGATAACAAAGTCAGCCCACACCATAAAGTTAATTAATGAACACAAAACAAATGACCATAATTTATTGCTCGAGATCATCATCTTCATCCAGACATATGAAGCCAAAACAGGATCTTTCCCTAAACCTAACCAAGTCAGTTTGTTGCTTAAACCTAAGAGGATAAACTCACATTTGTCCCGTGTGCCTCTGCAACATAACCCGGAAGTTCTGCTTTCATTTTGGCTCTCTATCGCATATCTGTGTCCTTCCGGTCTGCGTTGGGGCTCTAATGACAGAGGTTGTAGCAAACTCTGCGGATTCTAAAGCCCTCGAAGAACAACTTGTGCTTTTGTGCTTTATAAATAAACTTGACTTGGCTCGTTCTTGTGCTTCTGTTGTGCCACACAGCTTGGGCACACTTGCACCACAGCAGGAAGCTGCGTAGGAACGGGAGGAATACATTATAAATTGGTTATTAGGTGACAACCAACCAATTTACCATCTATTCTAAAATGCCTTTGACACCAAAATAGTAACTTTGCGATGAAGGGAACCGCTTTGAGCCACGACAGATTCACTGAGGTTTGTGTGAGGAGCAGAACACACGAGACGACATATGGCACATCAAAATAGTTCAGAAGGGGGAAATCAGTTTAGATTCAGTGTTTGTCTGATCAGGAGAGCGGCGAGCAGCCAGAGTGAGCTGTTAGCAGGCAGGTGGGACAGTTTGTAAGTGGCATCATTAATACACATTTGTTCTGTTCTGACAAAGGCCGGGCACATAATGAGGCCGAGGCACGCACACATTCACAATCTTTGACATCAAAATTGTCACGTCCCATGTTACAGCCTGACATACTTGACAGCAGCCCACTTCATGGCAGGACACTAAAATATAGATATTGCCTATACACCACTCGAGTTGCACAAAACCTGCAAAATCTGCAAAAAAAAATCCAGATTCTAGGGAAACAAGAAACGAGAGAGTTCAAGCTCCGATTAAGAAGAAGAGAGATGCCAGTGAAAAGCCTGTGCTTTTACTTAATGTTTATTATTAATACATTACTGCTGTAGGAATGAAATAACCCATAATAGAAAAATGATCTTTTTCTCATTTTAAGGCATGTACAAGAGATCGAGAGAGCTGGTCATAAATCCACTTAAAGCAGTTATGTAGCTGCACTGAGACACATTTAAGAAGAGCGTGACATCTGTACATTTGTCAAGATGGTCTTCTGCATATATTTCCTATAATGGAGCCTCACAATAGCAGTTCCATCCCGACATAAAAAGAGTGGGGAGCAATTTTAAAGGTCTAGTTTTGCACCATGAAATGTGCAAAATCCACCTCAAGAGATGGGAGCCACATTAACCGTCTTCCTCTCAGAGTTCAGGTGAAAGAGCTTCAATTGGCTGATATCTAGAAGTATGAGGAAATATGAAAGAAAAAGTGAAATTTAGGAATAGATTGGCGGTAGTTGAGGCAAACTCTTATGAAGGGAAAGTGGCTGCTTCAAGCGCCACATTGTTCCCCAGCAGGGAGGAAACTCCCGCTCAGTCTGTAATTACGTGGACCAGACTGCAGCCTCGGCCACCCGACAACAGCAAAGATCTACACACTGTCACACTCTGACTTCGTGCTCTTTACGTTGGGAACTACAGAGAGGAAGCGGGACCGTTTTTCTCCTGTAAATCAGGTGCATTCAGATGCTTTTTTAACATAACGAATGTAAGAAATGCACAGCTGCCGTCTCTCTGGGATCTTCCTGAGCGTTTGAAGCTGCAGCCGCACAGACTCTCTAACCCAGTTCTCTGTGCAAAAGGAGCTCTGGCATGCAGGAAGAAAAAATCTGCCGGGGGGAAGAGTTATTCACGACCCAGTTCCACCTAAGAAGAGGATGGAGATGCTACGCTAAGAGTTTATCACAGCATCACACTCCACTGCGTTCTGACAACTTGAAGTTTTGGCACAGTTTAGGTTCAGGTGTTAATTGGGCCCAAAAAAAAAAAAAGTAGCCTTGATTTGCAGATATTTTATTTTCCTCAAAAATGCAGATGAGCAGCTGGATGTTTGTTGCACGCAGTGCTGTAGTGAGACTAAATTATCTCTAATGGTCATGACAGTTAACGGTGCATACTTTTAAAGGCTCTTTACCCGACATCCTGAGCATTAATATAGCAGCAAACATGTATTATAAAGATATAATGGAGCAATGCCCACGTGAGCTGAGAATGAAGTCACTCTTCCTCTGTGTGTTGTTTTCCATGCTTCTCTGTGCCTGGTTTACATAGCTGGGCCGGCCACGTGGGCTTTTAGTGCATGTGAGTGTTTCCCACTGGATAGATTACTCCACCGCTCTGTTATTGAGAGAAACTTGCAGGAGTACAATAGAACTGTTCAGAACCCAGCCCAGAGTCTTTTCCATTGAAAGTAGCTCAGCACTAGCTTCAAAAGTCGCTAAGTCTAGCAAGAAAGTTGTCAAGTCGGCAATACTGATAGCTCGCCCCTTCAGGCCTCCTTCCAAAGCCACCCCATCAAAATTATCATTATGAATGTAAACAACGAGCATGGCTATTGTTAGTACTCACAGATGTCAAGCTAGCAGCTTGTGGGACGTCCTGTGACGCACACAGGCAGGTAGTCCTTCTAATTACTTCATGTGTGTGTCAGAACAGTAGATTTATTCACTTAAGAGAATTTCAACACTGCTTTTTTTAGACAATTTTTAAAGAAGATTACAAAGAAACAAGTCATGAAGTGAATAAAGAGTGAACTTTTGATGAAGTTTGATGATGGTTCTGTTTGATCTGTCTTCAGGTCCCAGTGAGCTGGATCTCAGTCTACTGGGGGAAAGCAGCAGCCAGGCCGATGTTGCTTGCAAGTACGATGAGGTAAGATCCAATTCCAATTCTTGAATTTTTATTTTTTTTAAACGTCCGTTTTGGTAGCAATGCCTTACTTTGATAAAGACACTCTTTTTTCTTCTTCTTTTTTTTCATCACATGAAAATTTTTTCTGATAAAGTCGTGTTTAATGTTGTCCTGAAATACTGGAAGCAGCAATGCAAACATAATAACTTTTCTTAAACAAAATCTATTTAAAGAACCAATCTGATAAAAATATTTACTAGCAAACCATTGTTTTAAAAAAAAGCGGCATTTTTAAAATGTTAAAATGAGATAGTTCAGAGCACTCGAACTTTGTGTTTCATAAACATGCAGCCAAAAAAAACCTATTTCCCTTGTTTCCACATTTTCCGCTTTACCTCTTTCTTTGCTTTTTTATTTGCAAAATTATAAAATGGTCGATCTTTGTTTTCAAAAATGGCAAATGGTGAAACAATGAAGGCCGGTGATTCAGAGCGGTCCAACGATGGAGAATGTTGTTGTTGCGTAATTCTTGGCGAGGGTGCAGACGAGCATCATTCCTCCACACTGCAGTGAAACGTAACCCATGACCTCTGTCTCATTCCCCTTCCTCCGAGTGTCTGGAAACCAATTGCTCGGCTCTCTCTTCCTCTTTATCTTCAGCATCTCTCCGTTTCTCTTCTACTCAATTTTCGAACTCAAGGTTTTTTTCTTTCCCCGGGAGTGTTGCTGCCTGAGGTGCTTTATTGTCGATATCTCAGCCTTCTAACCAGCCATTGTTTTCCCAGAGCATATTCTCTTTCAGCCACACACCTGTTCCCATTCACACAGTGCATCGAATTCATCAATCTTGGGAGCTGCGCGTGATAACCGTTTCCTTATGGCTGCTCGGTTGTGTTTTGCTGGCAGTAATTCAGTGCTGGTTGAGTAAAAAGCCCCCTCTGCAATATTTACTATCACATTCTTAATCACCCTCTCTCACTACTTAATATGTTCTGTATATACTTATTGTTCTGTTCTTTATTAACACCGTGCACATACTTTCTCCACAGCATAGTTGGAGTTTATTGAAAAAGGACCATTTCAGGGGATCTATTATGAAATCTAATATACATAAGGATGTTGTCATTAGTGTATAATCAAATAAGAATATTTTTTCCGTTCCCTTTGAATGAGGCGTTTATATCTACATGCAGAGCAGGTCCTCGTCATGCTATGTTTCTGTGGCAGCCCATCATAGACAAACCAAACACTCTCCCTAAACGGAGCCTCTCTCTTTTAAACGTGACCTGAAGGACACCATAGTTCTCTGAAATGCTTGTGAAACTGCAGTAACTTAAGCTGCAGAGTAAAAGCACGGTTACTTCAGCCGTGCTTCAGAATCGTGTTGAAGAAAGTATGGATGATTCAGGTGTTACGCTGGCACTGAATGTGTCTGTCAATTATTTACCACTGTCACCGACTCATTATTCAATTATTCTCACTGTTATGTGGCATATCTAAAAGCCCTAATATCTAATATTTAATCACACTTAGCAGTGAGAGTAAATCTGTTTGTAAACTGGTGGAGGAGATTTAGTCACCACATATCAACACAGGATGAGAGAATGAAGGTGGCAACAAACACTGGGAAAAATACATTCTCTCCAAATTTAATTGACAAAGGAGTTTCTTGAAGCGTTATTTTCAGGAGAGGAGCCGTGCTGGTTCTGGAGCTTACCCTCGTATCACATGATCTGTCATGTGACAGGACATCTCGTCGGCTAAAAAGTTGAGACTGACCTTAAAACTTACAAAGAAGCAACATTTGTTGCCTTTAACCTTGATTTTATTTTCGGTATTGTGTATATTTTGGAGTTTGGATAGCTGTTCATTTTTGTAGTTGCACCTGTTGATATTTCATATTTGCACTTTTTCTTATAAACATTGGAGAGGACCAGGAGAGTGAAAATAAAAATCGGCCCTCCCTGTGCAGCACTTCCTGTGGCCACGCTCTTTCCTGTGAAGTGGAACGAAGGCGCCATCCAGCCTTGTCATCTCATATTTGTCGCCTCGGATGTGAGACAGAGAGGAATTTGCTACAGTGGCGATGTACAGAAAGACAGAGCGGCTATTTTAGTTCTCTGGAGTAAAATCTTATGGACATTTTCCTCCAATTATTTCTTGTTTTTCTCGGCCTACAATTCTTGATGAAAGAACATCTCCTTAGTCTCAGGTTTCTGAGTCCATTTGAAAGTGCAATTCAGTCGTGGAAAGTAACTAAGTACATTTTTACAGTGTTATATTATTACATATATATTATAACACTATCCAATATATGTAAGAGCATTTAATGTTGTAGTTAATGTGGAGCCAATTTTAGAAACGTTGTATACAACTAAGTAGATTATTTAATATATCTATCAAAAATATATACCAAAGATGTGGATCATGATGATGATGGCGACGAGCACTTATCTCTGGTGGTAATGGTTGCCTGTTGTGTACAATGCTTTGTGGATTACTGCCGTAAAAGTTGAGTTACAAGCCGCTACTACCTTTAGTGTGTTTCCCCGCCAGTTCCCCGCTGTAGCCAGCTAGCGCTGTTGTTAGCGCTCTGCTAGCTCCTCACTAGCTCCCTACTATCTCCTCGCTAGCTCTCTACTAGCTCCCTACTAGCTCCCCGACAACCACTGAAGCTAGCGGGACCAGCCCCGGCTGGACGCCCAACTCGAGTAGCGAGGACGCGGGCAGTAGCAGCAGTGCTAGCTTGCTAGCGCGGGGATACCCACCGAAGGTAGTAGCGGCTTGTACCCCAACTTTTACGGTAGATTATTGCATCAATTCCATGAAGTACATTTATTTTTAAAGCTAATTTAGTTCTCTGGGTTAGTCAAAAACGTCTGGTAATTTAATCTACAGTTCATCAATTTTTTTTTAAGGATGGAAACGTTGAACCGTCCACCACTTTGGCTGTGTGCCTGTGGCCAAGCTGACATATATCAACGCAAAAAACGTTGTCTTGCCAGCATTTGTTCAAGAGGTTTTTGGTGGTCTGTAAGAAGCACGACGGCATCACGGATCTGCTAACATAAACAGACTTTACGTTTTTAGATGTTGCTAAAGGAGCTTGTGTTCATGACCACGTGTCCATCACTCGTCATCAACAAACAGCGTCAGTTTCCCAGGAATTAAAAAATAGCGTCTTCTTTTACATAGGGTTCATGTGTGTGTGTCTGTGTGTGTGTCTGTGTGTGTTGTTTACATACATATTTTGTCTATATTACGTGTTTGAAGGGCGTGCTGTGCATGTGTTTCTCTCTCTCTCTGACTCATCAGACCAGTTGGTGTACCCACATGCCAAGCTGGCTGGTCGTTGGCACCCAGCACTCCCCCACACTGACGCCATTTATTTAACACTCACAGAGCTCTGCTTCACTTCGTTCTGTATCTCTGCTGTTATCTTCTCCTGAATGTAACGAGAGCTCCACTTGAGCTCTCTGCAAAAACAGCCACGTGTCTCAATCACATCATTATAAATCAGTTTTAGAACAACGGAGAGTGTTCACCGAATATAATTTGTCTAAAATTATTACATTTCACTGTTGAACAATTGGGCCATCACTATGGTTCAGGGTTGGTTGGATTTAGGCAGAAAAATGACTTGGTTTGTGTTTGGGAAACGTCAGGATTTGGGTTGCACTGACGACTTCGTTGAGGTTCGGGAAGCTCAGTTGTCGTGGTTACAGCGTTAGCTGTCGGTAAGAGACAGGAAACAGTCATTTGTCTCCAGCGTTAAAGTCTGATGTTTTATTGCCCCATCCATCTGCCCTCGACCATGTAACCAAGAATATATCAGATGAAGACAAAATGTCACAGTATTGTAGTTGTACAAACTATTTTACCTGTTTGCACCTGATACCATATTGTTTAATTGTTGCTCCATAGCTTGAATACATTATTTAGATGAATTAATTTGGAAACAGTGTAAGAACGAGAACAGCAAAATGTTTTTCTTTGGCAGACGCTCATCTCACACTACATTTACGGTGCACAATTAGATGTTTTTCACTCAAATGTTATGTCGGATGTTCAGTTTTCAAATATTTAATTTGCTGTTTGGTGAGAAGGGAAAAGAAAAAATGGTGGCGATTCTTTTTAATAACTGCTTGCCGGACAGACCCACCCAGAAGAGCCAATCGATCCTCATTCCAGTTTGTAGCAAGATTTTTTGTAAACGTGTTGCACAATTTCAATGGTTTTTACTGTCAACAAACAACAACCATCGTGCAGGTTTGTCTCATTTTTTTTCTCTAAAAAAAACACAAAGACGATATCTCTCTCTAAATATTTTTATTCCTACAACTTAGTGCTTGCATGACTGATCCGCTTCTGTTTGCCTTTTCAAAAGATCCATTAACATTTTAATTTTGAAGCCTCACTACCGTATTGGAATAGAAATGAGACAGCACTTAACTACAGAGGCCATGAGGGACATATTTGATACATTGTTCTCTCAGATTGTCCAAAATTAAATTACAAATCATTCATTCATGTTATCAAATCATTCATTCAATACAATTATTTGGTCTGTATTCAGTCATTCATGTCCTCAATTTGCTTAATGCATTCAAATTAATAGGGTTAAATTGTTGTTTTAACTTCATTAATCTTTGTCCCCCTGACACTCTCACTTTGGCTCTGATCAATTGAAGAAATAAAGTCTTATTTTAATTTTTAAATTCTTGGATACACTGCACTTTGTGATATGACTGTTAAACATCATGCTGTGTTTCACATCCCATAAACATTAATATATAATGGGATCACAGATTGCATGGTCATAACATCTTTCTGTTGTTACTGTTAACGTTCAAAGGGTCCCGTCAAGGCTCTGGAGCACTTAACGGCTGAAAGAACGTTAATGGGCCAATGAATAATTAGCAATTTTATTAATTAATAACAACATAAGGGAACAAATGATTCATTCTGAGGAATAAGTTAAAACTTCAAGGCAAGGGGTGAAACGTAAACGCTTTATTTATTTAAAGCAACACTCATTCATTCAGAGATCTCCTTTTACATCACCCACAGTCATTTGATTTATTATAAATATGTAATATGCATTTATATAAAGTCATTATATAGTGATTAAAACATAGTTATGAAGATGTATAGTATAGTTCTTTGAATAATTAGAGGGATCAGATTACTTAATAACTTAGATATGATTTTCCTCCCTTGAAAGCATTCCTCTGGCTTTGATTATCTTCTGGACTTCACGTCGATCAGCAGTGTCATCGTTCATCATCAGCATTATTAATGTCACGACGCAGGCTTTTGTATGTTTGTCTTTTTCTCGTGTCACCAGACCGCGGCATTGTATTAATACACACTTAAGTTATTCGCTGCCAGTGAGATTCAGATGGCCGAAGCTGAGGAGGATAACCATGGAAACCTGCGGCATTGAGTCTTCAGGGAGAAGTTTATTTTTGATAACGGTCTCAAATACCTCAAACGCTTGATGTGCGCCTGAACCCAGTGAATCATTACGTCCTCTTGAGATTCGACTCGTCCATGTGTTTGTGATCGTGATCGTGATCCAGGGAAAGAGGCTGCTGATGGTTTCAGTCCTCCGAGCATGTTTGCTCAGCACTTACTGTCTCAAATACTGTTTCATCTTTTTTTGTCTTTTCTCTCTTTCCTGTGATTTTTGCTTCAACCCGTTTCCTTGTCTTTTGTCTTTTGAACTGTTGAGGCCACAACAACAGTTTCAATGCACTCCACACCGGTCCGTGGTGTTGAGCTAGTCTTAGTTTTATTCTTAGATTATTCTCATGCAAATTAGACCGATTATTATAAACCCCAAAAGGCAAACTAAGAGCCTCGTTTCCATGGTAACACTTGGTGGCATCTGCTGATCAGTGGCATCAATTGACGACCAAAAAGAGGAAAAACGTGGCTCATGAATTGTAAATATATGTAGCGGTGGGACAAGAACATGGACTGTTAGGGGGTCCAATAGAGCTGTAATCCATTTGGTCATTGATTAATCTGCCAGTTATTTTCTAAAATAATCTTATCGTATTATTGGTTTTGTCTCTCTAATATCAGACAATAGCAGAACAGAGTTTCCTTAAGTTCACATCTTAAAATGTCTTCTTCTGCTAACTTTTACCGGTTAATGGAGTAACACAATAGTTGCCGATTCATGTATTTTTCTTTCAATTGGCTTATCGATTACATGACTAAGAGTTTCAGCTTTTGTGTCAACATACTTTTGTCTCAAGTGTTTAATCAAATACGCACCGAATGGTCGGCAAACGCACATTGATCGCACCACACATTGATGAAGAACCGAAATGAAGGTGCATTTGAAATGTAAAATTGTAACGCAAATGACTCTGTCTTCACAGGTCGAAGAGGAGGAAGATATTGGTTACGCTGAAGGGACCGCAGAAGGTGAGTTGATGAAATGACTGAAACCATTCAGAGTGAAAACACACTTCTGTGACCTGCAGTTGACCTCGCAACTCATCCCCAAAGCTTTAACCAGCAGCTACACATTCGTCTTCCTGTACTTTCTGTCATGAACAAGAAGCCGTTCAGCAGTTCAACACAGACACACAAAGACACACGCACACACACGCGCACAAACAGGAGGAGAAGTTCATTCTCCTTGTGCATCACAGTTACATGACACGCTTAGCATTTACTTCGATAAAAGTGTGTATCCAAAATGTTTGTGTATGTAATGTGGTAATTAATTCTTCAATTATGGCCCTAAATAAACGAGACTATCCTGGTTCAGGGAAGAGGTTTCAATTTCAAATTCATACGGAAGAGTAGAAGTAAGATGTCCAAATATCAATCGATTCATCATTTACAGAACAGTTTGGCTGTTAAAAGGGATATTTTAATTATTTTTGTGTGTATGTGCATCAGTGTGTGTGTGTGTGTGTGTGTGTGTGTGTGTAATCACTGATGTTCCGTCTTCTGATAGGTGATTGTACGGAGCAGAAGAAACCAAAGGTCATCTTCATGATGGGTACGTATACGTAGACATACACACACACCTCGGCTCTGGTGAAGCCGCCGACCTCGTTAGACAGAGCTGAGAGGCGCGCGCGCGCACACACACACACACACACACACACACACACACACACACACACATTAATACCCATCTTTCAAGTGAACTAAACTCAAACTGCTGTAGCTCAGATGAAAAAGCTGCGTTCACAGGTAATTAAAAAAGTTTCAATGCAAAAACTTGCATCGTACTAATGGTGTATTTATGATGGACTCATTCATCTTCTTCTGTTATTTTGAAGATGTGGTTTGAGATATGTATTACTGTTGGCAGGTTCGAGGGTCCCCTGTTTCCAAACAGCGAAACGTTTTTATTATTGTATCATTATACCAACATATTTATACATACAGACACACCGAAGTCATGCAACTTATAGTCATCTTCAGATAATAACACAAGTGCAGGATTTAAACTTCTGCACTTGTCTTGATTCTCTTTGGATGATATATAAATGAAAATGGTGCCACTAAGCTGAAACAAGGCTGTTTTTTTTAGGATTTACATTTAATGAATGGGAGGTTGCGCTGACAGGATTAGACAAGTAATTTATTTTTATTTTTTTTTAATTATCAATATGATGCATTGAAGCAGTGTGGCTTACTCTGCTAATTGAATACAAAACATGTAAGTGTGACTATAACTATATTTAAATTTAGTGATACCCATTTTACGCCGTCATTTTGACCATGTTTAGTTGTTTTCCTCTCTATAATGTAGTAAAATAAAAGTAAAATGTCGCACACAATTGAAATGCTCAAACAAAGTTCTGTTCCATTGCAAGAGATGAGTAAATATATTTATTTACTTCCACCCTTTGGGTGCAGAGTGGTGTTTTTTGTGATCAATTATTATTCTGCCACATTAAAGCTGTTTGGCTTCCTCTGATAATCAAAGACAGGACGAGAGGCAAAGGTTAATGAGGGATGTGGGACACACAAAGTCTCCATTACCCAACGTTCACTTTGCTACCACAGGAAAATACTCAAAATACTGTCATTAAAAAGAGGATTTAATCCATCCTCTCTTCCACACGGCTGTGCGTAGTTGTGTTTAAGCCCCTTTCCATGAAAACCAACACGACAAATCTCCAGTGATCTGGACTAACACCAGTTTGTCTGAATGTTGGAGAAACAGAGGTTGAGTTCGAGAAGGAGCTTTCCTTCAGCCGGAGCAGATAATTGGAGGAAAATGCCAACTGCATAATAACTGTCACCTCGACTTGCATGTGTCTCCTGTGCAGATTTTATACCATATAATGAAAGGTTGGCCACGTTGGCCAACATATTCATTTTTCATTCTGTTAGCAGCAAATAGTTATCATACTTTCAGTGTGTTTTAACAGAAAATGAGATTCACCAGAGCACGCTGGGATGTTCGACTGCTTTTTTGACCTGTTCCCACATCGTTTTCTACGTGAATGGACATTCGCGCTGAACAGTAAATGGAAATCTTATCACAATATGGCAGAATGTGACTGCGGCGTTCAAATCGCAGGAGGCACAATATTTGTTAAAGCGAGACACAACAGAGTTTTGCAGAAGGGTGTGTTCATGTATCATTTAAAGCCAGATGTGCATAATATTTCATTCCTCATTGAGTTTCTTCATGGCCGTTGACAGTATTTTTCTGATTTATGGACTGACTTCCAGCACATGTGACTTTAAAAAACAAACTTGTAATCTTTCAATAGATTAACATTGTTCATCCAAACATATTGATGAATGCAGCCTTAACAATACGTTTACACAGTGTTATAAATGTCAAGCTAATATCCGCTCGTCAACCCCTCGTCTCTGAAAGTCGCTCTTTTCCAAACCCGCTCTGCTGCTGATGCTGCAGCCTCGGGGGGGTTAGCTGTCAGACTCTGTGAAGACAAAGTGCTCAGAGTTACTTCATGCCATCTACCTGACCTGTGAAGTGTTGCTGAGGGCGAGTATCAGGCCGTCTTTAAGGAGTGAAGTTGTAATGTTGTTGGGGGCAACAACAAAAAAAAGATGTCACCAGGTCACAGGCTGTGAGTAGGATAAACACTCAAATCGGTGTTGAAAAGAAATAAACAAAGACTTTGTTGAACAGATGTTACACCAATATTGAAAATCTATAAAAGAAATGGCCTTAAATGAGGACGCTAACTGCTGGTGATTGCTGGATGAGTATCTTTTGCTGTCAGTTCTTGACAGTAGAGTCTGATTGTTGGGCGCAGTGCTTCAATCGACTCGAGGGATACAAGATTCTTTCTCCGTGCACAGCTGCTTCTAGCGGACTGTGTTCGCTGCTTTGCTAGCGGCGGGGAGTGAGGCGATGATGCCAACTGTCATTTGTGGTCTGATAAATTGTAGTACCGTACGTACTCCAGTGTAAAGAAACACACACAATGACAGCAGACAACAAACCGAGATGAGCTGGTCGACAACAGCGGGAGAGTTATATCCGCCGATCCAATGAAAAAGATGTCTTGATTATGAGCTCGTTCACATTTTTAAACTATATGTTCTTTTCTTTTTAAACGCTAGGAATCTTACGTTCTCAAAACCGCCTCCATTAAAAGTTTGAGAAGGTTTTACTTTACGTGGGTTTTTACATCCAAACCCTCCCCGACTGAAGGAACTGGTGGAAAAGTTGGAGCAGTGTTCTGCAGCGGTGCTTTAGAAAGAAAGTGGAGATGGCGCCTGAGGGAAATGCTAATGTGAGGTTCCACTGGTGTCGAAGCTTTCAGCCTTTTTTTCATCTTCTCTCCTTCATGTCCCGCTGCTCTCTCTTCCATCTTCCTTCCTTTCTGCTTCCATTAATCAGACTTGCGTTTAAAATGTGAAAACCCTGCTGTTGGTGTGAGAGGTAATTTAATTACTTTTAATCTTCATTTTTTTTATATTATTGTGTATTGATCCAAAGGCAATTTTGCACTTTGGTGGCCTTTGATGAAAGCAGAGACTGCCATTAACAAGCAGCAACCTGTCATGTAATCCACCACAGCCTCTGTTACAGGATACCGTTAAATCAAATAAAAAGAGCACAACCAACAATTCATTTGTCCTTCTCTCAGCACTTTCTGATAATCTGTGGCTCTCAGCCCGAAGCACATTGGTTCCCAGTGGAGACAAAAGTCTCTTCTGTTGGGTCGATGGCGGAAAGGATTGGTGGAAAGGATTGGAATAATATCTTCACAGCAGACTCACTCATACTGGGAATACAGCCAGGAACATTTGTTATTTTAACATAGTTTATTTCTTATTTGATCACACATCAGACACTTGGGGTGATGTAATAACTAGTCTCCATATCTGGGCTTTGAGTCTCAGTACCGATCTGACACCAGTGTTTCATTGATAAGCTGCTGAACATTTCCGAGCTAAAGAGTGAGATGTTTCCATCAGGAGTTTATAGATGAAAAACAAATTAAAAAGGAGAGTGAATATTGTATTTATAGTCACCAGCTGGCCAAATGTCTCCAAACTCTCAGTTAGTGCTCATGTTGCTGTGTGACTGCTGGATGTGGAAATAGGCTGTTTGTTGTCGACTTCTCCGTCTGAACTTCAAACAATGTATTAGCGTGTTTGCAACTTGTTTCCACCATTTCAGGTTTAAGGGCGGCTGTGAAGATCCCACTTTTCCTGAGCATTAAAAAATAATCCTGTGTACACAGTGAAATAAATCATTTAAGCGAAGTGGAGAACATTCACTCAAATGAAAAGCAGCGGCAGTTTTGTACAGTGTAAAACGACACAGAGGCATTATTAATTCAAGCTTTTGTCTGTCAAGGCTATTTAATCTAAACGTCAAAAGGACTCAGGCAGAGGGAACTCTCTTCACCCAGAACCAGTTAATGCAGCTTTGAGTTTCACCCGACGATCTACAAGAGGGCTTAACAAACTTCTCATAGATTTAGCTTCGGCCCTGGTGGGTCATTATTTTACTTCCTGGCAGAGGTGTGAAGCAGCAGAGGAATACTTCTAGTGGGTAGGCTTGGTGAAATATACTTTCAATTTCCTGACCCTGGGTGAGCTGAGCCCCGCTCTCGTTTCCTCAGAGGAAGCGGTGATGCAGACGTGTGTTTTTGGAGGAGGGCAGCAACACTCAGACGGGGAAGGCCGTTCGGAGTTTTATTACTGTGCCAAAGGCTGGTTCTGATAAATCACCACTGTCTCCTGAACACAGCTTCATGGCCGTGTAATACAGTTAACCTGCTATCAAAAATATGAGAATAAACACCTGCAGACCCCACAGCGCAGCAGACTGCTGGGAAAGTTGAGATATGTTTAATATTTAAAGCAAATCACCTACAATGTAATTACTAAATGGTGACTGATTAGAATTGTGTGTGTGTGTGTGTTCTTGTACTTCTATCTTGGTGAGGACCAGTACACCTGGAAAGTGAGGGCATTTGGGTGACTTTAGGCTTAAGGCTGTATTTTAGGTTAAAGCCAGGTCACGCGTCAGAGAGGCAGGAGATGCTGTAGGCTTTAGATAATGTGAGAACGAAGGTTATTTTCAGTCTCTCCTCCTGATGCAGCAGAGCGATGTACACTGGTCCAGGAGCTCCTCAAGTGCACCCGATTTAAAATCCCCAAGAACGACCAATCCACTCCCAGCTCTTTTTTTTTCCTCGCAAAAACGTTTCAATGTCGACTGAGACCTACAAATAATAACCCAGCTCGAGTACTGAACCCTCGCTCACATGAAAAGGGGCATAGACTGTTGAGTCAAGAGAGAAATTGGCTCCTTTCTTACCTTTTCTTACTTCCCACGCAGCCAGCCAATCAAAGTGTGAAGTTGGAGGGTTATTGACGTGTAAAGTGGCATGAAGCGATTTGAAATTGGTACCTAGATACCACTTCACTGGTTAAGGTTAGATGCTGGGAACAGTTCTGTATCAATGAGTAACCTTCAAGTATAAAACCACGAGTGTAAACACAGCGGGTAATACAGCATGATACCCATCAGCATAAACAATGGAGGTCATGTCCATACGTTGATATATTAATAAGCCAATGGCAGCATTCCTTCATGTGAGGCAACATCAGGATTCACTAAAACATTAGCTTTACTAACACAACATAACAAATAAAGATGTAGATGTAAATGTACTGAATTGAATTTTCTCAGTAAGAAATTACATTATATTGAAAAACTTTTTAATGCAGCACCAAACTTGTTGAAACTTAAACAGGAGCACACAACCTCTTCTTCCACCTCAATTTCCTCCTCGTCATCCTCGCCGCACTTTGTGTCACTAAGTGACTACTTGACTGTGAGGATGGACCGACCCCTGCTTCAATCTTTGTGTGTGTGTGTATGTGTGTCTCTCTCAGGTGGTCCAGGCTCAGGGAAATCTCTCCAGTGTGAGCGTCTGGAAGAGAGGTTCGGCCTGCGTCACGTCTCCCTGGGTGACCTGCTTTGTAACGAGCTGCAGTCTCACGCCGACAGAGGGCGTCGCCTGCGGGACGTCCTGGAGAGAGGAGAGCAGCTGCCAGAGGTCAGTGAGGCATTTACATGATCAAAGTAAAGTAAATACGACAATACCCATGAGGCAAAGCGGTTGGGAACTAAACACAAACAGCAAAATTCAAAATGTCAGAATCATCAAAACTTCTATACCGGTTTCATAGTTAACGTCTCCTTTTATGATTTATTCATTTTACTTTTGAACCAGACAACCAGATATTTTGCAGCACAGTCAGTTGGTAGTGAATGGAGAGAGGTCCATGTCCATGTTTCAAGACTCATTTTGCTGAAAGATGTTGTTCTTCTCCGGCTTTGGGTCGTCGCGTGTCTCTGCTGGTTTAACCCGGACTAGACTTCACTCTGAGAGGAGAACGTCTGTGAGGGAAATGTGGTCTTGGTTACTTTTTCACTGTGTTTTCATTGCAATATGAACAATCAAGCTGTAATCAAGCAAACAGCATTTTGAACATAATGTGTGCATCCCAGCTAATTTATGCAGGACGATAACAGTCGTTTTGCTGTGATAACAACAATGTATAGAATGTTTTTATTTTTTTTACTTGAAAAATTGTACATTTCACTCTGAAATTGCAGTCGTCAATACATCAAAGCATGAGTTAAGAAAAGAACAGGCTCAAAAAAAAGTGGTTTGTTTTTAAATCCATAAAAAAAAAAAAAACGATATTCAGTAGCAGCAGTGATTGCAAAACGGCAGCATGTCTGAACATTAAAAAAAAAAATCAAAGAATAAAGATGTCACAGAGACACCCACACTGATTGACAGCTGATTTCTGGGAGCAGTGAGCGCTGTGCAGTGGGTAGAGTGAACAAGATAACACATTAAAAGAACAATATCGTTCAGACTTTGATTTCAAAAAAGACAAATCCTCCTATGCTGTCACTGAAAAATGTAACACCCCAGCTCTGAGACTGTGTACTCAGTAAACATGTTTTTCTGCTAAAGGCCTAAAGAAATAAACAGAAGAGGGATTATATTGCCAAGAGTGCTCAAAGTGTCATTTACAGTGATTGCATAATCTAGACAGAGCTGGCATGGATGTCTGAGCATTTACTGGAGCTGGAAACAACTACAGAGTGACTATAACTCTGCACTTAACGTCATTCTGCACAGTGAAGGTCGAACATCGCAGAGAGGCAACAAAACGCAAAAACTTTTTTTTGAATGAAGGGGGACTTTCAAAATGTACAGGAAGGTGATCCAATAAATGATATTTTAATGCAGTGACATTCAGCAGCAGCTTTGTACAGTGGTGGTGTTCAGCATTAATTATCACACGCTTTCTCAAGGCCTGGCGACGTCAGTCTGTGCGTTCAACAGTCCATTATCTCCACAGCTAAAGCTTCTCCATGACATTTTCTGCTGACATTCAGGGTCCCAAGAGGATAAGGCCTAATGACTTCTCGTGGGTTTTCAGTTATAATTATTATAATTAAAATGTCTTTTTTTTTTTAAGAATAAAATGCCACATTCACGCTGGGTTCAATAGAAAGAATGTATGTCTTGATACTTGTTGTCTAATGTAATAATACAACACACGTCCTGTTAGGTTGACATACAGATTCAAGATGTCGCACGAGCTTCACGAAATGGCATTCTACACGACCTCATGACATTTCTGAGACCAGATTATTAATGTTACGAATCAGATAATATTTGAAAATTAATATGCATAGTGAAATGTCACAAATAATGTGCAGCTCTTTGTCCGCAGTTTTTCACATCTAATTAATTAAATAACCACTGAATAATTTGATAGAATAAAAAAACACACGCACACAGAGGTGGTTTCCATGTATTTTAAGTGATTAGACCTTTTAGAAATGTAATGTTTTTATTCTTGTTTAAGTAACTTCAGTGAGAGCAAAGACAGGTCAAAGGTTAATGGCTATGAAGGGGTTAATAAAAGTAATACGGTTATGTGTACCACACAAATGTGTGAAGTACACAGTAAACTAAAGTTCTTCATAAATTGAGAAAATACTTTTTATTTGTCAAGTATTTAATTCACACAGAAGAATACAGACGTAGACTTCATCATGTCGTCATAACATAAAGATAATGTATTTATTAAATTACCAGAAAATGGGCCATATCGTGATATATATTGTTATTGAGGTATGAAATCACCTAGATCGGGATAAAAGATTTTGGCCATATTTCACTAATAGATATAATAAAGATGACAACATAAATGGGAGAGAGAGGAAGATGTCAATCAAGCTACTCTGTACACATGTTTAATATTAATGATGATAATACACTTAATCACACAACGGTCATATGCAGCAGAATATCTTAGTAAAATACAAACAGCTCAAAAATCCCATTATAAGTTCACAAATATACAAATATATATAAAATGTACAAATATTAAGCTTCATTTTCAGCACCCGCATCTCTCATCTCGACGATGATCGTCATTTTCTTTCTCCGTCCACTTTTTCTGAGCTGATGTGAGGAACAGGCGAGTCAGCCTCTGTCGCCACCGGCTTCTGTCCACTGACCCGCAGTCTGGTCAGAAAACCATCTGACAAAGTGTCATCAGGGTATTTTTTTTGTGAGTATGGACAACGTGACACAAACTACGATTAAAATATGCTTCGGATGCAGCAGGCCGACACTTCCAGGTCAGCACGAAGCGACACACAGTTGAACTGTCTGGTTGCCAGTAAATTAGCCACCGCAGAGAGAAAAGAAGCAGATGAGACAAGAGTTGAAACCCTTCAACGGGAAAATGTAACGCTAAGCAGTGACGTGAAGAAATGTAATTTGAAAAGACAGGAGATTTGCAGCTGCATGTAACATTAATATGAAATTCAAGATAGAAATGCTTTGCTTAGTAGCAACGAGTGAAATGTACATTCATATTTCTTTACAGAATAAAGTACATCGTAAAAGAGATATAGCATATGTTTGCATGTGCAGTTTGTGAAGGACCTTTATGTTCCTCTTTTGGTTGAAGATATTCTTTCGCTCGGGACGTGATAAACTGGGAAAATAATGAACGTGGGAGACGGCTGGCCGGTTTTCCTGAACATGTGCTTCAACATCACGCGGGAGACCAAACCGCTTCATGATCATCTGTGAAACATCGGATTCACAGAGAAATATGAACTATTTTGTGATACTTCTGAGTGTTTAAATTAAATTCCATTAAGCGCCACTATTTCATTGTAAGGCTGCACCGATCAGGATGTCAGGGGTCGATCACTGGAAGCATCGGTCGATACCGATCACAGGGTCTATTTACTGTGTAGCATATGAACACTATGTTTACCAAAATTAAGAGATGAGAGAGTACCACAAGTTGAGAAGTACTTATTTATTGGCAGGCGACATGTGCAACATTAATCCACCACCTCTGTGAACAGTGGAGCCATGTTAACAAACAATACAAAATTATAAACGTTAAACTCTAGAAAACCACGGTGACATTCAGGCTTTTCGCCATGTCAAGATGTACAAAGTGGTGCGTTGAATAGATTTTGGTTGATGGCGAAGCGCAGATTCACTTTAACTTTCTGTCTTTTAACTGGAGAAACCTGAAGGCGTTCAAGCCAGGCTCAGCTGGCTTAGCTTCTTAAAGCACATTAAGGTCACGTCCCATGTGTTCACTCACATCGTCTGAGCCAGACGCTAATTTGACGTTGTGTGAGTGCGTTTGTAACAGAGAGACAGGGAGGTATTGATTTAAAGGGAGGATGAATAATGTGGGAGTTCACAAAAACTACTTTAATATTAAGTCACACATCAGAGGTCATGGTTTTAACTCAAACGGAGCTGAAATGCATGTTTCTCTGAGTGTAAAAACGTTCAACGTTATGAAATGTTACTGTATTGTTACCTAGCAACACAGGAAGTGCAATTTAATGGTGTCTATAACTATAATCCCTCTGCAGACCGCCAGCTTTCCCGTCTTGCCACATGTGTGCTCTCTATACGGCTGCGCATACAGTCAGTCGGCACAGTCAGTTAAAGCAGCTTGAGGAGCTCAGCACACGGGACTCTTTTCCCCAGCGCGCAGAGATGGAAAGTGGAAACACACAAATTGGATTTCGGCTGCATATTTTGAGTGGAAGCCAAAAAGAATGTATATTTAATGTGTTCACACGGTAAATAGTGCATTTCTTGATTTCCTGTGGCGGCTGCACGTGATTTGATGCATCTTCCGGCAGCTCAGGGTCTCAGCCCGGGGATTGGTCATGAATACTCAGCTAAGAGCACATCAGGCTTTTGACAAGATTGTGTCATTATTAAAAACATAATCCCCCCCCGCCCCCCCTTTTTTTTTTTGCTTTTCCTTCCTGGCAGTTTTTCTCTAGAAGGTTGAGATCCCCATACCAGCAAAGACTTTTAAAAAGTCAGTAAAGGACAGATTTAGAGTGCTGTCATTCTTTACCTTTTGCAGTTGAAATTATACGTCGTTGTTAAACGTTGGGCTTTGATGACGGTACGAGGAAGTTTGAAGCTGGATGCAGTACAGTTGCGTTTTAAAATCCTCTCCTCCATGAAGGTTATAATGTTTGGTTTTTGATTGAACTGTTTTAGAGACGTGTTCATTCAACTTAATGATCATTTTGTGGGCTGCAGTTTGTTTGTAATTATACTGAGAAGTGTTTCTAATAACCCGTCTACCGCTGTTATAAATGTGGTGGGCAAATTACTACAAATGTATGAACTTTATGAGGGTCGGATTTAATGCAGGGCGGCTGTTTAATTTAGACTGTATTAGTTTCAGTGAAGCTAATAAACTGGAACCGAAGTGTGTCTGCCTTGTGAATTGATAAGGACAAATCTAATCACACATGGTAGTTATTCTTAACTTTAGCAGAGTACAATTTAAGAGATTTAAGAGATTTAAGAGATAAGCAGCAGATAGAGTAGCATAATTGTGCACTATACATCCTGTCTCCACGTCCCTAAATTCCCATATAGTCCAAGTTACCTACGTATAAACACTAACCTGTCCATCTCTAAAAACAAGAAACAGCCGTATCCTCTACTAGAGAGTCTGGTTGAATAGAAAACCACCAAAAACAACCAATAAACAGCTTGTTGAAGATTAGCCAGCGTAGCTGTAGCTCCAAGCTAATGTGGCCTACCGTTCAGGTTGAAAGGGCCTCGTATGACTAACCATTCTTAAGCAACTAGATGTAACACAAACCACATTATTGCATCATTTAGGTCCTCTCAAATGATGCTGCTATGAGCAGTTTTGCTTGATAATAAAATGCTTCAAACATAACAGGAAGTGTTTGCAGCACAGCACTAGCCGCTGACCATCAGCGCTGTATTGTGTTATCCCGACTTCTCCTTTCATGTAAGCGCTTACTGGCCCGGTGCGCTGGTGTTTGCTTAAACTATTTGTCTAATGAAATCAATCAATTCATCAATATTTGAGAAAAGGTGGGAAATACTTTAAGAATCGTTTTAAGGCTTAATAATTGAACCACAGTGAACTTGAAGCTTTTGAGGCTCCTTGAGGAGCTTTTCTTCAGTTGGTAATCCAGCACGTTGTGCTTACAAATTCGTAAATGCATGCATATCCCTGCTTTTTGTCTCAGATTATTCATGTCTGAAGCATGTAGTGGTGTTGATGTGGTGATTAATGCTTGTGCTGTTTGTGTGTCTGTGATGTCCAGGACACACTGCTGGAGCTGCTGTGTGATGCGGTGGCGGCGGCGGTACGTCAGGGGAAAGGCCTTGTGATCAGCGGGTTCCCCAGAGACCTGAGACGTGTGGAGGAGTACGAGGCCAAGGTCAGAGCACCGGACAGACAAGGGCAGACTGACCGGCCACATGGGGATAAAAGATCGAGGAACAAGTTAGAATCATGTCTCCTCGAAACAAAAACTTAAAAAGTGAGGAAAGAAAGCAGAAAGACTCTTTGAATGTGTTTACGTTGGACGTGCAGGGCTGACATCAGAGTGATGAATGGTAATTAAATATGACTCATTGTCAAAAATAGAATATGGAGATAATGGGGGGGAAAAATGGGGAGGCATGACAAACAGAAATGGCAGAGTGATCATCACTGTCAGAATGGCAATGATTTGCTGATAATAAGAGCAACAAATGGAAGGAAAATGTCTGTTTTTTACCGGTGCAGACTGGTAGTACAACGACAACACTCATGGAACAACAGTGCAGTGACACAGCGTTCAGTGTCAAGTCAAAGAGCAGAAGCATGAGGTTCACTGGCGTCACCGAGACTTGCTGCTGACTCCCTTCCTCATGTGCCTTGTGTGTCAGATGGGAGAGCCCAGCGCTGTGCTGCTGCTGAGCTGCTCCGCTGACACCATGTCCAGCCGCCTGCAGTGTCGCGGCAGAGCCGGCTCGGGCCTCCACCCCGCCAACGACAGAGACGGCGTCCTGCACAGGAGGGCCGAGAGCTTCTGCGGCGACAGCCAGGCGGTGGCAGCTCATTACGAACGCAAGAAGCTCCTGCACACGGTAACGTTGTGTTTTAGGGAGACGTTTGTTTTTTATTTGTCCCGCGAGAATGCCAAGGCTGGAGGTTCAATTCCCACTCAGGGTTAAAGCTCACCCATCAACATATTCCAGACTTTTTTTAAAGTAACATTTTGAGTTCAAGCGTTTTTGTAGCCAAACACTTCCACCCTGGTTACAATATTTAGTCCATGAGCTCCCATATTTTGTATGTTAAACAGACTGCAAAACTTTTCTACTTTAGTTTATGTGCATGATCATAATTGTAAATACAATACAGGACATATGGATGGACTTTATAGGGCACACATTGCAAATGTTTGTTTACAAAGCAGTTAAATCAGGTTTCATGAGCTGTTTGGGGAAATATGATGATTACATTTGAATAATGTGTCTCGGGCCTTTACATATTGATTCATATCATTTTTACACAGAAAATTGAGAACGTATGGAAGCATCTGCATTTGTTATCCATTCAATTGTGATGGTAATTTCCCCCCCCCCCCCCTAAGCTTGTGTGTGTGCATGCTTAAATGCCACAGCCAATGTCACCGGTCTGCTGTGAACTTGCAGAGGTTGCACTGCAGCAGCAGCTGTCCTCAGCTGCACATTGAAGACACTGATTCTTTTTGAAAGCCCTCGTCTCAGCCAGTGTGTCTCCGTCTGCAGGTTGACGCCGAGAGGTCGCCAGATGAAGTGTTCGTCCAGATCTGCCAGGCAGTGGAGAGCTTCTGATTTCTACAATTTCCTCAACATCGCTCCCCCTCTCCGAACCGCTGCTGTCCAGGAAGTCGACCTGTGCGGACCTTCTCTCTCCCTCCCTCTCTGGATTCTCCCCCCACACCCACATGACTTCACACCTGCACCAGACATAATCTCATTTCCCCCGAAACACTCCCAGTGATCAGTGAAACCGCTTTCTGCTTTCGACTGACGAAGCGCCCGGTTGTAACATTATGCTTCACCCACTTGCATTGTCACTCTTACATTTTTACCTCAATTTATGCTGCCAACTGCCGGACCGAGGCATATAACTGTACTGAGAAAATAGCATTCCCTGCTGTGACTGAGAGCATGTTTCTAGTTAAATGTTAACTCTCTCCGCCATTGCCCGAACAAAAGGAGCAGGGAGAGGGTTCCCCCCGCACTACAAAAGTGGAAATGTCAGTGTGCTCATGCTCTCATGCACAGCAACATGCTTTATATTGTAACAAGCATGCAAGAATTACAATCCAGCTTAACTGCTTTTTGTGCGTTAAATAAAAAGCATAGTAAGAGTATTAAAGAATATTGCATTTGTATGTTTCAAAGCTCATCGTGCAGGTGCTTGTTTGAGTCTGGTATACAACATTCAATAAAGCCAGTGCATTTGCTAAATGGAGGATTTCTGGGTGTGTACTTTGGTGTTTTGTGTTGAAGACAGGGAATGATCACAGCTGATCTGATGGCACCACCTGCTGGTGAGAAGATCGTAATAGAAAAGGTGCTGAAATGATATGAAAGGCAATTAAATGGGGAAAAGGTGAGATCCTGTTTAAAATGCATAGAAACATTTGGTTAGTTCTCGCATTTTTAAGCTGATGCAATAGGTGAATCCGACGTCGGCTCAATGACCTTTAACTGCAGCAGTCGGTGTGTCATCGAGCGTTTGAAGTGGTCACTAAAGGTTACACAAAAGGGAAGGAACATAAATAAATCAGTAATAGTCTTCTTGTTTCTCAGACTTGAGGATCTACTGCTTTCTCAGTTCGGTAAACTAAGTAGGTTAAATTGATTAATCATTTGAACTATACAATTACAAAAAATTGTGTCCAGGACAACTTCAAACATCTTGTTTTGTTCAACCAACTGTTTGAAACCCAGATATTCAGAATGAAATATATAGAAACACTCACAGAAACCCGATTTTTTTTTTTTTTTTACAAAGTCAACAAAAAGAATAATCTACTAAATAATAAATATTAATATCAATAAAGGAACAACAGGTGTAGAAGCACTAGTTTCACATACTTTTATTTCCACATTTCTCCTCTAGCATTTTTTTTTTTACATTATTATTATTTTTTTTTACATAAGAACAGACTGTTATACACAGATATTGAAGCAGGGCAAAGGGGGTGAAGGGAAGAGACAAAAACCATACAAAATGGTGTCTACTCAAGCACAACAAAATCTATGTGTATAAAATTGTGTGGGTTGTTCCACTGTGGAGGCACCAACCACTACCTCAATTCTTCTTCTTTTTTTAAATAGATTAATAAAAATACAATCTTTTAAATGGACCTTTTAAAGTGGACTGCAAAATTAAAGAGGATCTAGAGGCATGATGACTGGATTGATAATGTAGGACAATGTGGGTCGATGGCGCCACGCAGGGAGGGAGAAGTTGTGGCCAGGTTCAGAGGTGGAATTACCTCCCCAAAAAACTATCTTTAAAAAAAATGGCACACAGCAACTAGTGCTGGCTACTTTTCACCATATACTTGTACACTCAACATGTTCAACAACGGCACACATTGAGGGGAGGGGGAAAAAAAAATGAAAATAAACTTTCCATACGTTCCCATTCACCTGCCTTCAAAAAACCGTGCTGTAGTGCTTTCCCGTTAGACATGTTTTAGTGGGCAAAGGGAAAGGAAATCGAGGTGAAAGTGTGTGTGTTTGAAAGGTGAGAGAACACCGTTGTGTGACAGTGGTAGGGATGGCTCCATGCTGAAACATGGCGCACAGTCAGTTCCAACACATACAGGTCTGTCTGCAGAACGTCATGTGGAACAGCAGAACTTCCTACAGTCTGCAGTAAAAACACCGACCTCGGCGTCACGCTTCACACCGCCTACTTTCTCTCGCAGTAGCTCCTGCTGAGGAAGCTGTGACTCATAAATACTCATCTACGGATACCTAGCTAGAACATTTTTCACTCTTGCATAACACGGAGACCACATACACACATACAATCGACCCAGGTGCATCTCAGTTGATGACTTCACAGTCCACTATGACCACACATCTTCTTTAGGTGGCGCTTCACGAGACTGATCATCCATTCTCCAGTTTTGAAGCAGCACAGGGAGGTAAACTGGAGGGCGATGAGGGGAAGGGAGGAAAGCCCCCCATGAGTCACAGAGCTCGGGAATGTCGGTGTGCCTTCTGGGGTGTTTTTTGTTTTTTTGTTTTTAAAAATAGTGTATCGCTTTAAATCACGGATCCGTTGATTAACCTGGCTGAGGTGGAGCAGGGCCTTCTTGTTCTGAGGAACAAACATGGCCACCCTTTGCTTAAGTCAGGGATACCAGTTTATCACCAGTCCCCCTCTCCCACCCACCAGCAGCACTGTGGTCTGCTTTGAGGCTCCTGGCTGTCTGCCTGCCTGCTAGCCTTCCTGCCTAGCGGCGGGTTAAGCGGTTATCTTGGACTTGGAGGATGGAGCCATGCACAGAGTGGCCTGTGGGATATGTGGAGAGAGCCTGGAGCTAGAGACGCCCGGGACGCTGTCATCTGTTGGCTGGAAAGTAGTTAGGGTCCAGGTAGTTGTAGCCTGTGCTCTGCGGCAGACAGTAGTCCCTGTCCAGAAAGGTGTCTTGCTGGTGCACTGGTTCCAAGTGGTGGTTAGGCTTATGAGTCTCTGTTTTGAACAAGCTGGAAGACAAACAAAAACACAGGAGGAAGTAAAGGAAGAGCTAAACTATTAGCTTAACTATTACATTTCAACTGGGTTATGAATTCAAAATCAATACCTGCTGACCATGCTATGTTTTTCTATCTATATCCTTTTTAAATAGATATCACAGAGCACATGTTGCATCATTACAATATCTCAAACAAGTAATCAGACTACACGGCGATAGAATTATTGTCACCACAGTGTTACTTTTGAAAACATTTCTTATGATAGACAATTGTAGAATATTTTAAGTTATATATCATCCTTTCGTTCCAATCCCAACTACCAGTACTGTATATGGTAATTTGACAAGAGGTGGAGGGTCTCACCAGTCGGAGCAGTTGGAGCAGAAATCCACAGAGTTCTCCTGCGGACAATCCTGACAGTGCCACCTCACTCCCTGGATGGGCTCCATGCCGCATACATCACACTGCACAAAAAAACAACACAAAAACATTTTCAGAACTACACAGCCACAGAAAAGGTAGTATTTTGAATAAGGAAATACTAAAGTAACACTTTAAAGTATAAAACTAACAATGTGAAATGCTGAAAAAGCTGCAACTGCTCTCCTCTGTTGAAAGCTCGAGGATGTCATAAACAAAAACACAATGATTGATTGTGGGGGATTCCTCGCTGTCCACAGAGGCAACATTGGTTTCTACCATTTCAAAACTTCCTTGTGTGTTGCATTGTGGAGTCAATCAACCTCACACTCGTAAACAGAGCAAATATAAAACAGATGCTGTCCTCAACTCATAGAATTGATGCAAAGTATGTAACTGGACACAACCTGTGTCCATGATGACTAACTGTATAGCCCCTAAGATTAAGGGTGTAATGTAATGTCCCCTCCTACATGGAGGGCACACTTATATGTAGAAGCCTGGCTTCAAAGTTGTACAGAAGTGTTCAACAACTTCACCTTGAAGCCTACATGCCGCATCCCGGCCTTGTCCTCGTGGATCTCTTGGAGCGTCTGTTTCTTCAGTCGCTTCAGTTCTAAAAGTTCCTTGTACTCTGGCAAACTTCTCAACTCTATAGGTATAGCCTCTTCATCCTGAGTGTGAGGGAAGGAAAGACAAACGTAAACGTACAGACATAGAAAAAAGGAGAGAGATGCTTCGTATGTGCATCACTGATGCCCATCAGTTACCGTCTCTCTATGACTCCAGGGACTTTACCTGATAATGATATCTATAGATGTTTTATAACCAGAAGACAAGTTTGCTGCCACTATTGATCAAACAAATTTTAACCAAACAAGAAAAATGTATCCAAAAAAGACGAATACAAGGTTTTCTTTTATTTGGTGAGTAATGTTGGAGTATACTTTCAGCTTAAAGTACATGGGTGAAAACCACTGTCTTCTTCACAAAAACACCTTTGCTTGCAGCCTCTTTCTTAAAGAGAGCGGAAAAAAACTATCTGGCAAACTTCCCAGCCTTTACAGGAAATGGCTTGTTGAGAATCCTGCCAAGCTGCCAACGCACTTGCCCTCAGCAGAGTTTAATTTCTTCCTGCAAACGTGGTCAAAGTAAAAGGACAACCTGGCAAAGTAAAAGATTATTGTGGCCCATGCTGGCAGCATCTTTGTGACTCTGACAGTGTCAGAGGTTTTGTTAATGCAGCGGTGAGGCGGCAGCCTGTGTTCTCAGCAGGAGACGGCGACCCGGTTTTACTTAAAGGTTACTGGCATCAAAAGGGAGAGAAGGAAAATGTCAACGCTTGGGTAACGACGAGCGTCGGGAGTCCTGCAGTTCAAATGGAAAGAGAGGCATGGCTGTCTGGGCCTCCTGCTCTGATTTAGCTGTTGAACAGTACAAGCCGCACTGATTGAAGTGGAAGAAGAAGAAAAAAAATGGCACAGACGTGCAATGTCATGGGCCAAATGCTGTATTTCACCTAAAACGTGTCAACGATGAGTTAAGAGGGATAGTCTTTCATATGAAGGCTGACAGGTGACAAAGCAGGGAGCATGTAAACAATTGCTTGCTTCATCCCGTCTTAAAATGTGATTTAAATAGACACGTCAGGTATAAAATAACCTCCGTAAGGCACATATCATGCAGCTTTTCCCTGTCGTTATCTTACAGGTCACTGCTTATATGAGGATGACCATGGATGGTGAGAGAGGGAACGCAAGCTTGTCATAAGCTTAATTAGGCAGCAAAGTACCACAGTCTGCTCTGTGGTTAGTGACTGGAAAGAAAGTCGGGGATCAGTGACAAGATAAAATCCCAGGAAACATAAATGGGAGTTGGATGTGTTCAAAAAGAAGCGTTAAAAAAATAAAGAAAAAAGCAGCGTATATTTCAGTTGTTAGCGTTCTGTGATGTGGCAGAGGACTGACCGAGTCGGCAGCTGAGGGGTCCTGCATGCTGCTGTAATACGCCGCGCGCTCGTCGTCTTCGTCCATGTAGACGGGAGGCTCGTAGGATGTCAGGAAAGTAGACGGCCGGTACAGGTGCTTGTTGAGGTGGTGCTGCCTCTTACTGGATGCCTGGGGAACAAACAAGGACAGATAGAAGAGCAGCCAGTTTTAACAATTAGTTAAGTTAACAATTGGAGCACTTTTGCAGATATTGATTTATTTTGTGTGACAAAAGTATGCAGAACGAGATTATGATAATGATGTTGAATACAGCGCTCCACTCTTAAGCAACAAACCCAAACTTTTATCAAATATTTCTTGAATTGGCTATTAAAGTGCAAATTACATGTTAACAATTCGTAAATGTTTACAAAGTATATAACTTAGTCACAAATCCTTCGTTGCAAAAGTACTAAAAATAAAACAATCACCAGATAATTTATTTTTGAACTCTTAAATATCTCAACATCATCACGGATTAAGTCAGAATACATTTGAACTACTTAAAAGACACAACTTAAAGAAAGCCTTTGTAAGTAGTAAACTCAATGGGATTAAGGAGTCTGGTAATTAAGTGAAAGGTTACCTTTTTAGTGTACATGCACAGGTTGGGTGTTCTTCCAGGCACAGGAATACCAGCTTTTGTCAGTTTGATGAAGTATTTTTGAACCCTACTGGCAACCTGCAATGTTTTCACAGGAAAATGGATGTTTATGATTTCCAACTGAAGAAAAGTAATTCAAGTTATGCAAATCTATGATCGAGGTTCTTCTAGGGGGGGGGCTTTGTCTTTTAGTACTGCAAAGTATACACTCGATGCTACTTAACAGATCATTTCCATTGTAAAGGCACACAGTCATACAATCGTATTAGTAGGTACTAAAATATATCATTTAGCTCGCAAAATACAATTCTAGGCACAACGGGTTTAGTCAGGTGAAGGTTTGTGACTTCATTGAGGTGATTTCTTTCTGCTCAAATATGCAAATAAGACAAATATTCTGAATTAAGCAGGTAATAAGTGTGGATAAAACAAGCATGCCAGTTTGTTCCGTTAATCCGAATTGTCTTTGTCACCTGTTTTGCTGTTCGGTTGCCAAGCTCATCAGCAACCTTCTGCCATCTTCTGGACTCTACTTCCTCAGGAGGGAACTTTAAAAGAAGCTGCTCCAGTTTTTTCTATCAAATTAAACAAAAAACCATGTAAGGACAAATGACTTTACTTCATGAATGATTATACCCTGCTTTGGTAAACAAGTTTTTGATGTGTAGGATTTTATCACAAACTGAATGGATATCATTCAAAAACAACCGATGAAACCGGGCGCTAGCACAGGTTAATACACCACTGGGTTGATTATAAAAGTATAAGGTTAATTCAACCCTCATTTCACTTATTTACCTAAATTGATTTTTAAAATTCAAAGTGGGAAATGGTGTTATGATTAAGAAGAAAAAAATCTGGCACACATTGAAATGTATTGCAACATCTTGCACACTTTCTACCTACCTGTTCCTCCACAGTCCACAGCTGGTTAAAAGTGTCAGACTTGTTCGTCTGACAAAGCCTTCCCCTGATCATCTGTCAAGAAAAACACGGGCGATGTTAAAAGATGCAAAAATAATGGGAGCTCCACCCTTTGAAGAAATCTGTGCATATGAACTGCCTGACACACAGAATCAGTCAATTTGACAGACAGAGCCCGGCTGTCAGATGAAACTTGAGCGGTGTCATTGGTACGACACAGAAAAACAGCAACACTTTTGACTGACAAACCAAATCCTGTTAAAATTCACAGAGTGTAACCCGGGAGAATGCAAATGTGGCTGCACAGTGTAAACAGAGAGAGCAACAGAAATAATAAAGTTGTTTGCTTAGAGCTAAACGCTTGGTGCCGGCTGATCCCAACAATCGTCAAAAGTAAGGCATTACTGCAATGTGGGGCGCACGCATGCACAAACACACACAATCAGAGGTGTGGGAGAGGCGGCCTCCTCATGTTTCCATAGATAACATTGTTTGTGCTCACATGTGCTGCCTGTTTAACTCTGCCAAGGAGCAAGAATGGGAGAGATGAAGTTGGAGCAGGCCTACGCATGTGAGATGGTAATAGCAGATACATTTGTAGGCCAATATGCAGGAGATCAGTGACTCACCAGTTACAGTTGGGAACAGATGTAGCTGCATCTGCACTAATGATATACTGGGCCTCATTCACAGTGTGTGTGGGGGTGGTACAGGTTATCTTACCAAGGAGGCAGAGCCATACCTGCGTTTGCCTGCTGATCTCTAAAGCGTCACTAGTGGGCAGAGAGGAGTACATGGTGGACGATTCACCTTCCTTCTTGGGCTCCACAGGACTTTTTGGTCGAGCAGGCAAACCTGAAGGGAGGAAATGAGAAGAATAAGTCAATTAAAATGGCAAACAAATCTCTGTGGGGATTATTTTCGATTCAAAACAATGTACACATAAAGACAAAGACAAATATATGCGTGCCTTGGTCGAAGATTAGCTTTAGCCGCCTGGTTTTGCGTTTCTTGTCGCAGAACTCTCTCTCAAAGTCACCAAGGCCTGAGGTGTACTGCTCCCATCCAACGTCAGGGAGCTGGACGACTCGCTGAGGACGCGGCAAGTCCAAACTAACCTGATGGTCACAAGAATTGGGGGTTAAAATCTAAAATCACTGTAAGGTAGGGAATTCTGGTCGTTTTTCTCTCCAATTGCCAACTCGCTCTGCATGCAGGGCTACTGCGTTTATCTAACAAGTCAGAAGCTTTAATTATAACTGATACACAGGCAGGTTAAATCCATCATCTACTGCAGCTGCAGTGTACACGTAAAACAAGCAACTGAACCCCCAAGTTCACCTGTCTGAAAGTGTTTACAGCCATGATGTTATGTGCATTGTCGTTGACACGTGCGGCAACTTTCCCAGTAAGTCTCCACCGCATGTTTGGTTCAGCTACATGGTTGTCGGCTGTGTGTCTGCCTGGAACACTGTCAGGGTTTCTGTCAGTGTATTTCAAGCTTTGGAGCTCATTCATACTCATACTCAATTGAGTATGAATTTCTAAATTGTTGAATAAATGTCACAACTCCTCCAGAGCCACGCTCCTGTGTCTTGCTTACCACTTGCTGATTTGGGTTAAAACACAGCACACAATAACTGCTTTTGGAGAAAAATGCTTTTTTAGTTGGTCAGGAACATGTTTGTTACCCGTTTCTGCAGCTGCTCCACAAAGCTGATGGGATTGCCGAGTGCCTCCCTCTGGTGACGCGCTAACGTCTCTAGGTCCAGAATGGCCTGCGTGCGCTGGGCCTCGAGAACACCGATGGTCTGCAGCAGCCTCTGATAACTGACATGTAGGGAAGCGAGGTTAGACAACAGTGGAAGGTAGGGACTACTTACATTATTCAACCGGTCACTTGCAATGCTGCAGTGCATCAAACTTTCAGACCCCAGACAATGCATAATTCAACCATTGTGCCGAGAACTTAAATACTTGCACAAGAGATAAACCATTTTCCAGTCCTTTCTACTTATTTTGCAAAACAAACAATTTCAAGTTTACAGGCGATTCTGTGTGCTAGAAATTACACATCTTCAACCAGCTGCTTTTGCAAATAAACACCGCTAGAGTTGCTTTTCTAGTGCAGCTCATGAATAACTGCAGTGACAAAAAAAGAAAATACACTTTAACACTTTTATGATCCGTAACTGTGCACATCATTCTGATTTCATAGCAATATTAAAACCTTTGCGTGACAAACATTGGGTTTTACAGTTCTTGAGGAGCCTTCCGTTTGACTTTTCCACTCACATCCTCTGAGGCAAATAAAGAGCTGCAAACTGAGCTGTCAATGACTAAGTGTAGTACTGACTCAGACGCCCTACAGTACGAACAGAGCAGGAGCAATTGACAGGAATGTGACAGCATCCTGCATGGCTATAATCTAATGCAAGTGCTCAGTGAAGCAGAGTCGATCAATCTCCCCTAACAGGACATTAATGAAAATCAATGCAGAGGACACAATTTATTCCACAGCTGCCAGTGGTCACAAAATCCTACAAGCAAACCATTCAAACAAGTCAACTGTGTTTAACCTCATATCCCTTCTTTAGTTAGACACCACCATCCTTTTATACGACGTAGAACTCTCTTGACCTTGTACCAAATCAGTGAGTGCTATACTTCAGCGCAAACTGTAAAAATAAATCTATCTCTGCAGCAGTGGCACCAAAACGTAATACTGCACAGTGATACTCAGTCAAATGTAAGATCTCGGCAAAAGAAAGCAGCAACTTCCTCAGATGAACAGATGAACGTCAATCTGTCTGAAGGGAAATAAGGAGGACTTGGCTCTGCTTTTCAGCTTTCTAAATTCTCACCATATGTCCAGGGATAAACCTGGTGTACCATTGCCACCTACTGGGCCTGAGGTTCACAGACACTGGTGCCAAATGAATATCAGGCCAGGACAATAGTGCTGTGCTAATGCCGGATAATCAAGGATTGAGGGTTTTTTATTTTTTATTATTTACATGAAATCGGTAAAGGGTACCATGTTAAAATGGACAAATTTGTAAAATAAAAATACAAGCTGTTCCGTTTCCACATCCTCAATCATGTCTGTATAAATTCTCCATATTCAGCAACCCTAGAATGCCTAGTCATGCATGCGTAAAAATGACTTCTTACTGCATTGATCTGTGCCGGAAAGAAATACTCCTTACTCAGCATATTCTAAAACTTGGCATGTCACAGAAACAAGATTGAATTACCTTGCAATACAAGAGCAATGAAATCTTTCTCTAAAGCCATTTTCAGAATTTGAAACAATTCGAGACTAAAGGATCTCAGCTGAGAATCGTCTCTCAGCCTTTGTCCCCATGAAGATGCATCATGAATCAGATGACCTGCTACGATGCACTTAGCAGTGCCTGACTGAGCGCAGCATGGGAACTGTCCACAAACATAAACATCCCATTTTCTTTGACAACCGACAATATTACTTTGAATAAAACCCCACACAGAGAAATTCTGTGAATGGAGGCAATTGGCAGAGTGACTTTAACATCCAATCTCTGTGGTATTTGGGAAGCTGACAGTTGGCAGCTGCTTCACACAATTACAGCACCAGATTGAAGGTGGAAATTAAAAGGCTGAAACATGTAAAACCATGAACAATAATACAGGAGCTATAGTTAGATGCTCCCCAATAGTCCCATAATAATTTGAGACAAAGTCTCCAAAAATAACGGTTATGATTTGTCTATGCCTTAGTGCTGTGAAAAACCCAGATCCACATATTTGTGAAGTTTCCTTACATTTTCTTTTGGAAGTGAAGGATGGGAGTGTCTGCTTGCCAAAAGGCAAATTCTGTATATTTTCTTCATGACATTTATACGTAAACTTCTGTGGCTGTAGGTAGCGATAACAATTATTTTCCTTCATAAGCAAAACACTGACAACAATCTCACTGTTGATAAAACTGAGGGTGTGTGAGACAATTAACAGAGTAGGAACGACAATATTGTTATATACTAAATATTATCCTGCCCTTAAAATTTTGATTTCAGCTTTTATGAACTCTTTTGAAAAACGTTCATCTCTTCAAGCATTCAACAGTTAAATTAAACAATAAAAAATATTTTGAGAAACATATTCAACCTGTGAGGAGGGATCACAACAACAAAGAGCTAAAGTGGCTGAGAACTACTGATGTAGCGTAGATAAAAATAACAAAAACACACAAATACAATTGGTATATATTTATATACCTATATATTTAACACTAAGAGTAAACTTTCATGTTCAGCCCTTTCTTGAAATAAAGAAATTGTCAATTAACTCAAATATGTCTCTGGTTCATTCAAAAGCAAAGACCAGAAGTACCACAATATTCACAGAATCTAATGATCAACATGTGTTTGAACTACATAAAAAAAAAAAGATGAGGAGAGAGCAGAATCCCCAGGGAGCTCCTACATACTCTTTGTTGTGTTTAAGAGCCAGGTGGTCTGACTCAAAATAATACACATCTGGCTCCTCCTCCTCCTCTTCTTCTTCTTCCTCCTCCTCTTCTTCCTCTTCCTCCTCCTGCTGCTCCTCCTCCTCCTCCTCTGCAGCCTGGCTCTGTGTCAGCTTCTTGCTGTGCTCGACCTCTTTGCTCTCCACAGGTACACAACTGTCCTCACCACCTGCCCCGTCTCCTAGATCCACAGAGACCGGTTCCTCACTGGAGGGGCCAACCGAGTCTGAAGGAGGAGGTTCCCCGAGCACAGGGCAATCCTCCTCCATCCCGACAAGCACCTCCCCCTCTTCCCTTAAGGGACCATTGTCTCTGGGAGGTGAACTTAGCTTGGAGGAGGAAGCCTTGCCACCAGTAGCAGCCCTCCTGGGTGAAGTCCGCAATGTGTATCTGTGTTCGTAGAGCTCTGTGAAAGAGGAGGGTGTGCTAGATATTGAGGGATTGCACTCTGGTTCTGTAGGGGAGGGCGTTGTTAGTAGTGGGGGTGTAGTTTCTCCTGAGTTGCTGTTGTTGTTGATTGGAATACTGTTCATGTTGGTGGTAGTGGAGGAGGTGGAGGCAGCCACTTCCTGCACTGGTGTTGACGGCCGGCCGTTGGTATCATTTTCACTTTCAGTCACCTGCTCCTCATGGGCCAGAAACAACGGGTCGCCTATCACGTCGACCTCCACCTCCTCCAACTCCTGCTCCTTCGCCACTATCAACTCAGGGATAGGATCCTCTGGAAAAGTCTCAAATGTCTGCACAGATGAGGCTGGTGATTCCCCTGAGCCAGAGACCTCCATCTGCAGAGGGACAGAGTTTCTACAAGGCACAGAGGGGTCAGGGGATGAGGGGGCCCCTGTTTGACTACCGTTGAGCAGTGACGAGCAGTTGGTGACAGAGGTGGGGGTTGCACTAGGCTCTTCCTTGAGTGTGCTAGGTTCCCCTGCTTTATTCTCTCTGAGTCCATTAGAGGCCTTGTGGGCATTCGGGGGCTTGGCTGCCCCGTCACACTCCACATGACCATCCTCTGCCTTCCCCCCTGTCAGCTCACCTTCCTCTTTACTGTGGACAGGTGAGGAGGCAGGAGCTGTGTGAGCAGAGTTTTGGTTAGAAAATTCTTCACAACAGTTGTCCTTGCTAGGCTCTGTGGCGGGGACTGGACTTTCAGATTTCAGAGGCCCGGGGCCCTCATCATGTCCCTGAGACTCTTCAGAGCGGGAGCACCACTTTGCCCTTTTGATTTGAGGACAGGCATCCCGTGGCCCATTCCCTCTCTCACAGTTCTCGGAATTCTCAGGACTAATGTCTTTTCCTAAACAGGACACGCCCCGCTTCCTGGAGCTGGTCCATTGCTCTCCCTCAGCTGAAGAAAGATTCAAGTCAGTTACCTTTCCCTGCTGCTGGCCATCCTGCAGAGTGTCATGCTTTGTATCATGCCTGCCGTCCTGCTTTGACTCCTGCTTAACATCTTGTTTGGTGTCCGGCTTGGTCTCCTGCTTGCAGTCCTGTTTCGACGCCTGCTTGCAGTCCAGCTTCGACTCCTGCTTCGACTCCTGCTTCGACTCCTGCTTCGACTCCTGCTTCGACTCCTGCTTCGACTCCTGCTTCGACTCCTGCTTCGACTCCTGCTTCGACTCCTGCTTGCAGTCCTGCTTCGACTCCTGCGTGCAGTCCTGCTTCGACTCCTGCGTGCAGTCCTGCTTCGACTCCTGCGTGCAGTCCTGCTTCGACTCCTGCGTGCAGTCCTGCTTCGACTCCTGCTTGCAGTCCTGCTTCGACTCCTGCTTGCAGTCCTGCTTCGACTCCTGCCTGCAGTCCTGCTTCGACTCCTGCCTGCAGTCCTGCTTCGACTCTTGCCTGCAGTCCTGCTTCGACTCTTGCCTGCAGTCCTGCTTCGACTCCTGCCTGCAGTCCTGCTTGCAGTCCTGCTTTGAATCCTGCTTGCAGTCTTGCTTCGACTCCTGCTTGCAGTCTTGCTTCGACTCCTGCTTGCAGTCTTGCTTCGACTCCTGCTTGCAGTCTTGCTTCGACTCCTGCTTGCAGTCTTGCTTCGACTCCTGCTTGCAGTCTTGCTTCGACTCCTGCTTGCAGTCTTGCTTCGACTCCTGCTTGCAGTCTTGCTTCGACTCCTGCTTCTTCTTAGGAGAGCGAGCCCTTGGTAGCGGAGGTAACAAGGTCTCCTCCGGCTGGGCAATACTGCGGTTCCTGAGGGTTCGACCACAAAAGTTCTCATCCAATCCATTGAGCCCCACTGATGACCTTGTGACGCGCGAGGAACGGGACGCGGCCATACTACGGCGGGTGCCTACAGTTTCCTCATCCTGGTGCTCTCTCCTCTGCAGCAGAATGCGGGCACCTGCAAAGCACACACAGACAGATACATTAACTTTGTTAATTAAAAAATAACTACTAAAAACTACAAACCTTTATAGCTCAATTGTTACTTCATCGCATAACCTTTGTTGTAAGTTCACATTGGTTTCACTAACCAGGCATGCCAAAAAATATTGCATGAGCAGTACCCTGTGGTGTTTCAAACAAGAACATTCACCAAAAGGCCTTTGTTAAATAGAGCTTGGGTCATTTCTAAGCTCACACCAGAGGAGTATTGATTTCTCCTGTCATTGTATCCAAGCAACACATTCTGTCCACGGGCAATACTAGATGATCATGGGTCCATACAAAGGGAATACAATAAAAAGGATGAAGATCTTAAACTGGCAGAAGACAAAACGGGAAACAATAAGGTAGGGCTGGGGCGATTCCTTGTCATAAGCAATGTCTTTGATTACAAAAATGCATGACGTTTGTATATAACCAAAAATATATGATCGAAATGTTTCCTTAAATCGACCCTTTCTCGACCATCGATGTTAAAATAAATTCCTTCAACGCTGCCAAACGTACATTTTAAATTACAATTTTGGCTGAATCAATTGTTGAATGATTTGTGAATTAAAAAACAATCGAGAATTATCATTAAATTAGTCGTTACATTAAGTGATAAAAACAATAGCTGCAGCCCGACAATAAGGATTTTCCATCTATTCTAAATGACAAATCCCAAAGTCTCTTTTAATGCTTCACTAATGTCACAGCTTTGAGAACCTGAATGTCCTTGGTAACTCCAGAGATAAAAGTGAGACAAGCACAGCAAGCATTTTAAATAATGGAAAGCCCATAAAGCTGGCGAGCAGTTGACTTATAAAAGGGTAAAAACTAGATTCATGCGTGTGTGTTTTATTAAGGAAATATCTATTTTCTCTCTGCAGAGATTACTGCTTATTCTGTTACACAAATAATGCACATAGTTGACTGATTTCTGACAAAGAAGCTGCACTGTAATTCTTACACCCGATACAGCAGGGATAACACTGCAGACATCGGCTTGTCATCACACACTGTGGGCTGTTTATCTCTTCATAACAGGTAGGCCAGAGGACCAATGGGCTGCAACCCTTTCCACAATTTTTCACTTACAAAAAACTGAAATGCTCAGACAAGAACCCTACACAAAGCTTACAGGCATTAGCGTCCTGGAAGCAACCATAGGAAGACCATAGGAACAACCATAGGAAGCTAATCGTCACGTCCTAAAGCTTGGACACAATTTAAGGGACAACAATGCCTATCCCCAACTCGCTCTGTTTGCCTGAGCTGTGCATTTGAAAAACAATCCTGGCTTACAGTGTTAACTGGAAGATGAGCACAAGATAAATGCTACCAGGCACTATTATGTAGTCAATCTTAGAGTTCTTATTTATACTAAATTAATTTCACATTTAACCGATAGCCTTTATTTAATTCAAAAAGTAATCTCAACAATCCACCAGAATTTCATGTAAACACCCTTACTTTACTGACAATTATCTCACTCGCATAATAAAGTCGATATTGTGGTAAACTTAGAGGCTAACAACAGAGCTATCATCAATAGCTTATTCAAGTTACTCGCAATATTTTGATACTCATTGCATAAAGGTAATGGAGAAAAGCAATTACAAAAGAAGCATGTAGTAACTACAAACACAATAACAACGTGGATTTCACATTACAAATAACTCAATTAGTAACAGAGATGCTTTTAAAACTCAGCAATGTAAAGAACGACTAAACAAAATCACTTCATTGTCCAGACAAACTCTATAGTGAAACAACTTTTAGTGGGAAAGGCTTGGACTGTAAACCCTATCAATGACAATATAGTTGTATTCTAGGAATACAGTGACTAAGATAAAGTTAGGTTAAGGTGCTATATAGAAGATTTGGAAAATGTATATTGCCTCGACGGCTCAGCCAGCGTCTTGCAGCTACCAGTGCAAACGACGGCAAGAGTGCTGGTAGGTCAAACAGTGTTTACTTAAGGTTGAACTGAAGGGTGAGTGCTCCACTTCTGCGACACCATCGGTTGGTTCTGCATTATCAGTTGTAACCGTCGTACGAGTGCAGCGGTTGTGAGTGAGCCAGTGGGGTACGCTACTACGCTCACATGCACTAACAAGTGCTAAAAACAGAACAAAGAAGCCAAGCTTCGTCAGCCTGATTTACTTGACGGGTGTATAGCTTGGGACACCAGCATGTGCGGTGTTGAAGTTGTTGCAATTTGGACATAGCTCGGCTTTGCTTCTGGAGGTTACACCCAAAATCTTCTTCACTGCACTGGAGTCAATGAGCTGTTCTCTAGAACACGGCAAGCAGCACTTCAAGGGGCTACGGCCAGGGTTTATTCCCCAATGAACTCGCACACACACAAGCAATGTGGTAACGGTCCTATTAAAATGACAATCAGGGGAGATGATCTCACTTTGTGGCACTCAGATGCAGAAGATGAGACCTTATTGTAGTGTATCTTTATCTACCATGGCGTGGTAGATAAATTATTGCATCAATTAGGATTGAGGACACGGTACTCATTTACATTATTTACATACATCTTTGGATCGACGTCTGTCAAAACTGATTAAAAAAAGCTCCTTGTTTTTCCTTTCCTGGGACTATAACTCCCTTTTCCTACAATGTGCTAACAGAGTAACATCAAAGCCAGAGGCTACCCTGGCTACAAATACATTTTGATAATATTCCTTCAGGAAGCTAACATAATAGTCACCTGGAACAAGCACTACCACATGCACACATTACTCACACTCCACTAAAGACTCCAGCTGAGAAAGCTAATGTGATTTGTCCATGCATAAAATAAGAAAGAACATGAAAAACAGAGGGGGAGAAGGTTATTCTCACTCACCCTTAGACTTAAAATCAACACAAATAATTAAGCCTGCTCATCTGACCTGCTCTAAAAAACTAATTACTACATGAAATTGATCAGGGTTTAGTTTAATAATTTGAAATACTTCTTCACACTGCCTTGTCCCAAAAATTAAAACTTTGTTGGCAATGCCTTAATTAATTAACAATAAATTGACCTATTGCTGTCACCAGGTGCATGTTGGAAATATTAGAATATATTTTGTGCCAATTAAAAAAATATATTAAAAGTTGCAAACTTGTGATTACTTATCAATCTGAATACCATATCTAAGCTTGGGCTCAGACAAATAAAACATGTGGCGTAAAGTCAGAGGTGTAGTTAGACAATGTGTGGGATAGCATGCTTCTTTCCAGTCTACACTCAAAGTAATAACACAAGAACTTTGTTGTTAAAGATCAATCATAAAATTATTTAAAACCCACAAGTCTCCTTTGTTATGAGCGCAGTGTGAATTAGCATCAAGCCATAGCATAGGTTGAAAAGTAAAGAGTATTACAGAAGTTTTTTTTTTTTTTTTACACACAAGTGTATTCTCTTGTTGACTTTTCTTCCATTTTTGTTTTTTTCTCTCAATACTTTCAACATGTAAAGCCCCTAAGAAGTTTAATAAAAAACTGAATAAATATAATAAAACACTCTTTGGTTGAACTGCATATAACTCATAATGTAACTTAGGCAATGTTTGATGAGGGGTCACAAGTAGACATTGCTTGGGTTTTATTGGGGTCAAAAGCCAAAAAGGTTGTGAACCACCACAAACCAGCATTTGATTTATGTTTTCTCTCAACGGTTTGTGGGTGTATGAGAGTGACAGTTACTGAAATAAAGATAAATCTCATATTTTTTTTATCTATCTTTTATCTTTCATAAACATTTAGAAAAATATACAAGAAAGCTTAAAACAATCACTGTTTGCAAATGGCATTGTCAAAACATAATATTTACATCTGTACATGATAGTTAAAATTGTTTTTATATTTGTCCAGCTTTGTTATTGTTTTTTGATGTATTTATATGTGTGGACATTTAGGACAATTTAAAACTGGAGTCAAATTCCACATGAAGCCACCGATCCTGAAGAAAAGAAAACAACAACTTGTGCTCACAGGCAGGAGTTTAACCACAAATGTTGAACGTGTCAAAGCCAGATGTTAGTAGTCAGTGCAGCTACTTAGACAGGACCCATGTGTGATTGTAATTCTCAATCAAACCACTTCCTGTTCGTTCCTAAAGCGCGTGTTTGGTTGTGAACCTATATTAACACGTGCCGATTACATGTGTAGCACCGTGGCAAACGCGGGCCAAGACACGGATCACTTATCATATGCGAAACATTAGTTTAATTGGGATTTTAAGTCTGTAAACTACAGCTACTGAATGTAAACACTCACACACCTTAGTAGCTAAGTGTGTGGGCTATTGTTGGCAAACCAGCTAAGCTATCGGCTGAGTTTAGAGTGATACATTTGTTTTATGATAAACAAACAAGCGTTGTGTCGTTTAACAATCGAGTTGGACTATTCGTATATATTACTAACACGTAGTTAGTAATAGTAACAGGGCCTACTGGCAGCAAGACATCCACGAAGTGGTGTTAGTGTACATACCGATGAGAATCACACATATCCCAGCATCCCATCTAAATCAGCTGCTGCGAGCTTATTGTCGAGAAAGTTAACCTAGATGTCGTTAGACTAGACTGGACACCGTTGCAGCTGCACGTGCCGCCGGTTGAGTTAACGCTAGTTTGCAGCAGGTAAAGTCAAAAAGTTCAGTAATAAAACTCCAAACGCAAAAACAACCCAGTGGGTTCATGAAGCCGGACAGCAGGCTAGTCGTTAGCACGCACCGACTTCCACGGGAACGTTATTTGACCTAGCTTGCCGTTTAGCAGCGGGCTAACCGTAGCAAATTAACTTACCGTTAGCTCTGGGGGCTAAATATAAAACATTAACGCTTAAGACACCAAACCACAGACTGTTGCACCCGTGAAATGACCATATTACCTTCCACGCTTCCTGCGACTCCCCAGGAACAAATTCACTACAATCTAAAAAACAATTTTACTTGTTTTCTCCTTCTATATGTGAACGACTAGTTAGCCAAGTTGGCTACTTCTCCTCGGCTAGTTTCCCTGTAAACGGCATCGTGCAGACGAGTATCTATCGAGGCGGCTTCAGGTGTAAAGCCCCGAGTAGCGCCAGTAACCCCGGCTACATGCTAGCTATACTAGCTCGACTAACCGACAGTCATTAAGTCCACCAATTAAACATTAACGGATGGAGAAACTAGTCACCTGCATCGTTTCATTGAAGTTTACATTTCAACTGATACGCCGTTAGCAAACAACCGGCACAACGGCAGTTGGTAACCAAGTAACCTAGCAGTTAGTAACCAAGTGGCAGCTGGTAACCAAGTAGCAGCTAGCCGCTGCAGCCTGATGTTAGCTCGCCAAGCTAGCTAGCTGATTGTTACGTGCATAACTTTGCCGATGTATTTATGTTCCACTAACAATGCCGGTCAGACCTTTTTTGGTGGGCTAATACGGTCAGTTGTTTTAACGTTCGCTGAACTAAAAGCACCGACCTGGAGGTCCGCTTCTAAATAGCGTTTTGTAGCTCAAGAATTACACATACCTCACTTCCGTAAATTTGCTGCACGTTCGGCCGCAGCCATGTTTTCAATCCAGTCAACTCGCTCGAGCCGGGGTGTGTGAGCCGACTCAACCGCGCTCGTCAAAATGCAACACTATACTGTACATTTTTGCCCCTGCCAAGAGTGCATTCGGGCACACTCTTCGGCTCACTTCGATTAAGTGATGACTCAATTGCACTTTTTTCCAATGATGGACAATAAACAGAAGTAAGTTACTTTTCTTTTCTAATGTAGATCTTGATTTCCATCAAACAACTATTTTATCTATTGGGAAATTGTGACAAAATCAAGCTGACCATAATGTGAAACATATTTTTCATCGAGATTTAATGGTGTCAGCCAGCAAAATTCAGGATAGATCTTACTCAAGTGACAGCTATATGCAAAACCTAAGAGTACAGCATTCTCTTTACCTCTTCAGTCAACACCTTAAGCAACACCATGCCCATACACAAAAATAATGCCTTTAATTAACTAGATTGCTGCTGATTACATACTGCAATATTCTTTCTGTAGCTGTACAATTTAGTAAAGATTGATCCAGATCATGTTTTGCGTGCACATTTTATGGGAAGCTTTGCATTTACATGCAGTTACATGTAATGTTAAACTGGGATGGAGAGTTAGAGCATGCATTCTTAACAGACTCCACCTGCCACATACAATTAAAAAAAAAACTATTAACATTATATTATAACTCTCTTCTGTGCTAAGTTACCAAGTGCTGAATCCTGACCGACATACTATATCAGTACTGGTACATTCAAATACAAACCAGACATTTGCATATGCATGCCAATTTGTACTTCTACAGAACAGTGCAAAACACAAAATTAATTCCTGAGACTACTCAGTAATTAGTCCCTTCATAACCATGTGATTTTCATCCCTTTTAAATGTCACATTTTACTTCTCTTACCATTCATTGGGCAATATTATCTTACAACAGGAAAATGTGATATTTCTACAGCAAGATGTGTTGTGATTAAACAAAATCAGCAACACAAGACACATGGACTTACAATATGTGCTCATTTGGTCAAAAAAGAAAAAGTTATATGGCATTCATTGAGTGGAATTTTTAGCTGCACATAATTTAAGTGCTTGGTTCTTAAAATAACCTGAAACATGAGTGCAAATAGAAATGTAAGAGCTCATTAAACAGATTTGGACAACATGACAAAGCTTTTCGGACATGTTAATTCCACCTGTGAGCAGTCAAAGACGGTCCTGTCGTGCTAAAGATGAGGTCCTTTGCTTTTATGCTTTTGAAATAAAAGTGCAAAATGAAAAGGCTTTTCTTGAATGTTTTCTGCAGTGCTGATTACACAGAGCGCGTCTCCATCTCTATCTTTTCCTCAGACTGCGATGATTCTGCTTCCTGGTGGCTGATGTTTGGCCGAACCGTCACAAGTGGACCGCCGCCATAGATGGAGTGGAGGAAGTTCCACGTCTCCTCAGAGATCTGCCCCGAGTCCGCTCCTGCAGGATCAAACACACACCCTTAAATATCACTAATATCTGCATTTTTTTAAGATAATACGATAATCCTCAGAGAATATGCAAGAGCGGTTCAAACAAAAAAAAGTTGTATTCATCCGCACTGTGTAATATTTTTTCCAGTTTAGTTCATTTCATGCTTCTCAAAATGCATAAACAAAGATACAAACCAACATTTATTTTTTACAGTTGAATTAACAAGCATAATAGTAGAGATATAATATAATACAATATGACAATAATAATAGTTAGTACCTTGTTTAAGTGTTAAATGGCCGTTCTTGTTGACTGTAATCTTGGAATTATCAATGGGCCCCGGTGGATCTTATTAGAGAGGGAGAAAGACAATTAGCTGACATAATTATAAGCAGCAGTAATATGTGTGCTTATTTTTCAGAAATAGTTACTCAATCCTAATTGTTTCAAAGAGTAGTGATGTTAAAATGCCAAATGTTTTTGTCACACTAAAAAAAGCAATTCTGTGCTCCACACTTGCTAGAGTGAGAAAATAAATATTAGCAGAGCAGAAGTCAGAGGCAAAAAAACATTTGCAGAGGTGCTAGATGTAAGCTATTATAAATATATGTGACAATACAAAGCAAGAGGAGAAAAAAAATAGATCAAGTGCAAGGAAATGCAATATTTTTTGACTTATTTTTTTCAGTAGTGGGAGGGAAGCTTGACTCTAGGGAGTAAAGCAAAGTCTTTGAAGATAAATCAAGAGAAGAAATGGGACTTCACAGTTCCTTTTGAACATGAGAAGCTTTTGGAAACAAGATAATTTGTAAGGCCCATATCAAACTGCTTATTTCCCAGGTTCTCCTATCCATGTAAATGTACAGACCTGACAGGACATTTGTTTTGAAATTTAAATTTTAAAAAAACTGGGCAGCTTTGCTATCACAACAGTAGAGTGGCAAACATTTAGCCTTTTTATAAAACATTTAAACAATATTTGGGGTGGAAAGGCTAGACTTCCGTCCAATTACCATTGTCTTTTCCTTTGACAAAGCCCTCCCACTCACGAAACCACTGCATGCTGATGCAGTATATCACCACTGGAGACTCCTCCTCCTGGAACGCCTTGTTCAGCTACAGAGAAGAGGGGGGCGAAGGGAATGGAGGAGTGAGCAGTGGATGGAGGAGAAAGGGCGCAAAGGGATGAGGTGGAGAAACAGGAGGGGTGAGGGGGAGACAAAAAAAAATTAAGTGAGGATGAAAGGATTGAGAGGAGAGGACATGGAAAAACTAATCAATTCTCTATGGTAGTTATTTCCATTAGAAGAGAGTCTTAACACCACACTGCACCAATTCCATCTTTCTTGGAAATGACACAATCCCTGTTCCTCCTTGTTATCTTACTGAAGCTCTCTTTCACTCACACTCTCTCTTTCACTCTCTCTTACACATACACACACACACACACTTCTGAACAGCCATTGTGTGAGTGAGCAGACTGAGCAGGCAATAACAGCTGCATCTGTCCCAAAGATGCATGCATTAATGATGAGGCTTTCATCGGGCTCACACCTCTCATCTCCTGCTGGGATGAAGAGCACCAACACATGCAGATTATCAACTGGTTCAATAGACAGTAGAATAAGTCTATACAATCGTGTGTACTGGGGCTGCAAAGAGTTTTACTGACACACAATGCAGACTCCATGTCTTGGTGTACATATCGTTTAAAAAAATAAATAAAAAAAACTTACCCTGACAAACATGTCCAGTTCTGATTTGCGCCGTTTTTCTACTTTTTCTACTTCAATCTGGCATGTGTGGCAAACGTACAGGTGGTTGACAGCCGGTCCTCCACCATACCTGCAGTCCACACAGACCCCGATGAATTAAATTAACTCCACAAAAAGGAAATTATACTGCAACCTTCCCATTACTCAATCACAATTAGCCCCATCTACTGTGTGTACCTGCTGTAAAGGTGATCCCACACGTTCTGAGGCAGCATTATTACCAAGTCTTCGATAAACGCAGCTTTGTTGGGGGGCACACCTGATGAAACGCATTGAAACATCCATTAGACATCAACAGTGAAACATTTTAACAGTGTCTATTATTATGCGTCTAGTATGTTGAATAAACGATAAAGAAGCTGGCAGAAAGATGCACCAATACATACAAACTCTTACCCTTACCATCTAATATCTTACCGTGTAATATCCTAGTCCAATAACAGTTGTTTCTTTTATGTTTTTCTTTTAACAAACAATCATTCTCATATCCAAACGACAACTATAATCTGTAAATGGGAATCAAAAGCGCAGACCGTGCCTCAGGCAGAACGATGGGGCCAGAACATTAGGACAAACTTTCTTCTTCAAAAATGTACGAGCAAAAAACATTTGATGGCTGTTTATACAAAAATTCTCTACTGGAGAAATATGCTGCATGCCTAAATATATATTTCGGATGACGTCCTCAGCTATGAACAGGAAAAACAGGGAGACTTTTGTATCTGCACTGAAAACAAAACAACTGCTGCAACACAATCATTGTTTTACTGCACTGATATTATCTCCATGTATAAAAGAGCTGAACGATTTTCCAAAAACATCTAATTGTGATTATTTTGACTGATTTTGCAACATGATTTGTGATTTGTAATATCACAAATTATATATATCTCACTTTCATTAAAAAACAAAATGTTTATGGTGTGATTTTTGCCAGGATCTGTATCAAACAAACAAAGAATATGATGTGCAGTACAGGCAGCACGACAATAATTTATTAAAAATTGTACTTTTAGCTTTTGCTGAAATTTGAATTAAACTAAATGTCAGTTATTAAGTGCTCCTGTGGTTGCTTACTTGCAGAATGAAACCTATTATCTGCTGCCACTGTATTCCAACAGCTTTATCATACATTTTTCCTATTTGATTTTAAATTTCTTAATTTTCAGCCATCTCTGAATAGAAGGCAGAAAAGAAAGCAGCTTGATTGTCACAAAAGCCTTTTATAATTCCGCTCTCTTCTCTGCTAAAACGAGAGAGGAGGATCATCTGCTCAAAAAGATGTAAACCCCCCCTTTTTGAAGTCTGCTGTGTTGTGAAGGGAATACTCTGCAGTCTTTGTGAAAGTCAAAAATCTACAGCAAAGGATAAAAGCAAAAGCTCTGTTTTTGAAGAGGAGAGCACAATTTCTCCTCCTAAATGCTTGTTCAATAGAGCAGAAAAAGGAGAAAAAAAAGGATTCCTGTTCGAGGACACTTTCACGGCTGAGCAGTTTCAGTATGATGATGACATAGTCACACGCACCTCCATGCAAACACAGGAAGTCGTCATTGGAAATGGGGCCCGGCTCAGCAAAGGTCTTGAACTTGTTAAGCCACTGGCGGGAGATGTAGAACTGCAGAAGGCTGGGCTCCATCATGTTGAATAAACCAGACACCCTCCTGCGTTCTTTCAGTGCATCCTCGTTGCTCTTTCTGGGACACGAACAGACCCACAGATTAATCACTGCTGCAATTGAGTGATCAAAAGTGAGATGAAAGTTATGAATATCCAAGCAGCGCAGTGAATCTGAAAATGTTTCACAGATGAAAGGAGTCTTGGTCACAACTGTCTGAGTTTATCGACTGAAGTGTGTTGGCTTACTTATAGAAGAGCACATAAGCCTCAGCATTCTGGACACAGGATTCAGACACCTCGGTCACACTTTGGTCGTCAAATTCATACCACAGATTGTTCACATCATTCCTACAGTACGCTATGTAGTGGCCACCTGGGAACAAATGGGGGGAATGCGTTAGAGCAGCATTCATAAACCTAACAAGTACATGTGAAATTTGTCTACAGGCTAATGAATGCAGGACACTTCTATGTGCCAACTGATGGCGGATGGCCCAATCTGAGCAGAAAGAGGAGGGACTGTGCCCACTCACTGCTGGCAGTGCCGTGGTGACAGATGACTGACAGCAGGTCATAGTTGGTGGTTTGGGCGGAGCTGTCTTTGGCCAGGAAAGGCTGCAGGTCCAGGCCCTCAAGCGGGAAGGAGACATGGGTGCTTATCTTGGTGGAGAACATCAGTTCATGCCGGAAGCGCTTCAAATGGACACACAAGATCTGGAGCAAGGTAAACGCACAAAGTCCCAATATTAGATTTCATTTAGTAAGCATGTGTGTGAAGACATAAGGGAAAAAGACATGACATGAAGAGTTGTCCGTTTACCTCTGGCAAACTTTGCATTTTACAAAATTTGACTCCGTTTCGTAATCTAAGAGAAGAAAAAAAAAAAAGGACGACATGTATTACAGTTTCAAACTATTTGTTTTCTATTGTGAAATAAATAAGTCCAATTCAGTATTCAACAAAGTCAGAATTAGGCACTCACTTCTTGCATTTTTCACAGCTGTACATGTTGTCTCCTGGAAAACAACAAGCACAGAGTTACTGAGACATCAATCGTAATGTTTGTGCTGGTAGAACACATTTCCGCCCACTTGCTCACCCTTTAGTTCATCTCTGGCAAAGAAAGCTGCAAGACAATCTTGTAGCGTAACCACCGGACCCCAGAACCAACTACAAAATATAACAGAGGGGTTGATTTTACACACAAATAGCAAAGTAGACAGTCACTTGAGTTTAACCGTGAAGAATGCAAACAACTAGAGTACATATGGGAGCGCCTTGAAGGCAGAGTGGTTACAGCGCATACTATATAATTGCAACATATCTTGGTTCAATCATTGGGACCTTTGTTGCAGGTCATATAAAGGATGGATGCCAAAAGCAACAACTATAATGAACATAATATTAACACACCTCTTGATGTATTCCATGACAAATGAAATCCAGCCCTGCGGTGCATAAGCTTCACCGCAAGAGCCGGCTTTAACCAGGGAGGTCTGGTGGGTGGCGGAGTGGAGCTTGGCCAGGTCTTCCTTTCCTGGGATGGGCAACGAGATATCCTGGAAGTTCTCCAGGGTCACCGACACCTGACAGCAACAGAACACACAGGCAGTAAAGCTTCTACTCTGGTCACATCTCAAGCCTGTTATTTTGTTTTTACATGCTTTTGCCTATAATTTTGTAGCAAGACATTATTCTTGTTACAGTGCAGATATTCCAATATGTGACACGAGGGTGGATGTACAACTGATTATCTTTTTTAAATAACAAAACAATTGTAAGACCTTGAAATCAAATGACACGCTCTCTAGTGGTTTCCTGCTACGGTCCCTCTCGCCCTCTTAGAAATCCGATATATTGTCCACACTAACCCGATCACAGGTGAGGCACTGAACTGAGCTGACAATGGTCCCATCAAACACATCGGAGATGACACTGCGGTATTTCTTCTGACGCTTGCTCTTCGGTGGGCAGAATGTGGTCACTGCTGGATAAAGCCAAAGTGACAGAAATTGGAGAATGTTGCTTTACACAAGATGGACACATGAGATAACTATCTTGCTAAAACCCAGACTTTTAAGCTCTGAATCTGGATATGGCTGTCTCTGATTATGCATATTTACCTTTTTTGTGTGCAGGGTTGAGGTTGGGCCAGCCTGAAGCAGCTTTGGGCGGGCTGCTGGAAATTTTGGGAACGTGTGCCTCCATTGGGACTGGACTCTGTGGTCTTGTGGAGTTGGACATTTGGATGTCTGGGAAGGAATCTGGCAGAGAGCAGGCCAAGTATTAGATAATTTCAATACCATAAATTTGATGCAGAATTAGATTGTGGATAAAGTAAAACATGATGCCTCATCTCCTCCATAATAACCTGATGTTCTTCCTTGAACTTTGATGGCTCCCTGGCTGCTGATAATGGGCATGGTTTCAGTGGTGGTGTCTACATCTTTGTCCATGTCCACTCCAGTGCTTCCACCCATAACCCCATTAACCCCAGAGCGGTACAGGTCATTAATCATGTTCTTATCCTTCTGCCACTCCCTGTTGGACTGAATCTCATCTTGCTCAGGAATCAGCATCTCGGCCTCGTTGGTGTCTTCCTTCATCACGTTACCGCCCTGCACCTCATTATCGGCACGCTCGCTGCTGCCACAGGACTCGCATGACTGGAAGTCATCTGACTGACTACGGTTGTCCTCCTCGGGGCCATTGTCCACGGTGACGCCGTTGGAATCATCGTAGGGCTCTGGCAGCGTCTCCTTCAGCTCCTCGTGAAGTTGATCCATCAAGCAGCGCAGAAACTCCTGAGAGTCCTGGAGGCCGAGTAGGAATAATAACAAGAAATGTCAGCTGCACTCGCAAATTAGTTCCAGCTGAGAACAGTTTTTTCACATTTATTTTGGTCACAGTGGTCTGTTAAAAAATAATTACTCAATTTTCTCTCCCTGAAGACAACATGCAAAATATAATGGAGCAGTAGTTTTTCTAGCAACGCTTTCCGAAAACTTTTTTTCTTCTCCAAATTACAAACAATCACTAACTGCCTTGTTAATTCCAAATCACAAAATCCAAAACCAAATGCTGATGAATGTGTAGTCAGACATCTGATCTCCCTCTCAAGCCAAATTAACTCTCCTCTCCCAAAAACTGTAATGTTACCTTTATTCATAGCAGTGCTGATTCCAAGGCTGTGCAGCCCAGCACGGCGTGACAAATGAATATTCCTCAGATAATTCCTTTGAACAAACACTGGCAAGCCAAGAGGAAATGGGCCCTTTTATCATTTCACCACTATGGTTTATAAATCCCATATTTACAGCCACTGGACAAAGTACAACAGTCTCTGGAAATCGTTAATATTTAGAACGTTAATCTTTTCTTTCAAGCACAGCCTCGAATCAAATCAAGCAATTTACCTTTAGTTTGCTAGTGGGGTTTAATGTGTGCATTTGCATCAGAATGTCTGGGAACGTAATTGCAAGGCAAAGGATTCTGCTTATCCGGCTGAGTGACGTGAGCTGCTAATGTAATTTCTATAAAGAAACAAACATGGGGGGATATGGAGTGGAAGAGAAAAGGGAGACTGTATACGATCTGGAGCAACTTCTTAGTCTGGGCACCCGACCCACAATAATCTCAGCTCAAATTCCTTTTTTTAAGAATTCAATTCAGTTGAAACCATAATCCATGTTTTATATTAATATTTACCACATATTATTCTCAGTATTTGCAAAGCAAAAAAGGTATAAGGATCAAATTCCCCTGTTGAGGTCACAACAACTGGTCGCAAATATACGGTTGGATTTGTCTCCAACCGTCAAGAAGAGGGCCTTCATGTTTTATGTATGGTGAGTCTGTGCACATGCACTCAAATTGCACATTTATTTCACCATCAGCAAGGACCCACCTGCTGAGAATATCCTCTAAACATGGGGTTTATGGCTTTGATCCCCTGGAACAAGTTGGTTGGGACCACATAGGAGGGTCTGCAATGTGACAAAACACAGCATGCTTTACAAGTATTGTAATGGGCAATATCACAATGGAGAGCTGCATGGTTGATGTCTTTTTGAAGGCCAACCTGAAAGTTAGCATCGCTCTGATCTCTTGAACAAAAAGACAATGGGATTATTGCAGAAAATAAGCTCTGTGGCAGAACAAGTTTATGATACTTCATTGTCACAAATGAACACTAGTTTTTAATTTTTGAAGCATGAATGCAATCATCGGAAGTAAAAAGATTGGATTAGATGTTAAAAAAAAACTACATCCCGGTCACGTGACTATCAGTCACCGCCACTAAACTAAGTCGTCTCATTATTATGCAGACATCTCTACAGCCAATATTTTCAAAACTAGACAACTCACATTAAAAAAAAAACCTAGCAATACAAATGAGATGAACAATAGGTGCTTTTATTTTTATTTTAGGGTGAACTGCCCCTTTAAAAAGTCACGAGCGGTATATTAACTGACGTATATGTCATTGATCACAACATTAAAATCTCTAAAGCTTTTGTTAACCACAGACCTTATTTCAGACATCGAACCAAAAACCCATTTTGGATCCAGAACTGAAAAATGTTCAATCATTGATGGGTTTTAGGACTCATTCTTGCTGCACTCTATGAAGTGATGTGTTATATCTGCTTCAGAAATGTGATTCAAGTTTGACCCTGGACGTTAAATAAAACGTTGAAGTACTGAAGCTCTGGATTCATATTCTAAACATTGCCTGGGGGCAAAATTATAAAAGGGACACACTCCTACCTGTTCTTGTGCCACAGGTCTGACACTAGTTTCTGGTAGCTTTTGCAGAGTGCAGGTTTCTTGTCTGTCCTCACCATGCCACCACATTCAAGAAAGAATTGCGTCAAGGGCGGGCTGCAGTGGAAATAAGGATAAATATAACAAAACATATATTATGTGGGCACCAAACAAGCTTTTACTGTATTTTGCAGTCAGCAGATTGATTAGATCACCAAAAAGCTTGCAACGCAGTGGCTTATTCTCACAAACCTCCATATGTTCCTCAATAATTCTAAGAGTAGCAAATATAATTCAGAGAAGTACAAGCGAAGATAATGTTATGATGCAAACCATCTTTGGTTCAATATGCTTTTACTCTTAAATTCATATATACAACATTTGTTTAATATAAAAAGAAATCAAGAGCAGCTCTTCTGCCTCTATTTTTGATTGTGTTTCCTTAAATCCATATTTCACTCTGAGAGTAAGATTCCTGGAGATACTGGCTAATGCAAGAAAATTCCACACGCAGCTGAAAGTTGAAGGACATGAAATAGTTGAAAATAAAAACAGCTGAGGGGATTTCATCTGATAGGTACAGAGTGGACAGGAATATGCATGAAAGAGCCAAACTACAGAATGAATAAGGCATGAGGCGTTCCCTTCCCTCGCAGAAGAAAAGTCTTCCGAACTGAATAATGACCCGACGGTAAATGAAAGAAGCAGCGCTCACACAAACAGACATCAAAGGAAAGTTACAGAAAGGTCCCTCCTTTCTGCAGCTGCGTGACTCAGTTCCTCCTATTTTTGTAACGTGATTTAGATTGCAAATTTTGACCCACATCTTTTCCCATTTTGGCTCGTATCCAGACTAGGCATGATCAGTTTCATTAAAGAAATATACTGGGGAAGCGGTAGATATTAATAGAAAGGAGGAAAGGGTTTGCTGGGATTTGCTGTTCCAGGAAAATAAAATAAAAGGAAAAGGAACAAAGTAAGTAATAACATAGCCTGCGGCTCTGCAGTGGAGCCATAATTTGAGTACCACACCAACAATCCAATCATAAAGAATGAACCAGAAGGATTTGTAATTAAATAAAACATTTAAAAAAGACTCTAAATGAAAGAGTAAGTACAATTTCACATGTTTCATAAAAAGACATGGTGGGAAAAGAAAAAAGGGGAAGGAGAAGGAACAGAAGGTATCATGTCTTTTTTTTGTCTTTTATGTTTATCTTTTGTATATGTACGAAGAGCAAAGAGAGACCGGAGTCAAATTCCATGTATGTGAAAATTTACATTAAAGCTGATTCTGATTCTGATATCAAGAAGAGGTGAGCTTCTTTTGTAACAAGATCCTCCAGGGAAATACAAAAGGCCATTTCTGGCGTCTCAAATGGTGCACTGCAGCACTCAGCCGTCACTCTCCAAAACGAGTGGCGCCATGGTGTTTTTTTTGTCAACAAGAATCAGACAAGCAGTTACTAAAACAGCAAATGGCTACTTAAAAGAAGCATGTTGAAACTGTGAGTATGAAAAGTGGAGAGTAACATGAAGCATCACAGAAGAGCATGCGATGCCAGCGAGATGACAAATAGCAGGTTATTGGAGGTCTCACCAGTTGGACAGGGCCTGGAGGGCAGCGTTCATGTAGCAGGTGTTGCCTATGTTCTTCAGCCCTGTCAGGCCTGAGGGAGACAGAACACACTGAAGAAATTAAAACGAGCCACTCATAAAATGCTTGTACATTTTTAATGGCAGCCAGAAAGCCGCTACAATTTTAACGGTCTTGGAGAGAAATTGGAGAGCCTTTCTGTCAACCATAAGCATAAACATGTCTATTTCACCGCAAGAGCAGAAAAGATGTCTGCCTGGTGTATTTTTACTTTTTTTTATGACTTCTCAGCAGATTTATGACATTAATTTGCAATGGACATAGGAGATAATGAACTTGAAAAGTATGTGTCACTCTGACTCAAAACATACTGTATGTGTATTATGCCTGTACATTCAGATTTGAAGTTATGACTTAAAGTATCTTAAATGCCTGACAGTTGATAAACCTCAGATCTTATGGAACCAGCCAGTGTGTAGTCTTACAACACGTATTTTCTTCACCTCTTGATCTCATGATTTGCATTATAAATAACCTGAGCTTTAGCACCGGGGGCTAATATACCATATCCCATTTGGTGGAGCTTGTGAATGTCTCACAGCACTGATTGAAAACATTATTTGCATAGGTGGCTCTAGTGCGACTGAAGCACTCAGCAATGAAGTGTTAGGGTGCATTTACACCAAATCAAGCATTACAAAAACAACAATCTTCCCATTAATTGTAATGTGGTATAGTGCCTTTTTGGGCGGTGAGGACCTCGAGGGAAACAGTTGAAAAGTTGAAACAACCTTTGAGATACACAACACGCCGCACAATCCAGTGCTTATTGCCGTAACTCCTGATTTTGCTGGGTTTAACCCATGGAGCTCAGGGGCTGTGTCTGGCTTTCTCTTGATTATGATTAATACAAATGATAATCCTGGCAAACATTTTTTTTTGCTTTACTTTCATTTGCAACATTAAGACGTGTTTCCCAATGTACTTGTTGACCATATAGCTGACATTGAACTGCAATAAACAGTGTCTTTAGTGACATTGTATTATTGTACTAGTTGTTCAGTTTGTGTCAACATTCTTCTGTGGAAGCTGACCTCTGGCTCGCAGTTCATCCTCCTCCTCGGTCTCCATATCCAGGTCTTCACAGCCTCCATTAGGTGGCACTCTTAAAGAGGTTGGGCTCCCAGGGGGCCTGCTGTTATCCTAGAGAAACAACACAGCAGCACAAACAGACCTTGTCATAAAACTCTAATCTAGTAAAAGAAAAACTACGTCCAGTTTGACTGATAGCTCAACTGTCACTCTCTCTGGTGGAAATTGTTATTGCTCAGCTCTGATAAGTTTGAAGGGAGAGCACGTGAAGTTGAGTAACAAAGCCAAAATGCAGAAAACATGCAATATTAACACATTCATTCAAACAACATAGGAAGGAAAAGGAAACCATTGATGTTGATATAGTCTATACATGTGAATTTGTTATTATTGTTTTCAATTGCTGCTGCTCAATTATTTAACCTGCTTTATAACTCAGCAATTATATAACGCATGTAAGCTTTAAAGAGACCATAAAAGATGTAGACCAACATGATAAAAGCTGGCTCTTACCTGTCCAGCATTCTGTGGAGATTGGAGGGGTTTGCTGTTGGCATGGGCAGAGTGAGGACCAAGCTTACGCTCCAGGAAAACCTCCTTGCCGCAGGCGTAGCACCACACTCTGAGAGTGGTCAGGTTCACCGTGAGGTTGTGTCTCGTCTCCTGCACACAAAGTTGATCAAGATTTTGTGAACAGACACATTAGACAGAAACAAGAACAACATGCTAACATCTATTCAAGAACAGCTAGTTCAGGACATGTGCACTTTCTTATTAGGTATGCCCACTGGTGGCTAGGCCTCCGAAATTCTATGGTGCATAAACTTAACGTAACTGGAAGATTCTGGCACAGCTAATGAAAGTCCAGATGAACAATTTGTGTTTTTTCTCAAGCACAATGAGAGAAATGAAGTATTGACAGATCCTCCCTCTTTCTCCCCTGACAGGTGTTACTGTGGCCTAGTGTAGAACACTAAATAAATGAAGATGTGTGTTATGCAATGTCCGTGTGATTGATATTATTGATTCGTAGTTTAAAAGAAAATGTACAGAAAACTAAATGTCAACAAATGTAGAGTTTCTGCAGACACAGGAGGACAGCAACTCTGCAACACATATCAACCCCACCTGCAACCAATACATTGCAAAGAAAACCTAATATACAATACCAAATAGTACAATCCTACACTGATTTGTATTTTAAATTTACTTCGTCAGTTTTGGCCTTTGTGTTAGAAAAATGACTTAACAGTCAAAAAGAAAAATGGTATCGTGACGATATTGTATCGTGGGACCTCTGGTGATTCCCACCCCTACTGTCTATGATATTTCTTGCAGGTAAACAAAACTAACCTCCTTACGCTCCCAAATATGAAAAAACAGAATGTAAAATAGCAGGGCAGACTTTTGCTGCCTTTTAAAACATGGCCGAGTTCTGCTGACCCACTGCTGCTCTGACAAACACCAGCAGCCTGGCAGGTCGACAGGAGACTGAACATGAGCAGCAGGCAGCCAGTAGTCCTGCATTATTCATCAGGGCTGCATTAGCCTTCACACAGCGGGGGCACACCAGACTGAGCACGGCCATGAAACTCCCCAGCCTAAATCATTTAGGAAGGAAAGTATAACAGGTCGGGCAGTAATAACACGCTGGATTTATAAGGAGGATGTTTTTGGCCCACATAACGTTTTGTATTATAAAACATTAGTTTCAACTTCTGAAATTCGCTGATCACGCTGTAACCTTTCTAGACAGATTTGAAACAGTCACTTATATTTACTCGCAGTATAGTTTGACTGGCAGAGGCCTGATCTGAACCAACAGGAGACTTTCTCATTTCATAGTCAAGATGTTTCAGTGTTGCCCTCCCGTCAGGGCCTTCAAAGCCCTAATCAAGCATGGCATTCATTCTTACAAGAAAAAGAAAAAAACAACACAAAAGGTGGTTGGTGAGCTGCACAGAGAGATGTCTTGAATAAGCTGATGGATATGAAATTCACTGGTTACGTCATTTAAAATCAGTCTGGTAATATTAAATCTCTTTACTTGCACACTGTGTATCTTTCATCTGTGTGAAGTGCACTGTTTTTGAGTAACAGGCCCTTTCTGGACAATGGTTTGAGTAGCTAAGCAGATACTAATTACATATTCCTCCGTCTCTGCTTCCAACCCCACTTGGCCCTGGCATGCTGGAGGAAAAACATTACTCAACACTGGGAACACCAGAGGCTGAGTAAAGCTTCAGAGCAGCTAGGAGGGGCTGATACTGTAACCATGGAACTGACAATGAATCTCCTTGACTTCTTAGAGGAATGGTAATTAATAATGGATGCTCCACTGCTGAAATTGAACTGAAAGTAGAGGTGTAAGCAGACAGAGCTGGCTTGATGTTTGTTAACAATGCGTGCCCTTCAAAAGCTAAACGATTCACGTACTGGCTCTTCGATCATGGAGAGACAAATGTTAAAAATAAAGTAGTGCTGGAGGCAGTTTTATTCCAAGTCATGGCTCCTGGGACTCTGAAGTGGTATTCCTGTTCTGCCATCTGTGCCTCCTCTGCCTCTCCACTGACACCTCTCCTCCTCTTTTGGTGACATCTTTTTTTAAATTCAGCATCACAGTAAAGACCGTCCTCTCTTTTAGTCACATCCCTTCCCCGATTTTTCTATGGATGGCTTTAATATACACAAAAGGCATCAGTAAGCGGGATCTCTCACCTGTGAGTGCACGGTGCTGTGGTCGGTGTGAGATTCTCCACAACCTACATATGCACAGCCATTCTGGAGAGAAAAGCAAACAGAGGATATGGAAATCAAAAACAGAACTCACATGTTGCTGATGAGGAAGAAAAGTGTTCAAATGTTTTACACCAAATAAAAAATATGCGGCTGAGCATCGTCTTACCTCCAAACACGCCCACAAATTTGGTCCTCCAACTTTACAGTCTTGGCACTGGCCCTAGAATAGAATCAAAACAAAACTCAAAATCAGATTTCGTAAAGTGCTGTAATGTTATTCAGAGTTCCTGCAGGTCATCTGAAGTTTAAGTTAAATAAGACTTTAGAGTCCTTGATAATACCACATAACATACAATTGAATGTCCATTTCATGACCAAAGAATGAAATAGTTAATCAAATGAATGTGACCTGGAACCCAGACAAGTGGCCTAAAATGAAAAGATGGATTGACCAATGAAAAATGATACAGGTCTAACGGGGTTGACTGAACCTCCACTTAACAGGAATGAACGTCCTCCTGCGAACACGAATCACCCACACAAAAAACAGAGTGGTTCTAATGTTATGAGTAGGGCAGTGGACAGGAACATGAAGACTCACATGGGATTTCTGAATTAGTTCCTCCTTGGTGATCTCCCCCACGCAGTCCAGGTGGGGGCAGTCACAGCCGGATGCCGGAAGCATCACTTGGTCTCACAGGTCTGAGAGAGAGAGAATTGGATGAAACACAACTTGCATTTTAAGCAGGCAATTTATAAAACCACATGGGACTTCTTGTTTTAAAAGACCATTCATCAACCCCGTATCAAATCCTTGATAGAGTAATAGGAGATATATCCAAAGAACACCAGAAAGGAAAAGGAAAAAAAATCAGGCTACTGTAACCCGAGTCAGCTTTTTGTCATACCTGCATGACCTGACAAATTCCTCTTATTATCAGCCACTGACACACCATGCAGCTCATGCCACAGCTGTCAACAACTAGTGTGGGACAAGCAGTGTGATTATAGTCTTAAATTCACAGAATAACTATTATACAGGCCAACTTCGGGTGGTGGTGATGCAACTGGACAGTCATCACCATGAATGATTTCAGTGCTGATACTGCAGAAACACCGCAGACATACAGACAATTAGATCTCTGAACAGGTTAGAACAAATCCTCTGCAAACACAGGTCAAATGATTACATTCTGATCATCGCAAAAGCTTAACCAGTGCATCTAAAAACATGTATGTCTTCATGTCAACTCCAGTGATTTTATTCCACTTCCCATAACAGCAAGATATAAAAAGAATGACCTACTCTGAGACAAGCTCCGCAAATATGATTGTGGGCCACGTGTTCTCATCACCAGCACTGACAGCAGCATCCAAATGGATGATACCTCTGAAGGTATACACGAGGCAATGTACTACAGGAAGTAGCCCACAAGTGTTTACATAAGCAATAGTATCCAGATTATATTTAAGTTTTTGTGTATGTGCATGTAACTATCATATCCTGGTTTCAGAAACCCGCATGAGCCCCACTTTTGAAAAGTATGCACGGAAGAAACAACCGTACTGCATGTTCACACATTATCCAAGTTTCTGATCACTACCTGGTCACTTAGCCAACATTATATAACTTGATTATGGTTATAAACAATATGTTGACAATCAACACTGAGTCAGCAGAGATCAGAGGCAGAAATGTGAAGTAATTAAAGGCACTAAACCACAATACTTATGTTTAATTGGGGGTAGCCCATTTTAAAAGCTTGTCTCAATGGCAGTAATCTATTTAAGTACAATACTACATTCTTTCTGGTAAGTATATGATGTGTTCCAATTGTAAATTATGCAAAAGCTTGATGACACCTGTATAAAACCCCTGGACAGTTAGATGACAGGAAACCACTGAAGGTTTTGGTTATCTGGCTTTTTGAGAAGGCTGCTGTTCCGTCTCCACTTATTATGTAAACAGGGCTCATGCACACAGGCCCTGAGGAAGCTTCAGGGTAGTAGGGTAGCATGAAGAGAGACAAAGGACATGCGGTCTGATAACGCTATCAACCAGGAGTGACAGCAGCTGTTAATTTGTCACCCTTCATTGTCTTAAATGTGTAATAACACTAATTAAAACTATTGATCATGATCATGATGTTACGTCCTCTGTCTGAAAAGGCTTCTTCCGACCTCAAACTTGTATTCAATGTAGTGAATGTTTGTTTCTTGTAGTCAATGTGCCTACAAGACGCCAGATCATTGAACATGTGACCACTTCAATCATGTGTGGACCTTGACATTCAGGTTCTCAAGGAGTGTTCAGGTGTGCTGCGAATGATTCAGCATATTTAAACAACATCAACATGGTAGAAACCACATGTCCTGAGTGTCACAGATTATATCATTTTTAGAGCCAACATGTACAGCTTCAGCTTGCCAACAAACATAAACAACAGCCGGTAAGACAAATGGATGTAAAAAACGCACACAAGACACCACACATGCTATTTCGATGTTCATGGTTGATAAAGTGGTTATTTGTGTTGATTCAGTGGGCCACAAATGTTTGTGCACAGACACAAGACATATCTCTAACATCTCTGCCATGTAAAAAATGGATGCAAGCTGATCCTTAGTTAAATTCCTATTCAGTCTTATAAAAGCCAACCTGCAGTTTGCCTCACCTAATCAAAGTTCATCACTTATGCAAACTGGTTTAAATAATGCAGAGCTTTTTTTCTATTCATAAAACTGAATCCAAACAAACTGATAAGACACAAAGGCATCGCCAGTCATATGCAAGATAGGTTGATCCTGTAATTGCCCTGAACGTCAGATATGTACATTCATAACGTCAAACGTGCCCCAAACAATTAATAAGTCACTATTTTAGCTAATGCACACAAAGAAGATTGTATTCGCGATGGTTTCACCCTCATGGCTAGTGAAGGAGAGAATAACGATAGCCTAGCACTATTACAAACCATGCTCACCCTTTTTATTGGCTTCATACATACTCTTATGATACTCCAGGAACTTTTATCCAGGGGTGACATAGTTAGGGTGGGGCGTTAACCGAAAAACAGACAGAGCACATCATTCCGATGTAGCCAGATTCAGCGTTATCCCAAAGTTAACGAAGACGTTAAATAATAGTTCATAACGCCGCTAGGCACGACATTCGTGAAGCTAACTAACGTAAAATCATTAGCATAAATTAGCAGATAGAGCAACACACAAAAGGGTATTCTCAGCCATCATGTTAAAAACGTAAGCGTTAACGTTACCTGGCTAACCAGCAAACAACTTATTTAGGCCAGGTGTAAAACAAACTAGTAGCAGGTCTATTATGTGGTGAATTGAGATGTGAGGCTTTGGCCTTGTCCACTTCTCACATTGAGCTGTCAAACCAGGCGAGGCGTTGACAGCGTCACAGGCTGACTAGCAGTCTTTTGCGGCTAGCTTTAGCCATTTGGTCAACAAATTCGTCATCAAAGAAAAATGTTTCTCTTCAGGCTAAACCGCGACACTTACGACAGTGTTAAAAGGCACGCGGTTGACATGTTTGGACTCACACGGTAATACTGGGGACGGTTCGCTATAGCTAACGTTAGCTCACGCTCCGGTGTTACAGCGCTAGCTACAGGATCACGAGCCCGCAGTGAGGAACGACAAACAGGCTTACCTGCACGATACAAACAAAAGACACGACGTTTCTCAGGGTGGACCTGGTTGTACTTGATGTCTAACACACAGATTCAGTGTGACTTTAAAGACATACTTTAAAGGGCAATCCTTCGCATTGACGACAACCGTTCCTGTCGCTCAGCGTGGTTGCTAACGTTACAGCTGTCTCCTCCTCTTTTTCGGTTTAGCCCCCCCCCCCCTCCCTGCCGCCCTTCCCACCACACCAACCCTGCCCATCCTCCTGTAAACATTATATTAGATTTTACATTTATCCATTTAATATTTGAACAGCATAATTGTTGTACAGCATCCCAGTGAGTCCAATATAGCACACATTAATTAGCTTTACATGTTTTGTAATTTTAAAGCAATGCCATTCTAGTTATACGTCAAGATCTGTAAGCAATGGAAGTCATTTAAATAGCCTAATCGCTTATGGGAAATTATTACTTACTAAATTAAGGATTGGTGGGCTAAGAAAAAAAGTGGTGATGTAAATAATAAAGGCAACACACAGAAGGAAACCCATCCCAAGTGCCCCCTAGCGAGTTAGGTGCATTTTGTGTTACAGAAGAAATGCCCTCCATAAAATATTGCTTTAAGACCTACAACGGTAATGTTACAGTAATACCTATTTTTATCTATTGTTTGCTTATGTGTAGGCTGACTGGGCCCCAAATACGTAATAATAAAAAGTAATAGAAGTAATAAAATAAAAACTACAGAATTCCGCAAGACATTTTGATGATGGGGCTGCTACTGCTGTAAAACTTTGTAATACACGTCAATATGACCAGCAGTAAGATGTGTTTTTACGTTATTAAGTTGCATTATTGCGTGTATATGCGTGATATATTCTGCAAAACCTGACATGGATATATTTGTCATGATCTAAGAAGCCTATAGGTGGCGCTGAAGCTCCATAATGATTACATAGAGCAATGCTTTTATTTTGAAAGTCCCGTTGGATTGGCCCGCGCCGCATCTCGAGTCCTTCACTTGGCAACAGCTGAGGTCAACCGGAGGACCAGGTGAACAGCCGGAGTCTGTGCACGGACCCTCTCAATGTACTGGTGATTTAAATTCAGATTGTCTCGTTCAGTCAGAAAACATTGACGAGTGTGTTTCTTAGACTGTTTAATTGAAGCCAATTTTACAAACGTGGCTAGCTCACGCTGCTCGTCATTATTAGCCTTCTTAGGTAAGTTAGCTTTAGCTTCTCATCCAGGCTAATAACTGGGGCGCTATCATGTGCTGATATGATTCATCTGGCAGACTGTGTGAGAGCTAAGGTGCTGCTGGTTTTTATGTCCGCGTGGTTGTCCCTCAAAACATGATTGGAAACTTGACAGAATTTTCAGATTTTTTTTGGAAGATGTATGGTGTTGTGCTAATGAATGAAAGCTATTACTTTGGGTAATTCAGTCTTTCCAGTTTAAAGACACGCTTATTTGTTTAGAAGAGGAGTAATTTACAGAACAACTGAAATAGTATGAAATAATACCATAACATTTAAGTGAACTAAAAGATAATCCAAAGTGGTATGAAGAAAACATATACACATGAGGTGTGGTGTACTTGGATCTCTTCTTCATGTCTCTGAATCTTGATTTGCTAGATAGCTGGTGGTTCTCTTCAGTCTCCTCATTGTTCTCTTGTCAGTAACATATCCATATTATTTTTTACCACCGTCTGTGTTTCTACAAAGTTCCAATGAAAACTGTAAATCAATCAGCATTTGAAGAGATAGCAAAACTAGTATCACACAATGAGCAATGTTAAATGTTTGAGGGAAAGAATCAACATTTTGTCAGGATAATACTCAAATGGGTCAATCACTCATGTGTAGAGGCACACGAGTCTCTTGTCTTGTGCCAACTTTAATTGGATGTCGCATGTTGTCTTGTCAGCTGGATATTCAGCGGCTTAGATGATGGACTCCCGAGAGACTTTATTTATAAACCAACACTATGTTTTTATACAAAGTTTAAGCTGATTTTCTTATGCACTCAAAGAAAATCACATTATTCAGTTGCGCTGTAGATAAGGTGTGGTTTGAAATACCTTTTGTTGGCTCTGCTGCAAATCCTAAATTTTAGATCAGTGGTTGACTCCTACATTTAACGGTTCTTTCACGACAGTTTTCATGTAAGTAAATATGAATATTGTTTTGGAACATGCAAGTGGTTTATTTGCCCTTCTCTCCTCGGGTTAGGCAAGCATTACTACTTGCACACACTGCATGGGAGAGGCTTCATGTAATAACGTCATTATATCCCCTCCTGAGCCTCCAAGGTTAAATCCTTGCGTGTCGTCTCCAGCAGCTCCAGCAGAATGGTGATGAGGGTAAGAGAGTCGCCAAGTCATGGGTAGATCGCCACAATGACACATGAGACCCTCACCAGCTCCCAGCTGTCCGTCAAGGCGGCTGCCCTGCGCATGGTCGACCTACCTCTGTCCGTGTACGGCTCTCTGGCTCAGGTGAGGGTGTGTTTGAGAGTGGAGGGAGTTTGTCAACTGCTTCTTTTCTTTTTTTTGATTGGGAGTTCTTACTGTTTTCTATATCTATGTTATGAGAGGTGAGGTTGTTGCTCATGCTGTGATGTGCAAAAATGTTCTGACACTGTTTTATTTTGTATGTCTGAAACTTTGTTTAATGTGCTGCTGCTGTCTTGGCCAGGACACTCTTGTAAAGGATAATTTTTATCTCCTATTGAGGCTTTTGCTGGTTAAATAAACGTTAAACATTTTTTTAAAATAGATATTTGTAATTATAGATTATAGATGCAGTCTTTGTTTTGTAAAATCTGAGAACAGGATTTAGGACAGCTTTTGTTAAGCTGTCTACGAGGACATAAGGGACATACTTCTTAGTAGAATTACCTCCATTTCTGTTGATTTCTTTTGGCTGGATGACAAGGAAAAAAACATGAGTTGGGCTTCAGAAAGGGAAATTGTTTTTGTAGCAGAATTTATCAAATATTTACCACGCTTTGGAGTGAAGGCATTATATTTTGGTGTGTGCGCGCGTGCAGCCAGGGTTGCAGATCTGATATCATTTAGAATCTTATAGGTGCACGTCTGACATGTGAGAGTCACAGCATTGAAACAACTGCAGGCCTGTAGCAACATTTCAATCATTCCGTCCACTTTCAATATTATGTCAGTTGTCATAGCTCCAATCTGTGTTTATGTTATCTTCAGTTGTTGGGAATGTGCAGCAGCTTTGTCGGCGTAAATAATATCGCTCGTCTTTCAGTGTTTCTATCTATAGAGAGACGGGAGGGGTATCCGCTATCTGAAAATCGTTCTTTAAAGTCTGGATGACGGGCTGGTAGCTGAACCACAGCGCTGGCTGTTATGTCACCAGTGGAGTTATGTATCCTCAGATGAACTCCGGACAATTATTCTTTCAAGTGCACTTGACATTAGCCGTCAATCTCTGTTACAGAATTTCAAGGATAAATCCATGGATTGTGGCTGATGTCTGATATTTATTGGATACTCTGTGGTACAGTAGACTGCAACAGTCTCATTAATGTGTCGCTACTTTGCCTCAGTCTGCCTCTCTTGTCAATATTTTGTCTACTTCGGCCAGCGAGGGGCTAAAACATCTCTTGCACACAAACAATTGCACAAAATACTAACTGAATCAGTGTTTGATTTTGTCGTAGTACGTAGGAGCTTTGCTGGAGTGTTTAGTACTCGATATTGTCGACACGTGTTTGCTAGTATTCAGATTCGATACAAAGTTTGAATTTTTTTAGTTTTAGGATTTTCTAACTCTCACGGCGACAGAGAATCATGAGCTTCGTTTGGTCAGATTCAAATCTTTTGACTAACCAAATAAAAAAAGAACCAAATCTGATGCTCGGGCTTCTTTTTTCAGATGCATAAACTACAATTGTTTCTCCCTCTCGCTGCCCTCCAGGTGAGTGTCAGCACAGGCACCAAGAAGCTGGTGGCAGCCACGGCCTTTAGCGCCGTCTCGCTCCTCTTCCTCGCTCGCCGCTTCCAGCGGAGGAAGGGAAGAAAGAAGGCTCAGTGGGAGCAGGCTGCCTTTGAGATTATCTCACCGGCCTCAGCAGAAAACGGTAAAACTTCCTTTCAACCAGCGGCTCACTGGTCCGGGATCTCCATTATGAACGTTAGCCCAGATGCTGGTTTGTGATTTAATCATACTGACGCGTTGAGCCGCTCCTGTGTTCCCTTGACCTGCAAACAGAAAGGTCCAGATGAATGATTTACCTTGATAGCATGCAGGAGTTTCCAAAGATAAATGAACAGAAATGCCAGTTTGAATGGAGTCAAATAAGCAGTTGACCAGGTCAAGATATTTTTAAGAAAACTGAAGAAATAGATATCTTGTTGTTAGTTTGTTTTTACTTTTGCCAGCTTCACATGGATTTTGTTAATACAAGTTTAAACTGACAACAATTCTCTTTCTGCATGTGTGGAACATCTGCTAATGAATTTGGCGCTTTAAAAAAACGGTCTGATTCAGAAACCGGGATGTCACTTATTTTGAAAAAGGATGAAAGTGATTCGGACAGATTAGTAATAACTGCAAAAATGCCAGAAGAAAGTCTGTTTCACTGTTATCAAATTGTCAAACGTGGTTTTCTCTGTTGTGTAATCCTGCAACATGTTCATCCTCATTGTATTCTCACTTTATCGACCCAGATAACACCGGTCAAAACATCACACTCTCCCTCAACTCCAAGAATGGCTACACGTCTGGTCTGCTCCTCAACGCAGGAGACTACAGAAAGCTGTCCGGGTCTCTGCTGAGCCTGGCCTCGGTGAGACAAAGACATACTTTTAAAATACATTACATACAATACATAAAATACAATATACATTTCAAATGATTGTATTATTTAAAATAATTCCATTGTTGCAGAAGTCAAGCACACTGGATGTGAGCACATCTGTAGATTTAAAGCTTAGCGATGAATTAACCAGGCGGTCGAACAGCATTTATTATTTGGTATATGCTGTATAGATGGCTTTGATTCATAAGATACTCCAGAAAAAAAATCTGAACACTTATCCATGTGAATGACAGTAAATAAGAAATATCTGCAGATGTCAGTTTCACCGCAGCTTTGCTCGACTAACCAGACAAGCATTCACACCTGGAAGTATTCAAATAGTAATTTCTTGGAATAATGCTGGATTTTGAAAACGCTCCACTGCATTGCTGGCTCGAATAAGTCAAATAAAACTACTAAGATGTCGGTGGGGTTGGCCCGCATTGTGTATGTGCTGCATCCACTCCCTGAAACGTAACCGTTCTTCTGCTCTGTGTTTGCAGGTAAAAAGCATGAACTCGTCCAGCAGCAGCACCTGTGCAAATGTATCCACCTGCTGGGACAGAGGGGGCGAAGAGGATATCTGCAGTGTTGTCAGCTTACCCGTCACCACACCTGAAAACCTGTACCTCATGGGTAAAGAAACCTGCACGCACTACGTACCCTCACTGTGTTTGTAATGAGGAGACTGGACCACATAATGAATAAGTTGAAGGGATGGAAGTATTCAAACAGTATTTTCTTCGAATAATCCGTCATTTGGTGTGTTGCCTTGTTCAGAAATGGAGCATATGGGACTCTTGAGTTTATCTGTGGTTGTGTTCGCAGGTATGGATTTATTTGAAGAGGCTCTCCGGCGGTGGGAGGAAGCGTTGACATTCAGGAGCCGACAGGGTGAGGACGACGTCAGCTGTGCATCCGTCAAAACGGGAGCTGCCGTTGCTGAGCAGAGCACGGAGGCGAACACACAGGTGATCATTTAGAGATATCTATTTTAGTTTTCAGTGGGTTATATTTACCACATCCCCACAATAAACACAAAGTCAACACATTTAATGTAGTAAAATGGTCCCCTTAATAAAAGATGAAGGGGAAGGAGTTCGCCAGATGCTGCTGTTATGATGTTTGAATATTTTTTTTCTTTTCTTTTTTCAATGATAATAATCAAGAAACAACTGAGATCCATGGAGTGAAATATATCATAAACATTCTCCATTTGACCTCTCCCTCAGCTGGCACTTTTCATACATTAACCTGATGTGGAATTTTGAATGGCTTTTTAAAGATGTTTGAGTAACGTTTCACGTAGTTAGTTAATTCCTTTTCTTAAGATGGGCATTTCTGTTTCTGTGTTTAGGACGTCATCAGTGCAGAGTTCATGCACAGGCTGAAGTCTCTGCTGCAGAGGGCGTATAGCCTCCAGGAAGAGTTTGAGGGAGTCTTGTGCACGTCAGAGCCCTCGTCCCACAACAACAGCCAGGGTGAGTCACCCGTACGACGTTATGTGATTTTCCACGATCAACACGGTACTGCGCAACACATCACATCGAGTATTCTCCATCACAGATAAAATGACAGACGTTTTGGCCAGAGAGGAGCTGGACGACGCCTGTCTGAGAGACAGCATCAGCATCGCCTCCACCGACTCCTTTGTGTCTGCTGCAGAGGTGAGACAAACGCTCGCATCCTTTTCTAAATGACCACGGGCGATGAATGCGAAAATAATGTATCGGTCACACTTCGATGCTCGACTGAATGGAGGCTACAACACGGGCTGTTGGATACAACTAACCAACAACACTTCATGCATTTCCTTGAGTTCGAAAAAGACGACATACGTCCGGTTAGAAACAAAATGACATCTTTTTGTCTGAAGCATCGAGAGTTGAACTAGTTCACAGCAGGAATTTGATTCAAACAGCTTTGATCTTCTCCAGTAAGTTCACCACCCGCTGTTCACTGCACTCTGCTTATCTCTAAGTCGCCGTGGGGGCTCGAGCTGTGTATCCGCTGCTGCTGCTGCACTTGACCCACAAAGTAGAAAATAAACTGGTCGTTTAGCAATACAGATTGCATTCTTTGAAACGTTAAATGTAGAGACCCTCATCTCCCCGCTTGCGGAAAGCTGGAGGTGCTGAATATCTCCACCAGGATTGTGCATTAACATGAACAGCAATTGGACGTAAATCACTGCTAAATGTGCTTGGGATGACACCTGCAGTGAAGTCAATTTGTCTTTTAAAAATGAATGGGAGCTCTAAGCGAAGGTGTTTGTACCCTCAAACCTGTTTCACCACTTCCAGACCTCATGCCAGCGGGGCGAAGGCGCAGCAGCTAAACTGGGTCACTCGGGTTTATAAATAGACCTTCAACATTCTTCGGTAAACAACATACTGTTGCTCCGCAGCTGTTTTCACTCTACAACATGGAGAGATCACTGGCTCAATTTATGAAGAAATTATGGAGAAAAGCACAAAGACCAGACGTGAGTGAAGAAGTGACACTGTCCAGGACAACCTGTGTTTATTTTGGGTGGGAGAGGAGACTTTAGGCTCAGCCTTCAAGACCAAGATGACTTTGATTAGAGTACAACTTTATAAGCACCTTTACTTATTACTTTTTTAGAATTTATAGACGAAAAATACAAACACACAAAACCACACGCCTGTTTAACATCACAACAAAATCCTTCTTATCGTAAAGACAAACAAGCAAACAAGCAAGGAAAAAGAAAATCAAATATGAAAACAGAGTTCTATTAGATTGAGCATCAAGACAGCAACAGTCTCTGTTCTGGAATATTTAACTTTTCCTTTCACTTCAATTGGATCACAAATAAATAAATGCATGCAATGGAAGCATTTTTAGTGCTTCAAGTGGGTTTGGGGCAAAGCAGACTGAAACAAACAATTAAACGACCAGTCCGATACTAAAGTATATTCAGTTGCTTCCCCACCGCTAACATTATTTCGCAGACAAAGCTCTAACCAAGCAGCGCTATGTACAGCTCAAGATAACGGGGATGAATGTAGTATTCACATGTTGTCTTGTCTGTTGGGTCTGGACCTACTGCATTATTCATGAGGAGGAATGTAATTAAAATGGTCATTATTTCCTCCATAATCACCCGTTATTTTTTTTTTCTTTGTCGCAGCTGACGGAGCACCGGGAGCTGAGGAGCGCCTTGGCTCTGGGTCATCACCTTTTCTACGAGGAGGCCCTGCAGATGGCCGAGGATGGGAAGATCTCCTGCAGGGTGCTGCGGTAAGTAAATAAATACGTTCATCATAACACACGCATGTGAAAAGCAGTGCGTAGAGTTGCTTTCTCTGCCAGCATTTGAATCTGGTCTCCCTCTTTCTTGATTTTCACCGTCAGGACCGAGATGCTCGAGTGTCTCGGGGACATCGATTTCCTGGCCAAGTTGCACTGTGTGCGGCAGGCGTGTCAGGTACATTGCAGCCTCATGAACTCAAATATATCACGACGTGAATAGAGGGAATGTCCCACTTAATATTCATGTGGATAAACAAGGAAGGAATAACATTTTACATTGATATTGAGCTAGCTTACTGAAGAAAATCTGTGTTCACTTTATGTCGAATTTGAATGGTTATCTTCTGCTGCCTCCGTTTTAAGCAACAACAAAACAAAAGGGATCAGCTTGATTTTGAACTTGACATTTTTTCCAGCTCATTTTGTGCGAGAGAACGACCCGGATGTTTCTTGCCGACACGGGAAAGAAAATACTATCTTCCATTATTGTGAAAGCACAGAAGGTGAGACTGAAGCCACAAATAGTGAATAATGATCAAAGTTCCCATCCCTTCATGTTATCCTTTTGGTTTTCAGAGCCCAAACCGATTCGAGGAAGTGTTTGAGGAGATGATTTCCTTCCTGGAGCACACGGAGCACTGGGAAAACACCGAGGTGGAGCTGGCCACACGAGGGGTACGACGGCCGCTTTACCAAAAAATTAAACTCCTCTTCAAAAATAATGTCTGACTTGGGCCGTCGATCTCACTCCGTCACTCTCACCAGGTGAAGCACTTGAACTTCTATGACATCGTGCTGGACTTCATCCTGATGGACTCATTCGAGGACTTGGAGAATCCTCCCGTCTCCATTCAGAACGTGATCAACAACCGCTGGCTCAACACGTCCTTCAAGGAGACGGTTCGTAAACGCAGGAACTGACATGACGGACCGGGATATTAAACTACAACAGAAGTAGACATTCACACCTAATACACAATGCCAGAATTGTGCACGTGCACATACATAGTGTCAGTTTGAAAATTACAAATCTGGAGGTTAATACAGTATATGCAGCCATTTTTCTGAGATACTTTGTCGTTGCTTGTATCATGTTTTCTATTTGTTTTTAGGCATGTAATTGTTTGACAAGTGTGATTTTACCTCCGTGTCTGTCACAGGCGGTGGCATCCAGCTGTTGGTCAGTGATGAAGCAGAGGAGACAGCACATGAAGGTAAAAGTCCCACAGACAACCTAATCTCACTATGCGTATTAGTTGTTTTTGTTTAGTTCCACAATCCCAGCCTTTTCAGTAACCGCTCCTCTTTGTCTCAGGTGTCTGACGGCTTCATCGCTCATTTCTACGCCGTGTGTGAACAGATCAGCCCCGTCCTGGCCTGGGGCTTCCTGGGGCCCAAGAGCTCCCTGAACGACTTCTGCTGCTTCTTCAAGGTCGGTCCGATAGTGACACGATTTCTGCCGGTACCGTGCTTTAAATAGGATCTTTACTTCTGTTGCTTTTCTACCAGCTTAAGTTTCATTGTTTCCAAAATAGGGACACACCGATGTTAGTTTCTCTGAAGAAGTTGTCAGATATTTAAATTGTTTTTTTTTTCTTTGATTGGAAAATCGATTTTGTGCCATAATTCAGCATTGCAGCACATCCAAACATTGAGAATGTAAAGAAACTGGTCAGCATCCAGTAGATACTGATAAACTACGTACTCTTAAAGGGAAGGATATGACACAGGACTGTTTCTTAAAGAAGACCAACGAGATTTGAAATAGCCCCAGCACTATAAATAGTACTTTTCAGAAACCTGGCTTTGACCTGATTTCTACAACAACAAAAAAAGATAAGATACGCCTTTTTATTTATCTCCAGTGAAGAAAAAAAGGTGGTTAAAAAATGAGAATAAGAATCTGTACAAGAGCAATTTAAGGCAAAATAATATGGTAATCCAAAATAGCATGGTAAAGGTGGTGGGATGTGATTAATAAAGTGCTTGTGATTGAGAAGTTGTAGTCGTAGAGCTGCTACAAAAGCTGGATGGATGGTCCATCCATCCATCCATCCATCCAAAAGCCTTGTGTCTGCGACGTATCTTCTGTAGCCGCCTCAGTATCCCATAACGTTCTAAAAGCTCCTTCCTTTCCCCACAGGATCAGGTCTTGTACTTCCTAAAGGACGTTTTTGACCTGGACAAAGTGCGTTACTCTTCTGTGGAGAGCCTCGCGGAGGACATGCTCCACCTGCTGCACCGGCGCTCCGAGCTGCTGGTGGCCTACCTGGGAGCCGACCCGCTGCGGCAAGTCAGCGGCTGCAGCTCCCCGCAGGTGCAGCTGGTGGCCAGCGGCCTGCTGGAGGCTCGGGTGCAATGAGAGGCGGGGGAAACCTGCAGCCGGACTTTAATTCTCGGGTGAGTCCGCACCAACTGTTGGACTTTATTTTCCACAAAACTGCTCATTCAAGGACTTCAACGTAAAACACTGCTTCACCTTGGTCCGACACCGGCTCATCGCATCTCCCTTTTGTGCTGTCGTTGCGCCGTTTCTGAGGATAAATTGTACTAGCTGCCTTGCCTTCACATGTGGTCATTATCTCCTCATCTGCCCTGTGTCACTGTGCGCGTTGGTTTTAAAATGTCATGGCAATATTTAAAGGTGCCGTGAGACATTTCACAGTAATCATCTTGCAGTAAGTAAATATTCTGCTGTGAAACTTGTTTGTGTCGGTATTAAGCGCAATTTATGTGGAGAGAAAGGATATTTTGGTATTTATTTTATTATAAAGTTTCAAGATTTATTTTTTAGAAGCTGTAGTTGTGCCTGTATGCATTTATGGATTCAAACTAGTAGGAATGCCAGTGTAGTAATTTAAACTATATTGTAGGTTTGTTGGATGCATTTCCACATCCTACGGATCAACAATGCAAAACCATTAAAATATGCTTTGTTTGTGTTTCAAGCACACGCTGCACAGCAACTCATTGCTCAAACGGAGGTGTAGTACATGTAAAGTGTTATTACACGTTACTTAAAAGCTGTTTTCTTTGCACCAGGTTTCACAATCCTTCATGCAATATTTAAATAAAGCCTGGTCTTTGCAGTCTGCAAGGCCTTTAATCCCATCAGCTACAGGATATGAAAGATTACACATCCCTATGACATAATCCTTCAGATGTTCCAACAACTCTTACATGCAAGAAGCCTTATTAATGCACATATTCAAGCCTTGTCTTCATCACTGAATGTAAGTCTTAAAAATACAATATATTATCGTCTGATCAGTCACTGCCATGTACAGAACATGCACAATTTAAACGCTTAGAGCAGCTGTTACTGCGGGAATAAACCCACTGTTAAGGTTCATGTTCCAAAAATACTATATATATATATATTTTAGAAGTAATCGCCACAGTCAGTTATTTGTAGTATTTTCCACTTTGAAAGATCGCTTCATCTTAAAGCAACCACATATGTAGTTTTATGTTACTGGTCACGCCTCCTAATTTGAGGCTCCAGTCAGTCATCAAGTTCAATTTCGAGTCTTTAGATTTGAAGTTTCCATAAACGTGTTTCCTGTAGTGCATCAACTCACTGGCTCCAGGCCTCTTGCACGGGAATATTGTTCGGTCGTCCTACTTGTTTTATACATTTTTGAACTCCGGCACGGGTCCCAGTACCTTGTGCCGTCTAAATAATTGTTGGTTGTGACTCTCCGTGTCATACAGTGATAAGTTTGACTGCAAGAGCCTCATTAAAACAGGATTTGTCCACTTTTCTTTGATTTCTCAGCCATATTGTTTTATGACTAAGAAAAATGTGACTAGTTTGAGATGGTTGTCAGAGGAAAGAAATGTAGGTTCACCATTTGTTTCATTTTTAATAAAGAAAGCAATTAAAAACTGGGTTGTATTTTTCTTTTCAGTCACATCAACTTCTGCTTTTCTCCACAATGTAAAATAAAACTTAAGACGACTTCATTTGTTACAACTTTAATGAACATGGCAACATTTTCAAAAGTCATAACAGTTGATTCATTAAGCCAAAAAAAAAAAACATTTGATAATATACACAAACACATGAAACCTTTTGTTTACCTCTAAGGCATGCTCCTTGTTTTGTCTTCTACACGAACTGTGTGTTGAAACACTGAGCATCTCACACGTACAGAAAGAACAGCCTCAAAACAAATTGACCCTTTAAACTACAGAAAAAAAGTGATTTTAAACTGACAACACCCCCCCCCAATTGTTACTGCCAATAAAAACAGTGCATGTTATTTAAAGTATATCACTTCCTGTCCTCATCCAACTTTCTAAAGAACATTGCTATGGACTAAAGGTTATTGAATGAAGTCAAGTGGCAGAAGAAACCATCATACAGCTCTGAATACACTATGGCATCATGGATTTTTAGAAAAACAGTTGATCCGAGCTGAAAAACATTTATCTGACCAACACTTTGCAATCACAGAATTTAAATGTCATTGCGTTGCTGTTTTTACCTTATGACTGGAGCTCTTGAACGGTCTACGTTCAGCAGTGGGGATTGACTCAAAGGATTCCTCGTTTTGGGGACAAACTACGACAGCGCCTGATTCTAAGACCTAAGATTGCAGCGTCCTCCAACACTGTGAGCAAGAAGTGAAGGCAGCAGCGTTTCAATAGGAGATTTGCACTGCACTTCAAGGCAGATTCACACCACGACAGATTATAAAATTGTTAAAAAAAAAAAAAATCAATCATGTATTTCACCGTTGGATCTAGCGATTGAGCAAATTGCTAACTTCTAGCTACAGGTTTGCACGGCATGCAGTTTTGATGTACCAGCGACATAATTATCTGAAGCATCGACACACTGTCAGACTTACCGGGATGAAACAATAAGGCTATCAAATATTAAGCACATACGACAACATTTCCTCAGTGAGCCTATGCAACAACTTTTTTTCTGGGTAAAGTCACTTTTTGAAAAGTCAAACTTCAATGTCACAAAAGTCATACAGCTCATATCATGCAGTTCATTCATGAAAGCAGATCATCTGAAACGGCTGTTCACGCTAGATAAATCCTGGAAATGTCTTCACAACTAAGCATAAATGCATTGAGGCATGTTAAAGACACAGGTATGCATTTATTCGCATGTAAATTGGTCATGTCACTAGACAAACACTGTTTTCCTTAGGTTTCGCTTACCTGTGTTATTGCAGCAGAACCTAAGGTGCAAGGTCTGGGACGACACTGCAAAGATCAGATATATTGCACTGTTTGCCATCAGTGAACAATGCTTAAAATTAACAGCCTTTCACAACAGTGCTCATTGATAAAAATGTCATAATCAATACTGGGCTAGTCAGAAGCACTTCCACTACTACCATTCCACATGCTCATATAGGACATTTAAGTAATAATAGCAGAAACCTAAGCATGCTACACTGGAGTTATGCAGTAGGGCTTTTCAAAGCAATATATTGCAATAAATGGCATTTTTTTTTAAAAACATGACAGTCAACTAGATAATGGCACTTAGATCAGGTATTCAAAAACGCAAATAACCACATGGGCATCCTTAAAACAGTTCCTACCAAGAGTGTAACAGAAAGCTGACATTCAAACCCTCAGTTCAGAAATCCAACTGGCACTGAAATGCTACCAACACAAATAGTCTAACAAGCTACAGAGAATCAACAGACGGTAAAGACTCAAAATCTGAATGTTGTGAGGTCAAACACGGGCAAATATGTCTCACAAACATGTGGTACAAGAATCCAAAGTACTATTCCTCTCCTCAGAACATTTCATACTTACCCAGAGACCAAGGGAAAATAGCAAAATTTGACAAAAATACTACATCTTTTGCAGTTTATAAAGCATCAAAAAAGGCGATTCTCTCAAAGTCAGTCACAGTTTTGTACTTACAGTATAGGAGGGCTCAACTGATGGATGAAGACTGCTTAGCCACCCCCGACCCTACAAGATCTATGTTCTTATATTGGATAAACACTAACAGAATGGGGACAGCAAAACGATTTTTGCAATGTTTTTATATTAAAAAAACATTTTTTTTAAAAACACAAATTTATACATGTGAGTTAGTTTGCACTTTGAAATGGGCAAGACAAACGTTTCAATGCATTTGAGATACAATGGCAATTTACCTGACTGTCCTGGAAAAAGAACAGCACAAAAAAATATATATAACACTAAAAATATGCAGCATTTCTTGCAACCACGTTTCTGAGGAACATGTTAGAAAAATACGTGCTTACCGCTTTTCTAAACTTGCCTGTGGAGGAGGAAGTGTCTATATCAAGGCAATATACAATGCATACTAACGCAACAATGTCAGCAAACCAGACAAAATTAAGAGAGGCGTACCACAGCAACGCAGTTAATGCATGAATTACGGTACATGTATACCTGTCGACTTTCTTATGAACAAACATCTGTCTACGGCTGAAGTCAGAGAGCAAAGTCAGGGAAACAGAAGTTTAAATAAATGTCTATCAACAAGGACGTTTGTTTGTCTGAATCACTTGGGATCATTGCACGCACAAAACATATCTAAAAAGCCTTATAGACAGTTGGAGAGAGACAGGACAGCACAACTTTGAGTTAACCAGTTTTGGACAATTAAACCCACACATGGCCTTTTTTCTTAAACTTTTCCCCCGTAAAACAAAAACATACAGAAATTCCTCTTAACCCTTTTGGTTTAAAACCACCCCAACTTACCAACACAGGAGGTTTCAGTTTGTTTTATTGCAAAAACACAACAGGCAATAGCATTTTAAAACTGAGATGATTTACATGGTAATGTCTACAGTTTAATAAACATGAGTTCTAACCACATTTAATGTAGATACACGGCTGGAATGACCATATGTATAATTACCTCACTAAAAACAAAGCATTTACAAGAAAAAACAAAACAAAAGAAAGGAGGACGTGTTCGCCGGGAAATCTGCCATCTATGTGAAACACTTTCAAACCAAGGAAATTTAAGATCTTCATCAAGGCGTCTGCATCCAAACATTTAACAAAGGATTTTGTTTCGACAATGTAGCATTTACTTTATGTCCCCTTCACATTACTGGCCCTGTGCAGAAGAAATACATAGAAGATACATTGCATGTTAACAGCGGAAACAGTGGACTCAGCTTCCCAAAATAAAAAGCTAAAAACCTTTTTTAGGGAGGAAATTGTTTTGGTTAAGTGTGTGAAGCTGCTTCAGTCACTGGAGTCCTGTAAAACCTGAGGAAGGAAGGCGGTTAAGGCACAGCATAATTCAATATTCAGTGGATGTGCAGGACAGATTCTTATCGGGGGTGTACCTGGGGGGCTTGTGGTGCTGCACCCATCGCCTGAGGGTTGGCTGTGCCGTAGTACGCAGCCTGCTGGCGGTAGTACTCCGCCCAGGCGGCGCTGTAGTCTGGCTGGCCGCCAGGCTGGGAGGCGGCAGCTGCTGCTGCTGCCGCGGTGGCCTGAGGGGCCGCTTGACCTGAAAAGGGAAATCAAGACCAAACTATTGGAACCGCAAATACACTGGTGGGAAACGGCAGAGTGACTCCTAAGGGAACGGTGCCGATGCATGCATACCGATACCACAAACTAATTTTAACAAAAACAGCTACGAGTCGGTTGAGCTAGCATATTTGTAAGATGGCGAACGAACCCACCACCACTTTCTTTGGGTGGCGGGACAGAAAACCACTGCTTTTGTCTTGGGCAGCTGAGAGAGCAGCCACTCTACTGCAGAGGGCTGCTGGAGAACACAGCCACCCATCAACATTGAATAACAAGTCTTTTATCTAGTTTGACTGGAACGAGTGAATCAAAGTATTTACATTTCTATACATTAACATCTCTATCAAGACCAACAATACACTTGACTCAACAGTTTAGTGCACAGACAAACGGTTCATGTGAGCTCTCTTGACTACAAATGCACAAACACGGTAGAGATCAATGTTTACACCACCTTCATTTTAATTTCATGCAATATTGTTCAATATTCAATGAAGTAAATGTGATCTCTGATTTCAGCTAACAGGAGTACCAACCTTGTTTCTTATAATACTCCTCCCAGGCTTTTGTGTAGTCCTGAGGTTGTTGACTCTGTTGACCTGTAAGAACAAGAGAAAATGTGTCAATGCATCAAAATGTAAAATAAAAATCTGAAATTCTATCCTACATTGCTTGTATCCACGAGCAACATCATTATTTAACTCTACAGTTCAATTGAGTCAGTAGCAGCGACACATTCATGGCACATGGAAAAACCCTGGCATCAGAGCCGATAACACCCTAATATAGTCTTGAAAATAGGCTACTCTTAAGCTCATAAAAATGTTCTGTGTCGACAGCTCAGTCCTGTAGATAGTCATGGGTTGCAGTCTAAACAGCACAGGTGTCAAATGTCAAACCAAGTGGAGGCACACTGAAAACGCCCCACAGCAGGCCAGCAGTACCGTCAGATACACAGACCTGAAAAAGCCGACTGAACACCCTGTCGCTGTTGAGACTGTCTCGTGTTAATAGGTGTACACTGAAACTATGTTCGTATACCCGTTTTCTTGTAATATTCCTCCCAGGCCTCGGAGTAATCTGCCTGTCCACTCTGACCTGCAGCCTGTGGGTCACCTGTTAAAAAAAACGGTAACTTGTAATTAGTTAATTATTCCCAGCAGTTTGTCCTCCACCTGCCTGGGTCTATCAAGATGGTGGAGGAAAACTACGCTGTCCCTCGGGAAATGTTTAATTGCAAATGATGCTCTGCAAAAGGTGGACCCAAACCAACCTGTTTCCTGTTCGTGGCACCAGGACGTGAGCATAGAACTCTAAAGTAAAGCTCGAAGTCTACACTGCTCTACTCTGGCCTCAACTGCCTCTGCGTGCAAATATACCACTTATCGAGAAACACAGTCACCTTGGCCGTTGGATTGAGTCGTGCCAGGAGCGCCACTTGTCGGGGTCATAGGAGCCTGCGGCTGCTGGCTGTACTGAGCGTAGTAGGCTGCCCACGCTGCTGCGTTGGCATCAGCTGCCGCTTTGTCTAAACGAAACAAACGGGTTGTTACAAAACAAAGATCAAGATAAACATCATGAAGATAAAGTTTAAGCTTTTCATTTTATAAACTGATATTGAACCGAGTTAACATTAAGAGTGTGTCAAATGACGGGACTCACTTGGATCAGGTTGTCCCTGTTGCCAGTGTGGGTAGCCATTCCCCCATCCCTGAGGCTGGTACTGTGCCGGTGGACCACTGATTCGAGGAAAGAGAAATAACCATTAAATTTCCACACTTTATCCTGTGTCTAAAATATTCTTGATCTTTATATCAAATGGTCAATGTACTTACTGCGGTCCTGGAGGTCCCTGGTTGTATGGTCCAGGGTTGTATGGACCCATGGGAGCCCCGGGGGGTCCAGGTGGTCCAGGGGGACCATGTGGACCTGGCCCTCCGTGTGGACCTGGACCTCCGTGTGGGCCACCCATTGGCGTGACGGGTCCCTTTAAAAACAAAGAAACACATCTTGGTCAGTAAACAAAGCTTCTAAAAAGACAAATTTAAAAAAAAAAGGAAATATTCTTAAACTCTGAAGTGTCTCACCCCAATTTTCTCCTCCACCAGCTGCCTGGCGTAGTCGATCTGTTGAGGAGAGCCCCGGACTGTGAACATTTTGATGTTGGGATCGGCGTTGGGTGGAGGATTCCTCTGCAGCTCGATCCGGGCTCCAGACTGCTGGCTGATGCCCTTGATTGTCTCACCACCTAAATAGTTCAGAAATAAATATTTATAACACAATAGCTTGTAAAATGATACAGAGGGGGCTCTCCACAGGTGGGAAGACAAGCATGTGCATTTACCAGTGGTGTTAAGTTACCTTTTTAAATACAGTTCATGCACTTAGCCTAACTTGCCTTTTCCAATGATGAGGCCGGTCTTCATGGTTGGAACAGTGAAGGTAAACTCCTGCAGGCCACCAGGGGGGCCCATGTTCCAGTTGCCCTGCCCGCGACCACGACCTCTGCCACCGCCCCCGCCGCCACCACCACCATGCCCTGGAGGGCCGCCAGCCTGCACACTCCGCAGCAGATCGGAAATGATTTCTGCTGCGTGCTGAGCTTGATCAGGGGGACCCATGATCTGTGCTATCCTTTCTGGTGTGCTGCCGTCATCTTGAAGGAGAACATATGGTGGTTAGAGACAATCAACACATCATTTATGTTGCTTTGACTTCATTGTCTGCCATAGTTCTATAGTCTTTTGTTCAGGTCTCAGATAAATTGTGGTTGGGGTTATACATCAGCTTCTCAGCGTGGTGCATGAGTTTCATCACTGACCATACAAACATACTGCATCCAAATGACTTGGCTTTTGGCCATGGTTGTTACTCTTCTTCACTCACCTGGTTTAAACTGAATCCTGACGCCTGTGTCGTTCTGTATTTTCTTGATCATCTCTCCATTTCTGCCAATAACAATTCCCACTGCAAACCGGGGTACAGGAACCTAAATGATAACAGAAAATAAAATCAAATGTTAAGATGCCAATTAAACCCCTCGGATGCAAATTTAGAAACGAGACTATTAATTACAAACACTCACATCTAAGCCGTCTCCTCCGCCGCCACCTCCGTTGCCACCGCCTCCTCCACCATTGCCGCCGCCTCCAACTCGTGAACCATACTCGCCCCTCTGCTCCCTGAAGCCTTGATCTCTGATCAGCTCCATCACCATCTCTTTGGCTTGCTGAAGAGAAAAGATTGTCATTGGAGCCAATGAATAAAACCAGAAGTAACTTGTATTGTAAAAAAATGTTTTTTGAAATTCCATAATGTTGGCAGTATAACGCACCTGAACTTTGAAGGGCTCTCCTGAAATGCGGAGTGGCTTGTCAGCACCTGTGTTTTGGGGTCCGTCTTGGATCATGACCATCTTCACACCAGCTCTTTCCTGCCAGGTGGAATAAGAGTGTCTTTGTCAAAGTTGTTCCCATCACCTGACAAGTCAGGCTCTGACTGACTGGACACTCACCTGAAGGCTTTTGATGGTTTCGCCACCCTTCCCAATGACAAGTCCGGCTTTAGAGGCAGGGACCATAATCTCCTGGACAGTCATTCCCGGGCCGTCGTTGTGGTTGAATGCTGGAGCTGGACGCCCCTTATCGACAATCTCTGTGAGTAGCCTCTTTGCAGCCCTGAAGGGAAAAAAATATTTGTTGTCATACAGAGACTGAAAGCCTTTGCATGGATCAAGACCTAATTACTTGAAAAAAAATTGCATTTATCATACAATGGAAACGTTAACTTACTGAATAGATTCCGGTCCTCCTGTTAATGTCACCGACCTATCTGGCATTCCTCCACTGTCTACAACACAGACATAGAAGTTACTAACATCCCAACAACACTTTCCTCGTATTAGAATACAACCACAATATCTAGAAACGGATCTGAACATACCAGGCGCAATCTGTATCTTACAGCCAGACTCTTGCTGCAGACGTGATATTTGTTCTCCTCCTCTTCCAATAACTAGAAGAAACAGTGTGTTACAGCCCAGTATTCAATATCAACAACACCAGACAGCTTTTTTTCTATTGTTTAAAAACTTACTGAATCCAACCATTCCATCTGGAACCTTGAATTCCTCTGATATTGACCTGAGAATAACAGAACAAAGCAACGTTAAATCAACGCTTTCTAATCAATGACCAATTGTGAATATTTGTTTTTTTTTTAATTAACTCAAGAATCTACCTTGAGGGACCACCCATTCCTCCCATTGCTGAAAAAGCTGCAAAATGAGAATTTACACCTCATTAGGGGAACAAATATACAACACATTTAAGTTTAACACATGCAACACGGTACAAATTCATGCTATTTTTTGGGCCAATTACTTTGGGTTGGGAATCATCACAACAGCCACATACATAACTAACTACAGCTACGTCATCAGGTCACTTACCGTCATTTGTAGCCACTTTCTTCGTCTCTGGTTGGTCTGTGACAACATGACATAATAACCAGTATAAGTATCTATCGTTATACCCACCATTACATTACGAGTGTTTTTCAATTGGTAAAGGGCGTACAGCCTGAAATGTAAATGGTTACGGCAAAGAACAGAGGCCTGCATAGCCACCACAGAGCTGGGATATACCGTCAAATGCCTGTTAAAGCCAATGCTGTCCAATTAAACAGTGCAACAATAAATCATACCTCCGACTATATGCTTAGTCTTAGTTGAAACTGATCTGCCTTCATGATCTTTTTAGACCCTTTAGTGCTGTGTAATATTTTTCACTTACGATTGTTGTATTAAATGTAATTACTAAACTTGAAACTACGCACAATGACACACGTTTTTATGTCACACTGGAAACGGGAATCAATAATGACTCAAGCTGCTTAGAAAGTATAATCCACACCCTCCTCAGCCTTTTAACTCATATGTTTGTCAAATATGTAATTGTCAGGCACTCCTTTGTAACAACCGTAAGAACAGAGTGAAAATACAACTCTTAAAACATGCAATATCTATCATACTGCATTGGCTAAAACGTCAAACATTAATAACACATTGTCCATGTGGTTAGGAGTAGTAACATACACGATGTTAGACTACAGTAATGCATCAACAAATAAATGTCACGGTAGTATTAATTGTAATTTCTAGGCAAATACACTTTAGTAGCAGCTACACACAGGCAAGCATTAACTATCAAGACTTGCATTGAATCGATTTGAGCCACTGACCGATATTCAGGTTAGGCATGGGAAAATACCCACCAGCGTCCTCCAGGGGCCTTTTCTGGCCCCCGTAGCCGAATTCGTTAGTCGGGGGTGCCGCAGGACCATCGCCACCGATCTTCGCTGCGATCTGAAAACGTAAAAGTAAAATACAGAGATAAAACATATCATGACTACGTGTCTGCTGTTGGTGTGGGATGTGGATGCTCGCTCTGGCTGCGGCCTTCGCTCGCTGCTGTTTTTTTCCTGTTCGGAAGTCTGAGCCAACAAAGGAAAGCGAGAACTTCCATTTAAACTAGCCCGTAAATGTTGATGTTATGCACCCACACGCGGCTTGTTTAGAAAAACAGATTATTATAATTTTATTTAACGTGTACATTCAGCTGAGATCGCTTTTATACCGCATCTGTTGTGCCTTGTGGCGCAACATAAGCTAATCGCCGTTAGCTTAGCACGGGCCGCCTCGCTGTCCTACGTGATGACAAAAAAAGCGGCATTAACACCTTTTTTGTCCACTATTTCGACATTATTTACACACCAACTTGATTCCGTGGTCTTCTTACCTGTCGTGCTCTCTGAAGAGCGTCTTTAAAAGCGTCGTTCATTCCGGCGCCGTTGTTAGAGGACGGGGGCGCCACGCTGCTGTAGTCAGCCATATCTGGTGCTCTTCTCCTCTCGGCGCCACAAGATGGCCGGTTACATTCACGGGAAGTGGCCAGAAAAACTCGCGGTTACACGTAGTCTCGCGATAACGACCATTGTTGTTTTGTTCATGTTGGGGGCGGGTTCCATTGTGCCCAAAATGTATGTGACTGTTATTGTTTGGACTAATTTATCGGTTAAAAAGGAAGCTGTCTGACCCCTGTTATGAAATATCATTTTATTGTACAGTTCGCATTTCAACATATGTTCACAGATCAGTCTTTGCATTTCAAGTAATTTATCAGGGAGGCGTTTTGTACTCTTTTTTTAAATCACCATGTCACCAAAACAAATTACAGACTTAGCAAAGGTTGAATCACATAATAATTGCATTTTCCCAGGTTTTCCAGGATTATGTTATGACATTCAGTTACCATTAATAAGAGTTCACAGTTTTCTTTGAGTTCCAAACAAAGCAACCTATTTACTAGATCTCAAGACTCCATCGAGGAAGCCAGGTTTTCAAATTTTCTAGTTAAAGTGTAGTTTATCAGAGCACATGGAATAGCCCTAACAAAGCTGGCTCCCATTCCATTATAATATCCTTTAATTCCACGTTTTTCATATATCCCTATCAGTCCTTGTAATACACCGGAAGCTGGACGTAAATCTGAGCTCAAAGCTGCAAAACAAGACAAATGACGATGAGTAAATCATCTCAAATAGTTTCAAATGATCTCAAAATGTGTGATAGAAATGATATGTGTTTACCCTGTGCTTGCTGCTGAGTCCGGATCACTGCCAGGGGATAACTGGTCATTTGTCCTGAGGCAAAGGCCACAAAACTGAAGAAAAACAGTTTGGACTCACTGTTGTAAGCTGGATCACTCTTTGCCCAGTTCAGGATTGACTGCAACAAGAAGCAAATAGTGAAAGACATCTAAAAATCCTTTAGATTAACTTGTTTGTGTCAAGTGTTGTTCTTCTGTCTCACCTGATGAACTGCACACTCCACACCTGCGTATGGGATCATGCAGAGGACACTTGGCTTGAATCCTCTGTAAAAGGCAGACAGTGACTCGTTTCTGTAAACAGATCGAGCACATGCCACAACACCATGGTAGGTGGCAGCTTGCTGCAGGTTCAACCTCACCTTCAATACCTGTAAAGGATTTAAAAGGAGGGATAATAATAGAATAAACCTCCATTGATACACTTAAACTGGTTCATCAACAGAACACTAATGGTATTGGTGCTCCAGTAAATAAAAAGTCACTGCAGTTGCAACAATTTTCGCAATATAAAAGTCAAAATTTTCACCATAAATCAAATGACACGCATTTGTATTTTAAAATGCCTCTTCACATTTTTATATTATTACAAAAAGTTGAGGCATTTGTGGGATTACTTCAAACACTGGCCAGGAACTGCATTATGCATTTACCAGCTTCACAAAGTCTCTTTTTATTCTTCAAATAAAGATGTGTTGAAAAGTTTGACGTTGCCTTTTGCTGGGACTGAAGCAACCTTGTGTAGAAATCTGGGGCTTTGTGGATTTACAGCAAAGTAGGGGAAAGTACCGCAAAGGGTATAAATTAGATTAGCTACACATTTAAAGGGTTGAAATTAGATTATCTAGTAACGCAAAGAGTAGAAGGTAGATTATCTATACCTCTAAAGGGTAGAAGGCAGCGTGAGCGGCAGCGCCGGAGACGCAACCCAAGCCGAAGCGCTGCTGCACTGTCAGAGTCTCCTGCGTGCTGTTCTGGGTGGACAACTTCATCTGGACAAGATAGAGCAGCTCGGAGTGAGCTTGTCAATTACAAACAAAACATGATACTGGTGCATACATAATTCACATTGGAGAGTTTGCCGAAGACTGTATGCGTCACCTGGGCGTAGATGAGACACTGCAGCGTCGACTGTGGCGTTCCTTTCAGCACGTTGACGGTGTTGCCTTGCCACATCGACCGCAGACCACCTGCCCTCATCTCCTGGAAGCCCTGGGAGAAGGCTTTGGATCCACGAACCTATAAAGCACACAGGAAACAATTTCATGCGAATCCTTTTCATAGGCAGTTGCAATAAATGTGCAGCTATGTGACGCCTCTTGAAAAATGAATTGATGAATACTGGTTAAGACAAAACATTCAGCGTCACATTTGTATCCAAAAGTTTAAAACAAAGCCAAACACGCAGATACTAATAATGGTGTGCTATTTCTGTTATTCTCTTTTGTCAGCTACATCACAAGATGTTATGCAGATTGAGCTCTTTCTACAGGATACGTGCATGAAATATTTTGACTTAAAGCGGCTGCAAAACAAAACACTTAAGAACTCTCTTTCTCTCAGATGAAAAATGCGACTAAATGACTTTATGTGAGTTTAACTCATTCTTGACCACAGGAACAGGAACACAGTCATCTGATCTCTTACCTGAGCTTCACACGAGTAAACAATCACACACAATAAAATGAACTGTTGCACCCAAGTGCACTATTTTGGAAGAGACGCGGCATAATTTAAAAAGTGGATAAAGGAGCTTTTCCGACTGTATTGCTCTGGAAAGGCTAACTTACAATGGTAAGGGTTCAGCTCTGGGAACCAAACATGAACATCATGAAAGTCTGAAGGGAAGGCTTCATGTAAATATTTAATGTATTTGTCTTCTATCTGATATTGATATTTTCTTTGATGTAATGGTGCAGGGCACTGTCCTACCAAGGGATGTTTCAAAAGAAGAAACTTAAAGTTCAACACTAGAACAATATTCAGGTGTTATTATAGATGTTTATGCATTGCATATCAAGTTAGTCTAATAGATTGTGTTGTAAGCAGCATGTAGGGACTTGGGCATTTGTTTGGACTAAAATATGAAGATCATGTAACATCTAATGAATCCACTCACGCATGTCAGTAACACCGTATAGCACCTGGTAGTGTTGCTGACCTGGAGTTGGGTCTTGAGGCGGTCAATGGGTGCCGTCACAGTTCGGGACACGGCATCAGCCAGACCCGCTGCGAGAACAAACGTCCTCCAGGCACCGAAACCAGAGGCCTCCTCGGGGAACTCGATGGGCATCGCACGACTCTCGCCCACATCGAAAACCTACGGTTACATTCATCCTCCTTTAATCGTTCTGTCGTTACTCATGCTGAAGTGGATGTGTCACTCCATCATCAGAAGTAACAGGATCGTGACGCTGGCAGAAGAGCCTACCAGACTGTGTTTCCATGACGACACCAGCTCCCCGATGTTGTCCACGGGGTTGAGGATGACATAGTGCAGGAACTCACCCCAGTCCACCGTCATGGAACTGTCCTTATCCATCCTGGTGGATAGACACGTGGTTTGAGTTCATCGCATATGAAAGCAGCTGTGTGGCAACAAAATCGCTTTTACAAAATGGTGATTGTGATCGTAAATGTTTTAAAGGTGGCTGGAAATTTCTTATTTGAACTGTGATGAGTAACTGATCTGTGACAGTTATAAGAGCAGTAATCAGTCGCTATAATACAGGAATACATTTTGTAGCAAGTCCAAGCTGAAGGGCACCATTCACTTATTCTTTTGTAACTGCAGAGTTGAAAACTTTTGAGAACTATTTTATGATGTGTATCACTGATCAGGGAGCATGACTAGATCTATAACCAACCATAAAGCCATCTGTGATAACATATCCACCCAAGCACACACATGTTTATGTGTTTTGAGCTCATTTGAGCACAATACTGCAACTGTAAAAGTTTTGTATCAATTTATGTTTTTTTTTAAATACAACAATGAATCCATGAGGTAGTGGGCAAAAAAATCTTACATTTGAATTATTTTTTTTGCATTCGGCTTTGATATGACCACTCCTAACTCCTTAAACAAACATATGATGTCCTCTTGGTCAATCTCCCCTGATCAGAGAAGAAACGCACACAATTACAAACAGGTACTGGTACTGCTCTTACAGTTATCATATTTCTGGGAAGTGACATTGTCAACTCCATGAGTGCAAAGCGTCACAGCCTGCAGGACTGTGCAGTGTGTGTTGCTGGACTTAACAATGTGTGTTGTCTACTGTCTACCATAAACAAGCTGTATGCACGTCTGTCCTTCATGTCTGACCTTTAAATTACTTTTTTTTTGTCAAATAGTTCACAGTTATAGTATACTACTATAACGAATAAGTTTGTGTAAGACTACTCATTGAGTTGTAATGCTTGAAAACATATTGCTAATTCATAGTGTTTATGTATTCAACAAGGTTATTGGACGTTTTCTTGTGCTTCCTTGATAAATAAAGCATTATTCAAGTCTGTGACCACTCACCACACTTGTTCTTGTCAAGGTCATGGAAGTGAATTTTCCACTTCCTCTCTCTGTCCATCATGTAGCTGAGGAACTCTTTATAATCCAACAGGCCATCTTTGTCTTTGTCATAAGAATCGATTATATTCTAGGAGAAAACAGGTGCAGGTTTGTGTTGATTAGTGCTTGAATAAATGAAATTAGAGCACACAGCAGAAGATAAGATCGTTACCTGGACCTTTCCATCCGCCGACAGGATTCCATGCTTCCTCATTTCGTTTTGGAGCTCCGACATTGATATTACTCCATCCTTGTTTCGATCCAGTTTAGCAAATAAACCACGAAACTGATCCATGGTGAGTTTAAAAACAATTTAGCCCCAGGAAAAAAATGAATCAAGATGTTAAAAAAAATGCAGCATGCTTCATCAGGTCGGAAATAAATGCACGGTTGATTTTCAGAGATTATTGACCTGCTGCTCTGCTAAGACGCTGACTCATTGGCGGGGTTCAGTGCCAGTGCTGCATGGGCGCTTTTATCATTAGCGCAAAGAGAAAACACGTCATTTACTCTGTGGTGCAGCAGGTGGCGCTGTGGCTGCAGGAGAGCCGACCGCATCATCATCATCATCACCTTCTTTAATCATCACTGGTCCCCTGCTCTGGATGTATAGACCTGCACACTCAAAGATAGGGGATAATACAATTATATATATAGGCAGGTAAAAAATTAATACATTTAAACAGAACATAATTTGGGATATTTTAATATGAAAATGAAATAATACCAACATTTTGGGATTTGTTGAATAAATAATTACAAAACATGAACATATTTGTCAATTTCTGTGTATATTTATTTAACCAAATGACCTGCACGATTATTTACATTGAGGATTTCATTTCTACACAATTTCTCTCAACCATTCAGTTATTAATGTATCATAATATCAGCTTTAGTCCTTCATAAAGTCGAGGCAGATAGACACCATTATAATCCGGACATGAAGTTGATAATGTCTGCGTTTGCGTTATTATGCTGGTTTATTGTCGATGTTAAATCCCAACAAAGCGCCCCCTAGTGGCTCCAACTGTGAATGATTTTCCCAGGTCGGGATTATTTAGCAGAATAGACAACAAATCGCTATAAAGCGAATGTCCCCCCCGCAGGAGCCTCAGCAAGCAGGTTAATCTGGCCATGAAGCACAGCCGAGGGTCGTGTAGTGGACATCCATCTGGTACACATTACCCGACCGTGCATCGAGGCCCATTTGTTCCACTGACAGCTCATCATGACAGAGCAGCCGACACCGGGCTCTGCACACCGGAACCAGAATTATTCCTCGCCTTCAGCTTGACGTTGGCGCTGTGAGTGCAGGGGGAGGTGGGAGCCGTGGCTATTTAAAGAGGGTCATCCAGTCACGGAGACATAGCAGAAGGTCCACGTCGTTGACTAACAGCCTCTAAATGGTTTTCATCCCGCACTGTGAATCTGTCTGTGGCTTCTTATTGTGCTCGAGTCCAGACTGAGGCGGCTTCACTCCTGAGACAAGCAACCCGTCGACCATCAGTCTCCCAGCTCCTCTCATTGATCTCCTCTCTTCTTATTTCATTCTGTTTATCACTAGGAGGGATACGTGAAAAATGGGGAAAGATTATTACAAGACGTTGGGTATCTCTAAAGGAGCCACAGAAGAGGATATTAAGAAAGCTTACAGAAAACAAGCGTTGAAATGGCACCCCGACAAAAACAAGTCTGCAGCCGCCGAGGACAAATTTAAGGAGATCGCTGAGGCATATGAAGTCCTCAGTGATCCGAAGAAAAGAGAAGTTTATGATCAGTACGGAGAAGAAGGTAATTATTTTTGATTGCATTAAATTGCATTGCGCGACCTTGTGTGACGGTTGTTTGATTCACCGTTAATATACCGTTATAAACCCGTTATACAGCCTGGATGGTTGATGTAGAACACCGCTGGCTTTCATTCAAGTCCAACATTGTGACCATCTGTTTTATAAAACAGCTGTTCAGCAGATCATTGGCCTACAGTTCTGTGTATTTTATTGTAAGGATTAGCTATTACACTCTATCTGCAGCTGTAAGCCTCTGATATCAGATGAATAAAGGCCTGTCATCATTTATACCACAGATCTTCTGAAACATGTTGTGTTGTCGTGTCAAAAATACACATTTGTAATTCTATTAAAAGTCTTCATTGAATTTGTGGTACCTAACATGTATCTGAATAGATGGTTATGGATGGGAGGCATGTTTGAGGTGAGGAAGGAAAAAAAGTCATCTCTACATCCATGTATGAATTCAAACTTAAAGGGACTATACTAAGAAAACCATATTTTACCATTTAATGTAACAAATGTGCTGAGCATCTTCACAAAGGTTAGTAGAAGTGAAACCAGGTGTAAAGCATGCACATATCTGCTGATAGATCTAGAAATGTATACAAATCTCCTCTAAAGGCTCCCTCAAGTGCTTTTATTGGCAATACAATGCATGTTCTGTAACATCGCTAACCCATCATCTGAGTAGATTATCTCCAATGATGGACTATCTAGAATGGACCGATCCGGTATTGGATATCATTTTAGTCAAATTAATTCAGTACATTTCTATATTTGTGTTACATTTTGTTTCACAAAGTCACGAAAGCATTGTTGAAGTAGTTGTCGGATCATCACTCGTTATCACCCGACGCCCAGATATTGTATTGGTATCGGGACTGAAAATGTTGGATGGGAAAATATTTTGTGACATTGTCTCCTGATTCAAATTTCATATCTCAACTTAAGCTATCGACCAAGAAACCAGTTTAAAACTAGCGCTTTCTCGCTTGTCACACTTTGAGGAACTCATCAAGTTCGTTTTGGCAACATGGTGCGATGGATTGGGGTGTACTAAAAACTGTCACAGTGGTTTGTCTCTGATGAATGACCTGTAAGGCTGCTGACCACTATTGTTTTTTAAACAATGCATCTGCAGTTTATTTTGGTTAAATTGGTTTATCGTTTGGCACCTCTTACACAACATAAAACAGAAAAAAAATGTCCATCACAGTTCCCGAGAGGCCCAAGGTGACATCTTGATTGTTTTGTCTGACCAACGTTCAAACACTCAAACATGTTCGGCAACGTTAAGAAAGGGAAATAGAGCTGACTCTCACATTTGAGAAACTGAAGTCACCCGTTATTTGATATTTGTATCCATCAGGTCTCAAGGGAGGAAGTGTTCCCAGTGGTGACGGGCCAGGTAACAACTTCACCTACACCTTCCACGGGGACCCTCACGCCACCTTCGCCACTTTCTTCGGGGGTTCGAACCCCTTCGAGATGTTCTTCGGGCGTAAAGCCAACGGCCGAGACGACGACGACATGGAGGTGGACGGAAACGACCCCTTCGGCTCCTTCACCAACTTCAACATGAACGGATTCCCTCGGGACGGGAACGTCGGCCCCGGAGGGCCGCAGCGCCGGAAGCAGGACCCGGCCATCATCCACGAACTGAGGGTCACCCTGGAGGAGGTCTTCCACGGCTGCACCAAGAGGTTGAAGATCTCTCGCAAAAGGCTAAATCCGGACGGCAGGACCATGCGCAATGAGGATAAGATACTCACTATCGAGATCAAGCGGGGCTGGAAAGAGGGAACCAAGATCACGTTCCCGCGGGAGGGAGACGAGTCCTCCAATACCATTCCTGCGGACATTGTTTTCGTCATCAAGGACAAGCCACACCCTCACTTTAGGCGGGAGGGCTCAAACATTGTGTATCCCGTGCGCGTGAGCTTACGACAGGTGAGTCGTTTTCTATTTTTGCACACACTTATGACGGGTTGTTGTATTAATAGAGTCTGATGGATGGATTAGTCACACACACAGGGGAGATCCAGAAAAAAAGTCATATTTACTTTAGAGTGCTGCATTCAAACTCCCGATGCTCAAAAAGAAGAAAAAAAGCCTGGTCACAATCAAAACGCTGTGGGAGTCTGCTTCAAAAGTTGGTTTTCCTGGAAAGTACAGGTGTCCTGAATGAGTATAGTACTGAAATACACACACACACACACACAAACACAAACACACACACACACTTTGGCTGTGCACTTATGCAATCTTGATCAACATTGAGAAATAGAAGCTGTATCCAAGGGAGTGCAGAGAGGCGGCGGCCGCCCACGTGCACACATTGCAAGATGTACTTCTATGGTTCCTCCTACTCTCTTTAACACTCCGAGATCTCGCCGCTTCATCTTGGAGTATGTGACCGATCTATACAAACAGCAAGTGTATTCTAAAACATGATTGGGACAATAATCAAATAGAATAGTTGTATATCAGCATGAAAGTTGACTTGAAAAGTAGTTTGATAAAACATCTAGAAAAAGCTAGCATCCAAGGGCCACTTACAAGCTTTTTCTAGAAACTGTGGAAGAAGTATCTCACAGTCTTGATCTGAAAGACAAGAAAAGAGAAATAAACGGAGGTTGTTTAAGTTCAACTCCAAAGACGATCTTTGAATATAGAGATGACGACCACTTGTTATCACGTGAGGGTAACTGAGCAAACTTCATCCACTAATGAAGGCTGTTGGTGTGGTCGATAGCAGTTAAAAAGCTCTAGTAAAGCTATTAAATAGACCTTAATCTAAGACTTTGTAGTGAATGTAGTTGTATATTTTGCTCAGTGTTCAAATGTTTAGGGTCCTGAGTAGGTCTGCAAATAGAAATATCGCAAACACTAAGGTGGATTCGGGTAATTTCCAAACCGAAATCTCCCAAAATGCTCCAGAAAGAACAATTCAGTGTTAACTGTTCACTAAGAAGCTCGAGCTACAAGAGTTTTCAAAGCTATTGCTAACTGTAGCTAACAGAAGGTCAATTTGATCAGTTTAGGAAACCATTTTGCCAAAATTACAGGACATGCACACTGTCTTTAATATTAGCTCATCACGGATGTATTGTGTCGACTTAAATATTTGACGATAAGCAACAAAAGAAATTGCGATATTAAAACGTCAACAATATGTTTGAGGCCATTTAGAAACGGACACTAGTGTATAATAGATATAGATTATATTGATTCTTATGAAAAAATGTTTGTTGCATTTACGGAAAAAAAACATATATCGACCAATAGTATTAAAAGATGTTTCTATTTAAGGCCATTGTTTCCATCCTTTATCCTTTTATTGGATCATAGTCAGCTGCTTTGATTATCAATATGATGATAGAATGAGGGAAATTGTGTACATGTGCTATAGCGTTCATTATATTGATGCCAGAACATATCCTACTCATATTATGTTAATTTCAACAATGCTCCCCAGCACTAGTTTGCATCTGCATACGTTTAATCTCAGCCTAATTACCAGATACATGTGTTATTTTTACAGTAGAGTGTGTGTGGGTTGTCCTCCTCCTGACTCTCACTCTTACATGTTCCCGTCTTTCTCAGTCGTTGTGCGGATGCTCGGTTACCGTGTCCACGATAGACGGGCAGACGTGCAACATGAAGATCACAGACGTCATCAAGCCCGGCATGAGAAAGACTGTCGCAGGACAGGGTCTCCCATTACCCAAAAACCCAGAGCAGAGAGGAGACCTGGTGGTGGAGTTTGACGTTAACTTTCCTGAGGTGCTGCCTGGCAACGCCAAGGACGTCCTGAAACGGCATTTACCTGCTTAGGACGAAGGACACGGAGTGAACGAGGACGAAGGACACAGAGTGAACGAGGGGAGATAACCGCATGACCGCGCCCACCCCCGTTACCAAACACACTCACACAAACAAACAAACACACACACACACAAGGACGGCTCTGACACTTCACAGATGGACCCCTACGACGAATGTGCAATTTCTATTTTTGAGCTATGTGGTGTTTTTTATAAATGCCGTGCATGCTGCCAAGTAGATAGACGTGCAAGACTGTTTGGGTTGTCGATATATGAAAGAAACACATTTCATGTCTGTGGGTCTTTGCCACAATCACTTTCTCTTTTTTTGTGCGGAAATATTCGGTAGTGAGTGAGTCTACAGTTGCCAAAAAAAGTGCCAAACAGTACATTTTCTTCTCATTTAGATCTGACAGGCTTCATAGATGACATTCTTTCAGTGTTTATTTTGTCATGTAGAGAGACAGGCCTCCATTTGGAGGCTGTCTTAAAAGCTTTGTACAGTTTGTTCAAGAGGAAAGTGGTTGAATGAACGGGACTGTCATGTGTGCATTTTAGAAACGGACATGTGAAGATACTGAACTTGAATTTTAAAATAAATATTTCCACATGAAGTGATCTCGAGCTGTTTCAGTTATGTGTATTAACAATAATCCCTTTATAACAGTTAATGCCAGCCTCTGCCTATTTATAGTCAGTGAACATTTCTGCATAAAGAAATGATGCACAAAGAGGGCACCAGGAAATTGTTCCTCAGACTGATATCGTATTAGTCAAATGTGAATATTTTGTTGTTGTAAAACTTATACAGTAATTTCTCTAATGTGCAATTAAAAATACGTTGATTAAATTTAATGCTTACTATTTGAAAAACTATGAGTGTGTATATATAGCTGCCTGGTCTCAGCTGCTGGCTATCAGCTGCCAACACAGAGGCCTCAACTGTACATTTTCCCACCAGGGGACGCCACATCACTCGTCATGTTGGCTCCTTGCTCAGGGGCCCACAGAGGCGGGCTCCTTCTGGGGCAGAGGGGCCACTCAGCTGCTGACATCTGTGCTTCATGAGTTTGAAGCTAAAAGTCAAATACAAGCTGCTATTACATACATCTTTTCATTTAATATCACAAATATTGCATATATATGTAGCTTGTTTAAAAAAAAAAAAAAGTCAGATTATTTCATGGAAGAAGATAAAAAGATTGAAACCTCTGGGTGTCCACATTATTCCTTTTGTGAGCTAAAACTTGTCCTAAATGGCGCTAGCATCCCTGTAATAACTTACATGCATATAAACATGTGTGAGAGACGTGTGCAAAGGCTGAGTCACTATTGTCCAGGGAGAGTAGCGGGTAAACACACCTGCTCCCTCTTAATGTGAGGCTACTGTGAAGCTTTATGGTATTCAATTGTGTTATTTAAATGAAAGGATGGAGGAATTGACTGGATATCAGTTTACACAGGTTTCTGTTTACAATAATTCAGTGCCATGTTTCATTAGTTATTATGCTAAACTATAGCATTATTTACTGTTCAGTAACATAATATTACTTGTAGTGGAGTATTTTAGAGTGGTACTTTTAGTATCTGAATACTAATACTTTAGTATATTTGTAGCTCCTCCCATGAACTTCAGTAATTTTTTATTTAAAAAAAATGTTTTTCTTATGTGCCGCTGTTGTTGAAGAAGTACTCATGGTTTTATGTAAATAAAAGTTGCAATACCACAGTGTAAAAATACTACAAAATACTACAAAGTCCTGCTTTACTCTGTAAAAGTACCAAAGTTTTAGCATCAAAATATACTTAAAGTAAGAAAAAGTACTATGTATTCAGAATATCTTATTTACTTAATAATGAGTTGGTTGTATTTTTTATAACTATCTGAATCTGCAAAGTAACTAAAGCTGTAGATAAATGAAGGATTAAGCAGCATAAAATGTAAATACTCAAGTAAAGTAGTACACACCTCAACATTGTACAGTACAGGTGCTTGAGTAAATGTACACAGTCCATCACTGGTATGCAGGTATAATTTCAGGCCACCATAATTCGCTAATTTGGAGCACGTGTTTAAGAAACACCTGAGTAATTGTTTTTAAGTGATGGTCCCCTCTGTGAGTGCAGGTGCACAGGGACCCGGGTTCGTCCCACTGCGCCTGCGTGCCGCTGATAGGCGAACAGAGCAGCTATTGTTAGCAGCGGACTGGAGCTGCCAGCAGGTTGTGTCAGAGTTTATCCCACCACAGCCTACCTGTTGAATATTCACACCGTTTAATTCGCAGGCGAGGGTCGAGCCTGCGTTGGAGAACAAATCTAAGCTGTGGGACAGGTGATGAAAAGGAAAAGTGTGTCGCGAAAGGAAGGAAGACTTTGAGGAAAACTCGGGCGAAAGAAGGAAGTAACGTTAAATAAGCCCGACACAGCGCCGTTGGGTTTGGAGCTCAACAGGTTGGCTACTTCAATGTTCTAACCGCGGCTCGGATTTTTCTACTCTCAACGAAACGTCGAAAAACAAACACAAACCACAACAAAAATGCCGCTGGGTCCATGGAGGAAGAAAAACAAATCGACAAAGGAGCATTTAGTGGAGAACGAGGAGGTCGGCGGCGGACACGCTGGTGCCACCGGGAGCTTGGCTAAATCCGCCGTGAACGGAGCAGGACTGCCGCCTCCACCTGCCAACCTACGGCCCAAATTGGTCTTCCACACGCAGCTGGCGCACGGAAGCCCCACCGGCAGGATTGAGGGATTCGCCAACGTGAAGGAGTTGTACGCGAAAATAGCCGAAGCGTTTAATATAAGTCCACCTGAGGTAAGCTCTCACCTGTCGTTACAGGAGCATAACGCGACATGTAAGCTACGTGATTCAGTGCTGCGTTCAAGTGTTGAACTCAAAGTAATGAAGTGTCGCAACAGATATTCTTGTTTATAGTCGTATGCTCAAAAACTACACTAATATAGATTAATGTTTGAGGGCAAATTACCAATTATTTTTAAAAAAAAATTAAGATTATAAATAAATGCAACTTTTTTCTTTCCTACCCCTTGGAATTAATCACATCAGTTATCCCCTCAGATTAAACATGTGACCACTGGACTCAACTACTAAATAACTGTCTAAAGTAAATAAAACTAGCTCGACCTTGACCAGTACTAGTAAAATGCTACTTAATAATTGATGCATTAGTATCATCAATCTAATAATAAGTTACAGGAGGCATTTTTTTCCCCTGAACTTTTACTCTTGTTCCTTATGTACATTTAGCTGTTATACTTGAATATTTCTACATGAGTACATTTTAACATACACATTTGACTTATTATGGAGTCTTTTGCAGTGTGGTTGGTGGTGCTATTTTTGCTTCAGTAAATAAGCTTTAATAAACCGCTGCAGTAAAGGTTTGGTTTTTAACAGTTTCGTAAGTGTCTTTTCTTAGTGGTCGGCCCAATGGTGGCCATTTAAAAGTAAACCTTCATCGTATTGTGTCAAAGCTCGTTGGTGTTTGTAAAGGCACGCCCTGCTATTCTGCACACCTTCAACCCTGTAGGATTGAGATCTATTGGTGTCTTATCTTGATTAAGAAGTTACTAAATACCTGACAAATGACCAAGCTGTATTTATTTATTCATAGATAGATGGATAGATAGGGCTTTATTCAGCTTAAAATTCCACTGGAAAACAAAAGCGACAGGTCTATGATGATGTTTTGAAAACAAAAGCAGGTTCTGCGTCCTCCCCTAAGCACAGACTGCTTAAGCTCCTCTTTTCAAAGGAACATGTGAGTGGCATGTTTGGTTTTTGTCCGCCTGAATTATGACTAGATAGGCCGGCGGAGCAGCCTCTTATCAGCCAAGAGCTGTAGACAGAAACTTCCTCCCCCCCTCTTGAAACTCAGAGACACAGCTGCTCTATTCAACGAGTTAAATAAATGGAAAGGAATGAGAACGGTCTCGGTGTCTTTGGTACACAGTGAAGCACAAAATCCAGGACTTCATATACGTATACATGTACATGTGATAAGTGGTAGGTTGCTTCCCTGAAACTGTCCAGTCTTTCTGATTTTAAATGGAAGTAATTATTCTTGATAAGACTCAAACTATGCAGTCATTCTCTCTAAATTGGACATCATTTTTCTTTGAGTATTTGTTCCATCATGTCTATCACACAAAACAAAACAAACAAGTCCAAACGGATGAAGAACAGTCTTCATCCGTCTAGACTTGTTTTAGTGCAGCAACTGCCTATGGCTTTTCTAAACAACAAGCTGAGTACTAAAGTGGAGCCCAAGAGATTTAGGATTTTAGCTGATTTACAGCTGCTTTTGTTTGAAAGCCTGATTCAAATCTGACCCTCCTGTTAAGGGGGGAAAGTGAGGATCGTCAGTACCAGGATCAGGAAAGAATCACATTAGTGTTTGTTTTTGTAGTTTCCGTAGTTTCCACATCAGGATAAAAACAACTAAACATTCCCTGCTAAATTAATGCCTCAAAGCTTGCCAAGTAGGTAAAAAAAAAGACCAAAAACGACCCAGATTTCAACATATCACTCAGTCTGTCCCGTTAAGCAGTTATGTCACATTGGCATTGGTTGGTGTAGAAAATATGTGTGACCCTGAGGACACTGGTCTATTCAGAAATGTGGCATAGATAGTTACACAAAGACAAAGACGGATGCAGACGGGCAGACAGATGGAGCGTGAGTTGTTGGACTCCACGTTTTTTACCACAGGAAGTCCCTCACGTCCGGCTCAGCGGGCATCGCCTCAAATCGAACCAGATAACTCGTCACCAGTAACAGCCACAGGCGTCCCAGGGGATCCACGCAGGAGCTGCTCCGCCCAGGGCCTCCACCTTCCACAAACCCCATCAGACCGCTCTTTACTGCTCGCGGTGCCTCGACAGGAACTCCGTCTCGCAGGACAAAAGTCATCTGTCGTGTCCGATGACTTTAAAAATTTAATTTCTACCACGTTTCGGCATCAATCCGGATGAATTTTCTTCAAAATGCCTGAAGGCAATTCTTACATAACAGTAATCAAAGCCTTTTCTCTCATGCTGATTGGTAGGGCTGGGCAATAAATCAGTCAATCAATACTATAATTGATCCTCTTTCAATGGAATCGTATTGTGATGAAATCCTGTATTGTGATATATTCGACACACAATTATATTGTCCAAATTTATATTACCAAGCACACGCTAACCTGCATGTCGGTTAAATCAAACTATGGTCGTAATATGATCACTACATGTGAATGCATGTAAACATAGGCGGTGTATAGCTGGAAATATAATCTTAGTAATTTCATGTTCTTATGGCACATTTGGCACTGGTTTAATTAAATGAGAAAAAACTCTGAACTTTTTATTGAACAGAAAACATGAGTGATAGAAGATTTTAGCACAACTTATTGGTTGCTAAATTAAAACACTTTCATGCATCATAATAATGGAAAACGTCTATCCCTAATATCTTAAGATGTCTGCAGCGCAAACAAATCATTAACACCCTCTGAGGAACTGCTTTTCTTGAATTTTGCATAACAATAAAGTTAAGTTTACGACAAAATAGCTGCACATGGAACAGCCACCAGAAACTATAGCTTTGTGAAATTGAGCTCCGAGGTTACTTGAGTGCTTGGCTGAGAATTGATATGAATTATGTAATAAACAATGGTGTTATCTTCCGGTAGCTCGTTGCAGTTGACACGTTTCTTTCCAATCAGACGTCACATTTCATTAACGCACGTCTGGGTTCACTGTGAGTGATAATCTAAAAGTAAAGGCATTTAATGTTATCTCAGCCAGCAAGTATACATGTAGCCTAATAGTCTTTTGATGAGAAATGGGATTTTTTTTTTTTTTTATGTGCTCACTCGGCTCAGGTCAAAGTCTGGTTATTGGCCCTGCAGCTGTAGCGTTTGAGGTGCGGCTCTCTCTGTGACTTTGCTTCTCGTCCACCTGCTCACCAGAAACTCAGCCCTTTGCGTACAGTTTGAATATATGGGTTGCTGTTGTGACGGAAACCCTCCTCTTTTTTGTTGTTTTGCTGGTGGTTAAAACTAGGCAACCTAAAATATAAACATATATTTGAATGAATGACTGACAAAACTATGACAGGATTGTGTACAACAATAACAATATCTCCATGTTGGTACAATATGATTCAATAGGAAATATTACCCAATCTTGTTTTTTGTTTTTTTCTTGCTCCAGAATTACATTTTATTATTGTTAATGGTAAATGTCCATCACAAGCCAAGTTGACATCTTCATACTGCTTGTTTGTTCCGACCAACAGGAGAAAGAAAAACATAACAAACCAAGAGGAGATTATAATTTATAAACTGAGTAAAGCGGCTAATCCTCACATTTGAAAAACTAAAGTTATAAACATGTACTTAAAAGAGCATACCATTGGTTTGCAAGTTTTAGCTAATTCTCTGTACATTTCATATCCCTAACACAGATTAGCTATTCTGCGAATGATGCCGGTATTTTGCATTTTTACATGTATTTTTCATTTGTTTTAACTTCTTTTTGACCCATTAAAATCAACATCATTTCTTTGCGTTGTAAACTGGCCCTTTTACATCATATTAGTGGCTAATAACGTGTTCTGAAATCACCCCTCAACATGATTCGAACATGTGGTAATTAATTGTGCTCGGTAATTGCTTCATTACACAGTTCAGCCCCAGAGCTGGACTGGATCTGGTTTTATTGCGATTTAATTGGTTGTTGGAGTGCAGCGCTGTCAAACATCCGTTTTTCTTTTTTTATCACTGTGTTCAGTACTTTCAAAACCAGGATCCCATTGGCTCTAAATCTGATGTATTGATCTGATTATTGTTGGTTGAGTCCTTCGGACTTACTCAGACAGGCTTTTCATAATGCCTTTTTGAGCCACGTTTCATGAAACAAACCTTAGTTGTCATTGTGAAGAATCTCACATCCGCAGTTTGGTAAATGATTACACCGGCTTAAACGCTGATGAATGTGATATCCTGTTTTAAAACGCGGCCACACCACAATACACACAGCTAACATCAGCATTCTTTGTTAACTACAAAAAACACCTGACACAGAAATTATAGTAGATGAAGAAAGGAGATAGGAAGTCATTATTCCACTGTAAGCATGATGGTTTAATCCTTCTAATCCTCTTTTCTGCCTTTTTTAAAAAAAAAAAAAAAGATTTGTTGAGGCTGTAAATGGACAACGGTTCAGTGTCCAAGGAAACTGGTTTCCAGAGTCAACACTATTTTAATGCAGGACATAGTTCAGAGGGACATCCTTTTTAAAGACTATTCATCTTCTCTTTAATCAAACATGGGCTGGGAATGCATGTAGGTAGAGATTTAGCAGATGTTCTTTTACTTGTACATTGGACAATATCAGCATGACAAATCTCTCATTTTGGTTGAATTTCAATAAAACAATTACCCCGATGCTCTCTTCAAAGCCACAAATTGACAAAACGGTATAGATAGATACGTTTCAGTACAGTTCCCATGTCTGCGTACACTTGAACTATAATAATTCATTTAGATGAGCCTTTCTTTTTATGTGGCTACAATACGTTTTTGTTCCTGCTGCTGTCTCCAGCAGTACATGGCTTTGCTCCTGTGTCGCCACTTTTGTCTGTTTCTCCAAACTAAGGTCATGCCGACCGTCATCCACAGGAGGTAATACCGTCACTCTGGATAAGTACCTCATACAACCCCACCACAAAAGACCTAAACACTCCCTTAAGTATTTGTGAAGTTGGTTTTATTGATATTGCCCAATATTACAAATTACAAATCAGTCGTTTGACCCTCACTTTGCAGAAGTAAAAAAAACTCTCCAAACAATCGGAGGAAGAAACTTCAGGTAGAGCAAAAGAGGAGGGTTCCCTGCACCAGGCAGGCAAACATGGAATAGATGCAGTGCCAACAGTAAAGACAAACCAAAACAAAATCACATTAGACAATCCATATGACAAAATAATCCATATAATGTGAACATTTGAAACGAAAGGACATTTAATAAAGTGTCCAGGTGGAGAGAGGAGAGAGTCTTGCGGAGAGAGGAGATCCAGATCCAACATTTGGAATGAAACACCGACAGCCAGGGGAGGGAGATGGGTCCCAGGACGGCTCACGGTCGAGCACAGACGAGCCTGAGTTAAAAGAAAAGAGTCAGAGCGCGAGGCCCGCAAAACAACAGAGGGTTATTGAGAAGTAGCGGCTTTCATATCATATCTCTTCTGCAGGCCTCCTACGCTTAAATTATACATTGAGGCTGAGACCGGCCAGCCGGATAATGAAGGAATCAGCAACTGAGTGACCGTGTGGCCTTTTGCTGTGTGATGTGATGCCACTGCTCGTCTGCTCTGCAGCTCACTCCACTGAGCGTGGACATCACAGGGAAGCAGGGGACATCTTGCGTCCGCCTGGGAAAAGACCGCAATGAAAACGTGAATAGAAGCTGCGAGAGCAGCACAAGGTGTTTGTGGTTGAATCAGCACCGCTCAACGGAAATTTCCTGTACTCAATTGGTCACGGATTCTTTTGTCAACACTGACAAGAACAATGCCTTCAGGCTCAGCTCACGAGAAAACACCCATTCATGTTTATTTGGATGAGTCTCTATGACGAACGTAAAATACTCGCCCGTTCAAAGTTTGAAGTTCATCTCTCATACGCCTTCACGACATTATAATGTGAGCATTACTTTTCACTTTAATAGAGATACTTTTCGTTTCAGGTGAGATTCTGTGCTGTAAAAAAAAAAATCTGATCTTCCGTGATGAGTCTCTTGTCATGTGTTTTGTCCTCCTCTGAGAACATTGACCCTTTTAAACGGCTGTGTCTCGGGTGGTGCTGAACAGATGGCGCTGCCTCTCCTTTCACTTGCCCTTTTTTTCCACGTGGCTATCAAGGTTCTGGTCCGTGTGGCGGCGGGAGGCGTAGTGTCTTATGTTGCAAGTCAGTTGGTCGGTGGAGAGGCGGTCGCTCTCGGCTGCAGCGCGCGTGACGCTGCACCCGGCTCGCTGCACCCGGCGCACAGAGGCCGTGGCCGTGAGCGCAGCAGGAGGAGAGGAGTGCTGAGAGCTTAATGCAGCCGGCCGCCTTGGTAACCGCTTGTAGGCGTCCGCTGCTGTTCCTCCTACTCGCTCTTGGGTAATGCTCTGGCCTGAGTGGGGGCCGGCGGGGGAGCCATCAATTCAGCTACAGTACTCCCTCCCTCGCCTCAGACATCCCCTCCTCTTCACATCCATACTCCCTTTCTCTTTTTACCCTTCTCTAGCGGCCTCCCTCCATTATAATCCCATTCTTTTCTAGTCTGGTAACCCAAGGCAACGCATGAGGCCGTGTTGGCTAACGTGTGAACGGCGCCGGTTGGTACACAGAAAGGAGGGGGGCAGGAACGAGGCAGGCCTCGCTGCCAGAGCCTGATTGGTGCACAGAGGTCAACCTCCTCAACCAGCAGTACTCGAATCCCTTCTTGCAGGGCCACCTGGAAGTCAGACACTACATTCTGGCGCGGTGTTCCTCGCAGCCCTACAAGGACGCTGATGCCACAATAGAAGTTGCATCTGGTCATAACTGAGGAAGGTTATTGAAGTGAATGTGAATGAGTGTCTCTTAAAAGCTTCTGTCTGGGTGAGGTATTAACTGAGACGCATCCACAAGTCGCGTCCTCCTGGGTTTCACTGTTCAGTCTCGGTTTTAAAGGGCTGCTTTAATCCGGCCTCTTGTGTGTATCGAGTTCCCGGTGTTCACATGTCCCCTCGCTCTGTCCTGCCAAGATGTGGCAGCCACAAGGTGTGAAGACAGATTGCAACATTTCTGGCAAAGGAAGGAAAGGTCATTTTGCCCGTTTGCTGCATCACCGGCTCAGCACTCGAGTCGCAGACGCAACACACACTAATGACACTGTGAGGTGGTCGGGGGCTGATCTGCATAACTTGGCTGTTGCAGTAAAGACGGAGCTCCCTAATGAGTCCTGTATTTAGCATACTGAGGCTGTGCTCTGTTATCTCCACTCTCAACAGTTTTTTATTTTTATATCTGGCTCCGTTTTCAGGCTGTGACTAAGAATAGTTTCTGTTTTTGATCGTATATTAAAGATGCAGACATTCTGTGGGGTTTTCCTTCACAGTAGGGCCTCTTATGTTTTTGACACATGATTAATAGTCCATTTATTATTTTTACATTATTTTCGGTGCCGATCCAAAAGCTTTTATTTAATCAAAGTAGTTTTTTTGTTTTGTCTGATCAAATATGTATATTTTTTGAGGTTTTTTTTTGTGATGTATTATATCTGTTTGTGTACAGATCTTGTTCTGCACCCTCAACACCCACAAGATTGACATGGACAAGCTGCTGGGGGGCCAGATCGGCCTGGAGGATTTCATCTTCGCCCACATTAGAGGGATCAAGAAGGAGGTAGAGGTTTATAAATCTGAAGATGCCCTGGGCCTCACCATCACCGACAACGGAGCAGGATACGCTTTCATAAAGGTGAGAAGAAACTGACCCTTTCATCCTGAAAATTAACATTTATTTCACCTCTTAATTCACAGTGGTGTCGCTTCATGTGCCATGCATGGATGGAAATGAGAGAATTCATTAAAAATGAATTGGAGAATTTCTTTTGTGTTTGTTGTAATTTCCTCATCTGGGAAACTTAATGTAATGTGTAATATATGTACCAATAAGTTAGTGGCTGCATTCACATTTATTTAGCTCACTCCATTATCAGACATTAAGCCGCATCAAGGGTTAGGATTAAGCAGTAAGCTGTGTTTAGTTCAAACAAAGTCAAGAGGGTTTGCTTTTGGCAGCTAAAATTGTGTTGGTACTGACCCAAATGAGGATGCAACAATAATAGTTCATTCATGTACAACGGTATGAGCGACAGAAGAAAAAACACTTCACATAAAAGGTGAATTTATTATCAAACGGGTCATTGATTAATTTTATATTATTTAACCATGACATAATCATCTACAGTTTTCAGCTTCACCGCGGACAATATCACATACATTATATGGAAGTAAATGTATATTACACACACTTTAAATACTGCACAGCTCTTTTGATTTTATATAACAGATTTGTTTTACTTATTTTTGTGTGTGTATATATGTATTTTTTCATATTTACTGTTTATTTATAACAGTTATGCACTGTTATTGTGCACCAAAATACCAACACAAAAATAAAACCTGCTTTTACCTGCTTCAGAGGAACCTTCTGATCATATTTTATTCACAATGCTCTTAATTACTTTTATACTGAATGTCACAGCATCCACAAAACAGCAGATGATAAATGGACCATCATCGCCTTTATTTAAAGTAACTTTACATGCTTTCATAGCTAATATCATAATTCAGCTTGGTATTTATGCCTCTGTTGATGCAAACAGGTCGAATGAGCTTATTTGGTCTCTGTCATCTCATGCCACCATAACATGGTGCTAACATTTGCCATCATGTGATGCTGAAACACAACATCGGACAGTGTTTATGACGCATTACAGCCTGTGGACAGTGTTTGTAGTGTGTCTTTGTAGACGCTGTCAAATATGTTCGGAAAATTAAACTTTTCCTTCGCTTCCCACACCTTAATCTAAACTTGCAGACTCTTAAGAACATGAATATTGTGGCTTTCTGTCACATCTGTTTTGCACGTACTCATGCAGTAAACTTCTGTTGTTGAGGGGTTTATAGCGCAAAATGTAGGTCAGGGGGCATTTAACAAGTCTGTTTGTAGCTCAAGATAGAAAATAAATAGAAGAACAGGTTGAACAGGGTCCCTGTAAATTATTGTATCTTCTTGTGTAGAAAATTACCAGGAAAGTACCGCACACTTTCCAAAAGTTCCAGTCCCATGCAGTGCAGACGCTCCTAGAGCGAATATATTAGCATCACAAATATATGTGGCTGTGATTGGAAGCATCAATATATCTATAAAAAAATGAATAATTGTCAAGTCATATTGCATCAAAGTGATTATTTGGTATAATATAGTAGGCTTCTTAAATATCATCCAGGATATTTCTCTCTCTGTCTCTGTGTGTGTTTGTCCTCCTTGTTTTAATCTGTCTTTCTGACTCGTGGTTCAAACAAAACCTCGTTTTGTGTGTCGTTCCATGAATGTATGTCATAAATTTGCTGTCTTTTTTTAATTATATGTGTCGCTGACTTTCTTCTGTCTGCTAGCGTATCAAAGAGGGCAGTGTCGTGGACGGGGTAAAAGTGATCTCTGTGGGCGACCACGTCGAGTGCATAAACGGACACAACATCGTGGGGACACGGCATTATGAGGTCGCCCGCATGCTTAAAGAGCTGCCCAGAGACAAGACCTTCACCCTCAAACTGGTCGAGCCAATGAAGGCCTTTGGTGAGTGAGAAACGGGATCACCCACAACAGATTCACTCTGTTCAGTTTTATTCAGACAGAATATTGCGCTGCAGCGTTTCTCAGCATGTGAGCCAAAACGCATAAGATCATTTCCTGCATTTACACAATAATTTCCATGATAAAAAGCTTTAAACGGCTAAATTATATCTTTGCTGATCATTGTGGCGAGACAGACAGAGCTGCTTTTCTTTCAGGGCTACGAATAGCTCATACAAGCCATAACTGGTCTTTTTTTTTATAACGTTCACTTGTGGTTATCCATAAGACGTCAGTGTATTGTTGCAGCAATGGCGCATTTTGCAAAAACCACAACTTTCTGTGATATTGTTTCTCTTCTCACTGACAGAAATGCTTGAGCCCAGGTCAAAGGGCGCCAAACCTGCTAGTGAAAACAAGATCGGTACAGGGAGGGGGACTCTGAGACTTCGCTCAAAGGGCCCAGCGACTGTAGAGGACGAGGTAACTTTCTTTCGGTCATCTTTCTGAGACCTGATGGTCAAAGATCATCCCTCCGTTCTCACCTAGTACACATGTACAATTTGTCAGTCGTATTCAAGACCAACTAACCCGAGACGAGAAGTACTCGCCTAGACTAGAGAGGTTGACACCAAGTCAAGACCATGACCAGCGAGAGTCATTGCAGAAGGGACTTTTTATATGTGGGAATATTCTTTTGTTTTCTATAAGCAGTTATCATTTTAACAAATATATATCTGACCATGAATAGGCAAGTTAGTGATGTCCCCACTGATGTGGTCTTAACTGATTCTGGAATAAAATCCTGAGTCCTCCTTGTCTGAGAGTGAGACGCGACCAAGTATAGATGCGGGTAATTGAGACCAATCTCGAAAACTACACCGCTGCTATTTGTCTCTGTCATCCATGAAATCTGGAATAATACATTTCTGTCAGATTGATCTCCTAATTTGCAACAACCTGGGAGGAAAACGCAACGGCAACGAAATACACTGAAAGGGAAGAACTGAGCAACTAAAACTGTTTTTCTTCTTTTTTTTTTTAGCCAACAGAATTTGAGGAGAAGGCAGTAAAGAAAGTAGACGACCTCCTGGAGAGCTACATGGGCATCAGAGACACTGAACTCGGTGAGAATAAATTATTAAACAACTGTTATGTAAAGTGACTTTGAGTACTTAGAAAAGCACTATATAAATAAAATGCATTATTATTATTATTATTATTATTGATGAGCAAGTATCACAAGTATGTATGTTTACACTCAATTTACTGTGAAGTAGCTGACTGATCCAGTGTTCATGTCTGATGGATGGTTTTTGCCTTTGCATTTTGTCGTACTTAAGGTATATTAATAACATTACCTGCAGGTTCGTTACTTTGTCTTTCTCGCATACTTGTAACAGTAAAGGATTGTTAATTTTTGTGGTGGTGGGGGGCTTAAAGAAAGTATCAATTATCGAGCATTCAAACTAGTCTCGAGTGGCTCCAATAATATGAATTTAGAGTAAATGATGATATCCAGTTAGAGCGCTATCCGTGACCTCAATCTGTATGTCACCCTGTGTTTTAGTCACACAGCGTTACCTACACAAAACCAAAACCTAATTCTCTCGTGCCACTTTGCTCTACTGTGCAGCTAGTACTTGTCTGTGGCCTTCGCGGTGTGTGGCAATGTTGCATTTCAACATTGATTTCAACGCAGGCAAACATTTTATCATTGAAAGCAGACAGTAGATACGACAACTACATGTTCCCTTTACAAAAATACGGTTTTGTAAAGGGAACCATTTCACAGCTGGGAATGAATCCAAGTATAATTTCATTAAGAGCTTGAAATCTTTTTTTTTTTTTAAAAAGAAAAAAAAAGCTCTCCAGTCATTGATCGCTCTTCTCGCTCCAGCTGCCACGATGGTCGAGGTCGGCCGTGACAAGAAGAACCCGGATGAATTCGCCATGGCGTTAGACGAGACCCTCGGAGACTTCGCCTTCCCTGATGAGTTTGTCTTTGACGTCTGGGGGGCCATCGGAGACGCCAAGCAGGGAAGATTTTAAGTTCGTTCCAGTCAAACACGCGCGCACACACACACACACACACACACACACACACACACACACACACACACACACACACACACACACACACACACACACACACACACATGCACACACTCCCTCCTTCCCCAACTCGCCTCTTAATGAACTCGGAAGCAAACTGGACAAACTTCAACCAGCACAAGCGGGGGTGGATGAAGTGTTCTTATCAGCACTTTGCTTTTATGTGTAGCTTTGCACTTAAAGCAACAACCTCGGTCAAGTCGGTGTGTCATCATGTGAAGATCTTCATGAAATGCGATGTTTCCAACACTGGACCTTCCTCTTCCATGATGCAGAGTTGGTGATTTTAATTCATAGTCAACAGTGGTCTATCACACTGGTTATGAAATGGTATGTGCACACCTTTTTCAATTTTCAAAACAATCACTAAGTTTTAATCAAACTTCTATAGCTGTCATTTTGAATATACAGATGTATCACACAGCTTTTTATACTTTTATTTTTTTTTTTAACTTGTGAAAATGTTGCAGATTTTATAGCGACAGCATTGTGTAATTAGTGTAATTATTGTGATTTTAGCAATAACCTTTCCTCAAACAACCTTTTTTTTTTTTATATTCCCTCCAATCTTTAATTATTTTTAAATGACTTCAGTAAAGAAATGTTGGCACTTTGCTGATGTTGGTTTACTTTGTGATTTTCTTCCAACTCTTCTGTGCCCTTACACACTCTGTCGAGAGACTAAGAAAAACAGAGAACGGGTTTTATCTTTAAATGCCTTGAGCCAAGTTTGACGACACATTCCTCATGTTTCTGATTTTGTCTGTTAGCAGTTACCATGTTGTCAAATGAGGCTTATTTAGAGGTACACACTTTTGTTTTTTTGCTGTAATTTATTTTATCATGAAAAATCATATCCTGCAAGACATTTTCACACCAAGACATGGCTCTGTATGAAAGACAGCTCTTTTCTAAATAAGCCATTTTGAAGGCTGTGTCTGGAATGGGATCAATTGCAATCCATTGTCTTCAAGAAATGCACTTGCGTTAATGTACCTGCACTATTTAAATCACTATCAAACTGAATTTAAATAGTGAATTGATCGGGTCATCTACTGGTGTTAACTGTGTGTAGCAGTTGCATATTGTTTGACAAACCATAAGGGATTCACTGTTGTTGGATAGACAATAAAATTTGAGATACTGTTATTACAGCTGTGTCATCAATTCATCTGGTTCACAAACGACTCGGTACAACAAACTTTATTTGCACACTTGGCTGTGTACATGTATAAAATACATTGAGACACATAACCAATGTTTCCATCCCTCATTCAGAGTTTAACAAGGCCGGTAAAAAACAAACAACTGTGTGGTGTCACTTCACGAGCAGCAAAACAAACGCAGTACAGGAAAAAAAACAACCTAATGTATATAAATCTAAGAACCATTATTTTAAAGATTGTGGATAGTAATCAAAAGTACAGAACCCATGTTGCAGTGCATGGGGAAATACTTTTACACATAATTAACACACTGCAGAGGATCTTTGGAAGCACATTGCAGTTGGTGACTATTGATCTTGGCTTAAAAGGAGCCTCTCATTGCTCTTCTCACAACCCTACTGGTTAAAGTGAATTACAAAGTTGACTCAAAGGTGTCTGAAACTTCTTAAAATCAAAATAACTCATATCACAGTTATCAAGTGACACACAAGGCAATTTACTTAAACGTGGCAATTTCCAGATGTGATGTTTACATCCAACAAATGTACAAAAATGAGTTTTAATGATGGTTAACTTGGCTACCTTGAGTTACTTATGTCCTCTACAGGCAGTGAGTACAGTACATGGAATTTAATAACAGTAGATTACAAATATACATGTTTTAAAACGAGTAGTCATGGAGGGGGGGGGGGGTACAAGACAAATACTCAAGCACCAATTTGAATGGTTTACTTGGTACAGTGAGGTTTTTAAAATAAGAGTATAATTTGCAAGTGAAGCGGGGCGCTCTGAAGCACAGGCTCAGGTAGAGGAAGTGTAGCCCTTGCAGCCCGATGTCCGTCTGCCACCTCACAGCTCGTCGGCAGTGTGACTCTGCTTGTAGGCGTCGCCCGTCAGCTTCTCCTGCGCCTCCTTCATCCCGGACACGACTGAGCAGGGAACACAAACCATGATTATCAAAGTCATGACCGGCAGTCATTTTGGAAGAGCCAGCAGCTACGTCACGCTGTAATAGTTTACCTTGTTCTGCGTTGCTGTAGAAGTACTTGTAGTTTGGATTCCCATTTTTGTTGGTGAGTTCAGGATGGACTTTACCACTGGGATCTAGGAGGAGTCAAAGAGGTTCGCTTAGTTCTAATTAATGTTGATCTAAATGTAAGGATGCAACTTGCCCTTATTTCTATGAATTAATCTGATATTACTAAATAGTCAAAACTGTAGGTACATTTTTTTTAAACATTGTGGCATAAGATTCCTATAATTTGTCTTTTGAAACTTTAAATACTGTTTTGCACCACAAACAGGTTATATTTTAAACTACTTATTTTTCCTTTCATCCAATCAAAAGGTTGACTATTTCTACCTGCTATTTATTCTTCTGTCTAACATCTGTGCACATTTAGGATGGGCCTGTTTCATTGTGTCGTCCAGTTAATTTACCAATCCTCTAATAGCAGTTTGCTTTCTCAGTGAAATTATGAAGTTGCAACATTTCATGCTACTGAAACTTCATCAGGCATCGTGTGGTATTCAGGAAGATAAAATGTCTCTGAAGGAATCCCACAAAAAGTTTACACACTGACTCGACCCTTACGTACCAAGGAAAAGAATCCGAGGAATGTATCCACCATCGGGGCTGAAGGCATCATCCTTCGGCTCCTCCTCATCCTGTTCAAACAAGAAGTTACTGATCATTTCTAAAACGGCAGACAACCCATAACCACCTGATTATATATGTATATACAGTATGTTAATGTTGGCGACGAGCACAATCATTAAAACACAGAAGTTAATTAAACCCTGGATAATTGAAATGAACTGGGAAGGACCCTCAACCTGTCCTTACCTCAAGGTTGATCATAACAAAGTTGTGTGCAAGTTCAGAGATTTCCTTGGACTCAGCAAATTTGGGCTTCAGTGCTGATGTAAAAGCAACAAAAAAATACAATTGTTATCTTGTATTGCCGTGAAATCCTCTCACTTTTAACAGTGGATCCAAACAGTCAACTTAATGAACCTTCAATAATATTATTTATATTTTATGTTGTGCTGTTTTATCCATGTTACTCAAAATCTTTTAAATCTAAAAAACTGAACCAAATCTCAGCAAATACGTCACTCCCCTCTATTCCAGTTGTGAAGTCTTTGAACACATGTCTTGTCACCGATTGGTCACAGTTCAGATAGCCCATTGACCTTTTCTTAAGGTTAAGTAAAACATTTATGACATCTCACAGTAAGAAAAGCACAGGTGTAAGTCATAAAAAATAATTAACGATGACTTACTTGGACACTTGAGTAGAACAGAGACAGCGTTAGCGTTATGAGTTGCAGCTGTGCTATTCCTGCTATAACAAGTCAAAATGTCTACTGTGAAAAATGGTATTGTAAATGACTTTGGTCGTTGCCCTCTCTTGTTTAAAAGGTGCAAGTCAGTGTCCAAGTAGACATTACAGCTCCAAGGAAACCACACTTTACTGACAATGAATGGGAAACTGCTGTGATTGACTAAAGGACCCCAGTTACTTTTACATTTAGTTAATTCAACTATTCATTCAACTAAATAAAGTTGGAGCAAGAAGCCTTGCCAGGCGGGGAATACGTAACATTTCCTGCTACATTTACTTTTTGTCACAGCTGTCCTGCAGAGATAATATATATATATACAAATATATATAATATTTTTCTATCTAGATAGATTATTAATGAGACATTGAGAGGACAGTTCTTCATCAGAGGCTTTTATATTGAAAAGGGAGAATGTGGTTGTACCTTTGCAGGCTCCGCACCAGGTCTTGTGGATGATGAGCATGATTGGCAGCCCGCTGTCATTACGAACACATTAAGACATTTAATAAGACCAAAACTGATCACAGGGACAATGGAAACTTAAGCCTGACTTTAGTTTCTCAAGCTTGCGAATGTAGTAATGAACAAATATCTACTCCTTTGAGTAAAAACTACTGATATCAGTCTGCTCCAGTTATTAGTGGATGTGCGGGGAATTACGTTTTAGGCCTCAGGGCTAATAGTTGTTTTACAAAAGGCAGCTTAGCAGGGTTTCAGGAAGTGTTTGTAATATTTCAGCTCTCAGTGTGAGCTCACCTGGCCTCTGCTTCATTCTTGCCGTCATCCAGCGTCCTCCAGTGGATGTTATCTCCAAAGCCTGCAGGCGGAAAAGAACTAATGAGCACACCAGCTTTGTGTAACTGGTATTATATTTCTACAGCAGGGTGGGTCTGCCCTAAATACTGTTTCAACAGAAGGAAGAGGAAGGAATGAATGAATGGTGGTAATTTAATATTAAGCTGCAGGGAAATATTGACTCTGCTCTCTCTAACCGACTACTTACAGTAACTAGCTTGTATGTTTATATGGTAGCAGTGGGACTTGTAATCAATATAGCAATAAGTTATATTGTCTCCTCTTGCCAGGTGTATCCAGATGCAGTTGCACAACATGTGGCTTTTATCTTAGATTTACAAAACATTGGGGGGCTGCTGAACATTTGATGCTATGTGAATTTTATTTCCGCTTAAAATAAAACTTAAATTCATGAGCTTATTTTTGTAGTAATTACATTTCCTCCACAGTTGGAACTGTATTGCCCAATAAGTTGGTAAATCCAATTCTGCAAGTTCGTTATGCAGAAATTGACAAAAACAATGAAACATAAGATAAATATGCTTTAAAAAATGTTTTTTTTTATTGCTTATGTATGATAACTTGTACTCTTTAATTCACGGATGTCCGTTTTATTAAAATATGTCGATGGATTCATTTGCAAAAACAGATATGTCATTTTGGATTATCATTTTCTATAACCATGTTTTTTATGTCCTCCAGAGATTATTAATCAAACTGGTGTTAGAGTATTCATTTTAAGAAGAGCATTTGTTTGTTTTTGCAAATTAAGCTCCAAATGAGTATTACAAAGATATACATATTTGTTTGATAATTAATATGAAATATATATAGGCATAATAACAATGTCCTTTGAGGTGTGGAGGGGGGGGGGGTAATTAAGTTTCGTCTTATCTCAATTGAATAAACAGTAACATTAAATGAAATCATGTGTCTAGAGTGATGCAAATGAGCAGTAAAACCAGTCGGTTCACCTGAAAAACTGGAAATAAAGAGTTGATGCGTGTCTGATGATAAGCCCGCCCTCAATAAAACTCACGCTACCTGTCCCGGACATAGACTGTGAGATGCAGGATACTCATACAAAGACATATATCCAGAGCTCTCCTCTGGCTGTGGTGACTATCATTGACCAGATATCCTGCTCGCCTCAGTTTGCATAATAACTCAAAAAAAATATAAACTCACCTTTCCCGCTGGCTGCTTCGACAACATCTTGGAAGCACGTCAACGACAACAAAACCTGCAGCGATGAAAATAAAACGATGTTCACAAGAGACCTTTGCATTTTGACTGGCCTTATTTCACGTCCAACCGCGGATAGAAGCTAAGAGCAGTTCCTGTTCGTGAACCGGCGACCCGGAAGTTCAACCGTTGCCTTTCACAGTAAAAGTCTGTCCATTGAAGTTGCGAGGTTGTTGTGCCTGTGGGCGTGTTTACGCATGTGCGTGAGTGGCCTCCTCCTCCTCCTATTGGTCGGCGGTGACTCGTTTCCCATGTTCACGTAACGTCACATCCACACAACCGCGTGCTCCAGGCTGCGGCTTCAACCTGGTCAAGCTAGACTACAACATGTCAGAATAAGACCGGAAATCACTGCAAAAACAGAAGTTTAATATTCGCGACAATAAATATATATTGAGGATGTAACATGTGAAATCTCATTTAAAAATATTATGACTCATACTTTTAACATTTGCTATCAATTTGTTCTGTACATGAAACAAATACGTACTGTTGTGATTTATGGTTGTTTTTATTGTGAAAATACCGATACAAAATAACTTATCTTGCTGCTAACTTCACGCGGGATCAAGTCGCACCGCTTCATCGCTACGGTCGTTAACACTTCAACGGGCTGTCCTTTTAAACGGTAAAACAGATCATTATTGTGCTTTGTGGTTCTTATCAGAACCGGTTTGATTCATCACTTAGTTTAAGTTGACGTTATCTTTTTTCCTTTGACGGGAACAAAAAGCTCGTGAGTCGGTTCATCTTGTCCAGTCACCAGCTAATACTAGCTGCAGTAGCACTCTAGCTAACGTCGATTAGCTAACCAACTAGCCACAGCTACATTACACTTGCATGTCATTCTAAAATTAAGCTCCAGGTACTTTTCTTTTTTTAATTAAATTCATGTCGGTTGAGTCTGATAGTCAGAATGTCGTCAGTATTACTTTCATCTGACCTGTAGCAGTCTGCTAGCTCAGTGCTAAAATGTGTTGAAATGAGGATAATTGTCACGTTAGCTCTGGTTGCTCAACTCATGCTGTGCCCATTAGACTTCAACAAGTCACATGTGCTCCGTTAAGCTGCTCGTTGTTTCTGTAGGTCCGTGTCAAACTATACTTTATAGTCAACCCATTAATTTAACTTTGTTTGTCAATTGGAATTATGTGAAAGTCATTGGAATATTATACTATTTAAGCTGTTTTTTTCATTCACGAACAGAACACTATGAATCAAGAAAAGCTTGCAAAACTCCAGGCACAAGTGCGGATAGGTGGAAAGGTACAGTATACCAACGTTACTATTTGTTTTTTGGGGGGAGGGAAGGGTACTTGCAGTACTACTCCTGAATTTATTGTACTCTGTTGACAAATGCCTAATATTGAAATCTGAATCTGGGCTTTCAGATTTGCACTTTGGTTGACTCATTTGTTGTACATTATAAGGAGGAGTGTGATGGCAGTCAGCACTTGCCAGGTTTTTCCTCCTGACCTCAGCATTCCCTTTATCGGGGAGAGAATCCCCTCCACCCCCTCCATCTGTGGCCTCTATGGCTTTGTACAGCTGCAGTGTGAGGTCTTCAGTCAAACGCTAGGTGGCGTTATTGGTTGTTTTCCTTGTGACTCAGGCCTTGTGACATTTCCCAGATACCTTGACTTTCTCCAATAGAAAGTACATTTACTTTATTTGCATTTTTCCAAAACTCACAAGAAGATCTCCTACACTTTTTTGTTTATTTTTACTTGCAAATCATTTATTTTAAGTTGGGAATTTTTGATACTGGGATTGTCGGTCACGACATTCATTGAGGAGTAACATCCCATGCGGGAACCATGTTTTGATTTAAAAGCAACATTAAAAGCTTGTTTAAGTAAGATTCCTGGCTTTTAAAAACTAGTAATTCTCATGGTTGAAACTGCTTCACCATTGCTGTTGTCCAGAAAGTAGTAAATAATGTGTCAACGATGGAATGGAATCCTTTTTGCCATTCACACCTGTTGTTTCCTCAGGGAACAGCCCGCAGGAAGAAAAAGGTTGTTCACAAAACGGCAACAGCTGATGACAAAAAACTCCAAGGCTCGCTGAAGAAACTGGCAGTGAACAACATTGCAGGGATAGAAGAGGTGAGCTATCAAAGAAAAGCGAATGTCAGCGTTTTACTGTTGCTGCAGTGTTTTTTTTCTTTTGTGTGTGTGTGTGTCTGATATTGAAAGATAAAAGACAGGGAGAACCTTACCAAAGCGCTCTCACATCATGTCATGTCATTTATTTTTTAGAGTACTGTTATTTGACTCGGTCCCACAAATTGATTCAGATAAATCAAAGCATGACAAACGGATATAACTTGAAAAGAAGACACCAACCTGATGCACACAATTAATGTACTCTTTCATTCATGTTGTAGTGCAATTCTGCTTTTGTATTTTACAGTAAATTCTTAAAAATACACTCACTGTATCAGACAAAAGAACACATTTCTGACACTTTTTACCTATTTTATTGTTTCTAGGTTTATTCCAGGGATTTATTTTGTCTTAACTAAGGGTCTAAGCATGTAGTAGACAGTGGTGATATCATATGCTGTAAAGCCCATTAAGCCAAATTTGTGATCTTGAATGTTTGTTTTATGTCACTCAGTGCGTCACCTTTTATAGCTAAATCAGGCACCAAAAGTAATTTACATAAGTTACTTTTACTTAATATCTTGACGATGCAGAATTTTGCAACAGGTTTTATTTTTTCAGAGTCTGACTGCGTGGTTTCTGTTTCTTCAGGTGAATATGATAAAAGATGACGGGACGGTGATCCACTTCAACAACCCAAAAGTGCAGGCGTCTTTGTCTGCCAACACCTTTGCCATCACGGGCCACGCTGAGAACAAGCAGTTGACGGAGATGCTGCCGGGCATCCTGAGCCAGCTGGGAGCCGACAGCCTCAGTAGCCTGCGAAAGCTGGCAGAGCAGTTCCCACGGCAATGTGAGTACACGCACACTCAATGTCCGGGTTCTCCGCGGTCCATTAATATCAGAAATGTGCTTTCTACGTTTTAAGAGTCGGCAAAGTCGGCAGCTTTTATGGATAATTAGACGAGGATGAAGGTGCTTTGCTGAGAAAAGTGACCACCTTTTAACTCCTGATGTATTAATGACCTGGACATCAAAGGCAGCGGTTCATGGCTGAACTAAAACAGAAACATGAGGGCTCTAAGACAGTAGTTTACTGAAGCAGATTGGTGTGACAGCTATGTTTTTTTTTTAATCAATTGAGAACAAACGGAGCTTGAATCTGTAAATGTGATTCAGAGAAGCCTGTTACAGCAGCGATGACAACGTGGACTGTGAGGAAAAAGCAAAAAGTGTAGATAACAGCATACGGTTTGAGCATCTAGATATTCAGTTTAAAGCCGTTTACCTATGTGTTTGCATGTAAATTAAAAACAAACTTGAAACACGTCAAAATAACTAAGTAACTGATATGTGCTTTTCATTGATTTCTCCCTTTTTAATGGTATTGTAGATGTTGTATTGTTTTAATTTTTGAGAGACATTTTTGACGTTTTTTTTACTTCTTCAAAATTGTTCATTACCACTGACAGTTTTCCTCAACGTTTTAGCAAACCACAACAATATTAATAAGACTTTGGAGTCAACATTCTTACATGCACACTTTTGGCCACTAATTGCTTGTGCTTGTCTTTAATATGTTCTGCAGCGATGGACATGAAAGCAGTAAAGGAGGTTATTGCAGAAGAAGAGGATGATGACGTACCAGGTATAGATGCAGATAATCTTTCTTTTGAACTTTGTTTGTTTCCAAAATGATCCGTTTGGTGTCGTGTTTAGTCTGTATTCTTGTTTTTGTGTGGTCTTATATCAACCCTTCAGGTAAATGTATAGGTTTAAACAACTATCAGTTCCCAAATTGTTACAGCGATAAATAATCCTGATGCACTTGTTCTTTTACGTCTTCCAGATCTTGTGGAGAACTTTGATGAGGCCTCAAAGAATGAAGCAAACTGATGAAACCTTCTTTTCCTCCATCAACCGTTTTATTTTTTTACCTCTTATGGACTCACAGTGGGCATTTCCTCTTGTGGAGAAATGGTTGGTAAAGGTGCAATGCATCATCCTCTCTGGAGACGTGAACAACTGCGGTTTAGCCTGCCACAACAGAACAACAACAACATGCAGATACAGTAGGTTTTGATTTCAGTAGGCTGAGAAATTGTGGACACATCACGAAACGAGGATCCGCACGACTCTCTGCACCCAAGTGACTCCAACTGCTTTAGAAATGGGCTTTCCACATGATCAAACGTGGCTAGTATTTAAGAGATTGTTTGTTTATTAAATTGCAAATAAAGTGAAAGTCCTCAGTCACTTTACATTATAGCAGTGATTATGAATTTAATAAAACATTTTTGGGCTATTGATGCATCTTGTTATTACATGACTTGTGAGATTGATGCTAGACGGTGGCCAATGAGACGTGTCGACAGTATTAGATTTCCCATATATATACACACACACACACACACACACACACACAAAGATTTTAAAAGTACTTATACTATATTCAACTAAGAAAATTCTCAATGTGGTACAAGTACAGTAGCAGAAGTATTCAGTCAAGCGATAATAATATACTCCACGTATATATAAAGTGTCAATTACAAGTAAAAGTTCTGCATTTGCTAAATGTATTCATCCAAAGTTTACAAATTGAAAACACTGGGCCCGAGCACCGACCGCGTTCGGCAGTAAAGGTCCTATTGAAACTACTTTATACTTCTATCTTTAATATTTTTACTGATATATTAACAAGTAAGCCGGGTTTTTATGTATCTTTCCAAAAGGGGCTTATTAAACTGCTATATTTCATTATTTACAATTAATTTTAAGTATCATACAGTTGAGTAGTTGCAACCTTCAAAGCATTGATCAATTGTCTTGCTCATTAAATCTTGATTTGCAACACAGCTTTCAAAACCGTAGTGGGGTTAAAAAGTACCACACATCCCCCTGACATGGAGTAGCAGAAAATGGAAATACTTGAATTAGAATGCAGACTTTACCTATTAAAACCTCACAAACGATATGTATAACCATTTATTTTAGTGCATTGATCTTTCATTTATTTTTTCGGTTTCCCCTTGTTGTGCCACATAAAGTACGTTGTTTTATTACATTGTTTTGTTTTCTTTCTATTTCATAAAATAATTGGAAATCGATAAACAGAACAACGAGCTTAATTTCCATCACTATTATCTACGGATACTAGAATCTATGTTAACATTATTCGTGTGAGGTTCAAATACTTAATTTTATTTTACACATCACTGCAACACACCCCGTTTCATTGATCACCTCTGACGCTCCTCTGCTGCATCGTGCTGATCAATGAGCTGCTGTCGGTCTCCGCACAGCGGGAGAGGTCCGACAAGGTTACCGGGGATGAATGTGCCATTTTGGCTCGAGTGTGTCTTCCCGTGGGGGGAGGGAGAAGGAGAGGGGGGGGGGGGGTGTAGCTGCGGACCCGCGGACCCGCCCCGGGCTCACCACACCACCTTCAGCCCGGTTTGAGCTAAAATGTCCCTGCTGCTGCGGCTGGACCTCACAGCACAGGAGGAGCTGGATGGAGCTGAGCCGTTTTAGAAATGCATCAAGTTGTACGGTGACAGCGAGGTCCGGACCGGAAACTGTTGTCGACTTTAAAAACACAAACAACACTTTTTCAAGATTTTTTTTTAGATCAGGCGTGTAAAACTAAAGGACAGGTAGTAATCAGTTTTTTATTATCGGGATGATATGTATTCGAATTAAGCCTTTAAATGCTGGTGATGGAATTATTGCAATGACTACTATTTTGAAGTATCTTGTTACTACTTGTTGCTTTATGTTTGAGAGTGATAGTCTAGGTACTTTCTCGTGCTTCCACCGGTTTACACATTGATGCATCAGTAAAAAGTAAAAAAAAAAGAAAAAAAAAGAAGTAAAAATTCTAATTAAATACATATAATAACACACAGGTACTAACTGCTGCGTCATTTGTGTACTTACTTTGCCTGCGGTACATTTATTTTATAATACTTGTGTACTTTTCTAGACATGTTTTAAGACACATAAGAGTGCTCTAATGACGTTTAAAAAAATGTTTTAAATGTTCTCCTTAAAATGAGTAAGTAGTATCGGCACAAGATGTCTCCCTTACTGGCAAACACAGGAGACACAGCAGCTATGCACAAACATCATTCAACACAATGAAGGTGGACGTTTTATAGGACATAATGGACATTATCATAAACATGTTGTATTAACCATGCACATCTACACTTAGATTACCACCAGATTAACATATATACATCAATATTAATATGCTGAGAAATATATTTACACACAAGGCTTTTACTTCAACACAGTTTATTCATATAATAATATAATATTTTAATTGTAGTATTTATTTTTACTTTATTAAATACCTGAATACGTCTTCCAACTCTTAAATGCTTTTAATGTAGCCACACATTTACAAATAGGACTTTTATTTTGCAATATTTAACCGGAAGTAGTATATCTCCATTCTGTTTGTCTTGTCGGTTCTCCTTATTTTTCCCAATATTAAACCTTGGGGGAGGGATCCTCGAGTGTTGTCGCACAACTACGGTCGACTACAGGCTGTACTTTCCGACTTGTGCTTTTTGAGTTCAGCAGCGGAGGTTCTTCACGAGGATACTCGAAAATAGCCCTCAAAGGAGATTAAGTATGACGGATACTGACAGAGGGGTTCCGCGGGACTGCACGTAAAGATGAGGATTCATCCGGTGAGTAACTGAATCTGTTTTCGTGACATTTCACATGTCTGTTGGTGCCCGAACGTTACACCCCGCCATTGCAGCGGCAAGTGTTTCATCAACTCAGCCGAAGTCGGTGCGGAATGTGTTTCACGGTCCGTTTAGCCCGCGTCACGAAACGGCGAGGCGCGCCGAGGAAAAGGTGGCGTGACGGTAACACTATTTTACGTTCAGTTACACAACACGTTAACGCGGCGCCTTTGCGAACCGGGAGCAGAACGTTCACTAAAAAACGCGAGCGGTGCGGCGGCAGTGGCGGCGGAGGAGGAGGGTGATGCACTCCCAGTGACTGTGAGGAACGGGCTGAGCAGCAAACCGGAGGAGGAATGCGTGTCAAATGACCGTTAAAAAGTAGCCGTTGGCCGCGAAGCCCGCTGAGTCCGCTGCCGTTGCGAGTGGCCGTCAGAGCAGCAAGTCGCTGCCGTCGCTCGACGCACGACTACCCGCTGAACCGCTGGAGCCATTCCCGGCTACTCGAGCGTCCTGCTGCCTTGCAGCGGCGGTATTCGGTTCCTACGTGTTTACAAAAATAATATTTGACCATTTCGTTCAGTCTGCTTGGTGAGAACTGTTTGGGAAACTTCCTTGTGGCCTTTCGGTGTGGACGTTGAATTCAGCTAGCGGCCCAGCTAATACAACTAACTATGAAGTTATTAACAAAACCTGTGCTGTTGTGATTTGTGTAGCTGTTCGGAAATAACCTCCCACGTTCAATACCACAGAGTAGTTTCCCGTGGGGTTACCCCGTGTACCTGTGACTAATATGAACCATCTGGGGCTGTGTTTGGCCTGTGGGCAGTAGCCACAGTGACACTTTATGGTTGCATCATTTAAGCTGATGGCCATTTATCTGGCTCTTGAAAGTTGGTGTGTTGGACCCATCTCTTTTGCATTTACCCCATCGTCTAATTTCGTGGCCTCTAGTTGTCAAGCTCTGGAGGTGAATATACAAATACCAAATGGGGCCCATCCCAGTGCCACCTTGAATAGTAATCACCAGTGAGGAATACAAAAAAAGCAGGATCAGATGACATCTGGACATCTGGAAAGGCTAATACTTTATGAGTCCCATCCTTTTCTTGGCAGCGCTTCAGCCTTGACTGACTGTCCAAGCTGGAGGTAAAACACACACACACACACACGACACTTCATTTTTTGTATCTTTATCTCACTACATCCTCAATCAGGGATGAAACTCAGGGGGGTTGATTGAGTAGACTGAGCCAACAGGCTCCCCGTGCAAAGACCAGCTCTCATGTGTGCAGAGACGTCCTAGATGTAGGTTACTGTACGCTTTCTGAAAGTATTACCAGTCTCCCCCTGATGGCAGCCAACAGCCTGTCTCCTCTTGCATTTTTTTCCCCTGTCTTGTAGTTATTAAATGTAGATCAAAACATAAGGGAGAGAAAAAAAGAGATGATAATAGCTTTTGACACTTGCTGTGAAGCAGAGCAGCTCTTTGAAACAGGAGGACAGCCACTCTCTTTATTTTTGCCTTCTTCAAATCTCTGTAGAGTTACCATTTCAACCTCTCGTTGAAGAAATTATCTTTTCTTCTTTAATTATTGAGGAGTGACATTTTAGAGGGTGCAAACCTGTGGCATGTTTTTTCTTTTTTTAATGTGTTTTCCTGTAATTTCTTAGATCTAAACCAGCGCTTAGTGAATATAATGACAAATGGTCTTATAGGAGAATGTAGGACAACTCCCAGTGTCCTCCCAGTTGGAGTTTTAAGCATTACGTAATAATGTGTCAGTCAGTCATGCGATCTTGTTGTTAGAAAGTGATGTCAGTCCATTCTTAAAGAGAGGAAGTGATCATTTGAGGTTTCCTGTGTTCACCCTGAGTAGACGGGGAGCATGTGTCTGTGTCGGGTATGGATCTAAAAACACTGTTTATCAGGATGTGACCTTTCACTCCAGGTACTGCAAACTTCCCAGGATTGTGAGGGGGGAAAGAAGAAAAGTAGAAGAAGTAGTCAGTGTTCTTGAGCTATTTACAGAGATTATCGCTATCAATTATCAGAAAGTAGTAGTTGTAAACGGTAGTACTGTTGCATATGACAAAGAAAAGCAATCCTTACTATTGAGACGCTGGAACCAGAGAATATTTGGGCTTTTTGCCCGAACAGTTCTGGTGTTTATTAGTAAATTATCTATTTAGCTATCTACAATAAAAGAAAAATAACATATTGCTCCTTCCATAAAATTTCCACTCTGTGACGTTTGTGAGCCCATAAGAATACAACTTATTGACTAGTCCTAAGCATTGACTTATAATCGAAACAATTCTGAGCAAAAAATGTGCCTTGTGTTTCCAATGATGACACAAAAAGTCAAAGCTTCACTTAGCTGGTTTACAACAAGTGTTGTAAAATATGCGGCACATTGAAGTCTCCAAATAGACTGAGTCCTAAAACCTAGAAATTAGTTTTTTCGAAGTCAATATGTTTTTTTTGCGATAAAATGTCAGTACACCTTGTGAATTTTAAGTTTTTACATGTCTTAAAAAAAGCAGGTTGCCAACAATTTGCTTAATAAGACTACGAATGGCATCACATGGACTAGTCGACTTGTACAGCCTCGTTGTTACATATTTGGGTGAATTTTGTTTGTTGCTTAATATTAGCATTTTTTTCTTTTGCTGATTGCATTCATGCCCCAAAAATAATAAAAGTGCTGTTCATTTTTAAAGATTATCTTTCTAAACAAAACATGCAAGTGTCATAAAGGTTTGTTTTCCAAAGAGTTTAATTTCTTTAGCAGTCAAAAATCCAACGGAAAAATTCCAATGGCTTTTCCAATGGCTTCACTTCCGGGGATGGCCAACAAACCTACGTCACCCTGTAGCTCTCTATACCTCGATGCACTAAATCAAACAATAGTAGGCCTCCAAAGATTATGCGTCAGGGCTGCATCGTACAGTTCATCATGGTTTAATACACAGCTTGTCACGATTAATCCAGTTGAAAGCCTTCTTCTCATCACTCACTGGAACATATACTTCAATATGTTTAAGCACACAATACATTAACTTATAATAAGATATATTTTCCCATGATACTAATTACCAGGATGTTGACAGTTATCTGAATTGTGAGCTCAGATATTGTTTTTGTAAAATTAAGTCCTATGTTTTGAGCACGAAAGTTCATTCCTAACCTTGCGATAAGTATATTTGACATAATCAATAAATGCTGTTTTGCTTCGATGATGATTATTTTTTTTGCCTACCAAAATATATGCTGTGCAAAGGTTCTACCACAATAACATGGAAGAACACGTTGCATTTATGAACTGAAAATGCCATCCTCTTGCAGGAAGTGGATCCCCAAAAATAACGATTGGCAATCAAATGAACCAAGAAAACGTCAAAACAAATTCTCCAAAATATACCAACTTAAAGTAAGAAAGTGTTATTCAAATAAACCAAATCCAAAATGCAGTTGCTTTCTGTATCAATAATATAATAATCTACTAGCTCATCCTGTTTTAATAATCTACTAGCTCATCCTCTTTTCAACCTTTAAAAAAAATAACTACAACAACCAGCAGTCAAGGTATGATGATTATGAACTCTAAAGGCACACACACACACACACACACACACACACACACACACACACACACACACACACACACACAGATAACCTAACCAAAACGTCAATGGTTATTTGTAAGGTAACTCCACCTGATGTGTGAGGAAGTGAGTGCAGCTCCCTCACAGGAAACAACATCCGGAAACAGTCTTGTTCTGACAGCAAGGACTTAATGAACTGCTGTAACGTTCTAGTTTGTCCGAGCTTTCTTGCTGTTTATGCCCTTGTCTTATTTAATTTGGCAACCATGCCAGGATGTCCAGTCAGGCATGGTTTATCGTGTTAGTGGTCTGTTAGGCCATTTCATTATTAGCATGTCTGGCTTACACTGGAGGCAGGGCTTTACTGTCAAGGGACCAACTGCAGTTTGCTTGTTTTAAAAATAGTCTGGTCTTGTCAGTGAATATTATGTGAGTTATACGTTTTACACCAGTTTACAAAACATGCTTAGTTTTGTTTTTCCCTTTTTCATATATTTTTTTGCTCATTATTTTGACACATTAGGATGGAGAAAATGAGGTGATCCACCTTTCATAATTCATTATCCATGCAGTGACTTCAAATCAAACACCAAACTGGCTCCAGCTGCTGAGGACATTTCTCTATTTTATACCATTTAAAATCTAATACCTTTTGAGTTTTGGGCTGTTGGTCAGACAAAACAAGTAATTTGATGTCCTTGTACTCTGGGAACCTGTGACTGAGATGTCATGAAAGTGTACAAAAAATGTCAAAGACCAAACAATTGCTTCATCAGCAGAATAATCGTAATTAATATTGATGTGGAGTCAGATTTTTTTAAATTTTTTTTTAAAGAAAGCATTTTTGTAGCCGTGTAAAAAGAGGGATTTCGCAAATGAGCTTTGGTTAAATAAGTTAAGCAAAACGTATCCCAGTTTTAATTATTACTGGTTGAATTTGTACAAGACTAAGAGGCCACAGCCATGCAAAGCCTCTTTGAAGCTGTATTTTGCACAGCGCCGCTTTGAGCTAAACGCTAACACGCCGATAGTATGAGGCTATAATATGTTCATTATCTTAGTTTAGTGTGTTTGCCTAATAATTTACTAATTAGCAATGATCACAAATGACAGCTGCATTGGACACATATTTTGACCTGATGATTGCGCTAGATGAAATTCAGAGGATCCCTAAAGTTGTGACAAAATGATTCTGAGGGGGATGTTAGATGATATTGTATGTACTGAATTTCATGGCAATCTATCCAGTTGTAGATGAGATATTTCAGTCTGGACCAAAGTGGATCGACCGGATCCCTGGAGCTGTGCCACTAGCATGGCTAAACATAATAAACCTTGTACTGCAGCTCCACCAATGTAAAGAACTGCTCGTTTCACAATGTTGTATAATATTTAAATGTCAATAGTTTGGCTCTTTGTTCAATTCACAAGCAACGTTATGAAAATATCATGCACTCTATTAAATTGTGTTGGACATTAGTTTGTCATTAGTTCAGTCTTTAAAATAGTTTTAAAGGTTAATTATAAAAAACGTCAAGTGAGTTCTACTATCCTACACATTCGTTCTGTTTTTGCTTTACTTCAGGTCACACCACATGTAATAGTTGACTGACGCACTCTCTCATGCACGTATGTCTCCTTTAAAGCATCTTCCCAAATTTACATGTCTAAAAATACAACTCCTTCACGCACTTTGACTAAATATGCATTATTCAATGCTGCCTTTGCAGAGTAATTAAATCTTAATCAGGGATGGGCTTCTGTCCTCATGGAGGCGTGTGTGCGTGTGTGTGTGTGTTTGTTCAGGTAGATTCTGATGAAATTAAATGTTAATGTTAATTTTGTGGGTCACCCTGGTGGTAAACCCATATGGTGGATGCAAGGATTGCAACGTCCCCGGATTGAGTCCCTGTCGGGACCCGCATGTGTTTTCCCATTTCCGTCTCCTCGTTTTCTGTTTTCTCGTGATAAATGCATAAAGGCCACAAAACAATTTTAATTAGCAAGGGTTTTGTATGGCTGCTTCTGTAAACAAGCAATAAATAGCTTTGTATTTTCAAAGGAATCGGCACCTATATATATATATATTACCACCTACTACCAACAATTAGTGTTTTGTGTGTGTGTATAGTGCCACCTAGTACCAACAAGTAGTGTGTGTGTATAGTACCACCTAGTACTTAAAGTCCAAATTACACCAAGTGTGTATTAGTGAAATTGTCATTGTGTTGAGCGAATTAGCATTGTTAAATGTCAGATTTCCCACAAATGCAAAATTATTTGGTTTACCTGAGCGAATCCATTTTTATTTATTAACTTAATTCATCAAATCGGTATGGAATTGCAACTAAGAGTTGAGAGACCAGAAGCTGGACCAATCAATGTGTGTTGAATTGCACGTAGTAGAAAAATAATAATATATTTTTCCAATCTGAAGTAAGATCATCATTTTAATCTTCTGTTGGAATTTCTTACATGTATATAAATGTTTCACTCACTGAATTGAGGGGAAATCAGTGTATCGTGCAGTAGAGTACAAAAAATGATCATGAAATATTTATTACATTTGTATTTGAGCGGTGACGTCGCGCCTGAGTTATTGTGCCTAATCTGAGTCCTCATACTCCATCTGGACTGCTTGCCTGAAGGGTTGTAACATGCTCTAATTAAAGCACTGTTGCTTTATTTAATTCACTAATGTATGATTTATTTTGTCAATATTCTTAATTGAAAGCAACCTTTTTGTAGGTGGTGCAATTATTTTGGATATACAGCATTTGGCTCTGATCAATGTTTCCTTCAGCCTCGTCCCCGGTGTGACAGGAACGGTTTGACCTGCAGTACACTACATATGTAGCCTCCTGTCCTGGGCCTTCACTGTTTTGTGCTGACGTCGTGTCCATGCTGGCACCTTAAACTAAGCGGAAAATGTGTTGACTCTGCTCCTTTCTCCGAAGCCTTCGCTCTGCGGAATATCTGGTCTCTAGTGTAATCCCTGGTCGCGCTTCTCCTTATGAGAATGACCCTGTAGTTCAGCCTGGTTGTTACTCATTTGCAGAAACACACACGCATGCGCAACACACACACGCACACGCAACACACACAGATGCACACGCGCAACACACCCTTTTTCCAAGGTCCTCATCAGCAAGGACAGATTGGGCAGGTTATCTACAATTATTCAGGCTTCAGCTGTTTTCCATTCATGACTCTGATTTCCTTGTCGAGCGTGGATGGGTCATTGTTCGCTACGTATGATCATGTGCAGTACACATAAAGCGAGATGTACTGTAATATGAAACGAAGCACAAGATTTTGTTTTAATTCATCATCAGCTCAACGTCATTGTCTCCTTCCATCACGCTGTCTGCTGTGAGGATTTTTCAACAAACAAGGATTATATGGTTGAAAATAGGACTGCAACTAAAAATTATATTTATCATCGATGAATTCAGTAAATTATTTTGTGTATAAAATATAGAAAAAATGCCCATAATTTTGCTGAGCTCAAGGTGAAACCTTAAATTGGTTTGTTTCATCAAACCAGCAGCCTCAAAGGTTTTTGATAATTCACTATCAAATGACAAAGAAAAAGTGTATAATCCAAAACATTTGTGAAGCTGTAAATTAGTACATGTTTTTCATTTTTGCTTATAAGTTGTTGTTTTTTTTTTTGTAGGAATTGCTGTAACCATACTCCCTTATTATGTCACCCTTTATTGTAACTAGCAGCATGCTTTGAGGTTGAGAAGCAGCTCCTTTCCTGATGGGTGTTTCCCTTCATGTTTAAGGTGTGGGCGCTGGGCGCTTGCCAGACTGGGTGAAGTTTGGCCGGTGAGGGAAACCTGCTGACAAAAAAAAACACCACCTGGGACTACTGGGGAGGACCTCTGTGCAGGTGAGGACAAGAGTTAAAGGGGATGTTTCCACTTAAATTATATTAAATTGAGGCATGATACAGGCCATTTGCATACAGTATGGGAATGTGAACGGACTAGGTTTTAATGACACACTCTTTGTGGGACTAGGTTCACGCGGCCGGGGGCAGGGTGGAGCTTCCTGACCCATGGAGAATTACTTCCAGGCCGAGGCCTTTAACCTGGATAAGGTGCTGGACGAGTTTGAGCAGAACGAAGGTGAGACAATTTTTAAAAAAAAAGGATTTGGAGAATCATTGTACTTGGACAAGGCTTATCTGTGGGACTGATATTTCATAGAAGTTGTGGTCAGGTTACAGTTGGTGATTGAGGGTGTGCAGAGAGGGAATCTGACTAATTGGATTATCAATTTCCCTTGGGCTTGTGTGAAACTGTGTAATTGGTGCAAGACAAGTCTTTTTTTTCATCTTCACACTTAATGCTCACAATAAGTAAAGAAATTGTGTTTTTTTTTGTTTCTTTCGCAGAGTGCTTTCACGGAATATATTTATGGTCGTAAAGTAAACGCACAATACTGAGCTGTGTATCTGCAGACTCTGAGCTCTCCAGTACAAACAGTCTGCCTATTATCAAAGAAAGACAGATTTTTTTTCTTGATTTATGTTTGATGATGACCCCAGAAAAATACCAGTCTTCCACACACAGCATATTTTGATGGTACTGTGAGCTCGGTGTGTATTTTGGCTGTGAGTGATTATCTGTGTGTCCTCTGCCAGAGACCCAGCTTGGCAGATTAACTCTGTGTGAGTGAATGTGTGTGTGCTTGAACCTGGTTCAACACACACTAAAACAGCTTAGCATAAATTCCAGTGGAGAGAGGAGAGCACTATACAGTAGCTGACATTACGGTGTGAGAAAGTCCTTTGAAAAAATATGATAAGAATTTCCACTTGTATTACACAGCATTCATGTGTCAGGTTGACTGATGGCTCCCAGGGGTGACCAAGTCGTTTGGCCCACTTTCTCAAAATTTCCCAGTGCATCTACACACTAATTTCCTATTCCATGCCAACCTCATTTCTTAATTTGTCCCCTGGTTTCTTTGTTCCATTTTTAACTGTTTCGATTACCTTGGAGTGTGGATCTTTCGTATTAGTTTTCTTTAGCATTTTATTGGAGGTTTTTTTTTTCCTTCAATGTGACAAACCAGCATGCTTTCCAAAATTAGGGTCAAAGGTGATTTATGCAAGAGATTGATCAAATTCTGTGCAAAGTTCTGCAAAGCCAACAATTTATCAAGAACTGGCCCCACTTCTACTCCTCGCATAAAGTCGATGGTAAGTTCAAATAAGGTTAAATGAGATAGGAAATAATGGTCTGTTTTCTTCTCTTCTTTCTCTGCCAGATGAGATAGACAATCCCATTCTCTCCGATGCGAAGTGGACTCAGATTCTGGCCCCGCCAGCCCACCTGCTCTCTCTGAACCCTGCCCTGACCCACGCAGACCTCAGTCCGCAGGAAAGTCCGCTGCCCTTCAAAACTCTCCCGGACTCCTTGTCGAGTGACTCCCCGGGGAGCGACCCGAAAAGATATCCCAGTCCCGAACCTCCATCCTGGGTGGAGGAGAGGCCGGCAGACATCCACAGCCCACCTCTACTCCAGCCCAACATCGGCAAACTGGTGGGCACAGATGACATCTCGCCGCCCCCTGTGAGGGCCTGTACTGCTGTGGAGAATGGCTGCCCTGCCAGCCCACAACTGGATGGACTCAGCAAGGAGACCCATTCTCCTCCGGACAACCTACCTGGTGCTTCTGACCAGGAGGCTAAACCTCGTCAGGAGGAGAGAGTTGCCTTAGCAGGAGGAGGCGGCGCTGCCGTCAATCACACTCACTTTACCTTTGAGGTTACATTAGGACATCAGGATGAAACTTTGTCTCTGAAAATTCATCCAAATGTGCAACCAACAACACCAAATGGGGAAAGTTTCACAGAAGGGGCCAGTGCTGCTGTTCTACAGGACAATTGTAGAGAAAAACAAACTGCAAACTTAAAAGAGGAGCAGGTAAAAATCCTCTTGAATAGGGGGAGAGACGTTCAGGTAGGTTGTGAGGTGGAAGTGAATGGTGTATCACCTTCTGACAGTGTCGGAGTGGAGGCGATGGAAAGGAGATGCGGTCCAGGTGAACAGATGGACCAGCTCCTCAAGATATCAAGCATTTCCAATGGTTTGGAGAAGGAGAGCAGTAACCATTCCAAACTTAATGAGACAGAACAGGAGGAGGAGGAGAGTTTTTCTCCCTCTCCCGTTCCCTCGAAAGAGGACTCTGTCACCGAGGAAAAAGAAATGGAAGAAAGCAAGCAAGAGAACAGTGACGTAGGAGCAGTGGGGTCAGGTAGCATCCAGCCAAAACTCCACAACAATCGTCTGCAGCCGGTCAGCGTGCCGTACGGAGGGGCACGACCAAAGCAGCCGGTCAGCCTCAAGCTCCAAATCCCACAGCCGCTGTTGGGCCAGGTCCAAAATCAGCTTGGCCCAGCCGCCATCAGCAGGAACAAAAACCAGGAGAACCAGTGTCGGAGAAGCACACCCTCTGAAACTACGCCCAATGGGACTGATCAGAGTGCAGTCGGTGTGAACGGGGACGGTGTTGTACACTCTCCACCCCCGATGCCCTCGGAGAGCCCAGACAATGACCTCCAAGCAGGCCAACAGGGCACGCTGTGCAGGAAACCCATCAGGTCTTTGGGGGAAGTCGCCCCTGTATGGGTGCCTGACTCCCAGGCTCCTGTCTGTATGAAATGTGATGTCAAGTTCACTTTCACCAAGAGGAGGCACCACTGCAGGGCTTGCGGCAAGGTCAGTGGAGTGTTTTTACTTTTAACATCTCGCAACAAAGAATATAACAACCTGGCATTTTTAGGCCAATTCTGCTCCGTGTTGTGTATTTAGAATTCCTTAATAATTAGATAATGTGCTGTCACTCAAGAGCAGCTACACTTACAAAAATGAACTTGTATCTGAAGCATCAAATGAAAAGGTAAAGGCCCCCTCAGAATGATAGACTCCATTTTGCACATTTTATACAGTCATCAAGAAATCCTTCAGACAAAAATGTATACATTTCCTAACCTTACAGTAGTTTGTAATGGTTAAAATAACAGAATGCAGTGCATCCATGAGATATTAAGTGTATTAAGAATAAGGTCCATGCCAAACAGCTTGCTTGCTGTTATCATTATTGCTTTCTCCAGCTGTTTCTCCAAAATGTTCACACCTCTCCTGGGGTTTTTGTCAAAGGGCATTCTGGGAATTACTAAACGACGTTGGCCTTTCAAGGTAGGTTGAGGAGACAGCAAAACATTAAAAAAAAAGAAAAAGATTATGTTGTAGCAAAATATTATGTTTTTTTATCTATTCCCTTTTTATTGTAGGAATTTAGCTGATGCCAAAATGTCCTGGGTTTCTTATTTCTTATCGCAAGGCCTTGTAGATCTTTATCAAAAACATGTTTATGGACACAATGGGCTGCAACTAATGATCAATTTAAAAATCATTAATCTTCATCCTATTTTCTACTTTATAGTTTGGTCTATAAAATGTCAGTGACTTAAAAAAGAAAGTAAAACCAAAAAGGTGGTCTTGCAATCACTTGTTTTGTCCAATCAACGTATACCATTTAATTTGACAAACTAAAACTATAGCAAATTAATTGAGACGTATATGGTTTAATTTTGCATTGACTCAATCTTTCATCAATTAATTGTTTAATCTATTATTCACACTTACCTTGAATCAGCAATCTGTAATGTTTGACAATCAGGCAGTCATCTTTTTGCAGTGACTCTTAAAATAAACTATACATAAATAAAATATCCCAACTGCAAACAAGATAAATAAGTGCATCTTAACAAAAGACAATAAGGCATGCAAGGAGAAAAACATGATAAATTAATTTCAACTTAAAGTGCATGATGGGCATATTCCGAACAAGGAATATTATTAGAAGAGCTTTTGTGAGGAGGTAAACTAAATGACGTACTTTAATAGATGAGTTCCTTTTTTTTTTTTAAAAAAGAAGTTTTTTCCTTGCAGATAAACTCAGTGGTTGTGCAGGTAGCTCTCAAGGATTTTGGCCACCCACGCATGCATTGCGGGGTCCCCCACAGTGCTTTAAAGTGAAGATGTGGTCCCTGACACTGCACTGGAATATCTCCGCACTGCCACCTAATTTCCCATGGTGGTAAACAAACCTACTCTCTGATACTTGAGCAGGGAGGAGCTGGCACTGCGGTAATACTGACACCTCTACCGTGGGCCGCAAACGATAGACGCAGCGGGGTCCTCAGTGCACCCACCACTAGACTGGTAGATCCACAAACCAGTTTATGGTGGTGCTGTTAGGATCTGAATGTTACTGGATAATGATGTGTAATGAGGTGCAATAAATGAAAAGTGCCCTGCGCACAGCTGCAGCTCATTGAAGCCCCGGCAGAGTACAGGAAATCAATAGCCATAAAATGGTACATTTGCAGCACACTTACAGTACATCCCAACTGATTTTCAATTCTTCACCTTTTTGAAAAACCCATTTTCCAAGTTAAGTAAAATCATTTGTCGGAAATCTTTGTGCTTATCCTTTTGTAGGAATGTGGTACAAATGTATTTCTTTGGCTGTGTGTTTCAGGTGTTCTGTGCGACGTGCTGCAGCCTGAAGTGCCGGCTCATGTACATGGACAGGAAAGAAGCTCGCGTCTGTGTCACCTGTCATTCTACTCTAACCAGTGGTGAGAATCATTGAAAGTAGAAATTTAGCATTTGAAGATGCTGTTCAATTTAAATTAAGACTTTCATCATTCATGATGTGATGGAGAGCAAGAAAGGGGTTTAAATAATGGTCTACAAATCAGTACTTTTTTGCTCCCTGAGTTTAAAAATGATACTGGAAAGGTTCATTTTAGATTGATTTGAACTGTAGTAAAGCTAAACTGCAGGATGACTTCCTGGTTGTTCAGCGCTCTCTCTTGACAGAAATGCAATCTTTTCAACAGAAAAGTGCATCAGTGTTATGATTATAACATACACGTGTAATACTGTATGTATTATGGCAAAGGGGAAAAGCTACTAAATGGATCTTTTTCACAGCAGACATTTTGTGGAATGGCAGAAAAAGCACATGTGTAATTCATGACATTAATTAGCTTGAATAGTTTACTGAGCCACACGGGAACAGAGCCCTCGTTAATGAAATGAGATACACCTGTGCTTGTCATACCATGAAACCTACAATTGTTTGCTGAAGAATAAAGTATTAGTCTTAAGAGATAATGTTTATTTTCACCAAGATTTGCTTTAAAAGCAATATACTTGTGATTTATTTTTATTTGTATATATTTGTAGTTAATTGATACTTCTATTACTAATATATTTCTGTTTATAGATTTGGCTTTTTTGGTTTTGTTTTATAAAAAACACAGTCACCCATCCTGAACATGTGACACCTAAACAGGTGTCACATGTTGGATTTAATATTGCTAGAAAGAGGTTTTCACCAATTTGTAGTTTTTAGACTAAACAAAATGTATTTTTCCTGATGGTGTTTTCTGTCAGCTCAATCATGGGAGACGCCGGCCGCTGGAAGCAACCAGAGTCCGAACCCCAACAACCCAGCAGAGTACTGCTCCACTGTTCCCCCCCTGCAGCAGGCCCAGGCCTCTGGGGTGCTCAGCTCCCCTCCTCCTACCGTCATGGTGCCCGTGGGAGTCCTGAAACCGGCTGGCAACGAGGGTACGACCTTTACGAGAATAGAAATGCTCGTAGCGTTATTAACTTCACCTTTTTACAGTGTCATTCTGTCCTCACTACTTTTTAACCAGTGCTAGTCCAGTTAATGGTTCACATACAGTTTTCATTTACATAACCTTATGGTGTTTCACTGTGGTTCTCTCACCTTTAGTGTCCCTGACCCGGGAGCAGAGGAGGGTGTGGTTTGCTGATGGGTTGCTACCCAACGGAGACACAGCAGAGTCCCCCAAACTCTCAAATGCCGGCTCAACCCCGTCACAGTCACTGGCTATCTCCACATATTCAAACAAATCCTCCACTTCTGATTCCTCAGAGGTAGGCTCAGTACGAAAAAAACATTCACCCACATCTAATGCTATTACGAGAGCTTGTTATATGGTTATATTAGCTACTCTGAAGCCACAAAGAACTCTTTCTGTGGGTTTCTTGGGGGTTTGCTGGCTGGGTCACAGACTGCAGTGAGTTTCAAGGAAACATTCCTTGTTTGCTTAATTAGAATTAAAAATCCCAGTCGACTGGAATGCTTAAAAGAAATGCGTTTAAGTTTGTCTCGCAACAAATAACAGAAAAGAAAGTTGTTTCAGTGGTTGTGCTGCTTGTACAATCATTGGAATTGTGACTTCTATAGTTCACTTGTAACAGGGGCATAGTGGTGAACCATTCATACATATATATATATATTTTTTAAACAGTTATCAATTGTATAATGAGTTTTCACAAGCCAAATTTAGTCTGTTTTAATCTAACTCTGGTGCGGTTCATTTCGGCTCTGATACGGACCAAAACAACCAAATAGACTTTAATGCACTTTCATTGCATTGAGCTCAACATCCAACCCAATTGCAGGAAGTGACATAAAATATTCTTCTTTTGATCTTGGTGATGACACATTTCTAACAAAATATTTCTAACAAAAAAATTCAAACTAAATGTTATGCCCTACATCTCACCCTACAACCCGCCCCTCCTCTCCACCCCAGGCAGCCCATACCCCTGTTGCCCCGGTGGGCAGCCCCGTGGGCAGCTCCCTCAGTCTGATCCCAGAGGACGGGCTCCCTCCCATTCTCATCTCCACCGGAGTCAAAGGAGGTACGGGAGGCCACATCACAGGTGCTTGCCCTCATCCTCACCATTCTGCTGCCTTCTCAGCTGCTGTGTTTGTGTTTGTGCTTGTGAAGTGTGTTTTACATGTGCACTGTTTCATGGCTCATGTTTCGACCACTCATTGCCATGGGGGGAGGCGAGGAGGAGGAGAGCACGAGAGAGAGAATTGTTCATGGGAATGCAGTGATGATTGAAAAGAAGAATTTTGAGGGCCTCTCTGTCATCTAGGGTTGATCACCATTACCTTCTCTTACCTCACATGTGACTTCTTTATCATCCTCACTCCGACATCTCCGCTCCCCTCTCATCCTCAGCTCTTCCTGTCGGTTTAACTAACTTTATCTCGACTCCTCCCTTCACTATCCTCTCCTTCTTGTGCTCAACCCCACCTGCAGACTATGCAGTGGAGGAGAGGCCGTCGGAAATCATCCTTATGCAGCAGCTGGAGGAGGAAAGTCCAGACCCCCTGGTCTTTGTGCTCAATGCTAACCTGCTCGCTATGGTCAAGCTTGTCAACTGTGAGTATTTTAATAATGCATGGAAAAACGTAAAGAACTTTTTGGAGAGTTGGCGCTGTTAATTCCTATTGGCATCATGCTGTGTGTAAAGGGCTTTGCTGGTTGGTTTCATTTATTCATCCATGCACTTAGCAAGTATGAACATTTTAAGATGTATACGCTTGTAAGGGGGAAAACCTAAAGAAAGACTGAACATGAGTTTTCTCAATTACATTTAAAAAAAAATCTTTCTCAGTTTTTATTGATGCAATGTTATACACTTTATGCCCTTAATGTTAATCTGACTGCATTCAATTCACACTTGTGTTGGAAGCGTTAGAATGAAGTTGCCGGGTCTGAAATAGTAATAGTTTTTGCCGTCTTGGCATTTATGTTAAACTGTTTATTCAGACATAAGACAAATGTAAAATTTGACATCATGAGTCATACAAAATGTTTATGGCTCTGATGTAACTTGGTAACTATCCTCTGTAGAGGTCTGATGTGACATACTAATCTTCTGTTGTTTTTTTTTAACCCACAGATGTAAACAGGAAGTGTTGGTACGTGACGACTAAGGGCATGCACGCAGTCGGCCAGGCAGAGGTGGTCATTCTGCTCCAGTGTCTACCGGACGAGAAGACCATCCCGAAAGACATCTTCACCCACTTTGTGCAACTCTACCAGGAGGCCCTCAGTGGTAAGAACACACCCTACAGCTCCACCAGGAGGCACAATGTGGTTAGTCCACCTCCATCGTTAGTGCCTTATGGCAGCTTATTAGTAGTTCTGTCAACAGGTGAGTCTACCTATCAGGTAAAAAAAGAGCTAACCCTGAAGTAATGTAGAATAATGTAAGATAAAAATGCTCTACTTTTTTGTTCTATAGAGACGATAGGTGCATCTTGTTGTCCTCTATTTGGAAACAAGATTATTGTCCACTGCTGCTGAAGTCTCGGCCTTTTTCTTGAAAAGTGATGCAGACATTAGCATCCTGATGTCAGTTCGACCCCCTCCAGGCTTGACACCTCACCAACGCTTATCGTGCGTTTTTAACTCCGTATGCTTTGGCGCAAAATCGGCTAATATCGGGTGACTTTGATGGTTCGCATCCCTCAGGCTGTTTCCTTTTTTCATAGTCACACTGGGGCAGTTTAAGGCTGGAGGAAGGGAGGCATATTGTGCGAGTCATTTCTGATTAACTCTCTGTCTGTCAGGTCTTGGGGAGAAGTGCTGGTTTTAGCAAGTCCCAGCCACTGAGCTTTGTCATGTCATTATTGCGTTATGTGGCATCTAAAGCAAGCGGCTCCTCTTGCAGATAATTAGTAACATGAAGCCCTTCTGGTAATATGAGGCTACAGGGCGAGCAGGCAAGATACCATTTTATTCATTGTTGTAGAACTTAAAACCGACTAAGCAATAGCATTTATCTATACAGTAATCCCAGGTAAGCACTAAAGCCACTGCCTTTCATATTATCCGCCCTTTTCAGATGATGATACTGTTGTCCTTTTTGCACACTCTGTCTGTCTATCTCCCCCTCTACCCCTCCATTTGGCTGTGCTTTCCCCTCTATTATTTCACCAACCCCTCCTCCTCCTCAAATCTCCTTTATCACTAACCTTTATCCCCTTCTTCCTCGTCTCCTAAAGGCAACGTGCTGAGCCACCTGAGTCACTCATTCTTCACGCAGAGCTTCCTGGGCAGTAAGGAGCACGGTGGTTTCCTCTACATAAGCCCCTCCTTCCAATCGCTGCAGGACCTGCTGCTGCCCAACCCACCTTACCTCTTCGGCATTCTGATCCAGAAGTGGGAAACGCCTTGGGCCAAGGTCTTCCCCATCCGCCTCATGCTGCGGCTGGGCGCAGAGTACCGATGTGAGTGCAGATGTCCTGTGGGGCTCACAACTGTATCCTAATAGTGATGGGGGATTAAGTATAATTCAATTATTGAATGTTATTTCAAAGTGTTGACATGCAAGTTTAAGTTAACATTCAATTTCATTATCCATAAAGAAGATACAATAACACAATTCAAAATGAATTATTGACCTTGGAAATGGCAGATTACGAGACGGTTACACCTCACGGTCCATTTGGTAGTTGTTCTGAAGCTTTTCATCATATCGCATGATTTTCATGAGCAGACAAATTTTTTTTCTCGCATTTCTGATGTGGGCAATCTAAGTATTGCTCTACGGTCACACACTTTAAAAAGTCTGTGAGAGAAATGGTTCAGCTTGTTGTCTGGTTGTGTAATATTACACTGGTATAATGCAACCAGCAAAATGATTAAGATATATTTTATGTTTCTGTATCATGTTGGAACCAAACATCACAAAGTTAAATTTGGTGAAAAGGAGAGTAAAATATTAAGATGCAGCCTGATCGAGAGAGCTTAGTATGTCAATTGTCAGGATGAAGCCTGCAGATGTCAAACCAACCTGCTCTACATGTCTCACAGCTTTTCACATAGACCAAGAAGTCTTGTGAGAAGTTTTATCTCCACCAAATCCCCTTCCCTCAAAGCCAGACCTGCTAGCACGGAGCGCCGCCTGGCTCCGCTAAGCCTCTTGCCTGCTTCTAGTGAGCCTGGATAGAATACATTAACAAAGCCACATACAGTTGAGGCTCTTAAACACAAAATGCAACCATTACCATGAAATGAATCCACCACACAAACCGTGTAGCTCTCTACGCCGGTACCTCTTACCTAAAGCAATGACCAGCAGGAGTCCGGGTTGCTCGTCAGCGTACAGACCCCCGCTGAACTGCAGATTGTGGTTGAGATTTTTTTTTTAATTGCTAATGAGATGGTGAGATATTATTTCTAGCTGTTTGCTGAGATAAGGCTAAAAATAGTAATTTAAGGAGCTTTGGTTGCTGGAGGAAAAAAAGTGTGTGTGTGTGTGTGTGTGTGTGTGTGTGTGTGTGTGTGTGTGTGTGTGTGTGTGTGTGTGTGTGTGTGTGTGTGTGTGTGTGTGTGTGTGTGTGTGTGTGTGTGTGTGTGTGTGTGTGTGTGTGTGTGTGAGAGAATTTGCATTCATTAGTGTACAGGATAGAAAACACAAGTTGTGCAGTTAATAATAAAAACATTTTAAAAAAAACTGGAAACCCCTACACAAACATAAACTGATGAAATGGATTCATAATTCTAACTGTTAAGATAAAGTAAATCAAAACATCCCTTTCTGTGACCACATTTCTGTAACTTTTTCACACCAAAGCTCAACCCAAAATGTTAAAATGATTTCCCAACCAGCATCATGTTGCTGAGGAACTGAATGAGACGCATAAGTAGCCTTGACATCAGAAATCAAAGTTAACAACATGTTAATAGAAATAAAAACATTCTTTTGTGGATTTATAAACAGCTAAAACATTTTGTTTTGCAGTTTATCCGTGTCCTCTGTTCAGTGTTCGCTTCAGAAAGCCCCTCTTTGGAGAGACCGGTCACACAATCATGAATCTGCTCGCAGTGAGTTCCTTTGTTTCTGTCATTGTTTATATTCAAGGTCAAAGAGCTCTGATTTATGCATATTAGCCTCAAACACATTTGACCAAATGTAGAGCAGTCTGTGTGTATGTAAGGATGTCACTCATGTCACCAAGTGTCCTTCACAGACATGAAATAAAATACAGTTTTTCTGTCCTCATCCTCTCTTCCGTGCTTGTCTTAGGACTTCCGTAACTACCAGTACACGCTACCGGTGGTGAAAGGTCTGGTTGTGGACATGGAGGTAAAAAGAACGAGCATTAAGATCCCCAGTAATCGTTACAATGAGGTGAGTGTCTTGCATCTGGTCATCACATACCAGTTAAACTTGTTCTTTCCATAAATGTTCTAATTGTATTCATGATATGAATTTACTTAGTATAATGTCCAAATGGTATGCAAATGGTAGGTACCTTGATTCTTCAAAAACAGAATGGATTTACTCATTACTTAGCTTTTGAATTTAAGATAAAATCACATATACATTATTAAAAAAGTGTTAGTGTGTGTGTATGTATGTATGTATGTGTGTATTTGTACTGTATATACATCAAAAAGACAAAAAAATACAACCAAATCTGGATAAATATAAGACATTTACAAATATGGTGCAACTATATAAGAGATGCAGGGGGAAGGTGAAGGTCAACAGGAAACATCAAAGGAGCCTCGACAGTCCAAACAGCTCTACTCTCTTTCCATGTGTCCCATGTGTTCATTTGAGCTTTTTATTCGCTTCCCTGAAGTCAAAGATAATTCTTCTCATAAAAAATGAAACCCTCCACCACACTAATGACATCAGTGGAGGAGGCTCCTATTAAGCTCCCTGATCATCAACACACACACACACATGTTCATTCTGCGTAGGTGATGTGTGACAAACTCTCCAGGGGCCCTGCAGCTGAACGTTAGGCGTGGGCTGCCGACTTGTTATAATGCCACTGCCTCGAAGGTGTGGATGAATGTTCGACCAGAAGAAGTGATACGCGTAAAGCACCATTTGGCTGAGAAAGAATGCCGCGGTGGAGAAAGGGGTGCTGGTTGTAGCGTTTGGCTGCCGATGCGGTAACAGATGGGAACCCAATAATGTGAAGTGGAGACCGTTTCTCAACAGCTTGCAGGCGAGCCTTTAGCACAGCAAGTGGTTAAAGCGCTCCAGATTTTCAGTTTTATTTCTGATTTGCAAAGGATGGCTTCAGAGAGACGCAGAGGCCGGGGATTTAGCCGTTATTATGTGGGATCTTCCCGCTATTGATACTCACCCGACATGTCAATGTCTTGCTTAACAATCTGTCATCTCTACGCCAGCCAATTTAACTCGATGACTTTACCCACAAGCCCACTGCAATAAGGCTTAACCAGGCAGCCTATATTAAGCCCATTTTCCTCAGCTCACACACCCAACGGGCATCTTAATTAGACATGGATATTATTTGTCCTTGCAGCTGATGAAGGCAATGAACAAGTCCAACGAACACGTGCTGGCCATGGGGGCGTGTTTCAACGACCGGGCCGACTCCCACCTAGTGTGTGTCCAGAACGATGACGGGAACTACCAAACGCAGGCCATCAGCATCCATCACCAGCCTCGCAAAGGTGCTGACACAGAAACATATTTCATCACACTTCCTGTTATTTCTCACCCAGTCTGCTTTTCATGTCCATTAAACCGCTCGGCGCGCTCAGTTCGACTGAAAGTCTTCCTTCTGTTACATCTCCGGTCCAGTCTGATGGCCTGAAAGTCATTTGACCTCAATTCATTGTTCATTTGTTTAGATCTTTGTGTTGTGATATTTTTTTCTCTTTGTATTTTTTCCACAGTTACTGGAGCCTGCTTCTTTGTGTTCAGTGGTGCTTTGAAAGCGTCGTCGGGCTTCTTAGCCAAAACCAGCATTGTGGAAGGTGAGAAATGTGACAAAAGAAATCTTGGCTGTAAAAATGCTGAAATATTGGTTTGGAATATTTGTATGAAGCTCTTTCACAAAGAATAAGGCCCATGTTGCCACAAATGAATGGTTAGAGTTGCAAATAGGGAGTTTGAGATATGAAGAAATAAACTTACCAACTGTCAAAGATATTTCTATTCAGTTATTTTTATACTTATTTTGCACAACAAATATTGCAAACTAATAAGATAGTTTTATGCCAATAATGTATTCAATTGTTCTAATTTGCAGCACTGCACATGTATTTGCTCGATATTAAATACACCTCAAAACATCATATTTCCCGCTGCAATCTGCTACATGATGATTGGTTATCCTACTGGTTATGTGTGTTGTCCATAAAATTCTTTGATTTAAGCCCCTCACAGTTTCCTGAAGCTCAAGGATACAGTACACAAAGATATTCAACTATATAGTCAAAGATATATTCAACTTACAGCAAATCTTCACAGTGAAAAGCCGAAACCAGTGAATGAAACCAGACAAAGGGGTTCTCCAGTGATATGCTTCTGTCAAGTTTTTTGGTCTTGCCAATAATGGATCTGGGAGGGGTTAAAAAAAAGAGGAAACATTTGCAGCAGAGGCCTTCTGGTTCCTGGTTTTGGTCAAACAACGTGGAATATCACTCATCATTTCTACTGAGATTGTGTTTTTTCTCTTCCCTGTTGATGCGCCTACTGTCCCGCTGCACACCTCCAACCATTAACAAGCTTTCTGTGAAGTTGTCCCCAACCTTGATAGCATTATCATACTCACATTTTCCATTTATTTTATAACGATTAATTGTTTATCAAAATTGAGTAATGTTCTGTCAATCGGCTGAAAAGATGAATGGCCTATTTGTTTCAGCACGAATCAAATGAATGCATCATTTCTTCTCTCCTCCATCAGACGGTGTGATGATCCAGATCACAGCGGAGACCATGGACTCTCTACGTCAAGCCCTGAGGGACATGAAGGACTTCACCATCACGTGCGGTAAAGCTGACCAAGAGGAGAACCAGGAGCTCGTCCACGTGCAGTGGACGGAGGACGACCACGACTTCAACAAGGGGTAAGCAAAGATGGCGTTTTGGTGAGCCTCGTTTCGTCTCGATCGGTTTGTGATCAAGTTGAAATTGACTCAAAATAAAGCCCGGGGCCGATCCGGCGCGCTTGTGCCGATTCAGGTTTCACTTTCACACTTTGCAATGAACCTGATTCTGAGACCTGGTGAACAGACAAGGAGAGGGAGATGAAAGCGATGCTTTTATGTCACGGGCGATTGAACTGATAGCCTCCCAACCGCTGCTTTTACTACTTTGCTATAAAAGTCATTATGCATGCTCGGGGAAGCCCTCTGGAGGAAAATCGTAGCCAGGTGGAATGATGTGGTTTGACGTGGCTTTGAGATGGAGACCAACGCAATCAATTTTACAGCAGTTTTTGATAATATCTGCGAATTAAATGTGACTTTTGACTATTGGATATAATTGAGGCCTTTCAGCAGATACTTTATCCCTTCATTGGCAGAATATTATCTGCACAGCAGCTGTTTTAAACTTCAATTCACACGATCAGACATCTGTTCCGCCAATTTCCCACCTCGAGACGGAGTAATACGTCTGGGAATGATGAATGTGAACCAATCTCGAGACTCCACTGATGTATTTGAATCTGTGATGTGTTTACAGTTCAGCACGTACACCAATGCTTTTTAATTTGTTTAATTAATAAGTACAAATACACATTGGCATCGGACAAAAACGTGTCCTCGCCTGCCGTGTTCCTAAAAAGTGAAGAAGAGATGTCTTGCATTGTGTCCATGCTCATCTGGCTTTGGCCCATCTACTTCTCTTGAGTTTCATCCCGTTTGCCAGAAAGTGTTTCATTACAGCTTTCTGCTGGACAGTCGTAGCATGTGTGAAAAGGTGCGAGATGAGACTGTTCCTGAATGTAGCGCATGTGTGAATAGTGAAAATCACTGATGGCTGTTTGAAAGATTATCCCAGTAACTGGGAAGTCCATGTGAAAACGTTTCTAGTCTGCTGCCATCAGATCATGATGGCGACAAACTGCCTGCATTCGTTGTCTTACTTCTACATTATGTGCTTGACTTGTCGAGTCCAGAGGTTTCAGAGAGAGCTCCCTGACTATCCACAAAACAAGAGAAACAAGAGGGCGGAGTTACGTCAGGGGGCGTTTTAGATGGACGATGCTGACATGTTCATGTCTTCTTTATGACAATGTCATAAGCTGCAACACTCTTGTTTTGTGTCTTGTGGTTATTTAGCGTCATTAGTCCCATTGATGGGAAGTCGATGGAGTCCATCATCAGTGTCAAGATCTTCCATGGCTCGGAGTTCAAAGCCAACGGCAAAGTCATCCGCTGGACAGAGGTACACAGCTGACACTCAAACTCATCATTTCACTGGGAATCAGTAAGAACATCAAGCTGCCACAGAAATCTCAGAGGAAAAAATGTTTAATACTGTGATGTTTTATTCACCAGCAATTTAGGTTTAAAGTTAAGTCTAGTTTATTGAACTATTAATACATGACATAAAAGTAGGGTCTACTGCAGCGTGAATCTGGTTTATTTCGCTGTTATCTGTAAAAACAAACAAACAAAAAAACAATTACATTTTTTTTTATCTAAATAAACTCATCCCAGTTGACACCACAAGGACGTTTAATTTATTTCTTCCACTCTACTTGATAATTACTAAAAATAATCAAACACACGGATCTGAGACGGATGTCTAGTTTTCTTGACCCCATCGCGTGCTGTTGGTCTGTGTTTGTTTTGAAAAACACTGAAAATATGTTTCCGTTTCTGTTTCTCAGGTGTTTTTCCTCCAGAGTGAAGATCAACCCAACGGCCTGAGCGACCCGGCCGACCACAGTCGGCTGACGGAGAACGTGGCGAGAGCTTTCTGCGTGGCGCTTTGTCCGCACCTGAAGCTGCTGAAGGAGGACGGCATGGCCAAGCTGGGACTGAGGGTCACTCTGGACTCTGACCAGGTTGGGACCTTTCAGTTATCACACTGGCATTTATCGTCTGGTTTATTTAGATTGAAGGAAACTAGAGGGGCAATATCCAAGAGCAGCAATCTTTGGTGGAATTATGAATATCTAACGTGTCATGAGGTTGTTTCTCTGTGAGGAACTATTTCTATATTTAAGCAAGCGCACAATGAAGAGAGACTGTTGCTCTGAGAGCATCTGAAATACGGTATTCTTTGCGTCCTCGTTGTTACAGGTGGGCTACCTGGCAGGAAGTAACGGCCAGCCTCTTCTGCCTCAGTACCTGAGCGACCTGGACAGCGCTCTGATCCCCGTCATCCACGGCGGGGCGTGTCAGCTGAGCGAGGGCCCGGTGGTCATGGAGCTGGTCTTCTACATCCTGGAGATCATCTCCTAGGAGTCGTTGCAGCTCCGCCTCCCAACACCATTTACTTTATGACATCATCTCCCTTCAACCGTTTGCACTTCAAGCCTGGAAGGAACGTCGGCGTGCCAGGCGGGGTAGCATCCCTCAAGTCAAACCTATGCATCCAACCGCCATCTGCTGTGCTCCAGAGGCTGCCTGGGGCCTGAGGACGCTCCGAGCGGGATCGTCTGCGTGTCCTGTGTACCCGAACCTCACCTGATGGGTACTTCTGGTGTTCATTCGAGGTGCTCCGAGCAGGATTTGAACACCAGCGATCATACTGTTGAACCCCAGTGTGGCGTTACAGTGCCTATAAAAAGAAATGGCCCCCTGGAAGGTATTTCATGTTTTACTATCGGTGCAACGTTGAATCAAAATAGATTTGGTGTGGGGGGAAAAAAACGCCTCTCTACTGATCTCTACAAAGTCTAATGAATTAAAACAAGTTTGCACTTTGGGATAGACCTAAATCATTTCACACCACAGTAACTCCGTGGGGGAAAAAGTGAGCACATCGTCAGTGCGTAGAGATTTAATTCTGACTGTTTTGTATTAATAAAATACCGGTTTCACATGGTTTCCCAATCAGATGTTTTTTTAATGTATTATTATTTTGTGCTAAAAATGCAGAGCAAATGAGTTCTATTAGATAGTCGAAACTAAGCGGCTTTGTACAACGAATGAAACTGTCCAAGTCTGCCAAAGCTGGAGGTGAATAGTTAATCAATCACGTATTTAATATTTTGAGTGTAAAAAAAAAAAAAATCTTCTACTTTGATTCAATGTTGTAGGACGATACATCTTCCAGGGGGAATGAATACTTTTCATAGGCGTTGTGTGTAGCTCACCCGTTACTCCAATGCCACTGTTGCAGCTGGGGGTCCTGAAGCGCTGACCTCTGACCTCTGTGTAGCACGGATGCTCTTAAACAAGAGGAACTCGTATCCGCCGCTGGACCTTTTTCCTCCTGAAGTGGCTTTAAAAGGGAAATCATCAGATGGGGAGTTGGAAGGTGCGTGAGGTCATGTAGGGTTGTTTGTTTTGTTTTTTTGCACCACGGTGCTCAGTGCCTGCAGCAGCGACTCATCAAGCGAAAAAGGAACATTTAGCTTTACTCATTAATCAGCAGATGCTTGAGTTTGAGGATGAATCCATTTCCTGCTGTACATATTTTTGTAGGCGTAGTAACTTCTCCATCCTAACTCCGCATCTGTAGCCTCCATAAATCCCAGATAAAGACAGTGTTACGGAAGTCACTGTCTTGGACTTCTGACTGACGCTCTGTGAAATAACATTACAAAAAGCCTTTTTGTCCTGCAGGAGACAGCTGACCTAAAAAAAAAAAAAAAAGGTTCCAATGCTTTATTGATAAACTTGATCTGAGCATAAAGCTGAAGAGGGAAATCAGTTTTTAAATCTCATCAATCAACTCTTGTTGGAAAAGCCACTCCAGTTATTTCAAAGAGAATAACTGTTGACGATGTAAAGAATATATATAAATATATATATAGAAATAAGAACTGTATTAAATTGCAGAAGCAGTGCACTGGATTCTAAGCCATTAACAGGAGAGTGAAAGCGAGCGTCGGGGTTGCCGCCGTGTCCTGGAAGACCAAGTTTTGTTTTTCTTCTAGAGAAACGTGAAGTGTTTGTATAGATCTGGGGTTCCTGCAGAAACAAGACTTTGATTGACCTGAAGCTGAATGTATTTCATCTCACATTTCCTGCAACGTTATCGTCCCTCCAAAGCCCTGAAATCATGAACATCCTGCTCTGGACTTTTCAGACCTGCATAGGAACCCTGCAGATTGAAAAGGCCCCGACTTTAGTGCACCTGTAAACCGATCTCTGCAGCCACTCTCTCTCTGCTCTGGACTGCGCTCTGATTCAGCAACATGGACCTGGGGAAAAAAGAATTATAAGAATGTATTCCTCCCGTTTCTGTTCAAATCTGCAAAATGTGTGTTTTGTTTCTGGCTAGACTAATCACCAAAAACCACCCTGTCATGTCAAAATGCTCTGTACAGTAATCATTATTGATTATGGCAATGTCTCCATCTTTAATCATGCTAATGTAAAATCAGAAGGGGCTTAAAAAAAAAAAATACTGTTGACGCAGTTCAAGAGGTTTGAAGCGTTTTTATCGGTAAAAAAATCAAATTCGTCATCGCAATTGAAAATCAGACAATCACAAGGAAATCTGCAGACGAGCCAACGCTTCTCAATTAGACCCGTAGCTGTTCTGTACTCGTTACTCAATTAGAAGTATTTTAGCCACTGTAGCAACGTATTGTCAGTGAAGCCGATTTAAAACAATGTTCAGTAAAGACTGACTGAGGTCAAAAGGTCACCAGTTCTGGGTTTGTTACTGTGATCATACCAGAGTTGGTGTATCTCAATCACTGTGTCTTCACTGTGTGACGTTCATCAGCCGCCACCGGCAGTTCTGTTTTTATAAATTAGCATTAATGAAAAGATGAGGATTTATTTTTCTGACTTCCTGTTTTCTGTTACATTTTTATTTTGGCATTAACTGATGTGTGCAATATGTCCTGAATCCAAAAGAAAAAGGTGCAATTTGTTTGACTATAAAAGTAGCATTTATTTTATTTTTATGTATTTAGTAGTTCTGATCCAAACCTATAACACTGCATGCAAACAAGCTTGAATCAATAAGAGCAAATCAACTTTGCATTTTAACAGTTATACCTTCTAGTTGTTTTTTTGTGTGGATGAAACCCAAAAGAAATCCACTCATTCAGTTGCCTAGGTTTTGTTAAAATATATATTTTTCCTTTTTTAATAAACAGTCAAAGTTTGAAAAGCCAAAAACCCTGTCCTTTTCTTTTACGCTACAAATGTCAAGAAAATGGTCTTCATGAAAAATGTAGTATATGTAAAATAAAAACTTGTAGAAAATTTAAATGAGTGCTTAGTTTGTTTATTCAGGTTCTTCAAAAGTTGTATTCATAAATTCTGATTTTTATTTTTTTTACTGAAAGAAAAATACAGTGCAAAACAATTATGAATTGGTATATTTTTAAGCGGGAAAGGCAAATTTGATCCAGAATTAAAAACAAAAGCCTTGATTCTGTTTGAGATTATTATTACAGAGATTACCTATGAAACCTACATTTGATTACCTATTTCTATGAATATAAACAGCGTGACCGTAACCTTCTGTAAACCAGTATGTTTTAATAAAATGATGGGTAACAGCATGTTTTCATTAATCAGGACAATGTTCATGGTGAACTAAAGTTTGCATTAACGTTTCCCTAAATAGAAACACAAATGTTGACCACAGCATCGTCTCACGAAACAATGTCGTCGACAATTGAGGTAAACCTGTTGGAAAATGTGTTTATTCCAATGCTGCGGTGAAGAGTCAGAAATGAGAAGTGTTTTTACTCCAACAGCAGCGTGATCTTTCAGAAACACCGTTCACACCATAACATCCATCCAGTAGCTGTTTGGGGGCTATCATTTAAAAAAAAAAAAAAAAAAAATTCAGATCAGTTGATGTTCACTTTAAAAGGCGTATTTAAGTTGAGATTAGAAGAGCTACTCGATGGATATTATGGTGAAAACTGTTTGAGTTATAAAGTAACCAGAACAGTTTTTTTAACAAAACAAATTCTTTCTATTGGTTGAAATTGCAGCAGACAAAAAAAATGGAAATCCTTTTTTTAAATTTAGGTGAACTGTCTCTTTCAAAAAAAAAAAAGTGATTAATCTCAAGATTCAAAGTCTGTTGCATAGTTGTAAAAAGTGTTTTTACACGTTTTGGGAAATGCACTCTTGACAAGAGTTCAATGAGAAGATTGATACCGCAGATGTTTTGCGTGTTAAATATGAAGCACGTCAGGAGGCGCTTAGCTTAGCATAAAGACTGGTAGCGGAGGGAAACGGCTAGCATGGCTTTAATCCAGCACCTAACGCTCACATATTGGACAGAAATAGTGAGCTTTAGATGTGTATTTATGTATACTTGGTATTGATATCATCATCTAACTCTGCAAGAAAACAAGCGAGCGCATTTCCCAAAAGATCAAACTATTCCTTACGTAAAATATGTACAAGATACGATCAAAGATGAGTAAATAATGGATGTCTTAAGGTGAAAATCTGCTTTTTAGACGATAACAGGTAAATAAGCTGAACTCACTCGTTGTGATTCTGCACACGCGTCCTATTAAATGTAAACAAAACAAATATAACAGCGCTAAAGCCAGAGATGAGTGAGTGCCTTCAGAGGACTTAAGCGTCAAAGTGAAAGGTGCCAAAAAAAACCAACATGGCATTTAATATTATTCTATAATGGTACGTTATAGAAAGAGTATCGTCATTTCTTGGCTTACACCTTTAAAACGTCTAAGAATTTCTGCCTTTGCCTGCGTTCTCACGCTGAAAATCAGGTGAAATGTGTGTGTGTGGGGAGGAGGGAATCGTAAAAATAGTCCCGTCACACATGAAACTCTTGTCATCGTAACAGGTTTGGCAGCGAAGAGGCAATTTCAAATATGCAGGATTTTACAGCAACAGTGATTACTTTGGTATTAGTGCATAGGTGCAGTTCTAGATACCAGAGCTGTAGTAATGAGGAATATGTACACATTCTTTGATATATTAACTTTAAGTCGTGTCACGCAGCAGGATGAGGTTAGCTCGACACTGAGCAGAGGACACGCTGCCTGTGGTCCTCCAGGAGATGGAGTGATGCTCATGGAGGAAACGGGTGCTCTTCTCTCTGAGGAGGCTGCGCCTCGTTCCTCGCTCGTCCGCCCCGACGCTCCACCGGCTTCTATTTGCATTCAGCCTGTGTAAATCACCGGGGACAGGACCATCGATTTAGACAACAAGTAATTGTCCGTCAGCTGGCGTCAGACTGAAGTCAGACAGCCGGCCTGCCCTGAACAGCTCCGTGTCTCCTCCTGGTGGACCGCAGGGTGAAAGAGAGAGCTTGTGTCTGGCAAATGTGCAAAAGTTTCAAGTCAAAGACGCGGCAGGGTCGACCGACCGGCCTCATCACATCCCGAACTCTGTCCTCCAAAGTGTTTTTGACTGGGCGCCTTTAATCTGCAAGACAAAGAATGTGTCATCAGTCAGACAACTCACACACGGCAATGCATCCTTAAACGCCTCCGTTTGAAAGAATAGTAATAGGCCCAGAGTGAGACGATCAACAGCACCTCATACGCTGGTAGGGAACAACCAGCAGCCGCTTAGCTTAGCACAGACTGGGAACGGCTAGCCGGGCCTCTGTCCAGAGGTATTCAAATCTTTCCCGTGTCAAACATGTCACCAAAAACTGGAAGACAATTACCTTAATCTTGTGAATAGTCTTTACATTTTGCAGCAGCATCTAAACGAGAACCTATGAGATAAAAAAAGAACCAACGTCAGATGTTTTCTTTACACAATCTAAAGTTTGTCTTTTGAGAGAAGATTGCTGCAAACATAATGGGCGCCGTATGTTTCGTGTTACCTGCGATTGGTCGACCACCAGCCAGCGCTCGGTGCTCTTCTGCATGTCCTGTCCGCTCAGAGGCTCCCGCAGTCGGATCTTAACTTCAACACGACCGCCTGTGGCTTTACGGCCGTCCATCACCTGGCAACGGAGACAAGTTACTAGCGACTATTGGTCCCCGAACACCTTGGATAACAACCGTTACGCCTCCTCCTCTCCGCTTGTTTCATGGTGTTTTGAATCAAACTCGCCTCTACAATCTCCCGGATCTCGCTCTGCGACTCCAGTTTTTCCAGCTTCACGAGGGCCGTCCCGATCGGCTTGTCGCTCCTCAAGAAACCGCTGAGAGACCAAAGCCAGCGTCACTGCCACAGTCTCAACACGACAACACACAGCTGGTTTGGGGTTTTTTTTTTAGCGACACGCATAAAACTGGAAGTAAGACAAACTTCTCTTTGTCTACATGTTTTTAGTCACACACCTCAATTGTGTGAATTGACATGAATATATCAAACTTCTTGTGTCTAAATGAACACTGAAAAGTTCAATTGGACTAAAACATGTCGCTGGAAAAGAACATTTGGGGATTTTGCTTTGGTAAAAAAACACTAATAGTCTTACTTTAACGTTGATGTCTCTCTCTCACTCACAGAGAGAAATACATCTTTTTTTTTAATCCAATTCAAGCAAATATTGTATCAAGATAAAAGCTTCCACTTCTGAGATTTAAGCCACAAATTTAGAGAACATCCTGTCCTGACAGCGAGGTGCCGCTGCGGTGAATCGGCGAGCTGAGGCAGCGTGGGGTCGACGCCCTGCGGGGCGAGCGGCGGTGGGTGACTCACCCTTTGTGCAGCAGCTCCAGCTTCAGCCCTTTAGACGTCACCACCCTCTTGAAGCCGCGGTGGTTACGATTGATCGACAGGGTGAAGCTCTGGTTGTACTCTGGGTTGAAAAGAGATCTCAGATGAAATTACACTTCACGTGGAGGAAAACAAAATACAATGTAAATATTTACAATTATTTATAATAATAGGTTTCATGGATTTACTTGCTGCACTACAGCATCACATTCATGGAGAGTTTTGTGCCCAAACCTCTTGGGAAAAGTGAAACCTTAACATGTTTGTCTCTAGTTGTAGATACAAACACATGAAGGCCACTAATCTACTGCGAGGTTGTTCACGTCTCACCTGGGGAGTTAGTGTTCTTGACGACGGCTGTTTTGTGTTTCTGCGGCTGCTCCTGGTGACAACAACGCACAAACCAAACGCTTTAAGGAGAGCGGTCACCTGTTTGAGTCGTCTCGGCCGCCTGCGGCGACGGGGACAACTAACAGCAGCTGTGGTCGGAGTCTCTTACCGCGCTGGGGTACGGGAAGTCAAACTTCACGAAGGCATCCAGATCGTTGGTTTGAATTCCTGAAGGAGAAAGAGAACGTTTCTCAAAAAGCATCAACCAGGATGAGCTTTTGCAAACGGTTCGGGTTAATGACAAAACATGACATTAAACTATTGAAGACTTGTTAATTTTTTTAGAACTGTTGACGTACTTTAAGATTTTGAACCAAGATTAATTTGAACTTGTCACCAGAATCATAGCAAAGCAAGACACCAGATTTAAAGGACTCTCACGTTGAATTGAAGCTGTAAATCACACAGTTTCAATGTTTTCATCCATGTGGACGTGCTGTTCTGCATATGAAGCCTGGTTGATAAAGAATTGTAACGTTACCACTCGGAGCAGGAAGATTCATCCCTTTGACGATGACGACAACCAGGTCGGTGCTGCTGAGGTCTGGGAATATCCTGAAGGGAAGAGAAAGAAGGGAGGGATGAGTGATTTATTGCTTCGGCATCCACTAATGATACAAGCATCTCTGACCTCACTGGCACTGGAAGCTTTCACTTTTGCAAACCTCAATAACTAATGAATCATAAAACTACCTGACAGTGTGAAAAGATCTCTCCTCAAAGTGATGTTTAGGAGGAGGCAGAGCTCTGGACTGAGCCAGCTTCAGGACCTCCAGACTCTTTTTACAACTCTCTGCCATCTTCTCAAACCTAGAATACACACACACACACACACACACACACACACACACACACACACACACACACACAGTGGGGACTTTATAACATTAATAATAACAACAGTAATTCAATAAATAATTAATCTGTTTTTACATGTTATAAACTGTATAATTGGTTCATTTTAGAGAGTGGATAATGCATTTTATTATAATAGATAAACAGTCTTATTGTTAATGAAAATAGTCCAGCGTTATAACAGAGTTATAATATAGTTTAAGAATGAATTCATATATTTAAACTGTTGTTGCGCAGGAAGCTCACCTCGTTGTTTCGGCGACGTTCCCCAGGTGTGTGAACTGCTTGGAGTGAGTCATACATTTCTAAAAAAAAAAGAGAGGGAAAAACACATATGTCAAATATCTTAATGAAAATAGATACAAAAAGTGGAGCGCAATGAGACTGGGAGTAGAAAAGCTAATCTTTTTTGGGATCAGAAATGATGAATATATATATATATATATATATATATATATATATATATATATATATATATATATATATATATATATATATATATATATATATATATATATATATATATATATATATCAGAGCTAGAGATTAAAGCTTCTTCTGGGCAAAGGGAAACCTGAATATGAAGAAGTCTACTACTAAGGTATTATGAAATTTAAAAGGTAAATACATTAACAAAATAAAATGACTTGACATCAGGATCTGAGAGTTCTGTTATGAAATTAATATTTGTATGGGTTTTGTATTCACTTTTGTATTCTGTGTTTCCTTTTGCTGATAGTTTGTTACAATGACCAGAAGCAGATGATAAACATCTGTCCTATTTAACGTTACATGACGATAAGTTTCTAAAAGTCATTGAATTTGAGGTTTTGAGAAATGTAAAAAAAAGCATCTATTTCTAAACATTGGCTATTCTGTCATTTTACCTCGTACTGCTCTTTCAGGATCTTGGCCAATTGTGTGTACAGCTGCTCGGCCTTCTCTGAGATCTGCACGTCGCTGTGATGAACCAGGATGAAGTCCTCGTCTTCGTCACCAGGGGGCGACGGCACCTGCAGGTCAACAACAGAGGCGTCTCCATGTGTTCTCGTCAGCCATGAACATGTGCAATACTTTGACTTTTGATGACATTTTCATGACATATTATATGTAGACTCCATCTGATATTTCTACAACATACTCTACCACCGTACAACTTTTTAAAGACCTTTTAAATGACATACTAGACTATTTTAAACATACTATGACTTAGTATGTGACTTTTTTAGGTCATTTTTATGACCTGTTACTCAAACTGAGCAAACAGAAATAACTAACTAAAGTCACAATAATCATAATACTCTCATCCAAGTCAATTAAAATATTAACTATTGATAACTCCAAGCTGGGTCTCCGTACATCATGAATGCATTTATTTCCAGAGTAAACTGTCCGTCTGCTCACCGCACTAATGTCCACACTCCTGCCGCTGCGAGCAGCCTCGATCATGGGTTCGAAGCCCTTGGCGGTGCGGAGGAAGACCTTGGCCTGCTCCATGTCGTTCTTCTGCTTCGCCTGCAGAGCCGCCTTCATGTACTGCTTCTTCCTGCCCTCCAGAAACTCAAGCTGCTGAGCCGCTGCAACACGAGAAAGACAAAGTAAACCGAATGCAAACATGTAGATGGTTTTATTTTTTAGAGGGGATCAGGTTTATCTCTGAGAGGTGTTTCATTAGAACAGGTATGGCTTGCTTTCTTTGTTACACACGGTCAAGCAAATAAGGTCATTTGCAGCTTAACTGCAGGTGGAAGAACCGGACTCCTCACACACACACAGATGTTTTTGTTCTCGTTTGGACAGTATTTGTTACGTTATTAATATTAGAGCTGTAACTAATTATACATCACAGAACTGTGGTGCATTCAGGCAACCTTTACAGTTACAAAGTTAGAATCCCTTGAATAACTTCCAGTGACTTTACTTGTGACAGAAATTAAAAGAGACTTCCGTGACCTGCTTAAGGACACGTTTCCTTTCGAGGACTGACCTGATGGTGAAAGTCCCTCCCTGGTGGTGGTTCTGTCGGGTGAAGCTGACGGAGTCCTTTTCCTTGCTTTCCCTGAAGTGGGGACATCCAGCATGAGCTTCTTTGGCTCTTCTGGAGCTGCAGGCTTGGACTGCAACAAACACAAAACACCGCGTCTGGAGAGGCTCGGCCTTGACCTGGTCAAAGCTGAGGGGGAGCGCCTACTCCTTACGCCAGCCGTGTCCCAGGGACAGGGTCCGAGAAGAACTAAAGAAGTGCACAGTTATCTCGGTGTGTATAGGCAAGGGCGTGGGAGGATCTCTCCAAAGTGGGAGTGGCAGTAGGCAGGTGCCAGTGGTTATGATATGATCTGACCTTGGTCAAGCGCTTAATGCGTGTTTGTAGATACAGCTTCAAAAACTTCAAACAGGGCAGCTGAACAGGTGTCAGATAGATTTACGTGTCTTTGAGAGAGTAGTAGGAGTAACTGCCGTCTTGTGAGCAGAGTTGGCAGATGAAACGTGCCGATGCTGTTTGGTTGATGGAGTCGTGTTTAACTGAACAGGTGTCGCACCACACATTAGTGCGAGTAATGGATGTCTGTGGTTCAACATGCTCGGACCTTGGTCACATGCTCAATCGTGTTTTTGTGATAAGCAGCAAGATACCATCTGCCATGACCATATTTAGACCCGCGTCCCTATTTAGCAGGATGCCCGTCTAACTACGACCATATTTAGACCCGTCTTAAAAAAACAGGAATGTACTACAGTGAATTAATGACAAAGACAATGTCTCTCAAAACTGTCAGTTCTATTCAATAAAGAGAAATGAAAAGGAACTTTAGAAAAGAACTCGTAATTTACATAAGCTAATCCTCAACACATCAATAAAGTGCGATATCAAAATATATAATGTGCTGCCGATGGCCCACCTCTTCTTCCTCATCCTCTTCATTCACTATTTCAGCATCATCGGTGGAGGAAAGCTTATCTGCTGCCTCCAGAGCAGCGATGAATCCCTGCTCCGCTCCCGTCTCCTTCTGGCCCGGGATTGGAGGAAAACCTGAAGAATAAAGCTAATGTGTAAATGTGACTGGCATCACTGTTCTTAAACCCGACGGTCTGGATTCACTGTTTTTATGTCTTGTGTCTCTGGCAGCTTTTATAGTCACACAGGACAAAGTCACACCCCAGGACAACTAAACCGAAAACACAAATTAATTTTTGTGGAACTAATAATAATAACAATTATATGTAAATTACATTCAACTAAAAAGGGATGATAAATCTCACCGGGGGGAACAGGCAGCTCCTCAAAGTTGACGGCTTTTCCTGCTTTGTGAGCTCGGATGGCGCTCTGGTATTGCTGCGGGAGGAGAGAGGTTCAATATCTTTAAAATGCTGCTGGACTCCAGTAGAAGGACAAACGATTTGCTTTAGTGCTGGAAGCGTATTGCTTTTAGGGTTTTAGTGTTGATGGTGCCGTTATTGATTTCTCTATTCCCGTTAATGCCTGTGCTGGTTTTCTTTAGTCATACATATTCATACCATTATAATATAAGATCAAATATGTTCAGAACTGGCCTGTGCCTATTCTGTCACACTTAAACATGACAAATCTGTCATACTGTCTTTAAAATGACTTGCCACACACACAAAAAAATAACGTTTCTTAAACCCATTTAAATATATTCGCTGTGCTTGACTGTACTATTGACTCAGGTTAAACTACAGATGGCAACTCTGATTGGTGTTTTATTATGTGCCAGTCCCCTTATATTCATCAGACCTGTAACTGATGGATGATTGTGTACAATAGAGTTCTGTCAATGTCGACGCAGGCTTCAGGAGGAGAGGCTCTCCTTGTACCTTGGCGATCCGGTCGTGCATCCGGGCCTTGCGGTCGTCTCCGCCGGCTTTGGCCTGACTGGACGCCTCCACATACTTGGCTCGTCTCTGCTCCAGAGCCTCCAGCACGTCCTTTGGAGCTGAAGGGGCTGATGTGGGCGCAGCAGCTGAGGGCAACAATGTTAACAAAGATGTTCTCAATATTGACTTCAGAAATGAATACATGAGACTAAGACTTTGACTCAGAACTGTGGAGGTAATTGGATTGGTAGTTAAAAAGCAGTTAAGATTCATTGTACTGCAGTGTGTCAGGTAAATATATAGCAAAAGACTGTACACTTCAGTTCACTTCAATTTTCTACTAGGAAAATTTGGTTGGCATTCAATTTTCTATTTTATTTTCACACAGCGACACGGCTTCAGTGACACGTAGCATATGTTTGAAGTCACCACTAATGTTCAGCCTCAAGCTCACACGAGCTGGTCGATGTAAAATACTGTGAAGAGACGGGGGAATTGGACACAAGAACTGCATGACTGAAACTTGAGCCATTGCAACAACACAAACAAAAGCGAATACATGCGGGGATAATATTTCTACCTGGAGCGACTGTAACCAGTTGGGTGACTTCTACGTTGGGTCTTGAGGGAGTTTCCCTCACTGGAGCAGAGCCTCCTCCTGCAGCTGAAATACAATCACACGAGATAAATGAAAACATACACAGGCGTAAACAACAGGTTTTATTACAGGTGGTGAACATATTTCTTGATGAAGCTACTGATTAGACATTTCCTTCCCGGAAGATACTTGCGACCTCTGTCGGGCTTCTAGACAAACTTCTTCACTTGGCTTTACTGCTTCAGAAAATAATCCAGACTCGTGTTTAAAACAAAACATTTCAAGAAATTATCGTTCTGCAAATTCTCAACATATTTACGATACTATATAGTTATATTGTTATCCAGGATTTATCATAATTTACCTGCAATTACATTTTTATTATCTAAAAATCCAGTGATTGAGTGTCCGTCTCTTATTTCCCCCTCTGTTCGCAGTTCATTCCTTCTGAAGGTCACCTTGAACTTGTGCTGTTAAAGGAGCTGTAGAAAGAGCGTTTGCATGGTTGTGCGCGTTACACTTATTTCACGTTGGACCAGTGTTCCTCACCCTGTGGAGATGGAGGAAGGCCACCCAGGTCGACTGCTTGTCCTTTTTCCAACGCCTCGATCACCGCATCAAATCTCTGCGACACAAAATACAAGAATCCCAAAACTCTCAAACATAATAATGGTCTTTGTCTACTTCCAAATTGTTGGCATGCTTCACATACTTGAGGAAAACCCTGCAGTCGGACTATGCAGCAACAGGCTCACACAACTATTTGACTCTTGCAATAATCCTGCAAAAGCATCAGGTTAAAAACACACTGTCTATTGTCACAAATAGCTGCTGCTACATTCCTACAGCAGAAAACTAGTTTGAATGTTGCTTCCAGTTGCAGCAGACACAAGGCTTTATTTTGTATTTAGCTTGTAGTGAACATAGATACATAAGTATTTTTGGATAAATTTAAATATCCTAAAAAAAAAAAAAAGGAATTCAAATTTATTCAAAACACTGCTGCACACGAGACACTGTCTTTGTTCGAAAACAATCCCGTAGGACTGTGGTCTCTCTCCTCACCTTGCTGGTCATGAAGTAAAGCTTGGCTTGCTCCACGTCTCCCTGCTTCTTGGCTCTCAGAGCTGCCATCCTGTATTCTTTCTGCCTCTCCAAAAGCAACGTCTTGGTCGACTCGGTCGCTGTGGATTCACGAGGACAGAAACCAGAACAAATAAGACAGGGAAAGGCCCACATTCACCCGACATCAAGAAGCTGGCAACGTGGAAGCATAGTGTGCGGAAATACATTATGAGAAATCAAATGAAAGATCCAAGTATTAATTGAGGTCTACTTCTGAAGTAATGCGCCAATATTTAACAAACTATTGACAAATTGAGGACCAAACAATGAATCTACAATCAGTTTTTTAGAGTGAGAGAAAAAGGTGGTTGGTGCTGATGATTGATCAGCTGCCTGGTTTTAATTGTATGCTGAATGTATACTTTCAATAACTATAATAATAATATATGTTCACTGATGTAACTTTGTACAACCCATCTCTCACGGACCATCTGTCGGACTGTTCTGCTCCTCTGGAGATGGGACGGTGCTCAGAGGGGTCAGGGCGGCAGAGGACGAGTGCTCCTCTTCACTGCTGGGGGTGAGGATGTCCGGTACAGCGGGCGTGGCCTCCGACTCCTCCTGCTGATCTGAAGATGTGGGTTCAGGAGGCGAGGGTACAGGGGGAGTTGGTAGATGGGGGACAGCAGGCGGAGAGGCGGCACTCGGGGCTCCAGTGGCAACAGGAGGAGGGATCTCTGCCTCGCTCACGGGTCTCCCTTTTTTAATACCCGCCAACATCGACTCCAGAGTCTGTAGAGAGAAACAACAACAATCAGAACCATCTGCAACTGTATAGGATGTCTGAAATCTGACATAAACACAATAACAATGAAACAACAAAATTAGTAAATATCATAACTAATGGGTTTCGAGAACCAATTTAAAAGATGACTAAAAGCCAGAGGTCTTCCTTTAGGGAGCTCCCATAATTTATAGAAAAGACCCAAATGGAATAATTATTTTCAGTCGATAAACTGCTTTTATTTTGCCTCTTGAATAGAATAAAGTTAAGATCGGGAATGGAATAATAGAGGCACTCAATACCACTGAAGCTAAACTAAAAAGACAAGACAATATATAACAGTGTAAAAAACATCAAGCTGGAACTAGACACACAGATAAAATAATAAAATACAACATTGACATGTCAAGTTGATTATTAGATGTTGTGACTTAAGCTGGATCTCTAATTCTCCAACATTTCTAGAAATCAGATTTTGTAAATGCTTTCTATTGTTAATTTATGCGACAAACAAACATTCTTGCAAAAAGAAACTGATAGACTTATATATTCATTGTAAGTTATTCATAAAAAAAACTTTTGGTTAAAAACATTGTTTTACCAGGGATCATTTATGAACACCTTATTGACATTTCAAACTGCAGACTTAATTACCGGCATTCTTATGTGATTTATAAGCTCTAATTAGACACGTGTACCAACAAATCCTGTGAAAACAGTTTGTAACATTGAAGAAAATACAGAGATAATTCATCACATATTTAAACAATAATTCATCAGCTAATATTGTAAAATGTAATCCTGCACCTTCACCATATAACGTGTCATCAGTCAGTAGTTTTACTCACCTTCAGGCCGCGATCGTATCTCCGGACTTTGGAGGTCTCCCCTGCAGTTTTGGCGTTTTGCAAGGCCGTCTTGTACATGAAAACTCTCTCCTCCAGGGTGTGTTGGAGGCTGCCGGGAGCTGCTGAGGAGACCTTCATGTCCTGCTGCTTGACCAAAACAACAGGCAGGTACTGTCAACATTATCCGAAAACAGCTGGTAATTCTACGCAAAAGGTCAATAAATTACTCAGAACTGTGTGTTGAGAAAGTATTTGCTACACAAAAATAAAAAGAGGGAATACATTCTGATCGCAATTTAAAGATATATATATATATATATATATATATATATATATATATATATATATATATATATATATATATATATATATATATATATATATCTTATATCACTGGTTTAAAATACTGCATACAGAGTATTAAACAGGAATGCACATATTTACTAGAAAGACTGAACCATGTAAATCTCAAGCGCATTATTCTACCAGTCACATTATAAAGTAAACAACTGTTGTTTGTTTATTAAACAAAAACATCTGAGGGTGTTTAACAGCAGTAAAGTTATGTCACGGAGGACAAATACGTCAGTCCATTGTTTCAGGTTTTGACACATATTTATTTAGGTGGCTGCTGGTGTCAATTTACAAGGCTGGCAGGGAGCAACGTTTGTCGTACCTGCGTCTGCTCTGGTGTTTCAGCTTGAGAAGCAGTGGCAGAGGATGTAGAGGAAACAGGTACAACATCCTCATCTTCCTCCTCACCCACCACTTCCTGTAGCTCTGCCTGAAAGAGAGGTGTGAGACAAGTTTTCCATTTGGTGAGACATGCATTTCAAAATGTGCAGATGAAATTACCGCGCTTTAAATCAATACAAGTAAAAAACAAACATCCTAATTAAACTGGAATGTTAGACCTGTAAAACGTTTTCGGATTATTAACATAGTTACTGTGGTTTTTGCACAGGAATTTATGCAGCATTATTTTACATACATGCTGCCCATGAAAGGTTGGGTTGTATTTTCTCTGGTCTTTGGGTCAACATGTGGACCAGTAATCACATCTGATTATAACATGTACACTTGATCCTGTCCAGCTTAACTTTGCAATGAAAATTGTGCTGGCTCTGCTCCAGTTTAACTAGGTTGGGAAGAGGATCAGTGTCTGGATAACTTGGCTCGTATCTTTGTAGATATATCGTCTTTATGGCTACAGAATCACTTTTACAATAGAAACATATTACTGGTTTAACTTTAGCAGACTTGAACAATGCACTCCTGTCTTTACAGGTCTCAGTATCAATGTGATCAAACAGCGGCAGCAACATCACTCCAGTTCTCAGCTCTTTGCACGAGCTTCCTGGTCTCTTCCACCACGCCGTCATACATTTAATATGTGGACACTGGGATTGTGCTGGTGATCATTGTAACTACTCAAACTACCTCCTTGAATGAACAAATGTAGTCGCAAATTCATCAACATTTTAGGATACCAAATGATACTAAAATATCAAATTATGTTACATTCTCACCATATAAAATTGGATGTATTAAAATGAATATATATCTTTCTATATTTGTTAATTCTGCTGCTGCAGAACAAAGTAACTGTCCCAATGTGTTTACAACATAGAGCACTGTGTTATTAACTCTACTATACTTGGGAATTTACATTCATTCAATGTAAACCTTAACATTAAATTACAGGCTCAGAAGGTATAAAGGAAACAAAACTTTTAAGGCTCACAAGCAGTACAGTCTTCTGTTTGATGCTCTACTGTTGTTTGTGGACGATTGCATCGAGTTCCTACAACAACTTGTATTGATCCTAGTGAATTTAAAAACGTGTGTCTGGTCAATGGCAGCCACAAACCCTGGCATGAGAGCAAAGATAGTAAACACAAAACCAACCAACAGATCTTCGTCGTCTTCCAGGTTACTGTCATCATCATCATCCTCATCCTCATCTTTCATACACTCGTCGGCCATTCTTGCAATGTCTTCCATGGGCAGCGGGCCTACGACAGAAACATAATGCCATGTATCCAACTGGGTTTGTATGCGAGATCAACAACATAAATTACATGTTAATCTAGCAATAATGTAACTAATAGTGCAATAGTGTCCATCTATATACACTTTTATAGAGCATAACCACTTTCCCAGGAAAATACACATGGAAAAACCTTTCTTGGTCACATAGTTATAGAGGTTTTCAACAACTTAGATGTATTATAATAATAATATACTATATAGCCAAAAGTAAGTGTTCACAAATAATATGTCCACACACACACAGACACCTGAACACAAACAACTGTAACTGTGTCTCCCTAAGAACTTGCAGAACTGTTTATTCCTCTGTACCTGTCAAAGTGCGAAAGAAAGCTTGAAACGCCAGGTTTTTTTTTTGAATAAATAATACAGGTTTGAGAAAGGGTCTTTGCACAGCTGCACATGGACAGATCCATAAGGAAAGGGTTTGGTGTGGCTTGTTTGGCCTGTCTAGATTCCTGACCCTAACCCCATCCAACACCTTTTGGGAGAGGACACGGGTCCGAGCTGTATCCTCTCCCAAAGAGCGCGTACACTCTCACTTACTTTTCCCCTTCTGCTTGGCCCTTCCTCCAACAGCTTTACTCCCAGTAATAGCAGCAAGTTCAGCCTCCAAGTCTGGGTCGTCCACGCTCCCCTCCATACCCATCATCATCTCCTCAGGGTTCAGGTCTACAAACAGACCCATCTGTAACCACAAAGTAAGGAGGTTAACGTCACCCTCTCGTTAGGGGAAACATTACACTTAACATGTGAAGTGCTGCTGTTACCTGCTTGGCAGCAGCAGCGCCCTGGCCTCTGGGCTGCGGCGCTCTCTTCTTTTTACCAAACATGTTGTTGTTGTTGTTGTTGTTGTTGTTGTTGTGGCTTGTTATTTCGCAAACCCCTCAGTGACACTAGGGCGACCCCAAACTGCAAAGAAAAGCACAGTTAAATTATCTTTTTTCTTTGACAACGGTCTCGTCACAGCGTTTATTCTAAGTCATGTGAGCGGTTGTCAGGTGGCTCCCAGACAGACAGAGTGGTAACGAGCTGCCCAATTGACGAGCAGCTAGCTGCTAGCTGCTAGCTGACCATGTTCGTCGCCTCTAACGGGAAAAGTTTGTTTATGAGAGATACGACGACTGTCCCTGAACATCCAGGATGAGTGTATCTTGCTTTAAAAGGCGCTGGTGTCTGTACCTGTTCGTTCAGCACATCGTCAGGTTGTTTTCAGAGGAACAGTTTCATTTCTGGGGTTTGACATGATTTGTTTGAGTACGCATGCGCAAAGCGAGGGTTCGTCCGTGCTAACTTTTAAAGGTACAGTTGTCAGATAGTCCTGCGAGGCGACGCTGAATGAATAAAATAAACATATTAATGTAAGTCAATAATAAATCCATGACTAACAATTCCCACGTTCTGGTTTGATCTTTCCCAGTCATATCACGATTCCATGTTTTGTCAGAAAACACCATGAACCTACACAAAGACATTCTCCTATCAAGACACACGTTTAAAATACATTAAAACTTTTTTACAATTTACATTTATTTTTTTACAACTTATATGTAGTAAAAACATCTAACTGTATATATATCCATACAATTTGAAATGTACATTTCATCAGCATGGTGTTTGCTGTCAGAATTAAATAATGTTTTTGACATCTGAGAATTTCCATACTAAATGTACTCAGATTTTAGATAATAAAAAAATAAAATACTAATAGATTAAAATAAAATAAAAATTGGGAGTATCTAAGAATCTTGTTGCTCAGATATATGGCCTTGTTTTTATATCAAGACATTATAACATATGTTTAGAGTATAATAATACAGCTGCATTGCTCAGCTAACAGAGGCAATGCTGCAAAACAGTTGTTTTTGTACTAAATTGTTAAATTTGATATCTTAAAAAAAGAGTCAAACCACTTCTTTTTGGATTTAATCTCTAAATATTGTGAAATATCTGGCCTTAATTCATAAACTGGGGAGTATACAAATGTCACAACTACTTTGTAGAGAAAGACACTTTTATACACAATAGTGTACAGAATCAGACAAAGATAAATGATTAAGTCAAAATACACTCTTTCCATGATATAATTGCAGATCAGGAGGTTTAGGCTGAAAACTCATTAGAGACTGTTTAAGCCTGACGTTTAGTGCAAAGAGAACCTGATCCAGATGTGTTTTATAGGTTTATACTATAAAGGAATGAAATCAAAGTGTCACACAAGATCTTAAACATACATATGTTTACATGACATCTGACATCTGATCGATATTACAAATCCTTGTGGTTGCTGCTGAGCAGCTTGGGGTAGGACGTGCCGATGGATCCTCCGTGCCGATAGACAACCAGCTCCAGCACGTACTCGTCCACTTTCACCACCACAGACGTCATCTTCTGAGTCGACATGAGGAAGATGATGGTGAAGAGAGCCACTTCAAACTCTGGACTCACACCAATGAAGCAGCCGCCAACCGGCTTCACCAAGCCGTTCCAGCTGAACTGCAGGTTCAGGACATGGTCATCTTCATCCGGCTGGAAAACAGTGACGAACAAAGCTTGTTCATTTTCTGCTCAGTGTGTTCAGTTGCTTTGTAATCCACATGATGGCACATTACATTTTCTTACCGTATCTTTGTTGTCTCTTGCTTTGTAGCCTTTGTAATCAACATGGTTGTGTTTTTCCTGCAGGTAGAACTGGACCCAGTTGTGAAGACCCATGACCTCCTGGCCGTACTTTGTTTCTCCCACAAACACATGTTCAAACCCACAGGAATCCTGTCTATAATTTAAAAAAACACAAAATGTTTCAAAGATTGGTGTTAGTGTATTTATTTTGATACAACAATATATGTCTATGTCACATGTTTTTTTTTTTGGTCTAGAAACACTGTTTTCTTGCAGTGAACTGGTTGCAAACAACATATTTACTAGTTTGGTCCCTGACTCTTTATATTTTTCTGTAAATGGACCACAGTCCAGTAGCTCCCCCTGCTGCTATTGTGAAACTCACCCTCCACTCCTGTCCCTGTGGTACAGGCGGAACCAGATGTCATACAGCTGTCTCTTGAACTGCCCAGGCTCTGATGACGACTGCCCGTTCCTGACCAGATACTTGTGAGCACACTATAAAGAAAAAACAAATATTACAGTGCAGAAATTAGAGCACACTGATGATGAAGATAGTTTGTGACCTCAGAAATAGTTCAAGTGTAAAATTGTGCAGAGTGTTTAACTGCGACACTGGATGTGTTATTAAAGAGAGGAATCGCTCTCTCTCTCTCACAGCCACTGCACCTTCATGACATCGGTCTCCATCATGGAATCGATAAAGAGCCTGTTCTCTTGGAGCTCCTCTGACGTCACCTTCTCTGAAACACCTGTGGACGACTCGTAGTTGTCCAGCAAGTTGATGAAATCTGTATGAAAAAACAGATGCATGTTTGAATACTGTTGGTGGTTCGAGCAAAATAAGTGCAATCGGGGGGGAAATAAACTGCTTCTCACGTAAATATGTCTCGATACTCTTGAGTTTGTCTTCATTGACATATGTGAAGAGCGGAGCCCTGGCCCGGTCTCTGGCATAGTTGCTGCCCTGAGCCACATAGCCTGCCCTCCCCTGAGCATAAATACACAGATATCAACATGTAACTGCAAAAGGCAGGAAAACTGACTGCATGTTTTGCATGTATCTCTGAGAGTGTTGCATTGTAAAGGCAGACTTTTACTGACCTGCAGGGAAATGATGTAATCAGTCTCTGGTTTGAGGCGGTTGGTGTCCAGGCGCCAGAGTTGGTTCAGCACTTCAGTGAGCTCCTGATTGGCTTGTTGACTGTGAAATGCATGCAAATGCAAGTAAATGCACTGAATTAAGAACAGCGGTGGTAGAAAAAAACCAAAATGGTTCAATCTAATTAAATTATGACATTGACACTGAATCTGCCCAAACCGAGAAAGAGGTTTTGTTTGAGGTAGCAGACGTGGGTGTACAACGTGATCAGGAGGGGGCTGGGCACACAGCCCTGGGGCGTGCCGGTGTTCAACACTAGAGTGGAGGAAATCTACCAAAGCCGAGGCTGTTCTTCCACAGCGGCTACCGTGTCGATGTGTTATAGCGGAATTAATGATGAAGGAGGGGTTTCTTTCTTTGTTTGTGTTTCTCAGCCAGTATGTGTTTGAAAGAGCTCCCTTGTTTTACCATGACTGATGAATTCATCAGTTAAACCAATCAAATCCAGCCGCTCAGGAAACGGCCTACTCATCATGTTAACTTCTTGTCAGATTGTGACGTTTGATTAAATTTTACAGGAAGTTGCAATAATACAGCAAAACCCTGCATGTATTGCAAACTTCCTGTGGCTCAGTAGATAAAAGCTTGTGATTTTTAACATGTTTCTTGTTTGTTATTACACGCTGTTTATGTATGAAGTAGTGCGTATGGGGGTTTGATGGTATAATAATAACATTGCTTGGAAGTTATGGGTCAGTTCACTCAAATTACAAAAGAAAAATGTTTACCTATAGCTGTGTCCATGCTGGAAGTTTTGATTTCATCTGATTTTGAGGCAGAAAAAATCCCAAAACCCCTGCAAATAAAACCAGACTATCTTCGAGACCACAAATGGGAAAGAGGAATAAAGTTTTTTTTCGTCTGGTGAAATGAGCTTTTCAAACAAATGCAGCTACAATTGTATCTCAACGTTTTCCCAATTTACGAGTGAAGCAACTCAAATGTGTATCAAATTAAATTGAGTATTGCAGATTTCAACGGTCATCTTGCATGTTGACTCTTTCATTACTGTTTTCTTTTACAAGCATAATAATAAAAGGCATAATGTATCTGCTTTACATTAAAACTTAGTCAATGTTGCAGGTTCTCTGACGGATGAAAGCAAAACTGCCTACTAATGCTTTAATTTGCAATTTTTAAGTCCAGCCTTGAATGAAGCCCCAACAACAGCTGGAGGCCTTCTGTTGTTTTATTATTTTGTTCCCAGGGACCCGTTTTGGTGTTTTCTTTAGTTAGAAGACACAATACCAGGCAGGAGAAAAACCTGACAGACCAGTTGGGAAAACCATGGCTCCACAAAAAGACCCCAGCTCCATCATAAAGTGTCAACTCTAAACAGATATAGGTTGTAACATGAAACGTTCAGATGCTGTTTTATGGTCCCACCAACACTTTGCTAAACGAATAGGCTTCAGTGTATGACGTGAGACCATAGTCCATTGCTTAATTTTGTTCATGCTCAATCTCATCTTCACTCTCTATTGTCATGTGAAAATGCCAGTAGAAGTATCCTATAACTGCCAAACCCTTCCTGCTCTATAAACGGAACAGCAGATGTTTGAGGGGGGGTTGTGTAAGAAGCAAATGACAGGAACAAGTCACACTGATACAGAAACCTCTCTGTTCTTCATTTAGCCAGGCTACAGTTGAGAATATCACGAGGGAGGACAGCGACACACTTTTATTGCAGCAGAGTCTGTTTTGAGTCTAGTCTTGTCCTGTTGTTTATCTGAACCCACTAATCATAACCAGACCCTGCAGCTCTCATATACAAACAAACACTAACTCTAACATCCAGACATCACTGTGCAAACCTGCAATCTGCACTGAGAACAGCTGTTGATCTGAATTATATTTCAGAAAGAAACTTCACTAATTAACAACAAGAAGGATCCTGAAAAGTAATGTGGTACAATTTGGCTGCATGTTTACATCAAATATTTTTGTTTTGAGTAGAAACAAAGCGTCAAGAAATGTGTTAAAAGTGTCACCAATCAGAAAAATTAGAAACATGCACATAACAGGAAGTGGAAAAAAAAAACTATATAAAGATAAGTCTTTCTGATGTATCTGCTATTTTCACTAAAGCTTACCTTCGTGCCATGACTCCGTTCAGTGGACAAGAAAGTTAATCTAATACACCTAATCCTCTAAACAAACAAAAAACTACCGTTTCATGTGGACAGTTATCTGAGGCGTCAATCATGACGTGTCAAAGGGTAACCAATTACAACAGCCAAAGATGCCCGCACCCCTCCCTCTGTCCTAACATGGGCAGACCTCATCCTGTAGGTGTATTATTGTATATTAATAGTGAACAGTGGGCTTTGTGAATGCATGGTGCTTGTCACGTCCCCTGGTTATTGCAAAAGAGAAAAACAAGTGGACCGAGTTTTAATTGACGTTTTGTCTTAATGTCTGCATCTAAATTAATTAATTTAAAGTTTTGAAGTCGCTCTTGACTGATTTAAATTTTTAAAGATATAAGAAACGTGCTGTTTTAACAAGGGTTAGATTTATTTATTTTTATTTATTTATTTTTTATCATTTATGGATAAAAAGGTATTAACTGACAAATATGTATACAGTAATAAAAAACACATGAATGCATATTAACTTAGGTGAATGATATTATATTCTAATGTAAATTTAATGTTCAGAAATTTTTCAGAATTACCAATTTATAAAATGTAAAAACACACAAAAAATACTACTAATTATTTACACTCTAGTCATTAACCATTAAAATATATATTTTTTAAGTCTTAACTCCTCATTTGTCACGCTCAAATTTAGACTATGCACATCCTTCTCCAATTTTGAACTGTTTTATTTGAAAAATTACTACATACTTGAAATAAGAAGAAAATACATTAAGAAAATACACACACATTGGCTTTTATTCTGAAAACGACTCCTTAGCAAACAGGAGGAAGTCGACTTTGCGCAAGCGCAAGAGTCGCACGTGTTGTTTTGGACCTGGAAGTGGATTTGGCAAAAAATACCTAGTAGATATTAATATTTGAATCGCTTCACCACGATGTTTACGTTGTTTATCGTCTCGAGGTTTCTCGTGTAGGTCCCTGCTTGGACTTGTAGTCGCTGCTATTAGCGGTTGCCCAAATCAAGCGACAAAAAACAGCTGAAGTTTACAGAAAGCCAACTAGCCGGCTAGCTTAGCACTCTGTCGCAGGAGCATGGCAGCTGTACTGGAACTGATCGCTGGGAGCTACGAGCAGATAGCCTTTGGTTACCGAGTAAAAACTGACGAGAAAGTAAGTCGGACTGTCTTGTTTTGTAGTTGTGCGTAAAGTTTATGTCAATCAATAGTCTACTCTGGCTCTTGCAAACTAAACGGCCAACATGCCTGTGTGCTAATACTCTGACCAAATGTGTACTACTACTACTACTGCTGCTACTACTACTACTACTACAACATTGGTGTTCTTTATTGTGATGCACAGTGTGATTTCTGCTTTTAAAGCTGACAGATACGTCCAAATACTACGTGTATTTTCTCCCAGGTTCAGCATTTAAGTTTTTGCAAAGAATCCACGAGTGAGTTGTGTGTTTTTGTCCGCGTGCAGGAGTGGACGACCGAGGCGGGCTTCACACATCACGCCCACACCGCCTCCATATCGGCCGCGGCCGCCAGCGAGAGGTTTGTTGCCACAGGAAGCAAAGATGAGACGATCCAGCTGTACGACATGAAGAAGAGGACGGAGCACGGAGTCCTGCTGCATCACGACGGTGAGACCAGCAGCCTCTTGCGGGAGCTTTTAAATGGTTTTGGTGTCTGATTACAGTATATTTCTCCAGACAGCATCATGGATTTAATCAAGTAGTATAAAATGTCATCCAAGAAAAACCCATGCTCGTGGCCTGCACAGCTGACCCCTAACTTCTTGTGTTTCATAGGCACCATCACCTGCCTGGAGTTTTATGGGACTTCTCATTTACTCAGCGGAGGAGAGGATGGACTCATTTGTGTGTGGAGCAGAAAGAAGTGGGAGTGTCTGAAATCCATCAAAGCTCACCAGTAAGCACACAAAGTGAGATGGTTTGAGTGATTATTGTCTTGGATTATGTTGGACGGGACAGGTTGAAGTAACTTTATCGTGTCTTCCTCAGGGGTCATGTCACATCCCTGTCCGTACATCCGTCTGGGAAACTTGCACTCTCAGTTGGGACGGATAAGACTCTCAGGTACATTTCACAGCTCTGCTTGGAAGTCTGTGCAGCAGACAATTAATTTACCAAGGATTCAAAATGAACTGTTGGATCTTTTTTTTTTTTGATCCTTTTTAGAACATGGAATCTAATTAACGGAAGATCGGCTTTCATCAAAAACATAAAGCAGAGTAAGCCTCCTCTTGGATTCTGAAGTTAAGGAATGTTTAATTTATTTTAATAATATTAGTATGTTTGACATTACTTTCAACCTTTTTCCCCAAACCCTTTCAACAGACGCATCCATTGTCAGGTGGTCTCCAGCTGGGGATAAATACGTGGCCGTGGTGAAGGACAAAGTGAGCCTCTACGACCTGGAGACAGCCTCTGTGATCGGAACAATCACAAACGCCACGAGGATCTCGTCCATTAAGTTCCTAAATGTGAGTTCGCTGAAACTTGCCCTGATATTTATTCATATGTGAGATTGAGATTGTTGTGATTGAGATGATTAGTATCTGCTTTTAAACCGAGGTATGACAGGAATGAGCAGCATTGTCTTAAATTAAAGTAAATATAATCCTGCTTGTATTTCAGAACTCCGTCCTGGCCATCGCAGGAGACGATGAAATTGTGAGGTTTTGTGATCTGGGAAAAGAGGAATGGGTGTGTGAGTTTAAGGCTCATGAAACCAGGTAAATACACAATGTTTTTTTGTTTCTTTTTACTTTACTGATCCATGTATATCTATTGTTTTGGAGCTGCATTTGTGACAAGTCAACAAACGTTCATTTTGTCATTATAGAGTGAAAGCGATTGACAGCTTCATGATGGAGGATTACTGCGTGCTGGTAACGGCTTCAAACGACGGATTCATCAAAATGTGGAAACTCTATCTAAAAGAGGCACGTCTCGTGTTATTCATGAACATTTGAGCGGAAGCCATTTACTTCTTACTTCAACCAAATTTACATTTTCATAAAATGTTGCATATTATGTTTTCAAATATTATCCCTTAGCATCATTACCTATTGACATATTCTACTTGGCATAGCAGAATATCAACGTTAGTTTCAAAGCAATACTAACTCAAACACAATTGTAATATAGCATCAGATGTCTCGTAACAATCAGGCACATAAAACCATTCATAAGAACTAATACAAAGATTAGCAAAACAACACGGTTGCCACCTGCCGAGCTGCGGTTAACCCAACAATGCACTGTCCAACAGGAGCTGGAGTCTCCCACTCTCCTCGGGGAAGTGAACACAACAGCCAGACTGACGTGCCTGGCTGTGTGGAAACCTTCATCAGTGCAGCAGACCGCTGAGGAACCAGCAGCAGAGGCAACAACAGCTAAAGGTAGTTGTCCTGTCTTTTGGTGTTGTAATATTGATGCACTGTGTGTGGTTCAGCTTCTAAAGTCCAGATACATCTGTTTGCTTCTGTCCACAGAACTCGTTCAGGAGCTTTCAAAGACAAAGAGAGTCCGAATTGCAGCAGAAGAAGTTATTTTAGAAGACGAGAGCAAGCCCAAAAAGAAGAAGAAGAAGAAGGGAAGAGCGGTGGAAAATAAAGTGGAAAAATAATCAATCTGTTTTATCGTTCGTGGACTGTTTAATATCTGGACTTACGTGGTCACTTATGTGTTTTTTGATGTTACTACAAAGAGATCAAAAAGTACAGATTGTTGTGAATATAGTTTACATGGAAAAGAAGAGAAATGACATTGGACCATGAGATGAGCAACAGTACAACATATTTTATAATCTATAGGCTGCTTTTGATTTTGAGCTATATTGTCAAACACATTTACTCTCATTTACCATGAAGCTCACCTGTTGATGTTTAACAAATATACTCATGAGTAAGTTACGAGGCTTCACTTCTTTCTTTTTTTTGTCACTGTTGACGTATGAGTTATTAACACTTTATTTTGTGGAAAAAAGTAGTACATGTTTATTCTGAACTGACACCAGAAGTGAGATGAACTGGTGCTAGCTAAAACTTATTTCAAAATTCGGGTTAGGCTAATTTTTAGGTTATTTTTAACATGTTTTTGGGATATTTTGATTTTATTTATATATATATATTCTTTGTTGCCATTACTAACTAAATTGTAATCAACTGATTTACTCTCGAGGAAGAAAAATAACTTGAATACCATTCGTCTGACCAACAATTGAAAACCCCAAAGGAGCTGTGTTTACTAGCATCGAGCACAAGTGAGGCCTGTACTTGAGGAAGATATTCCCAGATACACAATTATTATCGGTGTGGGAACTTAAGAAGCACTGTACGTTGAGGATGTCGAAGGGTATTAAAGGTTAGTGGCAGAATGCAAAGAAAGCTTCGTCACATTCTTGTAGATCTACAGAAGTAAATGTCAGTGTGGATCTCCTGAATGCCAAGAGGGGAATGGAAACAAAGAGAGGTGCTGTCGACATTAAGACAAAGTATGTATGTGTATTTAGATGTGTAATGTTTATTTATTCACTTTGCATTAATTAGCATGATATGTGAAACAGGTAAAGTGAGACTGACTCATAACTAATTGTTTTGATGGAGGCAAATAACTGGAACAGAACTCCTCAGGTGAATATCAGCAGAAGCTCTCTTTCCCGTATCTTGAAATGTTTTTAGTCTCTTTTCACACCACATGCAATGTCACCATTGTATTAATACTCCAATGCTGTTTCACAGAAGCAAAGCAGGAATCACTAGGTGGCAGCAACACACTACTATAACTGTCACCCTCAGGTAGAGCTGGTTGTAACGTCACAGCAGGTTCTCTCAACTCTGCACTCATAAACACCATCAACTCCTGATCTCATGTTGTATCCTTGCTGCTGCGGTCCTTAACAGAGTAAAACACTCTTGCATCACGATTACCTGTCTCATCTTTCCTTTAAAAACTAAGCACCAACACTGCTGCTGGAAGGATCACCCACCATATGTTGGGCTAACTAATTAAATTAAATGTGACATTTTGCTTGAGGATAATGTGGGAAAAGTGAGTGCAAGGGAAAGCAGATAATAAACAAAGCTGAAAAACACAAAAATGGCTTAATATACAGGTTAAATAAAAAACCTCAGACAAAACTGAAATATGTAAAGTAATATAAGTAGACAATAAATAAATATCAATAACAGCTAAGCTTGTTTACATAACATACTAATAAATATAGTGTAGCTGTGTAAGTACAGACATGTACTAATTCTAATAGTCTATCTCAGTAACATTTAGAGTGCATACACACACATACACACAATGTGTGAGTGTTCCTCAGCTAATGTGTGTGCGTCATTCAATGAGTCAAACAGCCGCTATGTACCTGGATGGCAGGTGGAGTGGAGGCTCTGTGCTTCCTCCTGCAGCAGAGTAAATCCCGCAGCCGGCTCCAGAGGTAGGAGGCCACCAGACACATGCTGCTGAGGAGCCAAGCGTCCCAGCCAGCGACACAGCTCTCCATGGCTTTAACTTTACTCTCCATGCCGGAGCCTTGCGTTTCCTATCTTTAACTACAAAGGCGCTCTGGGAGCTTATGGAAGAAGAGTTTCAAGAGGAGAGTAAGAAGAGACGACGAGGACCAAACGGAGCTACCCTCCACAGCCTCTGCTAATTCAGTCAACACTCACATCAGCACTTAGAGCCAAAGGACGGGCAGTTTGTCCTCGTGATAAAAGAGTGACAGATGCCAGCAAAGGGTGTCGAGCTCACTCGGAGACCATCTCCTTCTTACAGCATCTCATCCTTCCATCTTTAATAAAAAGCAGTTTATTCTCCTCTCAGAAAATACCTCAATGAATGAGACATTCCTCCAACAGCGAAAAGTATCTTTAACAGTGCTGACATTGAAAAGTGATGCTACTATGATCGGGGCTCTTCTTCCTGTGGACAGACACTTGGATGTGGTGTAAACAAATACCCTGTGCTATTGGATTACTGCTCCAAATGTCATGCAGACTATTGCCATGGAAGCTTCAACTCCAAGCTCTCAACTGAGCCATTTTATATCATCTTATATTATTTTAAACCCCAAAGTATTGTGTAAATACTAAAATAACATTATTAAATGGCAATCCAAATGAAAAATTAAGTGGAAGATAATTCTATGAATAAGCAATCTCTCAGGACTTTTACACTCAAACACATAATCTCTGTATTGTGCAACAACGGCCCTTTGGCTGTGAAAGCCATATGGCCACGAGTTCAGGAATGCATCATCTGGCTGACAGCGGCCAATCACAGCTATGTACAGCATGTCTGGAAAGCGCCCCGGCCTCCTCAGGCTTCGGCCTCGGCTCTGCCAAATACAATAATGAACTCACTCCTGGTGGTGCGCTCGCTGCTCAAATGAATCTCTTGGCTGGGGGAGAAAAGCAAAACTGGTCTTTGATTACTCACAATGTCTCAGTTTGCTTTAGAGTAGATTCCTCACGTTGCAACTGCAGCAAATGTAGTTAGTTGAATCCAAGACTGAATGTTTTGCACTATTTTTGTCTCTCCTTGGTTATCACAGGATTTGGTACATTGATAGAATGGATGCTGTGTGAGCGGCTGTGGCTCAGGAGAACCCCAGTGAAGCCCCAAGTCCTTCCCCAGGCACGACACGCATGCCCACTGCTCCCAATGCTCAAGATGAGTTACATGTAGAAGTCAGGTCTCATACCTACATGTGATCATTGTCAGAAAACATAATATTATATTACAAACTATTACTAAAGACAGGTGCTTCTCATTTATTGTGATTTGTAGGCATTCAACATCATTATGTCACATTTAACCACTTTATCAGCACTGTGGTTTCTGTGTGTAGTTAAACTACTTACTGATATAAATGTCTATTCTTGTTTTTGATTCCTGAACTGGTGTAATATTGAAGACAAACTGAGGTTATACTATGTACTGCTGGCAAGGAGTGGATTTCTTCTGCATTAGTCGATACCGCACATGGTTTCCATGAATTAAATTCTTCAGTTTATCAGATGATCGTTCACCCTATTTCTGGATAAAACAGTCAGATTTGACACCTTATTTTAAACAAAAATAAAATGTGACACGAGCTCTGTCCTTAGGTTGAAGATCATCATTTGAATGCAAAAGAAAATACTTAAATCATGAAAAAAAATCTCAACATACCTTTTCTACGCATTTGCATATTTGTTGCATACAAATATATGATTTGTGCTCCCTCATCCTGTACAGTCCTAAACATCCTTTTGCTGTGGCTTTCTATTACAGTCTGGTTATGTATTATTTTGAATGAAATATAAAACTAGAAAAATAGTGGTTAGTCTGTAAATGTATCAGCTGCTGTTAAGTAATAAACACACCCACTTAAATTTAAACACAACTATACTGTACTATAAAATAACACTGACCTTATAGAAGTTATGGGACATTTGTAAAACAGCGATCAATATTGAATCATGTGGCAAATGTAACAACAGACTAGCAGGAAACACTTCACAGTGGGAACTTTCCCCATGAGTCACTGCTGGAGCAGAGCAGACTGTGTACTTGTGACCTCCGCTTTTGGCGGTCCAGTCTACTCGTCCGGTTACAGGGTCGATGATTGTGCTCCTTGGAAACATGTTCTTCCCTGTAGCGCTGGGAGAGGTCTTTCTGCTCCTCCCCCCCCTTTGTATTCTGGGAAACTATCACGAGAGAGAAGGGAATGAGAGGGAAAGTGTGTGTCTCGAAAAGCGACGTCAAGCTGCATGTCTTGTGCTCCGAGTGCTGATCCTCGTTGTATGTCTTCATGACAGCTGCAGCTTGAGGGGGTTTTGTTGGGAGCTTTTTTTTTTTTTTTTAACTTTGTAGAACTCAAATGCCCCACAATTTGTATTTTCTAACAATTAGAAGCATATTTACAATATCAGATGGGACGTTTCAGAATAATTCCCATAACGCACCAAATAAATGTCGCACTTTCAAATAAAATTGTGACTCTTGAAAGGGAATCCTGTATTATTCAGCAATTCATGGTAAAAAAAAAAAATGTACACCACTCTAACTTGCTTCTCTAAAGATGTATCTCACCTGTCTCCTCAAAACTTTCTACCATCACTTTGAGGAAACCCCATTATGATTATGATTTTTGTCTGTCGGTCCTTTATCTTCTTAGGCCACTTTTTTAATTTCACATATGTACTATTCATTTCTTATTTTTTTTCTCAGATTTTTCTGTGTTATTACTAGTTTTCTGTTTCAGTGTTCAGAGTATAGTTTTTGGTATATCTGTGCTGTTTGTTTTCGTGCCATATCCCAGGATGCAACCTCAGACTTGTGGTTCAACCTGTTGTTGAATGTGACATGCTGGAGAAATGTCCCTCATTCAACAGAAATAAAGTCATTTCGAAACGTAAATGAACCACTCATTTGGAAGGCAATGGAAATCTAATGTTTTGCAGAGGCCGAGGAAACAGTTTAAGTGTGATTTTTATGATCCCGGAGATATTCCGGAGAACACATCCTTTGCATCAAAATAAAGAGGTCTAACCGACAGTTGGGTCTGACCCCTCTTGTTTGCTTTAAAATTAACATACAAAGAAGAAAAACATGAAATCCCAAGAAGGTCTCATTGTGGAATTTGGTAGCTCTACCTGAGTCATCCCCACAGCCTGAAGGCAGTTTTTCACCAAGCTGGAGTTCCTGCGGCCCCTCTGTCAGCATCGCACATCGCTGGTTTTGTGTTTGCCTTCATGGAATCTAGGTCCGTCATACGGAGGGACCGACTCTTTGTTTCTTCCTCCGCCCGGCCGACAGTGAAGGGAAGTATGGATGCTAGAGCCCGGAGCACAAACAGTACAAACCAAAGGGAAAATATGAAAATGTTGTTTCAATCTTATCTCCGGTTATACATTTTTAATAAATGAGAACTTTGCAACGTAAAACAACATAGTAATTATGAGAAAAATACATGTAAAAACATGATACATTAAATTGTAAAATGAGCCATATCAAAATAAAAGTGCGGACACAAACTGGTTCTTGTTTATTTAACATGGAATATGATGCTATATATATCTTGTAAAGCACTAATAGGACAAACTGCATTTTTCTTATGCCGCTACAAGCTGAAATGTCCTAAATACGTGAAATAAATTCCTAAATAAGTGGAGCAATTGAAACTTTTGGTACTTTTCAAGCTTCCCCAGTAACGCAGAAGTCTGGCTCAGTGGAGCTGCATTGCCTCAGCAGTACACATATATCTCTGGTTCGGTATTACAGTAACTGCAAAGGTGAGGTGATTGATTCTCACTTGGGCCTCGCATGCTAAAAATAGATGCACTCAAGGTAGTCAAAGGTGCTAAGAAAAAAATAATCCACCAAAGAGACATAAAACAAACACTGCCACTTCAACGGTGTGTTACCTTCACTCTAATCTTTATATGTTTATTCTTACCAATCTGTGTTCGAACTTGATTGGTTTTCTAAATGTACCTGAGCAGCACTTGGTCTTTTCACCGGGTCCCTCTGCAGCATTTATCCCATCAGAGCGATTGCCTCGTTGCTGGTGTTAGGGATCAGAGATCTGAGGCTGGATGTGCTATGGGAAGCGGAAGTTCATCGATGTGGCCAGGTTGTTGCCCTCAGGCCAGTCTGGCGGATGTTGAGACACAAGAAAAAGCAAGGAGTCACTAAAACGTCACAACAACAACAACAACAACACAATTAGATATATTGTTTGATGTTAGCGCCACAGAATGGCGAAGGCCCAGAAAGAGAGGATGTCACCGTGATTTAAAAGATACGTCCACGATGACGGCAGAACCACAACACGCTACAACTTGTCGGGTAGCACTTTATAATGAGGGCACACTATTTAGCATTAGTAAAGCATTAATAAACATGTAAGTTATCGTTTATAAAGCATTATTCCAACATGAACACTCACTAGTAACTCATGAGTATGCAATTCATAAACACAGTTATAAACATTTGATTCTTGATTAATAGGGTTTTCATACTTAATAAATGATGGATACCCCATTTGTAAATAAAGTATTTTAGACTTATAGATGATTAAGAAGATCATTTGTAAAGTGTTAGTAAATGATAAAAAATGCTGTAGTAATATGCCATGTAGTCATTTCGTGTTTATGGACAGCAATAGAAGTCGTACACTCATGTTATGATGTAGTTAAAAAATTAAGGATACCAGCGGCTGAGCCCTAATAATCTCAACCTTGATTATCGTCAGTTTGTCTTCCTCCATTTCCAAAACCTATTTCTCTCGTTCGTATCAATTTAGTCTTCTTAGAGTACAGCTAAGCTAAGCTTTGACTCACAGCAGGCCTTTCTGTTAGTCAAAGGTTGGATTCAGGTCTGACTGCAAACCAACAATGTCTATCAGAGCTCGGTATCACGAATCACTTGCTCTGATCTTGGAGAAAGAGCTGAACAGATCAGGCTCTACGGTTTCATGTCACGATGGAAACACTGTGCAAGACACGAGTCCGTCAACTAAACCTGTGCAGATACTGATGTTTGCCTCAAATTGCATTATTTTCTTGAACAAAATAGTTAATGCCCTTTAAGTTTCTACCACTATTACAACCCCTAGCACCTTACGTGACTCTCTATTGATGCGGACGACAATTGGGTCCGATTTTTTAAGATTTTGAAACACAGAGTTAAAACATGACCAACACAAAGATGTTTTAACCTGACAGATCACAGTCAAGCAAGGAAAGGAAAAGTGAAAGACAGCAGTCTCTTCGCACAGATGCTAAGCAAGTCTTGGAACAGAATGTTCCTTTTCTAATTTTCAGAAAACATCTTATCTTCCCTGGCAAAAGTGGGAAAAAAGATAAAAGAAAGGAAGAATGAGGGGATGAAAAGAAAAACACTATCAACAAACAATCACGCCTTATTAAAGGGGGAAAGACACCGGCACCAACGAGCACTAAAACGATTGCTGATAGAAGAGAGATAACCCTGTTCAGTTGAGCTTTGGTACCACTCACACCTCCTCTTCTCACAGGAGCAGTGAGTCATTTCCGGCTGGAGCAAATCCTGTGATGTCTGATGTCTTATGTCCACCATTCATGTGCTTTTTTTGTTTTAGTTTCGTTGTTTGCTCACTTAAGAACTATTTATACCTGGACAGTGATGACAGTTTGATAAGACAGCAAGACAGAAAAAGACACCAAGACCAGTTTTTCTTCAGTTTCTGACTTTTTCCTCACTTTGTGGCAGTTTGTTATGGTAGGGACTTACCATTATTAAACATGGTAAGTCACCTACCACGCTGATGAATACAGGACAGTCCCTGTAGCATCTGAAATATCATGTTTCTGATGACTGGCTCAGGGAACAAATTATTTCTGTAAAAACCAAGACCGACACACGATGACTCAATCTGACCCAGATAATTGCTGAATTAAACCAGAAAAATAACAAATGTTGCTGTCGGAATTGTTCTTAGCTTTCTGTCATCAGCTGATAGAGGATTTCTTTCATGTACACAAAGTCAAAGTAGAGGCATTTGTTTTCTCTGAAGGCTTCTCTAGTTTCCCCACATTGGCATCTTCAGTGACTGACAACTCCAAGTATTTAGGAGACACATACAATATAGAGTCATAAAAAATCAGATCATTATGTAAGTTCATGACCTCAAATACGACAGTACAGTGTTTCGTCTCCAGAAAGGCTGATGTACAAAAATCATTACATGCCAAACATAATGTGATTGTCAGTGCTTTTTCATACACAGTCCCAGCTAAAGTTAATTTAACACTTTCTCACTCAGTAAGTCAACAGAATTGAAATATTACATTTTGAACCAGACATATTCCCTGTTTATGTTAAGAGAGTTACAGTAGGCTTAGGACTAAAGCTCATTTATAACTTATTGTGAAAACATAATCAATTATTATCAACATAAGTTGATCTCTATGTAATATTTAATTATATATATATATATATATATATATATATATATATATATATATATATATATATATATATATATATATATATATATATATATATATATATTTAAAGGTGCATCATTGAATTGTTTTGTATGTGTAACCTGTCTTTCTTTTGTCCCATACTTCAGTAACAACACTATGCAATGTGCTTTCACTTCTTTCACTGTCATGTCATAGTATCAGCTTGCACTATAACTTTACAATTACAAACGGTGCCTGGAGCAGTTTCGTGAACCATTCTTTGTTCATTTCTGAAACATAAAATCCTTAAAATGTTGTGGTCTACATGCAAATAAGGACAGTATGACAATACATAGTAACAATCCTGCTGATATTATTCAGATTGTAAAAGTGCCTTTGCGACTGTTGGTCTTTAAAATTAACCTAAATCGTATTTATTCTTTAAATGCCGACACATGATGCACACCAAGGCAACACCTTTGAGACAAAAAATTTCATTTGAGGATGCAACAGTCCCTCAGGGTTTAATCAGCTTAATGCTTCAAGTCAAAACAACACAGTTTGTCCCTCAGGCACTCACCTCTTTATAGCTATCAGCTCCCCAGTGGCATTGCTCTTTCCCAGGAGCACGTTGCCAAACCTGCCTCCCCCAGCTGCTTCAGCGTCGTGTAGCCGCTCATCGTCCACAGAGAACCCTGCCTCTCCATCACAGAGGAGTCCTGCCAGGCCCACACAGTCCAACAATTATCCCTTCACAGATCAACAGCCCCTACGTTGCTCTACCCCATGTGAGGCTATGTTTACTCAAGAACACACATAAATAAAACACAAGTACACAACCTTTACCTTTCTCTTTGCTGAGTGGTGATGAAGGCAGGTGGAGGTTTATCAGAGATGTCCTGAACACATGTGCATCAGTCATTGCTTGGAGTTATAACAATATAATAACCTTAAATAATTCATAGATTAGCTATTTGAATATACAAATTCAGTCCAGAGTTTTTACTTTGTGAAATACCTCAATTGATACAGTTAAGATGTTTGATTTTTTTGATGGATGCGGTCAAAAAGGACCTGAACACATACGGCCACATATTATTTATTTGTTTATATTTCCATTCACCCTTGAATCAAAGTGTAAAGACACTTCATGCACAATTTAGTTGTATTTCCCCTTTACTCGCTAGATGCAGGTCACATGTATTATACATAATGTGAATATAATGAATGTAAACTCATTTCCATATCTGCAATATATACGCTTTGCTGACATCTTATTTTGAAAACCGGATTTTGTGTCACTTTCCGCAATCTTCGCAAAGTCCCTCGTTCGCTCCTGATCTGGCCCGTTTGACTGCGCTTACCGTAAGTTTTAGTGTAAAGGCGCAATAACATGCGCGTGTCTGCTGATTTGACCGCGGAGATCCGGGTGTCTGCTAACCTGCTTTTGGTAACTTACGGTAAGATGGACCCGCAGTGTCCACTAAAGGATCAGGTGATCCACTAACTACGAAGCAAAGGCTGACTGGGGAAAATGCAAAATGACATATAGCAAATGTCGGAGCATAATTCATTCACATTTTCGGCTCAATTTCGGACTTAAATCGCACCGCTGGAGCTCCAATGTGACGATGGCTCGTTAGGGCTGGTGGCGCAACTGCTATTTTTTTTGCTATTTTAATTTATGAGAAATCACATTCACAGACACATATTGGTTTCAACATGGGGCTGTGCTACAGCTTGCGTCCCCGGCTCTTCGGGGACCTGAGCGGGTCTATCTCCAACGCGACCTCGGACTCGGATCAGCCTCCGGACGCCGCCGTGCCGACCCGCGCCGTGGGAGCTCGCCCGGAGGACACCGGGGGATGCGGGGAGACTTCGTCGCTTCGCGGCGGCGGCGGTCCGGTTCGCCCCGGGGACCCTGCCAGGCTCCCGGCCGGGGAGCACCGCCGTGGAGACACCGGTACCGACGGTGTGCTCATACAAAACGGAGGTGGAGGAGGAGGAGGCGGTGGAGGTGGCGGAGGTAGCGGCAAGGGGACAGGGAAGGACCGCGGCCGACGCTTACAGCTGCTGCAAAAGACTAGCACCCAAAAGCAGAAAAACTGGGACAAATTGCTGGTGGAGGAGAAGGAGGCCGAGAAGGAGGCGAAGAAAGTCAGTAAGAATATTGACAGGGCGCTGAAGGAGCTCAAACGGGAGTACAAACAGACGCATCGGCTGCTGCTGCTCGGTAGGTCGAGTCCCTCTCTGTTGTTGTTGGACGAGGAAGCCGTTTTATTATTAGAAACTAAAACGTACTGGCCTTTCCAGAAAGTATGTCACTACTCCGTTGAGGCCTATGGCCACATCTGTTGGCTTAGCTGTGAAAACTACCCCCTGCGGCTGTCAATGACAAATGATGAAGATGGACGTGTAGACTCACTGGGTCTGCTGTCCTCTGACTGGAAATATTTGGGGTTGTTAAAAAGAAAAAGAAAAAGCCAATTAAACATAATACAGGCCTTCAAAAGGGACTTCTTCACATAGGTTTACAGGGACGACTTAGCTTGTGGCTATTGAGTCACGTTTCATCTGAAATCTAGTACAGTAAAGTATAGTGTAGTATATTGTGTCTAAGTATTGAGTATAGGCTACTGTTAAAAATAATAGACTTTGGTTGAACTACGGCATATTTACAGTAATTCCTCTAAATGAGGGAGTATAGTAAAGTATATTGTATAGTGGCCTGCAGCATAGTAGAGTAGCTGAGAGTATAATTCAGTGGACTTTAGTGTACAAACGTGTCCAGAGACCACTTAGCCTGGCGTGTGAGCCATGTTTACTCTGAGAATTAGCAAAGGTTAGTATAATATAGCACAGTACAGAATAGTATAGTACTTATGTTATAGTGAGTATAATTTAGATATAGAGAATCCAATTTAGTTGGTTTTATTATACAGATGTACACACACACACACACACACACACACACACACACACACACACACACACAAACAAACATATATATATATATATATATATATATATATATATATATATATATATATATATATATATATATATATAAATGGCATAATAGAGAGAAAGCAGAGTGCCCGGTGTGTTGTCCCAACATAGACAAAAGTAGAGTGTTATAGATTATATTATAATATTGTGGTATTTTGTGTTGAATTACATCTATCCAGGATCAGATGAGAACTATCTCTTCACTAACACAGTTAATATAGTGGCCTGTAGTTCACTATAGTACATTTTTTTTAGTATAGTTTAGCTGGCTTTAGTGTACAATCATGTACTTTTTGGGACAATGTAGCTTTTGGCTACCGCACTATGTTTGTTGAATATCATATAGTATATATGTGGCGTGGTGTGCCATCTGTCTAGTGACTACAGATATAACATAATATTTTAAAGAACTCTGGCACATTTACAGTAAAGGTTTCCAATACGTAAATATAGTTCAGTTGATTTAGTGGTCTGTAGGATAGTAGAGTACAATTTTGTATAGTTATGTAAAGCTTAGTTTAATATACCTTATTATGCATTACACATATTATGTCTAGTTTAGTTTATTTGAGAGAGAAAGAGAGAAAGGACAATGCAACTGAATAAATAACCATGGTGTAACAAACATGCCAGAATTAATCAAAAGGCTATTTTTTGTCGAGGTGTTACAAAAGGCTTCCTAAAATACATCAAAAGAGAAACTAAAACAGGGCATGCAGTTAAAAAGGCTCCCTGAAATACATCCCAGCTTGTATCAGAGCTGACATGTGTATGCATTAATTATGTGTTGTTTTAATTGCTTCCTGGAAGATCTATACGTTTTTAGTTGTCTGATGTGAACGGGAGTAATATTCTACGGTCCTGAACCTCTAACAGACGGCTGAAGGAATAGTGCTATCTCGTCTTATGAGACCACTTAGTATGGCGTCGTAAAGTACAGTACGGTATATTGTATAGTGTTAAAAAATCTATTAGTATAATATGATTGATTTATTACTTCAATATCAATAAATATGATCACTTCACTGTCATGCAGCCTTTAGAATGAGAAAACTGCAACACTATATTATTAAGATATCTTTACTCATATCACAATATTGATTCAATACCAATAGTATTGCCTTGCCCGAGGTGTAGTATATAGTGCATTACAGTGTGCAGTATAGTAAAGTGTAGTGGCCAGTGCTATAGGGTCGAATGCTAATAATTTATTCTCAACTATTCTTTCTGTAGTATTGATTGTACTGACCTGCAGATTGTAATATAGTGGCCTGTGTGACAAGTCTGATCTGTTCAGTTCAACAGATGACTAGTAGCCTTTTACTAACCATTGCACAATAACAGTAAGGTATTTTGTCCAATACAGGTAAAGTATAGTAGATTAGGAAGTAGTATGGTGTACAATGTGGTCAAGTGCTGTACAGTATAGTGTAAAACAAATTATAGTTTAGTAGACTATAGAGTAATGTGTTGCTGTGCTTTCACTCCTTATTGTTGTTGTTGTCGGTAAATGGGCTTCAGTGCTGGAATGATGAACTGATCCACAAAGTATAACACGTTGATTCCAATTCTGATCATCAATTTGATGAAGATATCAAACACACACATTGATTACAGCTGTAAACATGCAAATAATTGCTGTCTTAAGTATTTTAGTGATGGTTTATCTTCATACTGCCATAAATAATCAATGTTAAAGCATCAGTTACAGGCTCAGGTTGGTATGATGTTATTTTTGACATTTTATGGAGTGAGTGATGATAATTAGATAACACATGGAATGATTGATTAAGTCATGATAACGGTGTGTCCTCGTTAAAGCCCTTATCTGTTTAATTGTGTCCAAACAACCTACGGCGTTTGTATCAGTATTAGGCCATATATTTGATAATCTCACAGGAATCTCATGATTGACAGATTATGTAATTCTTCAAGAGAATTTCCAAATATCAGTCACCAGCATCCCAGACAATTCAGTTAGCTTTTAGATAGTTGCCCTGTTGTTTGCTTGGATTTAGCTTGTAGGTTGTGTTATTTTACCACACATGTGGTAAACATCTATAGAAGGTACGTGTAGGCTAACTCAGTACTTTAGTTTTCATAACGCACAATGCTTCACTTTCAAAAAAGAGAGTCTTGATCAGAAACAGGAGCTTTAAATGTCACCCCAGCTACCCTGATGAGAAAACAATGTTGAACACATTTACAATAAAAACAGAACTTATCCACTTTTACTTTTGACACACGCACCCTTCATGCCATGTTGCATGTATTTGCTTTACTTCACCAGTGTAATGCTTCGTTACTCAATATAATAAATGGCGTCGAGTTTAATTTCCTCAGTAAACAGCTCCCGCTAATTACACACAGGAAGAACTGGCTCATCCTAATGAAGTCACATCGGGAAGTGTTGTACATTCCTTCCATGAGCTACTGTTGAAAGCTACACAGTGAGTGTGACCTTTGTTACTGTGTCACTTCAGCTTGTCATTATGGTTTGGGCGGCTTTCTTCACCACTTTAGAATCACAATTATTTTGCATCTGTCCTGGTGCACCCAGAAGCCTTCGCCACCAGCCACAGTTCTCTTCTGGTTTTTCCTTAAGAGGCATTTCGGGACTTTATACCCTCCAGGTCTCCAGTAGGACTCTAGTTGCATGCCAGAGGACTGAGGTGGTTTGTGTTCCTCTGAAAGTGGACACCTTTCAAATAGTGTTGCATTTCAAGGCAACGTATGCTCTCTAATCTGGGTCACTTTATCTGTTTGTATTTGCTGCAGGTATTTGGTTGAATAATGATAGCCATAAGGAGCTAATGTTTATCCTGTGCAGGCTGCTATGCTCAGCTTGTGCTGGAGCCCAAATCCATCCGTTTGAGTCATATTTATTTCTCACCATATAGAATCCCATTTTTGGTATCTTGGAGTATAATTGTAGACATAGTTCAACTCTGCTTCTTCCTTAAACTCTCTTTTAAAAAAAACGAGATTATTGATCATAAATGTCTCACTGCAGAAGGTTTTCATAGACGGAAAGGTTCGGGTTCAGTGTCGTTATTTACAGGACTGAATTCTAATTAGATGCAGTAAACCTGCCGAACTGAAGCTTTATGAATCAAAGTTCAAAGTAAAGTGACTGATTTATTTTGGTAAGTTATGGTGTGGCCATATAACAAACAGTACATGGCTTTTTCATTCATGGAGCTGAAACAACGAGACGATTAAGCTATTAGTCTTTCCGTAAGATATTAAACAGCCAGTTACTATTTTAATAATCAGTTCATTGTTCAAGTCATATTAAAGAAAATGTATCAAACTGTCACTGGTTCCAGCTTCTCAAATATACATATTTTAGCATATATTAGCTTTCTGGAAAATTGAAAGGGGCATTAGAACACTAGTAATATATGTGTGTGTGTGTGTGTGTGTGTGTGTGTGTGTGTGTGTGTGTGTGTTTGTAATGCTTTTATTGCAATACAATCATGAATCGGTACAACTACAAAATGTATTTATGTAGTTCACAACATATTTAGAAAGAAAATAAATAAATCTTACATAGTACGTCCCCAAAAAGCTTATGATCATGTGGCTGTCCAGGTTCTCTCAATATGAAATATATCAAAGTAGTCCAACCATCCATGAAAGCAAAGCTAGATGGTTTATGTGAATCAAAACAAGGCAGAGTTGTGATGTGACCACCGGAGGTCAATAGCCTTCAAATACAACTTTGTGAGTTTGTATTGTAGACATGTGAAGTCAAGTACATACTATATATTGTGTCATGAAAGGTATCACCAGATTTCCACATCATTTTGCCCTCTTCTTGTGAAACAGAGTCCTATTTGAAGGCACCATTGTTTTCAAAACCACTTGTAAAAATGCAATAAAAAAGTATGACCAGAGGACAATTCATAAAATCGGACTTCCTTTTTAATAGATATCTTTATACTTCAGTACAGGAATAAACCGATGGGAACTGGAGGACAAGCTCAAATTGTTTCTTGGAAAGGAAGTCACTTTATTGTTCGGCCTCTTGGATCACATACTGTACGGGCCTCTGATAATATCTGTTACAGCTTTCTTAGATGTCCTTAACTGGCTGGTTCATATCTTAGCCTTATCACTCTTCATGAGCCTGAACAACAGGCAGCAAGCAATGTAGTACTCAAGAGAAGAAATGTTGGAATTGAGGCAGGCAGGCCAATAAATAGCCTGTTGGAATTTTTTGTGTGTGTATGAGCATTTAGCCATATTTTGGGAAAACTTGCTCAGTGGAACATATTTGTCCTACTGGCCCTCCCCTTTAAATACCAGGACTCAGGTGAACTTTGTCTAAACAGGTTTTATCATTGACTGTTGCTGAACTTTGCTTCTAACTGCGTTTCCAGTTAATGTAATGACCAACAGGTAATGCTGATGTATGAATTATTGTCATGTTTATGATACTGATAGCAGATGTAGCAGCTGAATCAAAGAGAACCACACCACAGCAAGAGGACATTGGACTATGATTGTTCTCCAGTTTTTGCCTACAGTGTAACTTAGACTTTATAAAGAGCCTCTGCACCTTAAGAGAGTGCAATAAAGTTATTTCCAGCATCGTAAAAAAATTCAGGGAGGCTATATTTAGCTGGATATCATTTGGATGTATGCCTCGTTTTTACAGTACATGATTCAATTGCATTCTGGGCTTGTGATAAGTATGGGAGATTTATAGGGCATGTTAGGTTTATTGTAACAGTTCACTGGAGGGTGTAATCTTTACCCAGCCAAAATATATATTTAGTGTAATTATTTAAGTGCAATCGTTTTGCAAAGCTTCCAAAAAGAAACTGTGCATTGTTAAGATGATCATTGATGAGCAGCTATTTTTAAGGACCTCTGTGGTTTGCTGTTTTGCTGTACAGGTCTACTTCCAGTCTGAAAATAGTTAAAACATCTTTGTCAGACTTTGAAAACAGAATTTATTTGCAATAGAGTATTTTTAGATTGTTGTACTGCTGCATTTACTTGAGCAAAGGATCTGAAAACTTCCTCCAACACTGCACATGGACGCATACTGACGGAGACATTATTTAAGAAAAATAACTGCTTCTATTACTCACAAATATCGTAATTATGGGAAGAGTTTCCCTCCAGATTTAGGAAAAAATACTTTATTAAGAATGTGTAAATTACTTCCTTTTGATTAAATAATCCAGACTCAAACGATATGCAGATATTGTTCACATCAGAAGTCTAACTGCTCGAGAGAAGATGTTGAATAAAACGTCAATTATCTGTTTATATGGACTGGAGGTATCCACATTACATTTGTGTGAGTTGACTACTGGAACACAGTTGGTATCCGGACTAGTTGAAATGTCACAAAATACTGCTCAAACATCTTAAACTCAGATTTAAGTTTAGACAGAGTAACTTTCCCCCTCTTTAGCAGATGTATCTAAAATAAGATAAACCTTAACAAGCCTTAACAAACAAACACACACACACATACACATACACACACACACACACACATACACACACACACACTTTTTTTTGTCTAGTTAGGAGGAAGCCACAGCAAGCTAAACATAAATATCAGATAGTACTTCCTAAAAAGGAAGATTATTTATGCAACAAAGCCTGCTTGTCTCTCATTCAAAGGAAGCTGAATGCGGTGCCTTCTCTAACCACTAGAGAGTGATGTGGGCCTCTCACTTGTTTTGACCTTGCATTCTGAGCTGGGGAGACAAGATATTTTTATTATTATTATTTTTTAATGAGGATGTGGGGGGCTGGTGGTTGTACTATATTCACACCACTAGAGGTGAAGTAAGTGTTCCAGTTGTCAACTGCAAGCCACAGACAACTTTGTTGCACTCATTTCACGACATAAAACTAGTATTTGCATTGTGTTGACATAATGGAGACAATAACAGCCCCCTCCTTGTTACACGGCAAAAGAAAATCATGGATGCGTCATGCGCTTGAGTGATCTATGAGGATTTCTGATGTAAGTGTAAAGTACAGTAAAATTGTAATGTTTTCCCTGACCTGAATTCAACAATGTACATTAGCTTAGCATTAGCTCAACCTTAAGGCCGACCCACCAACTTTTACCAGTGGCTTTAATTCTGTGTCTCACACACGTTTACATTAATAATGGCATTAAATATGCTATTGCTACCTACAAATAACACAACGGTGTACATGTATAGTGCAGTTGGTGGTTGCGGTAAAGTCACACTTGTGCAAACCCACACATCATCTTGGTTAAGTTTAGAGGAAAGCACAGCAAGCGAAACATAAATGTCAGACAATGCTGACAACATTGCCACTGACGGAGTGGCGGTGGTGGTGTTGTTTTTAATATTTGGAGATGAAACTTTAACATGTTGTTAAAAATATTATAAGAAATTTGCCAAGACAAATGCTTTGTCTTGTATTGTGGAGGTCTTGATGTAGTTCATAGTCTTTGGCAGGTAAATATTTATGACAAAAGTTGCCATGAGATGTTTCGGCACTATGCAATTATTTCTTAAATTGTGAAAAGTTGTGACAAGAAAAGTGTATTAATTGTTTACCCAAGAAAACATTGAGTTTGATAGTATAAGTTACATTGTCTTAGGTAGGGGGCTCTTACATCAGCGTTCAACCAATGTGTGATTCTTCCTTCTCACAGACTTTATTTTGAATCATTTTTAGAGGCTTAAAGAAAAAAACAAAGCAAAGATTAAAGGAAAGTCTGAAACATATTCATTTGTTTATATGTGTTTACTTCCTGATCTTGTTATTTATTTTGGAACTCTCTAAATGTATCTGACGACCCATCAAGAGACGTCCCGACCCCCATGTATACAATCACTAGTCTATATGGTAGTTTAATGGTTGTCAAAGAAGCTTAAAATACAGATGTAGCGAGTAGATTTTTGTTAGTTTACTGTCTTTACTGCAGCGGAGAAAAAAGAGCCTTTACTCAAGTAAAAGTTGCAATACAACAGTGTAAAAGTACTTAACAAAATGTACAAGTAGAAATGTGAATGTATTCATGCACTAAGTGGACCCAGGTCAGTTATATTATAGGATACAATTGTGACATGTTTTGAATAAATATAAATATTGTACAAAATGACATTGCATTATATTGACATTAAACTAGTCCTAATGCTCTTAAGGTGCTGTACTTAAGTAAATGTTTAGGTACTTGTACTTTACTTGAGTATTTTCATGTTATGCTACTTTACACTTCTACTCCATGAGTTTAGAAGCCAATATTACACTTTAATTTAACCCTTGGCCAGCTGCAGTACTGATATAATTGTCCTTTTCTACATACTTTTATTATGTAATTTTATTATTATACTATTTTAACTATATATATGAATACTTTTAGTTTATTTTGATGACAAAATGTTTGTACTTTAACATAAGTAATATTTTTTAATGCAGGACTTAATATAGTATTTGGACACTGTGGTATTGCTACTTATTCTATAAAATAATAATATTAAAAGTCCTGAGTTCATCCCCCACTGGGTATTTCTACTTTTACCTTGCTAAAGGACCAGAATATATCCTAGAGTCACCATTCTCTCAAGAACTACAATTATGGACTGTAATAATGGTGGAAGACATATTTACTTAAGTAAAAGCAGTAATACCACAATGTAGTAAATACTATGTTACAAGTAAAAGCAATATATTCAAAATCTATTAGTATTACTATCAAAGTTTACATTCAGTCGTAAAAGTAGAACTAATCTTAATTCAGTGTAATGTATATAATATCGGAATCTAATCAATAATAGATTAATGTACGCATTAATAAATTGATGTACACATCCCTTTAATGTTGAACTGGTGAGGGTGGAGCTAATTTGGGCTACTTTATGTACTATAAAAAAAAAAACATTAACATTTATTAGTCATTATATTTTGTATGAATAATCTGAATCTGCAAAGCAACTAAGAAGCTAAAAAGTAAAGCATTCAAATAAATTCAGTGATAGCAAGGGATATATATATATATATATATATATATATATATATATATATATATATATATATATATATATATATATATATATACACACACACACACACACACACATATATATATATATATATATATATATATATATATATATATATATATATATATATATATATATATATACATAAACACACACAGTAATAACCAGGGGCCATTTTAGTGCTTTTACTTTTTATATTTGTACTACCTTTTACTGATAATACTTAAAAAATAAAAGTAGTCCTCTCAAAGACTACAATGATGGGCCCCAGGCCTTTAATGTATAAAGTAAAAGTGCCTCAAAATTGTGCTTAAGTACAGTGCTTGAGGTAATGCCCTTAGTTACTTTCCACCACTTTATAGGCTTTAATACGTTTAATAATACAGTATAAACATCTGAAAGGGGCCATTTTGTAAAAGTACTTTAACTGTTTATACTTTGAGTTAATTTTGTAACTTATACTTTTGTACTTACACTTTTGAGTAAAGGCTCTTGAATACGTTCTCCACCACCCACACGTAGTCCTCATTAGCTGAAGGACTACAACTATGGCCCCCAGGCCTGTAACGACTAAACTGGAGAGATAGGTCGAGCCCAACGCGCACACAGACGTTGTAAAACGGGTTGCCAGTTTGTGTCAGGGCCACCTCACTGACTGGAAGCCAAGAAGAAGAAGAGACCCAGCCCCTCTGTAGACCAGCACAGACTCGTCCCGGTTTCCACCCCTTTGCCGATTAGTTTGATAGCAAGATAGCGACGGACTTAATCGGGGATGGCTGCTCTCCCTTTTCCACACAAGTTATAAAATGCTTTATCAGTGCGGGTTGTTAACGTTACAGTTTAACGCAGGTTTGTTTTCCACCTCCACGGTCCACGGTTATTTCCTGGTGCCACAGAGAGAGGCAGTGCTGAGTTAAAGAGACAGAAATACTGATAGAAATTCAGATAGAAAAAAAATACTGAGAGAAGAGAGGGGTTGGAGACGCGATAGGAACAGTTGACTGGATTCCCAGGGATTGAAAACCCTCTCTCTCTCTCCTTATTTATATGTATTTTTGATATATCTCTGTGGATCCGAGTCGTTATTTCTCGTTGGTTCGTAAACTGACGAACGGTTGGATGACGGTCGGCTGCGGCTAAAGCGGAATTGCATCGGGGAAACGTATTCCTCCCTCCGACGGAGAAGCCTCGCAGAGATTTTTTTTATTTTTCCCCCTTTTTTATTTTACAGTAGACTCATTGCTGTGTTGTTTTTGAACCACAAAATCATCCCGGGTGTTATTTTATATATTTTTTTACGATTCCACAAGGAAGGGTTAGGGCGACGGAAGATGGGTTGTTTGGGCAACAGCAAGACTGAAGATCAACGCATCGACGAAAAGGCACAACGAGAGGCGAATAAAAAGATAGAAAAACAGTTGCAAAAGGAAAGACAAGCGTATAAAGCCACACACAGGCTCCTATTACTGGGTAAGGCTGATTTAAATGTGATGGCTATCTGAAATGTAAGCTAACCGTAATCCCTTTCGTTTACCGAACACGTAGCCCCGTTTGACAGCGCTTGCAATAATATGTCATGGGGGTGGATATTGATGGAAGCGAAGCTCCAGAGAGCATACAATTAACTGGCTTGCGTTTTCTAAAACGTGTATGGTTCTCACGCTAGCCTGGCTGTCCCCGCTCGTGTTCATTTTGGTGGTATTTTAACGTGTGTGTTTTTCTGGGTCTGTTTTCGAAGGTGCGGGAGAGTCCGGAAAAAGCACCATTGTGAAGCAGATGAGGATTCTACACGTCAACGGCTTCAACGCGGAGTGAGTGCTGCTCGACACAGTTATTACATAGCGACACGAACGGCTCAAACATCATAGCAATGCTTATTCTTTTGGCTTCCCTCCTAATGAATAACACTGTCGAGGCCAGAATATATAGCCTGTGAATGGATTTTCCCCAGGCACTGCAGCGCCTGTTGGGCCCAGTATCCCATGCAAAGCAGCTAATATCTCCCCCCCCCCCCCCCTTCCTCTCTCCCTTTTCCCCTTTTTTCGTGTACATGTACAGTTATCATACATATGTGAGGATTTCAGTGCCACAAAGATGCCAAATAATTCACTGTTTCCTGTTTCATGTGAGAGGGTGAAAGGTTGTGATCGACACAGGCCTATTGATGATTTGTTTTGCTGCAAGGCCTTGCATGGCATTGATTTCACCAGTGGTCTATTTTAAACAGGCCACATGTCAAGAGTCCTGTAACTGTATGAAAATACACTGTATGTGTCTATGGAGGCTAGATTTGTTTTTTTTTGTGTGAATTGGAGACGTAATCTGGCATTTTTAAGTTAAATACATGAGACAAATAATGACTACAACCCATCATACCACTATACTTTGGTATTTTACTGAACTCCAACCCACATTTCACTGCTGCCTGGTACATATTCTCAGCCTTGACCACTGTACTTTATGTATAATTATATTAAGAATAGAGTCTAACCTGGCTGTAACCACTATCTTACGCATAACCAACTTACGATAATAACTCATTTGTGGCCTGTTGTGGTTGATGTTTTTCTAACTGCCGCCCCACACATCTATTCTGTCTTAATGCAGAGAAAAGAAACAGAAAATCCAAGATATTCGGAAAAACGTAAAGGATGCCATAGTGGTGAGTTTCATCTGTATCGCCTCCTAAATATGCTCAATATCTCTGTTGTTACACCTTCTGCAATCCCATTGTACTGATTATTATTAAACAGGGTTACTATTAGGGTTAGATTATTTTTTCTGTATTCATCCTGCTTAATGGTTGTTTTTTGTTGTTGTTTTTTTTCTCCCACAACTTCTTCTGCTTTGTAGACTATAGTGTCTGCGATGAGCACTTTAATACCTCCAGTCCCGCTAGCCAACCCAGAGGACCAATTCAGAATCGAATACATCAAAAGCATAGCACCTCTCTCTGACTTTGACTACTCACAGGTAAGACGTTCATAAAGTTTGTGTGCAGGTGTGAATATGTGAGAGAGAGAGAGACTGGGATAGTACATGATTTTTGTCCTTCAAATATGCAATTGTGTTTGTGTGGGTGTTGAATGTTATGTGATGAGAGCATTTGCTGTTTTTATGGCCAACAATGTAGATCTTGCTAATATAGCTCAGGGATGTTGGATGTTATTCCACAACAGACATAATGTTGCCTTTCTTCTTTGTTTTACTATTTTTATGATGTGGTGGGGGTCTTTTTTAGCAAATCCAAGCTAGGGGCATTGTTTTTTTTCTCCCCTTGAATGTTATGAAGTTATGAATGGAAATGTCAGTTAACTTGTATCAGATCAACAGTTAGGTGATTCAGGTGATTCAGGTCAAAGGTTGGCTGGAGCAGATGTTCTGTATGTGGATTTAAATGCAAGTCGAAGCACATTGTGTTCTTTTCAGTGTATGATCAGCAAATTGATAGCGCAAGATCATGTGTTGGAAATATAGATAATGTTTTACATAATTTTGAACTTGTTCCTTGTTTCACACCGACTGTACAGCTCCGCAAAACAGGAATGACCCAGCTGTCGATAAACTCCTAGGTTCCAAATTTCCCCCCGATACAATACAGGCTTTTTTGGGAACCAAATAAAAGTATAAACATGATGTTGTGTATTAATCAAGTACAGGGTCAGTCTCCTTTTGGTGTATTGATCTAAAGATCAGTGTATTTATGATACGTTTTAGTTTCTTTCGGTCTGCGATTTGACACAAATATTTGTTTTATATTGTTGGACAATGCAAGACATTTGAAATCTTTTTGATTTTGACATTAATCGATAATGAAAATATATGTTTGTTGCAGCCCAGTGTCTTTTATCTTTGGGAAAATATTTGATCAAGTATCCAGTTGTTTCGATGGAATTAATTTCTTGTATGTTTTATCTCTTAATCACAATATGGCATATAACTTTTCCAACATAGCCTCAAAATCAAACTAATATTCAGGCCTCATGGTCACAGGTTTTTTTTGGGGGGGGGTTTCTCTCAGGACTTGCCCATACCACCACTTAACTGCTTTGAATAATGTTTCCCAGCTTCCCTCTTGGCAACTTTATTTAACTCTACATCACAAGAATATCCATTGAAGGGATTTGGGTGTTAATTTACTGATAGGGCCCACAGTGAGAGTGTTAACAGGGCAGCAGTAGTCTGTGATGTTGTGTTTTGTGAGGACCGGGGCCATGGGGAGTGCCGGCGTTGAGTTCCCAGGCCCGGCCAGGCCCGGCCAAAGGGAACAACATGGCTCTGTTTGGAGTGTCTGTGCTTGTCATCAGTCTCAGGCTTCACTAGTGCCGTCAGTGTCACCACTACATTGTCACTTAGTGCCACCAGGCATGATATCCAATACAGCAGTGCAGGAACACGGCCAATCAGTAACCTGTGGCTTTCACCTGTTGGCGCCTTTGTGAAATGTAGAAATATGTTTTACCTGGAGAGATGAAGTCACAGTGAACCAGGTTCATGAATCCTAAAAGGAAACTTTCTCTTGATAAACATGATGTTCAGTACAAATCCGTTTTTGTAGTTGTTTTGTGATGAGTTATTGCTGTGGACACGAAGAAGAAGTAGACGATAATTGACTTCCTACATTTCCCTGAATGACTTGCTGTTTATGTATCGGTGGAGAGACTGATGGTGATAGCTTTGGTTGTACCATTTTGAAAGTTTTTATCTGCAACCAAAGACAATTTTTTCTCATCAGCTAATCTGCCAAATGTTTTCTCAATTCAGTTGTTTTGTCTTGTACGTGACAGAAAATGCAGAACTATTTTTGACACAGAACACAAGATGATATCTTCCAGTATCTTGTTGTCTCTGACCAAGAGTCCAGAACTTTCTCAATCGACTTATAAATTATTCAACTAATCGTAATGGTGCTAATTTTTTTTTCAGTTCAGTCATCATGCTCAAGATGACTTTGTCATATGACGTACCTTACTGAGACTATATGAAAGTCTTAACACATCACTAAAATGCTTAACTGCATAGTGGTGACCATGGAGATGAGTCATTAAACTTGCTTTTATTAGCTGCCACTCTCAGAAAACAATCCCAGCTTGTGCTAAGCTTTTTTTTTTCTGTTAGAAACATTTACTGAAACCGATTTAATCAAAGCGTCTGTACTTTGGAGAAAGAAAAGAAAAGTTCTTCAGGCATTCTGAGGTACATCAAGTCTGCATTTACTTCAGGATATTATAGGTTAATATCAACTTTAAAAAAACAATCTGTTGTGTTCTTCTTTCATACTCATCCTTATGCTGTGTTTATGGTTGTTGTTTTTTGGAGTAGCGATTTAATAGTGCTGCTTATCGAACGATAGAAGTTTAGTGGGCATTGTAATTTGACATGAAAGCAGAGCTAGTTTTTTCCAGTTGAGAAAAGTGAGGCCGAGAACAATGTTTTGGTGTGTTGCGTCTGGTTAGTCAAATAGAAAGGCGACAAGGAACAGCACTATGGCTGCATTGCGTCATGGTCTTTTGACGGAACTGTTGTGGAGATGTTGTCGTCTCTTCTGTGTGACACTGGGATGGATTTATTTTCTGCGTGGTTCTTGTACGTCAACGTAGAATTATTCCATTTACTGTTGATGTTTTTTTGTTGTCCAACGAGTGTGACATATCTTTACGTAAAGTTAAGGAATATTAAAAAAAAAAAATCCCCTTGGGGATTAATAAAGTACATATCTATCTTAAGAACATGTGCATCCAACACAACAAAATAGTTCTGAAAGTGTCACCTACAGTTTCCCTTTGCCCTGTTATGTAAATCACCCTGCTTAGTTCTGCAGGCCTGTACTCTTTATCATCAAAGCATCCTTTTTTTTGGGAAAACCTTTCCCTGCAGTAGTAACAGTAGGCCCATGGAAAAGAAAGCAACGACACAAACAGTTGTCTATGCAAATGGAAACAAATGCCACTGTGGTAGCTATGCTCGCCACCCGACGATGTCCGTCGACTGAAGTGGAACAAATTCAAATGAGCGCCTGTTTTCAAAACCATGTAGCTGTATCTCCATCAGACATGGTCAAGTCCACATGTAGTCCTGTCTTTTTGATGCTAAAAGAAGCAGGTCACTGAGACGATTAAATGGTGGCATTTCAGACCCGATAATGTTATTTCAAAACACTCTCGAAAAAAAAAAGACAAGGATTCCGTCCACAAAAGTTAGTTCTCATGTTTTGGTGTTTTTCCTTCTCGGTGTCAATTACTGTCAGTTGTGGGAGGTGAGCTTCCTAATGTGTTCAGCCCCACCCTTTGTTGAAAGGATCTAGTTTTCTGTTAGTACGCAGAATTACTGTACCGATGATTTGACGGCGTGTCTATTTAACTTGTGCACATCAGTAACTGTCAGTGAGTGTAACTTAAATTTGCCTGATTATAGTTTACAGGCCATCCCATAATTATGACTTCTAATAAGGATAAGTGACCTGCTTTGTGCTGCTTTTATTCTTCAATACAGACCAGGAGGTCACTACCTTTTATAGCATTCCCTTGTTGTTAGCGTCTTGGTGATTTCTTTATGATGAACGAGCTTCAGTCCTGGAAGCTTGTTTTTACTTGAATTGATTACCTGAGGATCCCAGATGTGGGGCAAATTGTGGTACAAAGGGCCTGCTCCATTTTTTTCATAACCATGTTATGAAAGATAAAAAAGTTGCTCCTTCTCTCCTTTGCTTTTGCGCTCTCTTTCTTTTAGCTAAATTTGTGTGAGTATCTAACAAAGGTATTCTATTCAAATTCAATAAATGTGGTGTTTCAGGGTTAACCGAAGAGCTCGCTGGTTGTCTGGCGCAGGCTACGTATGGAGTGATGTGAGATTTGTGGCTGTACATTTTGCTCTAAGACCAAAGGTCTCTTCAAAACTTTCCCCATAGGAGTTTTAATGTCCCCTCGCGACAGACAATGCAAACCATTTTCTCCACAACTTTGTTTTGCTAAGTCAAATCAGATTTAGGCCATTTTTTTCTCCCTGTGTCAGAGTGACCTATATGATTCAAGAGAAATATTACATCACACATAACTTGATTAACATTGAAACTAAGGCTGAACTGAAAATTGGTCCGAGCAGATCCACCAGAGAATCAGTATCTCATGTCTGTGGATGGAAGGGGGAGTAGAGGTGGACTGGGAAGAGTTAAAAAAAGCTTGTGTTAAAACAAATTCCCTCCTGGTCTCTTTCTGTGTTATCAGTTCTTCTGTAGGGCACTGCAGCACACACTGCATTTATTCAAAGGCCCAGTGTCACACGCCTCTGTGGAAAAGAGCCCTGAGGACCATACTCTGCTCCCTCTCTGCCCCTTCCACCCTCTACCCCTCGTCCTTCCTCCATACAGTCCTAACGCTTGCTAGCTTGTGCCGGGCCCTTCTCTGGGGTTTCCAGGCCCTTGATGTCTGCTGGTGTAAAAACAAAAGGTTGAGACCCACGGAGCTTATAACATAAGTGTAATCAGTGCTGTTGAATGTTATTGATATTAGTTGAGGTGGGTGTTACAGTTTGACTGTTATAGAAGTGGAAGCAAATTTGAGCTAGAAAGCAAATGTGGCCTAATTTTATTTTTTTTAATGAAGACTTTAGTTCAGAAGGTAATTGCAAATCCGATCCATGGTTTTAGAATTGAAAATAATTAATATAATCTACAATACCTTGGTAAAATGTACGTAAACACGCCAAACATGACAACATCCGTGCCTGAAGTGTGAGTATATATTAATCTGTAACAAAAACGTAAACCAATGTGAACGCCTCTCTCTGTGAGACTTCAGTGGATCCTCCATGTTGAACTTAATCACGGGATCTGCCGAGAGGAGATATCCCCGAGCATGTGATCATTTATCAGGCTCCTTCTCCCTCGCTCTCTCTGGTTCGGGGCTACTTTCACCCTCTCCCCAGTCAGAGCGCAGAGCCAGTGCTGAGTGCAGAGAGTCATGTGGTGGTTCCTGGCTAGAGGAGGAGCCCATCTGAAAGACATGTGCACAGGAGGCGACGAGGGACATTAGCCCAATTCTCTTTTGTTTAGGGCATACAGAGAGTCCTGGAAAATGTCTCAAAGTCATTGATAAGATGAGCTCCGTTCATAAAGTTTCCGACTGAAACTTGTTTCTTCATTCACAGAATTATTCCTATGCTTTCGAAATGTTGGGATACGTCATGTAACTGTAGTGCTATCTGCATTTGTTCACATTTAAGTTATGGCCTCTCAAGAGCCACCTTAGTTCCTTTAAGTTACGTTCAGACAAGAGAGTTTGTGATACAGTCGTGAGCTTAAATTCATTTCTGTGTCAAGGAAGTGAATGAGAACCTAAGTCAGCAGCCTCTGCTACTCCAAATAGCTTTTTTTGTATTTTTTTGGGGAAGATAAAATTTGTATTTCTGCTTTCACTTTCAAATGCTTTTCACAGAGTTGCGTGTTCTGTCTCTCTTTTGCTTAAAAAGGCAATAAGTTAGAAGCTGTTAAAATTGCTAAATATTGCCCAGCACTTCAAAGGGCATGCACATGACCATTTGTAACTGAGTTACTTTAGTCTTGCTGGTTTGTTCTTGAGTACCGAAGAAATATTTCTACTTATACTATTAATAATGTGTTAAAGGAATGCTTCACCTTCATGGAAAATAGGCTCGTTTGCTTTCTTTGAAGAGAGTTGGACAAACATGTTAAAACAATGTGGTTTTACGGAGAGTTACATGCTGGAACAATTTCTTGACAAACAGCAGTTTGTATTTCCACCTTGTATTTCCACCGGCATGCTTGTGCAGCGTCTCTGGCCGTATGTCCGATTGTTAGATGCAGGTTTTTGTATAGTTCCTTGTTGCAGGCTTGATGGTATGGTACCAAGTCTGGCAAACTTTTTTTGACACCAAGTTGCATGCTGTCAATGTCCCCGCCTGTGTTGGTAGTAGTTTTTTCACTTCAGACAGTCAGGCTAACGATTTCCTCTTGCTTCCAGTCTGTACGCTAAGCTAGGCTAATCACGTCCTTACTGCAGCTGCATATGATTTTATTCAAAAATAAAAAAGCGTGTTTTTATTTATTTAACCATTCAGCTGTCATGGCAATTTCAACAACTTTCACAGTTTCAAAGTACAAATTCAGATTTACCAAATGTCCGCAGTTACTGAACGAATGGTTTACTTACCTTTTAATACTTTTTTTTGTATTTTCTAATGTACGTATACAAAAACATCTGCCAAGTTGGCATAGTGTGTTGATCAAAAGGAGGTTTCTTTCTTTAGTTTCTTTAGTGTTATGAATTTCTTCATAATGAATAATCCATTATAAAGCTCACAAAGGAGTTCTTAAAGTAACTTTAGGTGTTTACCCTGAGCAGGGTGTGTAAACTAATTCAAAGCACTTTCCCATCATAATATCGTAGTTTGTCAAGTCTTTTTATTGTCCAACATATATTGTTGTCTGTTATGTTTATTAAAGTTTTTTCTTCTTCTTTAGGAGTTCTTTGATCACGCAAAGAAGCTGTGGGACGACGAGGGAGTGAAGGCGTGCTTCGAGAGGTCCAATGAGTACCAGCTCATCGACTGTGCACAATAGTAAGTCCAGACGTTTAATGACATCTTGAGCTTTTGAACTACTTGCACAGTAACAAAAGATTGTTTACGACGACATAAATTCTGTTATTTGTGCAGCTATAGTGTAGTGGGATCAAGAAAAGTGAGCTTTCTTTGTTGTTTTTTACGGCCTGTAAACTGTTGTCCCGTCCCTGCTCTGTACGTCTTCTTTGTGTTATGTTTGAGGTGAACGCTCTGCGCTGTGTGCTGGTGCCATGTCATATATGAATATGGTTGAGATATGTTTACTCTGGGCGTGGCAAGGCTAGCGCCAGTTGTATTCATCCTTAGGAAAATGATACATATATGTCCTCATGTCTGTGTGTTCGACTGCTCACCATGGCAATATGCAAAGCCCGGTCTGGTCTTTATTAAAATGCCTTTTTTTTATAAGGAATTGTATTGATGTTACATGTGTCTGTAAATGCATGTAAATATGTAATAATGCTGTCAGTAAAGTTAGCTTTTCTCGTTTTAGTTTTGGGGAGAACCTATTTGTGGAGTTGAGAGACTACATGTCATTGTTGCTCGGCTGGACAAAGGTCTATGTGAATCATGATTTGATTTTGGCTACAATCTGTGTAGAGTTTTTCCTAATACAATTGTACTCTAGATACTGTAGTTAGGAAATACTGATAACTGCAGTGTGGCAAGACGCAGAAACAGCTCTTTGCACTGTGGCCCAGATTATATGGAAGTCTCCTACTTCACCTTTGGCCACCATAGGGTGCTGGTCGTACACAGTAGAGAGCCCCTGACTTGCCTGTAAAAGGAAGTTTGGATATGCAAAGTGACTCACTGATTACAGTGCTATCCTTTTACTTCCTCTCTGACTCACCTATGGTTTTACATGTAAATATGAGGACATGTACATGGTACAGAATCATAAGTACAGCCCACTGGAAGTTGTCCCTCCTTTTCGCAAGTGTTGGCTCCCTTAGGGCTCTGTCAAAGTCATGTTTTATCAGTGACTGAAGATATTGTCTTGTTGTCAGCAATCTGTGAGCCCTGTGTTACATGGATGTACTGTCAAGATGTTTTAAACATGGCGTAGCATGTGGACAAACAGTCTCTGTACTCTCCTCCTGAATATCTTCCATTTCTTGAACATACATTTTTACTTTGGGTCAAGTCTTTCTCTGGTTGCCCTGCCTGAAAGCAGCTTCCATAGAAAGAAGTGAGATAGTCAGGTGATGGTTGGAGGAGTCACATGAATCTGTAAGGTGGAGCTGTTACAGTCCACGGCCTGTGTTTGTCTTTACTGCTCTGAGTCAGTCTGTGTGCAGTACGACTGTACGATATGCAAAAAAGCACCTTGTGTTTATTTTTGTTCATATTCCAGTAACATGATACCACATAATATTGTGGTATCATCAACACTTAAAGTCGGCCTTACAACTCTGTAAATGCGGTGGTCTTCTAAATGCTAAAATCAAAAATAATATTCTATATTGTAAAACTTGAAACCACTGAAGCTTGCAACTAGCTGAAGCACAGAACATACATCTGCTCAGTGACATGAGTAAACATTAACAGAGTGGAATGAAGACACTGAAAAGAATACCGTATTTAAATAGTGGTTCACATGTGACTTTTTTGGCGTTGAATTTATTGGTTTTGAACTCGGTAGATATGCTTTCTCTCCCTGTTTCTTATTTATTTATTTTTTTTAATGGAAGTTATAATACGTTTACTCTGATGCTTAATTGTTTATTTTGAGTCCCAATTGTCGTCCCTGTTTGGAACCTCCTCCTCTTAAACATTATTCATTCTTACTTCTCTCTCCTGCCCTTCTTGCTGTCCCCATGTCACCGCCTCTCAGGATGTTACGTTGCTGCTCCTGATTGGTTAAGAGCTGGTGAGCAGTTGTATGTTTGGCCAATAAATCATCGTCAAGCTAACAAACTTATTTTACTGGTGGTGTGATAAAGGAGATAAAACAATATAATAAGTCACTGCTTCATGTCGTTTAGTGTACAAATGCACAAAGTTGAGTTTTCAGTTTTGATGGGGTTAATAATTATGCGGTCATGCATGGTGGCTGAGTAGTTTAGCGTTTGTTTTACTTGAATGGCAGTTCAGTGGAGTGACAATTGTTGTGTTTTGGTTCTCAAGTGCTTTTCCTTTTCTAAAGGAGAGCGTATGTGTGATTTAGTGCAATGAATTTACTAAAAATTCACCTTGAAATATAATGAATCAGTTTCCATCCCTACCATGCATTTTGGAGAAGGAAAAAAATCAGTCTTCACATTTGAAATTCATTTTTGAAATCTCACTTTGCAGTCAGTAGTAACATGACAATATGCCTCCATTGTCAGTGAGTTTGATTGATGTCTGGAATTTGTCAGACTGCATGGCCTCTCACTTACTTCCTTTCTCAGTTTTAACCTCTCTATGAACTATGGGGACGGAAGGCATTCATAGATACTCCATGCTACAATGGCAGCAGACCTGTCTTTGTGTAAAGACACACACACACACACACACACACACACGCTGAACTACATTAACTATTGTCAGCAACTACCCTAGAAGTAGTGAAAGACTAGCAGACAGTTTCAGCAGCCAACTGGGTTGAAAGGAAGAGATCAGAGGTCATCCCTTTGGACTCGGTCTGTATTTAAACAAACTTTGTATTGTTTGGAGAATGCCTGTTGTGTTTTTTGGGCTATTCCACTTGAGTTCAAAACTATAAGGGTCTGTCTGTTAGCTTGTCTCTTCTTTTCATTGCTCGCTACTTTTGAGGTTAACCCAACTCGCTCTGAAAATCTTTGTCAGTCCAGGACGCTTTCTTTTTGTCTTCTACTTTTTTTCTCTACTCCTGCTCTTTTATTTAAATTATTGTTAACTTCCACAGTCTTGTGTTGTAGTTACAGTATGGCTTGGATCACAATTGTGATAAGAGTGCTTTCGATCACTCTGAGTATATTAAAGAGGAAGTTGGCCAACAGGGGGCTTTTTGTGGGAGAAATCGATTTGCAGGCTGCAACCTCACATGATAACAGTCAAACATAGTAGATGTTTTGTCGTTAAACCACCAAACAAGATCACAGCTGAAGAAGAAATTGGTTAGATATAGCTATATGTGGTATTTAGATGATATACCACTAGCATTTCATCCGCGTTGTCCTTCACAGACCTTGCTACACTGGCAGATATTTTTCCAGCAGGCCTAACTATGGACGGCCCATTGGACAGGCAAAGGAAATAAGTATGGGCCGATGGCAAGCGCTTGTTATGCCAAAGAGCATGTCCATATCGATGCTTGTGGAATCCTGTCACCCATTGATCCGCCCTCTGCATTGCACATTTATACGTTTTAAGAGCACAGATATGTGTCTGCCAGTTGATTGATTATGAGCTATTTTCAGCTGCGGCCGGCTGGTTCCAATGCAATGCCTTGGCTGTGACAGCAAAATCAAACACTTTTTCACACGCAAATCTGAACTCCCAGGCCTCCTGCTTTTTTTTTCTTTTCTTGTGGCGAGTGTTTTTTTTGTTTTTTTTTGCAATCCCCTAGCAAATATAACACAATTCATGACATAATTTATATACAAAGGTATTTATTACTGTAGTGGTTGCTTGTTATCCAGAGTTAGATGCTGTCTGGGCTGTTATAGAGCTCTCTCTCTCTCTGTTTGTATGCTAAGTGGCTGGAAAGCCAGGATGCAGCAGCAGGTACTGGGCCAGAGGAGAGCTACCCTGGATGGAGCTCGAGTCTGAGAGTGGAACTGAAGAAGTGAGGCTATAAAACAGCTGAGCAATACAGCAGGGATTTATTCCTGTATCGTGAGAATGATGCCTAAGACAGAGATAGTGCTTATGCTGGGTTAGGTACAGCAGTGTGATGGCTTTAGATGCTGCTATGTTGATTTTTTTGTCTGATTTAAATTGATGTACCAAAGTGTATTGAATGGCCCACCATAGCCACCCTTTGATAATTTTGAGTCAAAAGACCACTGGGTATAAGAGAGACACACCATGCTTTTTGTCTACGGTACAATGCATTGTGGTCATTGTAGTTTCCCAGTATGCTTTCAGTGTTTTGCTGTGTGAAGTCAGCAATGCTATAATAAAAGTTGAATGAGTCCTCCTGACTGAATGGAATAACTATTGATCCACGTAGACACACCGCTATATAGCCGAATAACATTCGACCTGGAACAATTATTCAACTAATTGATTTGTCGATCGACAGAAAAATAATCTGCAACTAGTAACTACTGCTACTTATTCTATCAAGTCTTTTTTTAAAGGCCTAATGTCATACTTGGAACTTTTTCTCAGGATTTTATCCTTCTCAATGTCATATGTGATGCACTGAAAATCTTTAGGTTTTGGATCGCTGGTCAGACAAAACTAACTATTTAAAGATGACATCTTGGGCTCTGGTGTTCATTATTTGCAGGTATTTATTAGTTGATAAGACAATTCATCAATTAATTAACAAACAAATGGCAGATTAACTGATTATAGAAACAATTACTGGTTGCAGCCTTACTCCTCTTACATACTGTAAAACTCATACTTTTGTATGTCCAAAGGATCATGCAGTTATTAATCCCCACCATCCCATCTAGAGTTTGAGGTAATCACACCAAACACACCAGTAAATGGCTGCACACATGAATTCAAAACATACAGGAAAAAAAGACTTGGTCCTGAATCACCCTTTTTATACTCAGACAAATATCAGATTGTTCTTGTTTCAGGCATTGATCCTATCAAGGATTAAATAAAAGGGGGAAAGATAAAATACTGAGGAAAGATAGGGCCTTTATAGGGTTGATTGGAAAAATGGGTGTCCACATACCAAAAATATTTAAATAGTAAATGATGCTAAAAATGTTTAGTGAAAAACAGTATAGCTGCATCTAATGCCTATCGTCCATGAATCTGTTGATTGTTTTTCTCAATTAACTGACCTTTAAGCATCTCAAATCTTTTTTCAAGGCCACATCTTAAAATATCTTTTTTTGCCTGACCAACATGACAAAACCTAAAAGTATTATTTTTATATTGAAAAACAGAGAATATCATCATCTCTTCACAATAGAGAAGCTGAAATTGAGTTCAGAACCAGTGTTGTAGCTTAAAAGAGGACTGAAAAGCAATGAATAATCAAAAGAATTAGCAAATACTTTTCTGTTTATTTATTTATTAATTAATTAATCTCTGTAATACTTTAGGTTCATTATCTGACACATGATAATGTTACACATGTTGTTGTTTTTTTAAATACATAGAACAAGTATTTCCAAAACCTTCCAAATATTTCATTGGCTGCTCTTTATTTTACATTTCAACCTAAGAAGAAGAAAACTCATGCATGCATTTAATGCATCATCAATCGTTAAACTGCACACGGATCATCATGAGTCAGGATGGTGTAGTTGGTCCAGGATGGAGCAGTATGGGTGGGACCGGACAGATCTCCAGGGGTCTGGGAGATGGGACTGTGGATAGACTTATCCAAGGCTGGGTCTGGTTCTTGGCTGGCGCTGGAGTTGGTGCTGGGGCTGGGGTGTAGTGCTGGTCACGGGACTCTGTCACCAGCCGGGGGGCCACTGACACAGTCATCTGGGGCAGTAAAGTGCTAAGAATGGCCGGCATTGTCAGCCAGCTCCGGCCCCTGAAGGGCCTACAGAAACAGAGGGGCGACGCTTCGCAAACAGTGGATCTCCTCAATAAGGAGCTTCTTCTGTTCACAGAAAAGCCCGAGAGAGAGATATTTATACACAGGCTGCATGTCACTGCTGCCTTTTCCTGTCACCAATAAGTTGCTTAATTTCTTAATGTTTTAGCTGCTTTGATGTTACACAGTATAATACCAACAGATGAGGCTGATTTTGACGGGGTTTAGGTTCTTCCAACATGTCCAAATTGATCTACTTGTTTTATATTTCAATGTAGTGACTTCTTTCAGATTGGTTGTCAGGTTATTTTTTAACACATTTGATGTTGTGTGATTTGAGACTGAAATCTGAAGTCACAGTTTAAATGTTTGCATCTTAAAGAACTAAACCGAAAAAAGAGTTCTGGCCAGGAATGGAGCGGAAGAAGAAATGAAGAGATATGAGTTCATCAGAAGCTCAAAGAAAGACTGAAAACAATTTAATTGAATTTGTGCTTTTGGAATAAATATCAACAATTTTGGAACTCAAACAAACATGATGATGATGATGTCACAACTCGGCTAACTTGCTCCAAAAACTCAAACAGGGCTACAGAGATCAACATAATTGAAAGGCATAACTAAACAAAGAGTTAATGAGCCAGTAAAATGTAGTCTTATTTCAGATTTAACCCTCACTATGAATGTTTCTATCTATTTGTGGTATCCTATGTTGAAGTTGTTGAGTGCTTTAGTCACTTCAAGTAACTAAACTGTTAAAAATAGCCTCACTTAGTTCACTTAATCTTTTTCTAGTAAATTATGTTTTTTTGGTGCTTGTAAACAAGTTTACTACAGCACATTATTATAACTACACCAATCATACAAAAATGTTGATCAAAAAGAATGATAAAGGGGCTTAATCCAGAATAACAAAAACCTTTGTGTCGCTTGCTAAAATCAGATGACACTGCTGTCAGCTGACTGAGGAATAATCAAAGAGGGCACTATGGAAGTGTGTGTTTGAATATATCTGTGAGTGTGTTTGTGTGCATGATTTCTGAGGAAAAGGAAGGAGTGGTTTTAAGCTGAACTGTAGAATCCAATCTACTGGAAGCTCAGTGGGACTCCATCTACACAAACCACTGTCCTTAAGGTTGTTAGAGCCCCCTGTGGGACTCTCTCTCTCTCTCTCTCTCTCTCTCTCGCTCTCTCGCTCTCTCTCTCTCTCTCTCTCTCTCTCTCTCTCTCTCTCTCTCTCTCTCTCTCTGTCTATCTATTCAGTCCTCTCTTGAGGCCAGAAAGCAACATCAGAGAGGATGTTGCAGAACACATGTTGTTCCCTATACGAAGCATTCTCCAAAATGTTTCTATAAATCCAACATTTAACATTTTCAAGTGTATCATTAGGGCCTGAGATTTAACTGTTAATGTCTCTTTCTGTCCGTAAGGGGAGTGTTTTAAAGTACTGTGGATGTCGTTTGAAGCGGTAGATGTTGCTTTTTAGAGAGCTTTCAGCCTGTCTGGGCATTTGGAAATAGTTAAGAGAGCCTAAAGCTGCCCAGCATAGCATGCTACATGTCACAAGATTAGCTACACTGCCAGTGTGTTTTTATTTTGTTACTAGAGACCAGAGGCTCTGACAGCCTGTATTTAGTTTAGTGAATGAGTTGGGTCACATTTAAAAGCAGGCATTACCCCATTGATAATACAATACACGTTTTCAATTGTATATTCAAAATCTAAATCAATAGTAAAATAAACAAACAACTCAAATAGCTCACAACAATTGTTTTTACCCTGTTGAGTATCTCTCTTTACATATCGAATTAGCGAAATAGTGTGATGTTTAGATTGTTTGTAGGTTCTTTTAATTGTTAATTTGGTCTCTCTGAATGTTTAATATGAACAGCGCTGCAGAGAGAAATGGGAATTTATGTTCCCCTTAAAGAAGGGGAATTGTATCTATAAATAGAATTTTATTTTTGGGTTAAAATTTGCGTCCATTTTAAAGGACAGACAGAGACACAGCGCGAGGCTGGTGAATGGCGGATATCTGCGAGTCTGTTGCTGTGTGCCGACTACACATACACACGTACAGTACACACACACACAAGCGCATACCTTTCTCTCTCTTACACACACACACACACACGCACACACACACACACACACACCCTGCTGTTGACCAGGAGTGTAAAGGCAAAGACTGCTGGAGGACAGCAGTGGCGCTGCAGGTTCCCTGCTCAGAGATTGTGGAATGGTTGTCCATAGACCTCTCTCTCTCTCTCTCTCTCTCTTTCTCTCTCTCTCTCTCTCTCTCTCTCTCTCTCTCTCTCTTTCCCCCTCCCTCTCTTTCTCTCTCTCTCTCTACTGAGGCTCCCCTCCTCCCCCACTCCCACCCCTTCCACCCCCACCCCCCTTAGAGCTTATGTAAACTAGCTGTGGAGCCAGGGCAAGCTGAGGCTATTTTTAGCAGCAGCACTGCAGAGCAGAAACTGGCGGAGGGTCACGTGTGCGCAGCCGAATCAAAGGGAGTATCCCGGCAATGCGCTGTAAACAAAGGGAAGGTCAGTAGCAGAAGGTGAGACACAAAACGCCTCTGTGTTGGTTTTGTGTGTGTGTGAGCGACTACGCACTGCCTGGCCATACCTGCTCTTCTCTTAATGTCCTGACATAAAACAAATCATTGCCAGTGTACGAATGCACCCATATGCTTTACTGCTTGCTCTGTCTCCCCCTACTTCACACAAACACACACACGCGTGCGCACATACACGCACACACATCCAGCGCAACCATTTCTGCCATTGCTAGAGACAGACTGGAGAGGGGGGGCTGGATTGATCAAAGCAGGGTTTGACACGCAAGGAGACATTTTGCTGTCTAATCATGACAGGGGCTCCCAGCTCCACACTCTCTCTCTCCCTGTTGCTGCCGAGTCGGCCTAATACAGTTAGCAGCAGCATACTCGGAGCCATGTAAAAAATCCCTCAAAAACCACATGACGATGTGTATTTAGCATTGACATTAGCATGTTTTGTATCACATGGGGGCTTTCAAACCCTCAGCGCCCGTTTGCCTGGTTTGCGTGCTGTAGTTGAGGTTGTATAGCCTGCAGGCCTGGCTAGCAGTGAGGCTAGCAGTTAGCAGTGTCCAGCCACACCCAGGCAAAGGCCTCCCTCCACCTTGGCCACTAGTCAAACAAGCTTCAACTTTCACCTCCTGTGGAATGTGGTCAAAGGGGGGCACAACGCTATTTATAGAAACCTTTTATATTTTTCTGTCACAACGGTTTGTTTGCCAAGACAGTTCTGGCTGTTGGCTGTGTCATCAGGCCAGGCCGAAGGAGGTAGCTTGGAGGCTAACTTAAGTAAACATTTGGCTCCAGCGCAAGCCATGGTTGGGTAGTTTGAGTTGAATGATTTATCGTTGTGGGCATTCTTAACCTGAGATTCTTCGGCTTTTCTGTACTGACTAGATAGATAAGGAGCACATCTTAAATGGTCCTGACAAAACAATATGTTATGTCAGAGGAACATCCGGTTTCTCTTGCAGTTTTGGTTCTTCAGAGTGATACTGTCCTCTGAAACAATATTTATTTAGAAATGTAATCTTGTCCACACCAATTGTGTTTTTACAGCTGCTACAGGTTAAATAAAGGTGTAATGTACTTACATGCTCCTTCTGTGTTTCTTGCTTTTTTGTCTTGGTTGTTTGCTGAAGCATGAACACCCAGAAAAAGAAAATCAATCAGTCATTTTCTTTACTTTTGCAAAAATATCTCATATTCAGGATTTCATGTTTTTTGTATTGCTTGAATGGATTGTGTGCCTACCAAGACTATGTTTTGTCAAAATGTCCTTTTAAGATGTTATAAAACACACAAATAAGAAATTGACAGATTGCTCAATGATTTAAAGAATGGAAACTGTTTGCTTTTTAAATTTTTTATTATTTTTTATTATACCTTACTGAAAACTATCAATTGTCGACCATAAAATCTATAAACCAGCAGTGCATGCATACATGCTGTCACAGGGTGTATTACATACATCGCTTATAAAGGATGTTAAAAACCCACACTACCTGTATCTCTTGACAAAGTTTTGTCTGCTACTTCTAGCCAATTATATTCAGAAAGTAGAGATGACTCGCAACTAAATTGGAAGATTTCGGCGTGTTTGACATTATCTTTAGCACATGTTAGAGTTAGTAGTGGAGTGAAAAGATAGAGTGATATGCAAGTGGATTTTAATTAGTTAAATAGGGATACATTTGACTAAATGGCAAGTTGACCAAGATTACCCATGTGGGTTGTCTAACACTACTTTTCTCATCAGTTCGTTGACAAAGTAATGACACTGTACACTCCTCACTCTGTACAAATATCCCATTAATCACCAACATGTGGGGTGGATGTGTTGCTTTCTCCATGGAGGTTGTTACGAAGCTGTCACAACATCACCACAGTTTGCAGTTACCACTTGACCATAAAGAATCCAGTGGGCATTACCGTAACCGGGCCCATCTCATGGGACTCCTATTGACTGCTCCGTGACTTGTAACATCCTTATCAATCCCCACGGTCCAGCTCTCAACTCATTTAACCCTCTGCGTCTAATTTATCACCACTGACGCTACGTCATGTCACCGTGTTGTGACAGACTTTATGTCGCTTTACATACTACAGAAGATGAGACATTACATTCCTCCCCTTTACATAAATTGTGACTTATTTTTGGTTGTGTGCTTGAGACGGTGGCACTCTAAAATAATCTGTCTTCATAACCCTGAATTTGCTGTGCCCTCCCACCAAAGAGACACACACACACACACACACACACACACACACACACACACACACACACACACACATACCATGTAGAAAGCTAGCACAGAGCACGGTTCTGCTTTGTGTTGATGTATGGGAGAGCCTGGAAATGGAAGGATACAAGTGCGGCCTGGCTTAGGAAGAGACGGGGGGATAGAGAGAGAACGAGAGAGAGAGAGAGATAGAGAGAGGAGCGGTATGGACCGACTGGGGTTGCCATGGGAACCCAGCTGCTAAAAGCAGGCAGGGTCAGTGTGGAAGAGAGGCTGTGTGCAGCAGGAGCGAAAGGGATGCCACCCGGAGGCCAGTTTGTGAACTACACAAAATAGCACACAGGCCTTGACAACTCGAGTTCTGGCACGGGATCTGCGTGTTTAAAACCTTTAGAATGAGATTTGAAAAATGAATAAATTAGCTTCTTTTTTTTCATGGAGAAATTATTTCCTTCTGTGTGGATTCGGTTCATTTCTAATCACCACCCGGTTCAGTCAGCACGGCTCGGTTCAGGCTTATGCAATCTGCACTGATACGGTAGACTCCCCTGTCTGATATTAATGGTTATTGACTTTTGATTAGGGGAAAAGAGGAAAAGCTCATTTTCAATGGGTCAACGGCTGACTTCCAAGCGGAACAACTAATTTGACATGGAGGCTGTGATTGTTTACAGAGAAGAGAATTGAAACCTACTCAATATTGCTGATTAGTCTATTTTTATTTTGTTTTCTATTTTTGGCACAGACTAATTCAGTAGCGGACCGATAGTGTATCGATGTTGAATATTATTTTGAGAAACCCATCGGTCAATTTCACTGTGAGAACTGTAGCTGGGAGATCCACTTGGGACCCTGTTCAGACCTGACAGACTCCCTGTGTTCCTACTGTCGCTAGAATCTTGGAGGCTGAGTCTATTTTTGGCCGGGGTAATGCAATGGTCCACGTAGACATTGAGCAGAGACAAAAGGGCATTACAATGTATTTCACATTTTTATACAACACCGTTCAAAACCATGACTTGATGCGTCCCTGGAAGGCGAATTGGCGGCCTTGAGATAAAGCAGGCACTTTTGTTTACACAAGATTTGGTTTGACTTTCAGGAGTGTCTCCGTTCTTGCTCCTATATTTAGGAAGTACCCACTGAGCCGTTGATGGATTTGTCTAGTTTCAGATCCATCTCCCAAACTGTACAGTGTTCCTGTTTGGATGGATGACTTGAACCCGGGGCTCAGATCTTTCCACCAGGTGACAAGGATCCTGCACAGCTCCACCTTTACGTCCTCTTGCTGGACGTGGCTCTGTGTGTGCCGGAGCAGCTCAATACGTCCCACAGCCTGTGTTGTGTGATGTGCAGTGCAGCTGGGTTTATTAGGCTACTAGGTATGTTATTTGAGACAAGACAGATTTTCTAAGGAACGTTTTTGATAATTCAGTTTTTTTTATTTTAAACCAAGAACACAGCTTCTCCAACTTATATATATATATAAAATGTGTATGTGGTTTTTTTTTGTACGGTTGGTCGGATATCCCCAAATGAACAATCACTCTTTCAGACATTTTATACAAGTGTTAAAAATATATCGTCCATTAATCAGTAATGAAAGTCATTATTCGTTAAAGCCGTAGATCAGTTGATCATTGAAATGGTGATCCTGTTCCTTTAAATCTGTTTAGTGTCCTGTTAATAATGAGCAGTCATTGTTGCTGTCATGGTTCTGCTTTTGTACTTCCCAGAGGTAATTTGTTTGTCAAACAGTGTGGTTGGTACAGTGATGCCGTTTAGTGTACATTTTCCATCAGGAACTTTGACTTACTTAAGGTGCTGCTCTTTTGTATTTTCATTCAGCCTCATACTCCTGTTGCTTTCCTACTTATTCGAAGTGTACGTCATGGATTGTTGTCTTTGGTCATGGTAAAGAAATGTAGTAAATATCCGACAAAGAAAACATAAAAACATTTAAATAAAGGTTTAGCAGCTCAAAAGAGTGTGGCGGGCTGCTGCCATGTCCTGCAGTGAGTTTTAAAGCACTGTCACCAGTCAAATGGAGACTAAAGTGAAAGTCCATTATGCTGGCACTGAGCGCTGGCCTGAGCTGCTCAAAATATGGAAACTATTGATCGGATCTTCTGCACTGCTAATTAAAGATGGTCCACTATTTGTAAAAAGTCAACCCAATTATCAAATGAGCACATGAGGCAGGGAGCTGTTGGTTGGTGTGAAGGTTGCTGGTCTGTTGGAGGGGACTTTTTCCAGTCTTTATATCAGCGTTGTTGTAACTTTTCACTTATCCACAACTGTTTTGTTTTTTTTAGGACATGTATTGTCTTGATCCATTCAGATTGTTTAACATATTTGAATGAAATTGTTTGTGATTAGTTCAGTTTTGTAGTTGGCTACTTCATCCTGGTTGTAGCCTTAATTGTATGTAGGCCTGTTTGTTTATTTGTTTGTTTTGGCTTTCTGAAAGCGACCTAATGTTACCAGAGCTTGTATCAGTGTTGTGGTTCAGGGAGAAGCCCCCATGGAGCTGGGTGACCCATGTCCCCGAGTCCCTTTTGTGAAGCGCTTTAATGCCCCTGCCACTCTACTACCACCACCACCATCTTCCCTCTACCCCCTTTTCTGCTCAATGGGCAACAACATGTGACCCGGACCACGTGGAGGCTATGGCCTGAAGCCCTTTAGGTGTGTATATTCATGCCTATGTCTGTGTTTTATGGAAAGATGAGTCCAACAACACAGAAAGACCAGGCCAAGTCAAGTGATACTGTTGTCCACAAAGACTATACATAGCAACACAGACTGGCCTACAGGACGAGTACAGTCTATTTTGACTAAATACTGAGACAACCCAGCTGCACAGACAGAACGAGAAGGACTTTAATAGTCAAGACAGTCGTGCAGTTTTCCTTTTTTATTCAACCTGCCAATTAAGGACAAACTAGCATGGACTAGTAAAAGATACATGTGAAGTCACAGCGGGATTAAAGTGGTGTGATAGTTTTGAACAGTCATTGTCATGTAAAAAGCAAATAACCAATAATAAACCATAATATATGTATTGTACACACACTGGGAACAACGTGGAAGTACTGGTGACCTGCTATCCCCCAAATCTACAAATTTGACAAAATGACCACATCACATATCCTTCATGCCAGTAGAGGACTCTTTGGGGAGGAAATTGAAGAAACCAAACCAAACCGCAGATTTCACTGGACCTGAAACCCAGCTCATCTATTTGTAGCACTCGACCAGGACAGCCGAAGCTTCTGCAAACTGCACCCAAACCGTTTGATAAGGCATTATGTGGACCGCCACTCGGTAATCAGAGTTATCCTTTTCTGTTTTTGTTTTTTTCCTGGATCCAGGACCCTCGTTCTTTTTTTTCTTCTTCCTGGGTACGAGGTCTATATTTGTCTCTCCGGTGCTCTACCAATAGTACTTCTGTCACATGGCGGTCACAAAGCGCTCGGTAATTATAACCTAGCTAGGTTTCTGCAAGGAAGGCTGACTAAAAATACTCCCACATTGTTGCAGTGAGATTTTTTGGAGGTTTTGTTGACGTTTATTTTTGTGTGAATCCGTGTCAGTGTCTGCTCAGGGGAGACGAGTGTTTGTGATACCTAACTGTATATTGTGTCTTTTCAAATCCGATGCAGTTTTAATGGGTTTTGCCGGATGTGTTTGCCTTGGTTCCAGGACAGCACAAATTGAAATGTAGATATAATTAATTGTGGGATTTGCTAAATGTGGTTCTTAAATGAAGCCAACGTACATTTCTGCATAATTTGTGTTACTATTTCAAGATGTGTGTGTAGTTTACTTTTTTTTGTTCCTAGTTCCAGCTTCTTAGTTGTGAGAATTTGCTTCTCTGAGAAGAGCATTTGTAGGTTTTGTCCGACCATAAGTTTGCATTTTAGGAAATGTGGACGCCATGTCTCACTATCTTTTGACATTTTATCGTTAAAACAATTAATTGAAAAATGAGTGGCAGCATTATTGGGTCAAGTCGAACATCCATTTTGAATCAATGTCTGACCTCATAAGAACATTTGTCAAGCCTTTTTCTGAATTGTTTTGGAAACCTACATTATTTCCATCACCTTTTATGTTTTGTTTCTCCCTTGCTACCTTTCTGGCAGGTCACCAGCTGTATTTAGTGCTTGCTTGAAACACGTTAAATTGGGTTGAATTCTTATACATAATCTTTTTGTGAAGTTTTACCCCTTCAGACGTCTTAAAAAAGATTCAAATGAATCAATCTAAGAGGGGAAAGTCAAACTTAGATTGAACTTCTCACAACTTTCAATGAGCAACGAGTGCGTATGACTTGCTTTGTATTAAAATTGTCACAAACTAAAAATGTTCGGGAACTACTGTGATCGAGAGATGTCAGAGATGTCCTGGCATACACATTATATTCTGCAGTCTTAAGAAAACATCTTTGTTTTGTACAGATCCCGATGACAGTGTAAAAACAACAATTCCCATTAATATCGCAATTGCAATATCAGTCAAAAATAATCACAACTAGATTTGTTTTATTTTTTTATCATTCAGCCCTACTATCAGTGGTCATCAGTTTTTATGCTTAGGGTTTGATAAAGGTCCTTTAGAAAGAAAGTAACACGTGTCCAAAGGTCCATTTGTAAGTTAAAGACAGGTGTGGAGCATTGTGGGAGTTTTTCTGACGGGATTAGACTTCTGGTCAGCCGGTGGAGACTGACTTGGCACACACATGTGATCTGGTTAATAAGTACATAATGTTACGTGCACTAAAATAATAAATAAGGAATTTTTAGATGACACTTTACTCCGTGGTAACGCGTAGCGTGCGTTTGACATTTTTGTGAGATTGTGAAAACTAAATCAACAAGCCAATAAAAACAAGAAATAGATCTTTTTGCATGACATTTTCTCATGGAAATACATTTTAAATGCTACCTTTCCTTATGTCTGGTGGAACAGGGGATGCATCTACTCTGTGTGAGAAAGTCTAGTGCTCCTTCAGAAATAGCCTTACTTCTGCTTTTGTGTGGACCGTGTGAGGCAGAAATAAAGTCTGTGTGATGAAAACAGTGTTGTCGGAGCATATGAGCGTTGTCTCTGTTATCTAATGGTTCATAATAGAGCGTTCACTCTCGGCTGTGTGTTCGGTGTGCTACTTTTAGCGGTTGAATTGAGAAAAGAACTGACGGCCGAAACAATACGAGAAACCTGACTTCCTAATCTCGTGTGCATCAGGTTTCTTGCCGCCATGTTGACTTTCTTGTGACATCCTGAAGCTCCAGACGGTTTGAGTAAAATATTAAGTGTGATGAGATGGGCTGTTTGTCCACATCTGTGTCCTACATACTGGATTCACTCACCAACTTCAGCTTTAAGATGAACTCTTCTCCTCCAGAAATACCTGACACACCTTTATTTTCTGTGCTGTGTATTTTTCCTAATTTGCACTATTCTCTCCATAGTAGTTTTATTTATTGTTCCACAATCGTGGCTGCCGTCTGGACGAGTTCTAATCAATTGTCATTGATTGATTATTTTCTTTATTTGATCAATTAAAAAAAATATCCTTTGCAATGCTGCAACCATCAAACCTTTGGAGTAAAAGAAAACACACCCAAAAACAATTAATAAGAGTATTACGGTTTGTTTTGAGAGTAATACATTTGCATTTTATGCTGGCAAACATATGTGTACCTCCAGTACTGTCGAGGGCAGTTTTGCTTTGTGCCCGGGGCAATTTGGAGCTCCAAGGTGAGCTGCTGTTGCTCCTGTACTAAGTCAGTTCAGTATCATAATGTATCTTCACTACCTGTGTGGTGTTTTTTTTCCCACAGCTTTGTAGTAATAGAGCTTTTATATGAATATAGATACATTTACCTGCATAAGGTCACATTACTTGCATCTTATATATGTCCTAGTAGCTGCAACCTCCAATCATGTGGAGAAATGATGACGTACGACATCCCTCGAACCCGCAAAGTTTTTGGTGAAAACGCTTTTGAAGTTTTTGGAGCTTCATCTTAGTGTGAGCTAGACATTTAAAACTATATTATTTTTTAATCAAGGTTTTACAAACAGGCTGAAGGATCACTTGAGCACTGACTCTACTTCTCCTGGTACTGAATGAAAATTCTTGATTGATCCAATTTGCTGGTCTGTTTTAAGTCTGCCGTCACTTTGTGCTTTGTGTAAATTATTTTCGTTTTTGACTCTGCATTTTTGTTCTTAAGTCTTTTAACTGTATTTGTATATGTGTATATATATATATATATATATATATATATATATATATATATATATATATATATATATATATATGTGTGTGTATATATATGTGTGTGTATATATATGTGTGTGTATATATATATGTGTATATATATATATATATATATATATATATATATATATATATATATATATATATATATATATATATATATATATGTATGTATGTATGTGTGTATATATATGTATATATATAAATATAAGTATACACACACATAGTGGCCCTTACTAGCTTTGGAGTCCCTTTTAATTGTGTGATCCAGATCGTCCAGGGGCCCGTGTGACTGTGTGTCCCCAGCCTCGGTGTCCTGAGCCTGCTGTGCTGCAGATAGGCCCAGCTGCTGCTGCCACTGCTGCTGCCGCTGCTGCTGCTGCCGCTGCTGCTGCACATTCTCTCTCAGTAGTGAAGAGACGGCCACAGCAAACTGTCTAACCTCCACAATAACCGCCTTATGTAATCACTCTGGCTAGAGACAGACCAAAATAGCCCAGACTGAGCAGCCCTGCCCTCTTGTGGACACCAGCTGCCTAAACACCGGCCTACCCAGCCTCTTCAGGCAGTCAGACATGGCGGCCGCCTTTTGCAGCATCCGGTGTAGCTCACGTGAACATCTAACTACCAGTTTGAGTGTACGCAGCACAGGAGATGGGTTTAATGAATGGAAAGTTGTGGCATGTGATCGGATTTTGAAAATTGCAGTATAAGAGAGGTGGAAATACATGGATAAGATTGTGTTGGGATTGGTGAAATTGGTCTTGGTTTCTTTGTGAAATGAGCTCAGGTTCCCTGTATGTTTGGTTTACAAATCAGTATTCATGGAGACTAATATGATTACTTTATAGGGACATTGAATTGTTTTGTGTAGTTGAATCCTAATGACTTTCATGTTCCCGCAGTATATGGAAACTGAAACTTAAATCTTAATCTGTACTGTTTCTCTCTTTGCAGTTTCCTGGACAGAATTGACTCTGTAAGACAAAACGAATACACACCAACGGACCAGGTCAGTACATTATTCTGCACAGTTTACACTTTGGAAATCACTTCCAAAATCTTGCTTGTCTTAAGTTTTACTCATTTGTATCTTCATTTCCATGTTCTGCAGGACCTGCTACGCTGCCGAGTGTTAACTTCAGGGATTTTTGAGACGAGGTTCCAAGTAGACAAAGTGAACTTTCAGTAAGTGTTGCCCAGATACTTGGACATAAAAACACACATCATGAAAATATGTTTTCCCTTTGCTTTTTAATTTGTTAAATTATTTTTTTTGCCAAGGCAGGCTCCATCCATATTGATAATGCACTAAGTAAAGCAAATCATATTACATTTTTCATTTGCCAAGTAGTTTGTTAGTAACTTCTTTATGTTAACTGATTTTAGAAAATGAATGCCTAATTTGTAATCACATAATTGCCCCAAAAAGAAGGACATACTTTTTTTATTTTTGAGATCTAACAGAAAATTTAAAAACGCAGAAAATCTAAAATATCCCACCCTAGCCCAACAAGAGTAGTATTTATTTTATTTTGTGCTCATTTGCATGAATTGCCAGAACAGAAATCTGAACATTGGATAAAGCCAGGTTCAAAATTCTCGTCAAAAGATTTTATAGAGGGAATTTATTTGTGAAAAAACAGCATTGAGCATTAAAAAAAAAAAAGTTTTCAGAAATTTAAATATGCTTCCTTTTCTAATGCTGGAATACTCGAGAAATCTAGAGAAACAAATAAAATGGTTTGAAAAAAGTTAACTCGCAACATTCAAAATGTACCAGTGCATAAACATTTGTTTCTTTTTTTTTTACGGCTTCTATCCATTTAATAATTTGTTGTCAAATCATTATTAAAATTTCGCTGAATTACTATTTTACCAATAGTACCAGTTAAGAATTCCCTCTTAGGTGTTGTTGCTGTATTTGCCTGGGTCTCGTGTTGAATCTGAAATATCATAAATTCATACAGCAATGAACAAAACGCTGAACTCTGACCTACTCTGCTCTGGAAGCTGAGCTTGAACCTATCACCTAAAATGTCAAATTAAATCTCTGTGGTCGATCGGTGAGATTTCTGAGCCAGTTGAAAGTTGTGAACATTATTTCCAGTAGAGCAACCAGTAAAAGTTAAAATAAATGTTTCATAACTGTTTTCATGATGGCAGATGAGATGACCCATTTCCACAGTAGCAGACACAACAGAGTATTCTACCATCTGAAACAGGCTTTTGTATGAAATTATATCATCCTGAATGATTGATATAAAAAAGCCTTGGGACATGACTTCCCCTTATCATTATTCAGCTTTGATGACTTCCAAAATATCCAGGCAGGGTCACGCAGGGTACCGAGGATGTGCAAATAATGCTGTTCTTCATATTATTCATTCATTAATTGATTATTCATGTAACCGGACTTGCCCCATTAGAATCTATGGTCTTATTTTGCAGACCTAAGATTAGGAGCAGATTTAGCTCAAGATCATGGAACAAACGTTTCTTTATCTGAATAATCATTCAAAATAAAGCTGTCTTGTAAACGTTCTCGGGCCAGCCGACTGCGGTACAATATGTACCTGACGTCACACTGGAAATATGAACTCTTTGATTAAAGAGGGCAACAGTGAGTGTGTTGTTGTGGGTCTGACCCAGTATTATGTCTCCTCCATAGCATGTTTGATGTTGGAGGCCAGAGAGATGAAAGGAGAAAATGGATCCAGTGCTTTAACGGTGAGACTTTCAGCCTTTTTTTTTGTTCTTGATCGTCTTCAAATAGCCTCACTGTACAAAACATTCACCTCCTATCACGTCTTGTTTTGTCTCAAAATATTTTCTGCCAGCTTTAGAGCCACGTCCCCTCTTATTGTTTTGGGTTATTCCTCCACACAGGATGTGAGAAAGCTGTCCTGATAGTAGTTCCTCTCTTCTCTTTCTAGACGTCACTGCTATCATCTTCGTGGTGGCCAGCAGCAGCTACAACATGGTAATAAGGGAAGACAATAACACCAACCGGCTACGGGAAGCCCTGGACCTCTTCCGCAGTATTTGGAACAACAGGTGAGTCAGAAACATGAATGAATTTTCAGCCCAGTGGTGGATTCTCGTGTTGGATCCTTTCGCCTGCCGAGTTGTCCCTCTGTTGTCTCGCTTACCGCTGTCTTGGTGCTTAAACCGTTAATGTATGTTTAGTAAATTCTAATGCTGCTTGATGAACTTCCTTCATTGTGCCAGGTCCACCGCAGCAGCTATTGTCATAACATAGCTACCCCATAACTAACTATGACCCTGAATACATTGAATTTGGATTTATAATGTCAGGCAGTGATGGGTGAGGGTGAGCAGAATATTTATTTTGGTCATTACAGTTGACAGTGGCATAACATACGACACATCAATAGCCCAGTTTATTCTTTCTCTCTTTTTTTGTAGTTTTTTTCTTTTTCTCATTTATTTAGGAAGGTATTTTAAAGAAATCAAACTTCTTCGAGTTCTAAAAAGTTGAGAACTCCTGACATACATCACAACAGCTTGTTGTTGGGTCAGACAGAAAGTTGAAGATCAAGTTAGATGAAGGTGGTCTAATACGTTTTACTTCCAAAAATCCGAACCGCCTAAATATTCAGTGCCATAACATTGTAGTGCTGTTCATTAAATAAAGAGCTGACATTCAAATCCCATCATCTCCCCCTTAGAAAGATACATAACACCGTCTCTTTAATTCTTGTTTTTCAGATGGTTACGCACTATATCGGTCATATTATTCCTGAACAAGCAGGACATGCTGGCTGAGAAAGTATTAGCTGGAAAATCCAAAATTGAAGACTACTTCCCCGAATATGCTCGCTACACCATACCAAATGAAGGTTTGTGCCCCACTGAAACACCCAAAGTACTGATGGAGTTCCTCTTAACCTCAGTTCATATTAAACTGTGAATCTGTGGTTCTTTTAGCAACTCCTGAACCTGGTGAAGACCCAAGAGTGACGAGAGCTAAGTTCTTCATCCGAGACGAGTTTCTTGTAAGTATGAAGTCTGAATGTCTCGACTGTTTGAAAGGGAGCTGAAGTTAACAAACGTTCACTCATGAAAAGCTTAAGCCATAAGTTCAAGGGACACAGAAAGGGATTGAAACAAAAGTAGGCCTATGTTACTGACCTAGTACTGAGTAGATATAGACCACTGTTTTGAATTTATGGATGATCCTGTCAAAATCAGCTGTTTGAGGTCTATGTCCAGTGTCTCTCTGAGGTATTTGAAACCGTCAACCTTTTCAATTGTTTGGTCGTTGACGATGATGAGATGCTTTGCTGACATTGAGGTGAAGATGGGTATCCTCGCACCACTGGGTGAAGTGTTCACCGGCGCTGATCCCACAGGTTATCAGTGGGAAGTCGTGATGGGCGATACGCTGGTGCCGTCATTGGGGCTGAAGTGTGTACAGCTGTAGCTTCCAGATCATCGGAGGCTTTTCGGGTGGTGTTAAAACCAGAGCTGAGGTCCACAAAGAGGATCCTAACAAAGACGCTTCGGGATGTGCAGCAGGCAGGACATGGCATCATCGGCGCCCCGCTCATCCAGACTGACAGCGGCCGTAGAACGGATTGAATTCTTTTGCACAGGGTTCTGGGTCGGTTATAGCACACAGTGTATTGTGTTCACAACATTTAGAAGTTTGACTTCTGAACTGCCTGCGTGATGTTCATATTGACAAATTACAATTTGTCTCTTGATGAATCGGAGGTTTGGAGTTAGGATGTTATTTTATCATCCTAACTGAAATGGTGCTGTTAATGCAATCGGTACTGACAGAAACCATATCATTCAGATCGCCATTGAAAAGGTCCCGGTCAGTGCATGCCAGGGACCCCTAAAGTTGAATAATGGCGTCCTCCGACCACTCTGGGGCGATTTAACATTGTAGCATATTCACTTCCTGTTTGTACACAAGGAATCCACGACAGTTGAGAGACTTCTCCACACTGCGTTCAAGCACTGACGGGCTGTACGAGAGTATAAACGGTTCTCAAATCGTCTGGACATCAAGGATTTAGTGACGTGGACGTTTGGAACAGACATCGACAACTTCCTTCTTGGTCATTGTCTTGTCTGTTGTCCTGGCTTTAAGTGTCCCACATCGACAACAACAACCCCAGCCTCACACGCTTGTAATGAATCTTCAGCATAACTGTTATGTTTGCAATCTTTCAAAAACTACTGACAAAGAAAATGTAATAAAGAGGTGAATCAATCAAGAATTGGTTAGTTGAGAATTGGTCCTGAAAGGCCACTTTACGAGACGTCTGTCTCGCGTGCATCACCAGATAATTCAGACACCAGTTAATCTTGCGGCCCCGTATTCAGATGTAGTGCGAGGCAACCGTTTCTGGTTGGTTTACAATCCACGTTTGGAGGAAAAAAAGACAGATTCAACTCAGGCTTTTATTCCTAAAAGTTTTTCTTTTTACTATTATAGCAAACTCTTGACACTCAAATCTAATCCCATTTGATTGAGAATTTTTTTTACATCAATGAGTGTTTGTCAAAAGTCCCCCTTCTGTCCTTTCATGAGTTGTCCAGTGTCTTCCTGTTTTCATCAGAATGGCCCCAGTGATTTTAGCTTAATAACCAACATTGGTTTAATTAAGTCTAATACAGGGCTGTCGTTGTTTGGTACTGGAGATCGGATATCTCACCTTCTTGTAGTAGAAGTGTCGACTCGCTGGAACATGTGCTGCTGTTGCCTGTTGGGGAAAATTCCTGCGAGATCACGCAATTGTTGCATGAATGTGTACGCGTTTGGATACTGAGGAACCATTACAGTATATAGTCCGCTGCAGCAGAACAACACCAGATTCTCATTCCTTAAGGTCAAAGGTCAGGAACGGCAGCGCACCTGAAGATTGAAGGAATTCCGAGACGAGGTCGAGGTAGAAACGGGTTTCGAATTTGAGTTCATCCCCTAAATGTCTTCTGTCCCGTCTCCTCTCCTCAGCGGATCAGCACTGCGAGTGGCGACGGCAGACATTACTGCTACCCCCACTTCACCTGCGCCGTGGACACAGAGAACATCCGGCGGGTGTTCAACGACTGCCGGGACATCATCCAGAGAATGCACCTGCGGCAGTACGAACTCTTGTGATGGGAGACCGCCTCCGTCAGCCTTCTGTGTTTTTCTCCATCATTCTGCATCCTTGACGAACCCTTCCTTCTATTCCTCCTCCTCCTTCATCCTTACTCCTCACCCCTCCTCCCCCAAGACAAACCCTCAGCAGCCTCCCTGACCACCCCTCCTGTCGAGGACTATGAAGTACTACTGAAGTGTGTCAAATCCTCTTCCTCTTCTTAACTTCTTAGCATTTTGTACTTCTTCTTTTATTTTTCTCTCTCTCTCTCTCTCTCTCTCTCTCTCTCTCTCTCTCTCTGAGACCGATTCATCCCCATTTCACCAATTGTGAGAGGAAGGTTGGGGAACAAAGTTGTTGCGTGCCGCTTCTTGATTTCTTCTTTTTCTTTTAATCCTTCCTTTTTGAATGCCTTGATTTTTTTTTTTGTCATTCCACTAAGCCTTGGGCTACCTCCTTTTTTTGCCCCTTTGTGTCCTTCTGGGTTTTTTTTTGGCTTTGTCATTGGACCTGGACTGGTGGGTGTGGATACATAAAAACACACCTACAGGACCTCAGTGTAGAGGCAGTGTGTGTGTGTGTGTGTGTGTGCGTGTGCGTGCTGCGCGCTCGTGTATGCGTGTGCGCTTGTGTGTGCGTACGCATGCTTGTGATGAAGAGGAGGAATGCCATGTGTGCGAGCGTGTGTGTGTTTGTTTGTTTGTTTGTGTGTCACCTGCCGGTTAAAGCTGGCATCGCCACCATGACCTTTGCCCCACTTTTTTCTTCTTTTTTTTTTGCCCCGTCACCCCCTCTGACCCGCTTCTTCTCTCCGCGTGGGAGGCGACTGGACGACACCGGAGAGCAACGGGAGTGGACGGAGGGGAACCGAGTGGATGAAGAGATAAATGCACTTTGCATCAGGTTCCTTAATAACTTTTTTTTTGTTGTTGTTGTTTTTTCTCCAGAGGAAGCATACACACAATGTAGCATCACAATATTTATTACCCTGTCACGATGTTAGCTTGCCGAGCTGCAGGGTGCACCGAGCAGCCGAGAGACATGCGGAGCGAAAGATTAAAGTGGGAGTGGGGCAGGAAGTACGACGACACGAAGAAGGATTAAAATGAAGGAAAAGGGACTGAGCTCTCTGCACCTTAGCCCTGCTGCCTCCACGGACTCGGACCTGCCTCCTTTTTCCACACAAACCATCCTTTTAGCGTAGAAATACTGATAGGAGGGGAGGGTGGTAGGGGGACGGGTGAGAAAAATGTATTGTTCTCTTTTTTTTTCTTTTTTTTTTGTTAACTTGTACACTGTGCAAGGTTGAATTATCCTGTACAGACTGTAAAATGTAATATTATTTTGTACAACTTAATTGAAAGAAAAACAAATCTACTTGTAGATCTTTGTGCCTTGATTATGGCTGTACCTGTAAATGAGCTCAGATGTAAGTATGTTTTCGACTGCGCTGTACAGCTTGATGTCAATCTCTATCAGCAGCGGAAGACTGCGGGTAGGGGACTTTCTCTGTAGAGTTTAGTTTTTTCTGGTTTATAAAAAAAAAGGAAATGCTGTTTAGTAAAAAATAAAAAATAGGGAAAAAAATCCTAAAAACCTGTATACATTATGCAAATTAACCACTTACCTGCAGTGAAGACCAGATGTTGCAGCGCCATGCCTTTTTTGTTTTGTTTTTTTTTTCTTCCTTTTCTTTTCTTTTTCCTCCTTTTTAATTTTGATTTCTTTTGAATTTCACAGCTTTAAACAAACATTGGAAATCCATTGAAAGTGTCCAAATTGCAACCTGGTGTTGTTTTAATAGGAACCAACGTTTTTTCGATATGAAGTGTGTCTGAGATCTGTACTGATGTGCGTGCCTGTGCGCATGTGTACATAAAACAAACATAGACTCACAGACGCATTGTGTGTATGTGAGGGCGAGTGTGCGTTGTGTGTAAAATTTTATAAATGTATGTACATGTAAATTTATAGGTCTATATAAATATATATGTACAATTATACATGTTTAATTATGTGTGTGCCTAGGTGTACATACCTATGTATGTATACGGTAAATATGTATACATACACACATAGGAAAGCATGTTTAGAATGGAGATGAATAAATGAGAGCGTGCAATATTAGTAATTCTTTGGTCCTTTGGAGCCATACCCAATGGCACAGGCACTATGAATGTGTGAGCAGCACCCAACAAGACAAGCTCTTCTCCTTGTACAAACAGCATCAGCCTTTTCTTCTGCTACAGTACACGTCTATCCCCAAAAGAGAGTGAACTGACTGGAGGTGCAAAAACCTTGTTTGGCCTGGGAGGATGATTAAATGACATTTTTATTTTTCTTTAAATAAAGAGGCACATTAGAGGACTTTGCTTTATTTCCATCTTGGTGTCCAGATTTGTTTCCACTGCGTTCTTTTGTTTTCGTCGCGGATGCTTCGGTGGAGTCGGCGTGAGGGGTCGTACGCACAGTGGCAGTAGTATTTTATTTCCTGAAAGTGGTGACGGTGAGCCACATGTATATGTGTGTCTATATGTATATTATTTCTCTGGTGAGACGTCAGGTTAAAGGGGGTCGGCGCTGCTGTGCGCTGGCGAGTCGTCAGTCCCAGTACTTCACGTACATTATATGATCAAAGTGTAGCTCAGGTGCAATAAAGCCAACAGGAGAGTCGGGGAGACGTCTAATCAAGCGCAATAATTGAGATCACCTGTGCTGCCACCTGTGTTCAGGGTCTTTAGTGCAATTTCTTTCTTCTTTTTTTAGACCAAAAAAGTGACAGTTATTCATTTTATGACTTCACTCTTGATACAGGGAACGCCACGTGGACCAAACTGAATGTAGAACATGTTCCCGTGCTCGTACTTTAACGTCAAGATTGATTTTGTCCCGTTCACAAAGAAGATTAGGAGCGAACCGCATGGATCAGGTCTTCCGTTCCAAAAAAAAACTGCACGTGTCATCAATTTTGTTAAAATGAATTGAGAACTAGAGATGATTTTTTTTTTTTTTTTTTAACGAGACCTGAGACAATAATTCAAAAACTCAGTTAGTTGATTGACAGAAACTTATTTGGTGACAATTTTGTGAAATCTACCTTTTAAAAGGAGTTTATGTAAATATACGTTTTCCTTTCGGACAGTTGCTAAAACAGAATTTGTCATTCGCATTTTCCCAATTTGTGAACGTAGAACAAATCCTGTTATTTAAACACGTGACACATCAAGGTACTTCCTCATATTCAAACACATCTGATAGATAGCACCACCACGATATACAATAGATCGTCCACACATGTCGTCTCACAGTAAACGGCTTCATATCGTCCAATCGTAAATGAAATGTAAACAATTAGAAGCAGAGTCAAATGTGAACAGGAAGATGTCCCCAATTTGTGTTTTTGATTTAAACTTTTTTTATTTGACATGATTTTGTGCTTCAATCACATTAATCATAATGTGTCCATCTCTGAGCCCAATCCCTGGTTTTGAGACGTCGACAGCATCGAGAACATCCCATGATGTTTGGTATTCATCCATCGCGTGACACCGGTTTCAACCACAACTCTATAAAAACACAACTTCAGATTCTTATTTATTATTTACAGTTCATCAGAAATGTTTCAACAACTTGGCAAAGCCCCTCACAAACATTTGGCACAGAAAGTCAGCAATAAATATATTCACATATGCATCATAAAAACAGCAAGAAACCTGGATGAATGACCGGACATCAACAACAACCAAACCGTGAGATTATCAGTGTGTTTACATCGGATCACATTAACATCAGTGAAGAGACACAAATCTGACTTTACCACCATCATTTCAATGTGTACTTATTTAAATTGTCTTCCTCAATGCCACTCAATGTGTGTGTGTGTGTGTGTGTGTTTTGTAATGATTCAACAGGAAAACTGTTCCTTTTCCTTTCCGTAGACTCCATCCGAAGGGATGATTTGCAACAATAATTTGGCCCCACATCCGTTTTGTCACCACAGGATGATAATCACATCATCAATATCCAAAGTGACCGTCCCTTTAAGACATCTAAAACACACAATCCTTCACAGTGCTGTCAAAAACCAGACTTTGGTCCCGTGCCGACGAGAGAGAACGTCACAAAATCCTCACATCTAGTATTTACCAAGTCCAGTGGACTCTCCTCTCGTTGGCTCTGTCCCGGTGCACTCTGGGTAATCCTAGTTCACAGAGACTTGTGCTTCCCCAGCAGGCAGAGGCTGAGACACTGCAGCAGGCCTTTCATCCACAGACAGTGAGCCAGGAACAGCAGCAGCATGCAGGCGCCGGCCGAGCAGTAAACGCCGATCACCGTGCTCTCCTCCGGCAGGAAACACTTGGCCAGAGCGTGGCTGCCGGGCGACACCGACGCCTGCGAGGGGGAGACGAGGAGGACACGAGTGTGAGGCGATAAGCAGTGTTCATGTGGGCAGACGGGGCTGGTTGGCTCTTTGCTGCACATTTCTATGTTCATTGGATGAGGATGAAGATGTTTATTGTCAACGTAAAAAACAAAAGGAGACAATGAAATGAAGTTGCCGACTCGGCAGTCAGTTCAGCAGCAACGAGGTAAAAAGACATTACTGATTTATAACACTTGGATATATAAAAGATAAAACACAATGGCTTTAAAGTGGGGAAAGTGCTTTGTTAAACTCTTGATTTTTTTGGATTGTCCTCATAACACAATTTCATCGTTCAAAAAGTTGACAATGTGTTCACTAGAATCTGTTTAAAAAGGCATTTGTAGCCGTTCTGGAGCGTTTGAACCACATTATCTTTATTCATTGTAGATATTCATATTCCACTATGAACAAAAATATCCGGCTCCGAATCATGTTTTGCGACACGCAGCCGACAGACGATTCATCGAAGAATAAATAATTGTCAAGAATCAATTTGATCTCCGAGTTGCTATTTCAATGTCTTCACTGTTGCAGTTTCAGGTGAAGGCCCAACAGCACGGGACAGCCAGTGTGTTAGTTTATCAGAGGACTGAAAACAGCTGACTGCTGAGGTTATGAATGACAAAATATTGATTATAGCAGCTTAAAAAATGTTCTGCAAAACAGAAGTGTGTACTTTTTCGACACAAAGAGTCTCTAAACAGCGCAGCAGCGCTCTCCGGGTGTCGACTCCGCTCACCAGGATGAAGCTGGGGTTGTTTCTGTTCCTCCAGCTGAAGGATGGCACGCTGATTTCTGGGTACTTGTTGTCATGGAGAACCTCACATCCGCTGTGGGTGTGTCCGCTCAGGATGAGGCGGGGCTTAAACCACTGCAGCAGCTGAGGACAGAAATCCCACATTTACTTCAGAAGCCGGTTGCCGCTGGCTTACATCACCAGTTTCATCATCATCATCATCCTCCTCATCATCATCCTCATCATCTGCGGCCTCTGTACAGGATTATTTCTGACAGCAGACCGCTGTGCTGTGTTTTAATTGGATGCAACCGCTCCGGAGAAGTGAAGCCCCCACAGTGGAGCCGGTGTGACGAGACTGCAGAGCGCTCACCCTCTGTGAGGCCTCCTTGGACAACACGTCGTACTTCTCTCTGAACAGCAGGTGGCGCTCTTGAGGCGGTGCAGCGTCCAGTCCCGTGCAGCCGGCATCGCTCACCCTGAACAGAGGATAGTGCTGCAGCACCGGGAGAACATGGGAGTTAATACCTTTTTATTGTTTGTTTGGTTTTTTTAATTCTAGAAGGATGTTGAGGACTGATTGACGAGAGTTGATGTCAAGATCCTGAGATGTTTAGTCCCAAAACCCGGCTAAAGCAACCACTTCACACAACAATTACAAACAATAAATTAGCCGATTGGCTGAAAATGAATCAACACAAATTTGTCATTTATCAAGGAAAACGTAATAATTCATCTACTTTTTATTAATAAATAAATGTTTTCTGGTTCAAGCTTCTAAAATGTGAGGATTTACTGTTTTCTACGGTTTATTTAATTGTATATAGTTTAACATTTGGGTTTTAGACAAAAATAGTCATTTGTACAAGTAATGTGTAACTGAGTAATGTGTTAACATTTTGAAATAATACATGTTTTATGCATGTTAGACACATTTATCCAAAATTCTTTTGTTTTTTTTCTGGATCTTCCCAAAACAATTGAACATAGTTTGTGGGATTTGAACAGCAGGTGGGTGCACAGCGTTACACTAGTCCACGGTGTCGGTTAACGGGGCAACTGCTAGTTAGTTGTTCTTTATAATCTTTTTAGAATAATCTACTCAGAACTGTCAGAAAACAATGACAAATGTCTTCAAACGCTTGTGTTGTTTCTGTAGCCGCGCTGGTAGAGCAGGTCGGGCCCAAAGCCAGAATGGATTTGATTTACAGTGATGTGGAACAGACACATGAATTCAAACATCAAATCAACTGCTTACATATCTGCTTAAAGGGATGTTTAAACATTCCCACGAGGCAGCTTCTTCCTCACTGTGACTCATGCTTGTGTGCTTTACTTACTAACTAAGTTTAGACAAGTGGACGCCACTGAATGGGAGCGAGTTAACCACACAATAGTCAGTTAGACATGACTAACCTTACACCCTTTGTTCTGTTTATCACCAGCACACACACTCGATACACTTTCTTCCTCCTCCTTCAGACTGCATTGCTCAAAGACTCATTTTATAGTCTCAAAGTTCCTTGTTCCAACCTTGTGGGACTCACTTTCTTACTTTCTCCGGCGCAGTACGAATGTTTAAATCTGTCCTGCTGTCCATACTGGCTGGTAATAGATCCGTCTCATGTCATTGACAGGAGAATAAAACCACGGCCCTCCCAGATAATTTGAGCGGATCAAATTCAGTAGGTGTCCTATTAGTGAGAAATGATTTTCTTTCCTTTGATCATCCCTCTCCTCTGAGGTCACCGAGGAGCCAGGAATGGGTAATAGGACAGGAAGTACACATTCATCTTCCCTTGTACATATGAGTTTGTGATTACGGAGACAAGCTCGATCACTTCAGCACTGATTCTAGAGGAGCTTCTGATGAAGAGCGCTTGTATCCTTCCCCGCTTCGCGCGTTAAGACAGAAAGAGAGAACACCAGCAGAGCGCAGCAGCGCTTTACCTGCAGCATGATGGGAGGTGTGGGAGGGTAGAGCTGCGCGGCCTCGCAGCTGTCCGTCACCCCGCTGCCCGACTGTGAACTCTGCAGGAAAGACAACGGAGTCTTAGCGTACCGTCTTATCCACGAGCTCGCAATATGTCCTCCAACGACGTTTGTTGTTTTGTTTCCCTCCACTTCTCGTGCAGGAAGACAGAAACACAATCAGCCGCCGCTTTAAAAAAGCAGCCAAACGCCTGCTCCAAGTACGACTGCGCTTCGGGATGGAAGTGTGTGTTTTTCCTTCTTCCGCCCCTTGACTTTGAGTCTTTCTCACTACACGAGCAGCAGAGTGTGTGTGTGTGTGTGTGTGTGTGTGTGTGTGTTCAATTTGCCGACAGCCCGAACGCCTGCAAACCAACTTCCAAACAAAATGTTCCCCGCACCTGAAGAGAGCAGTTGAGGTCTCTGGAGAGTTTGATCAGCTCCTTCTCCACCGACTGGCAGATGGGACAGCCGTCGCCGTGAAGGGCCACGCTGTTCACCAGCAGGAAGCTGGAGAGAGAAGACACGGCAACAACACTCAGCAACTGTGCCAGGAAGTCGGAGAGAAGACACGTCGTATAACAATGTTCTCATTCTGGGGGCATTCAGAGCATTTGGTTGAGCGCCTTCACAATGAATCCAGCATTGCTGCGGTGACCTCTGTGGGGTTAGAGGTCGACTGTTGAGCGGCTGACACCAGCTCAGCGGGGTGTCTATTGATGTGACAGCACACACGCAGGATGTATTTTATGGATATTTTAGGCATCTGAGGACTTTATTGTGAAACTTGATGAAACAATGTACATCAGGGTTTAATAATGAGTATTTGTATCATTAATACTCAGTGTTGTCGACATTTCACAACATTAATATTCTAAATGGGTCCCTTTGTATTTCCTGTTTTGATCACGCAGTAGCAGACAGGAAGTGAACAGGGAACAACGCTGTTGCCGTAGCAACAGAATGGGGACAAAAAGGTCTGTAATCGATACAAAGTTACAGTTTAAAATTATTAAAGTTTTCATTTTAGCACCTTTTTGCATTAGTTACACCTGTATAATGAAAACATAATGCATAGTTGGGAAATAAGTAACAAAAACAGTAATCTACAATGTAAACAATGAAATACATAATGAATTATTTTTAGTTTAGTTATGCAAACATGAGTCTATTTTTTCTTTCTGTATTACATATATATATATATGTATATATATATATATATATATATATATATATATATACATATATATATATATATATATATATATACATATATATATATATATATATATATATACGTATATATATATATATATATATATATATATATACATATATATATATATATATATATATATATATATATATATATATATATACATATATATATATTACTCATTGTATTAAAGGATTTATGTCTATGTTGGATTCCTAAAACCATATTTTCTTAAATAAAGTGAAATAATGATAGAATATTAGAATAAAACAACATGTCTGTCTAAAATAAAGATGAAAATAAATGACTTCAGTTGAAACTTCATGAAAAAACAATGCACCGCACAATAATTGAACTTTAGTTATGAACATCCTTGAAACTAGTTTCATATTGTAGTGAATATACCAGAACGTCTTATAGTTTCATATATTCAGTTTCCAGGAAAACAAGAAGAAGGTTTAAGGACTTTCAGGACTCACTACCAAACTAAATGGGCGGGAAGTAGATTTTTTGCATAATCAGCAGACTGTGAAAACTGAAATGCAAAGTCATATTTTTTTGCCTTGAAGCAAAGATCTCAGATCTCTGGAGAAGTGAACTCTCTTGTCTTATTTAAGAGCACTCCTCCCGTCACAGACTGCCTCTCTAGGGGGGGGGGGGATTAAACCTGTGACCTTCCGGTCTGATGAGTCACGTTCCTGCGGGGTCCTCATGTGCGTCGCATCCACTCACTTGACTCCCTTTTTGGTGACGATCCTGGTGGAGGAAGCGTTGAAGACCTTCTCGAAGCGCTGCAGCTTGAACCAGTCCATCCTGCGGGGAGACAGACAGACGACACGCTCACCACACGGAAATCAAAATAGCCAACCTGCTGCTCGGTCTGCCACGTCGGTCCGTCACGCGGGGTTACATAAGAGTGTGTGTCTGCACGCTCCCAAATTTATGAATCACATAGGCATGAAATGACAAACTGCAGGAGGATTTCATGCAGCGTGGTGTGTTTGCTTTCACCGCTTCTTCCACTGAGAGTTTAAGAAGAAGAATTTCAAACAAAAGAGGGGGTTACGTACACACACGCACGCACACGGACACGCACAAAGAACGCAACATCAACGCAATATAATGCAATCTGATACTGACAGTCAGGCTCAATAAACATAAAGTAAGACCTCTGTAATACTAGTTTTATCTTGAACAGTTGAGTCTGTCAGGTCTCCAGTATGTCGTCTGTAATGAAGCTTGTTACAATAACATTTACAACAATATTTTAACATATCGCCGTCCCATAAAACAACACATGAGACGTGACCTCATTGTTCTTGCAGATAACTAGAGAATGTCATGACCTTGTTCAGTATATCTCAGTAAAAGTCCTCCTCATTGGCTCATAATCAAATATTTCCTCAAAGATAATGCAACATGGACAAAGTCCCTTTGTTCTTATCGTCTGCTGACTCTGCACTCTAACAGCATATGAGGCTTTTATTCACATTTATTTGGCAGCCAATAGTCTTCTTTAGATACAACAGCTTTTCTTCCGGTTGCAGATGTTTGTAACTGAATAATACAATTTAAAAGTTCTTCTTTTATTGTGACGCCCGACCTGAACTCATGACAGCTTTATCAGAGGTTACCTGAGCCTGGTGGAGTATGAAGACTAAAGGTTGAACCATAAAAACAATAAGCCTGTTCAGCCTGTTTCTTACTCATAATGGAAACCGATGTCATGGTTGCCGACCAGTACGACCAGTTCGGTGTCAGCGGAGTGTCTGAACATCCGGTGGAAGCGCCGCACGTCGTCCTCCCAGTGCTGCAGAGAGACAACACAAGCACACAGTTGAGCGCCGGGCCTTTAATAAGACCAAACCCGCCTGGGAAGCTTCATGAGAGCTAATGGGATCTCTGTGGGTCACCCAGCAGCTCCCATGGGTGCCTGTCTGAGCCGGGTGGCTTTGATTCACACTCCAGATTCAATTCTGCACCTGCAGGGGCACCAAGCCGCACACAGGAGACATTTAATTACATCAGCGCTCTGGGTTTACGTGATGTTTTTTCTTCTGATGTGTCTCTAAATGACTCCCGGGTGCTACTCTGAACTAGGGGGGGGATTGACAGATGCACGCATTACAAAAACAATGCTGATTTTAGGTTCTGAAATGTGTAGATTTGCATCTTTTTTTTTATGGTTTATGTCTTTTTGAATTAGTAAAAAAAAAAGAGGAAATAGCCATTAGTTGCTGCGTGCCCTACTTGTGTTATGATTTCTCTTTCTGTAAATTCAAAGCTTTGAATTATTAAGAGAAAGCCTGAGACAATAAGTCAGTTAAAGGGAACTATTCTTTATCAACCACAGTTACATGTACACAAGAAGGTCTGTGAAACCCCATGAGCCTCCAGGTCAGGATTTCTGGAAAGAGACTTTTCCAAATATATGTAATTGATGCTCTGAGCACCACAAGTGGAGTGCCACATAGTCCAGCTCTATTGGAGAGTAGGCAGACATCTTGATGTTTCCGAAACTACCAAAACATACATATATATATAGTTTAGATTTTGTCAAACTGACTGTGCTTTCAAGTTCTAAAACGTGAGGATTTCCACTGTCATTCGAGAAAATAATTGATACACAACGAAAAGATCTCGATATAGCTGCAGACTTCTTCCAGTATTTATTTTTCTGAAAATGTAAAGCTTTTGGGCCCTTCCTCTTGCAAACAAAAAACATCCCACAATTTACAGAAGAGATGCCAAGCGAGTGTGAAAATGAACGAGGGGAACATAATAGATTATTGGAGACGTTACCGTCTGCAAGCTCTATTTCCTGTTTTAATGAGGCTTTCCTGCGTGCTGCACTTGCTCAACACCTCATCTTTCTTCCATCTGACTTGACGGATCACATATGACGATCCAGTAATAGATGTGTGAGCTTTTCTCCCAGATGATGTTTTTGTTTTTTTCCTCCAGGATGAATGAACCTTGAAGAGCTGAGAGGATGCAGGTTGCTGCTGTTGTTTATGTTTTCCTTGAAAAAACCTGCAGCCTCCGGTGCCTGGATGGTACAAGGTGATGATGATGATGATGATTACCAGAGAGTGCTGGCCCCTGCTCTGCATCTTCTTCCACCATCACCCTCATCACTACCACCATCCTCCTCATCCTCATCATAAGCACGGTGGGTTTTCAGACAAAGCAAGAAGGGAACAAGGGAGCTCTACGTTACCTTCGGTGAGCTCCACTTGCCTTCGTCGAAGATATCCCCGAGAATAAACACTATTTCGGGCCTGAGCAGCCACAGAGCGGTCTGGAAAGCCCTCTCCATCTGCCATTCCCTGTGCGTTTGGAGACAACAAGTAAGCGTCATTCGTTGTTTTTGTTTACAGTCCTGCAGAGCCCCGGAGCACGAACGGCTGGATCGAGGACGAGTGATGGATTGCTTCTTAAAAAAAAAAAAAAAAAAAAAAAAAATACAACATAAAACAAATTAAAAAAAGACATTACCTCCTCAGCTTGTCGAACCAGTGTCCTCCGACGGCTCCGAGGAGGTGCGTGTCCGACAGCACCATGGCGCGGACCGCTGCGTCCATCGGCCGGCCGTCGATGCCCTCTCCCCCGCGTGCATGGCTGATCTTGGGCCAGGCGCACTTGAGGATGGTCGGGAAGTAAATGAGATACTCGCAGTAAAAGAAAGCGCCGCCGACCAGGAGGATCAGCACCAGCGCGACCATCCACCTGACGCTAAACCTCGGCATCTCGTTGTTATTCGGCGTCTGGGATGCCCTGAACTGGCGCACTGGCGGTGATGGAGCGGTCCATGAGGCATCTTCCCCCCCTCGTCCAGACGCGACTGTTCAGGTCTCCAGCCGTGTGATGCTCATGGCAAGTGGCTCTGAGGCCCCGTTGTTCCCGGTGTTCAAAATATGAGATATAAAGTATAAAAAAACCGCAAAATGCCCTCAGCCTGTAGAGAGACATGCAGCCGAGAGAGGAGCAGCAGTCTGCAGCTGATGCGCAACCAACTCGCTCCTCTCTGCTCTGAACCGTCAAGCTGGAAACAGCATTTCCGGTGCTGGTTCTTTCAAAAATAAAACTGAAAATGCAATTTTACGATCGCATCTATTTGGAAAATGATGTGTGTTTTAAAATGGCATATGTGATGTACTCAGATGTTTTACCTCAGTAAAAATAGCAATACCACACGGTACAATTCGTGGCAATTATGTAAGCTTTTATTTCTTCCACCACTTGGTTGGGCAGGTTACACACAACTACAGATATATGGAACACATATGTAAAATATCTTAAAAACAATCATTACTGACAAATAGCATTTCTTGTGAGTGATAGTGGTTGAGAAAGTATACAAGTAAACGCATTCAAATCTTACATAAAATACAAAAGTAATATCATCAAAGTATATGTTAAGTACCAAGAGTAAATTCACTCATCATGCAGCATGGCACGTTTCAGAATGAAATATGATAATTATTCATGTATCAATGTGTAAGCATCACTAATATTTTTTCAGCATAACATACAACTTGTGTTACACTCTTGTAAATACATCTTAAATGTATCTTTTATTTTTTTATTATCTCACAAAGTCCCACTTTTTTCTCTCTCAAACGTGGCAAATTAAATTCAATAAAAAAATTAAAAAAATCGGCCAACTTCCGGTATTTTTCTTGCGAACACCTGCTGACTTGACTGTATGATCGAGGAGAGGTGGAGGGTGGGAGGGATGGCCAGACCGAGATAGAGGAACAACAAGACTTGAGTTAAAAGTTCATAAAGAAGCCATGTTATCATTTTGTAACCAATAGGACTGTTAATAAATCTGATCAGTGGTCAAATCTGACAAAATCTGGCATCTGTCCACACAAACATACAAATACTAACAGATGGAAAGGAGCCAACACCTATGGGACAAAGGAGATTAAGTGATTACGAGCTGAAATCTAATCAGCGGGAGACCGCTTGTGTGTGCAGCCATGAAACTACAAGCAGAGGAGTTTCAGCCACACAGGAAACTACTTTAACCAAACTGATCTATTTATGGCCTTAAGCTACACCTGCTCAACCAGTCAGTCTGCGTTCACGAGTCATGCATGTTCCTGTTATGATCTGCTTTTGCATGCAAAGAGGGGCCCCTTGACTCACATCCTGTCTTCCCGCTGACTCTCCCTAAAACATTTGTTGAAACTTATGTTCAGAGCGAGACTTGACTCGTGCAGAATGGGGAAGCTGCAGGAGTGAAAAGTAGAGCATTGCAACATCAGCACGGAGAGGAAACGGATGCATGGCAACATGACTACAGGGAAAGGCATCTCAGTTTTTCAGACTTGTGAATTCTTTGTATAAATGATTCTTTTTGTCTCGAGAAACCAAAGTAAGAGGGTGGAGCCTCAAAACTCTGCTCCCCTCCAGATGTTGGGCCTGGCTTTGCTCCACTCACAAGTCGGAGAGGGCGTGAATCGCAGAGGACATGTATTTGCTTTAAATTGCAAACTGACTCTCAAATGTGCGACTTGGTTGTAAACCCTGGAACTGATTAACAGAGCTGTCCTGTGAGTAGAAAGAAGAAAGCGCTGATACCAACAAACCCACATCACGTCTTTATGTAAAAAGATTGTTCACACAAAGAAACTCAAAAGCTGGGAGCGGTCAGAGGCTTTAGTCTCTCCTGTGGGTCAAACTATGAACACATTAATAACATATGACTACTAGGCGCTGTAGCAAATGCCACATTTGAACAAAATAATAAATAGTGCATCTGTTGGACACTATATTCAGCCGTGGATTAATACACATTGATTTGTTTTTAATGTTGTTTTGTGGCACAGAAGAAGATTAATCAGTCCGCATTAAGGATTCTTGCATCTGTTCATCGTCGACAAAGAATATCACGCTTCATTAACGCAACAACTGAAGACATTTCCACGACTCGAGTGTGCACTTCAGGAGATGACGCCCCGCTCGTGTTATAGGGAAGTGGTGAAAGTATCTGCTGCTTCTCTGCGATACGGATTTGATTTATGGTAACTCTCCATGGTCCGCTCATTATGAGATCCTTGTGCAGATGTTATGCTGTGTGGGTGAAAAGAGAAGTGCAACTGTAAGCTCCCCTTACCTGAGGCCTGCCAACGCTGTTTCACAGCTGAATTTAAAAGTGAGAGGAGTGATACAAGTAATGGTGAAGAACCAGCAGCTTTTGCACTGTTTTCTTTAAAAGAAAATTGATATTTTAAGCTTGACATTTAATTCAGGAGGGGCAGGTCACCTATCCAGGTTGCATTTTCTGACCTAAGAAATGATCTATTATGATAATAATATTAATCTGTGTTAGAATATTTATTTAAATGTAGTGTCTGAATGTGGTTCAGCTTGTAAATGAGAGTTAGAGTTAGATGAGAAGACACTATGTGGGGCAAACAAGTAGCTGGAGCCAAAGGTACACAATCCTTAAAAACAAAATCACTATTTAACAAGTTCCCTTGAATTGAACTAATTCAACCAGCTGAGACTCCAGGAAGTTACTGCTCCTATTCAAGACATTTTGGCAAATATCCCCTCTAACAAACACAATATTTTCCTAAAGAATACCTTTCAATTGATACAAACTAGTTTCAATGTCTAAAAAAACACAGAGTCATGACAAAACTAAAGCCTTTCCATCACTTTAATAAGACACTATATCACCACAGGGTCTCCATATGCACAGTGCTTCTCAATACCAAGGTTGAACCAATTTCCTTTTCCTCCTTTATAGGCACTGGTGACTATTCTTGCCCAGCCGTGTTCTCCCTGAAAACAAAACATGTGTTTTTATTCTGCATGCAGGAAAGCAAAGTCAATGACACCACTGGGTCGCAACTTAAAAGATAAGAGAGTGAAGTCATGACTTTGAAAGTAGTGAGGTGTGCACATTTTAGCTGCAGGGCTGATTCATGTCAGACTGAAAGCAGAAAGAGAGAGAGAGAGACCAACCCAAAACTCTCCCCAGGAGTTCCTGACGATCCAGTACTCGGTCTCATCCTCGGCCACGCCCCAACCAGCCACAGAGACAATGTGATTTGGCAAAGACAGCGGGTGAAACTCGGAGAAGATCCCTCCAGTGTATTCCTCCAGGCCGTCGGTGGCCATCAGGGCACAACTGAAAGACAGAGTGGAGAGTTTCTCAAGTCTGAATCTTTTTTTCGTGGAAAGGGCAGTGCTTTCGGGCTGTAAAAGCAGCAGTAAATATTGCTCTAGTTAAATTAAATGTGTCTCAGGCAGTGTGGGAACTTTGAGTGTCACATGCAGTTTTCTGATCGAAATTACTTGCAGTCAGATGTTGTTTTCAACACATACTGACGCTCATATTTCATGAAAAAGTTGTTTTAACTCAATCTGCAGGTATTAGAAAAGAATATTTATAAGACCTTGTTCATACAGCATGGATTTTCTTTAAAGACTAAATAAAGCTGTCAAAGCCAGAACTTTACTGAAGTAATAACAGCTCGTGAAAGATATTAAGTTATAAATGGACAGATTATGGAAAATAAGGCAATTGTTGGGTGATGTAAGTCTAAGTTGTGTTTATTAATAAATTGGATACATGGTGAAAAATGTGTCTGAATGTTAGATACAAGATGAATAGTTCACTGTATTTTGAAGACGAATGCAAGTGAAATAAAGTTATACTCCTGCTGCTGCTTTTCTCAGTTTTTAAATGATAAAATATGTATCTAAAAATAAAAACGTCACTATGATGAAGAATCGCTGTGAAAAGTTCGAGCTGAATCACTTCACACAGAGTGTGTAGGTGGATGGATAATTAGGAAATGACTGGGGAGGATGACTTACTCTACCTGATGGGCCCATTGGTGTAAATTTCCGCTTTTATCTTGTTTCTCCCAGAAACTTTTCCATAGTCGCCCACTTTCCAAATAGTGTAGTTCTTCACGATGGCACAGGATTGGAAGAAGGAGCAGGTGCCACACTGGTTGAACTGCTCACACTCTAAAACAAATGACATGATCTATAATGATTCACAGCGCCGTGCAACGCGTACCCTGCAATTTCATTTCATTTCCATGAAGATACATTTTTTATTTCCAGTATACTGTTACAATGTGATGTAAAAAGCAAAATCGCAAATGTGTTTAGACCAGGGTGTCCACATACTTCTGACCATATAGTGTAAATTCAACATGGTAAGATAGAAATTGTATATTTCTATACTTTGGTTTTTGGCTTGGTAGTTGTTGCAGGTTTCATCAGGAATGCCTCTCTCGTGTGCGTAGGCGTAGACTTTCATGTGATCTCCTCCGTAACAAGAGCCCGCCCCCCCACAGTCTATCACGTTCTGGACTGACAGGTAGGCCGACGGCCACGCCCCTCCGCGCTTCACGTTGATACGGTCTTGGAGAAAAGAGCGACAATGACAAACGGTAAAGTTTAGTCAAAGGATCAAAGGATGCTTTCACTTGGGTGGGCGATTAGAAATTGCTTAATATAGCGCATCACAATATGCATACTGTATATAACATTTTTTACATCAATCCCAATTTCTGTCTATCCCTCTATTACCATCTTGTCTTATCTCCTCCCTCCTCAACCCCCCACTTGATTACCAGCGAGTGCACTGGTGGCTCCCATGGCCCAGCAGGATCCACAGTACTGGGGGATGTGCTGGTTCCGTGTGACGCTCACATAATTCTTTCCCTCGATGTTCCTCCAGTCCCAGGACGGAGGAAGGTCCGACACCTTCACATACTCATGTGGGCGGGGCCGTGTCCTGAAATAAGTCAAAATGATGAGGCTCATATCCAGTTATCCAGTGATCTTGTAGGATATAGACACATCGATGCATTTGTGATGTAGAAACATATGATAACGCAGAAAAGTCATGTTTCAATTAGACATTTATGATGCCCCTCCCACTTTCTTAGAGGCTGTTTCAGCAGAGGAGGGTCGTTAGCTTGATTAAGCCCACCTGGGCCTTTTGGTTGTGCACCTTGATTGTGTTAGTTTTAAGTGTAACCATGCATGGATTTCCTCCTGGTCACATTCCCTGAGTCAGTTTGTGACAAATGGGGCCTGGTCCCGGATGCCAACCCATTTGGTCAGATTAAATGTAGCCTTAATGTGACAAATGAGGCTTGCTTATTGGCACTAATTTGTTTTTTTTTAAATACTTTTTGTGGTCTGTCAGCGTTCTTTTCAGTACAGATTTAAATGCATCAGGTATTTAGCATGGTGACAGATTTTTGGGAACAGGATTTTTGTTTGGTTACTTTTGTGGAGTTAATTTCTGTTTGAAGGGAGCAGCATACTCGGTGAGTATGGACACATCTTGGTTGGTAGATCCCATGCATTCAGCCAGCACTGGTTGTTTTTTCTTTACTGCATGCCGCCAGCTTCTGATTGTCTTTTGGTGGAATGGGTTCACAAGTGTCCTCCACCAGGGACGAGGGTTGGAACCAGCTGGATGGGAACCTGTGTTCTGTGTGAGCTTTCATTTTTAGTCGTAGTGGTTCCTGTACTTGTTGTACATACAGTGACTGCTTGAAAAAAGTGAATAAGAACCTGTTGGTCTGGTCTTGTGTTAACTTGCTCTGAAGTGTCAAGATGCTTGTGTTAATTGTAATGTTTGGTTTCTGCATTGTATTCTTTAAATGACTTGCTAGTGAGCATTTTGTTTAGATCATTTGTAATTTTGTATTTGTACAATGTTTCACTCTCACCTGTGAAACAGTTCTGTGTTGGTCCTGTTTTTTTTATTTTTAGGGAAATACTTTGAAAGTGAAACTATCCTTTTAATTTGTTTTTTTTTTTCATTTCACCATATTCTCAAAGTTGCTCCCCTGGTTTCAAGGCTGCTGAGTTAACAAGATGTACCTCCAAATGTAGCATACCATGTAAAGTACTCGAGTACAAGCTGCTTGGTAACGTTACTCCTTGAGTAACGTAAAGTAGTTACTAACAGATTAGTGACGTAAGAGTTACGTTACATTTTTCCAGATGACTAATGTTGCTTTACTATAAACTCACCACTGTATGCTGGCAAATACTTCAGGAAGACTACAACGGAACGCGTGCACTTACTGAAAGTACTATCCAAACGGCAGGAACATAAAGTAACTGGCGGTAACGGGTCGGTGTCTGACGGTGCACATTAACAGTCAGTCAGAAGGAAAAAGTACATTTTCTCGCCACTTACTTGACAGAGTCGGGTCTGTCGTCGGTGATGGGTTTATAACACGACTCTGCTGTAAGTCTGGAGGAGCTGATTTGCAAATAAAATGACGCTAAGCAAAACAGCAGTGATGCGTTTGTTGTTGTAGACGCCATGTTGGATCTCCCTTAATGCCTTCACGTGACGGGCACACATCGCCCCCTGTCGGCAGCGCGGACAACCTGCACGTCATAGTGGCGGTAAATGTCATAATAGATGTGGGACAGAACTTATTTTCGAAACTGTGTTGAACAAGTTCACAGAGCTTTACTTGTGTAAAAGTAGCAAAGCTGTTGTAGAAATGCTTTTAGTTTAAGTACTAATCCTGCATTTAAAGTGTAACTAGAAAACAGGCTTTAGCATCATACTATACTTAAATTACAAACATATGCCTTGTGCAGAGTTTTTACTTGTAGAAAACAACTTTATACATGACTGTGCGTTATTAGGTCTTATAATAATACAACATACATTATTTCATGGTTGCATTTTTATTCATATTTATTGACTAAAGCTGTCAAATGCATGTACTGAAGGTGTATAAAGCAGCATATAATGGAAACTTAATTTCCATTTTCATGTACTTTAAAAAAAACAACCCATTGTACTTCAGTACAGTAACCTATAGTTGAGCATATGTACATGGTCACTTTCCAACTTTGACAGATCAGGAACAATTCAGTAGACCACAGAAGTCTGCACAAACCTTAATGACCTATTAGCCGCAGGCCTATAACTAAAATGTATAAAACTGAAATAGTAATGAAAACATCAATTGTCCTTCACATTGTGCAAGTGAAGACTGTCAGTTTACGGCGAGAACTTTCAAACTAGAACGCTTGTCCATTCTGGAATTAAATTTTTTCTTGATAAAGATAGTTTGCCAGCTGACTCCATTGTGCTTTTCACCACACTGATCAATAAAGTCATCTGAATAAAAACAGCTGTTGGAGTGTTGCAGGTTTTGCAGGATCAGCAGGAAACTTTTAGATAACACACTCAGTTTCCAGTTACAATCACATTAAACCTAATGCGGCTGTTTGGTTTTAAAGGATATTTTGATGCTCTTAACACGGTTAGTATATCACGGGATGAGGCTCAACTTCAATCACGGGCTGTTTTTGTGAAAGGGAAGCACTATTGTTTGTGCTTTTAATGATTCGACTTGAATCAGATTAGATGTGCATTAGGCACCTAATGAACCTTCAGCAGAAGCACAAGATAAATCACCAGTTATTTGTTGTGTGATCCATATTCAGATTGTGATGCTGAGCAGCTCATGTAAAAGCTGTTCAGCAGTGAGAGGAAATGAGGTGCATGCGTTGATGTTAATGTGAGCTTAAGAACATTTAAGAACATTGGCTTTAAAAATGAATTAGCTGCTTCCTGCTGGGCCCCAAAAAAGGTTGAACGGGTCTGAAGGCAAATGGCAAAACTAAAAGTGACGGTATAGTTTTACAGATCATTATCTTTATTATCTTTATTATTAGCAGATGCCACTCTGCTTGTACAATTATTTATTTATTTATTTTTAGCTTTCAATACATTTCTGGGCCGGTTTTGTTAAATTTTGTTTCTATTATTTACATTGTTGGTCTAACGATGAGGAATTATACTGAGAAGCTCAAAAGTTATTATTCAGGGAGGAAATTGATCATAGAAGGAAAGGAAATTGTTGTGTATGTACTCTAAATACATGTATTTTGCAGCTTATTCAATAAATAGCTTTACTTCAATAATGTTTGCAGATACATATTTTACACATAGTTTGATCAGTTCATAAAATAATGCAGATACTATTTAACACTGTTAAAAATATTCTTTACGCATCAGTGCAACAACCATAATGATGTCGTATATATCTGAATAGGAAGTTTATTTGTTAACCTTTATACTGTGTTATTGGCCTTTTTAAAAAGTGAGTGAACACTTTGAGGTTCTAAGTATTTCTTTACGGTTCTTTCCAGCTCCACATGTAACCCACACAGCTGAAAACAATGTATGCAGGGAAATTTTGAAAGTATTTCTTATAAATGTAGGAAGTCATTGGTTGCAGTACAAGCCGCTGAGAGCGGCTGAGGTAAAGTAGGTCAATATAAACCGCACTTCATCACAGAGCAAATACAAAAAAATGACTCTGAACATCAGAAAATGATGATATATGTGACAGTGCGGACGGGGAGGTTGAGCGTTCCCAGAAGGAGTCGCTAACCTCAAATAATTTATTAGTCTGCATTTAAAGCTTCTGGAAGCGGAACCAAACAAACCTAACCCGAGCTGCTATCAAAAGTTAGGATAATAAAATAAATAACTACAATTCTGGGCGAAAAAGTCATTAATCTCCAACTGAATCTTATTTTAATCACTGAAACACTCAACGTTCCTCATCAAGTCACTTGCTGCTTGTTTTCTCTTACAGCGGACGCCGCCTATTCCTCTGGTCCAGTGACCAGAGGAATAAAGTCCCTCTGACCTTTGACCTCTGAGGTCATCGCACAGTTCTCAATAACACACGACCTCACTGGCTTCTTCAGGACGTAAATAAAATGTTTAAAACAACCCTGCGGCAATACAAGTGCTTCCAATCCATCTTTACGATGAGGCTGACATCCTGGACATGTGCATTAACATGAGCATCTTCCTGTCTGCTAATGCCGAGGCGATACAAGCCTGGATGACACCACTAAACAGATGTTTAATCATCAGCTAATGAACGCCATTATCCATCAATTCACAATATGTACCACCTTCTAATGCTGATTTCTTACACGCGGACAGACAGCAGGTAAACACTCTAAAAATCACGTATTCAATGCAAAGACTGCTCTTTGTGCTTGGAATGAATATCAAGTGACAGTTTGATAGTGAAGAGTTGAAGCTTGAGTTTTTGAAGTAGCAGCCTGGCTCTTCGGACAGCAATGTCCATCGGTCCAGAATAAAATACTTCAACAAATACTGGAGGAATAACAGTTGCGTTTTATAAAAACATTCATGCTTCTCAGAGGATGACTCACACAGACTTCAGTGATCCCCAGATGTTTCCTCTGCTTTGAGTGACATGTCTGGACAGCTATTGGATGGATTACCATGTCCCCTCAGGATTGGATCCTCTGACTTTTCATTTTGCGCCGCCATCAGAAAACAAAAGTTGAATTAGTTTCGAAAAAATAATAAAACCGGTATATTTGGAAACGACAGTATAGTTGACACAATTGTTATGCGCGAAAAGATCGCAGAATACACCAACAAAAGGATGATTCACATTGGTGCAGTTTGTAAACTGGAGTTACAGGGTTTTCATACAACAATAAACTGCATTTCTGTCTAAATTCCTAAAGAGGCGATCTGCCCACATCCACCACAGAGAGACACTAAAAAGCCCACTTACGCAGACGCACCTTTAGAGTGCATGGAAAGTGCATCCATGTAAATATTGAATGCACACACAGTTTGGATTTCACTCGCGGATCAATATTGAAGCAATCTGGACGTTAATCTAATTTGCACTTCTGTTTTCTTCTTGGCAAAAGCTGCTGCAGACTGACAGTGTGGGATCAGTGTGGGAAAATAGAAGAAATTCAACATTCATGAACATTTTAGACAGAGTTTCTGTCTAGACTAGACAGCAAGGGAAAAAAAGAAGCAAGATAACAATGAAAGACTATTGTTGAGGCCGATGTGATGGAGCTGTAAGCGAATACATTGACCTTCAGTTGTCAACTGTAGAGCAAAAAAACCCAACATGTTTGTAATAGTGCTGTTGTCATTTCATTCACATTGATTTCCAACTGTCTTTTACGAGAGCCTGAAAACTTGATTAATTAATGTGCCTTTAATACATTAACGAGACCTGGTGACTTTTTTTCTCAAACATCTCATTTTGGAATTGATGTGGAGGACACAGTTTTCGCTGCATAACATCTTTTCCAAAAGCATCATAACAATCTCACTGCACTGTTCAAGCAAATAACGACTCGTGAGTCTTGCATCATCTACTCTATAAACACTAACATGTATGGTATTTGTGCAGGGATCCCTGCAGGGATTTGCTCCCATTGAGCAACACAGGGTCCAATACTGATACTGAGTGATTCGGTCTGGTTGGAAGTCAGCGTTCTGGTTCATCCCAGAAGTGTTGGATGGGTTGAGGTTGGAGCTCTGTGCAGGCCAGGGAACTTCTTCCACACCAAACTGGAAAAACCATGCAGACTGGCCATGTGTGTGGGTTAATTATCATATTGAGACAGGACAAGGACTTCCTGAAACTATTGCCACAAAGATGGAGGCACACTATTCTCGAACTGTAAGCTGCAGCGTATAGATTATCTCTCGGTAAACCTCAGGGCCTCAAACCCCTCATCTTGCCAAAAACTGCTCCAAAAATGACATGTACTTTTCAACACGATGCCTGTGAAGACCTCAAAAGTACAAGTATCCAATATCAAGCAAAACAAATGATTTATGTCGCTGTTATGATAATTCAGACATGTGATGCAGGTCAGCTACGAACCACTGACCTGCATGTTCACTAGACCTTCACTGTGTAAAACTGGGGGCCAATTTGTCAATAACTCCCTCTTAGAAAGAATCGGATGAATAATGGATCAAAGACAAATGTTACTTAAGATCCACATCCATCTGAGGGATTAGATCAGCAGGCCCAGACTTCAAACAGCAGAAACAAATCAAGGGCTGGCATGTTCTGAGGAGGGTTATCGATCACGGCTGGCTGCAGCTCGGGGCCTCGTGAGTGACTCTCTGACTGCTCCCACGCAAGAGTGTTCAGGCGGTCTAGATTTCCAGGGAAAAGGGAGTCTTCAGGGCAGAGAGGTTGGCAGCTAGCATGTTGATGATCTCTCAAAGTCAGCCTTTCCCTCAGCAGCATTTAGCTGTTTATTTTTCTTATTTTCATGAACTAAATCCATTTTGGGGATGAGGCCAAACAGTGATTCATCACATTCCAAGCAGGGCCTTTGCTGCTCTAAGTGCCCGGTTTTTTAGAGGTAGAGGAGGCTCATTTGGCTCGGCCCTGACGACTCCCATCATACCTTGCTTTCCTCCTGCCTAATGCACTGCAGAGGAACCAGCACGGATCAATTGATCGATAATGTCATTAAACACATCAAATCATGCACTAGGGATTGGTTTTATTCATATGTTAATGCTCCAGGTGAAACTGGGCAACTGCTCTTTCTAGTGTACAACAAGTAAATATGAGGTCAGCACTCTTTGCTATGTTCTTAAATGCAAATTATTTTTGTAGCTTTGATAATTCACTTGAAGCAGAATTTCACATGTTCTTGATGTGTTTTTGATGTGTTTGTGACGTGTTTTCTGCAAAATGAGGGGAAACCCGCGGTCATATCAACATTTTTATATTCACGTTGCTTCATTTATTTCGTTTGAACTTCAGTGGGTACTGCTTATTTTAAACTCTGTACAACAATCAGGACAAAAACATAATTTTTTTTTGTCTCGAATCAGATAATTTTAGAAAAATAAATGGGCCACAATAGACAAAAATAAACAAACATATCTGTGGAGTGGAGCTAATGAACAGCTTTAGTAAAAAAATTTAAAAAAACACGTGAATTTGCACATTTTTCTTTATTTAAAAAAAAAAAACTGAGCTCAAGTAAGTGTGACTCAACACGAGTTCTCAGTACAGTGGAGGCATCGTCCTCGATGGATGGCATTTCACCAAAATTTAATCAAATCAGTGAATCATAAATGAAGTGAATGGGTCACCAGAGCAATACGGATTCATCCTTTGAGGGCCATGAACTTCTGTGCAAAAGTTTGTACCAATATCACAAGTGAATGTGGAGAAATTTCATTGGCTCAGTAAACAAAGTTTACTTTCTGCTGACGCCGCGGAAACCTCAGAGCATCACCTCTCCGCACCATGCATGTTACCAATCAGTTTAGACAATTTAGCCTTGTATGCATTTAGGAATATTTATCAACTTTGGAGGGGGCCAAGCTAATTGGTTCTCCCTGCTTTCGGTCTTCATGCTAAGCTAAAGGCTAATCACCTCCTGGACCTAATGCAACATCTGGGAAAAGAAAGCAAATAACACATCTGAGTAATGGACAATAATGAGCTAGTTGCTTAACAGAAGACAGAGAAAATAGCAATGCCTTTTATATTGTATAAGTCAACATATTAAAGTCATATTTCTATCAATATTGTTCTTAAAAGTCCGGAAAAGAGCCGGAAAGCGATTGAGTTTCTGTCTTGCTCTTCACTGCTGTCACAGGGATTAAACCTTTGCACGTTATCCGACTGGCAACTTCACAATGATGCAAATCAACTTGCACGCACACAATATTTTGTGGGGACACTTGGAAAGTCACGAACAGATCCGAGCCCTTTTGGGGTTAGAGGTTTGAGTCATGATGTCTGTCTGTTTACTCAGCATACAACTGGATTACATGTAATCAGAGGAGATGTTTTTGCTACAATGTTCTTAATTATTTTAAGAACTAAAAACATCTTTGGGAAAGAGGAAAAAAAAAATGTTCCTGCCTTCAAGGAGAAGTCTGACAGGCCTGTTTTGTGGTAACAAGGATTAAACTGAAGTGGATGTGCTGCTTTGTTCCTACTGGTTTCAAACCAGTAGGCGTCGCTGTTTCTCCCCAATGAACCGCTGGACAGAGGACCTGAAGAGATGCTGTGATCAGGGAAAAAGTCTCAAGTCATTTATAAAACCTTCCGTGGATGATCGAACTTATTGAATGTATTTAGACTTAAAATACCGGATCATAATGATTTGATTACACAAAACCGGTGTATTTGGGACATGTTATCTTCTAATACTCGTGGTGTTTGCGTCCACCTCCGCGTCCCACCTCTTGCTTTCAATTATCACAAGAGGCTGGACCGGGTCCCAGACCAAGACCTCTGATTGGCCGAGTCAGATGTCAATCACAGGCTCGTCCTGGCGCGCCTGTTGGCGAACGCAGTCCACACACTAGAAGTCAGAAGTCAAATTTCACCAAGGGGGCAGAAAAAGGAAGGGTGAACTTCCCGAATATTGTGTGTGAGTGTTTCTGTCCCGCTTCACAGTTGTCAGACTCTCTCGCATTGGAAACGTTTCCCGTTAAAGTGTGTTTGTAGTGGGGGGAAAAAAGAGAGAGGAAGAAAAGGAGGTTAATTGGACTTGAGGAGTTGTTGGCTCCTTTCTCCGGCGTTTCCACGCTGTGTCGGCGCACCTGAGTCTCAACATGACTTTGATGCATCCGAGCAACTAACCCACCATGGTGACTTTACTTTGGGGCGACATGTCTGCTGTGGTGAAGCTGGCTAAATGCGCAATTTTTCACTGTGGAGTAACCACCGGAGTCCAGGTGTCCTCACGGAGAGCCGATGTGGCCGTTTGGAGGAGCGCAGCAGTCTGATGTCAGCTGGGATTTGACAGAGCGCAGGAGTCGGGGATGCCAGAGAAACCTTAGAGAGACAATCCCCGGCTACTTCCACCTGGATTCAACACGGGCTGCCCGGAGCCATGGCCTCTGAGGTGGTGTGCGGGCTGGTCTTCAGGTTGCTGCTGCCAATGTGTCTTGCAGCTGGTGAGTTAGGCGTAAAAAAAGACTGAATCCACATTTTCTGCGCATCTTATCTGGCCTACAGTGTTGGGTGATTGATACATGTATGATACTGTGTCTGCTGTTAAATCCATTCATCGTTCTTAAAGGCTACGTTCAAGGAAGGCTGTTATTATTTACTGTCATGACTGTTTTACATTCCTAGGAAATACTGCAAACCTGAAGTGTGCAAAATCCTAAAATTTAAAAAAAATCAAATGATAAAATGTGGATGATTTGTGATTTACCTCATGATGCTGGAGGTCACAGTTTATTCATCACCACTGCTGAGCTGTGTGTGTGTGTGTGTGTGTGTGTGTGTGTGTGTGTGTGTGTGTGTGTGTGTGTGTGTGTGTGTGTGTGTGTGCACTAGAAACAGAGCACAGACAATATAGACTGCAGGGAGTCACACATGGTTATTATATATCAATAAAAAAACAGAGCAGTGGTGTATCAGCACCATTCTTCAGCCGGCTGTCACCTTTTATTAGATTTAGTAAAGGAAACACAGCCGACAACAGAACATCCAGTCACTGCTCAAACTACTTTTGGGACTCTCCACACTCTGCACAGTGTTCATGTTGTTCATGTCTCAGTGTGTATGGTTAGAAGTGTATGATTTAAAGAAAAAAAACCAGACATATCAAGTGCATGTTTTTGGATCTATAAAGTCTGAACAGACTATATCATGTAAAAGTTTATTCTACTAGAGTAAAAGCAGAAACTGTTCTGTATATTTTTGGTTTCTGTTTAGCTTTTTCACTATTAATGAATCCTCAGTCTTGTTATTGATGGTTTAGCTGCTGATGGACAGTCCGTACATGCCTGTAGTGTTGATACTGTTAGTTCACATTGACGGTGTCAGAGATCCAGGGCTTGTGTCGTTTCACATTCCTCTGAGTTTGAGTCAGCGGTGCATTTGTGTTCTTGGTTTGTTTACAGCATAACTTAGTTAAGAAAGGCGCTCTCCACAGATGAAGTTATTGTTCCTGTGTTTGTGAATGTTTTGTTTGATTCACTCGTTGGCTTTGCAGCATTTAAAGATGACTCACTGTCCAACGTGGCAGCTTTATTTGGATTTATGGGGGACTTTTAGCCGCTTTAAACGGACTGGAAGAGTCTCGGATATAACTAGGATATTCCTAAGACATCACTTAAACGCTGATTTAGAGTTTGTGGGCATGACGCTGGAGGCATGATCGCACCTTGCAGACTCCATTAAATGCAGTTTACTTTGTGTTTTTACGCTGTAATTCTGTGGTAGGCCACAAGTGAAAAATGATTAACGTCTAACTGCCACTGAGGTTCCACTTTGGTGTCTGTGTGAGACTTATGGGGCAGAGGTACTTTTAAAGCTAACAGCATTGCGTTCTATAGATAAGACCCACTCAGTACCACCATAATGCATCACTTGACAGCCCGACGGCTCCTTTATTTCCAAAAGCAATCGTGAGACCACGCATTGTCTCCATTAATTCGTGGAAAGTCGTTTTAACAGTATGAATTAATAATGCGGTTGTGAGGGAGGAAATAATTGCCTTTCCCTTTTATCGTAAACATACCTTTTAATATTTTATGTTTTTTCAAAGTGCAAATGAGCACTTGTCATTCACTGCAGCGTTGCACACTAACTGCCAGGAGGAAGGAAATGTAGAGTGGAAAGAATGGAAGGTGCGCAGGAACAGTTAGGGGATGAGAGAAGTTATTTCTGCGCTCAGCATCACCTGATCAGCAGCTTACTTTCCCCCATTGTTTAGTTTAGACGGTCAAAGATCTCATCTGAATTTAAACGGGATGGATCTGCGGTAAATCAATAATCGCCAACCCATCAGCTATTGCTTTTTGTTTCTTTTAATATTCGTGACACCCGCGGCTGGAAGACAACTTCAGGCTTCACATATTTTCTGCCCTCGCTTTGATCCATATGTTCAGATTTCTGGCTTTACTGCGATCTGTTCAAGGGGCAAAATTTGGGAAATTATTTTTGGGCCTCTCAGAACAGATGTGACCTGACTCCAAACAGCGACATTACCCTTACTGTACACGCTCTGTGTCGTGTAGCACATGCATAAGCACACCGTCTCTCATGTCCTCGTGAAAGACTTATCTGCTGACATAACATAGTCTGTGTTTCCTGTTGGCCATCTGACAGCACCTCTATTGAAAAGCACAGAACTGCTGGGCCCGTGTGTACACAGTCTCGTCTAGCACCACCCAGCACACACACACACACACACACACACACACACACACACATTTGCACACAGCTACAGTTGAGCTGATGAAACCGGGCCGCTGTTTACGTGTTTACTGGCAGAGTTTGGAGTGTGAACATGATTATTGTGCTCACGCTTTCCCAAGTATCTGATTTGATATGGAACTTGCGCTGTGACTGTACAGACGGAGCTGCAGCTCAGGTGTGCTGAGTCGAGCAGGTTGCAGCAGGGACGCGCAGACGCTGGGAGCATCACTGGAATCGGGACGCTTTAGGTTTTCGTTTGGACGTAATGAGGACAAAATAAGATTGTGTATCTATAGATAAACACATCGTGTTGTTGTCACAAGTCTTCAGGCAGACACAGCATCTTGAAGTGGTTGTCAAAAAACTGTCGCACTTTACAAACTTAAACAAGCTAAAAAAATAATCAAATGTTAGTAATAATTGCATCATAGACATAATAAATTCAGAAAACTCTCAATACATGCTTTATCTAAACTCACTAAGTCAGCTCATTCAGTTAACCAACATGGTGACTGGTGTCAGCGGTAACACAAACTACAACAAAGTGGTTAAAGTTGTATCACTGTGGCTGTGATATGAGCTCGGACCGACTCACACTAGCTTCTAGCGTCTGTGAGCCATTCAGGTTTTAGTTCACGCTCGCTCACCAGCAGGCCAGAGATGGTTGGCTGATTAATAAGTCCGACAATTTGTCTTCAAAATTGATTTAAATTGAACTTAAAGCCGCATTTAATACATGTCTGTTGTATTAGTCAAGTGATGGAAAATCAATTTTCAAGCAAAAAGGACAAAGATCTACAGTTTCCAACTCGCCAAACGTAAACACTTGTCTTTTTCAAAGACCAAACGATAATCAATATTGATAATCAATACTGTAAATACATGTCAGTTGCGGCCCTAAATTAAATTAGCTACTCTAAGAAGACATGTTATGTATTCTGAAAGGCTTCTCTTCTTACGCAGTAATTAGTTTTTGCTTGTTAAACTCAGGATTCTGGATGTGGCCACTTTTAAATTCACGGTTTATATTTTCTGATGAAAACAGTGAAGTTCAGTGGCGCTCCAGACTTGACGTGGTATGATCTTCATTATGTTCTTCAGAGGGGTTTAAATTCCTCTGTTATCGCCCAGTGCTCGATCCGGCCAGGCACCGCACCGCCCTATCTGGACATTTATGCTTTTGGGCTTAAACTCCTCAGTCAGCTGGCCTTGATTTCACATTCATGACTGATTTGTTTCTCTTGTGTTTCTCCTTTGTGTGGCAGTAATAACAGCTTTTACTGGGAGAGACAAAAGCCTTATTCAGACATGAATGGGGAGGTTTTGCAGTAATCTGATGTCGAAAAACAAGGGCAGTTTATTTTCATTGCCTGCGTAAAAATCCTCAAATGGTGAGTCATACAGCGAAGGCAAACGGTCAGGAAGACTGCGGTCGAGTGTCTGCCGGCAACAGTAGGAGTAGAGTCATGTAGATAAAGAAAAATGATCTGCATGGATGCAAAATAACTTCTTTAGATTTGAGCAGATGAATAATGTGGGCTGCAGGCTCCGGACTACCGACTTCGGCAGGTTTAGAGCTTATTTAATGACACGTTAAATGAAGAAAAAGTAGGTGTGAGGTCAAAAATGTAAGATAATCATTCATTCACCCGAGAAGTTGAGGCATAAAATGAATTTTTTTAAAAAGGAAACAAACAAAAATCAAACAACGATGGTGAAGTGCCCCTTTTCTCTTGTTATGATCTACACATGTTGGTGGTTTTCTCAAAGATGACAGCCCTCCATTACATTTTATTATCTTTTGTTAGTTTTCATTGGTCTGTATCTGAGCGCAGAGGAAACCAGAAGGTTCACTTACTGTCGAGCTCCAGCAAGGGGAAACCAGAGCAAGTCAGATGTCAATGAATAGGTCCATTGAGTGCGCAAAGATGAATAAAAGCACCATTTTCTGCATTCAAATGTCATTTTTCAGTAGTTCAAGGCCAGTAGCGACGAGAAGATCTTGGTTGTAAACCTTGTGCTTGTTGATATAACCGCTAAGAAAAATGTTGGGAGGTCAGACTGTGTGTCCGCATTTTGTCCGCGGTGACTGTAGCACTGTGTCTCCTGACTTCAAAATGTTCAAAGAAATGTTAAACGGGAAGGGGCTAATCGCATATTTAGTGCCTACTTTAGGAAAACCTGAGAAGAGTTGTAAATGTTACGGGAAATATTATTTGCGGTTGTTTAAAAAAAACACACAAGCTGTGTGCTGCATGACAGGCGCCGGAGGTGAAGCGGGTGAGTGTTTGCTTGTTTACAACGCGGTTGAATTTGGACGCGCTAGCTGATGTTCAATTAGCAGCTCATGGGAAGCGTAACTGGTAAAAGCCACCAATCAGAGCAGATGGTCAGTCTGACTGGGAAATGAGGTGCGTTACTGATCAATACGTTCAATTAATGCTTTTTGGAAGTCATGTTTGCACTTAAGCGTTTTAACTTTCCTCATGAGCTCAAAAGACTTCCTTTGTGTGGCTCAAAGGGGTGTGTGTATATGTATGTGTGTGTGTGTGTGTGTGCGTGTGTTCGGTAAAGGGTGACTGTGTGGAGTTTCATAATCTAGTGTGTCATGTGTAGTGACACATCCTAAATGCGGAAACGGTGTGTTACATTCAAGCGGCAAGGAACATCACAGATTATTAATCTGTTGATTATTTTCTTGGTCAATCGATTGTTCTGTAAAATGTGAGAACAGGGAAAAATGTCACATTTCATTGTCTGAAGATATTGAGTTTACAATTCAATAAAGGAGAGACAATATGCAAATCCTCACTGTTAGGATGTTTGAACCAGCTGCTGATGAATCAACTGTTGGTCTCAGTTTTAGAGGAAAGAAAATCCTATGGTTAAAAAAAAAATAATAATAGTGATAATAATAAAAAATAAAGAACTGTTGAAACAGTTTGTTTCAGTGTCTTTTTTTATGTAAAAAAGAGCAATGGTCTTTCACTGGAATAATTGCCGCAGATCCTCGACATTTATCACTGTGATAAATGAAATGATCTGAAGCTAAACTGAACAAATTAAGGAATTACAGGAAATGGGAACAAATATAAAGTTATGTTGGTTGTTAAATCTCATTTTAGGCCTCGATTAAAAAGACTAAAACCAAACACTGAATATCTCTCAGGCACTGGTCGTGACATTTCACACACTGTTTGATAGAAGATTTGGTTGGAAGAACATTAAATTAGTCTATTGTGTATTTTAAGGGAATCTGGTGCGCCACTTGGCTGCAAAACTTTGAGAGATTGTCTTTTGTCATAACAAAAAAGGTCCAGTTTCAATAATGCTCTCAGTCCATGAAATAGTGTAAGATTCTTGCCAGTGACATGAAGCTGTCCTTCGTGACGCACTCTCCAGCACTTAATTGTCTCATAACACCCAAAGACTGTCGGGTGATTATTGGACCTCAAAACAAATGTCAATTCCCTGAATGACTAAATTCAGCCCGGACTCTTTTTGTGATGCAGGCCAGCGAACAGATAATGAGTTTTCTGATTGTTAAGTCAAGGAATGTTCTGGCTTTTTTATGACTATGAAAAGCTTTTTTTTTTTTTTTTTTACACCGGGACCATTTTAATGAGTTTCACCACATGTTTCTCTCAAATCTGTGTTCAGCCGATCTCAATGAAGACTCCTGATCCGGCAGCTGGTCGCCCCTGCCAGCTTCTGCACTTTATTTACTGTTGAGCATTATGTAATGCGCACAAAGCGATAAAGACGCCGTTGAATTAGTGGTCTATAAATGGATTGTTGTTTATTATGACCAAGAGGTGGATTTGCTGTTCAATCTGCTTTTGTGTCTTGTGTTTCTGCAGCTTGCCTGTTCAGGTACAATGCCCTGTCCTTCGTCTACCTCATATATCTCCTGCTCATCCCCCTCTTCGCGGAGCCCACAGGCACAACAATGCAAGGTGAGATCTGCACTGTAATTCTCTTTGGTCCTTCACACGTCCGATGGCTTTGGCTCTGGAGAGTCTTGACTGTTTCCCAAAAGCCTCCAGTTTGAACCACAATATTGTTCTCTGTGATGTAAACCAGCCCCTCTTCTCCAGGGGACTTGAATTTCCTTGAGATGAGGATGGATTTGGCACATAGTTCAGCCCATGAAAGGTAATATCGGTTTGTACGGGCACGAGTCCATCTGTGATATTGAAAATGATCCGCGGCCAGCCAGATCTCAGATGGGAACACGTGATCCATCAGGAAGCAGATCTTATTCACATTTAAGGGCTGAAGTTTGGTTTATTTGCTCAGATATTGTCCATTAAGATGACAACAACTGAACACACACGCTGTGCTGTTGAGAAAAGAAGCTTCAGAGGACAACCAGCAACTTTGAGATGAGGGCTGTTTTTGATCATGGCTAACCACTTCAATTATTAAAGGAGGATATAAAAGTTGCGCCTAAGGCTCCACTAATTCCTGCGATGAGTTTCATTTTGTAACACCATGACCTGCATGCATTCGAAAAGTGTTATCAGTTAATTCAGTCGACGGGAATGTTGATATTTGGGCTCTTTGGTATTTTGGTTCAGGAAAGAGTTCAAGAAAAGAAATGTATCTCACAGTGAACCTCTGAGGCCGAGGTTCAGGAGGCGGAGGCGACTGTTCTCCTTCCGGGTGAATGTGGGTCGCGGTCGGCCCCTCGCTGCAAAACACTCCACCTAACATGGGTTGTCTGTCAGGGACCACATGCAGTGTTTAATAATACATAAACCTATATATCGGTGGAGGAAACGGCATCCAGTCCGAGAGCCGTCTCCGCTCGTCTCCTGCTGAAACAACAATCAGGAAGTAAGGGAGTAAGGAGGGAGCAGAGAAAGTGGACCACTTACACTCGCATCAATAGTTAAAGAGAGACGTCTTCGAGTGAAGCTCAGCGCTCATGTATCTGATCGCTGCTGACATCAACCGCCGGTCAACCTCAATAGAGATAAATACACACTGGACCAGGGGTGTCAAACTCATTTTAGTGAAGGGGCAACATGCTGCCCATTTTGATCTCAAGTGGGCCGGACCAGTGAAATCACAGCATAATAACATATAAATAACAACAATATTTCTCCATGTTTAAATCATTGGTGAAGGTTTTTGGATGATAAACTCTATTTTAAGGTCTTTTAACAATCGACTTGAATCGTAAAGACCAAAAATTCAGACATCAGCCCCCTGTTTATCTGCCCGGGCTCTCCTCTAGATTCCCTCGCTTTGTGACTCGTTTGTGACGTCACTTTCATGATGTCATCCATTACTGATCAATGGTTTGCATGTCCGTCTTACAAGCAGAAGATCAGGGGTTTGAATCCCAGCCCTGCTAATTTTGATCTTTTTTTCTTCTGCTGTATTGGACCCCCCTGGCTGGCCGGATCCGGCCCGCGGGCCGTATGTTTGACACCCCTGCGATAGACACTTCAACACCAACAAGACACGGCACATCAAACTTGATGCAGATCTTTTTTTACGATGTTTTGCAGCTTCCGTAGTTAATAATGTTTTTTTTCTCGGTTGTAAGAAACATTATTTATTGCATAAAAGTTGATTCAATTTATATTTAGATGTGAAAGTAGTTTACAGTAGATTACACTGTTTCTCCCATTGGAGGGCCGTGAGGTTTTTACTCCTTTTGTAAATTTCATTGTCTCAAGACTGTAACAAACTGACATTGCAATATTTATTTCCCGCTATAGATATTGCGATAAGACTATATACAGATGATGACAATGTACCTGTTTCTTTGGTCATCATTGTCCTTTCTGTAGCCAAAATAATAATAATAATACGATTTTGAAAAGTATACACGCTGTCTACTGTCAAATGATTATATAGAAGCAACGCACAAAATAACTGCATATTACACATTTGCACACAGGTAACTTTTAAAGTAATTACTCCACTGTGCTGATTTTAATCCGGAACAGTAGAGTTACTCCGTGACAGTTATCAGATTGTATGAAAACCATCCACAATACACACTGGCAGTGCAAACATCTGCACAAAAGAGGCCCACTACATGTTTTCAGAGGGATCGAGTGTAATTCAGTGATTAGTTCTGATGGTCTGTTTCATTTTGTCTGTTGACTCTTAAATGACATATAGCAGTTCAATCTGGAACCATTCTTTAGGCTTAATGTACTTAAAAAAAGCCACAGCCGTGTGTTGTATAGTTCTCGTATACGCAAGAGTAGACGAACAATATCTTATGCAACTTGTTGTTGTTTGTGATTTACTCTCTAATGTTGTAATTGCACTCTTTGGCTCCACATCCCCCTCGAAGGCATTCAATTCTCAGTGGAGGTGAACAAAATCTAAACTGTTGCTCTCATATGGGAAGCGGGTATTTTAAGAGCCTTTACAGCAGGTGCTATATGCCTTGTTGAATGGGCACCGACATGACAATTTCCCTTTGGGGAGTCTTTTAGTTCTGTTGCATGGATTTGTATAAATATTTGATGTTCTGGATGATTTATCAGGTTTATGTTTTAGCTAGTAGACTTCTAAAAGAGGATGTCTGGTGTTAACGCTCTCCTAGTTTGGCTTTTTATTTAAAAAAATCCCTCATTTATCACACTTTTGTGGGCAGTAGTGGAGGAAGTACTCAGAGCTTGACTGAAGTAAAAGCAATAGCTCAAGCAATATAGCAAAAGTAAAAGTCCTGCATTCGAAAAGCTTACTTCAGAGAAAGCGCGTAAGCATCGGAATCAAAATAGACTTGAAGATTACTAACTATGCAGAACTGACCATTAGAGAATAATGTATTATCACTGGATTATAATTATTGATCACGCACCACCAGTGTAGCTGGTGAAGGTGAAGCTACTTGTAACTAGTTAGCGTAATCTTTAATACTACAAATAAATACATTTTGTAATAATACACTTGTAAATAATGCTGTGAAGGACAATATTGACTTAAACAAGGTACTGGAATAGCAGTATAAAATGGAAATGCTCAGTTTGAGTACCTTAAAGTACTTCGTTGCACTCCTTTGCCGCTGGCAGAGACTATGTGGTCGACTCAGGTTTTAATGTCGTCAAACAGATACTGTTCTCTGATTGATGAGGAAAAAGCAGCAATTGTCAGGCAACCAAACCGGATGGCCATCACACAACAAAAATGTGTTTGATTTACAGGGGAAAAAAAATGTTCACAGAACAAAAGCGATAGCCTTGTCCAGAGCCTTTGGACCATATCTCTGTATCTACAAGCATTCTTTTCCTTCTTTTCGAAAGCACAATGACTTCAAAAGGGAAATTAGCACAATTTGTTTTCACTTCTACGTTTAATTTGCCTGCCACGGTCTGTTGTTACACACATTTGATAAGGTTAGCCCTCGATGGCCTTCGGCTCAGCAGCAGCGCTTCACCTCAGCCAGGATATTGTGCAATACGCCACGGTAAAACTATTAAATGTTCCCCGCGAGGATGCAGTAAATTTAATGAGATGGAGACGTTGCCCTGGGACGAACCAGTGGACAAAACCGTGCAGATATGTGGGCCAATTTAAGGGCTCATAATGGATGCAGTAAGTGCCACGACTAGCATTTCTTCATCAAAGAAGAAGAGTCCAATCAAGCGTGTTCTTCCCCGAAGGTGATTATTTTCATTTTCACTAACAAGACAGGGTCTGAGAAATCCTATTGTAGAGAATTATCACCATAACAACTCCTGAAATTATCCCAAATACCTGTAGGTGCACTGTAAAATAGCCATGTGTTGCACAGCTGTGGCAGACTGCTCTCATCCCTCCCTCCCAGGAACAGTAATGTCCACCGACAGCTGTGTTCTTTACCTAAGTTAAAGAAAGACAAGCAAAGAACAGCAAAGTCAAGAAACCCCAAAACCTAATCGGATATAAAAGCTGGTTTGGCTCCTTCTACGATGAATTAGAGAAAGTTCGAGGTCTTGTGGTCCACCAGAATGTTTATTTGACTTTTCAACAGAAATAAACGTTGCTGTATTGTACTATTGCCAGCTCGTAACCATATGTATGTATTATGATCCAAAGAAAATCCCTTTTGGTTGCTTTCCCAGTCACCTTCACTTTTTTTTTTGGACTAATTCATTTAAAACAGCTCCGTACTTCCCAGCAGATCAAACGGACATTGATCGCTGTTCTCTCAGAAATACCAAACACTTCTTCGTGTATTAACATTTCCCTCTTGTGTCAAGTTTCTGTGCCTTGGAAAAAAAAAGGAGCCAGCGAAGAGACCTTTTCTGGGTTTCAGTGCATGAACGGCAGAAACAACATGTGGAAATCCTCAACGTGAGTGGTGTTGGTGTCGAACTCACTGTCGCTGTTCTCCTTCTGCAGGCCACACGGGGCGTCTGCTGCAGTCCCTCTGCTTCACCAGTATGTCCTTCCTGCTGCTCCACATCATCTATCAGATTACCGTCAACAGCCTCCTGGCCGGAGGCTCCCTCGCATCTGACTTCAACTGTGAGTACAGTACACTGCAGCCTTTGAGGTCGAGGCTCGGAAGGTAGTGACGTTTGTTGTGTATGTTGAAGTCAAAGCGACTTTCAGGTCAAGAATCCACCAAGAAGGTGCAGAATGGATTTGATTGATTTCATCTTTTGCTGTGTGCAAACCTTTTGAAAGACATACAAGAAGTCTCTTTCATGTTTTTAGAGACGCCGACGAACTAATAAACCCCTCTAAATGAAATGTTGGTTAAACCGTGACAGTTTCAATCCTGCCTCTTACAAGTTCTGTTAATATACAACAAAATGGTTTTGCCGAATACGATTATATGCACGAAACACCCAGTGTCCAGTCCAGTAGTGTTGAATACATTTAAAGGTGGGCGGGACAAATGGTGGAGGGTTTTGCATCCTGAGCCCCAAGTGTGATCAGGTTAAGGTTAATGCTTTGGTGCAGGTTAGTGAAAGATCATGGTTATTTGGTAACATAATTTATATTAAACACACTCTATCTTGATGTTCAAGTCAGATATTTAATATTGAAACAACACGCCCCCTTTCCCTAACCTTAACCAAATGCTGTAAGAGCCTAAAGCTGTCTTCATAGCTAATGCAAGGGGATGAAGGAAGTCCTGTAGTTAAGGTTTGTTTGTTGTTTCATTCACTGTGAAAGAAAGCAAAGATAGCGGCGAGCAGAGGAGTTGCTGTGGAAATGTCTTCTCAAGATGTTTTCGACTGAAAAGAAGAAGATAGCTGACCTTTTTGCTTCATGTTGCAGTCGCAGTTTACAACCTCAGAAAAAAACCCACAAGCAGCCCAAACTGATCCGTCACAGTTTATTCTATTCCCGTGTAGTATCTCTGTAGCCGCCATAGTCCCAGAGTGTGGTAAACATTTTAGGAGGTGGAAAATCCGCTATGATGTAGCCCTAACACTGAATGCTAACATATACATTAGGCTTGAACATAACCGTAAAATGCTAACCATGCTTTATGTCGTTGTTTATTTTTGCAGATACATTGATGAACTATCTTTCCTCATTATGTCAACACAACACATAATCCACGAGGCAACACTTTTCATTTAAATGTCTTACGTTTTGGACACTGGGTTGGATAGTTGAGTTTATACATCTCCGGGTGGTTCTAACAGGATTCAACCCTCGATTCCCTGACAAGTCACTCGCTCTGAGATCTCCCGTAAGCACAACATTGTGAGCTCTCTACTTGCTGGGCCACATGTTCATGACGGACTGTGTGCACACGTGTGTCCTATCCATCACACTGACCGTTTTGTGCCTAAACTCTGACCTGAGCCGCTGCTGATGCAGCGTCGCAAAGTTGTAGATCACCGGAGAATGTGTACAGGGAAAGTTTCCGCCCATAAAGAAATAAGTGAAGACATGCTCCATTTGCAGCAGAAGGTCAAATATGCTCACTAAGAACGATTCTCAATTTCTAGAAGAAATATCCTCACTCTTACTGCATTTTGTCACATCATGAAGATTTATGAATGTCACACATTCCACAATGTAATTAGCCTCCTCGTCCCATATGGCGGCCGAAGGGGGAAAAAAAGAGGAGATTATTTCTGCCAGTAAAGCAAACACTGTACGCCACTGACTCACTGTTGGGAAGGTGTTAAGAGTTGGCCTTGGGCTTCTCATGAAACTGTATCAAACTGTAAAATGTGAATGTGTCTAGACGCGACAGACCCTGACCTTGTGTTCTAATGACTTTCTAAAGAAAGTAATCCGCTTCCCACCGTCAAAAGTCCAGGCGACTTAGCTCAGAGGGCAGAACGGACCTTATCGCCTCGGGCAGAAACACACAGAACCGTTCAGAGAGGGTAGACTAAATATTCACTCGAGGGAATCTTTATTACTAAAGGGCGGCAGTTTTTGGCAGATGAAACCCTGGTGTGATGAGAACATCGTTTGTATCCATCTGCTGTATTTATCTGTCTCTTATCTGAGTACGTCGGTTTATTGATTCACACAATACTTACTTGCATTAACGGGAATGTAAATTGTGAAACACATTAACATATTTTGGGAATCTTTACAACATAATTTTGACTTTGAAAAGATTTATAGCTTCATGGGTGGTAATTTTGTAAATGGCAATGTTAAAGATAAACATGTGTTGATGTCCTTTTAAAAAACTGATGTCCAATAAAATAATCATTTATTATGGTTTTAGAGGGGCTGTCGCAAGTACTTCAAAGCCTTATTCATAACCTTGATGCGTCTGTTCCGGTTACAAACAGGCTCGGCAGTGAATATTAAACTTTTTGCAGAATCAGATTTCAGTGGTGGCTGTAGGATTGTTACCGACTCGTGTGATCTGAACAATTTCCCAAAACTCCAGCGCATTGTGAAGTCCAAAAGTACATTTAATCAGAAAAAGAAAGTTGTAGTAATTTCTGAAATTCACCAAATATTCTGCTTTCAGTTCATAATTGTTGGCGTTTAGCCTTTTTAAAAACAATATTTTCACTGCAGTGAAAACCCTGTTTTCTCCTCTAGTTGTCACACAGAGGGAGGCGCGCACATCCATGAAAAAGAATAGGAAGACAATGATTCTACTAAGTGAAAACATTAATTTAGCAAAAATGTTTGTTTTGCCAGCTCATGAGCAGTTTATTGTTTCCGATAACCAATAGTGATACATGATATAAAGGTGTATAGTAAGTCAGTAATGTCCTCGCCTGGATCACTAAACACATAGTTCAAAGTATGCTTACATTTATTTATTTGTAAGATAAAATCTATCGAGAATATCACTAGAAAAGAATACCGATAAATACCATGTTGGCACTAACAAACCTTATATTCATGACCAAAAGACTGCCGTATGTGCCCATGGTTATCTGTAATTCAAAGTATTTAGGGTTTTGTTTCAGACTAAATATCATAACGCTCCATTGGGACGTGAATGAATATCCTCTTGAGTCATTATCTGCAACATTTAACAACACGGGGCTCAGGAACTCGAGCACCTGACTGTCGCTTGACGATGATTCACTTATTTTAATGTCTACTTGTGTTATTTTAATGTCTACTTGTGATGTTTCTATGGTTGTTTTAAATGTTTGTCTTTGCCGTGAAAGCTGCTAAACTGCTAAACTGTTTTTTTGCTGTCTACGTGACAATGACAATAAAGTATTCAATGCAATTCAATTCGACAATTAATGAGGCACCGGGTTGGAGAAATGATCTAACGTCACACACACTCATGAGGAAAAACTTTATATAGCGATAAAGAGACAGAAATGAAGTTAGTATTGATCTGTAAAGTAATATTTGTCCAGCACATTGCTGACATCACCACTGCGAGGGTTTGTATACTTGTGTTTCTCCTGAAGTCAGTCATCCTATTGTCTTTTTTGGGCGACATATGCAACAGGAAGTCCGACATTAGTCTTTGTCCCCTTGATGCGCCGCCTTCATTCTGAGTGAATGCCTTATCTCAGATTTCTATATTTGGCATCTCACCCCTTGACACCCTTTTTGTTTTGGCAGCCAAGTATATACAAGGAGTCCTCCTTTCGCGGTGAGGCGGTTATCCTCCTTCCAGATATAGTTTCATATAACTTCCCCTATTCATCGTGGCCAAATACGCCATTAGAGCAGTAAACTGAGTTGAGTTTGAGCAAGAAAACCTTTCCCAGAAAGGTTAATGCCTCCAGCTGTTAGATCAGGTCAGCGACTGGTCACCAGATGAGCTGGGGCCAGCTTCCTTTGGAGTCATCCGTCTTTCCCCTGTTTGTAAAAGCCGTTCACACCCTGTTGAGTCAGCACAGGCGCACGCATTTGCATTAACTGTCGAAGACCACCAGATATCAAATACTTTCCTGTGATTGTCTCAACTCTTTGGCGGTCATTGTATGAAGTTGCAACCCCCACCCATCTGGAGATTAAGACAGTTAAAACAAACCATAAAAGAGGATTTGCTAGTTTGATTTGGCTCATATATGATGGCAATGGATATTTCACCAGCCCATAAAGAATAAATGGCCCTTTTGATGTGCAGTTTTGTGACCAGTTCCTCAAAGCTAGTCTTCATTAAGTCCAGTAGGCGCTATTGTTGACCTTTTACCGCCCTGCGTATCCACACATATCCTGCCCACGGTTCCCCAAATGTAACACATTTACTGAATTCTCCCTGTGCATACTGATCGCCTGATCACAGTCATCCCGTGCTGTAATGTTGCTGCTGCATATCACCGGTCTCTGAGGAAAAGGGCAACAGGCCCCAGAGATAGAAGAGAGAGCGCAAAGAAATGCTGCGCTGAGAGGTTAACGGCCCAGCAAGTACAAAGGGTGTTTTATGATATTCACATAAAGTCTGAGGACAGGTATTTTTGGTGCTCAGCTGGGGTGGAAAGCTGCCACGCCTCAATGGGCAGAAAGTCTCACACACTTTTCCAGAAGGCTCCATGTTGAGTTCAGGTCGTATTAACACACTATTCCCCTCTTCACCCTATGGGTCAGACCTGACTTCACCTTCTGGCATTCCTCGTGTATGACACTGGTTTCCTCTTTCACCTGTGAGCTCAGTTTGGGCTGGGCGAAGTTGGGTGTTGCAGATGTTACTGAAACACAATCTGTCTCGTCTTCTGTGGTCAATGTGCTGACATATTAAGCGGTGGGGTTTTTATTTGAAGCTTCAAATGGGGCAATTTCTCTTTGATCTTTATCAACCTTTTTTGAAGGTGATTATTGGGGATTACAATAACATCAGTGAACCATATTTCCTGTAATCTGTCCGTAGTCATGCTCAGTCATCTTCGACATGTTAGCAAACGGTTAACTACTGAAACACCTGACGCAGAGCAGTAAGATCACTTCATTGGAGTCATATTTGGCGACCCTTCTTCTTCTTCTTCCACTCGCTCCTGAGAAAACCCAGAGAGAGTCTTGAGCGTCTTTAGCTTGCTCGCTAAAGGTTTGACTTTCCACCAGCAGGTTGCCTTTATTTACCTTATCTGGTATTGTTTACTACCCACGGTTTAATTTGCGGTTGAGGATTAGTGAGACCCGACCATGTAGTCTGTGTGCAAGCTGTGTGAAACCCTTTTTTTTTTTTTTTATAGATGCCAAGATGGGTTTTGATTCTCAGGGGGTTCAGGATTACTAACAACTTCATTACATTACAGAATCCTTTGATACAATGTCAATATTGATCATTTTAGTAAATACATCTTTCAGCTTCAGCAAGAATTTTGTCTTAAGCGACTTCACTACAAGGCCCAAAATAAGCTTGTCCATCATTAAGTTAAGAATACTGATTGTTTTTTATTTATTTTGTTATTTTTAATATGTAGAGATATGATAAGATGATTTCAAATTAAGAATATATACATATACAATACAAATATACAAAACATTTTTAGCTAATAATCAAATGCCACCGATCACAATATGCGACGATGACCCGTGACGTTCGAATAATAGCTGATTTGCATACAGTGTTTTTGACTTAGTCTCGTGTTGCGTTTCAGTTCGGTCACTGAGCATTTCCTCCGTTTCAAGTTTCTTCACAGTTTGTCTTGAGGACGACTGTGAGTGTTGGATGTCAGAGGTTATGTCAGGGCTCCTCCCATCACATGTGGTTTTCTCATTTATTTTTAAGTTTCAGGAACCAACTGACCTCCACACCCTTCTTCTCCACCCCGACCACACATAACATCTGAGATAGGGAAACTACTTCTTCACTGATGAGTAATGAAAGAAATGCAAAGGTTTGCACGGACGGCCTATGACTGTTTTATTCACCTTGAGTGGGATTCAGAGTTTCCTGTTTCTGATAAAGTGGCTAACAGTGTGGCTCGTTTCTTTTACAGGATACTTAAGGTGTGTGTAGGTGTGTGTGTGTCATATAGGAGAAAATCTTTTTTATGTTTTATCCTTTGTTGTTTTCTGCTTTCAGCTGTATCTGTTGTCATCCATCCTGAATCCGACGTGAACTTTACGCTTCTATTGAAATTCCTTTTACCACTCTTTTTTAGATGTATTCATCATCTGTAGTAATGGTGGAGTTTTTGTTTTCTTCTTTTTACTTTGTAACTGAACGTTTCATGTTCTAGTTTAATAACAATTGCGGCAAAACCACGTTTGAGGCTTAACAACCTCCTGAAAGTAGTTTGCGCTCAGGTGACCGAGCAGATAAAGTCTTTCGGATGCAGCTCTTTCTCTGTCGTCTGTTTTGAGTTACCGTCACTGAAGTGTGTTTTAACATCCTCACTCTCCTCACTGCACTCCATAAACCAGAAACTTCAGCGCTGCAGCAGTTCGGCACCTAATTAGTCGCCTAATACTCCGGCAAAACAGCCGGAGATGTCGATCTGTCATCGAGGCGAGATCCTCAAGTGACGGGCTGACGTTGTGTTTTCTCTGGCAGCGGAACAAAGGCCTGTCAAACTTTGGCGGTTCTTCTCAGTGTGCCGGTTGAATACCTGGAAATCTCCCTTTGAGCGCTGGAGTGATGTTCAGGAACACTTCAGCCAGTCCGAGCGCTGGAAACAAAGCTCACATGAAATGTTTTGAGTTTCTGTTTGAGCGCAGAAGGATTGATTATTTTCCTCCTTCACCTGAAAATGAAATATTAACTGAAATGGGAACAATATTCTGGCTCTTACAAATGATTTCAAGCCAGTGTTTTGAAGGTTTATTTTATTGTTAATATAAGGGTTTTTTCAGAGGCAAAAATATTAATTTTACAGACTAGATCTTAATCCTTTGTATTATGGTAAGAGTTAATAATAAACAGCAGTTATTAGCAGTATCTATACTGGGTACTATAATTTCGATAAATCAATTATTTCTTGTTTGAAAGTTTTGTTTTGCTTGTAATGACGATTATATAAAAGTACATTTTAAAAGACTATTATTTTCACTAACTCACTGTTTCTGTCCAGGTTCCCAGTGGGAGAAATCCATCAGACAAATCGGCTTTGAGAGGTAAGATAATAATGATTTCAACACATCACGATCATGCATCATAATATACATGTAGATTTTGTTTGACTGAGCATGAATCCCTCTCACAGCTGGGCAATGCTTTCTAAGGAAGTGGTGGAGTATTTTCTGATGAAAAGGAAAAACAGCAATATGACCACATCTTAAAAAAAAAAAAAGGACATTCAGAATCAAGAGCAAAATCTCTTCAGAATAAAATATTTATCTGGCCTGTTGAAGAACACACATGTTATTTTCTTCCACTGTGGAAGGTTGCATCATTGGTGAAAAGTGTCCTAAATATAGCAATCCCACAATAACATTAAACACCACTTTTTGCATTTCGCCGCGCTGGCCCGTCATCTGACGAGGTTTATAAATGCTCCTAACTCGTCCCTGTGTGGATCCTTAATGAACGCTAAACCCAGTTACGTCTGACAAACAGTTGACGGGTCTATTTTTCAAAGCTTTTGCCGCTGGGTCTGTCTCCGCACACCCCCATGATCGTGTTAGATGTGGTTTCCTAAGTACGGGAATGTCCAAACTCAGCCACATCCTTTTTCCAGTACTCAACAGCCCTCGGTGGATAGTATACTGTAAGTGGCGGAAGTAGAGCTATAAACATTTTATCCCGCCTGCATTTACCTGTTTGTGTTAGTGATCATGTACAGTATATACAATATTTACAGCTGCATAGGCGGATGCTTTCTCCCTTTTACGGCCCGTGTGGAGGAAAATGCAGAGTTGATGATCTATGGAGTCCAAAGAGAATTTACAGCTGTTTTGTGTCTTTGAACTGCAGTTTCCTCAAGCTTGAACTTTTCAAATCCTTTATAAATATCACATCTTCACAACATATTTTGTGATCTCTCTATTTGGTGTTTTTCCCTGATGAACCTGAGGCAGGTCTCGGCACCGCTAATGTTAGTGTAATATTCTCACGTAGCCAGGGAAAAGTAGTCCTCATTAAAGCAGCTGGCTCTGATAGTTTCCATCTCTTTTCATCCACGTGAGGATGCGCGAAGCTTCACAACAATAAAGCACTTGGAAACAGATGTCCTTGATTTGATTAAACTCCAACTATTCATCTGAGTGTGCGTTTTCCATCGTTTTGATTAGCTCTCTTTTACAAGCTTCCCATCCACCCAAGGCCAGAAGGAGATTGGTTTTCTTTGAATTGACCAGTTGCTCTATAACTTGATCCAAGCATTCGGATCAGCCTTTTCTCCGCGGCAGAATCACCACGATGTTTTGTTTGTTGTAAACAGTTTAATTAAACTCGGAGCTCAGCATGAAATGTTTAGAAATCCCTTTGGTGGCCAAACACAGGATGTAGGTGTGATTGTTGTAAAACTGAAATAGGAATTGGTTTGGATGGTGAGCTTTCGAAATTTTCAAACCTGCTTGCCATTTCAAGGACAATTTTCATTTGCTTTAATTGTACATGTAATCATGACACCTCATAAAAGTTGTCATCCGGCAGCTTGACTGCATCATAGTGGATTGAATCCGAGCGTTTCTGTTGCTGCTTTGGCAACGGTTGCCCGCCACTGTTTAACTTCCTGTTTGTACAAACCGTTTAGTATTTAGTTAGAGGTGAGCGGACCAACCAAAAAACATATGTTACAAAAGCTTAGTTTGCTCAGGGCGACATAACCACAAGGCTTTAAACAATGTCACTCAATTCAATCAGTTCTTTGAAAAACACACTGTGTAGACCAGTAAATATTATTTGTTTATGAATTATTATAATCTACACAGAGTGTTTGGTGTGAGGATAATTCAAATAGTGTCAGATAAGCTGTCTATAAGCATCAACAAAACGTAATTAACACATCAAATTTGGAAAATCTAAAGTAGTTTCAAACCCTCTCACTTTATTTTAGGCAGTTTAACGAGGAGGGAAAAAAGAGCGTATTGTTCAGAAAACGTTATTCTGAACAAAGGATGCAATTTTCAAGGGAGTAAACATTTTTCACACGTTGGTTAAAAAGAAAACCCGCACTCTCTCATGGCTTTTTTGTTTGAATGGAATTTCACATGTTTAAAAACCGGCAAGCCTGATTTCATTAAAGTGGGTGGTGCTCCATATAAAAGCTGAAGAATTCAACACAACACATATTAAAGGAGCAGCTGAGTAATGGAAAAAGCATCCAGATTCCCATGCGAACCAATAGTGTTTTCGGAAAGATGTAATTTCTGCAATATTATCCGTATTCATGAGTTTGAGAACAGTTCCAGTCTACGTGAACACAGATTATAGGGAATTAATGCTCATTGACAACTACCGCAAGCTTTTTAAAGATTGTTAACCGTTTTTTTTTAATAATCAGAGAGACATGAAGGTTTGGGAGAGACAGATTAAAACTCACGCCAGCACAGTTATTTGTGGGCTTTATCCAAGTGAAGTTAACGAGCACCTACGAGTCCCAGTCTTATGAAAACGGTTAATATTAGACGTGATCGTCCACGGACAGTAAAGCCAGTTGTACTCTGCCCCATTTTACATCATTTGGTTGCTATCCTAGCCTGCAACATGGTTCTCAATCCCAATTTTTGGGAGACATTAGGAATCATCGAGTGTCTGCTTTCTATCAGTGTGGTTTCCTCTGTTTTGTGTGCAGTGTGATCGGTGCAGATGCAGGGAATGGCATCCGAGTGTTCATCCCTGACATCGGCATGTTTGTGGCCGGCTTGGCCATCTGGCTGCTGTGTCGCAGTCTGGTCCAGAAGAGGCCGCCTGAGGACATGGCCCAGTACAACGCCGACTTCGAAGCCGAGGAACAAGTGGGTTTGATTTGTGGCGTCGAAACAAAGTCTGATTTTGATTTGCATCCATTTTGTTGTAATATAGTAGAGTAAAAGTTGCCTATCATGTCAACATTTCCAGACTGCACTTCAGGTTTCAGACTGTTCATATCAGAAATGGATGACATCTGCGTTTTTACTTGCACTTAACGTACGCAAACAAAAAGAAGTACCTCCCATTGGAAGTCATAACTGATTGAATGGAGGTCTCTTTGAGAGTTGATGACTTGGAATAAACCTCCCCCCATTTCCCTGGCAAGTCTTGCCTTTTCTTAATGACTCTGTTGATTAAATCCACTTTGACTGCACTGCTCACGCTGGCATGAATGTCATTCTCGCCTTTACTGAGAAACAACAGAAATTCATCGATGGAGCAGGTGTTGTCTTCAGACTTTAATTTCCGTGAGCCGCCGTGAGCTGAAATTGTTGTTTGATCCCAAACAGGCTCTGTACCACCTGCTACTATTCTTTACCTAATGTCTTCTCTATAAATCATGGGTAATGGCTCACTTGTCATTATGTTTCTATTTTATTACCACTGTAGGAAAAGCGCGACACATAGTTGGTTAGATACAGCAGCCAAGGAAGAAGTGACTCGATGAGATTAAAGCCAAAAAGTAGTTCCACAGAAAAACATCTGCCACAAATTGCTAATCATGTCTCAAACAGCCAAACAGACCACATATGTGTTTACAAATGCTAAACTGGAGTTTACATAGGGATTGTGAAGCAAGCGCTACCTGTTGGGAAGTGCTTTCAGCACCATGGAGAGCTCTGACCTCCAAACTGCACCATTAATCATTTCATACTGGAATGTAATGTTTCCCTACAATCCCACCGCTTGAAGGAAGAAGAGGAGAAACTGAGCCTTGACGACAACGTCCTGCTAGAGGAGGACTTTGAAGCGGGGTACGAGGCCGAGGAGGACGAAGAGGAGGAGGAGGAGCTTGACGGGGAGGAAGAGGAAGAAGAAGAAGAGGAGGAGGAGGAAGCAAAGGAGAGCACCAAGAGGAAGATCCTACGGCTCGTGGCTGAGGTTGCATCCAAATTGAAGGAGATTATCGGGAACTTGATTATGACTGCGGGGAAGGTGGTGGTCACCATCTTGTTGGGCATGGCAGGTGAGCAGCTTTACATGCTGAACAGGGAAGTGTTCTGGTCTATTTGGGTCAAAACAAAAGCTGATCATTAATAATCATCCTGATCGGATAAGTACTTTTTTACTTTTATGTGTTTTCAGGTATCATGCTGCCCTCATTGACCTCGGCGGTCTACTTCCTCATCTTCCTGTTCCTGTGCACCTGGTGGTCCCTCTGCCGGACCTTCGACACACTCATCTTCAGCTGCATGTGTGTCCTGATGGCCATCTTCAGCGGCGGACACCTCATTGTCCTCTACCTCTATCAGTTCCAGTTCTTCCAGGAGTCCATAACACCAGACGATTATTACATCAGGTGATACACAAGCACGTTTAATCTCCAGAAAAACCTTCACAGAATCCAAACACTGAACCCGACAGGCTTTTCTCGCTGCAGAAAGAGATGCTTTAAACCTTGAGAACAAAACACAAAATACCTCTGAAACAGTGGTGATTGATGGCTCAAGCTAGAGAACATGTACTCGCAATATATCTCATATCTCTATGATGAATTGTTGAAATGGTATTTCTCTAGTTAAACAGCACGAGTCTATACATATGCCGTCTGGCTTCTTACTAATGTTAAAGTAACACAATGACAGCGCTTAGCAGCAAGAGCTCTTTTGACTCTACAATATTTATTGCGCCCAAGGCAAGTTTGTTTAAATGATAATAAATATTTACTATCGTTACAAACAAGAAGGCAAAGGAAAATGCAAACCCAGCTGGAGGGAAGATATATCAAACTCCTCCTCACAGCACATCAATATCCGAAGCAGAGCTTTTAGGCTCTTCAGTACAACCAGCGTTGTTTTATTATGCATGAGAGGAGACAATCAGCGGTCTGTGGCTGCTGCGGTGAAACGCTGTGGTTGGAGTGAAGCCACATCGTTGCATATCTTGCCAGCATACGTTAGACACAGTTGTGATGAATGCAAAGTCTGTAGCAGAACGTACCTGGAGTCACTAAACTCTCCGTTTGACCGACAACCTGGAATGCAAAGACTGCTGTTTGTTTGCTGATTACTAAAAAATACACATCAAGACTACGACCCTGGATGTTTGACAAAGAAAAGGGAGCTTCTGCTACAGTAAGAAATATGGAGCATTTGCCAGAGGAGACGCTACAGAGTTACAATCATTCAAAAATAATACATTCCTTAAATGTACAAAAATGTAAAACATGCTCCATCTCACATTATTATAACATGCATTTCCCAACCGCATTTTCACTTTATTTTGAAAGGAAGACAGTACAGAAAGACACATTTTAAAAAAAGGCAAAAACCTCCCTCCCTTTCTTGTCCTGCCCACTGCACCATGGGAACTATAGTTTGGAACAAATGTATACTTTAATCAACGCAAAAGACAAATACCTTTTTGACCCTGTTTGAATTGGACCATGTTCAATACAGTCAAATATCATACAGAAAGCAATGGTATGATAATCATAATATACACCATCTGTCTCATAATTGTTGTTGTTTCAATCTAGTCGTTGTCTCTCTGGAGTCGTTGTCTCTCTGTAGTCGTTGTCTCTCTGTAGTCGTTGTCTCTCTGTAGTCGTTGTCTCTCTGTAGTCGTTGTCTCTCTGTAGCCGTTGTCTCTCTGTAGTTGTTGTCTCTCTGTAGTTGTTGTCTCTCTGTAGTCGTTGTCTCTCTGTAGTCGTTGTCTCTCTGTAGCCGTTGTCTCTCTGTAGTTGTTGTCTCTCTGTAGTCGTTGTCTCTCTGTAGTTGTTGTCTCTCTGTAGTTGTTGTCTCTCTGTAGCCGTTGTCTCTCTGTAGTCGTTGTCTCTCTGTAGCCGTTGTCTCTCTGTAGTTGTTGTCTCTCTGTAGTTGTTGTCTCTCTGGAGTCGTTGTCTCTCTGTAGTCGTTGTCTCTCTGTAGCCGTTATCTCTCTGTAGCCGTTGTCTCTCTGTAGCCGTTGTCTCTCTGTAGCCGTTGTCTCTCTGTAGCCGTTGTCTCTCTGTAGCCGTTGTCTCTCTGTAGCCGTTGTCTCACTAAAGCCGTTGTCTCTCTGTAGTCGTTGTCTCTCTGTAGTCGTTGTCTCTCTGTAGCCGTTGTCTCTCTGTAGCCGTTGTCTCTCTGTAGTCGTTGTCTCTCTGTAGTCGTTGTCTCATGTTATCTCAGTGCCCTTAGTGTAACAGGATTTCATTGATCTCACAGTTTCTCATTTGAAAGCTGTGCTAGTGTGTGTCAGGACCGAGGCTATTTACAGCTATGTATAGAGGAAGCTGCTTTGGCCTAACCTTGTGTCCTCACCATCCTTCTTCTGGTTTAAATGGCAGATAAGGTGTGGGATTACAGTGCTGTATTGACGGACTGCTTGTTAGAAAACTCATCAATAGTCTGTTTAAACCGTGCATGCTTAATTAACTATACAGTGGGAGTCGCACCTACATCAGTGGTTTTCCAGCCTTGGGGCCAAAACTCCCTGAAGGGAGGATTACAAGGATTACAACAAATGTTACAAGAAAATGTTATAATATTTGCATTTGTCTCCAGGGCCACATTTTGCCTTGATGACTCATAACATCATCACAAAGTGTAAACAATACCAGCTTGAATTATCACACAAAAAAATGACTCTTAACTTCAATACTAACTTCCCAGCAGTAAATATGGGAGCGTGGCTGTCATTTCTTGAGTCAGCCTTTTCGTCAATATTTGAAACCCCGAATTCGGAACGTTTACAATGACTTGGATCTTCTTTTGATAGCTCTCTACATGAACAGGCCAACTATTTCATCATCCATCTTTGTGCGTTCAGTGTTGACTTTCCACAACGCTGAGGTATTTCTGTCCGCCGGTGCGTGAAAACGTAACACGCTCTTCTGTGATCCGGCTTGTTCCCTCTCTGAACACCCTCATGCCGTCCGAGGGAAACTTACGAACATAAATACGTGCAAATACGTGTAAATACGTGGACAAAAGGCCACCTCGGTGCTTGCCCTAATTGTGCTTGTTGACAGTTGACGCGGCCTTGCCGACGGCCCGGTGTTGAGTGAGACTGTTGAGAGGCCTGGCTTCCACTCCACTTCCTGCCTTCCCCTCCTTACAATGGAAGTCCCCAGTCATGTGACCAGCGGGCTTTCCCCCAGCTGCAACGAGAAACCGTTCAGGAAGTGTGATGGGGTCAGAGGGGGGTGTTCGCCCCTCCGCATGGCAGAGACTCGGGAGACATCTAACTCTGTCTGGCTGTCAGTGGAATACGTCAGTGCACTTCCCGTTGAGCAGATCATCTTTGTTCTGCTCAAGAGGAAGAGGAGTGAATCAAACAGAATCCTTTGTTGCACAAACAGATATTTAACCTTGGTGCATTTTTACGATTCCAAGTTTAGAGTGTGGAAGGAAACGGTCTTTGCAGGAATGTCATTCCACAGAAAGTCTTACTATCTGAAGCGGTTTTAAATGAGGGCTAGTTAACTGTTGCTTACCAGAGTATTTACCCGATTGTTTACCAGTCCACTTCCTCCAGCATGCTAATATGCCACCTATTACGAACATCAGTGCCTGTATTTATAAAACTAAGAATTGCACTGAAGAATACCCCGATGAGGAAATACCTCCTTCAGATTATCAAAACAAAATTGGACTCACCAGTAGCTCCATCCCTCCACTTCCTGCCGTATGTCCCGGCTGCTTGTCGCGGTGGCAGCAGGATCAGGTCAAGCCAGTTTTATTTATAAAGCGCAAAATAACAAATATGCTTCAATGGGCTTTACGATCTGTATGGCATACGACCGCCTCAGTCCTTTCAGATGAGAAAAAAAAAGGAAGAACAACCGAGGAGGAGGAGGCCTCTCCCTGGATGGACTGAAATACAATAAATGTGTGTACAGAACGAGAAAAAAAATTAAAAAATGCGATGGGATTACACCAGCCGTGGAGCCAAAATCGTGCCGTGTGTGTGTGTGTGTGTGTGTGTGTGTGTGTGTGTGTGTGTGTGTGTGTGTGTGTGTGTGGGAGGGACTTTCTACTTCCCCAACTTATGGTGCTAACCACACCCATCTTTGAGCGAGGGTTTAATTTTGAACTCAACTACGCACCGTTTAAGTTGACACCATTTCCCTACATTCCCTCTACAGTTTGTGTCTCCAGGACTGCACTTTGCCATGATAATGCATTTTATTTGTATAGTAAACTTTTAAAAGGTACTCGCAGGCATTTTATATGGTAAAAACTGATACAATAAAAGTAATAACAATATACACGCGAGAGATGACACTATAACCAGCACCACAGGTTAAAGTGCAGTGTTAAAAGTGGCGAGTGACGGAGGATGTCTGAGGGGCTGGCGAGAGACTTCCAGAGGGAGGGAGCAGCCACCCAGAGGGCCCCGCCCTCCAGGTCCGATGCTCGGACAGAGTAGCGGGGGCGAGGAGGTCGGCTTCGGCGGATCCGAGGTTGTGTGTCGGTGCAAGAGGTCAGAGAGGTGTGAAGGGGCGAGGTTGTGAAGGGCTTTGACGGTGATGAGGAGAATCTTGAAGTGGATTCCTTGCTGTAACGGGGAGCCAGTGGGAGGTTTTGAAGGACTGGAGTGATGTGATCTCTGGTGCCGGAGTGGAAGAGCAGACAATTTGTGATGTGATTAAAGTGGCATTGGAAGGAGAGGGTTTGATCAAAAATTATACCAATGTTACGGATACGTGTGGAGGCAGGAACAGTGGTGCCATCGATGCAGAGGGAGAAGTTGTGGTGGGATTTGTTTCATGAATGATGACACACTCACAGACTCACAAGAGGAAAACAAAAAAAAATGTTGTTGTTGAAGCCTCTTTGGCCTGAAGAGGAGGAAGTACAACTAAAAAAGGAAATCGATCAAAATGAAACACATTTATTGAAATGCATTGTTTCTTTCCCCCCCTCATCCCTTTCATCATCCGGCCCTCAAGGTTGTGAACCCCTGATGTTTAGTGTAAAGGCCATCCGGCAGAGACGGCATGACTCTGCAGTTCTTCCAGTCTTTTGTAACGTTGGCATCACGTCAACCATCCTGGCTTTGTTTCTGAAATCGATAATTAGTTTTAAAGATGGAGAACCCGAGGCCTGAATTGAATGTAATCATTTAAACAATACACTTATCTCAATGAGAACCATCTAATCAGCTGATTGATGATTTGGGCCAGTTCACAAAAGATTTAAGGAGGACTACTCATGCATTTGCGTCTTCTCTTGGCCTTTTGAAGGAGGAAGCAATCTATTTATCTCAACGATTGTAGAATTAAACATACTTTTAGTTAAATTTTCAACTTGCCTTTAAGGCCGAATTAATGAAACAAAGTTTGTATTTTTTTTGTCAGGAATAAAGTCTAAAGCATCCTCATTAGTTTTGTTACACAGTAAAACCTGGAGAGCGAAACAGAGGAAGGCTGCAACTAACAATTATTTTCATTGTGGATTATTCTGCTCATTATTTGTTGTCTTGTCTGTACATTTGTAACTGTTTTCTGTTTTATAATGAAATGTCATCTAATTTCTTGGTTTATCCAACCAATTCCCGGATAAATATATTATTTAATTATTATTACATTATTATATAAGAACCTGGAATGATCAAATACTTGGCATTTTGGCAAGAAAAATGACTTGAACCGTTAATCGATGAATCAGCGTTTCATTTTCTGTGGACAGATTGTTGCAGCTTTCTAGCAGAGACTTATTTTCCGGTTCAAATAAAATTGGAAATGACATTTTTAAGGCTGATTTCCTTTTCAGGTTAACCTCTATGATAACAAAATTCCAAGCTTCTGTTCACATGTTGTTGTTTGTTGTATACTGTATCTCTACACAACGTTGTCTTTTTCTTATATACACGCAAAGTTTTTTCCCAGGGTTTTTTGGAGTCAAATCCTGGTAAACCTTCCTGTCCTCATGAACCTGTGCTTCTGTCTGTGTCTGCAGTATATTTGGCATCTCCCCCATTGTTCAGAGCAACTGCTCCTACACATGGAAGCTCATTGTGCACCCGGCGCGTAAGTGGTACCACTTTATCAATCCCATCATCCTGCTGATTCTCTACTACACCCTGGCCACGCTCATCCGCCTCTGGCTGCAGGAACCCATCGACCAGCTGACGGTGAGGACAGCAGACAGAAAAGCAATGAAAGCCCAAGATAGTAGACATTTCTACTTCACAGCGTTATAATAATTTGCCCGCTCGGGCTCAATATTTTTGGCGATTTTGATAAGCAATCGTGACAGATTGCATACTTTGACATTTTAAACAAACAGAACTCGAAGATTTGGTCTGTGTTTCATAAAGGTGGGGGAACCTTGACTTTATTGAACAAAGGTGTTTTTGATGATTTTTTGTGATTCACTGTGCAATTATACAATGCTTTTTCTGTTTCAGACAGCAAAAACAGTTGTTTTGTATTGATTTCAAATCTTAGCTTATGGGCTTCTGTCCAGATTTTGCATTGATTTGATCAATCACTGAGAAATAAATATACACGTGGATGAGGCAGCGCCTGGACAGATGCAATGCAGCCTCAAGAAGTTCTTTTGGATCTATCTTCGACTCAGCTCAATGCAAGTTCACATGCATTATTCTGAGTGATGCAACAATGCAATTAAGTGAGCAGACAATCAAATACAAGACGAAGAGTTTATCAAAGAGTAAATGACAAAAAGTAAAGTAAATATAAGTTAGAGTTAAAGCATTTCAGGCTGGATTTTCATGTAATTACCATCGTTAAGTGAAACAGAAAACTGAACTAGACTCAAACTGTGTGACTGAACTGTCATTGGTGATGTTGTGTTAGTAAAATGAATGATTTCCTGCTTGAAGAAAGCTGGATTTGCAGTTTATGTAAATCCTGGTAGATGCAGGGCAGTCAGCGGTGTCAAAAAGATTTGAATTCAACACACGCAACACCTCCATGCGGCTCCTCTGTAAACTCCAGACAGGGAACTGAAATAGAACCAGATTGAATTAAACGGGCAGCCAGGTGGCCTCGTGATCAGACAAACTGTATTGATGGAAGATTCCAGGACGATCGATCAATTGTTGGCTGGATCTGTCCGCTTTAGCTCAGGTGTTATCTGAGACACTGGTGGTCTAATTTTGACAAAGCGTAAAGGGGATGATGCATCTCGGGACCATGTTCCAGTGCTCTATGTGTAACTGTTGCGTAACACCGCTCCAAATGTGATGGATTATGAAGCCATAATGCATTTACAAAATCTAAAACATGATGTCCTAATCATACATTTTAATTAAAACCGGAGTCGTTTACTTTAATGTTTAAGTTTAAAGTCGTATCAGATTGTAATATCTGACTATGAATAAGCGAAAGATCTCACACACTGTGAATAACTTGGAGTCAGTTTGACTACAAGGTGTTGAAGTAAATCTCATCCTAAAGAAGCTCTGAGCACCACATTATTTTCCAGATCTGTTTCAATACAATATGCATGCGCTCATATGCACATTTGAAACTTGATTTTGCTTTCTGTAGTCGTTACACCTGTTCATTCTGGCCATTGAACAATCCCCTTTGAACATGCGCCCAAAGGAGTAGATGAAGGACTACATCCACTAAACAAAGTGTTTGTTTGGAGCAAAAATACACTCACACACTTCTTAAATCACACTTTTGTACAGTTTACAGACTCTCTTTCCACCTTCCGACACTATCAAAGAGACAAAAGGCACAATAAACAACGTACACACGTGATTTGATCTGACTTCTTATTTTATTTTAAATCTTATATTGTGAAACCCCCTGAATGACCAGTTCAGTTCACACAGAAGCAAACGTCTTCACTGGAAGTGTTTCTTTGACTTCAGCGTGTCGAGTATCTGGGACATTGTTTCTGAAAAGACAATGTCCTGTAAAATATATAGATATATATTTTAAGATAAGTTAATATAGTTCCGTTCACGCCGACTGTATACTGTATGGGTGAACCTAAAACTATTTGAATGACTAAATACCAAATTCAGAAAATCTGCCCTTTAAAAATCTGTTCTATCTCCTAACTGATTGGCCTAAGAAGTATTGAATGGTTATTGAAGAATTCACCTTTTTTTAGTATAATATATATAAATTAAATAAATAAATAAATCTCCACTTCTGAAGTGGAACTCGCAGTTCTCAATGAAAGTTATTGCAATGTTGGACATGTCATGGAGACCCTCACTACTGAAACCAACCCCTCCTCCTCCTCCTCCTCCTCCTCCTCCTCCTTCTCCTCCTCCTCCTCCTCAGAGCTCTCCTGTCCTGTAATGGAGTTATAGATTAGTGTTTTTATAGAGGGGTCAATACTACCCTGTAAACCTGCAGGGCTGTATGCATTATTGATCTCTCCACAGAGGGGTGTGTGTGTGTGTATGTGTGCGTTCTTACACTTTACACAACGCTAATAATAAAACATGATTAAGACATTAATCAGCAGCTGACGGCTTTGTTCGATAGTGGAGATGCCAGATTATGATAGAGTTCATCTTTGTCAAAAAGCTCTGTTACCATTACTCAATTTATTTAATGCTTGAGTCGTAGTTCAATGTGTTTATTTAGAAGTGGTTTGACAATGCAGTAAAAACTATGAAAACTAAATAATGAAATCACGTAATAAATGTTTCTAAAGGAACGAGAGACAATGAAGCGATATCTGACTGCAGACTGAAAACAAAGAAATGCATAAAATACCAATTAGACAACAGTGTCAACATAATTATTTATTTATAGAGCAAACCTTTTAATTGCTTAATGGTCTTGCTTTCATGTTGGTTTTATTAACAAATTATTGTGTTAAAATTACAAGTGTCCAATTGCCTTTAAAAGCATAACTTCTTGGCCTGCGCTAGTTAGATCACAGACTTATTCACAAATGTTTTTATCTGTTATTTTACACCCTATTTCAATATTGTTTTGGATCAAGTTCTTTACGATACATTCTTCTGTTTTTCTAAGATATTGTTGCTTAAAATTTATAAAACACACGTGGAATGTTCTGTCTTAAAGGCTGAAAAGCCTGTACGTAAATGGCCTTTTTTGCTATTTTCTTTTTAGTATCCGAGCCACCTGGACACTGCCTTAATGGTACTATTTGTTGTGACTACAAATCAATGATAAGAAATACAGTAAAATTACATCATTTCCTCTCTAAAAGGTCACCCACCTCCTCATCAGATATCCGCTCCTACACTGTAAAACGGTCTCCAGTAGCAGCTGATGAGAGCTGATTCTTGACAATATCGTCTCTGCTGCAGGATAGCAGACTGAGCTCAAAGATAAATATCTTCTGAACTGTCTATCTTTGTTTTTTCAGGACGACAAGGACGGCGATATGTGCGAGGAGGAAGATCTGGATGGAAACAGAACAAATAACTCCGCCAACAGGAAGAGGCAGCTGTGGTGGGAATCCCGCCAAGGCACAGATGAGAAAAACGTACGTCAGGGTTTCACACATGACGATCAAAGTATTGATTATTGGACAGGTCATGAAGTAACCATCCTTTTGGTTAGGATAACACTGTACGACACATGTACACCTCCCCATTGGTAACAAAACAAACATCAACACATGCTGAAGAATTTATTTTACAGCCTTGAAATATAATGAAGATCTGTTGGGAATCTTTCAACAAGCTTGGCTGCCTAAAAAAATCCAAATAACACAACTGATAACTGACGTGGGCTTGCAACAAATGGGTTCAGTTTAGCTGTAACGTAATAAGGGTGAACGGAAAAATCCTGCAATGTTTTAGTGCAATAACAGTCAAAATGAACATGAAACCTACTTTATTAAACTATAAACTCAAGCTGTTACATCACATATTATTTTACCCGAGCTTTCACCTTCTTAATAGACTCATCCCTGGAAAGATTTCAGCTCAAAATGCGCGCACACACACACACACAAACACATACACGCACATTCTGACCTTGTTCCCATATCAAGGTCCAGTCTGTCTCCACCGGCCACCTCCCTGAGGTTTAAAAGCTTTTAGGGTGTGCAGACACAGACGAGTGATGGGCTCGATTTACAGAGTAGTGCTGCTCGACTTTGTTCCTGCTTATCAGCGACTATAAAGAACAAGGAGGCCTTTGACTTCAGCAGCTCATCGATAACGCACCTTGCCTTGTATGCTCTTTTCTCCTCCTAGCTCCTCTCCACCCAGGATGGCTTCAGTACAACTGAGGTGGGGGCAGCTCTGGATGTGTCTTAAATCTGTGCATCTCACCCCTTAAACCCTCAGTCCTGCTGCAAGAAAATGAATCACTGCAAAGTGCTTTTCACACTGCACCCTCGTAGAACAGAGTTATCCCTCGCCTGTGTTTCAAAGTTTACGTTTAGTTCCTTTTCCAACTGTGTCTGTCGGCCGAGAAGCACTGTACGGACTGTAATACATCTCAGTTATCACCCTGTCATCAAAGGCCTTTGAGTTGGTGACACACAGATGTCATGAAGAGAAAAAGCGGTTTGTGATGTTCAGAGTTGTGCTGGCGTGACGTATTTTTGGAGACCAACCTGGAGGTTTATGTCGCGCTGGTTCCCCCGACAAAAAGCCGACGGGGCTTTTCTTTTAGACTAGAAACGAACTACACAAGGGTCACAAGACTTCATGTCACCGCCACAAAGATAAAGGTACGCTAGTTTTTTCCGAGATGACGCGTCGTATTCTCATTCATCCACTTGTTAGCAGCCGCCTTAGTAAGAAAAGGAAAATCATCCAAATTCACAAGCAGGATATTTACGGAGGTATTTTATATCTTAGAACAAAACACATCTTTAGGTTGTGCTAACCACAAACCTTATTTTTTTAAATTTCTTATCAAAAACCCATTGAAAAAAATCCATTTACTTTTTCGAGATGAGGGAACCGGAAGGGCAAAAATCTTAACTTGTTTCCAGGTTTTGGAACTCGTTCCTGATGCACTCTGTTGAAAAAAAATGTCTTACAAAGATTTTTAACGCATTAAGAAAGGAATAATATCTGGTGAATAAGGGCGTATTTGGATGAAATGGTCAACTTTCCATGTTTTAAAAATCAGTAGAAAGAACATTTTGTCTAAGCTACCCCAAAAAAGTGTTTCACTTGTATTCCCCAACCTTCCAAATGCACAGAAAGGTATTACAGAAAAAGCTTGTTTCTGCTGTTATGAAGAGCGTGCAGTGTGAAAAGTAGAAGAAATCCCTGTGCTGCCCCACAAAGACAAAATGTGGTAACTAAGCTGCTAACAAAACTAACTGAAACTAACAAAAAGCCACGTCTACAATCTGCTTTTTCCTGGACAATGAATAAAATATCCTGCTGGTGACTCGTTGGATCGCAGAAAAGCCGTTTGCCTTTGTGGGGCAGGAAGCAGTACAGTAGTGCGATCCCATAACAAACCTGTTCCTCGGTTACTGTTTCATTGTAATTTGTGATGCCGATCTACAGGCTGTGCCCACCTCCAATGGGACGTCCTTTGACTTTGTCACAACTGAGAATGGACCAGTCTGTCTGGACTTGTATTCCACCCCTCAGTATAAAATGGACCAGCCCAGTGACACGACAGGTGAGCTGTTTACCGCCTGCGTCTTCGCCCTAAATGTCCTTGAAAAGATCCAACTGCATTACATGAAGATGTAATTAACAACATGTATTTACTTTTAATCCAGTTCACCATGTGACAATAATGTATTTAGCAGTTTTTATTCTTCACAGGTGCTGAAACAATTTTCAGAAAATGTTCATAAGGTTTACACCCGTGCATCCTCGTTCATAGCTCCTCTGGCAAGTCTCCTCTCTCCTCTCTCCTTGCCCCTTGCAATGTGTTTTAGCAATTGGCACGACCTTCCATGAGATATATTCCTGGGTCACAGGAAGGTGGAGAGGGAAGACGAGGAGGCACAAAATAGAAAAATTTGAGGAATGGCTTGTCTGTAGTTGCATCCTAAACTAGCACTGCTGCCATGTGGAAATGTTGTAATGCATATCAATTATTACAGTAATACCTTAAAAGAGCTATCTAAAACAACTTCTAAAGCCAAATTGATAAAACTCACATTTTGTCAGAGCCACGAGGTTTTTTAAATAATAATAATAATAATGCATTTTATTTATAGAGTGCTTTTCGAAGTACTCAAAGTCACTTTACATAACAGTTGAAATATCCTAAAAGATAAACAATACAACAAATCGAATAAAACAAATACAAATAATGAAAAGCAGTAAGAGAGCACACAGTCATACATTAAAAGCAGATTTAAAGAGCTGAGTTTTGATCTGAATGATGCCGCGGAGTGCCGTAACTATTCGAACTGACAGCTATGTTTTTGTGTCCAACCAGAAAAGAAAGAAGAGTACGAGGTGTGTTTTTCCCCGGAGGATTTGGAGTTGGACGAAGGAGAAGAGAAGTCTGAGGAAGGAGAAGATGGGATAAAGAAGAGAGGAGTCGGTGCGATGGTCAAAATCTTCCACTTCGTCATGAAGCAGAGCTACATCTGCGCTCTCATAGCCATGATGGTGAGCAAGGCAGCCCGCTGCCGGCTGGGAGCCACAGAAACTGTCTCCTGCTTTTGTGCTGTGCATATGGATGTCAAAATATTTCCCTTTTATGCAACGTCATACTTCCATTTCCCTACAACTCAGAGACAAAAATATTGTACTTTTTACTGCACTACATTTATCCAACGGCATTAGTTTTTGGTCTTCTCCCTGATTTTGAATATTTGTGATAAACTGAAGGACGAAGTGTTTCTTTACATGTTGAGAAAACCTTCCTACTACGTAAGCTGAATAAAGGATTTTTCAAAAGCTTCCCAGAACAGCTGGAAAATGCATCGTCACAAAGCTGAAAAAGGTGTTATTTAACTCGTAAAATGTTGACTTTTTGGAGACAGCGATGCTAAATACACATGAAGTTCTCTTAGCAAGGAAAACACAACAAACACCTTAATGCAGCAGTAATATGAATCCAAGAACATCATATATAATAGTAAAAAACTGTCATTATACTGCACAATATGAACACTTCTTCCACCACGACTAAACTATATGACGTATTCAGCTATTTCACGGGTCATGTAGTGCCCTACATGTAGTAAATGATCTTTGTATTTTACCTCCACTCGCGCTTCATCAACAGCAGCGTTTCAGCACTTTGTGTGGCATGTTCTGGGCTTTGTTCTGTTCAGGCGTGGAGCATCACATACGTCACCTGGCTGACGTTCGTCTTCCTCATCTGGTCCTGCGTGCTGTGGATGGTGAAGGACAGGAGGCGTTACGCCATGCTGACCTCTCCCTTCATGGTGGCCTACGGCAACCTGCTGATAGTGCTGCAGTACATTTGGACTTTTGAGATCATGGATCATTCCAAAGTCCTTGGGTTCTTTGTCAAGAAGGACAACCCTTTTCACTCACTTTCTTCCAAGGTTTGGGCGTTAAGCACAAAGCATTTTCTCGATTTTGACAGTGTTATGTATTTCTGTCGACGATAAATCAATGCAATCTCTTAAACAGACCTTTTGGACCGAGTGACAGGATTTTGTGACGCAACAGATGTGCTGTGTATGCAGCTAATGGAATACACTGTCAAACTGTGTCTCTCTGATAGTCTAATTGATGATTTCAGAATGACTCAAAGACCTAAATGTGTCGAGAATAAAATGTTCTTCGCCAGTTGATCGCCACAAACCTGCAATGGTGTATTTAATACGACTCGTACCACAGATGTATCGCACAGTGCATGTGTTTGCTATTCTACTTCAAACCTGGGTCAAATTGTATTCTTGAGTTTGTTTTAAGTTTGGAAACTCGCCCATATTCTGCTCGAGAAAATGTAAATGATTTCTTCTTTCATCATTTTCTTTCCCGTTTGTCTACACATTGTATTTATTGTGTGTAGGTCCTGTGTCTGCTGAGCTTCTGGCTGCTGCTAAGACAAACGCTGACAGAGAGACAAGAAAAACTAAAGGATGACAGCGCTGGCCTCTCAGATGTTTATGTGGAGGATCAGATGAAAAAGGGTAAGCCCCGGGCTCTTATTTTATTTGGATTATAGTAGAAATAATATCTGAGAAGTTGCAATACAAGCTACCAGCACAGTCCATATGGGTGAAAACATAATAAGCAAAGATCGAGGTTTGCTTTTGTTTGGAAGCCTTCAGCTTTATTCATCATATTGTACTCTTTGAGTTTATTTTTGAGGAAGGAATGCTAAGGCTGTTCTGCAGGCCGTCCAGACTCATGCCCTCCCTGCTTTAGCCACTTGTTGGCATCATGTTTCATGTAAATTATCCATTTTTTGCAGTTCATGTCAAAGAAATTGCCATACATTTTGAGTTGGTATTTCAGCTTCATCATCGAACAAATATTCGGGAATATCTATTTTTTTTTTTCAATCCTTCCTCTCTTGTTTTCATTTTTTCTAAAAAAAAAACATTCTGCTTCCCACTTTACTAGTGTTTTTTTTAATATATACGCACATTATAAATGTGTGTATTTGTCGGTCAGTCAGGAAATGTAATCAGTATTTGTCAGTCAGTGCAGTTTTCTGATTCGCTGCTGTGTTTTATAGAGGAAGAGGACTCTGAGGAGGGAGGGGAGCAAGACATCATGCAGGTTTTGGGCAACATAGTCATGGCTCTGCTGGTGAAATACTGGATCTACATCTGTGGCGGCATGTTCTTCTTCGTCAGCTTCGAGGGAACAATCGTCATGTACAAGATCATCTACATGATGATGTTCCTCTCCTGTGTGGCGCTCTACCAGGTAACGAGACCTCTGTGATCGCCTGGGCCTTTCTGTACGGAGCCACATATCACCAATCTTAAATTCACCTTCAGTTGTCTTCATTGAAGAAAAACAAAGTCCACATTATTTAAATGTATTGTGCCATGAGTACATCATAAAGTTTGTGTACAACAGGCTCCTAATCCACTGTGTATTCTCAACTGTTTTATAACTTCTACTTTATTATTATTATTATTTACTCGTAATCCCCATTAGTTACTACCTGGGGTCCATTCAAAAACAATACATAACAATGTAAAAACAAATATGTAATACAATCCGAAGCAACTTTTTAGTCCATGTCCACATTACATTGCACAAGACAGTTCTCCACTTGATGATGCTGGGGAAGCGTTGTATCATCTGCATACACAACTGCTTTTGCCTGATTGAGAACAAGAGAATCAGAATCAGCTTTAATGGCTGTGTACATTTACACATTCATGGAATTTGATGCCAGATTGAGAACAACAGGAAGGTCTTTGGTAAATAAAGAAAATAGTAAGAGTCCCAATCTGCTTCCTTGTAGAACACCGCATTGTAACTCATTTCATCTTCACATTTGAAAATCAATTATTATGAGATGCATATTCCTGTGAGTAAATATTTGTTACCATAGCGAACACAAAGCTGTCACCCTGAATCCAGTTGTCCTCTGTGCTCTTTGATGAATTGAATGGATAGTAGCTGTTAAAGTAATGCTATTGAAATGTAATTATTAATTAATTCTTCTTATCAAGGTGCACTATGAGTGGTGGCGAAGGATCCTGAAGTACTTTTGGATGTCGGTGGTGATGTACACCATGCTGGTCCTCATCCTGGTCTACACCTTCCAGTTTGAGAGCAATACCTTCTGGACACACACGTTGGGCATGGAAAAGTCGAGGTGAGCTTCTCTGAATTACCTGGATTACAGGAGTACTGATTTTAAGGTAATAAAAAAGTGCAGTTCCAGATGTTGATGGAATTTCAGAGAGTTTGAAATATGGCTAGTTACAGATGCCCAGAGAGGCAAGTGAGATTAAAAGTGTTGTTTATGACAAAAAGGGCTTTTATTGCTGTTATAATACTCGTTTTGGCCGCAAGAGGCTGAAGCGCAACACTTCCCTGGGTCCTAAGGCTAAAAGTATTCATGTTTAAAGTGAGTTTTAATTTCCCCATGCAGTCTAAAAACAAGTCACATAATATTGTGTGTTAGCAAGTTATAAAACATTGCTCTCGTTTATTCTTTTGGCTAGAATGTACTTTAATCAGCGTTGATGTGCCGTTAGGGAAAACGTTAATGCTTTCAGTCCTATTAAGAAAATGGGGTAGTGGTGCACCTTAGCCTCTTGTGGCCAAAATAAGTATTACAACAACAAACCTTTTCCAAAGTGATTCTGAAAACTATTTACCTTCATCAAATTCCTGGCAAACTTAATTTTTCACCTGTTCTTTAGTCCAAAACACAGGATTTCTAATCCCCTGCCTCCCGTGGCTTTCAGAGATAGTTGCTCTGACACACAACGTTTTCAAGACTCTCCCTTGCAGTCAAATGTAAATGTTAAATGTTGACTTGAAGGAGAACTTGATAGTTTAACACTTTTATTAAAACATCTTTAGCCAATGTTTTTTTTTCTTCTTCAGAACATAAAAGGGCAAAACAAAAAAATCATACGTTATACAGTTACAATTGGTTGAAGGAAATGTGTGATAGTATCAACATTGTATTGAGCTTCTTTTGTTCACCTCGCTCACAGGTACCTCTAGAAAAAGATGTGAGCTCAAGTCTCGTGTTCTTTCTTTTTTTCCCATCTGTGCAGCTTGGAGGACTTGGGCCTGGAGAGGTTCAATGCTGCTATGCTGTTTACCAGGATTTTCATTCCCACGTCTTTCCTGTTGGTGTGTATTCTCCACCTGCACTACTTCCACGACCGCTTCCTCCAGCTCACCGATCTCCAGGCTGTCGTGGCCAAAGAGGAGAGCACTATCTACAGGTGAGACACGTTCTGTTTATTTTCTTTGGTTCAAACCATAACTGAGAAGTTTACTTTTTTGTTCTTTTTTTATCTGGTTTGTTGGAGTTCAAATAGCTGAATTACAAACATTGCGTTTTTTTTTTAACAAAAGTAACAACAAAAGGTTATTCATAAACAAACGGATCAAATTCCAGTCACTTTACTTTTTGCACAGCAAAGTTTATTTACAGTCTGTGGTGGCAAATATCTTGAGAATCATTTGAACATCCATAACTAGTAGGCCATTAGTTTGATCCCTTGTTGTCTACAATGATGTCACACCCAAATATCCTGTTTCAAAATGAAATACATCATATTGAGGAAGTAATATATAATTTCATTGGATCTTTAAAAACATACAAGTGAATATGGTCCAGACTACAGTTATCCATTGGTTATGTTTGTACTATACGGCACTTTAAAGGGACAGTGGACCCTAAAATATATTTTTTCTCTTACCTGTAGTGCTTTTTTATCAATTTAGGTTGTCATTAAAAAAACTCAACTGCAATGAATCCTGACACAGCTACTCAAGATAATCCACAGACCGTGTTGTGAGTGGTTTCATGTCAGAACTATTTTCCTTATACTGAACTACACCTGCCAGCAGCATCTCCGTGAAAAGGAGGCGTGCACCTACTCACGGCGTGAGATGTAAACATTAACAGCTGAAGTGTAACGTTAGCTAGCTAAGTGGCGCTTGGTAGCTAATTAGCTAGTCTCAAGTAGAGATGCACTGCATCCGAAAATGTAATCCACTGGAAATAGTCAGCTCTCAAAAACAAGAGAAAAAAGCAAAATGATCTTCCAACAGAACAGGAACATTTCCCTTACCAAGATTTTTTTTAAAAACAAATACAAATATATGGTCCTGAAGGAACTCACAGATATCTTAAAACTAGTGCGGCCAGACTAAAAACAAGTTTTGTCTGGATACAAAGAAAATATTTAAGATGTATTTTCACTATATATAGTAAAATATGCTTCAGTGAAATAAGGCTCTGTGAGATGCAAATACTGAATCACCCCATGATAAAGCTAAACGTCGATAAATAATACTGAAGAATGCGCCTAAAGAATACTTACTGACAATATCTGCATGTTAGCAGACCTCAGTTGAGCGTGAGGTGAAAACATTCATCCCTTTTCATCTCACACTCTTCTGGATAATCACACTTAACACACCCGGTTAAACACCCATTATAATAACCACTTTTCTCATCGCACATCTGTCATTGTGTGCTTTGTTGTGCTCTCCGTGTTACAACATTCAAATTTCCACAGTCTGTCTTGTGGTGTGTGTTTAACTTTACGACGGTGTTGTTGTGGATTTTCCATTGTTTTTGCTGCTGCCTGCTTAGCTCGTCTCTGCTTCTCTCTGTGACCTGCTGCCATCTCTCCTCTGCCACCCTTTCCACACAGCCAAGCTAAAGTCAATGGTCGTGTCTATCTGATCATGAATAGGTGGGTATTTGCTCGCTTTCTGTGGCATCCCTCACCATCCCAGTTCACGTCTGAGCCTCAACTTCCTCTTCCTGTTGTAATACAATCACCCCCCCCCCCCCCCTCCTCCCAACCGACTTGTCAGTGTTACCCTATTTTTTTGCCAATGATGATACATTGATGATCTTTAGAAATATCTTACTCCTGGAGTTTCGGATGAACGGTGTTTGATTTCATTTTTTTTTTGGTATTATTTTGCCTGTAGCCTTCTTTTTTTTGGGTTCACTATTGTCTTTCTGGATCTTTTAACACCCCTTCAAACCCAGCCCAACCATTTTCCCTAAATAAAAACAGACTGTCAAACTAGCATGTTTGAATTTTAAAGAACGTCTCTTCCCTCCCTGTATCTTGCCACAAACCCACTTCTCTGCACTGACTCCCAGAAAATTACCCTCCTCCTGAAAAAGCTCGCTTACCCCAAACCACATGAGCCTTTTGGCCAGTTTTAATGCACTTTAATCAAACTTTGTGGATATTTTCAAGTGATTTCAAGTGTCAGTGTCAGCCTGCCTTTGTCGGTGTCTCTCCTCTCTGTTCATCTTGACTTCTGTGTAACTTTATTGTTCTGAGCAGCATCAAGCAAAAAATTCCCACTCAACAGAGCAAGTAAGTGTGACCACTGGATGAGGAAAGTGCTTGCCTTGATATGCGGCCGGTTCATGCAAGCCAAACCCGACCTTTGACCTTCCCCCATTGCCTGAGAAGAATTTAAAGGATTAATGCCTCCCTTCAGACGCTACCATTATTCTGTGCAAGAAGAAAGAAATCCTCAAACATCATACAAAAAAAATCAAACGTAGGTTGTTTTTAAAGAATGCAGAAGGAATGTGCACTGCTTCTGGATCAGATTCATGCCTGATGACATGCTGCTCTGTTGTGCAGTTAGCAGACACAGCTGGTGATTCCCATCTAAACATTTGCATCAGAGCCTTTTGACGACCATCTGGAGTGATATGTTTGAATGTGTTTTGTTTATATACTTATGAGGACCGAATGCGTTCAAAAAGATGTTACACATGATGAATCATGTGGAAACAATAGTTTGATTGTTTTTGATTTCTTAAAATTGTTGTGAGCAGTAAGGTTTAAATTCTAACTACTTTCTAATAAGGTCACTTTAGTGTATTTTTGTTTTTAGCATGTTTTTAAATCAGAATGAGAAAGGAGTAGGTCACATTTTCACAGGGAAAAAGGTATTCTGTCCACTTTATTTAGAAAAAAACTAACTTATATATTTTATAAATGAAGTCAGATGTTTCAAGACAATAAGTATAAAATATTTTTCTATCCGAGGCCGACTGGATCTATGTGGATCTATCTGATCCATGTTCTGTGACCGTGCGGCAGCTATTGAGCCTTCTATCAAGTGCAGACCACGTTTTAATGATATGACACCTTGAGTCCTGAAGTTACATAATACAAGCCCATCGCCAGCACCAATCATTGCACCAGTGTTGATTTAATTGAATCTATTACTAGACGATAGTGTGATTTGATCAGAGGCTTCAGCAAAGCTACGACTGTGTGGCGAGATTTTTGTCAACTGCTACTTAATAGTTCCAAATACCGCACCTGAAGAAAGATTTCGAAAAACGTACCAAAATAGAACAACCGATCATTTAAGGTCCTCATAAGTATAAAGATACAGATGTATGTTTGAGTGCATGTGCTTGTCAAAACGTCTTCACATGTCTTCAGACTGGTGCACCCGGATGGCAGCCTGGCAGACCTCACCATGCTCAGCGCCAACTCTGGCGAGGCCACGCTGTCCAGAGAGGACCACGAGCCGCAGGAGAAGCACCACCAGCGGGAGGAAGAGGAGCAGGCAGAGTGGGAGAAGGAGAAGAAGGACCCGGCCCTGGTGGTGATGATGTATGACACTGACATGACTGGCGAGAAGCACCGGACTTTCTCTGACCCGCGGAAGTCCAGCACGGAGGAGAGCCAACCCTGCAGCGCGCAGACGGAGCCGGAGCCCAGCACCGAGCAGAGCTCAGGTACGGAGCAGCCTTTACTTAGTTCATGTGTTGAGTGATTCCTTTCTAATCGTTGCGGCGGTCGGGCCATCTATTAAAGTCTTGCAGACAAGATAGCAGTTTGATAATCATGTAAACGCAGAGCAAAAGAGTGTAATTTAAAGCTACAATATTTGCCTACATCAAAAACTTGACTTGCTTACCTCCCACCTCATCAGTTTATATCGTAGTCATGCCCAAAACCTTTCTCAGCCACTGTTTCATTAAGAGGCAGATGGTGAATGAAGCCGGCAGGGATAACAGGAACGCTGTACTCAACTCGTGCCTTGGTGGTTTTGAATGGGAAGTGCTTTTGTTTAATGTGCCTGAGAACCAACAAATATCAAAACAAATTGTTGATCACGTTTCATACTTGTATTTAAACACTCCAGCGTCTCATGTGTTTCCCTCCAAAGTGCATTGACCCTTCACACATGTTTCCCCTCACTGTGTTTACAGCTGAGGCTCATGTGTGCTGCTCTTCAGCAGCTACAGAGCACTTCTTCCCTCAGATCTCTCTCAGCCTGTAGCTCTTCAGTCTGCTCAGAAGACGTATGTTGCATACAGTCTTTTTAAGCTCAAAGCTCTCCAAGAGAAGCTCAGTCTACTGTCCAAGTATCTGCTGCCTGCATTCTGACCAGCCGGCCATCAATCTCCCTGAGAAAAGCTGTAAAAATCTGTTGTATTGAACATTTCTGGGTTCAGAAAGATTTACTTCTGGTTGTTCGTTCTGTCGCAGTGCAGCTCAAGTGGTCGCATTCGGCCATTACATCGCCCGCTGAAGCCAACTAACGCAGCACTATTAGCATATTTACACGGACAGTCACACTGGGCTTAAGTTATTATGGTGTTTATATACACAGAACATAAAATAGGTGATAAAACACAACACTGCTGGGCCTCTCAGTTTATAATGAGCTGCAAGCTATATGAGCTATATGCCCTCTCAGAGTTTTCTTATCCAAACAATGGGCCCTCTATTAAAACCTAAGTTTTTGTGAAAACATACACCCACCAAACTGTGGCTGGAGGTTTTATATCCTTTGTGAGAATATAAAACCAAATATTTAGTTGTCATTCTCAGGTAATTAAAGCAACACTTTCGAATGTGCTTGTTAATACAGATTTTAGCCCTGCTTTCATATATCTGGACATACTGCATGCTGGAAAATATTCCATTTACAATCATTTTACAGTTTCAGAACACATGTAAAACACATGTTCAGCTGTTCAGTTGACTTCATAGGATGGTTTACACATGGCAGTTCTCTTTCCCTCACCAACATGCAGATTGTCACATGCCACTCCCATTTCACTCCGAACGCACACAATACAAACCTAATTACTTCACTGATATGCATTTTTGCTGGATGGAATTCACTTATGAAAGAGATATGTAATACTCCATTTCAATATAATTATTTGTAGGGCTGCAACTAATTCATATTTCCATCGCCCAATGATGTACGGCTTCTTTCTTGATTAATTGTTTGGCTTTTAAAATGTCAGAAAATAATAATTCTCAAAGTTCAAGAGGAAATTTTCAAATACAGCAAAACCCAATAGTTAGTGTATTATAATAGAATAAAATTCATCACTCAAGAAACTAGAATTATTATTATTTTTTGCCGTTTTGGTGAAATGATTACTTTGATGGACAAATCAATACTTTCTTTATTAGATTTTTAATGTAACTAGCAAATATGAAATAATTGCACTGTGTGTATGTTTTTCCGTAGGAGTAGACAACAACACGTCAAAAACAACAATACAACTAAACAGGGTAGTTGCAGGAGAAAACAGAAATTAAAAACAAGAAAGTGATTATTTATGTAAAATGATGACTTAAGAAAAGAAAACTAGAAATGAAAATATGAGTGCTAATGTTGGCAGAGTCTGATTATCTAAAAGATGAATATTTAGTGGCCACCGTATGCGGCGCACTCCCTCAATACTGGACCAACTCTTAAAAGCCTTTGTCCTCATTAGTTAAACAGAGGATCATATTATCAGTCTGCTCCAGCTTCAGTTGGTGTTTAAGAAGAATGCTGGTAGAGGAATACTGGTGTTCAAACAGAGGACATACCGCTGTAATTAAGATATAAAACATGTTCCCATTTGCACTTCTTCAGTGCTGCTGTTTCCATTTCACTGTATGTGTTTTTTTTGTCTTTCGCTTCTTCAGATCTAAAGAATAAATGGCACCTGGTGGTCGACCGACTGACTGTGCTCTTCCTCAAGTTCCTTGAGTATTTCCACAAACTGCAGCTGTTCATCTGGTGGTTACTGGAGATCCACATCATCAAGATCGTGTCCTGCTACATTGTCCTGGTCTCTGTCAAAGAGGTATGAACGCTGGAGACGACAATGTGGAGCAATGATCAATATGACTTTGAATTAAGGACTATCGTGTCACAATCTGCAATAACTAAGTACAGTTAATTCAGATCTGTGACAAAGAGTTGTTCAATTTAAACATTATAAGTACTTGCAGTTACTTTTGGCATTGTTCACATTTTCCTGGTTGATTTTTTTTCACTGTGCCAACTTTAAATATTTTGAAATAAATCAGGATTTTCTGTGACTTGCCAGAGAATAGTCTGGTGTTATTGGGGCGAACTATAATAGCTGTTTTCTTTGAGTTTGGCACAAGGTTTAGTCTGGATAAGCTGCAGGGGCTTTTAGAATCGTATTAAAACTCACTTTTATAGACTTAGATTTATGTAATGTAATGATCTTTTATTTATGGTGTTTGACTCTTTTTATATTTGCCTCACATTATTCTTCACTTTTTAAAACCTTTTTTTTATATATAAAGTGCTCTGTTAAAGTGTTTAGAAACTTGTAACACACAAAACAAACACTAGTTGCTGTAGTGGGATGAAGAGAAAGAGAATGTCCGTTGGCAAAAAGATGTTCGTAAGCTGATTCTTCTGTCCTCATCGCCTTTATTGTGTCCTGTGCAGGTGTCTTTGTTCAACTATGTGTTCCTGGCATCATGGGCCTTTGCACTTCCCTACAGCCAGTACCGGCCCCTCGCCTCCAGTGTCTGCACTGTCTGGACGTGTGTCGTCATCGTATGTAAAATGTTGTACCAGCTGAAGTTTATAAACCCCCCCACCGACTGGACAAACTGCTCTATGGTGAATTCAACATGCTCTTTGACCGTTGTTTTAGACCATACAGACTGCTAAACTTTATCTTTACGATCCTTCGCTAGAGTACGAATCCATTTTTACTCAATTTATACATTTATATTTTCTTTCCACAGCCAGCAAACTACTCAGAAAGCCAGATTGATATGATGAAGGACTCTGTGCTGTATAAAGGACCAGTGGATCCGGCCAACTGGGTCGGCCTGGAGAAGTCTCCTGACCTTCTGGGCTATCTCAGGGTGAGGAGTGGAAACTTTCCTCAACTGAATGTTTGCAGCGTACACTTAATATCATCACAGCAAAGGAAGAACCATTCATGAAACTACGGTCCTGAAAATAATGGAAATTGTTAAAGGAATAGTTCAATCTGTTTAGCTTAGCTTAGCTCAAAGACTGGAAACGTAGAGAAACAGCTAGCCTGGCTCCGTCTTAAGCTTACAAATTTGCCTATTGACATCTCTAAAACTCTCTAACACATTATATCTGGTTTGTTTAATCCGTGCAAAAAAAACCCAACATGTTTAAGTGTAAATATGTAAATCAGCTTTGTCCCAGGGTGGTTGTGACTTCAGGAAGTCACTGCTCTTCTCAAAACAAGTATTTTCTTCATCAACAGGGACTTAAATTTTACATTACAGGAATACATCATCCCCAAAATGATCAAATGTACTCTCATCCCGTGTTTCATTGAACGATTGATGCTAATATTAACTTTAGTTACAGTATGTTCAAACTCAGCTTTTCGAGTATGAACAGACAAATTTCCTTCATAAGTTGCCAAAAATAAGTCTTTCTTTTTTTTTCTGTCAACCAATTAGTTATTTGTGTTCGATACATACATAATGCATATTAAATAAATTCCCCATCTGTGCAGAACAACCTCTTGATGCTGGCTCTGTTGGCGTTCGAAGCGACCATTTATCGCCATCAGGAATACTTCAGACTGAGAAACAAACTGTCTCCTCCCGCTGCCAGGATCATCTTCCATGGCATCACACGGCAGCATCTGGACATCGGCATCGTCAGCTTCATCAAATACTTCATCAACTACTTCTTCTACAAGTTTGGACTCGAGGTGGAGACAAGTGAAAAGAGCAACAAAATAAAAGTATGTTTTTTGTCTGAAAACATCACTTCATGTTTGTGTTCCCTGCGTGTTTCCTCTCAGACGTGCCTGCTGTTGGGGGTCAATGTCATCGGGCAGCGTATGGACTTCTTCGCCGTGCTTCACGCCTTTGCCTTGATCACAGTCATGTACAGACGCAGGAGGAAAGCCATGGCTGAGATCTGGCCCAAGTACTGCTTCTTCCTGGCCTGCATGCTGACCATCCAGTACTTTGTCTGCATTGGGATCCCTCCAGCAGCCTGTAAAGGTTTGTGTGACCGACTCGGCCTGTTTGTACTGTTTGTACGCCACAATAAAATCCTATTTTTTTTATTATTGATTCATGTAGAATGTATTTCTATAGTAAATTGTGTTGCCATATTGTATACAATATCCAAAAAATGTGACAAAAGATCGTTTCAAGTTCCCAAAGACTTCTTTGAATTTTGTGTTTTGTTTGATTTATAGTCCCAAACCCACATTATTGAAATTATAATAGTGATAAAATACAGAAAAGCATCTTAATTTTCACATTTGAGAAGCTAACAATGACAAACATCTAATATTTTAACAGATTGTCCAAAGTGTTTGACTATTATTTTGTATCACAGTACTGTGATTGATAGCTTTGATGAATCTTTGATTGCTATCTTTGATGCGTAGAAGGGAGCTTGAGCTGGATTGCAGAGGATAGATGAGTCAAACAAACACAGGACTTTCAACATATCGGTAGTTTTTTCACATTTTATTCTAGAGACTGGGTTGCTCTTATTTTTAGTCCCGTGTTCCACAATAGACCTGAAATGTATGTCCGATGATAATGGTGCACCTGTTTCATTTCAGACTATCCCTGGAGGTTTCCCAGCTCCTCTACAGACTCCAAAGTGGTCAAGTGGTTCTATATTCCAGATTTCCTGACCCAACCCAATCCATCGTTCCTCATCTGTATGTTTTCTAATTGACATATTTAGTGGTTATCACACTGATGATTGTCCTTATGGTTTCTAGTGTTGGATTTCTCTTCTCTTCTTTTCCAGATGACTTCATGTTGCTGCTGTGTGCCTCTTTCCAGAGGCAGGTCTTTGATGATGAAAACAAGGCGGCAGTCCGCATCATGGCTGGAGACAACGTGGAGATCTGCAGAGATCTGGACGCAGCCTCGTTCAGCGTCCACAACCCCGTGCCCGACTTCATTCACTGCAGGTACAGCAACTTGCGCTACAGCTGCGCTACTATTACACCGCAGCAGTGGCCCGAGGCTACATGGATACAGTGCTACATGGATACAGTTTTATTTCAACACATACATTAGATTTTAAAGTTGATTCATTTGAATTATAACGGTTATTATAATTTTTGTGCCATTGGAGCTCGACTGAAGCGGCATTAATACGGAGGACAACGAGACACAGAAATGGAAAGGAAGTGAAGTAGCCGGCTTAATTGATGCTTAATGAGGTTAGATCCCGAGAATTAAGTCAAAAGTGAAATGTTTTCAGAACAAGCAGCAGCAGTTTGGATTCAAGCGTTCAGTCGTGCCTACGGGTTAGGTTTGTTCATACCTTTCTAGGACTGAAACATTAACTTTAAAGTTTTAACAATGTTGTGTAGATATTTCTATTTTGGTCAATGGTTTACTGGATAGTACACTGGCCTGTAGTTATATTGCAGCAAAGGGAATTCATTATTTTTCACCCGTGGTAGATGTTAAAGACCTGATTTTTGGTATTTAAAATTCAAAAATTAAAGGTATCATTTTCCCCAGTTTCAGCAACAACCACATGCCGATGGGTTAGACGCTGGCTTGCTTTGTACCCCGGCCTGTTCAGTCGAGCTGCTCAGAGGCCAACTCGGTAGGAAACTGTTGTTGCACTTGGCAGCTAACTGTGTACGTGTAGAAATCTTAAGTGGAGTGGTGCTGAATAAGAACATACTCGCTCAGCAAGCCCCTCATCCTAGATAAATAAAGGTAAGACAGGTGACAGTAGCTCAGTGATAGATGTTATTGAATACCCAGTACATGTACATCATTCAGAATTTTGGCTGTCGTCAGATATTTCAATCTCGAGCTAGATACTGATTTTGCACATTAAAAAAAAGAGTGACGAGAGGGTTCTGAGAGGCCAGCGAACAGAGAGCGAGTAAGGAAGACAGCGAGAGCATCCTGACCTGTCCACAGTCATTGATTATGTGCTCTTCACATTCCACTGTTTTGATGCGCAGAGTGGACAAGTCTTTTATTAACGCACTCTGCGTCCATCAACAAGCCCGAGTAGAAAGAAAGAGAGCTGTACAGCCCGTCTGTCCACGCCACAGCAGCTCTGCACTTATTCCATCGTTTCCCTCCAGGATCGAATTACGGATACGGGGTGGTGGTGGGGGGAGGCGGAGGGGGGATCCATAATCAAGAAAAACACTCTGTCCGTCACTCCACGACTCAGACGCTTTTGCCCTGTACTCTAACTCAATAAATAGCTTTTAAGTATGGAAAAAGGTATTCTCTCCCCTGATGAAGAAGGACACTCACTCAGTATTCCGGCCCATCGACGTGTTGTCCGATCCAAACCCACTTCATCAGAGCGGCTTCCTAAACAGTGCAGCTGTTGTTGTGGTCCCGTGTTTTCCCCAGGTCCATCGAATGAAACCCCGTTGCTTCCTATGTTTTCACTCCACATCATATTGACGGTCCCTCACACGAGGACACAGGGTCCACACACATGCTTTTAGCGTGTTAGACACACACACACACACACACACAGGTGTGTGAAACGTATGCCTATCTGTGCTGAGTGACAGGTGTCGGGTTTCAGCTCTGGATCCCGTTCATTGATCAAACTCTTACCGGTGTCCGGACACTAAGTGATACACTAAGTGTGATTGATGGGCGGATTATGCACACAGCAACAGAATGAGCTGAAATGCTGTTTTGACTTTTATGATGTGGTAAGCATGCTTCCCTACTAGAAACTTAGCTCAGATGGTCCAAATCCATGCCCTTTACTTCCAGGTTCTTGTCACTCGTATCGTGAACTTTGCCCCATCTCAAATGAAGCAGAATTTTCAAGTGAAGACAGATTTGGGTTCAATCTATCGGCTTCGCCTTCCTGCTGCAGCATCCAAAAAAAAACAACAAATTCATTTGTTGAATTTGTTTTCTTTTTGGAAAAATAGCGCTGACGTATCGTTTTTCACTTCTGTCTTCTAGGTCCTACCTGGACATGCTGAAGGTCATGATGTTCAGCTACCTGTTCTGGTTTGTCCTCACAATCATCTTCATCACGGGGACTACGCGGATCAGCATCTTCTGCATGGGCTACCTGGTGGCCTGCTTCTACTTCCTGCTCTTTGGTGGCGAGCTGTTGCTCAAACCAATCAAAAAGATCCTCCACTACTGGGACTTCCTGATCGCCTACAATATCTTTGTAATCACCATGAAGAATGCTTTGTCTGTGAGTAGCGTCTGAAATTGTATATCGAGGTCCGTGAGAAAATCCTTCATAAAGTCCATATGAGTGAATATAATGTTTAGATTTGAAAAGCTATGTCTCTATGAATGAAAAACACATTTATTACAAACTTATTTGTTCTTAATATTTTAGTATATACCGACACTGCCTGTGTGAGAGATCTAATCTATGTACTAAGTATTCTTGTTCTTAGATCCTGGCTTGTGGCTACATCAACTCTCTGATTGAGAACCAATGCGGGATGGTCCAGTTGTTCAGTCTGGTCTGTACCATCAAGGAGTACGGCATTAACGAGAAAGAGAACGAGAGTGAGTGGACTCAACCTTTTACTTCTTCAGCACAAATCTTCATTTCGGCTGCAACGAGGCATGTTGGTGGGAGTTGCCGCTTCATGTATTTCAAAGAGTGTGTTTCCCAAGAAGCTGAAATAAAACCCACACTGTTGTTGTTCAGGCGTATCGCTCAGGGAAAATTTAGCTCAATTCACACTTAATCTTGTTAAGCTCACTGGATTTACAGTGAATACAAAACTATCCCACGATATTCCGTGAAACTGTAAGCTGTATGCACATTTAGAAATAACAAATAACTACTGAAGCACTGAGAGGTGAAAAATATTATAATTCATGTGACCCATTTTCTTTATGTGTCACTGGTATATTGGTTTATCGTCGATGAAGACCTTTGAGGAAGGGATTAATAAAATCCTCCGTGTTTCAACAGCAAATGTCACTTTATTTTTCCTGGTCAAACTTTTTCCCCGTCTAGTCTTCTTTAAATCTCAGAAAGATTATTTTGGCAAAACCTTTTTTTTTTCACATGTTCTACATCATTAACACCAGAGAAGAAAAAAATATCACCAAAATGTTTTTCTTCTCACCTCCATCTCAGGGCTTCCGTAGAAAAGTCTACATTAACATTCCTGATAATTAACCCTCATGAATGTCCTCGCTTTCACCAACCATTAGAGATATGTGAGCTGAACGGCAGCGAGGCCGGGATCATCTGGGACAGTATCTGCTTTGCCTTCCTGCTGCTGCAGAGACGAGTCTTCATGAGCTACTACTTCCTCCACGTGGTGGCTGATATCAGAGCGTCGCAGATCCTCGCGTGCAGGTACGCAGATGAGGCTGAGGCCGCCCGCTGCATGGAGACACGGTGGCTTTTACTGCCAAGACATGTTAAAAAGCTGCTGTGAAAGTTTGATAAAGACACAAGAGCGCTCTGATGCTACGAGGCCTAAGCTTTGCAAGAATTATTCTGTAGGAAAACGACATGTAAAGAACTAGATGGACAGTCGCTGGACACGGAAGAAAAAACTAAAACTGCTCATGTGTTTTAAGAAAGTGTATAATGTCAGTATAATTGGAAAGATATGCGTCTTGTCAGTGTTTACAATCTTGATACAAACAACAGAAACTACACTAATACAAAAATGCTTGATAGAAAATGTGCAGCTCACCACAATACAGTAATATTCAACTTCTTTCGTGAGCAACTTGCTCAATATAGTGACGTTATCATTGGATAATTATGGAATCAATGAACCCATTCAAGGGTTGTGGGACATTGTTTCAGCTTTCCAAAGAAAGGGAATATTCTTTTGGTCAGCTAACAGTAAAGAAGGCTCACGCCTTCACACGGTGACTCGTGTGTTTAACCTTTGATTGTGTTTCAGAGGGGCGGAGCTTTTCCAGGCCACGATAGTGAAGGCGGTGAGAGCGAGACTGGAGGAAGAGCGCACATCTGTGGAGCAGCTGAAGAGACAGTGAGACTCCGACTGTTTGACTCGCTCCATGTGGTGGAGTGCTGTGGTTTGGTGTTGAGAGGCGCTCGATGCAATACGAGGAGAAGTTTGAAAATGGCAATGAAGCGATATAGCAGGACTTATGGCAACTGTAATATTTGAAAACACATGATATCATGTAAATAACGCACATACTTGTATCAATTTTTGATATAAAACAATTGAGCGCCTCTTAAATCCCATTTGCCAATTAAATCCATTTAAATGTGTGTGTTAATTCTAATGAATGATGTCACCCAGTGCAATAGTGTTGCTCATTGTACAATAATGCAGCTCGATGGCACATCTAAATTAGACATATTGGGCTTCTGCCGCACAGGGAATACTTAGAATTAGAATACATTGTTGTTTTATGTCTTCTCATGGAATTTCCTGACGATATACTATAATTACTAAACCATGGTTATGTCTGTATCCTGACTTTAAGTCTCAATTTAGTCCAGGACTAAACATGACGACGAAAGCCAGTTAAAATCTACTCTGTGTTAAAAGCAACTACTGTCTTGGTCTTCACTGTTTCCAGGAAGCCATTCCTCCGTATATCATACTACATGCAGTCAATGTATTCCCACCACTTACAGTTATCTCAGGAGTTACTCATAAGCTCTGATAATATCCACTCACCCGCTCTAATGAGCACTCCACTGTTTCATAACATACACTAATTTGTATATGAAGCCTGGAGATGTTTATGGTCAGTCTGTTAAGCCGTCGGTGATGTTCCTCTGTGTCGATACTTTGTGTCTCTTCACTGCCTCTCTGATCTAATCAGGATGGAGCGCATTAAGGTGAGGCAGCAAAAGTTTAAGAGGGGCAAGGAGAGGATGCTGAGCATGGCACAGGAGTCTGGCGACGGACCGAGCCTCGTCCACCACGAGGAGGAGGATGATGATGACGGTATGACGACGGCTGGCTCTGTCTTCGCGGTCAATGTTAGAAAAGTTGGTGTTGAGGTTCAATGTTTGCTCGTAGTGCTCAAGGAAGATGGGTGAGAGTGTATCAGTACCTTAATGCCAACCTAGTTCATATTACATTTTTTATACTGATGTATTTGCATTCGTATTTAATTTTAAAAAAAGCAACTTAATAGAGTAAAAAGAAACTATGCCTTGACGTTTGCAGAATTATTTGATTTTTTTTCATGACATGTTGAATTGATGTATTTGTGAAATTTTAGGAGCACAGCGAACGAAAGCCAAGACCAAAAAAAAGCAGTGGTGGAGGCCGTGGGTTGACCATGCTTCCAGTAGGTTGACCCCCCAACCCTCTTTTTTCTCTTACTCCACTCTGATTGGCCCTTGTGTCCTTGACCAGAACGCCGAGGATTCCCATACTGCCCCAGGGCTCTGAAGGCACCAACACAGTAGTCTTGCGCCAATCAGACTTTCGTCTTTTTCTGCCTCTATTTAAGGGCCCTTGTTACTACCTGCAGCTCTCGTGTACACTGTGTGGAGAGGCTCTTCAGTTTCAAGATGATCTATTAAACCGTATCGCTGCAGAGCAGGGTTGCCTTAAATAGACACAATGAGACTTTTGCAAGAGAAAATGACTAATGTCTGGAGGCTTGTACTTGACATTGTTTAAAACATAATCCCCGGTCTCACCTAAAGAGCCCACAGTAGAGAATCGCTCTGTTATAAAACATTTTCACGCAAAGATATGAAGTCGACTCGCCTTTATTCTCAGTACTGGAATAAAGGATGAAAGGGTTTGTTCATTCTTTGCTTGTGGACATGATCACCAAACAGGAGAGAATAAAAAAAAGGGAACTATTGGACCAGGGATTGAATTAATAAGATGACGACCTTTACAGTCTCTCTTTGTGGTATATAAAAACAAATACCAGCATCTTTGTGAGTCAATATAGCGGTCGCCTGTTTGGTTTGAACTCATGTCTCATGTCGTTCTACACCCCCACATGACATTTTCAAATTATTTCTCCATTTCACCTCTTTGTCATCTGATGTTTCATCTCCATATCCCAGCATCCTCCCTCACCTCCCGCCCACTGCGGTTCTGCTCAAGGACATAAGTCAGCCTTGTCTATCCCACTTAACTGCTGTAGACAGGAGCTCCTCACTCTGTCGAGTAGCTTAAAAGCGACTGTGCTGACTGGAATAATTTTTTATTTAATCAACGACCTTCATTGTGCTTTGTGCTCATAGTTCTATCAGTAACATTGTGTGTTTTCTGCATTTTCTGTTTCATCCTTACATGTCTCTGATGTTTTTAAATGCTTATATATTTCACAACTTACTATAGTCTCAGTGAAATGTTTAAAAGTAGTGCATTTATTAGACTTATACGGTAAGTGGTTTTATTTTCCTGCATCTTCAGCAAGGGAACCCTTTCTGAACCTAATGTCAATGTTGTTGAAAGCAGATGAATGACTTCAGACTCTGACTGAATATAACTACACTCTACTCTGCTCCCTTCAGTGGTTAGAAGTGGAGACTATTACTTGTTTGAAACTGACAGTGAGGAGGAGGATGAGGAGGAAGACGAGAATAAAGACGACGAACAGCCAAAGAAGTCGGCGTTTCAGGTGACTCCCACTAGTGGCTCATCAGCTTCAGTGTGAAACAAGATTTTATTTCTGTCAGTTATTTAATCCAATTACATTATGTATTATTGATGAGGATGTTGCATTTACTATAGGTACATAAGAAGAAAAAAAGTACTCAGATCCTTTACAACAATATAAAAATACTCCATTACAAGTAGAAATCTAACATTTGTAAGTAAAAGCACTGACGTAAATGTACTTAAAGTACAAAAGTAAGAGTACTGCTTCTGCAGTTATTGTAACGTGTGAACGTGTCAGCAGAATTTTACAGTTGTAGCTGAAATGTGACAAGAAGCTCCAGCGAGACTACTTTCTGTCAAAAAGCCATCTGTTTATGTCTTTTTTTTAATGTTTCATTTTATCAGCCTGTGTTTTTACTCGTGTACAATCCTAACCTGATATTAAGTTGCTATTTCTAATAATCATTTTCTACTAATCCTCTCCCACTTTGTCTGTTTGTAGCGAGCTATTGGAAAGTTTGTCTCTGCTCTTTTGGCCTTGCCCAAGTCTATCATTAAGCTGCCTAAAACTATTCTGCAGTATGTAGTCAAGGCAGGCAAGGTACTCACCACTAGAACTAACTAGCTTGCTTTCTGTATGAACAGTAACTAATAACGCTTTTCCAGCTGATGTTTGGTGGATGAGTTTATCCATATCAAAAGCAAATGCTAATTTGGCATAAATCATCAAACATAAACTGGAATCGAAATGCTTCGGCTTTGGATCTTTTGCATGTTGTTTTGACTTGATGTGGGCTGCATGAACTGGTGCATAATGCTGGCATTATGTCGGTTGGGTTATGTGTTTCTTGACTGTTTTCATTTTGTCTACTGCTGTGAGCATTGCATATGTGAGTCAGTATCAACAACTGGTGTTTGAGCCTTTCCTCTGTGTTTGGGCATGTTTCCATGCACTATCAGAACATGTGATGTTGTATATTGTTCATGAAAATGGTCAGTTGTCATTTAAAGTGTACAGGATTTTGTAATTGAGAGAGTAAAATGTGCAAAATCTCTTTAAAATGCTTGTTGTTGCTCTTGCATAATTTACCCCAGTGACTCCTATTCTTCATATCCTTTCATCGTTACTAAAGTCCTTCTCTCTGCTCTCTAGTTTCTTTATCACGCCTGGATCACAGACCCCAAAGCGGCCCTCAGGGCACGAGGGAAAGAGAAACGCAAATTTTGGAAAAAATACACCAAAGGAGTTAGACACAGAAAAAGCAAGAAAAATGGTAAGCAAGTCTACTCAGGTGAAACAAACTTTAACTTAAGCCAAGAGAGTGAATGAATTTAACTTTCAATTTCATTCTTTCAACCATAATGAGATGTCTTTACATTACGCCAGCAGGTAATGTGACCATAGAGCTTGGTGAGCTCTCAGATGGACAAGAAAAAGATGAAGAGGACAAGAAGTCTGCTGGTCCAGGTTGGTTTCTCCTCAAGAAAATAGTTTTATGACTCTTCAACGAATGTTGAGTTAAGTTCCTGCTTCATATTGTGTTGATCACTATTGTGTGTTAGTTTTTATCCTTTTTTTCTTCGACTGTGACCAGCGGGGTTGATGAACAATAGATGATGAGTTAGGCCTTTTATACATTTATAGAATGGAAAGAATATTAATTGCCTGCAAAAGAGTAAATGGCTTTCTATTTTCCCTAATTTAGATTCCACTGATTCACCCACTTGTCTAAATTAAATTCTGGTTTTGGTTAAGGACGCTTAACTTTAGATTAACATAAACAAATTCCAACATTTTATCTTTTTTTTTTTTTTTTTTTTTACAGTTTACTAATATTTGAGGGTTATTCCTTCTGCAGACAGGAGGATGATTATTAATATGCTCTGTCCCATTTTGTAATGTCAGTTTGCACAATTTCTCCATAATAGCATTAAACAATCAGCTATTTCTTACACCCTCTGACAGCAAGTATTTAGCAATTCTTTACTGCACCGTGAAAAGTTGAACTAATGAGTGTTTTGTTTTGTGTTAGACAACATCATCAAGCGAGTGTTCAACATCATAAAGTTCACCTGGGTGCTCTTCCAGACGATGGTGGACAGCTTCACCAAGTGGATGAATGACATGTGCAGGGAGTACATCGACATCTCCACTGTGCTGCGGATAGAGCGCTGCATGCTGACCAGAGAGGTCAAAAAGGTTCGTTTTTAAATTGGAATTGTCCTTGTTTTCTTTCTTTCTACATTTTAAAAGCCTATTGAAGAGCTTTGTTGTAATTAAGAGAACCAGTAATTGTTTAATCTCCTCCCACCAGGGTAACGTGCCATCGAGAGAGAGCATCCACGTCTACTACCAGAAGGCCATGAGGCTCAACATGTCCAGGCAGGCCAGTTTGGATCAGCTAAGTGAGGACGAGTCGGCCTCGGGCTCCGCCAGGGTCCACCGAGGGCGACGAGGCTACCCCATGGAGAGCCAGGACTCCACAGCCTCCAGAGACAGCATATCCAGGTACACAGAGCTGCAGCAATGCAGCGTGGGAGACCAAAGGAGTCCCCATCATGAAATGTTCCAGGGAGCGTTCACAAGTGGCGAGAGAGACCGCAAAAGAATATATTCTAGCTTCATGACTTCTTTCTACTGCTCTCTGGACTTTCTGTCCCATTTTTAGGTTTGAACTTAAAAGAAAAGAAGCTTTCAGTGAACAGGAATGGGGCTTTGGTTTTTTCTTTTAAGGTAATTAAGGTATAAGGTATTGCAGAAAATTTGAATTTTTTTTGTTAAAGCATGACTGGACAAGACACTAATATGTTTATTCCTTGTCAAGTCAGAATTACTTCCTCAGATTCTTGTTTTTTGTATTGAAAATTGTACAGATTAGTATAACTAAACCTTGCCCCTGAATGATCAACTGCAGCTCCACATGTGGATACATTTGGACACAGGTGTCTCCCATTAATGTTTTGATTGCTGCCCTCCTGTCGAGACATGCAGATAGTTTGAGGTTTTATTCATCCAGGTTTTGAGATATAACATTTAAAACGACATTGAACAACATTCGTGATTTGTGAACAATTTCATTGGAACTACTTTCAGCAAAAGGAATAGTCTAATAAGTGTATTATTCAGGGGAACCGCGACGTTGTGGGGCGACTGGGGTTCGGTGGTAGAGCAGGGACGTCCCTCAATCAGAGAATCGATGGTTCGATCCCCGGCTCCGCTAATCAATGTTAATGTGTCCTTGTGCAAGACACTTAACCCCAAATTGCTCCCGTAGCTACGCATACGGTGTAGGAATGTTAGATACTCCGGGGTGGGCAGCCAGTGCCATCAGTATATGAAAGGATGAATGACGGCAAGTAGTGTTAAAGTGCTTTGAGTGGTCGGAAGACAAGGAAAGCGGTCTACAAAGTACAGGTCCATTTACTATTTGTTGCTGGAATTAAATGTTATTTCAATGTAATTGTCAAAGTCACCGTCATTGAGACGGATATTCCAAACCTTTAGCCAGTAAGCTAACCACCAGCTGTGAGGTAGTTCAATAACATCACATTGAGCCATTTCATCCTCTTTCATGTCCACATTTTAGGATGATCATATTCCTGCTCATTGTTTTAATGTTCAGTTCAGATGCTTTTATTGTACCTTATATGGGGAAACCTAACATAGATCCCATCTCATCGCATCCTTCTCATCACTAATCATTCCATGTGTCACTCTCACCATCTCTCAGCGCCTTCACTGAGGCCACCACATTGTTTTCTCGCCAATCCACCCTGGAAGACCTGGATGGAATGCCAGAGTGCATTCCCAAAACCAGCGAGCGAGCCAGGCCCAAACTGCGTAAGATGTACGGCTTGGACGTGTCCACTTCGTCAGTGGACAGCTGCAGCAGCTTCATGTCCAGGTGCCTGGTGTCTGCATCATCCATTTACACACCTGTTACTTCTCATTGTCACGGCAAGAAGAAGATCCATCACTTCTCCTGACTTCTGTTTTATCAAAAGACTCATCCAAATCATTGTTTGTCTTTTTTATAACCCGTTTCATTATTTTTAAGATAATCAACAACAACAAAAATGCATTTTGTTTTTTCATTTTTAAATAAGAGGTTTTCACCCAGTAACATTTTTTTCATTATTATTATTTTTTACAGATCTTTGATTGTTTCTCTTCAGATATTGTCTTTCTGTAATTTAGGATTGAAACACCACTTTCTTTTTCCAGTGGTCATTGATACATACAGTACAACAACAATAAAAAAAAACCCACTTTACTTTAATTATTTACTGTATCAACATAAATAGAAAACCGTAGAGTGCAGATCTCGTCCAGGTCAGGTGTGTCTGCAACGACCGCCGCTGTAATGTTTGATTGAATTTATACAAACTACAGTTGCTTCGTCTAGACCGCAAGCGTATCAGACGTGTTCTTTCACTTGCACGTCTCAAGCAAGAGATACACTCTAATGTAATCTATACAGCTGTCTGCACATGCTCCAGGCAGCTAAACTGCAGTTCACTGTGTCGCGACTCAGGCTGACCGATTGATGCTCTGAACAGAAACATTCAGTCCTGCAGTGTTTACCGGCTGCTAACAGCTAACTAGCTCTCCTCCTACCGACGTAAGAAGATGCGCTACGTTGTGGTCAGTGCTCGGTTTCGTTTGTTATTTGCTAAGCAATAGTTAGACATACATATACTGTATATACACGGGCTAAGTGCACTTGTCTTAAGGAGCCATGCATATTAAGGAACTATTTTAATCTATAGTTAAAACAGTAATTAAAACTAAAGCAGTAGTCAATGATAAACATGATCAAATGTGTGGTCATAACCGTCATAAATGAGCATAAAAATAATGAGGTCCAGCTCTGTGCGCGATTATCTTTGGACGGATAGACAAAGAAGGAGGCGATGATAAATGACAATGTGGTACAACAATTATATCAAATGTTTCTTTATCGGTGATGTTTCACACCGTTCACTAAAAAACACTAAAACTTGTTGGATTGAAAATTAGATTTAATAGTATGCCTATTAATGCTTTCCTTTTTTTAGAAAAAAGAAAATAGTGGATCATTTAAAATAAAAAGGTTTTTAATAAATCTTGGTTGTCACATTAGCTATAAAAGTAGACCTGGCACCTGTTGAGGATGTGCAATTGAGCAGATATGTTGTTCATGTAATTGTGTAAATTAGGTGGCTGGTTCTATTTCACACATCCAGTTTTTGAAGGGATAGACTTGACTCAGTGCCTGCTGCTTTTGTCCCCTGCAGTGAAGCGACCCAGTGCATCACGCTCTACTCCAGACAGGGCACCACGGACACCATCGAAGAAGTGGAGGATGAGCACGATCAAGGGGAAGACAAACGGCAGCAGCAGCAGCAGCAGCAGCAGCAGCAGCAGCAGCAGCAGCAGCAGCAGCAACAGGCTCTCTGGGAATCCCAACAGCTAGATGAGTGTGAGGGGGCCGAGGGAGGTGGCTGGAGTGACGCCGAACCAAAGGAGAACGGTGAAGAGGAGGAGGAAGAGGAGGAGGAGGAGGGTGAGGGCCAGGAGGGGCTGGAGGGTGAGGAGGTACCAAAAGACCAGCACAGAGAAAAGAGAGAAGAGGCTCCCTGGGAATCCTTAGGCCCAGATGAGGGCCCTTCTCTCCGGCTGGAGGAGACAAAGTCTGCGCCTTCTGTCCAGGAGAAAGACTTCCCCACTGAGAGTGAGGATGGAGGAGAACAGCAGGACTTCATGCAGACAGAGGGGCGAATGGGGCTGCTCTACACTCCCGATACAGATGCGTCCAAAACGTCTGACGCTGACGTGCCTCCCAGTTACAGCAAGGCCGTCAGCTTCGATCGTCTGGAAGTTAGCGATGATGAGAGTGACATGGACAGGAAGAGGCGCATGGTGATGACCTCTGACAGCCGCTCAGACAGCAGGTCAGACATCATGTTGCCCTCGATGACCACTGAGCTGACCGCCAGCGAACTGCTGCTCAACAAGTAAGTCCAAAAACTGAGAGAAGTTGTTCATCATGAAGCCTCACGGGAGTCACAACCAACAGTTATTTGTCTCACCTTTTACTGCAGATTCATCTTGTTCATTTTAGAAATAGCATCAGTTTGTCCTGTAAGGTGTACGTTTGTGTCTTCCACAAGTGCCGGTATTAATTCCAGGTTTGAATGCAGGTTGAATCGTATCTCGATGTGGTTGTTCTGCATCTGTTTGTGGTTGTTTTGTATCTTTTATCTAAATGTTTTTGTGACTGTTTGTGTCTCTTTAAGTGTGATTTTACGGGTGAAGCCCAGGGGCCCATTCAGTAACCCTCCCATGATTGCAGGCATTTTTGTGAATCAAGAATAACCCAGATGGACCCAGATATTTCAGAATCTGAAAATGAACCCAACACCAAATCAACCCATCTCTTTCATTTTCAGGATGTTTTATGACGAGGAGCTGGATCGGTCCGATAGATTCTACCAAAAACAGCCTCTGATCCTCCAGCTGGGCTACGCCCTCTACAACATGTTGGTGGCGAACTCAGAGATGGTGTGCTTCCTGGTCATCATCATCAACCACATGGTATCGGCCTCCTGCATCACCCTGGTCCTTCCCACCTCCATCTTCCTCTGGGCCATGCTGTCAGTTCCCCGGCCCAGCAAGCGCTACTGGATGACTGCCATTGTCTACACTGAGGTACAGTCAGATACGGAGGGACATTTTCTATTCGCATTGGGGAAAATATGTTAAATCTCAATTGGGCATAACGTTTTGGTACGAAGGACAGGACCACCTTGTTTATGCTGGCAGAAAGTTGAGACAAGCCCAGAGAGCTTAAACACATTTAGACAATAGCATCCAACATGTCTGAGTAAAAAGATTGATCTGTTGTATTAATGCATTGATTATACATATGCGTAGACAGATTACATAAGAAACAGACTATTGCATAGTAGTAGTCACTTAATGACTTTCTATTGTGTTTAGTTGGAAAACTCTCTGACAGCTTCCCTGTCTGTTTGTATCCCCTCCAGGTCACCATCGTCATCAAGTACTTCTTCCAGTTTGGCTTCTTAGACTTGGGCGAGAGCAGCGTTGAAAAGAGCAAACCATATTATCCTTACAACATCATTGGAGTGGAGAAGAAGAATGGCTACGTCCGCTACGACCTGGTCCAGCTGCTGGCTCTCTTCTTCCACAGATCCATTCTGAAGGTTGCTGCAAACACAGACTATTTGGACACTTTTAACCTGAACATGTGCATCATAGTAAATTATAAAAAGATTGATATTATACATTTTAGTGGTCAACAAATTCCACAAAAAGGTCTAAACTAACAACAAACATGTAACGTTGTAGTTGATCTTTAGTCAATCACACATACTCATAAAAATTCACTAAAGCAACAAATGTGGCTGAAAATAGGCTAAAACAACGTGTGTGTGTTTGTGTGTGTGTGTGTGTGTTTAGTCTATTCAATGAACTCTTTCTCTGTCAGTTCAGACACAGTCACACGTGATTGCATCATCTGACTGTATCATGTCTATGTCTAAGATGGCACCTTGCACAGCCATCCTGAAGGATTAGCTTTTAGCAACACGAGCAGTGTTTGAATGCGACTGCACTCCCTGTCCCAGACCCTCAATTAATCTGGGCATGAAATATGTTTTAAGAAATCCCTGCCTTCTCCCTGTTCTTTTCATTTCCAGTGCCACGGCCTTTGGGACGAGGACGACCTCAAAGAAAAGAGAGAGCCCTCCCGTCAGAGCGGGTCAGAGGACGAGGGGAAAGACAAGGAGAGTGAGAAGGGGTCTGAACACGCCTCCTCACTGATGAGTGAGGGGAGAGGCTCCACTCACACACTGAGGTCCCTAAACTTTGGGACCTCCATTGATTCGGGACATGTCCAGGTGCACTACCCGCAACCACAGACCTACCAGCGTCGCAAGAGCTCCAGCGGAGGCTCGCACATTTCCTACCGCTCACACCACACTTCTGCAAGGTCCAAGAGAGGTGAGGATCTTTGTCCGTTGTCTATTTTATGCTGCTAAGAAGAAAAAGATGAGGCTGAATGTGGGACAGTTAACACTCGTCCCTTAAAGCAGTGGTTCTCAAACTGTTTTTTTTGTCAGGCCCCACTTTGAAGGGAGAAAACCATGGCCCCACTGGGCCCCACTGGCCCAAAAAAATTGTAACAAAATGGCCCATGCTGAATTTTTATTAAGATAACTTATTGTGACTTATTGAGACTCCTCCATCCGTGCTTTTTCAAATAATAGAATAAAGAAAATTGCAATCCCTTTTAAGTCAACCAGATTGCTTCATCAAACAAAAATAAAATCAAATCACTTTGTAGAATGCAAATAATGTTCTATCTGTCCAACACAAATAAATTAGCTTATTGTGGTTGTAATTAACCTGTTTTGCACTGAATATCTTTTTAAAAAAAAAAAAGAATTTGAAGGATTATTAAAAGAAGAAAAATAATTCCTAAATAAAAGAAATCTGCCTTTCATAATTCCCTGTAATACAGTTTGAGAATCACTGCCCTAAAGAAATCCTCTGGGCTTGTCACCTGTCTTGTGGTCTAAAATCTTCACTCTTGGACTATGTTTTTGTGTTTATGGATCTTCCGCATTTATCAGTGACTCAACGCCTCGTCGTGACTCATCTACAGCTCGAAATGTAAATTGTTTCCACAGGAAGTACGACGTCCCACAACAGCAGCCACAAGGACGGCAGCGAGGCCGGCGTCCATCAGAAGACCCGCAAACAGATGATCATGGAGAAGCTGAGGGAGCAGCTCCTCAGGGGAAAAGCTGTCATCACAAAGCGGTACAATGACCCACAGCTGGCTCACAAAAGTAGTTTTTGTGTGTCTCCAGCCACGGCTGCTTCCTGGCCAACAGTGCTCACTGTGATTATACAAGAAAGGTTGTAACTTTGAGTGCAGTGATGAGAATTGTGCTCAGCAAGTATTCTGTAGCGAACAATGGAAAATTATATCAGACAGCAGCTAAAACCTTTCAATGGTCTAAATTTAGACCTTTAATTACAGCGTTCCCGTTAGACCAGTCAGTGTAATTTTGGTAAGTGCTGCAACAGACGATCAAAACATGTTACTGTTCTTAATGTAATCACGAGCGGTTTCAGCGATATTACGTCTGCAGCGGTCGTTGAAACACACAGAGGAAATATTCATATCACTTATTTCTTCTCTCAAAATAAAACTATTGGTGTCTGACAACTTACATGTAGAAGCAGCATTAATGATGCTTCAGACAAAACATGCAATAAAATCATAATTATTGTCATTTAAATAACCACAAATATCATTTGTGATATGATAATGTTTTTTGAAACAAAGACAACATTCAAAATACAAAAAAATTGCAGAATGCAACAAGTTATTCTAAATAATAAGTACTAGATAAAAAAATGTTTGTTGTACGATTGTTGTACTTTTCTTCCGTTGTACAAGTGTTGTACTTTTCTTTTGTTGTACAATTGTTGTATTTTTATTTTGTTGTACTTTTCTTTTGTTATACGAATGTTGTACTTTTCTTTTGTTGTACGAGTGTTGTACTTTTCTTTTGTTGTACTTTTCTTTCCTTGTACGAGTGTCGTACTTTTCTTTCCTTGTACGAGTGTTGTACTTTTCTTTCCTTGTATGAGTGGTTCTTGCATGACGCCAAACGTTTCTTTTTATTTCTTCCTAGGTTCCTGAAGATCTACCTTCCCATAAGGCAGTTTTTCTATAACTTGATCCATCCAGAGTACAGCGCAGTCACCGACGTCTATGTGCTGATGTTCCTCGCTGACACAGTCGACTTCATCATCATCGTGTTTGGATTCTGGGCGTTTGGTGTAAGTTTTAGAATCAGCTTTTAAACCCATCAGAAAAAAAAATCCCTTCTGACAAAGTTAACATTTATTTTCATCCCTTCTAGAAACACTCGGCTGCCGACATCACATCGTCCCTGTCGGAGGATCAGGTGCCGGGACCTTTCCTGGTCATGGTCCTGATCCAGTTTGGGACCATGGTGGTGGACCGGGCTCTCTACCTCAGAAAGTCCGTCATGGGCAAAGTTGTCTTCCAGGTCCTCCTGGTCTTCGGCATCCACTTCTGGATGTTCTTTATCCTGCCGGGAATCACAGAAAAGTAATAACCCAATCCTCCGTCATATTACATATGTTTATCATTCATTTCAGGTCAGTAAGTGTCCTGATTAAAGTTTAATATTTTGAGGTACGTTGGTGACCCTTAGTTTAAAATATGGTTTAGTGTCTGTGGTTCCTATTCAAATAAATAAAAGCATCTCGAAATGTTCGATTATGAATGTTTTACAGTTGAAAATAATTAGTTTAGTCCTGCTTTGTTTGCAAAGCCTTAAATGAATCTGAATATTTGAGTCTTTGCAGTGTCTACAAATGAAAAAAAGATTCAGACTACTTACAATTTCACACACTGCTTTGCTTCTCTTTCCCTCGCAGGCGGTTCAACGAGAACACAGTCGCTCAAATGTGGTATTTTGTCAAGTGCATCTACTTCGGGCTGTCAGCTTATCAGATCCGCTGTGGTTATCCCACCCGCGTTTTGGGAAACTTCCTCACCAAAAGCCACAATTATGTCAACCTCTTCCTGTTTCAAGGGTGAGTTCCTCTGGTGAAGGATCATTTCTTCCAGCTGGGCAAACCGGCCTAAGGCCCCGATGGTGTCGGAAGTTGATAACCAGCTGATGTTGCAAGAATGGAAGCAGAATGACAGGATTACAGCTGGAGTTATTTGTTTAAAAGATGTGTAAACAAGATATTTATTAAGGATCTTTTGAGAAAGTTCCTTTGTATGTATCAGTATTCAATTTGTGAATGTCACTTCAAGTGAAAATACTGAACATTTCCAGCTTCTCAAATATGAATATCTTGTATTTTTGTTGCTTAGCAAGGTAAAACAACCAATTTATGGACTTCACCAAAGTCTGGCAAACATTTCCAATTTTCTATTATTGGATTTATTAATAGAGCATTTTAGAAAAAGCATTAATTGCAACTCTGGTCATACCAAGTTATGTTTTGTTTTGTTTATTATGTAATCTATGTAACACCTCCAGTTACTAGATTATTAGTTTATGTTCCAGTAAAAGGAAATAATTTTATTATTTTATGGTTTTATGAAAGCCACAGAGAGATAATGGAGTTTTCCACCAGTTTTAACACGCTTTTAACCAACTTCTCCAGAATATTTGTGCATTAGAGGTCTGGCTGTGTTCAAGTATGACTCAACCAAAAGTATTAATACATCAATGTAAAATACTACATTTCAAGTAAAAGCAGGCGAACCACTACTATTAGCAGCTAAATGTAGTCAAAGTAACTACTTCATATACAGTTGTATATCAAGAGACAGCAGTTATATCTGAGGGTGTGTGAGCTGATATTGGGAGAGGAGAAAAGAAAAAACATAGTTCTGATACACACATCTGTTTTAAGCTTTTGGACTTTTTCTTTAATCTTTTATTTTTGGTGAGATATTATATAATTTTAAAAATCTATTGACATTGAATTTAGAGGGAAAAATCCATATTTGGTGGAGCTGTTAACAAACTCCTGAGATGTGACCTCGACTACACTGCTTTCTACAAGAAGTCAGAAGCCAACGAGGTTGTAAACCACTGGTTCAGTCTTTGTTGATGTGTTGTGTTTTGAAGGTTTATGCATTATCCATTGTGTTACATATCTTTTGATAAAAGAAACTTGTAACTAAAGCTGTTAAATAAATGTAGTGGTGTAGAAATTACAATATTTCTCTGAGATGTAAGTTAGTGGAGTAAAAGTATAAAGTAGCATATATGAAAATACTCACGTACTTTTAGGTACTTGTACTTTACATCCGTGTACTTGGATACTTTTCACCACTAGATATTTATGTAACAATGTGTAGCGGTCACCAACAGAATGCTGTCCAGTCTTATTACTCTAAAATCATTTTAAGTTAGATACTTTATCGTTGTTTTGGTCTCTTAGTGGAACAAGTCGGTTTTATTTTCTTCTCAAATTCTGCCTAAATAACCAAGATGTATGTGCTTGTAGTTTCCGCATGGTGCCGTTCCTAACGGAGCTGCGAGCCGTGATGGACTGGGTTTGGACTGACACCTCGCTGTCTCTGTCCAGCTGGATCTGTGTGGAGGACATCTACGCTCACATCTTCATCCTCAAATGCTGGAGAGAGTCTGAGAAGGTGTTTATCATCGTGGCCTCAGTGTACTGAGAAAAAGGGAATTGCTTTCAGAGCCAAAGTCTGCCATGTTGGAATTCATGCCAAAATGTACTTTTGTGATGTGTAGAAGTGGATCTTTTCTTTTAGAAATTCAGTCAAGCTGTCACCTTCTGCACTGATATTAGTAAACAATGATTTTTTTTTCTATGGTGCCTAATATTCCCAAAAGACTACTCATAATATGTTGATTCTACGAGCTCACTCATGTAAATAATGCACTCTTGCGGTCCTTCCTCTTCTGAATTTTTTTCTTCCTCCATCTTTGCTTTTGAATCCTGGTCTAATTCTAATGGATTTACAAAATGTAGCCATTAGCATCCAGGTCAAATGAAAGATCTCACTGTCCTGTGTTGCATCCAGAGGTATCCCCAGCCGCGAGGCCAGAAGAAGAAGAAGGTGGTGAAGTACGGGATGGGAGGGATGATTATAGTGCTGCTGATCTGTATCGTCTGGTTCCCGCTGCTCTTCATGTCCCTTGTCAAGTCCGTAGCCGGAGCCTCCAACCCGCCGCTGGATGTGTCGTTTGAAATCACCCTGGCTGGCTTTCAGGTGTGAGCACAGTTTGTTTTGTCAAATCATTTGAGCCAAAACGAGCTCGCCGAGTTATTTCCTGAGAAACTCTGCCCAAAGCTAAACGCTGAAATCCTTTTTGAATCAAATGAAATCCTGCGTCCTGTGAGAGAGAAGCCAGAGGATTGTGACTGTATTTTCTTGGTTGTGTAGGTATTCTGGCCGCAGGGTTAAATGTTTGATTGTGTATCTGGGAAACACAAGTACTAAAACCCAACAAACAATTTCCTCTTCTCACAGCCCATCTTCACCATGAGCGCTCAGCAAAAACAATTGCAGACCGTGACAGCAGCCGAATATAGAAATTTGACTGAAAGTTATGACAATGATGTAAGTATAACAAATGTAAAACAAATGCAATAAGTCAGATGTGTGTGTGGTTGGATAAGTCCCTGTATTGAAAAATACATCTGGTTTCTGCTCTAGCTCAACACTGTTCTTTACAGGGGCTAAATATCCGCTAGCTATTTATATTTAAAATAGTTCTGTTTAAGCACTCCTTGTTCTCTTCCGTCTCGCTAATGCTGCAGTTTTTTACACACCGTTCAGTTCTGCTCGCTTTTTCCTTGTCAAGTCACCCAAATGCTTAAGAGGGAATGTTTTTAAGGAAACGTTTATCATGCTCGTACTCAAAGTTGAGGGACTTTGACAACCTGCTAGTTAGCAGGAAACACCAACTCTTTTCTTCTTGATTAATTCATTATTTTATAAGAACAAGGCAAATGGTTTCAGCTCATTACCACATTAAGAAAAGCAGCAAATCTTCTCAACTGAGAAGCTGGAATTAGGGGAAGCTCAGAAGTTTTTCTCGAACAACTTGGTTGATTTTTGGATTTTTCAGATAGTTGCCGCTGTATTTTCTGTCAGAAGTCTACTTAGTGACTTAACTAATTTATTCTGCTGAAAGTAAACGCATAAAAATAAACATTATATGTGGAAAAAAATACAGATAATCCTCCTTAGGAACATGAATTCCTGTACCAAACACAATGTCAACCCTCCCCGTGGGAGATGAACCAGCATTGCCCTGCACACAGCCCCACCGCCATGTGGTTGATAAGAATTCCACACATTGCACATTTTAAATAATGTTCCCACTATGTGATTTGGTTCCGCGGTTAGGACGCCTTGCAGTGGCTGGAGGGCTACTTGCCGGAGGACCTGATCATTGCAGAGCTTAAAGGCAGCTCCAACTCTCTGTGGACTATTAGTCCACCGAGCAGAGCCAACCTGATCGACATGTTGGGATCTGAGGAGGAGTTCCCCATCACTGTTACCTGGTCCGTGCAAAGGTACACCTCCCTCATGTTGTCCATTCACCATCATCCTCATGTATCTTCACTATGTGACAAGAACGTGGATGAATTCTGATTTAATTCTGAGATAATCCCAAAGTACAGCGAAAAAAGGCCAGACATGTATTTACTCGCATTATTTTATGACATAGTAGTACACTATTGATAGAAATATTGACTCAACACCCGGTGGCAAAATCATTAATCAGGACATTTATTCGTTGCAAGGAAGGAAGCAGAGACAGAGATACTACGTGTCGTCTTTATGGCTTTACGGGGAGCTCTTCCCCGTCATCTGATAATCTGGCCTGTCACGGCCCAAATCACAAGGCAACAGGCCCATGTTCCGAAAACAGAGACAAATTGACACTTGCTGTCATGACTGATCAGGAGACACGCCTGGTTGGCGTGTAGATATTAACATGGGAGTTCAATGAAAAGCCACTAGCCTTCTAATACTACACATAATGAATGAAACTAAGATATGAATCTGAATTTAACAGCAGAACAGTATTTAATCCAGAGTAAATACGTTTTTCTTTCAACAACTGTTCATTGTAGTTCAATTTTAGGACCAGCGCAGGCCAAACATGTGGCTTATGGGATTACAAGACATTTTAAAATCCAGTAACACACAATATGTAAAATCCCCCAGGATTATATTTCCGTCGTGAGCTGATGTTGTAAAGATGTCCTGCAAGCCTTTTTTTTATATAAGGATCTACTTGCACAGACTGGGGTCTGGCCAGATCAATCCATCATTTGCATAGAAAAACAGCGGCTGACCCCGTGCTTCTCTCTGCTCTTTCATATACGGGGGCAAAATCATTGATCAGACTCTAATATTTTAATTGCAGCTTCCGTCGGACCATCAAGTCTTATTCCCCATAAACACAGAATGACAGCACCACAGAACACTTATTTTATAAGCTGTGCTCTCTTTAATCATTCACATTTGCACTTTTGTAAAATGTATACTGTATCTTTCAATATTTGAATGGTATATTGTGTTACATTGTGGTGTATTGTATAGACATTTCTATCTTATCTAATCTAAATAATCAATTTGGGAATAAAAAGTGTACGCTTACGAGCAGCTGCAACTTCGTGAGGTGATCTCTCCTTCAAATGAATTTTGTGTATGTTGTGTTTCTCTTGTTCTGATCTCAGAAACCTCACTTTGGGTGCCAAGGCTGAGGTCGCGTCAGGAAAACGGGTGACAAATCTAGACAAAGACACAAAGCGGGATCTCGCAGCGCTCCTAACTGGGAAAGGGAACCAATCAGATGTGTGAGTTTATCACCGGCTCGCTCTCTTCTTTGCACTTCTCCACTGTGGCGTGATGATCAGGAGCTAAATTCTTGTGTCCGTCTTTCCTCCTCAGTCTTGTCGTCGTGTAATAAAGTGTGTTTTGCTTCAGTAACAGCCTCTCTTCCTCTGCAGGCTTCTTGTAGATATCTTTCCTTGTTTTATTCGAGCCCCCAGTGACTCAGATGCCAAGTCTGTAGATCATCTTTATAAAGGTGAGCGTCACCATTTTTTTTTATCATTGTATAGATTGGACTTTTTTTTGCATAGTTGGTTAGATGACAGCAAAGAAATGTGAACAGCTTCAATTTAAAGGGAAAATTTCACTTTTTAATAAATTGACACCTTTTCTTAAAGTACCCGTAATAATATAAAGTGCTGAATCATCTTTGTATCATCTTTGAGTAGCAGCATCAGACAGGAATTGATATCTGTACAAAGAAAAACCTGTGCAAGAAAAATAATGTAAAAGATTTTAATATCACATAAAAATCTGATACGTAACTATTGAATGAATAAGGATACATAATACTTGTTAGTAAAGAAGAAATGTGACATTTCTCAGATTGTTCTTATTTATTTAACATTTGACATTTTTTTTGTATGTGTTCTATTTTTTTCAGCCAACAAAAACATCATTTGCATTTTTAGAAATTCCGATTAATTGACATGATTGTATTTCTCATCTTTACAGATAAAATGTTGAACATAACCTTGACCTTGGAGAGAGCATCAAACGTCACGGACCAGATTCAGGAATGGTGGATTGTCAACCAGACAACGCGGGGCAAGTTAAAACAAAAGGAAAACAAAACCGGCCTGGAGCTCTACGTATTTAGCGACAAAGTCAGCCCGCCCAGTTTGGGCTTCCTGGCGGGATATGGGTACGTGATGATGTATGGTGATTTAAAAATAGAGAGAAAGGTTTGTCCTGTTATGGCGCTTCAGTGAAATGTCTGTGTTTACATTGAAGAAACATTTTACATTTGAGACATTATCCAAAGCTTTCAAACATAAGAATACAGTGACTCCCAACCAGGGGCAAAAAGCAGCTTGAGATGAACCAAATGAGACTATTGTCTTATCTGACCTGACTATTTGGATTTTATTTTTTCCTAAGAATTCTAATTGACAGCATCCACAAAAAAATGTGTCACTTTTCTCACCATGAACTGGAGCAAACGAGGCACAAAAAAAATGATATAATTAAAGGGTTAGGTTCACAAAATGACATCATGTTTGACTGTGGCACCGTAGAGCACATTGTCTTATTCCCATTCTCCATTTCCTCTGTAGGATCATGGGCCTGTATGCCTCTGTGGTTCTGGTCATAGGCAAGTTTGTGCGCGAGTTCTTCAGCGGCATCTCCCACACCATCATGTTCGAGGAGCTGCCCAACGTGGACCGCATCCACAAGCTGTGCACGGACATCTTCCTGGTCCGAGAGACGGGCGAGCTGGACCTGGAGGAGGACATGTACGCCAAACTTATCTTCCTCTACCGCTCTCCAGAGACTATGATCAAGTGGACCAGAGAGAAAACTCAGTAAACACATCGAGGAGACGTAGACTAATGAAGGTCGGAGCTCATCTGGGAAGTGATCGCTCGGATGGTGCGAGCAGCTATTCCAGCTGTTACATCTGCTGAGGAAGCACAAAGTCAGCTGAGGACCCACTCTGTCCTGTTCCACAGAGCTCTGGTGGCAGCGATACAGCATTAGCGCCACACTTGAGTTATAAACTGGTATTTTATACTATTAAATGATGAAAAACAACAATTGGAGTCGTATTATTAACAATTGAGGACAGATTGGCCGGTGCTGTATTTATCTTGCGAAACCTGGCTCAGTTTGGCATCCAGTGGATAAAACAGCAGGTGTTCCTTTGGAGACGGAGAAATCTTTATGGACAAGTTTCTTAAGTTATTTGAAGTCGTATCCTTAACATAAAGGTTATGTTTGTAAACACAAATGCCCAGAAGCCTCATCGCTCTTCATGCCTGTCTCCAAACATTTTCAAAGTCGCATGGCAGGCGGAGAGAAACGGGCTGCAACATTTACCGGTAAGGGCTTCCCATCAACAAATATGTGCACAATAATGACCACATGAGCACAATATCATATTTTCTCCCAACTGGAACGCCTGGACTGTGCGACTGTGCAATATTGAGCTCTCATTTCGGATGGGAAAACGCTGGTTCTGGCCAAGAAACATGAACATAAAGACCACTTCTTTTTTTTCTTCTTTTTTAAAGGTCAGAGGTCACATGGGAGCCTCATGTGAGACACAGCGCAGAATACATTATCAGACAATCTTTACTCGCCTTAATTTTGTTTTGTATGAGGAGAACTGTTATCTGCTACATGCATATCTTTCTCAGGAAGAGCTCTTTTCACAGATGTATTTATTGTATGAGTTATATGTTCCAATATGTATAGGCTTTGATGGATCTAAAAGAATACGAGATTGTAGAAAAAATTAGAACTATTTAAATGGCATGAATTTTATTGTGGCTATTGTTTAGAGGGACTGACACTGAGTATGTTTACTGCACAGAGAAACGGTTTAAGGCTGGATTAAGAAAGTAAGTTTAACGCTGTGGACTGTTTTCCTCGTAGAGATTAATTGCCAATAATCCATGTTCGGAGTCATCTACAGGTTGGCAAGAGTCGAGACCAGCAGAGGTCTGTTTGTGAATCAGGGTAACATGCATTAGGTGGTCGAATCTTGCACATCACTTGAGAACCTTCTTGCTGTTTTTAACATTCATACTCATGAACACTGTGGCGCGTTGTGTGCATTCAGTCATCAAAGAAGAAACGAGCAGACACAAAAAAGATTCCTCACATGAAGGGCTGAAACACGAAGCCCCGTGGTCCAAACTATGCATTAGAGGACATTGTAGCATGATAGAAAAACTTCATTATTGCCATGACTAATTTTCATTACATGTACATACAAGTTTAAGGGGGACAGGTCACGGTGGAATGAAATGTGAAATTGCACCTGTATGTTTAAGGCAATGTGGTATGATAGAGGTCCAGAAATTTGCAAATAAAACATCTGGAAAGGTTGTTGAGTTTTGCATTCAGCTGCTGTTTGTTTGTGGGGAAGGTTTTTTTTTACCCTGTCAATCAACTGATCCCTCCCCCGAAATGGAAAACAAAATGTAAGTATTGCACGGAGACCATAAAATGCCACACGATGGAATTGTTTATTGATGCATGTGCAAAGTTCAGAGATATGCTTTGGAAGAATATACTATTAGGCCACAACAGCACAAATAAAAAAAATGTAAACAGTCCCTTTATCACCTTTTTAGCTATCAGAATAATTTTGATTGGCATGTACATTATTTTATCCTTAGTGAGCTTATTATATTAACTGTATGAGCAATAATGTAATTCACAATGACACAAAATCATTGGCGAAAAAGTACTGAAAGCGTCACATTTTAGTCCATTAAATTTAAGGATTGTACTGTGGAAATTGGACTTTTTTTTTCAGTTTAAGGTGGAAGAGAACACCCACACACCTGAACAGTGTGAAATGGCCTCCAAGCTGCACCATCAGGAACTGTACTGTTGTTTAAACTGTCTTCAATAACTTGAAAAAGCACTAATGCTGTAGTGTCAATCATTTTTAAGCCATATTATTCACAAATCTTTGATTTACCATTACATTATTGCACACATGCATTAACAAACTGATTGCATATTGTTCTAGTAAGATTTTCAACAGGCAACAGCCATGAATACTGAATAATTTAACTGTACAAATAAACACCTATACACTGATCAATTTAGAGCATTTCTGATATTAATATACCTATAGTAATCTTAAGACTCACAAACAATAAGAGCAAAATGTACAGCTTCACATAGACAAGAAATAATTGAACATTTACATACAACAGGCTTTCATACGTTACAGGACATGGAACACAGAGGATCCACCTCAAATAAACACATTTTAAAAGCTGCTTATACTTTGGTCGACTCTTCTGCAGCACCAACTTTTGTGTGCTTTTTTTTTTCTTCTTATTTCTTGCACAATAAAGATTAAACAGCCACACATCTGGGCTTCGGATCTGAAACGATTTGTCAAGGTGTTACACTGGTATACAGGGGGTGCAGTGGAGGAGCAGCAGATAGAGTCGGCCCTCTGGAGGCAGAAGGCTAACACAGTCCTCCCTCATAATCATCCTCTTCCTCAGCTTGCGCACCACCAGCACCGCCTTGTGGAGCAGCAGCCTTCTTCTTCTTCGCTCCTCCTCCAGGTACCCTCAAGGAAAGAGCCAGCTTAGCGTACTGTGAGACACCAGGGAAGAAAGTGAGTCATCACATTTTAAAGCCCCTGAAAACACAATTTCTCAATAGCCTCTCACTATATTTGCCGTACATTTTCTGCAACAGAACAGTTTGGGTTATTTCATATGAAAGATTTCTGCATTTCTGTTTGTGCTTTTGACTTGAAAAATGTGATGTCGTAATGTCGCACACGAGTCCAGTTAAGCAACGTTTGATTTAAAATGTGATGATTTCATCATCAAACCACACACAAAACATCCACATGAAGCAATTTAGATGAGTTTTTTGAGCTCTTAAAAATTATATTTGACGTAAGAGGTACTTAATTTTAGTCACTGTATTATCTACAGCAGATTGCTGTAAATACACGTGTGTCAACAGTACTCACGTCATTGTCCATGTACTTCAGTAAAGGTGAGCTGCACACACGGTGGACCTGGTCCTCGTCCTGCTCGTCATAGCCCTGCAGTAGCGTTTCCATGGCAATGGAATCTTCGCTTCCACTGTACCCCGGCAGGCTGGAGAGAGAGAGCAGCACTTCATGTCATGATCCTCAGTTTTTAGAGGCAGAAGTGTGGCACCGTAAATGTGAGGTAATGTCGAGACTAAGACTCCCATGAGAGTCCTTGCATCAACTTTTGCATCATTTCCTGTTTGGCGTTTTAATGCCTTGCACAAGGAAACTTTGTCTCCTTGTAGTTCCAGCCGGCCGCACATTACAGAGATTACAGAATGTGATACAAAAAAAAAAAAAAACATACCTGTAACTTTCTCTGACACATTTATCAGCTGCTACAAAGTCCGCTCTATGAAGATGAACCAGTACTTGAGCAGTTGTTTTCTAAAGAATGAAAAGCATAGACCAACATGTATGATTAATATGAACGGAATAAATCTTCATTTTATTTATTTGTTGTCATTTTGAAGGGGTCAGAGGTCAGGGTGAGCTGCAGGCCCTAAACATCTGATAGCACCTTCAGTCCGTTGCTCATTGTTTTTTTTCCATTTTACTAAAATTAATAATACCCTTACAACGAATTTTGTCCACCTAACAACTACGACCACAAAGGCCCATAAGCATCAAAAACTCATAAAAGTGTTCACTACATTTAGTTTATACTGAAACAACAGTGCTGTGTTTACACTGCTACGGTATATTGATGATCTGCGAGGAAAACAAGTTGCAGGTCAACTTATATACCCGGCAGGGATACCACAACGTTGAATAACTAGAAATGTATTCCTTTTGGTAATATTTCAGGCTTGATTAATGTGCATAGATAATTTAAAGACATAAAATCAACAACCCACCTTGAAGCACATAGGGAAGTTCTCGATCTCTTTGTACATGTTCTTCTCTTTCTGCAGAGCGACTGATGCTTCATCCAACCTAGTGAGAAAGACGAGAGCCCAGTGAGGAATAATGAGAAGCAGGTACTGCAGTTGAGCTTTAACAACCACAATGTAAAGACACAGATAAACAGTTTGGGGCTGTTGTGTTAATTTGACACATTAGCAGGTGAATATATAACAGATTTGAAACCATCCAAGTGAGGTTTCTGAAATGTTTCAATTTCAACTGGCTTCACAGCTTTCTACATCAGCATTTGCTGAAACCAGACAGCTAGAACTGATCCTGTGTTTTTTTTAAAAACAAAAACACCATCTATAGTAGAAGCCATGTCCCCTACCCCGCATCTTCATTTCCTTTACCTTCTTAATCTGACCAGGAGTCTGGAGGCTTTCCCCAGTAGTTCAACTGCCTGACGCAGGCGGTCCTCATTCTAAAGAGAAAAAACATGGATGGTTTATAAGCAGTTATAAGCAAATCATTTAAATCACGTTTGGTATCAATTGAATCATTCATTTTGGTTTTATCGGAGGCTCAATTTCACCTCAAACACGCCAGCTGCCTTCTGATACAGGTCCACAGCTTTCTCTAGATTAATAGGCTCTATCAGTCTGGATAATAATAAAAGAAAACATTTTTAGATGAAAGAAAATTCTCAATTATTGATTATTATACTATTACAATTTGTTATTGCATCAGTATGCCAGTTTTAGTGGATCGAATTTCATCAGAACTAAAAAGGTAGTGTCACATAATAGTACGACTGAAAGCTGACAGTTGAGGAATTAAGGTTTGGTCAACGAGCCAACTTCCTTGAGTCTAGAAAATGAGGTGATATTTTTACTTTCCAGCCCGGTCCAGAGCCATGGCAGCAGTGTCAGGAGTCCCATTCTCCATGTACATCATACAGGCTTTCTCTATGAGCTGGATCGCCTCTGGCATCTTCTTTTGTTCCTGTTGCAATGCAAATACAATGGAATTATAATTCTGCTGCAGACGCTTGACCTACATTTACCTGTAATTAAGTTCAATGTTTAATCTACACTCACCTTCAACATCATGCCAGCCTGTTCAATAGCCCTGAGGGAAGAAAGACAGTTTGAATAAATAGAGTGTTTTTTGTATGTTTACTGCTGACTTATCGCGTGGTGAAACATAAGAAACTTACTTTGCAGCATGGAAAAGCCTGTCGGACAAGTTAAGGAAACAACAAACAGACAGAAAACAAACAGCAGTCTAGTGTCATGTAACTGCGGAGTATAGAAAGGATACGTCTTGTTTTCCGTGTGATATTCAGCTTCCTTCAGGTAAGCATCCTTCGCTTGGTCAAACTGCTTCGCATTCTTGAAGCACACAGCTAAAATGAACGGACACAGGCAGTTTGCGATAAATGTGAGATATTTGGTAAATGATGACTTCATATTAAGGAATTATACGCATCTTAAACTACCTGCTTTGGCGTATTCTGACGCAGCACTGTCAAAATCCGGCTTCCACTTTGTCAGACCTGTCTTTAAGCTACAAACACATGATGATGAGCACATTATAAACGGCTGAAGCCGAGCTCAATCAGCTACATGATCCGTGTGTTATAAATGACCGAAGAAGACAACATTGTGGCTCATCTGCCGTTAATTAAATCCACCTGTCATGAAGTGACGATGCACAAATAGTGTTAATTTATGTCGCATAACCCCTGTGAAAACACCACAATGGCCTTTGCGTTGCTGCGAGCTAACATCAACAGTAAAACCAACCGACGTTTCCTGGTGAGAAAAGAAACGCCATTATGTATCGGAACTCACCATTTTTCAGCTTTTGCCATGTGCTCATGAGCTTCGTTTATCTTCTGAGCAGCCATACTGTTAGTTAACTCGACAATTTATTATCGATATTAGCGATGAACGTTGCTTCGTCGATGATGTTTGGATTACCAGGATGCTCCTCTTCGGGCGCAACGTCATCCAATGTCGCAGGCTACGGGTGCCGCCGAGCACAAAATACACCAGTAGGCGACACTGCGTTTTGTGATGTGCGTTTTTGGGGTATATATATATATATATATATATATATATATATATATATATATATATATATATATATATATATATATATATATATATATATATATATATATATATATATTATACCTGCACTGCCGACTGTAACTGCTGCATATGTATATAAATACATACGTGCATATGTATGTGTGTATATAACAAACAAACAAACAAACAAACAAACGCACAAAGGAAATGCATAAATGCTGCATATATATATATATATATATATATATATATATATATATATATATATATATATATATATATATATACATTCCTACACCACAGTTTCATTTCATGACATATATTCCATAATACTATAAACACAGTTGAGTATATTGATTTGTTGTTTACTAACTAGATATATGTATTGTATACAGTTAAGTATGTAGACTAACACAGAATTGCTATATATGTCTAAACAACAGATGTTGAATATGAGATGCACTTCACAGTTCATTTGCTCGAAAAATCTCTGCAAACCACAAAGTGTTGTTTCAGAAAAAAAATGATAAGTTAGAAAAAACTGAGAGGAACCGGAAGCGGAAGTCTGTCGCAATGTGGTCAGTGACGTCATGGCGGCTAATGGCTGGACAACAACAACTGTCGGCGAGTGACAAACTTTCACAAACTTCTACTGGGACAAAAGAAAGTTGGAAATAGCGAAGTACTTCGGTTGTATTCGTGTTTATCGTTTGTTTGTTTTATTTTAATTACAAATGCGGAATTACTAATGGATTCGAGGTATGACATACCGAGGAGGGCCGCCGGTGGCGGCGGCGGCGGCGGCGGCTCCGCGAATTCGTCCCCCGCTCTGGGCTCTCAGTCGCGCCGCAGGAAGATGCCTCCCAGACCCGCTGATTTCAAACTTCAAATTATCATTATTGGCTCCCGTGGTGTCGGTAAAACCAGCATCATGGAGAGATTTACCGATGACACTTTCTGTGAAGCTTGCAAGTCGACCGTAGGTGAGGACAAGAGGCGTTTCCGGGACTTGTTTTGGTCAACTTTGTGTTGACAGCATGTATCAGGGCTCTGTCTACTTACTGGAGGGAATACACCTTAACTATCACTGTCGCCTCCTTAACTTAAACGGGAACAGAGCTTACCCGAATGGCTGAAGCTAGCTAACTTAAGCTAACGGAAACTACAACAATGCCCCAACTTTCCAATCTGTCTCAGCTTTTAGGTTACAATGAAGCCACGAACGTGACATAAACAAACGTTTGAGGCTTGGAGCAGTGTTTTGGGTGGTTGTCACATCTAATAGGCTGGAGGGAATGTTGAGCAGGGATGTTAGATCCCAACACAGTAACTTTTATAGCATCTGCAGCTGCCCAGTAATTAGTTAATTCAATTTGTGTGTGGGTGTGTGTTATTATGTATGACTATATGTGTATGCATATACATTACACATATACATATGTTTTTTTGTTTTTTTTTAATGAGAGAACCTTGAGACACATTGCCATGCCATGGTTATAGAGGATGCCAGACGAAAATACATGAAAGCCTACATAATGTAAAATTGGGCAAACGGTCCCGTGACCAAAACAACTGTCAGGCCAATCCCAGAATAGTCCCACACAAGCAGCTGCTGTGGTAGACTTCCATTTTGTGTCCTGTCATTCCTGTGACAGTGTGTCACAAATATTGTTTACCTTTGATCAAAGATTTACATTAAATAAAACTGAAATTGAATAGACACCTCCCGCCTTTGCAATAAGGGCTGTGTCCAACAATACAGTCAATTCTGCTACTTGTATCTGTCAACATGTGTGTTTTCTGCCTATAGGAGTTGACTTCAAAATCAAGACAGTGGAACTTAGAGGGAAGAAGATCAGACTACAGATATGGTGAGTAATTGGACAGAAGTCTCCAGTTCCTTTACTCCTCTGCATGGTGCATTTCCTGTGTCTGTCCTGTCACCCCGCAGGCTGCTCTAACAACAACTACTGGTGCCTTTCAGCTTTTTACAGTAGGCAATTCTTGTGTAAACAAGATTTCCTCAAAACTATGTAATTGCATGTTTTATGATATTAACATGCAATGTGGCTTATTTTTAATCCAAAATACCATATTTAAATGCGGTGGCTCCAATGGGGATGTAACTTGAAACTTCATGTGCAGCAGCACATGATCATACTCACCATGGTGTTGTCTAAAGTTGGCAATCACTTTATTCTTGAGTACATAACGTACTGTTGTTGTTACATTGGGTATTTTCTCCTTATTTGTTTTGATTACTTACAAAACACACAATACTTTTACTTACAAAACACACAATACTTAAGTAGACACTAGGCAGATTTCGAGGTTTAGTTGCACTTTGATTCTATTACAATTAAAACGTGTAAAAACTAGGTAGAGGGTCAAAACACCCTGCTATGATTGCAGAGATCTAGGTCAAACCCTGGCAGTAGCACATGTGACTTGGTTGCACATTTCAACTATATTATTAGAGGTATGTATTAAAGGTACTGGGAAACCAGTGAGCAGCTCTATCAGATTCTACTGGTTGGTCAGACCATAAACATCCCCAAATGTGTACACCCAATTTAGATTTTTTTTTTGTAAAATGCACTGTGTACGCTTATCTCTGCTCTAATCGGAAACATCTGCATAATTGATAGTCTTAGATAAAAGTAGCACACACACACTATTATTTTCCATTTTTTATAAGTACGAATAATTGGTTATTCAATACTAATACTGCTATTACTAATGAGATACACTCAACGAATGGCATCTTTTGTTTCAATACCCTCGTTATTCAGTGAGTGATGTATGTTTGATACTTCAACGTGTTAGTGAACCGTCATTTGTATAGCAGCTGGCCACTTGAGACAGAAACTGTTATTGTAGCATAATATTAAGACGGAATTGCCTTTTTGTCTAACTTAATCATTATTGTAAAATTGTATTTGAATTAGACAGTGATACGTCTTCAACGATCAATAGGAGGGATGATGTTATTTCAGTGGTTTGATTCTATTTGGCCTTTTCTTGTGTCTTTCAATGCGCCTTATTTACGTTTTGAGCTAAAACGTGGGAACTCCATTGCTTATTTCACTAACGCATCTGTCTTGTTCACTAACACCCAGCCACCCTCTCACCTCCACATCACGTCTACCCTTTCCCACGTCCCGTCCCCTGTTCCTCTGGCCACTCTACGACCTGCCCCCTCAAGATTTCGTCCTCAATGTGTTTTGTGTCTCACATTGAACTGCTCACATCAAGCTTCATCATTGCCACGCCCGGCCTTACCTAACCCTGCCACTGTGCTGCTGTTTCTCTGTCCGCTCTTCTGCTCATAAGCCTGACTGTGACTCACAAGGGGAACAGGGAGAGACTAGCAGGCTGAAGGTACAGTAACACTGCGCTGTGGCTGCAGCTCAATCTGCTTGTCATGCTGCTGAATTTAACCCTGACTCAGATGATCAGCAGAATCATAACATAAACTATATTCCATGTGTATCCACACGTGGAATTGAAAATATTTTGCTCCTTTTATACTGTTAAAATGAAGAGTGATTTCGAAATGCGGTGTGTTTCATTTTCAAGTACCTGTACTTCTTATTGCTCAACATATAATAACTGCTTTAATTGCTTTAAAAAAGACTTTCGAAAGATCATTTTAATTTTAGTTAATGTGAACACTTTGAGCATTTCTTCACATTATAATAAACAACAATGGTAATAACAATGTAATGTAGTTGTAAGACATTTTAAGGACATTTTAAGTGTTTATTAATGTGCAATAGTCTCAACAACTGTAACATCTCCTCAAAAGAAAATAATGTTAAACAATATTTATTGTTATTGTCTTTCCAGTTGATGACAAATACATTAACAAACATGCATGTGCTTACATGATAGTTTGTTGTAAACCATTGATGAAATGTTTATATATTGCTTATAAATGCTAAATATCAGGGTTAAACTTTCCAGGGTTAGCAATCATGCACATGAGATGTCATCTTTCCTCAAAGTGTAGATACCTCATTTTTTCAGGTGTCTTTTGGATTTTAGCTAAATACCAGATTACAATGTCACAGCTTTTACCCACTCAAAGTGTTGTTTAGTGTTATAACATGAATGATGTAAGTCAGCATTATTGATTATGCCATTGAATTTGTTATGATTTGCCACAAAACTGATTTTTCCTCCCCTTGTTTGTTGTTTGATCTTAGTTTTTCTTTCCAACACATCAGCCTATAAGTCATTGTCATTTTTCTTGAGTAAAAAAGAAATACTTTTGATCAAATCAGTCAATCAGCTGTTTGGTATTCAGAGAAGTCTTGGTGACGGTGGATTGACTTGAGATAATACTGAGATTAATTCATGTCCCCCAGGGACACTGCTGGCCAGGAGAGGTTCAACAGCATCACATCAGCCTACTACAGAGGCGCCAAGGGAATAGTGATCGTTTATGACATCACAAAGCAGGAGACCTTTGAAGACCTCCCCAAATGGATGAAAATGATTGACAAGGTAAACAAACTGTCTGACTGCTGGAGTTTTATTAAATGTGCCATTACCGTGTGTTCCTCTGCCATTCATTTATGTCAGATGTCAGAAACTGTTGCAACATCACGTTTTTTTCTTGTCTGGTGACAAAACAATTGGATTATATCATTCATCTAGCACTTAAGATTTGCATAATAATTGAATTCAATAATATTGCCCCGCTGGCCATACCTTTCCTGATTTTGACGCTTCAGTGCTACCGTCTTTAATCTCACCAGCACTGGAAGCAGTTGTATGAGCTAAAGGTGTTTTTCACTTCACAGAAACTCTTTCAATCGACTGATATTGGAGACCAATACAGATGTTTAGAGTTTAAAATAATCCACTTTCTTTATGTTTTCCATAACGTAGATAAACTTTTGTGTTAGTGCTCTTTACTTACAAAAAATAGTGACAAAGAAATCTACTGGGAAAACATTGTACAGTTAAAAAGTAAACTTATCATAACTCTTTAGTGAACAAAGTATAGAATAGCGACACTCAAAACTTATCTTTGGCATTTCTTTATTTCAGTGTTCTTTTACTTATCGGCTGTCATAGACACCAATACGATATCTGCGATGAGCTGATATATGTTCTTCAAAAAAAAAAGAAACCTCAAGGGTGTAATTGTTGTGAAATTTCCCTTTGGCTGCAGAACTATGGAACCTGTTTTCAGGGTGACCGTGTGCTGAACATATACCATTGCAGTCATCTGGTTTTTAGGAAATGTAAGGCTGATGACTTCCTGACGTGTTTCTTCTCTGCTTTCTGTCTCCTGCCAGTACGCCTCAGAGGAAGCAGAGCTTCTCCTGGTCGGGAACAAGCTGGACTGTGAGACTGATCGTATCATCTCCAGACAGCAGGGAGAGCGGGTGGGTTCAACACACAATGCTGCAGCCCACCATCACATGACAGAACCTCGTCTTCTGTTTCTACAGATATGCAGATAAGCTGGGGAATTGACTTTTTAACATTGAATCATGTGCTTCAGAGACGCACTAATAACACTGACGCCCCCTCCTCCATAAACTGACATTATAGCATAATTAAACTAGTCGGGGAGATGTTTTTGTGACGTTTCCAGGTGTATTGTTCATCGTAACTTCTGCTCCTGTAAAATATTCGGCTTTTCTCCTGCTGAATGCTAATTTTACTCTTCTTGTGTTGTAGTTTTGCTCTCGAATAAGTGGAATGCGCTTCTGCGAAGCTAGCGCCAAGGATAATTTTAATGTCGACGAGATCTTCCTGAAGCTTGTGGATGACATCCTTAGCAAGGTCGGTGTGTCGAGAGTAGAGTCTGACCAACTATCTTCTAATGAAGATTTAGTTAGTTTATTTAATTGTGTACATTGATTACATAATAGGTTTATCACCTTCTACCTGTCTCTCTTCTAAAAGTTGAGGTTCTTCGGTCATTGTATTCAATATATCACTGTGGACGCCGCCTAAATATCCAATGCATTAACCCTGTGTTTCATTAACCCTGTGTTTCCTGGCCGGTTCTCTGTTCCTGAATACAACAGATGCCTCTGGAAGTTCCCAACAATGAGCTTTCCAACAGCGTCCTGTCTCTGCAGCCTGAACCGGAAGTGCCACCGGAGTTGCCACCTCCCCGCATGCGCTGTTGCTGAGAGTGGTCTCCCAGCTCTCACACACACACACACACACACACACACACACACACGGCACACACACACACATGCAGAGTACCAACCTGGCCACCAGGGGGCAGCAAACAGCAGCAGTTTGGAGTTACTAACTGTTGTAAGATGCATGGACTCTCAGAAACCAGTATTATCCTCCCCTGTCTATTCTGCTCCTGTTTGGTAACTGTTCACTATGACATGAACGACACTAACACTTAGGCCTGATGAATCACCCACTTCCTACCACCCTTTTTGAGCCAGACTACCTCATTCCTCGGACCATTAGGCTAGCTGTGCCCCGCAGGTGCCTTCGAGGTAGAAAGCCCTCTGGTTGCAGTTGCACATCGTACACAGAGGCTGATTGTTGAGGGCCTTCCAGCTTCCCGATGAATACTCATCAAATATACTGTACTCTAAGTTTGACATTGTCTGAGTTGCCCCGACGGTCTGGTATTTCTGTATCATCTAGCTTACAGAAAAGAGATAACAATAACTCCTGTTTATTCAGCTTGGTTTAAATTCTGGATCTCGGTACAGTAGTTTTATGTTTTTATTAAGAGGTATTATTACCTAGTGACGAGACTTGAGGTTAAAAAAAAGCACATGATGTAAATATGGTGTGTTGCTGCAAAGACTGGACATGGTGCAGATGTTTGCAGCCAGCAGTAGGTGGTTGTGTGGTGGTGGGTCATATCGGTTTGTATTCCTTTGCCTTAAAAGTGTTAAAGTGGCTGGAAAAGCTCATTTCACATTTGTACAAATTTGTATGTTTTGCACTACAATCCATCTCACCTAGTTAAGCTGACATGCAGGAAATAGAAAGCACACGACTCGTAATTTAGTAAAGATCAGTGTTGCCTCGCTCGTGGTCGTTCTGATTTCCCTGTTAAAGTGGGATGGAAATGCAAAGAGAGATGGGTAATGTAGTCTTTGAGGAATTGCTGTTTTTACAGGGGAATTCTCCCTGTGTGTTACTAGCTTTTTAGAAGAAGTAGAGACATTAAGCAGCTAGTTTTTAGCCTTTCTTTAGGCAGGGTTTGTTACTAATATTGCAAGGTATTTGGTTTTTCCTCTGATTTCGGATGCAGAAGAATGTTTGTTTGAGTCTCCCTTTTGGCGGGTAAAATCAAGAAAGGTTTGCTTAGTATTTGAAGGACTCAGGATACTTTGATTGACTCATATCTGCTCGGTTTGACAGGCTTTTATTGCAGACTTGATTTAAAGCGGGTGATGTTAATAAGAAGAGTACATTTCTGATTTGGCAGTTTGTTACAGACCAGTATGGGTGTTTCCCAGTACTTGTACATTTTCAAAAAAGCAAGGCTATGCATGTTAAGCCCTCTTATGTTCAAAGGTATTATTACATTTAATTCTTCCGTCTTCTTTTGAATGCAATGTTCTAGCACTGTGCGTTCTTTTGTTTTGTTTTTACATGTTGAACTGAAAGTCTGAGTGTAAGGAAGGATGAGTCGAATTAAAGGACCTGATTCAAAATGACCTTCACTGACTTTCCAGTGATTAAATTAATTAAAAAATAATAATGTTTATGTTAAAGTCAATGCTCTGTGGACTTAAGCTGGCACATTATGTATTATTGATTAGTTCCATACCAAAACAAAAAAAATTGTGAGACCTTTCGCTGACAGAACAGTCAATGACATGCAAGCACATCTTGCAATAAGATTACCAACAAACAACCATACAAATGATCTGCAACTATTTAATCCTGTGTTTTGAAATGACAAACTTCTTTTGACATTGTGTTCTGGAGTGAAACCTTCATCTGTCGCACTAACCCTTTGGTCTTTGTTTTAATAGCCACGCCTTATACCACTCAGTGTTTTAATTATACATTTTAAGAAACGCTATTATTTGAAATGTGTGTCCTTTCAGATGAAAGACTGTGCTTTGTATTAAACCTGTTATAAGTCTTTGAAAAAAGTTTTGGCACGTTTAAAGCAGATTTGTGGTATTTATAACTTGTGGCATTCTTGAACTAATGAAATGCAATTAAAGATATATATTTATTACCATATATTGGCCTTGATTTTTTTCTGTTTCCTGAAGTGGGATGTGGTGTACCAGGGCTGATCATTCGCTCACTTTTAACGTTCTGAAGCTGACAGATATTATAGATCTGCGTTTTTGTGACGAAGCCAATAATTACCGGATCTGATTTGAAAGTACACTGCTCGAAAAAAATTAAAGGAACACTTTGAAAACGCATGAGATCTCAACGTGAAAATACTCATATGGATAGGTAATGTCTTGGGAACGAAAGGATAACACGTTTTTTGATGGAAATACACGTTTCAGCCTACAGAGGGCTTGATTCCATGGACACTCCGCCATTCCACTGCATCAATTCCTTCATCCTCCAGGTCCTGCCTGCATACTCTTGCCATGAAGCCGGGCATTGTCGTGCCACAGGAGCACAAGACCCACTACAGGACGTCCTGCCCTGAAGCCACCCTCATGAAGTCTGTTTCTGATTGTCTGGGCAGAAACATTCACACCAGCGGCCTGCTGGAGGTCATTCTGAGAGTAGGGAGTATGCAGGCAGTACCTGATAGAAGACCTCTGGGACATTATGTTTGAGTCCATCAGACGCTGCCAGGTTGCTCCTCCGGCTTTACAGGAGCTCACTGATGACCTTAGGCCCATCTGGGAGGAGACCATCCCTCATCTCATTAGGAGCATGCTGTGACGTTGTCAAAGCAAGGTGGGGGCCACACACGATATTGAGTAGCATTTTGAGTTGCATAAATTGAATTTTTAGCAAAATGGACGAGCCTGTGACATCATTTTTTTTTACTTTGATGTCCGGGGTGTCTATGAAATCAAGCCCTCTGTAGGCTGAAACGTGTATTTCCATCAAAAGATGTGGCATCCTTTCATCCCTAAGACATTAAACTATCCATATCAGTAGAGATATCCAACATGCTTTTTGTCTCCACATTGAGATCTGATGTGTTTTCAAAGTGTTTTTTGAGAAGTGTATATTGAGTCTGAGTAGTGGCCCCTCCCGTATTAATCTGTGCTCCTCTGGTGAAGGTGTTCAATAGCCAATAGAGTGCGTGTCCTGAGGGCATGCGCACCACCGCGTGTCCCGCCTGGTCCCGGAGAAAACAAGAAGGGGTGTGCTTGCTTGGGTGCTCGTGAAGCAGCAGCAGCAGGAGCAGCCGCGCATGCGCTCCGCAGAAAATCACGGGCGTCGAGCTGCACACCGCAGCGATTGCAGATCTTGCATGTCAGAGAGGAAGGGGTGGGAAGGGGGCACGAGGAACAGGGGGGGCATCACTCACAGCCCGGGGATAACAGAGGGATGGAGACCCGAAGAAGAAGAAGACGGCTGACGTGACTCCGACTGACTTTCCCCGTCTTCTTTTTCTTTCTAACTTGAGCCTTACGAGCCCTGTCTGCACATGCAACCTGTCTGTCATCCCGTCCGTCCCAGTAATCCCGTTTGGTGTTGCAGCGTTTCCTCCACGCAGGGCTTCATGCACAGGGAACACAATGACAACCTGGTGAATGCAGACGAGATGGAGTAACGCGTCAAAGGCACGGCGCAGGATGCGCATCCCCAGCCCGCCAAGGAAGGAGGCAAAGCAACCGGGCTGTTTTTCTGGTGTCGTGTGTCCGAGATTCCCCGCGGTGCTGTGGACTGAGCGTTTCCGTCATCGCCCCCCTGCCGCCGGTGTCGGTGTATAATGGAGAGCTCCAATGGCTCTGGAAGCGACACCAAACCGCAGAACCACCAGTTGGAGAAGAAGAGACTGAACCGAGCGCCTTCCCCGGCCAGACCTTTCCTCAAGGATGTGCACTCCCGCTCCACCAAACCACCTGCCATCGTACCAAAATCCCCCAAACTCAACAAGCAGCCGCAGTCTGCCTCGGTGCCCTTGGCCCATCCGAACCGCAGCTCCAGGCGCCACACGACCGGTGCTAAAGAGAAGCCCGCCGCGGCGAAAAGTAACCCCAAGTCTTCTGTCGTGAAAAAGCCCACAAAGGTGCCTCAGCATGCAGCAGTCGAGCCCAAAGCCGCCGGCGTCAAACCGGACAGCAGCAGCAGCAGCAGCAGTCCCGTCCTCGCCAAAGGCAGAAAGGGGAAACTAGCCCCGGGGTCCCCGGGCCCTCTCGGCCATGGATCCCCGATCCGGGTACCGACCGGAGCGCTTCTCGGCCGGGTCAGCCAGACCGACAGCAGCTCGGACCTGTCCGACTGTCCGTCCGAGCCGCTGTCGGACGAGCAGAAGCTGGCACCGGCCGCTAGTAGTGACGCGGAGTCCGGCACCGGCTCCAGTGACCGGGATCAGGTGGGAGGCGATAATCCGCTGCGGGCAGAAGCGACCGGAGCGGCTGCTGCTGCTGCTCCTGCTGCTGCTGCTGCTGCTCCGTTGCGCACAAGCGAGGCTTCCGCCGCCAAGGGAAGCATGTCTCAGGCTCAGTCCGCTCCAGGGGCGCACGGAGGGAAACACAAGCTGGCGAACCCCTTGTCAGGCGCACAATTCAGACTGCCAGACGCCAAGGATGTGAGCGAGGAGGACCTGCTGCGGGAGGTGGACGATTTGAGATCCGAAAACGACTACCTCAAGGTATGGCGACGCGATCTCACAGAGACAAACGTGGCTATTTGTTGAATGTATTTTATTTTTTTAATCTAGACGCATAATGGTAAACATACATATATAAAAGACACAATTCTCTTGCAAGCTCATTTAATCTGTAGTCCAGAAGCAGCTGCTTCCTCAAGAGGAGCACAACTGTCCCTTTACAGGACAGTCCCGGGTTCAATCTTCAACATCACCTGTTCTTTAAGTGCCCTTGATCAACTTCCACCTGCTCAGCAACTAACATCATAATCTGAATGTATAAATTATTCAAATTTAAACGCATCCCCTTTACTGCCCAGCTGTCATCCCCATGATGCCCCTGTGTCGACTCTCCATCCATCATGTCGTCTTTTTACCCTTCCCGTGCTTCCCTGTGGGTTTGACCTTTATCGATGGGAGTTTTATTGATAGTAGCTTCTCCCTGATGTGTTCTCAAATTTGTATTTTATGTTTTATGAATGTTGTCAAGTCGTCAAAGTCTTATTGTGCCAGAAAGACCCCCCCCCCCTTCCCCTCCTCCCCATCCGCATGTTGCATCTGGGGCAACAAGAGTGGCACAATCTGTAATAATATGAACACATTGTACTCTGGGATGCACAGTAGTCCTTAAATCAATGTTTAATCGTTGTATCTTACATCTTGCATGAAGATGCTGCTTGAAGACTTCATGCAGGATCCCCCTCCCCCCTTCTTTAAGTAGGCTATCCCCATAAATTGGGGAGGGGAGGCAAACAGATAATGCGGCAAACACTCTTGCCAGTTGTTTTTGTTTAATTTTAGATGGGAAATATGCATGCTTCTCTGAGTATTATTTCAAACTTGATCACGCATGTCTGTGTGTGTGTGTGTCTGTCTCTCTTTGGCCCGGTGCAAACACAAGAGAGTTAATCAGCTTTACTGGCTCTGGCAGTAATGGCTTTATCCCACAGGACTTGATAACAGTCAGATGTCCCATGTGTGTGGGGTTCAAACGCCCTCCTGCCTGGTGTCAGTCTGCCAGCTGGGACCTCTGAGGTGAACTCTTCCACCCTCCCGCCCCTTCCCCCAAATGTCTGGGAGTCCCCACCACCGTGACATCATACTGCTCATAGGGGGGGAAACACTGTTTCGCACATTTATTTTCACACCTCTCAGTTTTATTTTGAATTACATTTCAGGTATTTTTGCTTCTTTCGATTGCATGAAGAGAAACACGTTCAACCTGTATGATTGTGTCAGTGTGACTGCACAACACCAATACACCCATTTTTGGGGGCTGCAATAAATAGTTGTGCTCAATCAATCAATTGAGTTATAGTTCAAACACAAATGCAAAACATTTGCGACAAGCATCTCAAACGTAAAGAGCTGCTGCTTTTTTCTATTTAGTATAAGTCTAAATGTAATTGGGACCTTTCGACTTGGTCAATGTCACACTCAGATCTGGGTGCATTTTAAAAATGAAATAAAAAAATAACAACAATGAATAGAGAAAGAATTGTCCAATTCATCAATAAGGGAAATAGTATGTTGCAGCCCATATTTTCATTAGCGCTTAATCTGCTTCATAGTTTTTCAATGAACAAAGTAATTGACATTTTTTAAAAATTGTAAAAATGTCCTGCAAGTTCTGAAAGATTGCATCACGTAAAATCAAAGAAAAACATCCTAACTTTACATTTGAGAAGTCTCACCATTAATTTCTCTAGATTTGTAAAAGCTATAATTTAGTTAATTATTTCTTGGCTGATTGACTAGCATACATTTTGATATGATTCATCTTTTGGGTCATTTTAGCATGAATAATCTCTACGTCCAGCTCACTACATTTCAGTTTTGGACTATATATTGGTTGGTAAAAACAACTCATAAGACGTCCTCTTGGGTTATCAGAAATTGTGATGATTTTGTCCACAGTGTGTTAGACACTTCCCAGAGTATATAACATTGATAAATGAATTCTTACTCAGCAAAGATATCCACATCTAACACCCTTAAAGAGATGACTAAGTGGCCGCCTTGATGACTCGGAGCACACAAGTCCCATGAACATCAATGGTATCTGCTCCCAGGGTGCTGCTCGGCGTCTGTTTTTAAGCAGGCCATTGATTGGGCCGACCCTGTGCGAGGTCATTAGCTCCTTCCTCCAGGGTCCTCCTCAGAAAACAATCGGCGCTGTGCTTCTCCAAATGAGGATAGATTTAGTTTTTATTAATTGACGCTCTCATCCCAACTCCCCCTTCAGCATACTATTGTCTTTTCTTCAGGTGCCAGTTCAAACCCTTTAAAATGTCCTTCCCAGGGGAAATCTTCTGAGCAAACTGATTCCTCAGGATGAAGGCAAACAGATTAGGCATGCTGATATCAGACATCGGGTCCACTGACTCCTATAGCTGGATTTGATATCAGGACATTGAAGTCAATCTATTCACGTCAATTCTATGCGTTTATACAATATGAACTGGAGTTTTGTATTCCTGTTTAAGTTTCGACTAATTTGTTTCTGCATTAAAAAGGTTCACACTTTAATTCATGTTCAGATCTTTTACCAAATTGCTGGTGCACAGCTATTAATTTAATAATGAATAACAATTCAGTAAACTGATATCTATCTATTTATATGTTCCATTTAGTTTTACAAAGTTAGAGAAGCATTTTTAAAGTCAAGATTGATGTTGCGTACCACATAAAAGAATGATCTCCGTCACCTCCATCTTATTAATTAAACACTGGAATCCGATCGGTACTCGGTATCGCTGATATTGGAACTGAAAAAGTTGGTGCATCCCTATTTTAGTCAACCTCGAGGTTACCCAGCAAACAATTGTCGTAATACGATAAACCTTAACCTCTTTTCCTCCATGAAGGCCGGGTCGCTTCATGTTGATAGGAGATGGGGAGTGTAGGTCCAATCCGAGAGATAAGATGCTTAGAGCCAACTAGTGGTTACATCATCAGCACTGAGAGTACTTGCATTCCTGGAACACGTATGAATTCATATGAACGTACGATCAGCGGTCGGTAAAATACATTGCATCTGCTCTCGTAAAAGCTTTATGCCTTTATGCCCTTGTAGTCATGTCATAGAATGTATCATCCATTCATTAGACGGCAAAGAATTGTCTCGACCTGTTTGCTGTTTAAAGTTCATTTACATGCAAAATGAAGGTCAAACCTTTTTAAAATGTAATACTATACACTATATCAATGTGTTGGATGTATCCAAGGCCGTTCTTCAGCCGCGGATGTTGTCACATCAGTTCTTTCAACAGCAAGATGTACTGTAATTGTTTCTTGACACCTTTGTTCATGACAGAATATTTGGTCATCGAAATTCACCTCAAGTCAAAGCATGTCCAGAGGAAATATTAAAATCTAATGTGCAGAAATGCCACACAATATAAAGAGCGCATTCATACTTCCCAGAAGAAGCTAAAATAACATGATTTATTACGTGGATGCTAATAGCTTTCTATCCTTTGATTTCTTTTGATGTTGATGATCTGGGGACATTTCCTGTAACGCTACCCAAAGGAAAGACTTCCCTCCTTTTGACCCACTTCTGGTTAGGTTAAATGCTTTCTTTTAAGACAAAAACTGCTTCACAAATTTAAAGCTTTCGGTGAGTATTGGTATTGCTCTTGTGTACCAACAGCAGTATTGTTGCTGCAGAATTAAACATTACATCATGAGCAATAATAGCATTTAAAGGCATGCATGTCCTGTAAAAATGACATTGTCATCACAGACAACTTGAAGTATTGTACTTGCTGCTGTCTGCAAAGCAAAAATCTAAAATCAAAACAGCATCAACATCAGTCAGCACTATTTGCGGCATATGCCAAATTACATCGGTGTGGAAAAAGAGAGAAAAATGTATTTTATAGCACAAATGTTGTGCGATTATGGTAGCACGGAATTGATTTTAAGGTTTCTGCTTGTGTGTCTCTCAGGATGAAGTGGACGAGCTGCGGGCGGAGATGGAGGAGGTGCGAGACAGCTACCTGGAGGAGGAGGTCTACCAACTGCAGGAGCTGCGTCGAGATCTGGACCGCTCCAACAAGAACTGCCGCATCCTGCAATACCGCCTGCGGAAAGCCGAGCAGAAGAGCCTGCGGGCACAGAGCGGCCACGTGGACGGAGAGCTGCTCCGTAACCTGGAGCAGGACTTGAAGGTCTGTGAGAGCCCGTCGACTTTTAGACATTTCTTAAAGTTATGACCCCCAGTGTTGGGACGACTGTGGTAAAACAGCATAGAATATGGAATCACTGAAAAGAAATGATGGGATTTTTTTCTCATTCGTGTTTCAGGGCTGCAATTTACAATTATTTTCAAAATTGATGAATTGTGTTCATGTTTTTCGCCAATGAAATTGTCTAATTCAAGTCCCACGTCGACGACACTAAACTGTTTTGCCCAATCAACCCAAAAATATATAAAATGTACAATTATTGATTCTTCATTAAACACTACCCCGTATTAATGTTCATATCAGTCATATCAGCTGGTTTGGGGTTATTTGATTGAGTGATTTTTGATACATTGATCTAACTCTGGTGTGCATGATGGTGTTTGGCTGATCATGAGTGTTAAAGACACATGTAAAATATGGATATATCTCTTTTGTATTTATACATCCATTCTGTTTGAACTGTATGTGTTTGTCCTTCAACATATCTGCCTCTGTGCTCTCAGGTGGCCAAAGATGTGTCAGTGCGCTTGCACAACGAGTTGGAGAGCGTGGAGGACAAACGCAGCCGAGCTGAGGATGAGAATGAGCTCCTCAGACAGAAGATCATCGAGGTTGAGATCTCCAAACAGGCGCTGCACAACGAGATGGAGAGGACCAAAGAGGTGAGCGGAGCATAACGGAGATGCTGTTTGGACTTGGCGAGGCTGTTGCGGGTCATGGGAATACATTTGCTTTAGTGCACACAAAGTTGTGTTTTTATTTTTGGAGAACCGAATCCTCCGTTAGTCTTGCTCAAACAAAAGAACGGAAATCGAAGGAATAATTTCATACAAACAGAAACAACGTAATCTTGAGAATCTGTTGTTTGTATGTTGTTTTGCAACAGTATGCACATGTCCTTTATATAAAGCTTGCCTCTGGTAGAGTAGTTGCAGAAGAAGGGTTGGATAAGAGTTATCCACACTGCAGTACTACACAAATACTACTGACGTTCAGATGGAGCTACAATACTACTCAGTTCTTCGTGAAAGCTGCAACCGGCCTCCCCCTCACAGCTGAGGTGTGTTCACATGGTAACCTGCAAAAGAAATCCAAGTCACTTCCCATAAACGTTCATTTGGAAAGAAGTCCAAATCTCTCCTCCCCTAGTCAACAATCTTTTCTCCAGTTTAGCTTTGCAAAAGAAAAGACTTCACAAATACTTTGTGAATTCCGCCAGTCAATCTGTTGGTAGTGTTCCAGTAGATGTCTTAGTAAGACACTTTTTTTTTAAACCTTTTTCTACCAAATTAAGCGCAATCGGAGCTGCGGGACGAAATACCCGGGACTACTGCAGAGTCATTTGTTCAGGAAATGGATGCCGATTGTAACGTTAGCCATTAAGACAAAAGTCAGGTGTTTGTGGGTGATAAAATTGCACTGCGAAATGTATTTTGTTATTTTCAGAATAAGTTAGGCCACTCAGAAATCAAGTGGCTATTAATTGGCATCTCAATCAGTCAATTCATGCTAATGTTGCATGCTAATACAGAACACTTTTTATGAATACAGATACATGCATTTTGATTTTGTTTGGGCTTTAAGTCCAGAGGTTTTCAACACGTAGACATGCATTTATGGAAAAGATGTCAAAATAGATATATAAAAATATGTCAGTGTTTCAGGAACATAAAAGACATTTTAAAAGGACATTTAGTAATAGATATGTATTTAAAAAATGGTAAATTTTCGTTGATCCTTTTACTTTCATTGCTTTTTTCCCCCAATTGGATGAATGTGTTGAATGTCGAGACTTTAGCTGCCGCCCTTCTTTGAATGCTGTTAACAGCTATAATATTACCACAGAGTCATAAAGTTTAATAGACCCATGTGTTACACTCTGGTGTATCTGCATCATAGAAAGTCATCATTCTTCTGCTATTAGCAGTTGCACTGTACCTATGGATGTACAATTTATATTGTTAAAATGTTTAAACATCTCTGATGGTTTGAGCCCCTATTTTACAATGTAGAATTCAGACTTTTGTATCACTATTACTCTCATGTTGCACAGTGGAGGGAATATTTGAAGTCAGGTCTTCTTGCAGGTAATGACATGAGCGGAGGCTTTTCTCAGGACTGCCAGGGTTCAGGCGCTTAGACTAATTGATTTTGACATTAGCAGGTAGCATGCCATGTGGCAGCAAAGAGAAAGTAGGCTAATACCAGACCAGTCAGCATGGAGATGTGGCTTTGTTATGGCACTGTTTCTTTTTTAGTGTTGTCTCATTGGCTGCTGGGTTAATTCCCAGCTTGTGTCACGGCGACTCCATATGACTTCTGTTACATGTCTCCCTAAATAGGTCTTCTGCTGGTTGAAAATATACATGCTTAAACAGTTTATGACCTAAATTTTCTGTGTTTGCAACGTTGATGGTTTTTAAAGGCAACTTAACGGCCTCCGACTGAGCTGCATGTATAGATGTGCGAATGCAAGGTTTGGTTTTGTTGTCGTCCCTCTAACCTTTCGTAAGGAAATGATTAGCTAACGGTGAGACCAAAGTGACAGAAGGCCCCACACGGGATGCATAGCAATTGCATTATTGGTGGTGTCTCTTTCCTCCAGACCCCTTATTCTCAGCAGTACGATACAAAGGACCACAGGATGACACAGACTTTCTTGTACACAGAGAAACAGGCGAGGGAATCGGAGAAGGCTGAGATAACGGCTGCTCCAAATGATTGCAGATTGTTTTGTGTTCCCCTAAGGTTTGTCCCAGAAAAACACAACACGTCTCTGAATGTTCCCTTCGACATCCTATAACCCCCCCTTTGCTTCCTAGAACTGTGCATTTTTCCTTTTGTTCCATGGAAATACCCCATTTCTCTGCAGTTTAATGGCCGTGTACTCATTTGAAAAGTTTTTAATTCCTGTGAAATCCATAACGCACGGCAGACGACCTGTTTATTCTGTTTTATTGTTGGTACACACATTTAGTTCGGGATGCATTTCAATGAATGAATTGAAGAATTTGTCCTCTTCTCTTGGAGTTGCTTTTACTCACAGGGATGAAAAGAGGAGCACATTTCACTGATAAAAATGTGGTTCAACGACACTGAAATGTTGTTGCTTTCCTTTTTCTGCTTTAATTGGGTTTTGTAAATTGTGATCCAGGTGTAATGTGATCAAGCAAAGCAGAAAACCCTCCAGACTCCTTTTGGGGTCTCCTCCGCGTCTTCTTCCATTTAGTGTTTTTAATGATCTTTTGCAGTTCTTTCACCACAAAAGCTAAGTGGTATCACATAGGGGTGGGGAAAAAAAACGATACAGCACAGTATCGCGATATTTTGCGTGCCGATATTGTATCAATACACGGAAGCCAAGTATCAATCTTTTATTGAATCAATTCTAAACGTTTTGGTCCTAGAATAATACAATAAATGTATTTTTTGTCGAGAAAGTTTTCCTTTGGGGACAATTTGCGGTCGCAATATATCGCAATACTCGATGTATCGCAGTATCGTGATAATATGGTATTGGGACTTAAGTATCGTGACGATATCGTATCGTGGGACCTCTGGTGATTCCCACCCCTGGTATAACACTATAAGATAAGATAAGAAAAAGCTTCTTCAGTTACTCCACCTGTCAAACCTTCTCACCACATAACAGTAGTAAAAGGGCAACTCACACCAGATGCCTCAGCTCTTTTTCTGCTATCAGAGGCCACACAGTGGGACTCTGGCCCAGAGATTGGCACCCCTGCATGGATTAATCCAACAAGAAGGCCTGTTATAAAACATCCTGGCGTGTTTCGGTGCACTCTGACGGGAGGGGAGAGCGAGGGAGAAAAAGACAGAGAGGCAGAGAATGGCTGTAATCAGATGGCAGTAGGTCTGTCTGCCCGCGATACGACCGCGGCTCCACAGCTTACAGATATTAAACAGTTTAGGAGTGCTGGTTGACGGGACCCTCTGTTGTTACAATATCGGCCCGGGGAGCAAATTGTTGCTGCTGCTTCTGTGTGGTCAGTATGAAGGCGAACAACGATTGGGTGGAGAGATGTTTCATTCCTCTGACATTTGAAGAAAGGCCCACTGATACGTGTAATGAAATGGAACTAATGAAATGTCAACGTGCACAACGCAAGCGTCAGGTGATTTATTAGGTGCTCTCGCTCTGCTGTGAGAAGTTCATCTTTCATCGCAGCCAAATTATAATCCTTTGTGCTGTGCTTGTTGACATACAGAAGCATTGACTTGACATTAGATCACATGACGGCGGCACACACTAAAAAGCCCAAATCAACACATTTTATAACACATTTTGGAGGAATAAAATGCCATAAGTTTTGCTTTTTGGCAGTTAATTAAGAAATATGTACTTTGTAATGACTAAAAAGTCATAATAAGTTAATTGATGAATAAAAATAATCGTTTCTTTTGCTGCCCTAATACAAAAAAAAGCGTCTATCCTTACATTTGAGGAGCTAGAAATGCAGGGCATTGGTTTGGCATTTCACTTGAATATGTAGTCTGATCATCAACTGATTACTTAATCAACTAATCGTTGTAGTTTAAATTGATATAATTGTCTTTTCTGTACAGTACATAAGTCACAACTAGCAGATAGTTAGCCTAGCCTAGCATAAGGACTGGAAACGGGGGTAAATAGCTAGCCTGGCTCTGTTCAAAGGTTCCAAACACCAATATTGAAAACTAGCCATCTTCCAGTCTAAACATCTGAAACATCAGCTGGCCCTGTTGTGTGAATCAAAGTTCTGGCTGCATTTTCATCTTTTGCACGTATATAAAAAGAAGAATAGCGAGTGTCTCCTCGAGTTACTCAAGTGTTTTCTTGCTGTGTTTCATTACTTGAAAGGTACAAGAGGGGAATGCCTGCATTCTCCAATAAGTTGCGTTAACAATGTCTGAATGAGAGTCGCTGCAGACATGATTTGTTTCATGCCGGAGCGCTTCTCTCTCAGCAGGAGAAGTGTTGGCTTTGAAGAGGATTCTGTTCTTCTCATTTCTGCTTCTCCCTTCCCCTACACCTCTCCTCCGCTGTGGTTCCCTGTTGGAAGAGTGCGAAGGCATCTCATTGACCTAGTTAATATCTGGTGTTTGACTCCACCAATGGGAGGAAGAGCGGGCGTGAGGAGAGGAGTAGGGTAGGGACTCTGCTGTAAGTCAAAATCTGCTGCAGTGACACGCATCCATACGAAGCTTATCGTCACACAGCAGCGGTGCTGTAAGATCTCTGTTAACACGATGCCGTGACTGGTATTCAGAGACCGCACAACTTTAATTTGCAGCAGGTGATCTGATTGGTTTTGCTCAAAATAAAAGTTTAAAAGGTCAGACATGTGATAATATTATAAATGTGATAATAGTGGATTTACTGAAAACAAATGTAACCTGATGACAGTAATGTGTATGTTTATCTAATATTAAAGGACATTGGAAATAGGCGAATCCTGTACAATGTGTCGCACAGCATTTTAAAGACGATGACACCGTTACTCCGACGGCAATCGACCACAGACACAAAGCAAATGGAGAAATCATCAATTCTGCATGAAACCCCGCAGCAATGTGTTAAAATTCAAAAGTGCCGTCCTTTGAAGTTTAAAACCCATTAAAAAATAAAATTCCTCCTTCGTATGAACATGTTTTGGAAGTATTTTAATTCACAGAAGTATCAAAAGCTGCCACTTTATAATCATAAAACATCCTGAAGCTGCTGCAGCAATCAAAGTGTGTCTTTAAATGTCTTCACACACATCAAGGGACATTATAAAGCAATTTAAAAAAAACACATTTGGAGTTATCTCAAACTCAATCTTTGACCGGGTTTTAAAGCCCCAGTTAAAGTATTAAAGCTGCAAAAATACTACGTCCATTTGACTTTTCTTAGAAAGCCAGTCAAGATATCTTTCTACGTTCTGAGTTGGTTTTAATAGCTACAAATTGGGAGATTAAGAAATGGTTTGTAAAAGCAAACACCTCGGATGCCTTTGACATGTCTGTCTTGCCTGTTAGGTCTCAACATTTATCTATATATATATATACACAAAGGCAATAATCCAGCAGCTTTCCTCTTAAGTGATTTAATGTGCAATTAATCTGCTGCAGGATGATGAAACATAGTATCTCATACAATATTTTATAATCTTTCCAAACAAAACAAGAGGTGTTTAAAGCCAGAAAATGTCAACCTCACGGTGGCACAACAATCAGGTTATCCCCAAAGTCAGTAGGATTGATCATCTGGGAGCCGTGACTGTGTGCCACATTTAATGGAAATCTTTGTAGTAGTTGTTGAGATACTGTAACGGCAGTAAAATGCATTATCTCATCATCCTGCCGTTAAATTTAAGGTGGAAAATTGATCTGAAAACAGCAGAACACACGTGATGCACCAAGCGTTGGTTTCTCCAGTGTATCAAATGGTGATAGCAGTTATATTTAGGGAAGTTGACAGCCGCTCGGCAGAATTTCTGTCAGACTGAGTCAATGTGTTTCTCACCGCTCCTCCAAACACACGGAGCAGCCAGACCATCAGAAAAAAAATACATATTTGGTGGCTGTAGCCTTGAGTGAAATATAGTCTTCAACCAACAGACTTTGCCCCGAAGAGTGAAGATATAGGATTTGATCTGAGCTAGGCAGTTGAGTTATGAAGTTTTTGGGGTCACTTTTGGGCTTCTGGATTTCTACAAATGTAATAAAAGAGGAAGTGCATCCTAATAAGACTCTTATTTTAAATATTTGTATTTTAACAATGGATCTAATGTGCAATGTAAAAGACATCACTTGTAGACAAACCAAAAGAGAAGTATCACTAAACTACAAACAAGTGAGCAACTTGCTGATGAACCTAATGGAGTACATAGCAGCTAAAGAGACAGGTAGTTTCAATTCAGATGCTTGGAAAGTGTTTAATCTTGAGCCTCAAAACTAACAGCAGCACTTCTTTAAATACAAACTACGATGACGTGAGCGCCACTTGTTAGACCTCTAAATAAAACTCAGTCACATGGTCCGTTTCAACCCACGGCTCTCTGTGACAAGAACAGTGTGTACCCCTGTTCATAGATGAGGCCGCCGGGTGTGTGTGTGGATGGTCTAAAAGAGTTCATGTGATGTGGCAGGGGTCAGAGGCGGTCTGAGTCACGGAGGGCTGTCACCATGTTCTGGCCATCAGCAGCGCAGTGACACAGGGCGGCATCAACAGAGGCCGTCTGGTCCAGAAGAACATCACGTCCTCTGTCATCGTCACGGAAATCTTAAACTTTTTGGTCCTGAACCGAATGTGTCTGTTGCACCAAGTATTTGGAAACTTTACCTAAAGCTGACACTCATGAGGAAGATCACGCACATCCAAACATTATCTGCAGGTTCTGATTGAGAAATGACCCTCACAACATGACTTTCTCTTTCCTAATAGAAATAGATAGCTGGAGAGAGATATCTGGCTCTTCGGATGCTAAATGATCCTCTAGGGTTGCTAGCTACTTAGCTTCAGGTAGTGTACTGTGGGCTTTTACAACTTTTTTGTATTGAAATGAGTTTAATGAGAGCGAAGTCATTTTCTTAGTCGTGCCATTTTCTTAGTTAAGGGGATGTGAGCTTACGATCTGGCTCCTGATCGCTATGTCTTTAAACAGGTGAAGCCAGAGACGTCCTTTTTACGGACATTTAAGGAAATACAGACATGAGGGTCTGTAGAATAAGACACCACCTCACTCTGTTAGTGCTTTGTACGCAATAAATGAGAGGGATTGATTCTGTATGAGTGTATACATTGTTTTTAAAAGAAAATCCTGCTTACTCTGCATTTATGTAGAAATCTCATAGTGATATTGAAACTTATCTAGGGTGCCAACATTAGTATTGAAAATGTGAAAATGACACCCGGCTCTGCACACTTGAACTACAAATAAAAAACTCGTTGATGTACATCTGACCACGTTATCGCTTCACCGGGCAGAACTCCCTTGTTAGATCGATTATTTTCAACACCAGCTCACAATGCTATTTACTTCTTTCTTACGATCCAAGAGCACATACGCGCCTCCAAACCGCACACAGCCGTGTCTGGTCAAGCTTGCAGTATCACTCCATCGTGTTCAAAGTGCTCTATTTTGGGCAACATATGGCTCTTGGACGCAGCATGGGGGAAATCCCCGGAGGCTTTTCTCCATAGAAGTAGATGGAGCAGCGTGTGTTTGAGCATATAGACTGGCGCTTTTCGTTTGAAGTGAAGCATGCTCCTTATAGAAGATGGGGAGGAAGTGGAAGACTGGCGATGCAGACAGACGCTGGCACTCCCGGCTCTATTGGATTGTGTGTTGCATGCAGGCATTATTAAATGATGACTTCAGCAATAAAGACGGAGGCCTGCCGACACGGCTTGTTTCACTCAAAGGCCGGACTTTATCAAAAGCGGTGGTGACATCTTAGTAAATCTTATCCCCCCACTTCCTCCTCTACTTGCTTTTAATTCCCATTATTTTGGAAAATAATCCCATCTTCCTACATCTCGTCTGTTATATTATCATACAAGTTGTCCCACCACTCCTTATGGTTGTCAGCTAAGAGTTTCCAGTGTGTGACTGTGACACCACAGAGAGCTTCATCTAAATTGGAATGATTTAAAACCCCAAAATGTAAACACTGCTGTATTTACATGTTATGCACATATAAAACAACTCATTTTAAAACTTTGCTTTTTACTGTTTTGCTGACATCGGCCGTGTCTCAATTCTTGCTTGCTGTCATCACCAGTTTTTGAGACCAGATATTCAATTCCTATTGCTTCCAACAGGATTTGTGTAATCCCGACCATGACTAATAAGAAAACCCTTAAAGCAACAGTAAATGCCATTTGATGGATGATTTTATCCACAATAATCCATTGCACTGTATGTATGATCTACAAACCCTTGCATTGGTAATTCACTTTTTTTATTTTACAAAAACATTTTGAACAAAAAATATTTGCAAATATGTTTTATTACTTGTCAAAGATAAAACTGAAAGCAAACAGCAGCTTGCACCGTGAAGCGAATAGCAAATAAAACCACATAATAAACACTACCAACTCACCTAAACGCATTAGCATTAAGCTAGAAAATAAATTCAAATTTCAATAAATCTGTTCAAAGGTTTTGAAATCTCAAACTATAAAAAAAAACATTTTAATCTGATAATCGTATATCTCTTTTTTTTTCTCACCGCTTCCACTGAACTGAGAAAATCTGGAAACCATCTTTTGATGTTGGATGGATCTTTATTTTTCCAGCAACTAATGCTGCAATTTCCTTTACGCCTGTAACTCACATAATGATTCATGGGAAAAGCAGAACATCCAGTACAGCTGAGGGAGGAAAACCTCCACAGCGCTTCAGAAACTCCACTTTAACTGGTCGCTGAGGCAACAACGGACACAAACGCTATGACATGATCCGCCCTCTGGTACCGACCCTCGAGATTACTGTGCGTCTCCGCTGCCACCTGAGCTCAGCGTTCGTTATCGTTTACACCGTCCTGTGGCGGCTCGCTGGTCCTCTGGGCTTTTGGTAATGACGCTGTATTTCAAATCCTTTATTGGCTCCCCGCCTACCGTTTTCAAGCCACAAAAGACAGCATGTGTGCCAAGGCGAGGGCCCCTCCCTATTATTACCAAGCTATTGTGAACCTTTCGACACACACAAGGGGACAGTGAAGTACTGGGAGGCGGAAAGTGGCGTGGGGGTGAGGACGGCCTCATTATCGACCAGCTGGACGGCTCCGTCCACTCATCCAACCCTCCGCCCATCCAAGCTCCCGTCACAGAGGAGAATACCGCTCTGTTGTCTGCTTCCCATTAGCGAACAGAAGAAACATGGCAGCAGCCCAGAGGGAGGGTGCAGGCGACTTCTGCAGAGTCCCAGATAGAACGATAGAAGTTCAGGATCATACGATTATGAGGTTTTATTTTTCCGTGGCTCATTACCATAGACGCATACCTCACAATCACGTAATGGAGACGGCAGACTCTTGAAAAACAACTTGGCTCATGCTAATTATGAATAGTAGATGATCTTAGAAAGGGATGCAGTCCCTCGCTAGATGCTAATCGCGAGCTGAAAGATAATAAGCTGTAGATTAAGACTTAATTAAAGCCCGGCAGCCATCTTGAGGACCCTGTTTACAGAAACAATCAGATATAAATAGGCTTATTGTGTTCTCCACTGTTCCACTGGAATGAGATTTGAACCAGTGAATTCAATAGTCTGATATTTCTGATTCTATCGAGTCATGTTCTGTTTGTATATTATCTATTTACATGACAAACATCTGCTTCTCATATACGATGTCTGAAACCCTAACAATTGCAATATGATGAACAATTAATCAGACACCTCCATCTGCATTACTCGGACTATTGTTGTCTTCAATGTCTTTTTGTGTCTGTTGCCTCTAATGTCTTTTTTATTTATTTTTTATATATTTATTCCAACAAAAACAGACCAGATTCCAACAGAACGGAAGAAAAAAGCAGGAACTGAAACAGGAGCACACAGGATACACGAAACACAGTACAGTGTTAAACGATACACAGTACAGTGTTACACGATACACAGTACAGTGTTACACGATACACAGTACAGTGTTACACGGTACACCCGACAAGAGGGCAGGAAACAGGGTTTAAATCCAAGCGGAAGGTAATGAGACACAGGTGGGAACAACGAGGAAGCACAGGTGAAGACAATCAGACAATCAGGAGCCACACGCACGATAAGAATCGAGGCCCACAGGGGCAGGAAGTGCGTCGACACAGAGGATAAACTACAAAACAAAACAGGAAGCCACCCAACACCGTGACAATAGAAGTATGAAGAGCTACTTGAAACCAGAGTCAAATTCCATGTATGTGTAGCCACACATGGCCAATAAAGCTGATTCTGATTCTGATGATGAATCAGGTTTTGGATGCACAGATGATACTTGTAGTACTTGATCGCTCATCGTTGATTTTAGTCCTTTAATGGGATGTGTTGTACAACAGGAAAGCGTTCATTAGCCCTATCCTTTATGTCAACAGGCGTTATGTTGTCATGGTGAGGTTACACCGAGACGCCTCACTACGGGAGCTACTGCTTCAAAATGCTTTGGCAAAGCGTGTCGGGTCCAACGGCGTCTTCAAGACTGTCACTTATGTCTGCTCACCTTAACTGCACCACACACAGCACCTGCATTCACTCTCACCTTCATTTAAAACTCGGAAAATCTTTTTTAGGTGATCAATTGTGTCGAGTTCCAGAGAAATGCAGAGTTAATCAAATCAAAAAGGGGGAAACACTGAGGCTGCCAACAATCACTCAATTCTATCACGCTGATCTACTATTTCATTTATAAGTGACACTTTGAAATGACAGAGAGGATGTGTCAGCTCTAACATACTGCAAGTAGTGGAATAAATCAATTGTTGGTTCATGGTCTTTTCATGGGATTGGTTAGTAGCAACGAAGAGATCCACTCATGTTGTCTGCCAAATTAAATACATTTAAAGACAGAATAACACCAGCTTCATCCTTTAAGTCTCCCATGAAAGAGAAATGCTTCCCCTCAACTGCACTCACTGGTTTAAAACAGGTTCCCTAAAAAAAAAAAACAGTCTGAGTCTGTGATATTCGCTCTGACAGGAACAGCATGGGAAATGTAGTGTCTCTTTCCACTTGTGATTTGTCAGCATTATTTTTGCCCGGGGGCTCCCGTCAAGTGCTACTTTCTGATCTCATCCGTCACCGCTGTACGTCATGATGAGAGCAGAGCAGCCGCCGCTCTCTCCGCATGGCTCTATCTCTGCACATGACACACCTCTGGCACGCTGCCAGTCGGCCGGTCCCAGAATACTCTGCGGACCCGCTGCAGAGTTCGCAGGCAGACGACGCGGCAGCTCTTCCCTCCTCCTGGCCTGTCGGAGCCACAGTGTCATTTATAGCTTTTAGTGTTGCTCCACAAAACAGGATGACTCTTGTGACACATTGCATCGTTTTTTTTTTTTTGGCCTCCACTCAGAGTCAGGGGTGTGAACTGTTGTTGGGAATGCAGCCTTTTTAGATTAGAGGTGCTCTAGATGACCGCCAGACAGAGCAGTGGAGGGAATGCCTTTCAGATTTGTCTTTTGTCACCTGTTTCCCTTGGGAAACGTTCTGCTGAGTCTGCGTCTCAAGCACCGACCGTCCTGCAGCTCATTCATAGTTACACACATTCCCACCTGGGATCTGCCCTCTACAGTCTCCTGGCTTCACCGGGGGCTGTGTGATAACTGTGGGAACTGGCTGCTCATTTATATGTCTCGGGCTCAGAGGAGATCTTTGGCTACTGCTGCCACCTACTCTTTGGGTGTCCTCATGCCTTTTGAAGAAAAAGATTAACAAAATGCTTATTTGCTTTTTTGATGAGTTAGTTAATATAAATATCACTCTCTGAACTGTACATCAAATGTAAATGACAGCCAGGGTGTAACGTATGTTCTTATAGTTAGTGATCTTCCTATATATATAAATATATATATATATAAAAGTAGAAGCATTAAAAAATCAGCCAGAGACTGAATTTTTTAGTCAACCCCTTTAATGATCTATCTGAATTAGCTCGCTACAGCTGATAACATCTGTTAGCGACAGTTTTCATGCCAGCATGCAACATTGACAGTTGCCAGCTGGAAATGCGCAGCCTGCCTTCGTCTCCATCTGAAATAAAATAGTTTGAAAAATGACTCTTTGATGGTAGATCTGCCACTGCCATTTATGCAAGAACAGAAAGCTCGACAGGCTTAGCGAAGTGGTAAAAACTGCGACAATCACTTTTTTATTTGTGAAATGACTTATGTCTCCTTATTAATCAAAGCTAATGTTAATGTACTATTTCAAAACTTAACTGTATCCACTGCACTGAATCAATTCTCTGTGTAAGTCCTCACTCCTCCTCTCGGTCCGTCAAATCTCAGGTCACATTTTTCGACTTTCCTCAAACCGTCCATTACCATGGCAGCCAGGGATGGGCAGCCCAGCCACGCGGTGGCACATTCATTACTGTGAGAAGATTTCCTGCTTTACTACTTTTCTTGTTCACAAGGCAACCGACCAGTGTCGCTTCTGACCGTGAGCCAGTAGAGACATTTTCACCGTTAATTATCAGGAGTTCAAAAGCAATTGTACGTTTTCCTATACACACATAGGTCTACTTACGAAAATAGAATTAATAAAGAAACAAGTAAGATATAAAGATAAAATAGTAAGATAAGTAAAATGTTCTCAACCTGGAGATGGAGAGCCTTCCAAAAGGCCAGGAGATAAACCTGAGGGGTCTCAATAGGATGTCAGGATAGAAAAGAAGACAGAAATGGCTTCTGATACAACTTTTTTATTTTCTTCATGAGCTGTATCTAACGTGTTCCTTTTTCTTTTATGACCCGAGAAGGAAAAAGCACATCATTGAGAAATGCAACATGTGACAAAAGGTTTTAAGTAAATCAGGCTTAATTCAAAGGAGTTATAACCACAAACAATCACCAGCCAAAAATATAAAGCGTTGGCAAATATAAAGTGTTGGCAGCAGAAACAGCTGCTTGTCACACATTATGTGTTGTGTACAGGTCACACACTCTTGAGGCTTACACGAGGGCTCTATGTGCCCTCCCTCTTATCTGTATCCACCTGGTCTAATATGCTGCTATCTTGACATAGATAACACAGACTCTTTACTGCCTCTCTCTTTGCTTTATTTAATCCCCTTTTTTCTGCTGCTTATCACGAAAGCGTCCCGGATAGATGACCGAAGCACAGGGATACAGCTCTCGCTGTTTCTCTCCTCATTATTTGTAACTTTTGCTAATTTGCAGAATATGCACATTACCTGTAACGCACACTAGGCAGAGCTTTAGCTTAAATGAATCTGTGTGTCATGAAGGGACCTTGAGGTGTAGCTGGTTGTAATTATACATTTCAGAGAAGCTAAACTTGATAATGGGAGTACTCACTGAACTGTAGTCTCGCTTCCCTCCTGCCTCCTCCTCACTGTGGGATCTGCTGGTTCAGCACTTTGCACACAAGGCATTTGAAAACCAGTTTGCCTGCAAGTTAATGTATCATACATGCATGCAACACACACGCACATGCACACACACACACACACACACACACACACACACACACGCGCACACACACGACTAATCCAAAAACCTGATTCACAGTTGAGCACTTAATTGTTTAGTCCTTATCCTCTAATCAAGAACATTGCTAATTATTATTAGCCGCTAATTACCGCATCCTGTTGTTTCTTTTCAAATCAAGCATGAAACGATAACACTGCTCTGTTCGGTAATGGGGATTAGTAGAAAAACACTCCTGGTGAGTTTCTCACTCGTTATTCGACCTAAAGGTTGGCTCAATCTTGTGTCTTTTGGTTTGCGCCGGTTGGCGCTTTGGCATCGGGTTTTCTGCGAGCAGCATGCCAGGCTGCCGGTTGTTCGGGCAGGTTTGTAAGGCGCGAGTGACACGCCCCATAAAAGCTCTATTGTGCTGCATGTCGGGTCTCAGACTGAGGTCAGGGCCGGCTTAGTGAAGAGGAACAGTATGGGAGTGACCCTGCGCTGCTCACACGCAACCTCCTGCAGACACACACACACACACACAAACATTGAATTCTGCACACACGGGCGGGCATGTTGTGCATATTGTGCAAATGTTGCAGCACGGCATGATGTATAACCTGCGCACGTTAGCAGCCATCGCTATAGCTGCCATTGTCGATCCCTGAGAGATGTTTTCTCATTCTGCTGTGGGATCTTCAGCTTTCTTGGGGGCAACTAATAATAGCAGCAACAAGCCTTTTCATATCTTACTATGAAAATACACCATCAATGTTTTGTTCTATTTTGTCCGTCAAGATTACGTTGTAATTTATGTCATTTCTCTTTGTAATGAAGATATATTAAAAAGCTGTAAATCAGCTTGAAGTATGTTTGACGGATTCTTAATCCAATAATCAGTTAATTAGATTTTGGCGGTGATGCGGACCATGGCTTTTCCCAATTATATGTTTATTATTATTTCAGCCATAAATATTACGCTGCATTTATGGACTGGAAGAAGGATCCGACATCTCAGCCTTTCATACTAATAACTTGATATAATTTAATTCCCGAACAAATCATTTAAAAATCAACTGATGAAAAGTTGGCTACGGCTTTGTTGCGACTTGTTCAACTTTGCAGGTTTGGGTACAGGTGGTCCTTTAAGAATGCACAAAAAAAACAATTCTGCTTTGCACGAAATGCAGAAGTCCAATTTTCTTACATTTTGCAGTGTGTGATTGTTGGCTATCATCACTAATGGTAAAGGTTTACTTTAAGTCTCCAACTCACACAGATCATTATACAGTTGCTAAAGGTTGCCTCAGATTTCTGAAGCTGCTGACCAAAGGCTAGTTTTTGACGAGATGGGAGTGAGACAGGGTTGAGCTAAAAGCATCATCTGCAAAGGACCTCCGATATGTAATGTCAAATTTTGTCAATTTTGCCACGGTATCAACATTTTGTAATATCCTTACATTTGACGTGCAGTCCCATGCCTGGTGTTCCCTCCAAACCTCTCTTCGAGCATTCCTAAGCGTAATTCTTTTTGGTTCTAACAACAAGATTTCCCTTTCGCCACAGATGGGGAAAGTAATCTCTGGACAGCTATTGATGTCAAGATGCAGGGGCGAAATGGAGGCCAGAGTCTGTTTACAAGAAGCTCATATCCGCTGGGGAAGGCCTGACATTGGAATGACCTCAGAGAGTGCTGCATTCTGCCTGTCTTACCGCCAAACAAATGCACACACTAGCGGAGGCACAAAAGCTCAGCCTGGTGCACACACATGCAGCAGGACGGTGGCGGAGGCGCACGCTGACTGCAAGAGCATTAAAACATGCGCCCACACTTTCTTCGACACATGTGGGAGACTGATGACTGCGGTTGCACACGCATGTGCAGAAAGAACACGTGTGCACACCGGCGGAGCAGCGCACTCTACTGGATCACTTTGATTCAGTTATCTTTGATTGGTTTAGGGCTTTTCCGAAATATCACAGCCATAGCTGTCCACAGTAGCCTGTCTGCTACCGGTGAGGGTGTGTGTGCACCATTTGCAGCATCAAATTGAATTCCAAAGGGTTGCATGGTTCATATTTGGCTGATGAAGCACATCCAGCGACAGTATATTTAGACTGTGCAGGATTACTGCAGGTGCTGCAAGCCAAAGATTGATCATCCTTATAAAAATAACACAGTGCCGTAAATCATGGTGTAGCAGAAGCTTTAAAAAAGAAAATACGCTGGTGTCTCAGAATGTGTCCCGGGATGGAGAAAATAATTGAATTAAATGAGAGCGTGTGACACTTATACCCATTCATTCAAGTGTGTGTGCAGTATTATTTAATTTATTCAAACGGATTACAGCCCAGATTGAGCGCCCATTCATCCAGATCTCACTAATATAATCTGCCTCTAAACATTTCATAGCGATTTATCTCCCTGAGCTCTCCCGCCGGGTGAGCAATATTTATTCTGTTGTGCTGGAGTCTTAGGCTTTTCCGTCAGGGCTGAGAAGGAGTTTATCTGCATCCAGCGGCCTGTCGCAGCTCCTTTTGTGCTCGCCTCCCCCCCCCCGCCCGCCTCCCCGCCAACCCTCTGCCCCGCCTCCATTTCGCTGGTCACACCACACTTATTGTTAAATCCCATTACCAGAGCCAGACGCTCTGCACTCTGTTACTTTCTTCGAACAAAATCATAAATAGGCCAAGCCGTTGAGCACAGATGTTGCCGAAAATACACTCGCTGTGTTCCCATTCTTACTCATCCTCCACCCCCAAAATATGTTCCTCCCCACACTGGGATTCTTTTGGGTGATGCCACTGTACGATGGCATCCGGCAAATGATGCGTGTAGAGTACACAATATTCTCCATTTCACTCCTGAATGAACCAGTTTTTCCAAGATTTAGTTGCGTGATTGTTGCAGCAGCATGTGTCTTGTGTCAGGGATTCACGGAGCAAACGCTACCTACTGAACAATGTGCTTTCTCGCATCTGTTGAATTTATTCCCCTGACTGACGCTAACGATGAGCAGAATCAGTTCTACACCTACAAACAAACACCGTAATGGATGACTTGTGACCCTTCACGAAGCGTAGTGGAGTGTTGAGCGATGCCGGAAGTAATTGTTGAACATAATCGACCTGCCATGCACATTCCTGATGTCCCCCTCTAAATGCTTTACTTCTATCCACAATGGCGTCAGTTGTTTTTGTTTTGTCATTTAATGGCTTTTAATAAGAGGAGTGACTTGAAAGTGTGACGAGGAAAGACATGGACAACAAAGATTGCCAGCTGGACTCTGGAGACGTCATGACAGCACAGCCAGGGCAATGCGTTTGCATTATTTATCTTTTAATGCAATGTTTTGGGTTTTCCTGCCCTGCCAGAGGGTTTGTTAAACAGAACTGTCTAAGAAGCCTTCATTGGAAACTGTTTGGAAGAGAGTTGGGACTAAACAGGTGTTTACTAAACAGGTGTTTGGATGAAACATGTCAATTAAACTTAACTAAACTCTTCCCAAGGCCAGGTGAAAAAGTGCAAAAACATATTTTTTCCGGAAAAGCCTTCCCTGCTGATCATCGAAGCTCTTCAGGAGCCACAATTGCCTCTCCGTGTCGTCTTGCACAATAAGCCCCGCCCCTACCTGCCAGTAGCTCCTCGCAGGACGCTGATTGGGCCGTGCTCTGGCCTAACAAACAAATTACTTGATGCCTGGCCAGATTTTTGTGTGATGTGTTATCTCGGGATTCTTTTCTGACATCCCGAGAAGCCAGCTGTCGTGCACGGTACATTTTTCTTACCCTTAAACAAACCTAAATCTTCGCCATTGAATGTCTACAGTTAATCCATATCCCATCCTGACTCTTGCCTCCATCTTAAAACCAAATCCAAACCTTAAATCAACCTCAACTTCAACTTTAATAAAATCCTAATTCTTATCTGAACCATCAGCCATAATCCTCACCATGAAGAGGTTTTCAGTGGAAAGAATGACCTCACTAAGTCATGCTGTCTCTAAAGAGGATAGAACCACACACACACCTATTGCCGCCCCTTACATTTCAGAACAATCAGAGAATTGAGAAAAGGAGGAGGGAGTGAACGAGGAAGCAATGAGACCAAGTATAAAGGGATGAGGAGTCCAGGAAGGAGCTGCAGGAGTGGGTCAGAGAAATACAGACTGTCAGTCAGTCAGGAACCACCGCGCCTGGTTCATTCAGTCCCAGCAGGGTAACGACTGTGTAACTACAATCCACTAATCCTGCAGGCTGGCAGAGACCCAGGGGAGTAAAACCAGCTGCACCAGTACCACAGCCAGCTCCCGCACCAGCTGGAGTCGCACGCATGACTGAGTGCCACTAACGCATGCTAACAGTGCACTCGGATGAAGAGAGATCTTCTTTGGGTGTGCGTGAGCGCAATTTGTGTGTTAAAGTGGAAGAAATAGTCACACAAAACAGGGAGAGGTGAGTCTGTGTGTGTGATGCAGATGAGGGTTTCAGTGCCAATATGTTGAGCGGTTGTCATGCACACTGTCTGGTGGCGTGGTGCAGTTAGCGCTGTGGACAGCCGACGTAATTAATAACAAATCATTAAGAAGGTAACTTCTATGAGCTCTGACATTCTTAACAGCGTCCATCACATTCGCTCCGGAAATTCTAGCTTTAAGAACATTAAACTGACTGACAGGTAGGTGATTGACTCACACCAAGTATTTGATGGGTGTTATTTGTTCTCTGATCACAAAGTTGTTTCTCGGAGCCTCAAATTGACTTCTGTGTACAGTAAACAGGGATCCCTGGTTATGGCAGTCGAGTGTTGTGGGGAGCTTTGCACAAGATGTCGTCTAAGCCGCTGTCTCCCCTGAGAGATTAGCTCTGTCACCAGGGCTGGGAATTAAACCACGACTGGTGTTGGAGATACTGACACTGACACAGACACAAAGCTGAGACTGGACCAGAAGGGGTCGGGGGGAGGGGAGGGGAGGCGGGATTCACTCGTCTAATGTAGCCGTCAAATAAATAACTGGAGTAAACTGCGTATTACCGTCTGTCATCCAAAGAAACAAACAATTATAGTCTTGGAGATGATTCCCGAGGCTGAAAGAGGGGTGATATGAATAATGTGTGTTGGTGCTTGCCATGAGGTACACAATAACACCGTGTCATCACTCTCATTTCAATCATTTTGGCATGCAACTATTTGGCACAACATTATAAAAGACTGAATTTGTCTTGAAGTTAAACATGGCAATAAACAAATCTGCTTATTTCCCGAGATCTAACAACACGTTGAACCCATGGAATCGATGCGAGACAAACGTAGCCCCGAAAAACACACTGGCTGCTTCCAAACCTTTCTGCGTTTAGCTCAGAAGCACAGAAGTTTGGATCAGGCACAGAAACTCTGTAAGAGATGTCAACAAGATGAATTTTCCCTTCCACAAAAGCTTGACCCTCTTCTGTGTTTTCTACAATAACTAGAAAATATTGATCAGAAAACGCTACTGAGCAGATAACTTATTTTTTTTTCCAGCACAAGAAAGATACCTTCAGAGCTTCAGGAAGGTTAAAGGTGTCGTAGAACTGGGCTACAGGAGGCACAACTCTCTTACTGTAGCTCTGGCTTCAATATGGTTATGCTCATGTTTTTGGGCTGTTTCTTAGAGGGCACTCCCTTCCTGTCGCAGAGCCAGCGACTGAGTCAAGGTCTGTCCCTGCTCCGGGCAAAACAGGTTCACCCTCACACTTTCCAGCCGTCTGGCCATGAATGATTCACACTGTCCTACTGGTCTATTTTGGCTGGCTACAGAGCGAATAGTTTGCTCTGTGCAAGGCCTAAAAATGAGATTTTAAGTACAAAAAGACCATTGTATCTTTAAACACTGATGAATAATATTCAGTTCACTGCGCTTTTAATTGGTTAAAATTCGGTTTCTATTTCAAATACTTGATTCTCAAGTGGTAAAAATCACACAAACAAGTCATTCGCACGCATCAAAACTGTCAAAAGGAAATCTGAAATGAATGCCGTCACATTTACAGATCGGCTCGATGTGTTTCTCTATAGTGTTACTGATCTAGATGTTTAATAATCATAAGCGCCTTGTTTAGGACTTAGCATTTATCTGTTTTAAGGATCTGTTTGTTTAGCCAATAACTTTAGAACGGGTTTATTCAGACAAACAGTAGGAGAATACATTATGTGTTTTTGTACATCAACACATGTAAACATGTACCAGTAGAAACCCAAGGTACAAGTATGAACCTAAAAAATGAGCACGCATTCCCTCTAACAATGAATCCCCTAAAAAAAAATATTAAAACAAATCATTTGCTGGAGACTTAGTGAAATATCTGTAGATCAAAATATTAATATCAAGTCATGCTCCCTCCAGAAGAGCGTGCCTTAACTGATCGCCAGACCCTTTAAATAACTCTGTCAGGGCAGCGATCTGTTCCCACTTGAAAGCTCTGCACTCTGCATTTATAGAGGGGGAATCTTCCTCTCCCTCTCCTCCTCTCTTCATTTCCTCTCCCTCTCCCTTTCTCTCATCTTGTCACTGTCTTATGACGCTGCAGCCGGTGGTGGGAGAAAGTGCACAGACTTGATCAAATTGAATGATTTTATTAGTCGCTAGGACTAAGCTGGCGTGCAGAGGACCCTGTTTTATCCGGGCTTTGCGTGCGGTGCCTGGTACAGTATTAGCTACAGGGCAGATTTCCCCACTGGACAGGCAGATGCTTTCCCCCCCAGAGCGTTGTGGAAGCGCCATGTGTCACTGAATCTGAGCCGGGTTAAGACATGTGTCACACTGAGCTCTCAATGGGATCTAAAGCACCCTGGTGCATCATACATACAAAAAAAAAAAAAAAAGACACGACAGAACATCCTCATTATCTGTACTGTGCGGGACTTCTGGTCTTAATGCTGAGCAGAATTGTCTGGCTGACAATTTACTTGACAACATCCCGTAAATCACACTAGTGTGACTGACATGGTAACCAGATGTTGACCCTTGATATCTGCTATTACCATTACTACATGCAGACAGTAATTAGGTCATGTGATCTTCAGTCTGCATGAGAGTAAATACTTCCTTATTAGACTTAGCTTTGACCTGATGGTGGAAATGTTATGTAAGATATCCGCGTAGATTAATGTTCTTCTGGCTTTTTGCAGTCTCTGCTTCATATTGTGGGGGAGTTGGTAGTAATGTTAGAGAACCTATTTGTTCCAATTCATTGGTGTTATACAGTACAATTATCATTACTGTGATTGAGAGTTATTGGGCGTGTCTGGCATTGTGATCTATAGAAATCTGAGTAGGACCATAAAATTACAGAGATGCTCACTATTGAATTCACAAAGCCTCATGTATTGCTTTTACCGGTGTGCTGCATGCTGGTTTATTATTTCCTGTTTCCCTCTCGCAGCACCACTGAATGCTGGAGAATATTTCAATAATGTTCTATGCGATTACATGTTTTACATCCTTCTTCCTTGTTCTAAATGATTACCTGTTTTACATCCTTCTTCCCTGTTCTACACGATTACATGTTTCACATCCTTCTTCCTTGTTCTTTGACAGACTGCACTGAGGAGACGAGGAAGCAGGGAAGCATTTAAAGACAAGAAGTCCATGAGTCAGGTGAAAATAATTCTCAAAATACCATTCATGCCATTTCCTTTTATGCCTGTATGCAATACACGGAACATGGAACACGTGCTCGGTTACTCGTTCCTTCATTACTATGAAACCAGATTTTGCATACACTGTTCTGCTAAATATTAAATAGAGCACCACGTACAGATTAATCCACCACTGAAAATAGTCCCCAACAAATGCACTCGTTAATCCTTTACAGTGCAACAATAACATAGGAATAAAATATGACGAACTTTATCCCCTCAAGTTTTGAATTGTGACATCCTCATCCCTTTCACCCTCATAGGAGGACAGCGCAGACCTCAGGTGCCAGCTCCAGTTTGCCAAAGAGGAGTCTGGCCTGATGAGGAAAAAGATGGCGAAGCTGGGTCGAGAGAAGGACGAACTGGAGCAGGAGCTGCAGAGGTACAAGTCAGTTTACGGGGACGTGGACAGTCCCCTTTCTCTGGCCGAGTGCTCCGGCGGCGGTCCTCACACCACTCGAGAGGCTGAGCTGCGATTACGGCTCAAGCTGGTGGAGGAAGAGGCTAACATCCTGGGCAGAAAGATTGTGGAGCTGGAAGTGGAGAACCGCAGCCTGCGATCAGAAAACGAAGACATCCGCTGTCAGTATGAAAGAGACTGCTTTGGGCGGGAACCGTTCTCCAGCATGCCCTCGTCGCCGTACGGCGGCGACGCGCTGGACTCGGCAAGTGAACTACGTCGCCACCTGCAATTTGTGGAGGAGGAGGCTGAGCTGCTGCGCCGCTCCATCTCCGAGATTGAGGACCACAACAGGCAGCTGACGTCTGAACTTAATCTCTTCAAGTTCGGCCCCAGCAGCAGCTCTGTCGGCGAGGAGGGTAGTGAGGGAGGCTTATTTAAACCTGGCAATGGGGGGAACGGCAACAGCTCCAGCAGTGGGATGATGATGGAGGAGCTTAAATCAGCGAGGATGCAGATCAATGAGCTGAGCGGAAAGGTGATGAAGCTGCAGTACGAGAACCGAGTCCTGGTGTCCAATGTCCAGCGCTGTGACCTGGCTGCACACCTGGGCCTGCGCACCGGCAGCCCTCGAGACAGCGACGCAGAGAGTGATGCAGGCCGGCGAGAAGCGGCCGAGGAAGAGGAAGCGGGGCGTCTACTACTCCTCCACCCCAAGAGAGAGGGACCCATTGGGGGCGAGAGTGACTCCGAAGATCTGTTTGAGAAAACCGCAACCACCTCGGGGTTCGGAAGCATCAAACCGTCCGATGGCAGTGAGCTCAGCGCCACTGAACTGGCCAATCGCAGGCGGGAAGAACGCGAGTCGTTCACAAACGTGAAGCGCGAGGCGGATAGGCTCGGGAAGACGGTGGACCGTCTGATCACGGACACAGACAGTCTGATCTTTGAGGGCAGGCTGCTGGTGACGACAGGAGAGAGCCTGGAAGGAGGGGAGGCGTCTGGATCCAAACCAGACACCCAAGTCCTGGACACCATCAACACTCGCATGAAGGCTTTCCGCACTGAGCTGCACATCTTCATGGAGAAGCTGGACCATGTGGGGGAGGTGCTGAGAGAAAGGACAGACGATCTGTCCCCCATGCCGAACCTCACAGAGTCCAGCAGCTTCCTGTCCACGGTCACCTCCATGTCCCGTGACTCCCCCATTGGCACCTTTGGAAGGGACCTGGTTACAGACTTCCAGGTAAGTTTAATGGGTAGACTTCTTGTGGCCTTTATTGCTGTTTTAAAGGTGACATCCCTGAGTACAGTAAGAGTTTTTTTTTATGTGGCTGCTTGGTTCTTTTGCATAAAATGAATGACAATATATCAATAATTAAGGCCTGTCAGCCAGCATGGCAGTTAGCGATGATGAGGAAAAAGTCAGTATTTACTGTGCAAACAAGATCTAAAATCTTGCATAAAAACATTGATTTGCATTCAACCTCAAAAACAACCCACTTGATCGAAACAATATCATGGAGACAAGACAATGTTGTACCAAATGGCTTCATCGCTTTCAAACAGCAATCAAAAATGTTGAGTCTGCAAAATCCTGTCAAATAGCAGACATCCGCAAGAAAACCCACTGGTGTATTTGTAAATGTGAGAATTCATTTAGGCTTGATTTGAATGGCCCGAAGTGTGCATTCATTAGTGCACTTAGGTCCAAAATAAACTAAATGAGATCCTCAATCAGCACTGTGTGTAAACACACAGCTCTAATTAATGACAGTGGCAGCGCCGTACATCTTTAGATGAAAAACACTATATACAGCCTGTCAATGGGAACCTCATTAAGTCGTAGGCCAACATAGATTTTAGGGTAGGTTCGGATTCTTTCAAGTCTATTTTAAAACAATACGTATATGCCTGTATGTATGTGAAGAGTTATAGGTCACTGGGATGGTTCTCCCATTCGATAGCGGCGGCAGTGTGACCCCACTTTAAGAGAAAAGGGAGAAAAATCCACAATCTTCGTTCCGTGCAGAGAAAACTCATCAGACTCGGTTTGCAGGCGTTGAGGGGTACGACTGCATATGGGAAACAAGTTGGGTGAAGAAGTGTCTCCAGAGGGAGCTGTGTGGAGTCTGATGAGCTTGGTCGGTGCAGAAGACGACAAGTTTGAAAATGTCTTGGTGCGGAGTTGGAAAGAAGTGAGCTGACCAGACCTGTGTAGCGCCTCATCTCAGCGTCAGGCTCGTGGCTACGTAGCCGCTACTAGCTTAAGGTCGAGTTGCTTTGTTGATAATGTAGGCGGCAGGTTTTGACAAGGAGCAAGAACGCATGGAATAAAAAAGGCGAGGGATCTCTTCTGTTGCATTGATTTTAATCTCTTTTTCTTTCTTTTTCTTTTTTTTTACTGTTTATCACGAGTCTAGTTATGTGACAGGATAACTCTTTTAATGTCAGACAAAGCTAATATAAGGCTTTCCAAGATGTCTGACTTTCTCTGCCCTTTGGCATGGAGTGAGGACAGTGGGTTGTGTTCCCCGTTGCGTAGCTGGGGAGTTGTCGCTTGTCAAACGGGAACACGCCGGTGTCCAAAAGCAAAATCAGGGAGGGCAGAAACCTCCCGTGGAGCAGAGGGGCACAAGCTCGCTTGATCTTGATTTTCAGCATGAAATTGGGGCCTCGTGATTCTTCTCATTGTTTGGGTTTGAAGCAGCAGTTATCAGACTAGTCACCACAGAGATGTCTAGCTCGTACGATGCCGCTTTGGGATTCTCAAGTGTCTTTTCCTCTCACTGTGAAGCCAAATTCATCAAGTGTTGGATAGGTCGCCCGCTCGTAGAGAAAGTGCGCCGGGATCAGAGCATCATGAGACTGATGGGGTTTGATAGACTTGAAACATCCGAACCTTTAATTTAAAGCCCCAATTGAGAGACTCTTGAGACGTTCAGTGCCAAAACAGGGAGATTTAGAAGCACCGCCGCTCCGACATGAGCCACCCAGCTCTACCACACTGGCATTACCGCCGCCCCCTCCTCCGAACCACCATCGCTTTCAGCTGCTGCCACATTCACATCTGCATCTCCATGCACATCCTCATAGCCAGCAGCCCTGCCTGCCTCCTCCTCCCTGCACTCACTGTCTGCAGCTGCCCTGCTTCCAGTCGGCCAGGGCAAATGGGAGGGTGCTTTATATGAATGGAGTACTAAAGGCGTTCTGGCAGCTTCTTCATTTGGCTTGATGCAAAGCTTCTCCTGACGTAGTGAACTGTTCCATGCATGATGAAGGGAAGTGACTTTTCTCCCGACAGCTTTGCTACACCATGCTATCATTTGTGTGACTCATTATGACGCGCACAAATGGTGTGGCTATTATGTTTGCACCACAGATCATCACACACACACACACACACACACAGACACGTGGGATTGCTTACTCCAGTCCACGGTGTTGCCAAGGAGACGAACCATAAAAATGTGCGCGTCTCAAATAACCTCTGTTGAATAAAAAAAAAAAAAAGAGAGTTGCATGGCGCTGCAGTGTGAGTCGCCTGTGGAAGAACCTCGCTGGCTGTCATCCTGCTTTCTGTTCTTGTTTCATTGCAGCTTAGTGGAAGTCAGCATAGCAACACACTGTGTCCTCTTCCAAAGCAGGTTCATTATCTGTGTGCTGCATGATCAGGCATCTTGGATGTTTCCAATCAGTCATATTGGAATAAAACAAATGTCTCTTCAAGAACCCAATCCGCTTCGTGGCGGTAATGGAGTGAAGCCTCTTCCATACTGATTCTATCCCAGCGATTTCTTTACGCTTTGGTCCTTCGCCTGTGCGGCTCTCTGGTTAGTCTGGATGAAGCTGGGTGGTTGGGTCGAAGCTAACCACTGTACTAACAACTCCCGTCTGGTCAACGCAATCCGGCCTTTCCATTGAGAGTTGTTGAAGATATGCAGAGCAGTTTACTATGTAGTGGATGAAGAGAGAGAAAATAGTCCCTTAAGCGGCAAAGAATAGGTCAATTTATTCCATGAACACATTTTAATGTGAAGATCCACCAGAAAAAAATAAGTCGAGATGTTTTCTCTCTGTCCTCTAATTTTATTAAATGTATCTAATAATAACAAGAGCAGTATGCCATAATTACGAGATTATTATCTGATAACTTTCTAGTAAGTTGCTATGTTATGAAATGGTTTCTTGTAAGTCTGGCTTTCGTATCTCTGAATTATAAGATGTGGATCTTAAGATAATCAAAGTATTCTGCTGTTTCAATCGTTCTAATGAGGTTTCAGTACCCGGATCATCAAGTGAAATGTGTATCTTGTAATTCTGAGAGCTTTACCAGACAATTATGTGATAAAAGTATAGACACGAGATGATAGATTCTGATAAGTGCCAAATGTTTATCTTGCATTCAAGATGTAGTAGTGTTGGAAAACACATCACATAATTACAAGATGCAGAACGGAAAGAAACCAAAGACTCATGTCCACTTATTACAAGAATTAGGTTAGGGCCTTATCAAATACTTTCTTGTTTACTCGATAATAATGAGATACAAATATTGTAAATACGTGATAAAAGTCTCAAAATATGGAAGTTACAGTTATGAGAATGTCTGAATGCTGCACACTTATGTAGACAGCTATTTGGCCCAGCAACATCAACTTCCTGCTAACATATATATATATAACCTGGGCACTGCTACAAAGTCTAGCATGGCCCTCTCTCAAACCTTCACTGAAGCCTCAAATGCCTTCAGCGCATTGTAAATGCTGTATTGTCTGAAAACAATGTGCATCAAAACCGGCTCGTGATGCACCTCTCCTTAGCTGACTGCTGCTACAACACACACGGCTGTGCACAGGCATGTGCTGGGAACCTTTAGCGTGCTAGCTCTCGCTCTGCAGTTTGCCGTGGTATCTCTCAGCTGTTGGTTTGGACTCATGTATCCCTCATTGCATGCGCTTCATAACAAGTGTTTTGCATTCTTCCCCCTCCCCCCCCCCCCCCCTTCTCTTTGTTCCTCTTTGTGTTCCCGCCAGATGTTTCAGCCCATCATTTTGTTCATCCTCATTCTTGTTCTCTTCTCATCTCTCTCGTACGCCGTCATCTTTAAGTTGGTCTTTCTCTTTGCGCTTTTCTTCGTACTCTAGCCCGCTTGTTTATCTCCACACCGTCTAGTCTGTTAATTTCCCCCTTCAGCTTATATTCTTTACCCATTTTCTGTTTTGTTTTTGTTTTATTTTCCCCGCCCCGCTTTTTTCCCCCCCTCATCCCCTCGCCCCGTTTGTTGTCTCCTGTCTGTTTTGTCCACAATCCACCTCACACATCTCCCCCCCATCCCACCACCACTACCTGCTCCCCCGTATCCTGCACCTGTCCCCCCCCCCACCCCCCCACCCTCTCCCCTACACTTTCCACACCCCCCCCTCCCCTCCCCTTCTCCACCCCACGTCACTCACAGTCCGGTCAGAGGGATGAGCTGGAGTGGCGTCTAGGACAGGAGCGAGGCGTGGAGCCCCAGAGCCAGAGCCGGGGTTGGGGCCAGGCCCAAAGCAGGGGAGCCACGGGACTCACTAGGTACCACAGGCCCCTGGCTTTAAGAGCAGAGGTCAGTGCCTCCTCCCTCCTCCATCTCCCTTTCCACCTGTGGGACTGAGTTGACACTGGCTCCACACTGTAATCCCCGTACACGGGCCTTCTGTCAACCTGCACTCTATTTTCGAATCATTTCAAGTGACTCAAACACAAATTTGGTTTTGTTTCTTCTCTGTGGAGCGACAAGTCCTTTCTTTCCAGCAGTGAAATGTTGTGAAATACAGCTCTGCAGAGTCTGTGGACGGCCCCAAAACCATGTATTTTTTATTTAAATTAAATGTTTTATACAGCAGGGAAATATATGAATACAAATAATCTAATCATGTTTTGACTAAATGCATTTTGAAAGTTCTCACATCATGGACTCACATAAATGAAACAATAGTAAGTGTTGGTACAGATTGAGGGTTATTCTACTGAAAAGACATTATTTTGTGGTTTGTTTTTGGAATATCTGCTGGCCTGAGAAGCAGTGCACCATGGTAAGAAAGACTTAACTTGCCTTACAGTCAAGCGGTTGCATTTGCATATGCTGGTCAGTTCTGAGGAGTTTGATATAACAGATTAAAACCTGGAAACATTTTCTTTTTTTTGGATCTCTGATTACTTCACCAAAGTTAACAATATTTACCTTTTCTTCTATGTGCGTACATTTAAAGTCAATTCTGAGGATGAAGTTCGTTCTATTAGGAGCCTTCTCAAATCACCAAAATATACAAATTGCCTCTGAGTACCATAAACTATATGTTTGGCTGATTTTTCATTTGGTTGGTTATGATCAGAAGGCCTCTCAGTCCAGCATGTCGAGTGACACTCCAGCTACAGCCATTTTTTTCTAATGCTGAACACAATTTCACTTCATTCACTCTACTTTCAGGCTAAATATCCACTCCCACAGCCACTGATCTTTATTTATTTATGTTAAAAGTCTTTTAAATTAACATTTTATTGCTGCCTTTTAACTTCACCCCATGTTCCCTGGACAGTTTTGCTATTGATTAAAAAACAAAACAAGTATAAAGTAGATTGCCTGCGTAGAACGCCAGTCTTAAATTCTAGATAATTTCTTGCACCAAGCATATCAATTGCATGTTGTTCTCTAATATATATATATATATATATATATATATATATATATATATATATATATATATATATATATATATATATATATATATATCTGCTGGTCGACAGTTTTGTTGCCCTCTAAAACAGTGTGAGACAGCTACAGCGTATCGACTTGTTAGGCGTATGTATGCACTCAGTGTATCACGGCTGAGTCTGCACTCTGTCCTGAAGCCCTCTGGCATCGCTTCATCACCGCCAGCTTCACCACTCGACTCAGCAGATGAAAAGCATGTAAAAATGCCACTTACGCAGACGAGCCACGGTATACACTTAAACACCCAAAATCAAAGAGGCAAGTAGTGACGTCACTGCAGCACACTTCAGGTCAGTTAAACCCTTCAGCGACGCCACGCTTTAAGAAACTGGACGCTGTGATTCATAATTCGCTGCCTCATGCTTGTGTTCATAGACAAATGGCCCGCTGTTACGTACTGCAGAGTTCTGGCAGCGGGGGATGTGACATGTTACAGTAACAGTTACATTTCTTGCACATGGGTGTGTGTGATTTCTTTGTGCCCCCTGTGCTTTCTGACGCAGTGTAATCTGTGAGGTTGAAAGAATGAATGCGAAAGCGGCTCAAATATGGCGGGATTAGCTCGGCACTGTAGGCCTGGGTGATTTGCATTTGACATTGGGCTGACAGGGAGGTGATCCAGGGTCAGTACACACCGAACAGCTCCACTTACTGTTGGAGGGGACAGACAGACGGCCGCTCGGATTGGAAGAAGGAAATCACGCGGGGAAAAAAAAAACACTGCAATTTCCAAATTGTCAAAGTCTGCACTGTTAGGAGAGAGAGGGAAGTCTTGTAAAGGAGTTGAAGAATCATTACATTCAAAACCATAAACATAAGCATCTCATTTCCCTATGAGCATTTATTCACCTGTAGGAAAAGCCTAAACTTTCACAAAGTTAAGTAGCGGAGGGGGGGGAGGGGCCAAACGATTTATTTGTGTGACTTCCTGGAGTCTCCACCGGTTGCCCAAGAACTTCAGAGTGACGTCAAAACTCCAGGAAGTCATTTTTACTTGAGAGGTAATAATAGACAGATTTTTGTTACTTTTTGTTTCCCCAGTTTCTTGCTAAGCTAGCGGCCTGCACATTGTAGCTCCATATTTAGTGGAAACTCATTAGAGTGATATAGGTTGACTCGTTCCAAAAATGTCAACCTCCTTCCTTTGAGATTCATATACTTTCGTTTGAGGTTTGATCCAAGAGCTCTGAAGTCGCTAGAGGAAGACATTTTAAGTACAGTTTGAAAATGTGCAGCATTAAATTATAATCACTTCCTGAGTCGTTGTAGAAGAAGGTATAATGGGTTTCCAACCTCAGTGGAAGTTTTGAAGTGTTGCTCAGTGAGTTTGAGAAATCAGAGAGAGAACCAATATAATCGAGCGTAATCATCTCATACACAAAACCGTGCGACTCTGTGTGACTATAACATCCATCTTTACCGAGAGACAAACGGAGCAATAGTGCGACCTCAAGGTGTGACGTAACTTATCCAAAGTGTTTTTAAAGTAACTGTGTGCTGCGCTGTTGTGGGTTCAGCTCCGGGACACGCCGGCTTCTGACATCCAGCTTCGTCTGGATCATGAGCGAAGGCTGAGAGCGGCGGCGGAGGAACAGGAGGCCGCCATTCCTCTTCCTCAGGTACGGCAATGCGGTCAGTCACGCTGCGTTTGAGCGTGAGAGCACCAGGATCACACTTCATTTGTTCTGCTGTCTTTGCTGCAGATTAAACACGATTCTAATTAAGTTTCACCACTTGAGAGGAACGAAAGTTTCGCTTTAATATCCAGGCCTGCATTTGGCGAGAGACTGAGATGGATGTTACACTGTGTTCGTCGTGTCGCGTTAAGTCCTTTTTTTTGTGCTTGCAACATGCAAACTTAAAAATTAGACTTTCAGTCAAAGTTGAACAAAAGAAAATATTTTCAGCACGCAGAATCCTGAAGCATCGTTGAGCTAAAAAAATATTCTTGATGAACTCAAATTTTTTAATCAAAAATGCCAAAAATGATCTGGTTGTTGCCTCTTACATGTATAGAAAATCCTAATATTTTCTGCATATATCTATTTCATGGCCAAAAGTGATCATAAATTAGACGTATTATTGAACCGATAGACCTCCTGAAACAGTGTATGATTGCATAAAAAAATACTTTGTCAATCACTTCCTATTATTATGTGAGTATGACAGTTTTAAATGAAACCTTTTAGTGCCAATGTGAAGCACATCTTTGCTGCGGTCCCTTCAACAGCAGGAAGATGAGCGACTGCGTCTGGAGGCCCAACGTGGAGGTCTGGAGTTGCCGGGCCTTCAGACCCACGAGGTGCCCTGGCCTCAGGAGAGAGCCGTGCTGCAGCAGGAGGTCCGCCTCTTCAGACGCAACAGCATCATCTTCTACATGAAGCTCAGGTGGATCCTCATGCACTGGAGGCTCGGCCGCAAGGACGTCCCCGGAGAGGAAACGGTCAACCCGGTGGTGAGTCAGAGTTGTCGGTTTTCAAAATGTTTCCCAGCATCTTTTCTGACTGATTGATAGTCGGGTTAATCGGTCACCCGGCTGTTTGAGCCTCTCCCTTTGTTGTTCAGCGGTCGATTCTTCACTTTACGCTTATCTTCTGATACTACCTGTTGATTACACTCGTAATTAATGAGATTCATGTTTTTCTTTCTTTCTTTTTTTCGGGAATGTTCACATCATAGTTCATAGTTCTGCACTGCACCGCCCCGCAGATCACAGCAGTTTACCTCTTCACTTTGTCTTTTAAAAGTCTTTTTAACCTGAATGTTCTGTTGACATCCGTTTATTCATGCAGCATCTTGTGAAACCTAATATGAGTCTACAGATGGTGCATCAGTGTGCAGCCCTTGACTTGACATTGAGTCCCGGCAAAACATTTTCTCAAGTTTATTTCATGTTAAACCCCGTACTTCCACAGGGGCCGCAAGTCTGAAGTATTTTAGATGATAAGGTCGTTAAAAAGATGCATGTGATTGGGAGTATTGAGCACATGACAATTGAGGAAAATAAGGTGTTTCTCTGCCCCATTGCATGCTGGAATACGCTGAGCGACTGTGAGCCTGAAACAGAACGGAGCGGTGGTACAGAAAACACATTGTGCATGAATTCAAACGCAGGCTTTTCATGGCCGTGTCGTCCGTTCCAGTTCGAGAAGTTGGAAGGCATCCCGGAGCTGAGAGTGATAATGGAGCAGGCGGAGGGTGAGTCAGATCGAGACGAGAGACGACGCTTACCACAAACTCCAGAGAACGTCCCCGACCCCATCTTCCCTCTGCCGTCACCTGATCGACACCTGCCGCATCAAAGACAGGTACTCGCGGGCTTTTCTGATTCATTTTCATCGAGACAAAATTATGAAGAATTGCAACTCCAGTGACTCCCCCTGTCTACCTCTTTTTAAAGTATCACCTAAACAGGACGTGGCATTGTTTAACGAGAGTCACGTTTTCACTTCATCAGCCATGTTGTGACGTAGAAGTTTTCAACCAGATTCAACGGAGGAGATGGTGGAAAATGTAATACGGCGGAGATAAGAGGGTCCATGGCATTTGGAACAATGTACACACAGCTTTTCAGCGGCTTAGAATCAGCTCGATATTTTAGCTTTCGCTGCTCCGTCAAACACATTTTGTGTCATCACGCTATGGAAACGGCCTATTCCTTTTTTCATATTGTTGTGTTGTATGAATTAGAACTACACGTGTAAATTACTAAGCATGTGCATTAGTCCCTGCCAGGGTACTTAATTATTTAATGTGCGTAGTAGATGATTGAACAATGTTATGTAAAGTATCCGTGCTACACACATAGAAATGTTAAGTCATGCAAAACTATTAAAGAAGAGAAATAAAATAAGTAAAATACACTACAATAACACTTTAGTAATTGTAGCCAGGGAGAATCTTATACTATCTTTACAAAAAGATAGTATACAGTTACATATATACTGTATATATAATGAACAATATAACTGTAAAGTAGCATAATTTACATGTTGTACTTCCTTGTCATTTGAAGTGCTTTCATCATTTCAAAGGTTGAATGTAAAAACCTGCTTTAATTTCTATAGCATCTCTATTTTCTCACGTAAATTGGTGTGCTGAGCTTTTACATTTCCCTCGTTCATTGTCATTGTTTGGCAGCTGCTTTATGAGAGCGGTTTGGCATTGTATGCAGATGAGAAATGTGGCCTAGTTAACAAGTTAGAGGCAGTAATTATTTTTGAGAGCACAACAACATGGAGCCTCATCGGTTACATGCCACGAAGACAAAAGGAGCTCCTGTTCTTCAGGTTCTCCCCTCACATGGTGTGTTTTGAGATCGGGACGTCCAGCGACCACTTTGCCCCGCTGTAAGACCAAAGAAAGCATTTGGGGCGGATGCATTATTAAGACGGCCTAGGTACCCTACTTTACTGTGTTTTGATTTTTACATATCATAACCATGTTTTTTTTTCCAGGTGATCTGACATCGTTGCTTTACTTTGAGAGCTTTCTTCAATTTGAATAAGTGTGCCTGTTTCTGTGTCACAGCAAACACATGCTGGGTTTCCACCGTGTCGTCTGGTTTCCTCCCACATTAATGTGCATGCATATGAATTATTCAAAAATACTCATGTCACTGCAGCTTGAGTGCTGACATCTGCTCACAGTTGCAGAGGGTGAAAATCCCCAGGGGGGGAAGATACAAAAATGTGATCTAGTATCTTCTTATTGCCTTGTTTTTTCTAAATAAATGAGTTAATGGTGAATGGTGCAGTCGAGCTTGGCGTGTATTGCTACACAAAATGTCTTTCCTAGCTAAATAGTGTCTCGCTACCAAGCGGCACCACTGTTATCAAACTGCTCGCTGGGAAACCTGTTCGTTATAAATCCTATTAAAAAGCAAACCTTTATCTTTTTAGATCTAAAAAAAAAAGTTCCATGCATTTTCGGATGCTCACACGATGCATATTTAAAGACACAAAAGTAGAACAAGACGAAAAAGGAAGGTTGTTCATGTGAGGTCCCCTTTTTTTTCCTGGTTATACTGGACTGACGTGCACTGGCCTTTTAACACCTGAGCTCATATCGTGTTCACAAAGCCGGTGGCGCTGTAGTGAAACCTCCAGGTGATGTTTTACTCACAGACTCCTTTGTGCTTCACTGCCTCCTGCCAAGACCTGAGGCGTCTTCACAGCAGGGCTACCAGAGGCAAACAGCTCCCCACACACCTCTCTGGGCAGGAAGAACACACATTGAAATGGACTAAAATAAATCCTTGGTCGTGGAAGAGCTTTTTGTTGCAGCTTTAAAGTCCGGATTTTTGAGCGTGTACAGTGTACATCCAATCTTACGCTCCAAAAATCTGGATGGGTGTACATTGTACACCCATCTGTGTGTATAGGTTTTTAGTGCTTTAATGCTCAAGGTAGGAGGGATGGGTAAGGACAAGGATAAAAGACGGAGAGAAGCAGGAGGCAGATGGGAAACAGGATGGAGAAGTTCAAGTGAAATTGATTTATAAAGCACTCACAAAGCAGGTTTGTCCCAAAGCGCTTCACAGAGAAACAAAGGACGGGCCCATCAACACGAGGACAGAACTCGCTGAGCTTGCCGTGTGTGTGGTTGGTCTGAGTGTGTTGGGTTCACCTTTCTGAAATGATTGTTTTGTCCGAATCCTCTTTGTGCAGTTTGGGGAGAACCGGCAAGTGCTGCAGGCCCTGCGGACGCTGCTGGAGGAGTTTCAAATGGAGCTGCAGGAGGAGGAGGCGCGGCGGTGCCACCTGCAGCAGTCCTACGCAAACGACAAAGCCGCCTGGGAGGTCAAGTGGGCAGAGATGAAGTGCCAGTTCGCCCAGGTACAGATGGCGTCTCAGCGCCCACCTTAAAGGGACAGAACACAATCTGGTGGAGAAAACTAGCGGTGCATTCAATAAGCGGCAAGGTCACAGTGAACATGTTGCTTTCTTCATTTAGAGCAAAGCAGTAACAAGTTTTTAAAAAAAAGAAATACCCCCCCCCCCCCCCCCCCCCCCCCGAGGCCTATCCCTGTCATATTTGGGAGTGCAGCAATGTAATGACAGCGTGCCTTAATCCATACCCCCAAGTGACAAACAAATGGACCGAATACAATTTATAATCATCCGTGAACAATTACATTCTAACAGGAAGGACAGCTTCCAATAAGATGAGAATATGATAAATGGTCTGCGTGGCACTAATGAATATGTCACCGTGCAAACTAATTCATTTAGCATTATTCCAGTGCTTCTAAGTGAACTCAAAACGGCTGAAAGCACTCTCTGGTATACCTAATGGGAGTTTAAATACTTTGTAGATTAGGATCAGAGTATATTCATTTAAACCAGATAAGAGCACAAGACGAGCTGATATCACTTATTTTGTATGGAATTAACTGATATTTAGGTCAATATAAAAAAAAAACAGTATAAAGCCTCCAAGATGCTCCTTTTTTTTTTTTTTTTTTTTTAGCATTTCTGACTTTGTAAAATAAAAGAGTTCAAGAGGCTTCCCGCTGGCGGGAGGAGGGGAGGCGGACTGTGTTTCAGTCAGTGATGAGCGGCGCTCAAACGCTGTCAGGGTAAACAGTTGAATAACCCTTCACATTACAGAGCGATCACCTGTTAGCAGAGAAATGAGCCAAACTCACACTGGGGAAAAGCAACATGGGAAAAATATTCCCAGGCTACACCGACACATAGTGGCTTCAGATGTGAAGGTGTAGACTATTTTTACTGTGTAGTAGTCTGGATTAACCTTATTGTATTGGCATTGGGCATCAAGACTAGACAGCAGTGGTGGAAAGTAACAAAGTACATTTAGCTTAAGCAGCGCACTTAAAGGAAGAGTTCACCCAAAAACAAAACAATATGCATGTAGTGCTCATCAGTAGGCACCCTATGGAATCCAGTGTCCTTAAGCAGTGGAAGAACGAAAGGAAATGTTTTGTTGAAGCCTCGTTTACGATCAAGACAATGTGGAAAAACAAAGGAATCAATTTCAGGACCGAGAATATGTTATTTCTTGACCACACGTATCGGAAGATAAAAGCGACTGCAGCAGACTACTCTCTTTACCCAGCTGAGCCTGATGAAAAAAAAATAATAAACTGGAGCTCAAGGAATGAATTAAGAAGTTGATTTATCGGAGGATTATCTTTATAACTCTCATGTTATTAATCAGACAATCTTTGAAATGGTTGGTGTCCTTCCACAAAGCTGCAGTCACCGAGGGCATCGACGAGAACTAATTTACTTAGTTTCCTCTGATAACACCGTGCTGAGTTCTCCTCTTGCTCCACTGTGCTTCGTCCTGATTAAGACTTCTGAAATATGCCCCTAAACTCCCGCTTTTTATTCAGGATTATTACACAGCCCAGCAGAGCAGAGCGGAATTGTAAATTACCTTCACCTGCGTCTCTATATGTGGATTCATTTTTAAAGATATTAATACCAGGCCGGCTCCTGTTTCACTCTCTGCTTTGGTCTGGTTCGGTTCTCTGGTGTCGAGCCTTCGAAATGACCGGCTATATTTATAACGTCTCACATCCTGGCTGTGGGCATTTTGTCAGCAGCTATTACTGCACATAGCCTCCCCAGTGTGGAACCAGTCAGTCTTCAAACCCAGTGTGAAGGTATACAAAACAAACATTTGGACGGAGTTATGTAAGCTGAGATCTCATGGCAGCCTTGACTTGCTCTCCACGTCGCGGCAGTGCTGCAGACTCTGGTTTGGACCATTATGTTCGGCGGCCAGAGCCTGTCTGAAGATTACAAAGCTCTGCTGTAGCTCCACTCAGCTCTGCAGCTTTGAAGATTGCTGCAGTCTGAATCCTCGGTTTATGTCTTTCCACCAGCAAGTGGTTTACAATATGAATTTTGGGAGGGCAGCCCTCACTCAAGTTTGTACTGTCTGTCCGTCAGCTACAAAACAACTCCTGGTGATTTTACCTTTTCTTAAGCTCATTGTGTTCCTTTGTGAATCAGAGTTTTTAAACTTTAGTGGTTTACGTGCACTGTGTTAGAGGCTTTTCAAACTGAAAACAGGCCCGCATTAAAACAACGCAGAGGTCGGGGATGTAGGTGGGGATGTGTTGCTTCAGATCGGGTAACAGGATGTCCAATTTGAGTAACGGAGCATTTGCATATGGAGCGCTGCAGGAATAAGTCTTGAAAACCAAGAAATGAATCAGCGTTTTTGCATTTCCGGTTCTATCATCTTCAAGTCAATGCTGTTTGATGCGCAGCATCAGCATTTCCATTAATTCTCTTAAAACGTATTGCAGCTGTTTGTCTCAGTAAACAGCTCAAGTTCGCCATTGCGTTATTCTCTCATGAATTGGTGTCATGGGAAGGATACGCTGGATAAAAAGTAACTTGTATTCTGTCATTTCTTTAATCTGTTTGACACAAACATGATGACTCCCTCTGCTTGAGGAAAAAAAAAAAGAGTTTTCCTCCATCTGCAAAATGTCATCTTTTGAAAATGTCCGTGCCTTCAAACAAGCGCAGAGGCATTTCACGTATTTCTCCCCAGCTTTATGCAAGCCGATTATCCCTTTGGTATTTTAGAATAGGCATCGCTCGATATAATAAAAACTCTCCTTTCCTCAATTGATGCTCTGTGTGATTTTTTTTTTCCTCCCTTGCTCTACTGCGCATTATAATGATGACTTCATAATGACTCATCAACCCAACACCCCTGTGTCTCTGCTTGTTGACCAGCTGGAGGAGGGCACACACGGCCAGGTGCGAGGCGAGGCTCAGGGAGGCGAAGGGGAACCGCCCGAAGACCCCGAGTGGGCCTTGAAGCTGGAGCGCGAGGAGCACCGGCGTCTGCTGGCCGACAGCCACAACACCTCCCTGGACCTCCGCTGGAAGCTGCAGCACGGAGAGCAGAGCTGGAGCCGCGAGAGGGGAGACCTGCTGGAGCGCTTCGACCGGGAGCGGCAGGAGTGGGACGGCAGCATGAGGGAGCTCCAACGCAAGATGGACAGGGTGAGAGACGGGAGGAGCTGGAAGGAGACGGAGAAAAGAAGAGTTGTAGGAGTGTGACGGGAGGAGGAAGAGAAGCAGGGAACAAACGATAAAAAAAAATGTCCGGCTCACACACATCGATGTGCATTTAGTGGCTGTGCTGGAGCTTTCGGCGGCATCACACTTTTGTTTCAAAAGCCAGCACAACTACAGATCTGAAGCTTTGCTTGTTATGCCGTGTGTCATTTTTTTTTTTTTTATTTCTCTTCCTTTTGAAAATGTTCGAGCCTTCGATCGAGAGCGGAGGTTCATCCAAAAAACATATTTCTTGTTTACCTCCGGCTTCATCATGCGAGGCGATTATCTCTCTGGAGTTTGGTACTTTAAAATAGTCACAGCTAGATCTAATAAATACTCAGGATTACTGAATAATTGATGCCCTGCGTTGATTTAATTAGACAAACTACAGTGTCTCCCCTTGTGTGCAGGGCAGGAGAAAGAAACATGAGCTGGTAATATGATATGAGTGTGAGAGTTTTCACAGGAACTCAAATAATCACACTCTGAAAGCCGGAAAAAAAAATAACTGCTGATGCACCATTGAATTTAGGAGACCCAGAGCAGGAAGTAGAGATGCTTAATGTGCAAACTATGAAGCACAAGTCCCCAACTGAGCTGTTCAGACTGGCAGAGTGAAAGGTGTTGAGTGATGGGGTTGTTTTCCTTCAAACTCCAGCCTGAAGCAAGGAAATAAAGCCAGGAGAATTACTCAATAGCTTACATTTTATTAAATTTAAGGAAAGCAAGGTGTTCCTATGTGAAGAAAGCCTCCCACTGCATAAATAAAGCATACTGTAAATGTAAAATAATAGCAATATCAGCCTCGTGAATGAATCTAACAGGAGTCAGGCTGTAATGTTGTAGACCATTCTAGTTCAGCTGTTTTAAAGTGGCGTTATATGAGGTACTTAATGGTATTTAATGGTACCATACAGCATTACCTGGCAGTCAGCACACCCTCAGTTTGCAGAAAGAAAAACAGTAAACCGCCACAGGAGCAAATCAGTGCACTGAATGGACAGAGGAAGCAGCAACATGTAATTTAGACAACTAATAGAGAGGTTCACCCAAAAAATATCCACCTCACGTTTAAGCGAACGGCACATTTGTCATCGCTTTACGTTTCCGTCAGACAGCGCTTCCCGACAGAGAACTGAAGCTGTCCTCTACTCCGTCTTCAAGGGACCACACTCCATTGAAAAATGTTTTCCCTCTCAGAACCTCAGAACATATTCAAACAATGTGGATATAAGTCATTTCTCTGACTGATCACCTGATATCTGTGTGTGTGTGTGTGTGTGTGTGTCATCCTCTGTGCAGCTGCAGCGAGAGCTGAACACCCGCGACATCACAGACGGCGGCTCGGACCACAGAGGTGTGTTCTTTCCTCAGGACGGTCCCTGCAGCGCTCCCCGGTCGCCGCGCTCCCCCCGTACGTCCACACCCGTCCCCGCTGCCCCGCCCGTGCGCTCCCACTCCGACTCTGAGGCCATGCTGGAGGAGCCGGGGGCCGCGAGGAGGCTGAGAGGCCCAACGGAGAGCCTGTTCCTGGACGCGCTGTCTCTGGACCCCCTCAGCGAGCTGAAGATCCCATCACCCTGCAGACTGGAGAGCGAGAAGAGGTTCCCCTGCATGAAGGAGGTAACATGCGCCGGGAGCGTGGCGCTTCAGCACACGACACACAAGTCCTTATGTAAATGGCGAAATGGACGTTTTTCTGTATTTCGTGACATTTTAAAGATTACGTTGTTACTTAAATGGTCCCAAAACAGGCAAGACTGTTTATTGGATGAACATTCATGAGTTCAAACCACGAAATGAAATGATTGTGCTGCTAAAATGTTTGCCAAAACACAATGCAATTTGTTTTCATTGTGTTTTTATGCCTTGCTTTGTTTTGTTTTCCTCATATTAGTGCCGATAAATCGTGCTCCACTGATTTTCCACATGATCTCACTGTTGTATCTGTTGTGGTTCAGGCCCTCAATGAGATTTTGGAGAGAGAAGTCGATCCTGCGAGCCCAGATGACGAGATGGGCGGTGGGAGTCTGCTCAGGTAACCTCATGAAAAAGCTTCAAGTCAAACTAAGTTCAAAGAGTGTTTGAATGGGTTAAACCATCCCGTCAAATGTATTCTGCTTCATTTAAATAGACACAGCACCAAGAACTGGTCTGCTTATTCAGCCTCCTGCAGCATTTTGGTGCTCATACATACACATCAATCCCCGGAGAGATCGGCTATTGATTCTAGTAACAGTTTCTTGAAGTAACAGTGAGTTTCCCCTAGGTGGAATTTCTGTAAAAAAAATCTGTTATGGCGACATATAAATCCAGCTCACAGTGCTGTTAAATAATTGAGACCATTTTGAAACATTTAAAAGCCTTAAGTTGCTTTTCAAAAAACATACACACATATTTAGTTTTGGCTGTCAGCAGCGGGGACATAAAGGATATGAGATCATGATGGGTTGTGATGTTTGGTTTCAGTGTTAACAGGGGGTGCGCGTGTGCGTGTGTGCGTGTGTGTGTGTGTGTGTCCATGTGTGTGTCCAGGGCCAAGTCTGTGTGCTCCATGAGCGACTTCCAGCGGTTAATGGACAGCTCGCCGTTCCTCCCCGACAAGACTCACCACGGGGATCTGGGCCAAGACGACTTCACCCCGCCTCTGTCCCCGGACGACCTCAAGTACATTGAGGAGTTCAACAACAAGGGCTGGGACTTTCCAGCATCCACCTCTGGCCCGGATCCTGCCCTGGAAGTGTGGACAGACAAACCCCCCGAGGCCCGGGGAGGGGAGCTCGTTCTTGAACCATTCCAGCCGGCCTCCTGGTTCCTCACCACCAGCGCCACCCGGACCACCAGCACCCTGAGCAGCCCCGAGCACTGCCACAAGTCCCCGCTGAGGGGCAACGGAGCGGGGGCGGAAGGGGTGGGAGTGGAGCACTACGGGGTCCACAAGCTCCACAGCCCTACCAGACCTGGGGCAGCTGAGCACCCTACTGCCCAAGACCCAAACTTCCTGTACGCCAAAGTGCCCAAAGCCAGGGGCGGAGGAGAGGCTGGGGTGGGAGGCGGCGGGTCAGATGAGGTGTTCAGCAGCGGGAGGTGGGCATGTGGGCTCCTGGACAGCGGGGGGTTGAGGACTTCTCCGAGCCAGTCTCCGATCTGCCCCACCGTGGGCTTCACCTCCTCTCTGGAGCTCCAGCTCTCCAGAAACATGAGCGACGACATGAAGGAGGTGGCCATCTCTGTGAGGAACGCCATCCGTTCACCCCCGGGGCCCGCCGTTAAGGACACCGCCTGCCAGACCAACGGATTCACCACGCGAGGCACTCAGACCACTCAGACCATCAGCGTCGGTCTCCAAACGGACCTGTTGAGGAACCTGACCAGCAGCCCCCACCGCTGCCTCACCCCAAAAGGTGGCGGGACGCCTATTTCGTCGCCGTCGCGCAGCGTGAGGAAGGTTCAGTACTCCCCTGTCGTGCAGAGTAAGTTCGAGCGACCCTGCTGCTCGCCAAAGTACGGCTCGCCCAAGCTACAGCGCAAACTGTCCACATCCAACAAGGCCGAGCTGCCCAACACCAACCGCGCTCCCACCCCCACCACGCCGCAGAAGGGCAACAGCGAGTCGGCGTGGGCCCGCTCCACCACCACGCGCGACAGCCCCGTCCACACCACCATCAACGACGGCCTCTCCAGCCTCTTCAACATCATCGAGCACAACCCCGTGGCCTACGACTCCCTGCAGAAGTTCAACAAGTCTCCCAGCCACTCTCGGCCCACCCCTCCCTCCACCACCGAGCCCAGCCCCGCCCACGGGGCTCTCGCCACGGACCCCAGGAGCGAGTGCTTGCGGGTAGCTCGCGGGCGCTCGCCGAGCCCCGTGCAGCTGATAGTGGAGACTCAGGGGGAGAAAAACGCGGAAGTGGTGAGCATCAGGCAGGACCTGTCGGCGCCGCCGGGCTACACGCTGGCTGAAAACACCGCTCGCATCCTTAACAAGAAGCTGCAGGAGCAGAGCTTTCGAGAGGAGCGGCGGCTGCAGGCCGGAGGACAGAGCGGCCACAGCAGAGACAGCAGCCGGCAGGCCGACTCAGACAGAGGACAGTCTGGATGTATGGAGGTAAATATGCAGAGGCACTGGATTCAGCGCTTCATTCATTTGATCTGGGGCCCGTGTTTCATGACGCAAAAATATTTATGACTTTTTCTTGGATTTTCCCTGTAATGGTTGAAGACAAACTGTACGGCATATGTGGTTAATCAGAGATAAAGCTACGTTATGATATCACTAAAATGTTGCTTTTTTCTCAGATGGAAAGCACTGACTGATGCAATGGTAATGTCAAAAATATTTGACCCTCTTCAAAAATACTGAACTCTTTTTCATGGCTGTATGTAGACACTCTCTAAGGTTTCTTCTTCTTCTTCTTCTTCTTCTTCTTCTTCTTCTTCTTCTTCTTCTTCTTCTTCTTCTTCTTCTTCTTCTTCTTCTTCTTCTTCTTCTTCTGTAATTGTCTTTTATTTCTGTGCTTTAACTTTCACTGAGGCCCGACCGAACTCTGATTCATGTGTCCAATAACTGGGGATGTGAAATGAATGATCTCACGGTAATGATCGGAGTGAGGTCACAGTTACACAGTTACCTGCTTCTATTACATAGCATTATTAGCAATTATCTGATTAAATGTTCAACCAGCATTTGAAGGGGCTCGAGTTTTTGAAGCAATTTGATTTCCCCGATCCCAAAATCAATCAAGAACAGGTGCGCTGACATGTCGGTCGGGCCTTTTTCACCACCCATTCAGCTGACCTGTGGGAAAATAATAAATGACAGACAGAAAACCATCTTTCTGGTCATGTTTAAATGTGAAACATTAAGACAAATGCTTTCAGTTTACTGTATTTACCAGCACGCCACAAAAGACCTGTACATTATAACAATACATACCGAGAGATGCGCTGTATCTTTGAAACTATAGCGTGACCAGTGAGCAACACAATCCCACATGTGTCATTTAAGATGTCCGCTTACATGAAGGATTCAGAACAGACGCGACTAAGATTTGACTCTGATATGTGATTTTATGGATGATAGTGGAGTGTGTGTTTTCTGCAGTCGTTCACTAAGTGAGGCCTTCTGTGCATGACGGATGGAGATAATGAATTAAAACGGTGGTGAAGCAGATCTTGCTGTGTATCGTGTGTCCCTCAAATGGAAAAATATACACGCGAAAAATTCATTTTTTTGCTAATCCAGTAAATAAATAATACTTGAAATCAATCACAATCTTGTAGAGCTCAACACGGTGTCTTCACATTGCTTGTTTTGTGTAACGGAAAGATGAGCGATATGAACATTATTACAATCTGTAACCAGCAGTCATTTTCCTCGTTAACTTGGACAATGGATGCGTTATGAAAAATTGTTAACCACCAATTTTCTGTCAATCCATCAGTTTTTGCACAAAAGGAAATTCAACCAAAAGTCCACATTGAAACCATTTCAAATGTATAATACATGTGTTTCGGGATGTAGCAGAACTTCTAGAAATTCAAAAAAGTTGAAACCGCCCTTACATGAAATAACCAGAGTTCGATGTGTTGCATTTTAGATGAATCACGGCTCCAAGCGAATTATGTGCCATTAAAATTCAGTCAAGTCATCACGTGTGTTGTGTTCCACTAACAATATACGACAACACGGTATAAAACAGAGAAATAAAACAGCGCTATCTTCCATTCAAGAAGCAAATGTTTTGCATAATTGTTTAAATAAATATGAGTCAAATTATTATTTGATGCATTTTCGGATCGATTGATAAATTGACTAAAGGTTTCAACAATACAGAGGATGACACATTCCTCCTGATAGTAACTTCATCGCTTTTGTACACAGTCACGTCCTCCAACCCTAGATTTGGTTTATTTGTAGCCGTTCATATTGAATGTTTCTATTTATTTCCAACAACATTCCACCGGCCTGTGCATCTACGCCGAGCTCAACGTCCCAGTTGTGTTTTTTTACAGGTCTAAAGTGAATGGGTGTGTGTTTACTTAACTTTCTGTGTGGTCAGCCACCTTAATTCTTCTGCTAAACCTTTCCGCCTTTGTTATGCCAGACTTGTCAGACTTCCTCTTTACCCAATTTACCAATTAACATTTCCTGCTCTATTTCCCCCCCCCCCCGCCCCTCTTCCCTCCCCTCTGGGCTTTATCTCTCCCTCCCCCTCTTCCCTGTCCGCTGTGCTCTGATCCAGAACCACACTGTCATACTAACAACTCCTTGGGGACTCTAACTCTGCTTGTCTCCGTGATGTAAGTTCGTCTTCCTCCTCCTCCTCCTCCTCCTCCACGAACCTTTTCGCGGTGGGTTCACCGGCCACACGGACCTCTCACCTCACGCCCTGCAGACCCCGCCCCCTTCCTCGCCCTCACCCTCTTCATTAATGCATGCTTCACAGGACGGCAGAGTGACAGTGTGTGAAGCCATTGGAGTGGTGTCAAAAGTTGTGCGGCGGCCATACATCTGTATCTTTGTGTTAATGCACGCATGATCCGTTTCTTTGTTATAGATCATCTGTTTTTTAAAGGACCATAAGGGGGTATTTTGCATGTTTTAGAGACCATCAATCACATAAATCGCATCTACTGTTTTGTGGTGTCATACCATTCATGTTGAGATTATTCAATTTAAATACATTTTCAGCCAGAACGGTATGAAAATCAACTACAATCAACTACAGCGGATATTTATTAAGCTGGATATGTATTGTAGAGGTCCATCGCAGCTGAGTGCAGCAACTAATGTGATAAAGCTTCTACGTGTTGGCAGTACAGCTTCATGTTGAGGCGTAGATATAAGCTTCTAAAGTCATTTTTTCATTCACTTTTCACGGCTCACGATACTGGAAATGATAAAAAAAATTTAAAAAAATTGAAATTTGATGTTGAAAAACACGGCTAACTTTGACAAGAACAAAGTAAATAGATAAAAATGTAGAATTTGACATTTTCCGGCTTCAGGACGAAGACAGGATTTTTTTTTAGCGTGATGTTAATAAAAAAGTCGGGAGCTTTGCTGTCAATTCTAACTCTTTGGAAACAAATCTGAAGCAGCAGGTGAGACTTTTTAGAAGCAATTGGTGCAGCAGTAATTTTCCAGAACAGTTCCTGCTCTCTGCACAGCGTCAGTGTGTGATGACGTCACCCCGCGTTCCCAGGCTCCTCGTTGTAAGAGATCGAAGACACTGGGAACGTAAAACCCTTTGAAATGTCTCCTTAATAAGTCAAGAGGTAACATCCATGCACCAGCTGTCATGGAGTACGCATCTGAAGCAGTTTTTTTTTTTACGGTTCAACAAGTTGATTGTCATACTTTTGGCGCTAATGTAAACTATATGTGATTTGACATTAACGGGATGGATCCTGCAAAACTGCCTTTATGGTCCTTTAAAACCAACTCCGTCCATGTGATTTAAAAAGTCTTCAGATGGTGTCTTGACTGCTGGTCAGAAAACATCTGAACCAGTAAGCGTAACACAACAAAGTCGACCCGTTTTGGACGTTTCACAAATTCCTCAGTGCAGGTTGTTTTGGGGGGCCCTGCGTATGACAATAATAACATCTGGATTATGCTAACGTTGTGTTTCTACCAGGTGCTCCTCTCCTGTGACGTTTTCTTGTGATGTTTCACTCTTTTTCACTCTTTTGTGCACACAGTGTTTTCTTTCTTCTTCCCTCTTACAGTTCCCACATTTCCTCTCGCACTAACAAGTCCTCGAAAGATTAACCGAAGATGACCGCTTCTAACCATCATCACTTTCTATACTCCGTCACCTGTTGGGGTTGTGATTGATGCCTGGTGGCGATTAACTGCTTTCTCTGGTCCATTGTGCATGCTTAAAGGGAAGATCCACCATCAGATACTCTGACACTGTTATACAACATGTTATCAGCCTGTCCGTGTATTTCTATGAGTGCTGAGTTCATCTGCTACCAGTTAATTTCCTACATTATGCGAAATACTTTTGGAAAAATAAATATGCAGACAAAAAAAATGCAATTTAGGTAGCTGAAGCCGAGCATTCTGGTCCGTTTTGATAACTCATGATGAGTTCAAGTGCTTGGTGAAAGCTTTAATAGTTCAGAGTCAGCTGCTCAAAAGCATTTGTTAAAGCTTTCAGGCGGTCAAACTTGGAAGACAATATGAAAATGTGCATATTGTCACAAGTTTAATATTTATTTGGTAAGTGTGTCGCGTTCAAAATGCTGCTGACTCTTTTACTGAGGAACAGTAAACACACATCCTTTAACTAAATACATCTCATATTAAAACCACATTCATAAAAACTTTAAAACCATTAATTTACTTCTGTATTGGCCAGAGGTAAAAGTTATCTTACAGTGGAGTATATGAGAGTATTAAAATTGAAACGTAGCAGTTTGGGTTTTCATTATTTATATGGACTTGGCCTTTTGTGATCGTCCATCAAATTCCACAGCCATGAAATTGCGCATAACAGCTGAGCTTTTGTGCTTCAGGTGCAATGCTTCTCCCTCCCAACGTATCCGCTTGCTTTTCTTAGGCCGAAAAAAGGATGTCACATCCGATGTTGACCGTGTAAAAGAAAGCCCGAATATTTTGAACTGCAATATTCTCCGACAAATGGAGACGTGCCTACAGATGCGATCGCATCGGTTTCAACTGTGTCCAAGTGTTTTAGGGTGGATTTCTCCTTTAAGGTTGAAGCATCGACTGAGAAGTCAGAGTTGATGTGAAGCTGTTTAGTTGCTGTCTTCAGCAGCCTCTCCTGTCTCTGACTTCCTGTTCCCATTACTTCCGCATGATCTGTGTTGTCGTGTGATCTGATGTATTAACATCTCACAGGAAATCTAGTTTTAACCCGCAAGCCGCTCGTTCAAACAGCTCCTCTGTCTCCCGGTGTGTGTGCACAATCCATCCGTTATATACATCAACAAATTGATCGATGGAGACGCCGCACATCCGTCTCTGCGACTTTCTTACAGCCCGTCACTCACTGGCAGGTCTTTTCATTCATCCTCTCATGCCACCGCGGCCTCGCCGCCGTGTATTTTTAGCAGAACTAGATCTCCCATCTTTCAGCCAAAATCTAGTGCCTGGAGATGAGCTATTTATAAATCAGGCCAATGGTGAGATGTCCCGGTTGTGGTCGTTCACCCAATCACACTCTGACATCGTTCTGACGAGGGGGATGAAAACTCAGCCACTTTTCTCTCTTCCTATCGCTCTCTTTTTACTCACTTTTACTGTTTTCATCTGGGGGACAGATGCATAACAGTGTCTGTAATCTAGCCACCATTCATTTGTGTGTGTGCCTCAGCAGAAACATGCATAAGCAGTCTCAAACCAGATTTATGAAGCTCTGTGTTTGCATTCTTCTGTCATGAACCTCAGTCATCACAACACAAATGGATGCAAACACTCGACATCCATGTCTGGACATAAACCAGTTTGTCCTTCACCTGTTTTTGTGGCTGAAGTTTTTATGTTTTCTTTGACTGGATCTTCTTTAGAAAAAGGCTGCTTCCTCCTCATTTCACTCATGACAGAGACGGGAGAAGGTCCCATGTTAAGCAGTGTCCGTTGACAATATCATTTTTTATCGTGTCCACTGAAATGTGGGTCCAGTTACTTTGACCGAGGGACTCATAGTCAGAATACGCGTGCTCTGAAAGTTTCCCAGTCGTACCGTATTAACCACCGTGATTGAATTCAATATGAAACCATTAGCAGGGTGAATCAAATTGGTGTATTTTTTTCAGTTTCATCAACAGGTGTTGCTTTACTCATCATCCCTTCATACTGGCTGTCAGCATTGCATCTTTTTTAAAGCAGTCTTTAATATTTTGTTCCACTTTCTAAGTTCAAGAAGAGGGGACGACCAACTGCAGCGTTTAGCATTGATTTGGTGGAAAGAAGTAGTGCTGGGCCATTATTCAATATGATATCTTTGCATTTTTTTATTTAATTGTATCATGAGGAAATCATATATTGAGATATTGCGATACAGAATGAATAATCATTTGAATAAACTAAAAAATAGCAGATACTCTAAATTGATGATTATGCTTATGGAAATACCCCCAATGTAGTTAAACCAAACTATATTGAATTTCATATTGTCGAGCGGTTAATAAATACATGAAAGTCAATATAAACAATGATTATATTTGTAACCTTGATGTTTTAACAGCTGTAACTCATCTGATTTAGTTAAGCGAGACATTTCCTTTTTGACTTGAGTTGAGAAAATAATCTAAATCTCAAGGTCCACTTACTCGTTTGTTGTGCCGCTTTATTCTGCACCATTAGATTTGAACACTGTACCTAATAAACTGGACAGAATGGTAACACCCAACCAATAGAAATCGCCTGAGAAAATAAAAGTCCCTATTTGTTCACATCATATACACATCTTCATGCTCACTCTTTCACTTTCTTTCATTCATATCTAAATCTGTTCACTTCCTGTTTATTTCGCCGAGTCGCCCCGCCCCCATCCCTCCTCACTGACAGCTCCTTGTCATTGGCAGGACCTGCCTCGCTCTCCGGTGGCTCCGCCCCTGGACTCCTGTTTCCTGAGACCGGCCCGCCCGGCCAACCGCCGCCCCCCCTCGCGCTGGGCCTCCCGCTCCCCCTCCGCCTCCCCCAAGTGGAGCCAGGGCACAAAGAGGAGACCGGGAGAGCATCCTGGAGGGCGAGGAGCCAGCGTGAGGCCGTCCTCTACCTCCTCTCTCCCTCCTCCACCTCAGCCTAAAGGACCCAGTACCTCAGAAACCCCCCAAATTTAGAGACTCCCAACGGAGGGAGCCTGAAGGGGGGGGGTTGGGATCCACCCAGTAGCACCAGCTGACCATCGAGGAGCCAGAACTTTTTTTTTTTTTTTAGAAGAACCTGGAATGTACTGTAATATCCTCAAAAAAAAAGATTTCTGTAAGAGGTGCCTGCACACACTTGAGTTACTCATAACACCCCACACGTGTGTAAACTGTAGGTCAGCTGTTGCATTTCTATGAAGTTTACATGATTTTTTTTCTCATCTGTTTACGTTCTTCTTCTTTTTTCTGTTATTCTACAATAATTCTTGTTCAAACTTTTTTTTTTTTTTTCAATAAAAGCAAACCTTCTGTGTTTTGGTTGCCAGCTTTTTAAAGCATGACTTTTCAGTTTAGTTTCAAGAAGAGCAAACAAACAAAACAAAAAAAAACTACTTCTGCTTCATCGGGTCTGAAGCAGAGACACATGATGTCATTTCTGATGCTAATGTATTTATTTTCAGGTGGGGATGAATGTTTGGCTCTGTAGACACGTAGAAGATGGTTGACAACAAACTGAACAACTTTATGCATATTTGGAAGGCAGTTGTACAAATATCAGTCAAATATTTGCATGCCTTTTGAACACTAGCACTTTAGTGCATGTACAGACGAGCTTTAGTCATTTGTGATCACTCGGCTCCGCTGTGAGTGGAAAAGAAAAAAATGTCATGATGGAAACTCTCAAGCTGTTTTTGTTGTCGCAAGATTTGCATTGACTAAAATAATGAGAATTTCTAAGTGCGTTATTGTACCTACCAGGCTGTCTTTGTACAGTTGTTAATATTGGATATGAATTACTCTTTTTTTTGACAAGAAAAAGCGATTGTGGTAAAAAAAAATAAAAAAAATGAATGTTTTAAATGAAAAGTCTATGTCAAAAAAGTCTAACAATATATAGTCTTATGTACATACTCAATGGTAATAAACATGAATGTGTATTTACAAGACATCCTCCTCCCAGTGTGTGTGTGTGTGTGTGTGTGTGTGTGTGTGTGTGTGTGTGTAAAGCAAAACGTTCCTCCAACACAGACTCTATCCTCATAGACCCTCATGTTAAAAATCCTAACTGTTGTACAGCAGCATGAAACATGTTCACAGGCTAGGACAAAAAAAGTTTTTATTATCAATTTCTAAAATCCCCGATCATGACCTCGGTCCAGGGTACATTCAAAATCACCCGTTAAATGTATTCATCACGGCTTGAAGACGGGCATCATTAACAACGTGGCTGCTTCCAGTGACAGGTTTCCACCACGGTAAGTTCAACTGTACTTTTTTTATGCTTTGCACATTTTGTTTTAATCATTTCTTCTGTTAATTAATTAATGACACAGTTGACGTAAACTACTGATGCACCTTTGCTAGCCAAGCTAGTGCTAGCTGCTAACAGCACTGGCCCCGCTGAGGCCTCAATCCTCTCCACCACCTCATCCCCGATGTGTTCACTTCCTGTTCCAAATAACCAAGATGGCGCCGGTCAAACTGCCAAACTTAAGGCTTCGAAACCGTAGATCAGAACCTTCAGTTGACGTCACGGTGACCGTCTACACTTTTATGTGCAGCCTCGTATATCTATCTCTCCCTTATAAAGGTTAGATACACAGCTCGTGATAGATTATACGCTCTTTCATTGGACCTGAGTTTCTGTTCTTGGCACAGACTGATCCTGGATCGTGCGTGTCTACGCGTGCGCGCGTGTGTGTGTGTATGTGTGTGTGTGTGTGAGTGTGTGTGTGTGGATTACAGTACAGACCACAGGATTACAGCGGGTCAGGGGGGACAGACACACACAGTAACGTGAATAAGAAGATTGTGTCGTCCCAGAAGTCAAATCCTGTTGCATCATGGTCATAAATGTGTCACCTTACTCATGTTACTCAGCTTGTCACGCAAGATAAAGACCAGTGAAATGAACCTAGACTAGTTCATTTAAGCACGTGTGTCCATATATATTTCTTTTTTCTGAAATATCTTTGGATTATGGCAAAACATTAAGGTATCTTGAATAGAATTCAGTCATCTAATTATTAATATTATTTTTAATAATGTTATCTAGTCGCTATGTGATATATTGAAATGTCTGCGGTGAAAAGGTAGATACAAATAAAGCTATATGCAATTCTGTTTGAGCTTGAGCATTGAAAAATGTCTCAAGAAAGTCTTCCCAAAGGACCCATATGAAGAAAAAAATAGGAGTGATTGTTTTTTTGATCTGCAACCTCAATATTTTGATGTACGTGAACACTACTTGGTTAATGTTCGGGACAGATCGTGGACATGATTGTGTTTGGAAACCAGTCAGACTGTTGGTAGCACATCTCAAAGTCAAAGTCAGACACTTTGTATGGCCGATCATCCGCCATCAGTCATGTTAGAAAAACCTAATTTGTCATTTTAAGCGCTATCGCCTTTCTGTTAATGGTGAGGACACAAGCTGGTGTTCAAAAAGCTTTAACTCCCACTACACACAAACCAAATAAAATGTGACAATAATAAAATGCCCATGCAAAAAAGGCTGCTCTCTCAAAATCATCAAAATCATGCAAAAGAAAGGAGCACGTAGTCACCCAGCAATGCTCTCCTCAGATGCTCTCAGGTGAGGCCAGGTGAGCTTCTCACCTCTTTTTTTAGAAGATCTGCCCCTTTGCCTGGGTCCTACTCACAGGCTGGCTGTGTGAACATTTCTAAACAGAGTACTCAAGACTGATCTTCAGTACTCCCGCGCTGCTCGTTACCAGTATAAATAGATAAAAGTAACTCTTTAATAAAAAGAAGAAAAAAAAAGATGTTTATGTTTAGGGTGCCGCAGCCTCTGAGGTTTGTGTTGCTGCCAGCTAATAGAGACAAATATCAAATGATTGCTTTTTTCTGTACATTCTCTGCTTTTCACGTCTTGAGAAGAAAATACAAGACAATAATTAAATCTGTCCATTTTAAAACGGTTTAGAACTTAAAGGTGTTATTTGGCTCTGAGGGAGAAAATGCTCATATTGTTGGAGAGCAGGAAAAAGGGAGTGATGAAGAGGCAGAGAGCTGAACCCCCCCCCCCCCACCCCTCCCAACCGCCGTATACCTTTCATTGAGTTATAACGATGAATAATTAATGCGGCCCAGATGCACTCTGGGAGCTGCTGATGGCACTGAGCAGGTCAGCGGAGAGAAGAAGACGAAGATGCTCTGCTTTTACTGCCATCCGGCCTGAGAGAAACCCACCACTGCTGAATAATTTAGCCCTGAAGTCCCTCCTCACACATACAGCACACTGCTGCTCTCTAAACACTGGACTCTGCTGGAGTAATGTCCGATGTCGGCTGCAGCAAGAAGGGTGTGACCTCTGTAAAATAGAAGTCACGCTGGAATACTGCAGATGTCCCGGAGCAAAGATGGAGCAGGACGCGTTTTAAACCACTTTAAATTTAATGTGTGACATTTTTAGACAGAGTTTCTGTCGGTGTTACTTTAACCTCTGCTGCTGTTTATGAACTAAATCCTTGGACGGGGAATCTTTTAGCTTTTAGCCGTTCAGTTTCTGAAGCAGTCTGCGGAGGACCTGAACAATAGCGGAAAGTGTTTACACCTTCAAAATGAAGATATATCATCATATGTTATGCCCAAAGTGAAAAAAAAAAAATTAGTCCCGGCATTTATATGATCGTAAGAAGTGGACGTAGTCAGCCCTGCTTGATTAAAGAGTAAATACAAATAGAATCCCATGACCATCTTTGTTGAACTATATTGTTCAAAGTTGCATAGTGGAATAAAAATAGAATTAAGTTTGTGATTTATCGTGCGACGTCAGATCACCTCACATTTGACACAAACTACTTGACAAAGTCACTTGATTCAATTAACTGATAAGAAAAATGCATGATGCATCCGAGAGGCGACTGGATGCTTGTCAGGACGTTCATTGATCTGCTGAGCCGAGACGATTATTGCCTTTGACATAAAATAAAGTCACATCGTCTTCTGCAAGACCTGTAAAAACATTCTGACGGGTTGTCGCCAATAGTTGGACATCCAAAAAACTGTGGATTCGTGAAAACATTTCCTGACGCTTGATGCAAACAAAATCTAATTTCATTGGTGAAATAATAAATGTATTATTGCTTTTTCTTGCCAAAACTGGGCGACAACTACAAGGTGGGTGTTTTTCAAAGTCCACTGAGTCAAACTGAGTGTTTGACTGCTTTTGAACATTTCACTGTGATTGAAAAAGATTTTTTTAAAAGGTTCCAAGCTTTTCTCTGCGATGATGAAGACGGCAGCGGCGGCTGTCTTGCCGTGTCTGTCAGATTGTTCCGAGCAGCTTCCTCTCGTGTTCCCAAATCTTTGCGTGTTTGACTAAGCAGATGAGACGAGCCTCTCGTTTTGTGGAGTTTGCAGCTTTCGGTCTGAGGGCTCTGCATCTGAACACTGGGGATCGATGTGCAGGGTTGAAGTCCAGTGGCTGTCAAAACAATCTACAGTCACTGTAGAGGGAGGGCGATGTGTTTCTTTTATAAATGAGTTTGTTTAACAGCAGCAGAAAGCTCTTGTTCTATGTCAAAATTTACCCCGTTTATTAAACTAATCACAGAGTGAAACTGCAGCAGAGCAGAGTGTCCTATCAAGTCACGTTAGGACTTTGCTTTCATGACTCTACAACACGAAAATTGAGACTTTAGAGCCAAAATACCAAAAGTCTGTCTGTCTTTCACAGCAGATTTTCAAAATAACCATCTCCATACAAACCACAAAGAAGATGACGTTCACATCAGGAGGAGAAAGGAGATGTTTGTTAACCATTTAGTAACTACGCCTAGGTGTGAAATACATTCATATTGATACTGTCTCCCTTCTGATTTAAAGTAATATTTCACCCATAAACAGTTTTCTAACCGTCCTATTTAAAAACACTTTGGTCCAAAGTGAGCATGAGACTGTTTTGGCAGGTGTGGTTTTTATAAGCAGTTGAATTGTTACTATTAACAATTTAAAAGCCCTTCAGAAAGTATTATGTACTTGACAACGAACTAAAATATCAAGAGCACATTAATCCTCTCTGAATAGTCGACGAAATCTTTCACTGTTCAAATGTATTAAAGAGAAAACCAGACAGTTAAATCACATCCTGTACAACGTGACCGCGCGAATTCATGAAGAAACAATGAAATCAATTGGGCTGAACTGCCCGCGCTCTCCCGTGTGTCCTGCTGACAGAATTAACGTCTCTGGGGCTCCGCGCTGTCTCGTTCGGCGTGCTGTCAAAACTCGGACCCCGAAATGTCGCATGCCTGCAGCTGCGTTGCGAGACCCCTCAAACAGACAATGAGCGACACAATGAGGCCCGGCTGGGCCATTGGCTGAGAGGTTGTCATGCCAACTGTTCAAAAAGTGTCACGCTGGACCAGGAGAGGAGAGTTCGCATGGAGCGAGAGCTTTAGCCTGGAGGCCCTTCACTTCTCCTCACTTTCCGTTCCATCACTATTCACGTGGGGGCCTTCATGCTGGGGAAACAGCGAGGCAGGGGCCCGGTGTCAAGTTGGAGATGTTTTGTTCTTGGATTTGAACTCGACAAGAGATGCACTATTGTGTGAGTAAACAGACCGTCCCATTGTGCTGAGGAGCGTGACGGCCGTTTGAACCCCGAACTACAGCAGCAGGACCGTCGCCCCGGTCGAATCAGAAACAATATGTCTTTTGATTTTGTTCATGCTTCGATACTTTGTTCAGCAAATTTTCTGAAACATCTCCTGCGGACCTGGCATCAAGCGGACGGTGAGATCCCCCTTCACTGGGAACATGTCTCTCTGGTGGAACTGCTATTCGTCGTATACATCTGAAATGAGACACGGGGATAGCCAGAAAGTATTCCCATTCAGAAATCAGAATCTGTAGTAACTTTTAACCAAGCCGAACGAATGTAGTGGAATGAAAATAACAATTTCCTTCTGAAATGTGGTCGATAGAAGGGCATCTCATTGAGTTTTCCCAAATAGAAAATGTGAACATTCAAATACAAGATGCATTATTATTTGTTTACCAGCTTTAATTTTCTCCGCTAATCGCTGACCTGTGATTGACCTCTGCCAGGTTACCCAGAAGCCCCCCTCTTCAACGTACAGTACAAAACATCCAGCCGGCTTCAAGTTCAGTTAGACCATCTGTCTGTCCTTTGAAAAGCAGAAACAAAAAGACGCCATTCATCGGGTGCCTCCTTGATTCCTCTTTTGTTTGTGTAATTTGCTTTGGACGTCCTCTCTCACACTCACACAGAGCTCACAACGGGGCTTTCCCTGCACACAGGACGGGATGTAAAGCCGGGAAACCTCTGGGTCCCGCAACATCTGAGGCCGTGAGTCTCCCTGTCCGTCTGTCTGTCTCTGAGCCGCTGGGATGCCACATCAGAAACAATGACGGAGGCTTTTGTGCCGTAATCCCTGGGCAGCTTGCGGTCGAAGAAGGTTCGAGAGGAGTTAAAATGCATCGCACACACAATGTTGTGCTTTTCCTTCCAGATTAGCATGTTCCAATGTGTTTGCAATATTCTCTCTTTTCCACATATATTGAAGCGGTCGGAATGTGTTCCAACAACTTTTGTTGTTGCCAAAATTATCCTTTTAAAAAATTGTCACGAAATCAATTTGTTTCTTTAGATTAATTCATTTACATTCATACTCTACCCAGACCAGGATATGACCTAAATCCATTCAACATACTAATTAGTATTATTAGTTTGAGTGTGTAGTGCGTTCACACTGGAAAAATGGAAATGAAATGAACTTCTCACTGCTGGCAAAACAATGACATTAATATTATGGCTCTAAAAATGTATTTAAAAAATATATAAAAGAACTGGCGGGCCCCTAAAAAAATGATTATAAATTTAAATCATCATGACTTTAGCAGATAAAGGGCTAATGTTGGCAAATATTAATCAGTTCCAGGATAACAGTCGTTTTAACAAAACTGTAAATTCCACCTCATATCACATAAATGTGAACAGCACAGATATCTGATCAGCTTTTGTTTCATTTTTTACAATCAAATATCAGCCTCAGGTATCAGTTCAACACGCGCAGCGGTTTTGTGTTTGCGACTAAATTAAGGAGATTGAGTTTCACAAACTGTGACTTTAAAGCATTGATGGCTGGAAGGAGGGGGCTGCTCACAGAGCGATGGTCAGCTGGATATCGACAAGCAGCAGCACACCGCTTTGACACAGACAACCAACGAAGAAGACATGATGATCACAGTGAATTATTGATAAACCGCTCCGGCATTGTAAAGGTCGACCTGGCATTGTGAAGGTCGATCTATCCCTCTACAATGGTATAATGGTTGGGGGAAATATTGGGGGGGAACTATATACAAATTTTAAACACCATATAACAAAAGTATAATTGTATAATGAATTATGATTACTTATGTTGCAAATCTATTTTATTATTGTGGAAGTAAACGGTTCAGCTATTTCTCTGATCAGTTTACTGGTTGTGAGAAGCAAAACTGGAGGATTTGAGTATATGGAGAGTTGGGAGCATTTCTTTTTCCATTATTTTGGAAACATTGTAGATACATCTTTAGTTTTAAGTTATATCAGTGGATGTTTTACTCCAAAATTAGATTTGTATAGATCCTTAATGTTAAGATATAGCAGTTTATCTTCCCTTTAGTTTTGAAAGAACTCTCCACGGGAGGAGTATTTTGTGGTGTTGACTAGACGTGTGAAAGCTTGTTGGTGTCTTAGGCGCGTTTGCACGTCTTAGTTTTTTTGACAAGTTCCCTTAATAACGTTGTTATTTCTATTACAGTTTATTTTTGTGAGCTTGGTGGAGAATATACATTTAGATTGGACGTTATCATGTGTGTGTGTGGCGGCCAAAATCTCTTCAATGACCACAAAGTTGAATCAAGAGCTCTCTAAAGAATCTGTCTGCAGGAACGTGATGCACGAGTGCTTTAAAAGAAACACGTGTTGATTGAATTGACATAAGGGAAGATCAAGAGATGCAGTAAATGTTGTGTGCGTGCGTGTGGTAGCGAGACCAGGAAGTCAGCGTCATCGCGTTATAAAACATCTGCAGACTGCTGTCGCGGTCGAAGGCAGAAGAAGGGTTGGGAGGGGAGGATTTAGAGGTTGTCATGGTAACCCCTCCTGGGCTGCTGGGGGTGATGATGTAATATTACCCATTGTCGTGTTTCTGGGCTCCTCGTCCTCCTCACCCATACAAACATACAGTGCATTGCTGCATGCACGTTATGTTTAGTGGTGCAGAGGAGACACAGAGCAGACATGACCAACATTTACAGTAAAAAAAAAGAAAAAGAAAGCAGTCCTACGAGCCACTTTCATACCAACCTGCTGCAATCTGACCTTGTACAACCACTGACTGATGCTTGTCATTTCAAAAGAATTCAGTGCACTTCAGATACAACAACCCTCTATTCTCTTCTTCTTCTCTGCATCCCTCAATCTTTGCCACAACCACAGCTCCATACTGCACTCAGAGCCCTGTGTGTGTGCGCTCTGGGCATCATTAAAAGACAGAAGGCACGAGAGCATTAAGGGCCTTTATACAGGAAAACCCTCAGACAGTAGCTGTAGAGGGCGATTCCTGCCACATGAGGGTGCTAATCAAGTGCTGCGCTTGAAAGGAAATGGACAACAGTAACAGATGCACTTAGGAACACTTAATTCTCAGTTTATAGAAATGTACACACGGATTGAAAATATACATCAGGCGTCATCGAAAACAAGCTGTGCACAGCTGACTTTTCTATTTTAAAACCGAACACAGAGAACGTTAACTTCCTCCTCTAACAACATGACACGTGGAAAGCGTGTAAAAGCGTGTAAAAGTAACCACTGGCATTTGATTTAAATCAATTGTGCTCTACTTTCTTTTCTCAATCTAAATAAACCATTTTGAACATCTCAGTATCAGTGGTTTACATTTCTGATCCCAGCCCCTTCATGCAGTTCCAACCAGAGCACAGATGCTGACCCAGAACCAGCACTTTGTGATTTGTCTTCATGTGTGCTGCTGCAGAGAATAAGGAGAGAAGGAGAGAAGGAGAGAAGGAGAGAAGGAGAGGGGGAGGTGTCTTTTCAGGCTGCAGCTTCACATCTCTTGCTGAACAGCTCCTCCACCACCTTTGGGTCGGCCAGGGTCGAAAGGTCGCCCAGGTCCTTCTCGTTGCGGGCGATCTGCCGGAGGATTCGCCTCATGATCTTCCCTGGAGCGGATCCAGAGTCAGAGAAGACGGATGTTACCGAGGAGAAGAGTGGAGGAGGACGAGAATGTCGGTTTTAAAGACGCGTTGTTTACCTGAGCGAGTCTTCGGGAGCGCAGGAGCATTTTGAATGAAGTCGGGTGTTGCGATTGGTCCGATTTTCTCTCTCACTGACAAAAGAATACAGAAAAGGAATGAGTGCAGAGCAGGATAAAGATTGTCCTGACTGAACGTGTAACTGACTGCTTTCATTAACATGTGTTTGTATGAGCTTGTTAGCTAGTTTGTGAACAACATGAGCTTCATTGTTCACCATGTTTTTATTTCTGGATTCTACTCTCCTAAACAAAGCCTAAATATCTTCTGATATAGGCTGATACAGTATTTCCCTCACCAGATCGAGAAAGTGGTATGTGTCATTATCGATTATTGAATTTGTCCAACCAAAAGAAATACAAGATATTTTATTCATGATGATAGAAAAAAAGAAGAAAAATATTTGAGAAGCAAGAGTTTAAATAAATGTTTCGGTATAAATTACTTTTGGTCAGTATTAGTCTAAAAGAACTAACGACCAGAACCAAAAAAAATGGAAAAATGTCAGAAAATTAACATATTTTAAACCATAATTCACATCACTTTGGGTGTATTTTTTCCTTTAAACCTCAAGTAAACCCTCCCCTGTGCCGGAGCCTCACCCAGTCTCTTGAGCTCCTCCACCAGCTTGTGGTTGAACTCCCTGCTGTCTTTCAGGGTGACGAAGCAGTACAGACACTCGCCCTTCACCTGGTGAGGGCGACTCACTACCGCGGCCTCCGCCACGGCCTGGTGCTCCGTCAGAGCAGCCTCCACCTCGGCTGAGCTCATCAGGTGGCCTGAAAGACAGAACAACACAGCAGGGTTGTAATAATACACAACAGAGCAATGCTCTAGTGGAAATAAATGTGTGCCCGTGTTCCCCTGATTCACATGTTGGCGTGTGTATCAGCCGGTATCAGAAACCTCTTGTAGTAGTAGGAGTAACAGTAGTAGTAGTAGGAGTAGTAATAGTAGAAGTAGTGGTTGCAACAAGAGTAGTAGTTTCAGCAGCTGAAGTTATGGTAGTAGTAGTAGTAGTAGTAGTAGTAGTAGTAGTAGTAGTAGTAGTAGTAGTAGTAGTAGTAGTAGTAGTAGCAGTAGACGAGCTATCAGTGGTGAAGTAGAATAAACAGTTCCCTTAATAGTAATAGGAGAAGAAGTAGCAGCAGGAGTAGTAGAAGTAATACGGGCAGAATTAGTACCAGAAGTTGCAGTAGTAGCAACAGCAGTAGTTGTATAGCAGCAGCAGCAGCAGCAGCAGCAGCAGCAGCAGCAGCAGCAGCAGCAGCAGCAGCAGCAGCAGCAGCAGCAGCAGCAGCAGCAGCAGCAGCAGCAGCAGCAGCAGCAGCAGCAGCAGCAGCAGATGTAGTCGTACTAGCAGTAGTAGTAGTATTAGTACTGATGGTTATACACCCGAAACATCTGAAGATTTGAATCTGAAAAAGTCAAAAGTGATGAACCAATCAAAAACAGGCAGAGTTTGATTTTTAATCAACTGAAGAGAATCAGCTTTGAGTTTCTGTGTCCGCGAGTGCTGAGTCACTGTTGGTCATAGCTGGTGATAGCTGGAAAAATCTACCTGAACAAGATTCTCTGAGTTCAAAACTGTGAGTTGCATTAATTTAATGAGAAATTGTTTAATTAGAAATTTTGCTAATACGGACACATCATCTAAAAGAGGATGAAAATATCTATGTTTTGATGTATTGATTATGTATGAGAAGTGAAATATGCTGCCGAACACGGTGATGTCATTTTTTAGTTTGTGCTGTAAATAAATGTGTAAACTGTCACTGTGTACTTTCTTGAGACATTTGTGGTCAGAGTTGACATTGAATCTGATGGAGCAAGTGGTTGGAGTTCATGTCGCCTTCAGGCTCCCTGAACCAAGTGTGTTGGACTCCATCGAGTCATGTCTGCAACAAGATTTCCTATGTTTTGACCTTAAATTGGCATACGAAGAGTGAACATTGTGAGAATTAGAGCAAGTGAATCAGCATTCCAACAATTAAAGATACTGTGAGATATTGGTTTTGGCAGGTCTTTTTTTTAAAAAATCTAATTGTTTTCCATTATTATTACTGAATAACGGCCCAAAAGCTTAAAGAAAAAACTCGCTATGATTAAATTAAGCATTTTATTGTTTACACAACCTTTGTCTGAATTCTTTTGTAAATGTTTTCCCTGGTAAATCCTATTAAATCAAAAGAGCAGATTCGGAAAACTTTGAAATCATGTTTCATTAATTACATTTCAGTACGTCCGTTGATTATTGTAAGACCCTTTTCTTGATGGTTCTGAGCAGCAGCTCGGTTGTCAGACAGTAACACAGCGGCGTACCTGACACATTCAGCATGTCGTCTATTCTTCCTGTGATCCAGTAATAGCCGTCTTTGTCCCGCTTGCACCCTAAAAGAGGAGAAAACAACTTATTACATATGTTTGGCATTTAGGACTCTTCTGACATATAGTCAGTGTTGCAGGTTTGTGAACTTGAGAGACCAGACAGGAGACGTCACGGAGCTTCTTTGGCTCACCGTCACCCGTTACATAGAAGCCCGGGAACTTCTTGAAGTAGGTTTTCTCGAAGCGTTCGTGGTTTCTGTACACAGTGCGCATTATTCCAGGCCAGGGCCTCCTGAATACCTGGAACAAAACACAGAAAATACTTACCAAAGAAAACAGAGATATTACTGCTATTAATCATAATTAACGTATAATGTGTATAGTTAACTTTGTGCAGCACCTTTCAAAACAAAGTGCTCTAATGTGGAAAAACCGTGAGTCGAAACTGCAATACAATAATATAAAAAAGCCTAAAATGAGCAAATGAATCAATCACATTTACAATTAGTATGAAACTGAATATAAATACAATACAGTTAATAAATAAAAAAGAAATGGTTCATCAACTAAATGAATGGTTGACTTTTTAAAGTATTAATGATCAGTTACACATACAATGCATATTGTGTTTTAAGCTTAAAGCCTTTGAATGTTTATGATTCACCTCATTTTCTTTCTTTCCTGTCTACTGTGTGTATCTGTTGTTGTGGCTGGCGAGCTGCTGCACACAATTTCCCTCGCAGGGATAAATAAAGGTGCAGAGAAATGAATTGATGCTTACAAGATAACCCTCGCCCTCGCCTTCCAGTTCCTCTCCGTGTTCGTTGAGGATTGTGGGCTCGACTCCGAAGAAAGGAAAGGTCTGAAACATGACAGGTGGATTTAAAGTGAGATAACTCTCATTGAAACCGTCCTGTGTGTTTCTTTCCGCTCACGTCTGGATCATAATCTGAAGCCAAATAGAAAAGTTGCATCTCCTGTGTTGGTTTAGTCCCACTCTTCCTCGCTAGCATGATTTGTGTTGATAAAACTCATCAGAGAAGATGTTGGCGTGCTTAAGATTTACATCAAAATACTACAAGATCTACTTACAGTGGAGCCTGGTTTCAGCGGCGTGGCAGCAGGCAGAGGAGTCAAAACGTGACCTCCCTATAGAGAAATACATTGATATTTAAAGGAACAGGAAACTCAAAAGTGTTTATTTTAGGCTTAATAATAGTGTTATTCATGTTTATTGTTTTGCCATCGGCTTATTTTTATTATTGTACTGGTTATTATCCTCATTTCCTGGTTCAAATGCATTCATCTCTTTGGTCACAGAGAAAAAAAAAACAGTCCAAATCGGCTTTCTGGGCATCCCCTTTGTGCGATTGACAGTTATAAGATTAATAGTGCATCTGTGAAGTTGCACAGTGGATGACTATTACAGCCGTACATTTGGAGGGTTTTCCCCGCAAAACTTCCCCAGAATATAATCAGTCAAGGTTCAGCAACAACAAATGTTTCACTAGGTTTCATGTTGGTTTGACCTTGTAATTTATGACACTGTTTTTTGTCGTTTAGAAATCTCAAAAAGTGTTGATTCTTAATCATTACATGTTGTTTTCGTTCACATTAAATGCAGAATCTGAACAAAGCAACATGAACTGAAACATTTTGTAAGCCTCTGAACATGATTTTGATATATAACTGAATGCCGGCTGAGCACTTACAGTCTCCGTCTGCCAGAAAGTGTCGACCACGGGACATCTGCCGTGACCGACGGCCTCGTAGAACCACTCCCACGCCTCCGGGTTGATCGGCTCACCAACAGTACCCAGAATCCTCAGGCTGGAGAGGTCATACCTGGAGGAGGCAATACTTCCATCAGATATCGGATACGTTTTATCTTGATGTTGTACTGACGCACTGCTCTGGGAATACTAGTCTGTTAACTTTAAATGCTATGTAGGGAAATACATTTATGTTCTTTTTTTCTGCTTTTGGTTAGCATAGCTCTGTCTGGAAGGGAAACTTAATCAGCCTTCCAGCATCTCTAAATTAGTTGAAGCTGTACAAAAAGGTGGAAATAGGACAAGTTGTGTTGTGACTTCCTGGCGTCTGGTTTATTTGAGTTTATGCTAAGCTAACTGGCTGCTGCCTCCGGGTTCATATTTAGCGTCCAGGCGAGAAGCTATCAATAGTGAGCATAATACATAATGCTACACTATTCTTTTTCTTCTTCTTCTTTTCATTTTCTGCCATAAATCTAAATTATAGCTGCATGAGAAAATGTCTGTTTGATGGTTTGCAGTCCGTTTGGAAAACACTGGATACTTAATCAGTGTCTATCTTTTTAGCGTTGTTGTTATTTTGCAAAGCTCTCGCTGACAAGCTCGTGAACATTCTGACTGGTTATCAAAAACATCTTTCCCTTTTTTTTTTTAAAGCTTCTTATCTTTGAAGTGAGTGTTGACGGACTAAGAAAGGAAAAATGTAGCAATATAGTTAGTTTTTTTTAGAAATAGTGTGTTTCAAGTCATTCTTCACCACCAGAATAATCACTTGTAAATTAATTAATCACCCGTGTTTCCTTGAATTCTTGAAGCATGAGACCGTTTAAGTGTTTTAGATAGTAAGGTTTTAGCAAAGATGCATGTTTTTGGTCAGTGAAGACCAGATGGAGGTCTTAAATATGAGCATCACCATGTGAGAACTGTTGTAAGAATACACTCAAAGCACAGATCCCATCAAGCTTTTGTTTTGAAAGTCAAACTCCTGCGTTAGCTTGTGGAACTCTAGTTTTGTCTGAGCTGGTGGTGGCGTTAAGAGGATGCAGGCTCTTACTTCTGCAGCGGTTCCTGTCCGTACTTCATCAGCAGGCGGATGGCTGTTGGAGCTGTGTAGAACTTGCTCACTTTGTACTTCTCGATGATCTCCCAGAAGCGGCCGACGTGAGGGTGAACTGGGATACCTTCAAACTGGAGAAAACACACATGCGTCTCCAAAACAGGTCTGAGAAGGGGCCTCCATGTCGTCGAATGGGACTGTGGGGGATTTAAAAATGATCAAAGTCTCTTGCAGACTCACGAGGACGCTTGTGGCGCCGTTTGCAAGTGGGCCGTAGGTGATGTAGGAGTGGCCGGTGATCCAGCCGATGTCGGCAGTGCACCAGTACACGTCGTCTTGGTGATGGTCGAAGACGTACTTGAAGGTCAGCGACGTATAGAGGAGATACCCGCCAACAGTGTGGAGAACGCCCTGTGTACAGTACACAAGCACCGAAGCAGGAATGAGGAGGTAATCGGTCGCAGGTGTGTGTGTGTGTGTGTCTGTGTGTGTGTGTGTGAGAGAGAGGGAAAGAGAAAGACGCAGATAATTTCCTGCTATCTGCGTCTTGTGTTTTATGTAATAATAAAATCAAAACAAAATGCTAAAGCAATTGTGGGTATTTCAACTCTGTGGGGATGAATTTATGCTCCTAAACAGCATGAATTCTTGCTATTTCGCAGCAGTGACAAAATATTATGTCACAGACTGCACAGTTAACATCATTAGATTTTTATCAGAGTAGAAAATAAGACGCTGTGATTTTAAAGCTGTGGTTTTACTGCAAATTTAAATGCGGAGAATAGTTTTCTGTCCTGCTGCTCTGTGTGTTTCCACAACATAAAACTGGTTCATCTTACTTTGGGCTTTCCTGTGGAGCCGCTGGTGTAGAGGATAAAGAGCGGGTCCTCAGTATCCAGCCACTCGGGTTCACACTCTTCAGGAGAGTCTCGCATCACCTCGTCCCACCACACATCACAGTCGGGGTCCCAGGGGGTCTGAACGCATCACAGCAGGGAACATATGCCAGACATAAAACCTCTCATCAGACCATGTCTGTCATAAACTGACACGAAATAAATTAGAAGATTTATTTTTCAACGCATGTTTTTTTACTGACGTAAAATCCAAATCTTAGGTGGTTATTTGTAAATCATTTCTACCTGTAGTTTGTTGCATGCAGCTCCGCTTTTAGTCCTGAGTGCATGGTGCTTGATCACGAGGCATTTAGTGACACTCGACGACGCTCTGCGTGAATAAATAATTACTTTTACAAAAGGTTTCGTGTGAGTTTTCACATGTCAAAATTCCAATCAATGAGTGTTATTTATTTGATTTTATTTTATACTCGTCCATTTTTGCATAAAGATGAAATATTTTTCTCAGAGGGCTTTACAATGACAGCGAAAGACAACACCTTTAACTCTTGATTCGTAAAAGGGAAGAATAAGTTAGAAACCTTGGGAAGTGCAACAGAGGAGAAGTAGTGTCAGAAAGGGGAAATGGAGAAAATAAACAAGAATATTACGATAAATAGTTTCAGGAAAGCTCTGTATTATATGGAAAATTTGACATTTTGGTTGAAAGATTCTACGTTTGTTTCGCCACAAGGCTTTGGTACAACAGACAACATCACGATATGCTTTATTTTTAACATCCCTCCCTGGCTCATGTTGCTATGGGAGACAAGCAGCTTGGGCTTTCCTGAATAATCTGAGCTTCCCATGTTGCTCAGCAACCTCGAATTGTGGAAACCGGGCAGCGCGTTTCTTTAACGTCCTTGATGTCAGCTGATAGGACTTTGCTCTGTGTGGTAGAGTGTGTGTGTGTGTGTGTGTGAGTGTGGGTGTGTGTGTGTGTTCGTATGTGTGTCTAGTGACTCATATGTCAGCCGTTGAGTCCATTACCAGCAGCTAGTGTAAATAAGGGCGGTTGCTGACAACCGAAAAACTTGTTGGCCTCTCAGCAGGACCTACTTTTCCCTGCACTTCTTCAGAGCCTCGTCTGCAATCTGTTTCAGGTTGATCAGCTTCTCTCCTCTGTAAACACCATCTGTATATTACAAAGGGACGGAGAGAATGGCGATGAGCTGTGAAAACCATCAGTGTTCGAACAACGAGCGTCTTTACAACTTGAAGAGCGTCTTCACAGCCCCTGAGCGCTACAACACATCACATCCTGATGCTGCTCTGTTGGCCGACACGTGTCTTATCTGGACACACCTGCTGTCACCAGGACGCTGCTCTGGGCATCTACGATCCGCTCACACAGAGACTCAGCGGAGAAACCTGCGAACTGAGCATGCAAAGAGAAAGAGAAGATAAAAAATTACGGTCTTTATGGATAATTCTGACTTATTACAGCTTAGGTCTTACTGTTTTGTGGTTTTGTCCATCATTTCTATTGCTTACATGCAAGGTCATAAAGAAGACAACAGTGTTGCCTGATCACAACCTCTAGATTTAAACAAGCAAAACAATCTGTGAACTTGTGACCTTCACAATAATTAAAAGAAGAATGCATTTTATGTGTTAAGGACCTTTCAAAACACTGCGAGAAGGTGCTTTACTATGTAAGCAGAACACATTCAAAACACAAAGAAAATGAAAAGAACTAAAAGCCCAAAACTTAACACATAAAACACATAGTGAAACAAAACTAAGGTGTCGTAAAACAGTTGTTTTGGTCTCATTGTCGTCATTTCATGTTTATTTGTGGTCATTTGGAGTCTCTTGCTGGTTGGGATGTGTTGTTTTGAGTGACATTTTGTCGGTGAAGTCGAGAGGGGCCCCTTACGCTGTTCATCTCTGGGCCATCGCTCGGTAAGCTCGTTCAGTAATAAGTCCAGGATTCTTCGTCTCACAAACTAAAAGTTGCATTCATATATCAACCACACCATTGAATTTATGTTTCTTCCCTACATTACCGTTAAACTGTATTTTAGATTTGATACTTGTGTCCAGCTGCTGCAGTTCAGCAAAAGCTCTGATGCATGCTCTCTCTCTCTTTACCATGTTTAGCAAAGTCACCTTGTTCAATCTTGATGACAGCATTATGAATCAGGACACTGAGGACCCAGAAAGAAATGTCACCAGCATTGACTGTCCTGTCTGGTTTCGTCTGTGATTTCATTTGAATGCCAAGCTAATCCATGATTAATATTAATTAACAGACACATTATAATCAAAGAGGCTGGCATTGTGCTCAATGATGTTGATATCAAGTATGTTTTTTATTTTTTTTTAAACACTCGGAGTTGGAAATGTTCAACAGTGACCAAGCACAGACATGGACACTTACACCTAAGTCTGCCAGAACCTGTCCTTTGCAAGTCATGAAGCAAACTCATCTTGGAGCAGCCAGGAGATATTTTTAACAAGGTTACGAACCTTAGCATGGATGAGGAATGTTAAAACACTAAAATAGTGTTGGCTTCCTTGCAAAACTGCAAAGACTCTGTCGCCTACCCAAGCTAGCTACAGCCTGGAAATGTTTGACCCATATATTGAGTGCATGTGCTGTCAGTGCTGTGTTCACACAAAGAACAGCTGATAGGAGTAGAGCAAACGCTTCTAACCTACAATACATGTTGAGAGTGAAAATGAGGAGAAATTGACACAGTTTGGATGCCAGATGTGGTTTTGATATTACCACAAACAATGCTGACTGACTCCTGCTAGGAGCAATGGAGAACATGAACTATTTGAACCATTTCTTTAACCAGCTGATAGTAAAACCTACTCGTCTGCTTCTCCAAAATGGATGAAATAAAAAAGAAATGTGCATACAAAAAATCGCATCGTTAATATCATACTTCTTACCACAATAGAGTGAACAGCGCCTATCCTTGCACAGGCTAACATAGTGTAGACCAGCTCTGGGATCATGGGAAGGTAGATGGACACCCTGTCTCCCTTTTTTACACCTTGAACACAGAAACAAGCAGATTTGATGTTTTGGAGAACACAAATCACATCTTAGCTATTGCTCAACTCCAACCAGCGACGGCAATGTAGCTCTAAGGTGAGTTTCAGCATGTTGAATTTGCCAGATCCGATACTGTATGTCTGGTATCCATTGGGCACACGACATACAGCCATATAGTAGTATCTAGTGTGTGTCGCGGCATGCTGGTTATTATCATTGTGTCCTCCTTTCCTCCTGATTCTATAAGCTGAAACATGATTCTGGCACGTTCTTCTTGTTTTACTCAAACTTTGAGCATCTGAAGGTACCTTAAAAGGATGAGGTAATTTTTATTTTGCGCTACAAACCAATTCATATGGATGTAATATTGTTTAGGGTCTAAAATGTCTCACCCATTTGCTTGAGGACATTAGCACAACGGCAGACCTGGCTCAGCAGCTGGCGGTAGGTGATGGCCATGTGGTGGTCAGGGGAGTTTCCCTCCCTGAGAGGACAACATACAAGGGAACAAACACAACCCAAATATGTTACTGTCATGCAAAACCTGTCTCAGATTGTATGAAGCTCTCCGTGTTTATGTGAATCACATTGTGTTAACCAGGGGATCCATTTTTTAAAAAACATTTTCATGACAGACACAGAAACCCTCCACACTGTTTTTTTTCTTCTAATGCTACATTATGTTGCCCTTTGATGTTGTCAGGGAAGATAACGAGCAATTGGGGTTGAATGTTTGTCAGGGAGTTTTTTTGGAATGCAATGTTGCACAATGTTTGACATGCGAGCGAGCAGCATATGAGCAGACCTCTGGTTCAGAAAAGAAGCCCAAACTCTCTCACACCTGGCATCAACCTTTTCACCATGATGATGGTAAAATAATTCCTATTACAGTGATGAAACTCGGCAAATATGTATCAGAAACAACCAAATCAAATGTGGAGTTCCACTGGGGTCAATCTTTGTACCCCTTTGAATTTAACTGCTCAATGCTCTCGTTAGTTCTGAATGTGTGAAAACACTGAGCAAGGCAGATTGGATGTGTTTCCTACATTTACAAAAAGGATCACACCAAATTTTTATTTTTATTTCTAAGGATGGCTTAACACATTTTTCATTATTATTGTTTGCTGCTGAACCCCAAGAGTGAAGTATTTGCTGTGGTCAGAAAAATTTGACCTAAATCTACAAATACAAATCCATTATAGATCGCTCCATAATTTATGAACGAAAAACTTGCGTGACAGTATTCACCCACAGTTCCCTTGAGGTCACCAGTCATAAAATCCAAACATAGTGAAGCTGCTTTTAGCTGCTGTGCCTATGCAGTATGTTTACCATTGCATTTAGACTTTGTACTGTTGTTGTACAAGCACCAGACATTTAAGCCTTTCATACATTATGCTCTTTCGTTTTCTTTACTTTTTCTTTGATATTTTTCTTTGATTTGATTAATTTCATGTACTTTATTATCAATATCTCATGTGATACATTCATTCTGTATACATTCATTGGTTTGTTTTCCTTGCCTGTTCTTGTTTAAAAGATATTTTGGTTTGTCTGCAGCTTACAGATAGAAGCTAATGCATCGCTAATAGGAACTTTTTCTTATGACCTTCAAGAATTCATAAGGGCATTTTTAAGCAACTGATAAATTACCACTATCAACTTTTTTGTATAACATTCAATACCTTTATACAAGTGTCACATTTATTGAGACAGACAATGTGTTGCCAAGCTTTGTTTTGATGCAGTAACTATTTCTTACAATCACTTAAAAGGATTAAGAAACGTGTAGAGAATAAATATGAAACCCTCTTTGTTAAAGCAGAGGCTGACATTTCAGCCCGGGACACCTGTCATCACACAACGCTGAGACCGTTATCAATCTTGTTCAAATAATAGAGTAACAGAGTCAAGAAAGACAACACACATTTAACTTTGTGGTGTCTTATTTTCTTCTTCTTATATTTCACAATGTCACCATTTGATATAGTTTTGTAAATGTTGTTTGGCCAAGGTGTGAGCTAAAGTCACATAAGTGTTTGACAAGTAAACACAATCCACCTGGCCAGTGATAACTTGAATATAACCTTGGTACTGGTGAACAGACTGTATTCTCCGAACTTGAGCATATTACATAAGTGCTTTGATGTCGTGCAATCAGCGTTAAGACACTTGTGTGGGCGATGGCTGGTCTACGCAGTTTCAATGAACCCCTATTGCTGCTGAGCTGGCAGAACCACTATTTGTCGTTTGATAAGCATTTTCTGTTGACAGAGTAAATATTGTCCGTAATATAAAGGCAAAACAACATAAAGTAGCCTTTTAGAGTTTAGTGGAAGTCACAAGCTTGAAAGATGTATGAGTTTACAGATAAGTCATATTCTGAAAGCAATCCGTTTGTACTATAATTAGTTTTTTATGAGTGTTACAGTTCCCTTAGTATTTGCTGTAATGCTCGATTTTAAAATTTTAAAATGTGTTGTACCCAAATCATGAACCTTGGGGGGAGGGAGAGGGCGTGGCAGGACTGGAGGGGGGGGGGGGGATCCTGTTTAATGTTTTTTGTTGATTCAGAGGACAGAAACATTGAAGCACTGACACCGTGTCGTACTAGCTGAGGGTTGCTTAGGTGCACTGGGTTCGGCACAGGGGACACAACATTGCTACTGACTGGAATACCTGACATAACAGCAGGAAGTATTTCCCATCAAAGTCATCATTCATGGTGGACAAAAACTGTCGCTTACCAGTAATAGGCAACTTTTTCACCAAGATTCTTCTCCCTCACAAGCCTGTCCAGGACATTATAGCACATGTTGGTTTTGGCCCCTTCCATGCATTTCACATAAATGTTCCCTTTTGTCACATCAAAGTTATATTGCAGCATTGGTCCTGTTGCTGGCTTCTTCCAAAAGAACTCATCAGCAACCTCTTTCCAGAAAGCTGAAACAAAGTCATATTTTATGTCAGTGTTACAGGCTGCAGACAGGGCAGATAAACACAGAGCGATACGACATACAGTCCAACTCAGGGGGAGGTGGAATTCAAGGAAGCTCTGCAAGCACTGCACTTAAAATACAACCGTGTTTGACCTACCTTCTGGATTCTCAAGAGATTTCCTGTACAGTGCCAGATAGGTGTTCAAATCAGGCACATGAGCATCCCTCTTCAGGTCATCAGGAGGGTGGTACATCTTGTCCTGGGATTCAGGGACAACCATTGTGGAAGGACAGATGCCTATATCATCTGGGGGTGAGTCGGAATATGGGTTAATCTGGAGTCACAGCTGATCTGTCTGGATCCTCCTGTCGTTAAGTAAGAACGCTACAAGGCCTCTTGTACTGAAGCAACACAATTCAGCATGCATAGAGACCCACCTCTAATCTCTGAGCTACAGGCTCACTGAGTTTGCTTCGGGCCAGGACAGCCAATTGGCATGCATTGTGCGGCACTCCCACTTTTTCATTGGATGAGCCCCCTCTGGCCTGTTGATGGCATTATTTGTCCAAGCAGGGGGATGAATGCTGGCAATTCATGTAGGCATGAGGAGGTTTGATTTGACAGGGTGGGGTGAGAGAGAGAGAGGGAGAGGGTAAAGAGAGAGAGAGAGAGAGAGAGAGAGAGAGAGAGAGAGAGAGAGAGAGAGAGAGAGAGAGAGAGAGAGAGAGAGAGAGAGGGGGGGGCGGGAGAGAGGGAGAGAGAGAGAGAGAGAGAGAGAGAGAGAGAAAGGGGCGTGGGGAGAGAGAGAGGGGGGGGGGCGACGACAACATTTTGTTTACTGACAGCCAATAACCTCCCTTATCCTCAAAGCTTAGTCACAAATTATCACAGAACATCACATAACAATGTGAACCCTGAATAATTAAATAATAATTTGAATTAGCATCACAGTTGTATAATATAATATACTTTACCAAGAAACACTTTGTTGCATTTTGAAACAATTTGTTTATGTTAAAAGTGTAACAATTTGTACATATTATAATATGTAATAACACTTATTATCTAATTCCCTGGTAAACACTGCTTCGCAATCAACGTGAACCACCATTTAGGTTGCGTAACAAACTAATGTCCAAACGGCTGTTGGCAACCTTTAACGTTCATCTAAAATTTCAATCTGGGATCGATTCAGCAGTCTCGCAACGGACGTCTGACGTAGTGGCTGACGTCAGACCCGTTTAATCGAGCGCAGAAACGCTTGTGTTGATGTCGGCCGCTGCTGTCCCGTCCATTTGCTAACACACTGGGACCAAACTTCAAGCCCCAAGATGTTCTTTGCCTCTGCAGTTCGCTCTGCAGTATCGCAGACGGTATGTTTATGATATTCGTTATGGCTCTAGCTGGAAATGTCAATGCCCTTTTGGATAACTTGGAGAAAAATACTATGACTCCTCACAAGGGCAAGTAGCGGAGGCCGCTAAGCTAGCGTTGAGTAACGTTGTGGTAACACTAGCATGCGAGCTAATTTAGGTTAGCTGACTGCTGTCAAACGTTTACAAGGTGATCGTTTGACAAATTTAGCAATTCAAAGGAAACGTATGCCTGGACATAATCTATTGCGTACTATGAGTAGTTCGTTAAAAAAACGTGAGCTATTTCAAACATTGCCTTCCTATTGGGGGACGACATACAAGTCCCCATAACGTAGGTTAAAATCATTGTGTGTTATAGTGAAGACTGACTGTGTGTGTGTGTGTGTGTTATCAAATGAGTACATCAAGGATGTATCTAACTATTTTAAACTACAGCTCTATTTCTATCCTTTAATGTGTAAATGTCAATGACATGTACCTTTTTAGAAATCAGTGCTTCAGCGATGTTTATGTGAAGGTATCCCATGTTATGATGTTTTAAGCTTTTAACAGTTAAATAATGCTATACAATGGCGAGAACAGTCAGGTTTTAAAAAATTTTTTTTTATTGAACTAATAACGATGCGTTTTAAATTTACAGCATGCCAATTAAACACTATCTATAAAAATTGTGCCTAATTATGTTAATTTAATTTCTTTAAGTGTGTCACTTTTAGTTTTCAAGTCCTTCCAGGTAGTCTGAAGTGAGATAAGCCCTCCAAAAGACTCTCTCATGGGATGGTAAAGTATGAAGTTGCACACTACGATGTGTTTTATCTAACTTCTTGGTCTTTGCATTTTCAGGCCAGACAAGTCAGGAGTCTGCATCAGTCTGCTGCACGCGCTGGAGCTGGTGGCATCTTTGTGGTGAGTTTCAGTTTCTTTGCCAAAGTTAAGATAGGTGCCGAAGAAGTTGGAAACTGAGTTGCTCCTCACAATTAACTGGCGATAGTGCTTTAAATTGAATCAGCAGCTAACAGACGGCTAAATAGAGAATTATCAGATGGTCCCTTAAGCTTGGTTAAAAAATGGACAACCACATTTTTCTTTTTGGTGCTTAAAACACTCTAAATATGCAAGATTGTCTAGATCAATATCAGCCAATTGCCCATATTGCTGACCTTTTGTGGCCTTGTATCAGTGTGATCAGCACATAGCACATGCTATTGTACACCATTACAAAGCATCAGTTCATAATGTCTTTATTTGTATGACCTTTCAGTGAGGGGTATATGTTGCATGTTTATATACTGTGTTGCAACAATTGAGCTAAAGTTTGAAAATCCTTTTTTGTACAAGTTTATGCATTTAACTGAGTAAAGAAAACGCATATGGGATGAAGATTGAAGTAAAACAAATCTTAACTATTCTTTTCTTCATTTGTGCTTCACATTCTGGAGATTAAAGTTGTATTTGACCATCTAACACATTTTACTGATATAACAAATAACCACAAACTTAAGTCAGTTGAGGTATAGACTGTATTCACATGTTATTTACAGGTGGTCATACTACTTGTATAAGTTTCAGCTAATAAAACTAATGTATACATGTAGTCAATGCATGATTCAGCAATATGCGTGCTTCAAGTTTGCTGAAATAATCCCGAAGGTGTCCGTATCCAAAAGATCTTAATTTATTCCAGTAGCTGCCATCAGAGCCTATTAGAGCCATGCTGTGCAACAAAAACATCACATGTGATCTTGTCGCGTAATGGAAACATGCCATGGTTTCATTGTCCCTTGATAGTGAAGATGTTTTTAATCTGTGATTGGAGAAGTCAGTTTTTCTGACTTGTCTTTGAACTCTTTAAGTGTTGGGGGTGCTGTCTTTTGACAACTTTAACTTCAAACTCCATTACATTTTTAAGTTGTTCTTTTTCCTAATTGCACAAAGGATATTTGCTGCTCACAAGGGGGCAGTGTGTGCAGAAGTCCAAATAATTGTTATGTGCCGAGTCTTTTCAATGGTCTGATAGCAGCACCTGTTTTCCCATGTGGCCCTGATGGGTTATTTATATTTTTTCAGATCCTATTAAATACTACACATACGCCTGTTAGTCACATGAAAGTGGTGGTTGTTGGTAGAAAACCCACCACAACATTCATAATATTGAGGCACCATATCCATGCACAATATTTAAAAAGATATTCAGTTAAAAGTATTTATTTTTACAGGAATAAATATAAACTGGCTGATAAATGTTATTTGAAGATGACTGATAATTATATCTTTTGATGAAAACAATGTCCTCTTTTACAACTGTGGTATTTCTGTTTCAGCACAGAGATACTCCTGACAACAACGCAGATATTCCTTTTGAGTTCACTGAGGAGAACAAAAAGGTATGGCTGTCATGTGCTGAACGGTACATTCAGGGAAAGTATTGACCAACGTCTTATATTTTCCTGCCTTTGCTTTAAATGCAATTTCAGACAAACATGTTGAACTAGTGACAATGCTGTGTTTCGCCAGGCAGTTTACTTTCATTCTAAGAAGCTAAAATGTGATTCATAAGGGTTTTTGACATTTTAACGGACAGTAAATTGAGCACCTGATCTTTATCGCCAAGAAAAAACAATGATCATTTTGTTATATTCAGCTTGACATTACTGTTTAAAGCTTATGTCAATCCATATACCAGGATCAGTGGATCTCTTGTAAATATCTGTGCACGTATTGATTTTGTATGAACACTAGATAGTTTAAATTGGCCTAATTATTGAAGTACAAAAGATGAATGCAATGATTCTTATTCTGAGCAACTCCATATGTATGTTCAAATGCCTTTTTTTCTCTTTGATCCTTTGCAGAGGATTGAGGCCATCATTTCAATGTACCCTATTGGACACAAGCAATCAGCCACCATCCCAGTGTTGGATGTAGCCCAAAGGCAACACGGATGGCTCCCCATCTCCGCCATGAACAAGGCACCGTTTTTCTTCCGCAAATTGTTCTAGAATTGATGCCACTTGAATTTGTTGAGAAACATGTAATCTTCTTACGTGTCATGCAATGAAACTTGTATTTGTTTTCATTCAGGTTGCAGAGGTTCTGGAAGTTGCTCCGATGAGAGTGTATGAAGTAGCGACATTCTATACGATGTTCCTGCGTCAACCCGTGGGAAAATACTTCATTCAGATCTGCACAACAACACCCTGCATGCTCTGCAACTCAGACAGCATTCTGGAGGCCATCCAAAACAAACTGGGTAAGAGAGACATTTTCCATTTTATCATGGGGCACCATGAATGAAGAGATGAAAAGGCCGATGACATTTTTATTTTTATTGTGTGTATTTGAAATAAACAGAGGTTGGGAACAAACTTGTAATATACATTATTTTATGCAATTCAAACAACAGTAAACTGCAGCAACAAGAAGACTTATCGGCTTGAAATCAAGCCAGACAACTTCCGCTAACCTACTTCAGTCTGTGTAGTATTTAATAGAGCATCCTTATACTAGTTTGTTCATTCAATCAATCAAATATTGAGGCTATATTGGTTATAGCTCCCCCCACAGCTGTGTAATGTCAGGTAGCATTACTTGAGTAAAATGCATTTGTTGTTTCTGTGACATAATCTGCATATTTTCAGAAAAGAATAGCTAAATATAATTCATGTCTTTATTTGTTTTCCTAAAGGCATCAAGGTTGGAGAAACTACCCCAGACAAGATGTTCACCCTACTCGAAGTGGAATGCTTGGGTGCCTGTGTGAATGCTCCAATGGTCCAGATCAATGACGACTATTACGTGAGTGTTTGACTACTCTTTACAGATGGCCTCCTGTCCGAACATCATAACTAATTAAGGTTAAAGCCTGAAATTAGTTTGGCAAATGTCTTGAATACACCTCTTAGCCCTTTTTCAGGAGCGCTACCTTTTTGATTTACATTTTTTTTCTTTGGAAGCCAATGCAGGTGTGATTTAGCTTACGCGTAAGGCTCAAAACAAATACATGTGGGAAATGGAAGCCAAAATAATATCAAATGAAAAGTAATATGGCTGTAGTAAGAACTTTGTCTTTTGCAAAGATTCACAAGAAAAGCTTGCTTTTTTGGAGATATGGTTACATGATCTGAAATGTCCCTGCACTCAATTGCTATGGGAAGTTAAGTTATTGCAAGATGAGTGAATGACACATTTAAAATAAATGTGGCTGAGAAAGGAGACATTTTCTGTAACACCTAAAATTGCTGAGGTGTGATCATTGCAGGCAGAACAGGTATGTGTGGGTAATGTGTTGACATCAAGATGGTACTGAATATTTGGCACTCAGAAATATGTGCATTCGGTATTGGGATCATTCAGTCACTAATTGCATGGATTTGGTTTTTATCAAAGATGAAACAGTTTGTAGATAATCACATGTGTGAGCTTGATTTCGGCTTCTAACCCTGAAAAGAGCTGCAGCACTGAGGAGACATTAGTGGAGATACGTTAAACAGTTTCACAATGTACATGTCTAATTCAATTTCAATGCACATTAAATTAAATAATGCTGTAACTGAACCGTTTTTAATATTGTTAGACCATCAGTAATAAAACGCTACCTCAGTGATTTTGGTCGGGCATAAAAACTGTCTAGCATAACCAGCCCTTTGGTTACCTGGGTTAAAAAATGTAATTAAAGTCATTAAATGATTTGGCACAGTTGCACTTAAACCATAATGTTATCTTCATAAGAGGATTTGAACTTCTCATTTATACTGCTTCCTTCTTGTTTGCAGGAGGACCTCTTACCGAAGGACATTGAGGACATTATTGATGAGCTTAAAGCTGGCAGAGTCCCACCACCCGGGCCCAGGTACACACAAAATCATCATTAATTCATTAATTCGTCTATAAGAATTGTTCTGGTTCATGGATGACATTGTTATGTCAGTTTAAAAACAAATTGTATGTGCACTGACTGCGCTTTATGACATATTTTCTTTTTCTACAGGAACGGGCGTTTCTCCTGCGAGCCTGCAGGTGGATTGACCTCTCTGACAGAGCCACCTAAAGGACCAGGCTTCGGTGTAAGACCAGATCTGTAGACATCTTTGGTCACCATCTGCTTTTAGTAAAGGCAACTTGTCCCTGAAGCTTAATAACGTGGTTGAATCAAATGTGTGTAAATAAATTGTTCGTTTACCTGTACTTATGGTGTCATTGTGTCACTTATTGGATTCCAATAATGACATGGTAATGTAACTGAATTAATGGTACAGATTATATATTTAGAATTTGGTCTGTGACAACAATTACAGTTGTATAAGCCATACTCGATGATAGTGCTTTGAATATAAATTCGGTAAGCGTCTTATACTGTCAGTATATTTTGGCATGTTTAACAATCTGGTATTTTACTGAATTAGTATTCTGACATGTCTTTTCCAGGTCCTATAAATGTTTCTTGGTTAAATTACACTTTTGTGCACTGGGCGATCACAGCTGACAAAAAATGAACTATACCTAAAATACTTCTTACTCTGATATGCTCATTAAGGGTTTCACTTGACTACCAATCACATACACATTAAAATGCCTTTAGAAGAGTCATGGACATTTATCATCCGCAATTGTGGCACATTTAATGCATGCAAACCAGTCCATTCACCTAAATTGAAATAATTTACTAGAAACATAAGACATTCAAGTATGTATTTCTGTTCAGAATTCCTGATGCAGTGAAGTCAGAGTAATTTGATCATATGCTACATTGACTGAATACATGTTACTGATAAATCACAATTTATTCAAGACTACCGAATTACATTACATTTTTTAGTACAGTAATCCCACAATAAATCAAACAATATTACAATTGTAAATTACATGTTTCTAATATAAATTATCACGAAATAAACCTAATCACGTTCACTTATCACACATTTGAGTTTCAACTAGTAATGATTTAAATTATATACATGTTGAATACCTAGAACTATGAAATGTGAATAAGATTAATTGGAGGCTACAACATAATTACAAAATTACATTCCTACTAAGTCATACTAATACAAATGTAATTACTGGTATCCTAAATAAGCACTTTGAGAAGACCAAATGTAGTTATAGTCATGTTAAATTAACGTTCTGACTCATTCGTGAATTCCACATATCTTCAAAGTTAATCCGTTTAAGCTTGTATAATTCTCAACACACAGCCCTTTTCCTACAACTGCTCCTGACATTTCCATCCTGCCCCGGTGGCGTTTTTTCGTGTCTAGCCGGTGCCCCTCCCCCACACCGGTTTCCTCTTGCGCCTTTCAAGCCTGCTCTGCAACATATAATATTGTGCACCATGACGCATGCGCGCAACATACACGATGATGCTAATCTCACTGCGCAACCAATTCCGAGCTGGGCGATGCAATGAGTTGGCGGGCTATGAGCGGCGTGAATTCACGCGATCGGTTTCTTTAATTAAAGTGACATCAAATTATTAAGCCATGCTCAAAAGAGAGAAAGGAAGCGCCACTCCTCTGTTAACCTTCGCCGTGATCTTCGAGAAAGTTCCCACTAACCGCGACACAGCAGCGGAAAAGATGACGTCAAGTGCCCATTACTGTTCTCCCCTCTCCTGTCATTCCTATCTCCAATCCACACACTAATACTCATCAACAGACCTTACACGCACCGCTAGCTGACAAAGGGTGAAAACACGGAGAATGTTTCTTACAGTAAAAGTTGTGGATTTACTCACAGCGTCGACCAAACAACGAGTTAAATCGTTTCCACACATACCCATCTATAGTCTATCCAGCAGACGGAGACGTTTTAAGCTCGGTGGGGCTCACGCCGTCACGTGACTCTCCTCGACCAATGAAAACGTCGCTTGCATGTTTTGCTGGGCTTTTCTCGGAGAGGACGAGCAACTGTGATGTTTTCAAACCCAGCGATGAACGTCACACAGCCGTAGGCTACGGTTAAGGTCCAATATTTAGGAATTAACTGTTTATATTGCGCATTATTTACACATAGCAGAACCCGAATGAGTCAGTGGGATACGTGTGACCCAATTTGAAGGTAAGTGGAAAACAAGGTTGGTTGTTTGATTGCCTGGGATCATAGAAAGCCTAACGTTTAGTTAACGTTAGCCATCTGGCTACAGGGAGCGTGCTAACGGTAAGCTAACGTGAAGTAAACTGCGTGCGAAAATGGAACGGTATGTGTCTGCGTGGGCTCGTTATAGTCGCGTGCCACGTGCGTTACACGCATTGAGCACTCCACCAACTGGCTTTTCACCATTATCTGCGTTTAGAAACTCGCTGCTTCTTTGAAGCGGGAAGACGTGAAGCCGATAGGAAAATGTCGGGGCGAAGCGGAGGGAGCTGGGTTAGCCCCAGCCAGCGAGGCTGTGTCGGGCAGGAGCCGAGCTTGCTAGCTAGCTAGATTACGTGCTGGGGAGGGGGAACGTTGCGAGGGCAGCGGAGGGGCTGCAGTGGGCTTTTGTCTCGGTCTGTGCTGTGCTCTCGTGTCAAATATTTCCATTAAAACGGGAAACTTAGATTTTTTTGTGTGACTCGTGTTGGCCACAGTGTGACGGCACACAACACATTTACACGTGCGACGCATTTCAGGACGTAACGTTATCGGAACCTTAGCCTGTTGTGTTTACGAACCATTAAGTTGAACATTTCATCGCTCAACATATTTCTGGCTGTGCATTCAACGCCAAAACGAGCGACATTACTATGAAGTGGGTGGTGTTGTCTGCAGTGATACAGCCAAACGCCACCGTCTGTTTACCCCATCATGACTATTTTACATCTAGCGTACACATGTAGCTAGTTATGTTTTGCTATTTCATACAAGGGGACTTTCATAGCTTGATCATAAGGAGCCTGCGCCTTCCAGCCGACGACTGTGACATCTTGGGGGTGTGTTGCCTGATACAAAAGCTGCCTGTTTTCAGATGGCTGTCAGTGCGGCGACCACTCAAAACCAACAACGTCGACCTTCCTTTTGAAATTAAAACACCCAAGAGATATTTTGTTGACTTGATTTATTTAAATATATATATATATATATATATATATATATATATATATATATATATATATATATATATATATATATATATATAGTTTGAATAGGGTAGAATATTTTGCTAAAACGTTTCAATGCGTTTCACATGAATACAAATTTATCAACTGTATAATAATAAATAGACAAACCTTACATAGTATTTTAAACTGTGTAAAGCTTTAGTTACCTATCCTAGATACTTTCATTTTTCAGATGCAAGTCTTTTGTAAGGCAAGGGAAGAGACAGCGTAACCATTTTCAACCATACTGGTACAGCCAGGACATTTTGTCATCATAACATTAAACAGTTTTTTTTTAATTGTGTGATCACATGGGGAATGTTTGCCTTTCTGTGGCTGAACACTACTTGTAATCGCCAAACCAGAAATGTGAAACTAATATATTATATTGTCTGTGCTAATGTACTTTTAGTTGAATCACAACATGTGTATTTTCAGTCCATGTTTTGACAATACTAATCTAAAGCACAGGACTCACTACCCCTCCTATATGAACAGGAAATGTACAGGTCCTATAATTACAAAATGCTTTAGAAATAATATTGTTAATTTGATATTTATTATTTTTTTCAACGTGACAGCAATTGGGGAGAGAAAAGCTAAACTATGTTGTGACACAGTAAGACATAACATATTTTGGGGTATAGGATCTCAATATTAAACCCAAAATTAAAAGGACATAAGAATGGATAAAGAGCCTGCCAGTGTACTTGGCAACTAGTACATCTTAAAATGGAGGTATAAAACAAAATCTCCTTACACACAAGCATTTTACTACGTTGAAGAAATATTATCTGTCTCTATACTAACACGCCTGAAAACGTACATTGGGCATGGGCATGCTCTTGCCGATGTAAACAAGAAACTGATTGGTTACTTAGTTACAGAACAAGTAACAGAGTATTATTGTATGTTCTATGATAATAGGTCCTTTTTGATACTTGAGATATTTTTCCAACACACTCTCAAATTAACAAATTTAGTTGAAGAAAACATCTGTCTTTTAAACTTATTTACAAGGCTGTCTATAGGTATTTTTCTCTCACACACAAATCAAATCGACTTTTAATATGAACAGTTACAAATCTATTAGTCCCCTCAAAGCCACAAACAAGGCTTTCAAATGTCCGATTCGTACGGCTGATAACTCTTCTGCACACGTTGCTCACAAAGTGCTTGAATATTAGCTTTCCTCATACGCATCTAGGCAGTAGTAGTATTATAAAATGCAGAATTTAAATGCATAACAGCTGCTGGCATAGACAACAAGGCCAGCAACTCCTGTAATTTCTTATCCGTGTTGAATTAACCACTGGTAGTTGCTCGATAGTCACGGCGGCATGATGAATGGGAGAAGGATACTGTGAGGCTGCTAAGATCCAATCAAGTCGCGGATATTGGTGTCTACAACATAGTTTCCAAAGGTCTCTGTTTCTTCTCTTGCAGATTTAAATGCAACCCCGAAGTGTTAAAACCAAGACAGCGGAGCTCCCCTGTAATATATTGGTAAACACTGCAGTTGCCTGCATTGCTTTAGGAGTATTCTAGTATCAAAACAGAAGTAAAATGTTTCTTGCGTCATTCATGCCGAAGTGTATCCTCGTTTGTTATGTTATACTTTTTGAAAATCATTTGCCAGTTTATATTTGACGTTGAAACAACGACACCTTTTCACAACCCTTATATACAGAAGGCTGCGTGCATCTCCCCTACATTTATCTATGTTGAACTGAATGATCTTCACAATGCAGGGAAAATAAATTATCGGATGACGGTCTACCTAAATAAGTGTTAGGAGAAATATTGTGTTACACTTTGGGCCTATGTCTATCACATTTCCTCTCTTGGTAAATGTTTGACGGACATTAAGTAAAATATATGTAGTGTCACATTGATTGTTTCTAAAAAAAAACATCAAAAAGAAACTTTCCTCTTCCTTAATCCTACTCATTATATAAATACAGAAGGCTCATTCAATTTCAAAAGTTGTTGCTAAGCTGTTTCAGAAATCTGACAGCTGACACGCACCCGAAAAACAACATAATGTCGTCAAAAAACATCACGTTGTTTCCTAAGTTATTATTTATATTTCTTAAAAAGAGGCCCAACATTGTATCAATTTCTCAAAATGGTTGCCACTGACTAGGCAACCCTTTAGTGTCCAGCCCTGGTGCATAGAAACACTTTACTTTTTGGTATTACTAACTATTGTATGTGATAATGCAGTTGATGCATAACATTATTTCATATATTATCCTTTTGATGTATTAAAACTAAACACATTCACAAAATAACCATGGAAAAATAAACTCCTGTACAAGGTTAAGCAGAGAAATACAAAAGCTGTTCAATAACTAGTCTGGATTGGTTTACATATTAGTACTACTACTACTACTACTACTACTACTACTACTACTACTACTGATTTCTTTATGGCATATATATGTTCTTTGTCACATGAACGTGGATTGTGTGTCGCACATAATGTAATGGTTAAACCAAAGTCGTCTTTGACAATGGTTGGATTAGTCCTATTACAGGACTAATCTAGTATGTACTTGAGTATGTACTTGAGTAACTTAATTACTAAAAATCCTCCCTGGGGGTTGCAAACCTTCACCGTGGGATGTGTTTGTGGTGGCGCTGGCAACACGCAGATTGCTTGACACATTCATCTTCTGAACTAGAGTTGTCAGAAGAGTCGTAAGTTTTGGGTCCATATTAGTAACAATAATCAGATAGAATACTAAATATTGTAATTATTAATAGCAATGGCACACAATTGATATTGATAATAATTTGGAATATACAGCTCACCTAGAGCTCAGATGAAGGCTATTCTAAAGATATTGAAGCCATGTCCAGTTCATTTAGAAGGCTGCCACTGTCTGCCATTACAGATTTCATTCCCCCACAAAACTCCAACAGGTAGGTACTCCTGAGCTGCAGGGATTTGCTGGCCCTTTTATTGAAGTGGTAACCTTAGTTTATTGTATTTTAATGTGATATTACTACAAGGTTCATCTTGTGACGCAACAGCTTCTGCAAAGCATTGCTTTCAACATATACGTTTAATAGTCAGCCAACTGGCTAATACTGGCAATTTCATAAGTCACTTGGCTTCCACAAACCCAATATGGCCTGTTATTCTGTGAGATTGCAGTTTTTTTTTGTTGTCAGAATTGGTGTTGCAGATGTTCATTTCCCCTTCCTCACTTTTTATTCAAGAGTATACTTGACTGACTCATTTTAACCTTGGTTTTGCTTTCCCAAAGCTTTTTCTTTTAAAGTTACCCATACTTTACTTTAGGTTGTATTGTGTATCCACTATGCCTGTCCACAGATTGTCACATGGTGACACAGTCTTGTAATTTGTTGGTGCAGCTTGGACTGTAACTTGGAGCATTTTATTTGATATAAGGATCTTATGATTAGTTTGTTATTGTACAGTAAAATGATTAGTGAGATCAGAAGAGAAATGTGCAAAGACAAGCTTAAGATTGCCAAACTGACCAAATTGACTCCCTGGCTGAATGGCAAAATTCTTCAGACTAGCACCAACAGAGGACTGCAAGAAATGATTTTCCATTATCATTTAATTCATCCAGCTTTTACAATTACTCATGAAACTCATAGAATGACGGGTCTGGATGCTCCAAAATCTGTTTCTCCTCTAATTTCTGCCAGATTATGAAAATCAAATACAGGGAAGGTCTGCAGTCACATCAGTTGTACATGTTCACTCCAGGCAAATGTTCCTACAAGCGGAGAGGTACATCATGTGAAAAAGCAACGCAGATGCCCATTAAGAAATAAATATAGACAGTTTAATGTGAAGTATGTACCGTTAACACATTCTTAATAACCTGATGTCCAGTCACAATGAAATATCAAATTTGTGGAAAAAATATTGAACCATTTAAAGATTTCCTGGCTTGATAAACACTTGTACAGAAGAACCCAATCCATATGTAACTTTGGAAACCATACCATGACTAATATGTAGCCTTTGCAAATAGACTTTAAGCCTCTTAGTTAAATAATAGGGTATTGAACAAGCTTCTGTAAAGCAGGAACAATTATGTAACAACATACAGTATTCCCTTGTGTTCTGCTTTAGGAGTTGTCTTTTTCATCAGGAGGGATTTGTTTTAAAGAGAGATCAGACACTATGCGCTTGGGCATCAATTTTTTTTTATGCACACTACTTTGTTGAATACCTCATCTGCCTGATGGATATGTGCATGGCATTAGTTTTTTGCATCACACATTTTAGCTTGGTATAATAAGTAATTTAAGAAAAGGAAAATAAGAGGTGTTTGGGTAGGAAAGTGACCTTCACAATGAGTTGAGGTGCTTGGGTAATAATGCAGATCAGTTGAATAGAAAAGACAGTGTTGAGCAATATACTCATCGAACTTCAAAAACATAGAAATGCTTATGAAATAACACAAATTGAGGTTTTTAGTGGTGGACAGCAAATGTCCTCTTGTGTGAGCCTCATTTCACTGAGTAATTAGACTCTTCATCATGTAAATCCTAAGAGGAATTGGTATAATTCCAGTTGTTTCATATCCAGTATCGAAAAAGCCTTTGATCTGGCCTCAGCTATAAAACAATAAAGTGATATACTTTTTAGAAAGGTATTATCGATGAGGGGCGGAAAAAGGTTGTCGGAACATCTCCAAGTATCACATGTAAAGTTGATGCCCTACGTACACAACCTTTCTCATGAGAGGCTTAACCTAGCTGCCTATGAGACATTGAGACCTATATTTTGGCCTCTAGGTTCCCACTGCATCAGCAACAGTGACCTGTTTTGGTTTCTGTCTCTTAAAACTGTGAAGTATTGATTGGCCTTTAACATACAATAAGTACCCCCACCCCACACACCCCCATTCTTCTCTTTTGAGCAATCTCACATGGACTGTATCTTAAGGGAAACTCCCCATAATGGTCAAATTTTTTTGTCTCATTCTTCCTCTTGTTTAATATTCATTCTAACACTGGTTAGTTAAAGGTTGCAATAAGAAAAGGGAAAAAAAAGAGAGCCCAAGATAAATGATCAAGTTCCTTTATTCCAGACAGCTTACAATTCTGTCATGTATCACTTTATTTTCAATTTGTAGTCCATATTTATTGTGTTGCAGTTCAAATGAGACTAGTGCTGTTCATGAGATGAAGTACCCCTAGAGCAGCATCTGCAGTTGGCTCTATCGGGCGCGTATCTGCGTTTCAAGAGGCCCAGCAAGTGTGAGTTTGTTTGTGTTTTTGTGTGAAATGGGCAGAGCCTACTGATTACACAACATGTGCTTGTCTTTACCAGCAACTGAATGTATGTAGAGCATTGTTTCTGTTTGGTATGTTGAGGGCAGTATCTCGACTCCTGATAATTTACCCTGTGACCTTCGTGTTGGAGAATACTCTATGATGCATGCAGAGGGAAAGGGAGAAATATGGTTTGTAATATTACAATGTTCTATGCTACTAATTATTATTAATTGGAAGTTTCCTTTTATGAATAAGCTGTTAGAGAAATAAAAGTGTGCGTTGATTGTTATAGGCAGAGAGGGTGAAAGACAATTTGACAATGGCCATTTGGTTGCATTCTTTATTGCTGAGCTGCTTTCACTTGGCTGATGCCAAAGAAAGCGATCATATCCTGTTTACTCTGACTCTTACAGTGACCATGCTTTCTGAGGGCCAAGGATGCTCCTGATGCAAAATAGTTTAATTAGTTTTGTATACACGAAATGATTTCTCTAAATGTATTTGGCTTCTAGTGTTTTGAGTTGGCTAGGATAGCTAGCATTAGCAACTAGCCCTGGCTTTCTTGTAACTCCTGGTTTGTTTCCTTGGTTGCTAACGCTAGCAACCTGGCTATTGTCCAAACAGGAAACGCGTTGAGCTCAGTGCTATGATAAAGGCATATTAAAGCACAGTTCGTTTCGTTTGTATACATTTGACAGTGACAAAAAACAGTGGTCGAAAAGATGACAAAAGCATAGGTGATGTCGTGTATTAACATAACGTTGAAAAAAAAAGCATTGACAAATATTCAGAAATGGATTCAGAGCAGCCTTAAGTAGAACGGAGTTGGCACTTAGGGGCTTTGTTTGCTTAACAATTTGATACGTCTCGTGGCTGCAGCTGTGTAGCAGTAAAAGCTCTCCCCTCCAGTCCATTAGTTACTACGTCATGTATTTATTTGTTGGCTGATATTTAGACCTGTGTTGGTATGTCGGTATATATGGATGTTTTCCAGTATTGACCATCACATCAACACACAATTTGATACCACAATATACTGGGTTACTTGTACATCTGAAATGAGTGTTAAATGTAAGGTTCTCAGTTCAGCTGTCCATTTTCTATAATACCGTATATTTGTGTTAAGATCATCGATAGCTGTTAGAATAAATTATTCCCACGGTCTCATGTTTATAATACAGATACTATCATTCCTCATACAGAAAATATTCACAGCACACAAGTGTTAAGCTTCTGTGAGAAATATGAATTTATCCCTCTTCCAGTACCTGGGATCATGTCCTTTAACCCCATATACCTTTACATTTTGAATGGAATACTAGAGAATCCAATACTCAATATGAAGAGGCTGTTTCTGATTCAGCGCCGACTATAGAAATACTTCAGAGGCTGTTTCTGATTCGCCGACTATAGAAATACTTCAACTATAAAATGCTGGTGGTGGTGGCTTGAAATGGTTGTGTGAATCATTTGTTACACTTAGCAAGAGACTATCTTTTTTTCTTCCTTTCCTGTTTTTTAAGACTGCAACTGATAACATTTAAGTAAAACTGATAATAATTAAAGAGCTGAAACAATCCATTGCTTAATCGATAAGTTAATTAGCAAATATACGAGTAGAAGTTAACCTGACAAGTGTATTTTGTAGTTATTTTATGTTAGTTAGTAGTTTATGTTTATCTGCATTATCTTAAAGCCCAATTGTGAAATGCAAACTGCTATTAATCTGTATGCTGCATGACTGTTGACCAAATACTTGTAGTCATTATTCTTTTCAGTTTTAAGACAAAGATGTGGTGTCAACCCTAACATGTTGGCCTCTCTGAGGCCTCTGGCACTGTAAAGTTGTGGTTTTGGCACAGCTCAGGCAGCCATGTGTCCTGCTTGTGATCGGATCAACAAGCTTAATAGGATGTGGCAGGTGTAGATGGAGTAATTTCTTGAATGTTATGATGAGAACTAACGGCATTTCCCTCCATGGTTTATTTTTCAGACTGAGGCCTGCTCGTTGCTAAAATGTAACTTTGTAGATTAGCCATGTGGGGGGTGAGAAAGATGACAAAAGTAATTTTATTAAAATTGCTAGCTGCAAAAGATATGAAATCAGTTCATGCATGTGTTTTATTGCTGTTTGTGTTAAAGTGACCGGTCTTTAAGAAATTAAGTTGGTTTCGAAATTACCATAAATTACATGCTTATTTAATGTTATGTATTATCAGGTTTTTCCATTTCTACTCATGAATTTCTGCTGTGAGATTGACCTTCCCTTGAAAGTTGAACAGTTCCCCAGTGTTTTTGTCCAGTCATGTGAGTATGGCGCTGTGGTAGGAGTAAGAACAAGACCAACGCCTAGGTCCTAACCTTTGCTCCAATCCTTCCCGCATCCCCCCTTCCCCTCCTTTTTAACCCATAATCGGCAGTAAAGGCTTCATTGTTCTTGTCCGCTGCTTGGATATCTGATCATTAACCCACATTCAGAGCTGTGGTGGCAGGCTTCTTGAGGCTCTCGGACCAATTTTAACGGGTGTGTTTCAGTGGGCTGAGCTGTGCACTTCTGCCAGTAAAGTAAACTCTATTTACGCCTCTCGAGGAGAAACATTAGGCTACTTTCTGAGTCTTTTGATTTGTGTGCGAGCAATGCCCTGAGCCGCTCCCTTGTAAATTTAGGGCTATTCGTGTTTTTATGAAAGCTTTTAAGTGATGGCTACGGCTGTGAAACAGTTCAGCACTCAATCTTACATAAGAATACACATTTAGGACACACAGAGCATTATGTCGTAGTCTTACAACAGCTTAATGCTATTATGAATTAAGCCAGACAATTTGGTGTCCTGCAAAACTAACATTATTTGTCTTTAGTTTAATGGAAGAGTACGGTAGATTTGCCTGGGAATTAACCATTTGGTGTTTTTGTGTGACAACAGGTTCTCTTCAAGTAACATGTTTTACAGTTTTAGGAGGTAGTTTAAGTTGACTACCTAATTACATCTGTAGGGGGCTAGTGCCTATTTAAAACTGATGGCTTCAGTGGATTTTCGGCAGCAGTTGTCTTGTATCTGTTCATTTATTTACTCACCACAGTTGGCAATGGTAACCTATGCTTTTCCCATGTGGAGGTTGAACCAGAGCTCCATCTCTTCCCAGAAACATGGCGGCCTCATTTATGCAACCAAACGACCACCGGAACGAAGGCCAGACACTCTGGTTGGAGGAGGAGTATGTCTCGTCTGTCTGGGGTTAGGCTAGCGCGAGGTGAACAGACGCCTTGAGGCATCCAGTGTCACTTGCTCTTTGTTTTTTAATGTCGAAATCAGTTCAGATGACCCAGTGGTGGGAGGAGATTTGCACTTATTCTGTTCATGTAATCTTATGCATTTAATGGCTGGATTGCATGACTTTGAATGCAATTAACAGATGAGGCTTCTGAGTGTTTTATTTTTATTGTATATTTTTTAAAGCAAATTCCAGGTTTGTTTTTTTGTGTCTCTTATGAGGGAACTCTGGTTTATACTATGTATGCACAGTGTATCAAGCAAGAAAGACAACTGGCCTGGTTTACACATTGCTGTGGATTCTTGCTGAAACTAACTCTTATTTCTGTCAGTAATTAATCCAGTATTTTATTAAATTCATCTTTAATACTTAAATAAAAGCCCCACAAGTTACAAGGTCGTTTGCTTTAATGTTTTAGAATTGCTTACTTATTCTATCTGCTACAAAGCTAATGCTCAATTTATAAAGTATTAAGAATAAACTCAGCTGGCATATATTTGGTGTTTTCATATAATAAATGGATAATTTTACATAATGTAAACAATCATTTGGATTACCGACATGTTGAAGAATAGGATTATCTTCTTATTTTGGTTTATCAATGGGAAAATAATTGGACTGGACATTTCTAGGGCACACAGCAGATTTGGCATACACAGTGTTAGGTATTTATACGTTGCATGCACAGTAATTGGTCAGTAGTATAGACATGTGTGCTGTGTGTACGATCAGGTTGAAGATGGCTGGCTCTTTGCTGGATATTGTTGCTTCTTCTGCCCCTCTCCTGTAGTCTCAGTAGTAGGGCCTTTTGCGCCTGGCTTTGTCCTGCTACTCATTATGTAGTCGGAGGAGGCGGAGGAGACGAAGGCTGGGAGTGGATGTGCAGCTGAGAGAGACCTCCCCCATCATTTAGCCTGACGGCACACAGGACCACAACCACGTGACCGGCTGTTTACTGTCGCAGCAAGCAGAGTGTTTCTCCTTTAGTATGTTACAGGATTTGTGTGTGTGCGTGTGCGCACGTGCACACTCTGTCTCTCTCTCTCTCTCTGTCTCTCTCTCTCTCTCTGGAAGCTGTAGTGCAGTAATGTTACTACCGCTGCTGGTGGCGGCATACTCTGTGTCAGGCTTCATACTATTCTTAGCTCTCTTCCCTCCCTGCCCCATCATGCAGTCTGCGGATCAGGTTACTATACTGTGTGTGTGTGTGTGCTCTTCATCTACCCCACACTCTTCACCACTCCTCAAACCCCCAAACCGCTACCCTCACGCAATGACATGCACTGAAGCAGCCGCTCTGCTGTCAGGGCCAACATGCTCCAGCACTACAGGGAAATGGTTGTTGTTGTTAGTCAGGAACCAGTGGAGTTAAAGAGCAGGAACACCAGTTTATAAATACATAGAGACATCTGCTTCTCAGAGAAACCAGCAGTACAGCCAGCATGCTTAACTTGGGAACTCACTCTAAACCTTTTTTATTTTTTATAAATATAAGTGGTCACCATGTCCAGGCTTGAAGAAGATAATTTAGAAACTGTGTTGTATTTTTAAGTCATAATCTGAAAAGTGAATTGACCTCCAGCCCTGATGGCCAGTATGTTTTGGTCATCCACTAAACTGTTACGGTAATGTGGCTACATGGCAAAGAGAGCTACTACTTTGTTTCAGTGACCTGTAGCAAGGAAAGTATATTATAGCCGACCAAGATTTGTCTAATAACGACGTCAAACTAATTATTTTTATTACCTGATTTTAATCTGATAAGCGTTTGCTGAGCATGCTGATAATTGTCTAGTCTTTATAACAAAACAAAAATAACCCCTCCTGAAGCTCAATGTGTTGTCTTTTTGGCTGTTTTTCTTTTTTGGTACAAAAGATGATTTTGCTGCTGTATTTGTGCCTCAACGACGCTATTCAGTGTTGATGGAGAAAGTATGTTAGCAAAGCTCATCACTAATTGCATTTTGAATTGTCCTCTTACAGCCAAATCTAACAAAGAAGGAATACAGACTTTTTAGAAATCAGTTTATTTCTTTTTTGACAGGCCGCATACAGCATCTACTGGTCACTTCCTTTCACTGGTTGCAGAAATTCAGGTTCAATCCCTAATTTACTGCCATCTGCAATGTATGCAAAAGACAGGCAACTAAGTCCCCAATTTGTCTGGAAGAGATGGCATTCGCAATGTTCCATGACTAGTCGTGGACACATGCAGCCACTTTCCCAGCAAGTCTGCGTCTGCCTTTGCATACTCTGTCAGGGTTTCTGCCAGTGCATTGCAAGCTTGGCGGCCGGCTGTGGATGTCGGAAGTATAAAGTTAGCTGTTATGTAATAGCTGCGAACGTTGCAGTGCATTGTGTGTACAGGTGAGGCCTTTTCTTGGTGAATAATTTCTACAACTCCTCGAGACCCAGGCCAAGTTCCTGTGTCTTACTTGTCACCTTGTGATTAAAAGAAGGTTAAAAAATGATTGACGGTTAAATAGTGTATAATTAACATCCTTAAAACTAATCTCAGCCGTAGTCTCCGTGAGCCGTAGTAGTCATCAAGGCAGAGTTGGATCTGGACTTGAAACAGCCTGATGTTAATGGCAGAGCTTGCAATGGCTTATTCAGTTCTAAGCTGCTCATGAAATGGCAGTGAATGAGAACGCCACACTGGCGAGGACCCAAATACCTCTGTAATTATAGTCACACCCTCCTCGCCTTCTCTGGGTCAGATTGGAGTCCTGTCAGCGTTTGTTTTCTGGTCTGGTCCCAGGCTGTCCATACCGCTTTAATACCCCCCGACACTAACCTCTTTACACCAACGTGTTCACTGTGGACTGCTCAATTCTCCTATTCAGCTGCCTGAATGACGATGCTGCTGCATTCTGGCTAACTGCTGACTAATGATGGACCTCTCACTGGGCTCAGCTGAGCAGCACAGCTGTGTGTCGGAAAAACGATACCTGTGAACACTGTGCTATTACTCAGGATCAGTAATAGTCAGGAAGGTACTTAAAGAAAAAAGTGTTGGATTCTGTTTTGAAAAGTGTCTTGTTATTCATAATAATTAACTGCAGCAAACCAGTAAAACTGGATCCCATCTGGAAAGGCTCAAAATTAAAAACAACTAATTGACAGTATTGCGACTTTTCTTCAATGTGAAATTTAAATAATATTCTTTGTCTAACTATAGAACATAATATACAAATATTAAACATACATTTTCTCTAAAACTGGATAAAGTTACAGGACCGTCTAACAAACTTGCTCCACGTTACTAGACAAATATAATCAGACTAAACCTAAATTACAGTATATTCCACTTGTTTTCTCAAAGAAAACAGGAGCAAGATATCAATAGAACACTTATGTACTCATGTACATAACATCTTGTTGTTTGCGGCTGTAATGTTACACAGCTGGCTAGAGGAAGATCCCCAGAGAGCTGTAAATCTACTTGCTGTTGGTTACATTGTAAGACATTTTAAGTAAATGACTTTATCTTTCTGTTCTGTAAATTTCTGTTTATAAAGGACAAAAGTCCTTTATAAACAGACGATATCTGGTATTGTCCATGTACTCACCATCTTTTGGTTACGTCTCCAGTAGTGCACAGCTGATAAGTACTAAAAGGGGAACTTGGGAACTATTTGTAGGTTTGTTTGTATGACTGACTGATCTTCAATTGAATCTTTAATTGATTGGCTGACCATTTCGCATTTGAAAAACTCTATTCAAGCTTTATTCTTTACAACAATGAAGTCTAAGTTAAACTGAAATCTGACGGTACATCGGTTTAAAAATGTCAACCGTAAAAGAGGTTTCTCTGTTAACGCCTTTGTCTTGTGTGTAGAGTTTCAGCTGCTTAAACTCAAAAGACTTGTGGCTTTCACATAAATCCTCAATGAGCCACATCATTTCCCCCCGTTAAGGCGATGTGTATACCAAAACGTGCTGATCCTGATTACCCCTCATCATTTGAAATTAACATCATGCTGTATTGAAGAAGTCTTGAAACTGGTCATTGAGACCATAAACTCATGTTTAGAATGTTTACTGACAGACTTGGAAGTAGGTTAATTGTCTCATAGACTTCCATACAATCTGACTTATTTTTACAATTGGAGGATATGCCCCCTGCTGGTCAGTAGAGTGTACGTTTTAAGACACCCCCGCATCCGCTTCCCTCATCAGAAGTGGAAGTTGCTGCCTGGTTGTGATTAATGAGCAAAAGTAGCATGCTTTTGCAGTGTGCACTGTTGACTATGCTGTTTATAGGTCATGCATGTTTGATTCTCAAGGCATAAGAAACATATTCTAGTCCAGTAACTATGTGAAACATTACTTCTGTGCTTTTTGAGCCCTTCTGTCTTAGTTGTAATTGAAGTGCATCCACTTACATTTGTGTTTTTTAGATTTCAAAGAATTTGATTCCGTCTTGTGTTGGTTAGCGCAGCAAAACCCCTTGCTAATCTTGATGTGCTGCTCATAGAGTTGTTTAGCTTAGCCTCAGAGGATTTTGCTTGGAAGCCTCTGTTGTAGCCGCCCAAATGAAAGCATGATTGTAGATGGACACTGGAGGTTGGGCCTGTCTGGTCAAATCAGATATTTAATCTAAAATGTCAAAATCATATAAAAAATAGTTGTCCTACTTGACATCATCAAATTGATTAAATCTCAAATATGTACATTTTACTCTCATGAAAGACTGAGATTTAAATTTGAGAAGCTGTAACTGATGAAAGAAAGAGATGACCTCACGTTTAATCAAAACAGCACTCTGGGAAACTAGCTTCTGATTGGAGGAAATCCCCTGAGTTGTTGGAAAAATCTTTTCACTTTAGCAATGGGGGTCACCCCCATTAGAAATCCTTCTAGTGCTTTTATAGATTATAGGAAAGTAACAGGAAGCATATTGAGTAACGGGGCTGTCCCATTCATGTTAAGGCTGCTGCGTCGCACCTTAACGGTTGCTCATGTGTCCTGATGCTGTGGAAGCGGCTTACAGTGATCACGTCTGTCTAGGTCAAGTTGATCACTCAAAGGGAATCATTATTAACACCACATTTTGTCTATAAAGTAACAAAACAGGGCAGCTAAATCCACAGGTGACCATACTTTTTTTTTTATTGAGAGACAATGACTTTCTTTTTCCCATCATAATTTCAATGTGCATGCAGCACCAGCCTCGGATAGCCAGCCTGAAAGCAGACAGGTTACTGCGACGCAAAGTATCAAGAGAGTAAAGAAGAAAACTAAACATAAATTTAATTAACACTAACTTACTGTATTTTTAGACTGTTGTCATGTTTGAAAATTCCCCAAATGAACTTTAAGTGGACTGTAAACTAATCTATTTTTTTAACAGCATTAATATAGGAATGATTCTGTCCCGAGCTTGATCAGTCTAAGCAATTGATCACTGTGACTTTGCTCACTGTACATGGTTTACATTGTATAGTTTACTGTTTGACATACTTCCATTGGGTTCCATAAAGGCTATTTCTGTAAAGTCAGAAGGGATGACGTGAGTGTGTTTAAAAATAGAAGCATGGAAAGTTTATTGACAGTACATGAGAAAAGGATCTTGTGACTCAAAACAGCACGGCGCTCTCCATGTGACACAATAACTGACATGTGCCATGGTCGGCTTCATGCTCCTGTTCAACTGAGTTTTATACTTTCTCTATTTACTGCAGGCACCCACAGTGCCTCCATTGACTCTGCTGCATGTGCTACTACACTGACACAAACCACATCAGAGAGGAGCTTGGTTACACTGATGAGTAGACCATAGTGACGACATGCAGGGGAAACGTTGTCCTCTTAAAGCTTAAGAGTCCCTAAATCTGTGATTCATGCTCCCTCGGGTAGTTGTTTCCTGCCTGTTTTTATTTCTTTATTTTTTAAAACATGCCTCATATTCTTGCCAGTTTCATTGCCTAGTCTAAAGAAACTCTAGGGCCACCCAGACTGTAATGTAATAATAAAAAAAAAAAACATTCTTCTCATTGCTGCTGTTTTCTGTCTCCAGGTGCATGATGATCCTGCTGTGCTGTAGCTGTCACAGCTAGTCAGGTGCTGCACCATGGCCAAACCTGGGAGCGACAGAGATGGAGCCATGGTGGATAAGCAGGCGGGGAAGAAGGTATGTCAGCACAGACGAGCACTAAACAACATTTGTGCAAGGAGTGAGCCAAATATTTGTGATTTCACTTTGCCGTACTTCCATTTTAAACAAATGGTTCTTTACTATAGAGATCAATGAAATGTTGCCCTATTTAAATTAAATCCTAATACAAACCATTTAGATATGTAGAACAACATAAGATACTAGGTCAAGAATGAAGAATTTGTTCTTGATTATGACACCAGCAAACTTACAGTACTTTAGGGACTTCTTATCAATGTTGGCATAAAAAAAGCGGTTCAAAGTTCATTCTTGACTTTGAAAACAGTTGACGAAACATGATTAATTTAGAACCTGTTCTGAATCTGAAGTCCTCTTCATGCCCGGCTTGTATTTGAGTACTTTTCACTTTATCAGTATTTACAATCGAGACAATTGCTGCAATCTTAGAAGTTTGGCTTGGACATGATTTAGCATTGAGGGCTACATGATGCAAAAATGATGAAGCAACTCTGCTACCTTTCTTTTTTTATAAACAAAGATTCCTATATTTATTAAAGGCCTCCTTCAATGAGTGCATCTTATGTTTTTTTGTTGTTGCACTTGGTCTGGAAGTTCAACATCCTAGGCTTTTTAACACACACATTACCCACTTGCTGTAACACATCTTACCTCAGAGCTACATTATTCTCTCTGAGATATGTTGTTTGCTAACCGGACTCTTTCAATCCAACAACTGCCGATTGCCGATATAGTCACACAGGTGTGCAGTTCAGCAGCCAGATGTGATTCAACAGTAATTTTAAACAATATCCTATCTCACCTCACAACTTGTTATAGCAAAAACTGCTTATTTATCTCTTTCTTTATAAATGACAGACAATTTATGCCGGCTTTAATTTTTAAGGCAGAAGTGTTTCATGTGTCTCATCTTAACCCTCCTCTACTTTCAACACTGCCAGACACTTCAGCTTTGCACAGCTGGCACATTGCTTCACTGAGATCAAAGAAGCACCAAACTGCAGACATTTTTCCTCCTGCCAGAAATGTATTTTACTGCACCAAAGTGCAGCTCACTAAAGTGCTGGAACTGAAAAAGCTTTGTCTGCAAATCAGATTGCAATAATGCAGTAACTAGAATTGTAAGACGTTGTGATACATATATTACTGGTGTAATGTTTAGTGTGATCACTGGTGGAATATTGGAGTATTGTCCTACTTTTCCTCCAACCCTTTCATACTTTTAGTATTTTTTTGGAAGAATCCAGATAGCCTCTCCATGCACATGCAAAACTATTTTAATTGATGCCCTGAAATACAGAGTTGTGTCCATCAAAGTAAATAGCAGCTGTATGTGGGAGGGATCAGTATTGAAGTTTTCTGTCTTGTGACATGGTTGCATGCGTCCGTTGTGCTTTAAGATTCGTTATAGCCCAGACTGTGGTCTTCAAAATAAATGTATTAACCTCAGTGAGGCAGAACTTGTGTTTAACATTGTATGCAGTTCATTGTATCCTCTATTTGATAAAATTAGACTGATAGACTCAACTAAATGATTTCACTTGTTAGACTTGCAAAGTCATCCTCAAGAGGTCACTGGCTTTAATTTCCGCTTTCCTTTCTGTATTATAACATCTAATGTATGTGTGAATTGTTTATTAAAATGTGAGTGTAAAGGGCAGCTTGTCTTCTCATAGATGTTTTAACAGACTCAAGGAAGAGGCCATTAATTTAATAAGTCTATTATTCAACGCCACTCAGGGAGTTTGACTGTCAGCACTGCTGTGGAAATTCTCACACTTCAATAAACTCAGTACCATTAGAATAGACTTCTTTTTCTTGTTTTTTTATTCTGTGGGTAAACAGCAAAAACAACCTTGTCACTCCTGATATGTTACTCTTCACTTGGCAGAGACCCTGCCTTGAGAATAAGATTTTTTACTGAGTCATGCCGGTAAACCTGCTGCCTGAAGGACCAAAATATATCTTGCAGAAACACGACACCAAACCTGTAATCTAATAATCTACACTTTGTCATGTTCGTGTCGTGTTTAAGGAAGCTTTAGTTTCATATGAAATACAAGCTGCACAATAAGCTTAACCCTTTCCTTGTCAAGCTTGGGAACAAAGCTTTTTAAATGGGACCTCCTTAGTTTGTCTACTGTCACAACTGTTTTCTTTACACACACAGATTTGTCTCAAATGTGGCCACACCTTTACTATATTTGAAATGCCTGACTTTGTATATTTGTTTTCCTCCTCACCTCTCACAGAGCAAAGACAAGTTGTCCCCTTTCACCAAAACTCCGAAGCTGGACCGGAGTGAATTGCTGGGGAAGGAAGGGAAAACCAAGTCTTCCATGAAGCGCAAGCTCTCCTTTACGAACAGTCCGCTCCGGACCGAGGAGCGAGACTCTGACACTGGTAAGAGCTGTTGCTGCTGCTCCCTGCTCCTCTGCCAACAGCCATGCTGCTGGCTGGCTGCCATGTCCTCACACTGCCCCCTAATGGCCTGTTGTTGAACATTTTCTTTAGACAGTCTTGAGGTCAACGGGTTTAAACTTGTTTTTGCATCGGGTTCAAAATCTAAAGACTGCATTGACGAAGCTGGGGCCAGTTGAATAATGAGATACACTTTTTTACTCAAAATTAAATCAGAGCGCTGCTTTCACTTAAATGTTGTGTTACATTCCAGCTAATGTACACATCTTAGTATTTTAAAAAAAAAAGGTATACGGTTCTTATTCACCTGAAGCAAAATGTAAAAAAAATGTTTATCCAAAATAAAGGGCCAACTAAAAAGAAATATGCCATCAGATCAGTCGCAGTTGCAAAATCCTTGACTTGTCTAGTGTCAGAAGCCTTCATCGCTCACAGTATTTATTGGACACATGTCTTTGAAATAACGGATGCAATCACATTTAATTTAGTCAATGTGTCTTTGGGAGTTGGGTGGATACCCTGTCACACTATGCAGGGTCGCTGTTATGGTTTTCTGGGTTTGACGTTGGACATGGACGGAGATTCAGTGAGGTAACATTAGCTTTAGCCCTAATGCATTCGTCGTACTGTGGTTTGTGGTGATTTTTCAGGTGGTTCAACAAGTTGGTTGTATTGCTCTGCGGCGCAGACACAACTTTATGGCACTCTGTGCACATGATTTGTTCTTGCTTAACATCACTTGCCCTAAATCCCAAAAACTTTTGCTCCTGGCATTTTAATTACCTTTCACACAACACCCGTGACCATCTGCTCTCTGTTCTGTTGTCTCGCTCTCTACTCTTCTAATACAGAACCTTTTTATTTTATTGTTGACCATGACACCTCATCTTGTTCTCCCCCTGGTGGTTGGCTGACTGTTATTTGAAAAAGCTAATTTAAATTTACACACCACTGTAAAAATGTACTATTTACCTCTCATACCTGTGTAAATAAACTACTCTGCTTCTGTCATTTAGAAGTTTAACTATTTGTTTAGATCAGATAACTAAAATTAGGTTAGCCATAATTACAAATTACAGCAATGTGTTTCACAGACAGTTTATGGTCCTCTAAATATGCCTTCATCTCCTCTGTAGAGCATTTCATTGTGTGGCCCTGCGTCATCCTACCAAACGAGAACCCTCAATTTTGAATTCACAGAGGTTAAATTTATGTTGTACAGGTCATAAAGCTAAACTAGCATGGAAGGTGACTTTGCCTTCCAGCAGAATTTTTCTCTCAGGTCCGGTGTTGAGCAGCTGTCGGAAAAAGAGAAGTATTGAATCCACTGACCACGTCAGATCTACGCTCCTGTGTTGCCATGACTCATAATGTGTGCGTGGAGTCCTTGTGCCTGTCTGTATTTGAGAACATGTGAGAGGAGGAGGGTGAGAGAGAGAGAGTGAGCGTTAATGCAGTGCTTTCCCACCCTTCCACTTCCCCTTGCTCTCCCCTCCCTCCTCTCCCCTCACCATCCTCTCTGCTTTGCACTGTAGATGACTCAGACCCAGGCCAGTCGAGTGAGACCTGGGGAGAGAGATTAGTGCCTCCCTGCAGGATATACGCAGGTAAACGCTGCAGACCGATCCTCAGCCCTCGTGTCCTCTACAAGTCACGTCACCCACTTTGGGCAACTATGCTGCTGTAAACACACATGCACGTGTGTGTGTTTTCGCCCTGCATTTGCCCCCGTTACAGCTCATGCATGTCTGTGTTTGGTAACGACCGACGAAGACGGGGAGGGTGGGGGTGGCACTTGGCTGGCTTCAGAGAATGCTGTCTTCGTTTTCAAACCTCATGCTTGTCATCTGTTTCTCTGCATTCTCAACAGATACAAGGCAAAGAGGAAAACAGTGTCTCTGTGACAATGCAATTTCTGCTGGATGGTTCACTAAAATCTTTCTTGGTTTTGTTTCAGATAAAGATAGACCAGACAAGAAGAAGATGAAAAAGGAGTCTGGGGGCAAGAAGTCCCAGGCTCCCAACCTTTTGTTTGGGTATCCTCTGTCAGAGCGCAAACAGATGGCTCTCCTAATGCAGATGACTGCCAACAGTCCAGGTTAGTGTGCCTGCCCTCTCACCTTAACCACCATTTTTTAAGATGGCTCAGTATATTTGCTGTTGCATGAGTCATGTCTCTGAGCATTTTGACAACTATGCTTTCTAATATTTAAAGGTTGCTTGGGAATAGGGCAATGTGTCAAGTTTGATATCTCAACTGGAAAGAAAGATGTTTTGTATAATTTCTTAGTAGTATTGTGCTTTTGGCATTTAATATGTAGCTTGAAGTTGAAGTAATTGTTCTGCAAATAATAGGTTCTGTGTAGTTATAAGACAAGTACTGACCTGCAGAAAATACACACAAGGACAATAGGCATCTGGAGCTAGCTTAGCTTAAAGACCGAAAACAGGGGAAACAGCTGGCCAAGGCTCGCTCTTTCAGAATGTAACACAATCCACCTACCAGTACCTCTAATGAAAGAAGTTTGTTAATCTTGTTTGTTTAATTTGTCTTATGTGTTAAAGTCAGGGCGGCACAATATGAGAAAACTGTGGTAATGTTGGATTCCTAATAATAAAGAGATCTTGAAGAGCAGTGAGTTTTCCACTGATGCTCTTTCAGCAAACTCAAAGAATACAGTGCAATCCATGACGACGTGTTTATCGTGCAAGTTGAGATAGAAAAAAAAAAAATAGTTTTATTAAAAATCATGCGCAGTTTTGTTGGGAACTACACTCTATACGCTAAACAAAGCTAACCATCTGCTGACTGTAGCGTCAAATTTAAATAAATATAAAAAGCATATTTTCATTTTAAATTACAGATGCGTATAATCGATCTTTCATGTTGAGTTTCCCTTTTGTTGCTAAATCCACTACCTTGCACATTAATTCAGGTACGTATTTCAACCTGTGACAGGCTCTTGCTCTACGCATCAATTAAGTACTCCTCTCTCTGTCTGTGTCCAGACTCTACTCCCAGCCACCCCTCACAAACGACCCCTGTGCAGAAGAAAGTCCCCAGCAGCGCCTCATCTCGACAGAAGGACAAGGTCAACAAGAGAAACGAGAGAGGGGAGACTCCCCTTCACATGGCAGCCATCAGGGGAGACGCCAAGCTAGTTAAAGAGCTCATTAGCCTGGGAGCGGACGTCAACGTCAAAGACTTTGCAGGTACGATGCCCTGCGAGGTGATCGGTTAACAGCGGGCACTGTGGCTGGATGGTATCTATTAATAGCATGATGTTGAATAACAGCTGCTTTTTCAAAAGGGACATCTTATGATGGGATAATAAAATGACTTGGTACATTCTGTGCACATCTTTTGTGTAGTTTAATTTGTAATCTTTTGTGTAGTTTAATTTGTACTCTCGTTTGATTGTTTGTTGCTGTTGTTGTTGTTGTCGTCACCAGGTTGGACTCCTCTTCATGAAGCCTGTAATCTTGGTTACTACGACGTAGCCAAAGTCTTAATAGCAGCAGGTGCAGAAGTGAACACACAGGGTCTGGATGACGACACGCCGCTTCATGATGCCTCCAGCAGCGGACATACAGATGTAAGAGCTTCTTATGAAGTTTGTCCTGCCACAGTAATGTGGAACTACATTTTTACTTTTCTCATGTCTGACATAGAATATATACAAATATATGTCCCAATGTTAATGTGTCCACAATTTAGATATATTTGGACAGTTAGGGAGATGGTCAAGTCAAATACTTGAAAATTATAAATATCTTGGCTGTTGTCAAATTCAAAAAAAGGCATTCAGTGGGTTTTCCTGCCATAGTTAATGGTCTTATAATTGACTTATAAATGGAATAACTTTACAAAACTTTGCCAATCAATGATCTTGAATAGTGTTTAAAAACAGTAATGAAGATCAAACTATTAAAAATCTGATTGAAACGCTACAAAGGTCAAAGATATATTGAACATGTTTAAGTCTTTACCATTTGTTTATTGTAGTTTACTTCCAACTATCTGTTTTTTTTTATGTTTTGTCTGCAACCTTTTTCAATCTAAATTATTGTTGTTTTATACAGATTGTGAAACTGCTGCTGCGCCACGGTGGGAACGCCTTCCAGGCCAACAAACGCGGGGAGCGGCCCGTGGATGTGGCGGACTCTCAGGAACTGGAGCAGCTACTAAAGGGAGAGGTGCCACTGTCGGAACAAGATGACAGCTCTTCAGGTAGGCAGACAATGCTTCAGAGTTTAGCTGACCTTCCGTTTAAAGTCACTTAAAATTAAATTTGTCTGAAATAAATAAGTTACTTTGTTTGTGCCATGTAATCTTAAATTACTGCTAATGTTTGGATGAAATCATTAAGTCCTTTTGTTGGCTTTTAATTGTAATATTTTAAATATTTGATATTCTCTTCTCTGCAGAGTCTGAAGACCTGCTCTCTGTCAATCCATCCAGTATAGATGACAACTTGGAAGACTCTGATACTGAAAAGGACTCTGATGGCAAACCGGTCACGAAAGCATCATCGTCCGTTCCTGGGCTGGATGAGTACGAGTTCAAGGACGAGGAGGAGGAGGAGGATCTCAGTAAAGCCCTGAATGATGGACATATTCTCCGGAGGGAACTACGGCAGCATGAGAAGGAGGAAAAAGATAGGAATCATGTGGCAGAAAAGCAGGCTGGAAAAGGAGACTCCACCTCAAAGTCCAAAAAGCAGAAGACTTCTCGTGTCCACTGCAGCTCGGATACCTCCAGTGATGAAATGGAGAGCCTTTCAGAGAAAAGGAGTTCCCCCACCTGCTCTCAGAGCTCAGAGAGCCTCAAGACTGACACAAAGTCTAAAAAGGAGAATGCTGAGCAAAAAGACAAAGGTAAAGTCAAGAGGAAGAGCAAAAGCCAGAATAAGAACAAGGAAAACCAAGAGGATGGGAAAGAGAACAGCAAAACCTTGGTCCTCTCTCTCGCAACAGTGTCCGAGAGCACAGAAAAGGGAAGGGAGGAAGACTCGTTCAAGATGTCTTTCAGTCCTAAAGATGACTCATCCGTCCATCTATTCCATTTGTCGTCCATAAAATCTCCAAAACTGAACCACAGCCTGACGGATAAACAAACGCCACTCAAACAGGAAAATACTAAGATGTGCATTTCTATCAGTGACAGCTCATGTCCGGTAGACGGTGTCAAATACAACCACTACGCAGAGGCAGATTACTGCACCGAAGGCTCCAGCACCAAGGGGTGTAAGCATAAGGAAAAGAGCAAGCATCAACAGAAAGACTCCAGTGGAGACGGGGACGACGGCCATTTGAGTCCTTACAAAGACGGTAGCATAGGAAACAGCGTTGACGGCTCTGAAGGTGCATTACGGAAGACCGACTTAGACGGCAAAGTAGTAAAGAAACATAAACTTAAACATAAGGAGAAGGACAAACACAGGAGGGAATATGAGGCAGAGCGCAGCCGCCACAGGCAGAAGGAGGCTCGGAAAGACGGCCACAGGAATTTGGAGTTTGACAGAGAGTTCTGGAAAGAGAATTTTTTCAAAAGTGATGAAACGGATGAACATCTGCAAGTGAAAAAGGAGGGCGAAGACAATAGTTCTCTTCAGAAGACCTCTGATTCACCTCCTGTCAAAGATGAGAGAAACGCGAAAGAGAAACACCCGAGCAACAAGGAAAAGAGGCCGAGAGAGGAGCGAGAAAAAGACAAGGCGGTGAAAAAAGAGCGGAAGGAGGCCGCTGGTAAAGAGGAGAAGGTAAAGGATTCAAAGCTGAGTGAGCGTGACGAGAGGGTGGACTGCCACGGCTCAGGGCGGATTCCTGACGAATCGCTGCAGACCAACAGCATGAAAGAAGAGACAGAAGAGAAACTCATAAGTGGGATCACAGCTGATCAAGAACAGCTGGAGCTCTCTGAAAAAGGCTCACGCGATAAAACTGACAAGAGGCTCCCAGGAAAAGAGAAGGATTCAGAGAAAATGGAGAAAAGGCATTCTGACAAGGAAAAAAAGGTTAGAGCGGAGCACGCTGACAAAGCTGAAGTACAGAATTCAGTGGATCGTTGGAAGGAAAAAGAAAGAACAGGAACTGTTTCTTCCCACTCGCCTGGAGATAAAAACTACAAAGAGAATGAGAAACTGAAATCTTTATCCACAACCAAAAAGCATGACGACAGCAGGAAGAATAAAGATAAGTTTGACAAGCGGTCTGATAGGGAGAGGCAGGACAGAGAACATAGTGTTGGGGATCACAGAGAAAAGGAACGCACCAACTTTGATAAGAAAGGAAAACCTCTTGAGAAGACCACAGATCATGGTAAATCTGATCGTTCAAAAGAAAAGGACTGTGACCGGAAAAAGAGAGACAAAATAAAAGATGGGACACTTTCCTCCAGCTCCAACCTGAAATTACTTTTAGAAGAGAAGAAAAGCTATTTGTCAGAGAGTGGCAAGTCCTTATCTTCAAAATCAAAGGAGGAAGTTGGGAGAACACCGGAGAAGGATCGCGACCGAAGAGACCGGGACAGAGACTCCGAAAAACACAAGGATAAGGACAAGGAGCGCCACAAAGACCGCTCCCAGCAGGCCAAAATCAGCAAGCCCAAAGCCAACGAGACGGATGCAGACAAGGCCAAATCAAAAGCCTCTCCGGCAACACGAGACACCAAGCCCAAAGAGAAAAGGCTTGTGAACGATGACTTGATGCAGACCAGCTTTGAGCGCATGCTCAGCCTGAAGGACCAGGAGATTGAGCAGTGGCATCGTAAACACCTGGAGAAAATCAAACAGAAAGAGAGGGAAAGACTTAAACAGCGGCCTCTGGCAGATCCAGGGAAGTCCAAGCCTAAAGACAGAACAAAGACTGAACCGTGCCTGAGTAAGGAGCTCATGCGCTCAAAAAGCTCTGAAGCCTCTGATGTCCACAACAGAGATAAATCCCTGAAAGAAGGTACTAGCCCCAGAACAATGTCGCTTGATGGAAAGAGTCTGCCTTCGATCAGCACAAAGGTCATGTCAGCCGTGGAGAACTGTCTGACCAGATCACCCAGACCAGAGAGTGAACGCGGGGGCTTCATGTCCAGGTCAGTGTCCCTGGTTTCAGTCGCTAGTTCTGAGGATTCGTGTCAGGCGACGACATTAACACCCAGACACGTTGAATATGACTCCGACATGAACCTGGAAGCCTCGGACTCTCAACCTGCATTTCTTCAGTCTTCCCTTGTCATTCAAGCCACCAGATCGCCGTCGGCTCACGATAAAGATTGCAACAGTCTTCCAGACGTTCCGCAAAGTAATCGGACGCTGCTGCCCAGCAGACATGAATCTCCGTACCTCAGGGCTATTCTGGACGAGGATGCCAACTCATCAACTGAAGGTAAAGCTGTTGAAAATCAGCCAAAACCCAGCCAGCCTACTGAAGAGCTGGCAACAAGAGAGACGTCAGCAGAAACAGAAGAGAGCCTCAACAGTCAACAATGTGTGAATTCAGTTTCTGAGTCAGCCATAGAGAGAGACGAGAGCCCTCCTGTAGTCTCAACACCACAAATGTTCAACAAAGATCCTCAAAGTAAAAGCCTGACACTTCCAGAGTGCAGTAGCTCTCAAACTGATTCAACAGAGCAGACAACTCTTCCCTCCTCTGATCCTCCTTTTGAGAAGGAAATCCAGTGTCCAACAGAGAGCTCACAAGCGGAGTGTAGTAACAAGGATTCAGATCAACCAGCGACACCCACAGCTTGTCTATCTACAGAGCCGTCAGAGCTCACAAACACACCAACCCTCCAGCAGAGGGAACCGCTCACTGTTTCTGGTGTGGAGAGCGTGCAGCAAACAGAATCTGGTACCACACATGTTTCTGACCTTATAGACGAACCTCATGAAATCGCTGATGGAGCCGACGATGAGAGCATGGAAACAGAGAGCTTTAGAACGGAGGGTAGAGGAAGTCCTGTACCCTCCACCAGCTCGCACATTCCCAGCTCCGCAGCAGGGCAGACCTTGCCAGGCCTTGCTGAGGCCAAATGTTCTCAAGAGGATATGGATGTAAATGACCAAGACTGCAAGCTCTCCAGACTTCCCGGCGACGCTGCAGCTCCATATCTGGATGGTGTGATGGAGAACATGGACAGTACACCTCCGGCGTCGTCCGACAGCGCAAGCCCTGAACACAAGGTTGAAGAGATGGCCGACGCCCCACAGAGCTCGGAGATCAACAGTAGTGCGGCCGTTTCTGTTATAACGGAGTGTCCATCAGTTGAGGACAGCGTGGCTACAGAGGCCACTTCTGAATCTACGGCAGATGCCAGCTCTGAGCCGATGGAGGTGACGCCTGCCGATGAGCAACCAGAGACTTCTTTCGCTGGAGAAGAGCAAAGTCAAAGCACCGTCCAATCGGCTATTCAGACTGACAGTAACAGCAGCAGCAGCAGCAGCAGTAGCAGCAGCAACAGTAGCAGCAGCAGCAGCACCTGCAGTGCCTCAGGGAGCTGCTCTCCGCAATCCGGAGACCGGGATTCTGACTCTTCGGGGGCGAGGGTCAAGATTCGCTCGACAGACGAGGAAGGGGACATCCATGTTCCCCATCCACGCAAGAGGAAGATGCCTAAAGCGTCGGGCTCCCAGCCTTACTCCGCGACTCAGCAGGAGAAGGAGAGAGGCCAGCAGTCTCTGGCTGCGATTGTAGACTCTGTAAAGCTGGAAGAGATTCAGCCCTACCAGACCGAGAGGGCCAACCCTTACTACGAGTTCCTGCACATCCGGAGGAAGATCGAGGAGAAGCGCAAAGTCTTGTGCAGCGTCACCCCACAACCACCACAGTATTATGATGAATATGTGACCTTCAACGGATCCTACCTCTTAGATGGAAACCCACTCAGCAAGCTCTGCATACCAACAGTGAGTTATTCTTCATTTTGTGTCCTTCATTGGTCAAACAGGGTTTTGGGCCACAACTAAGAGCTATTTTTATAGTAGATTACCCCGTCGATTGTAACTTTGATTAATGAATTATTATTCTGATTTCTTTTTTTTTTTTAAAAAGGGCTAAAGACCGAGAATCGTAATCGAGAACCACTTTTTCTAACGTGATCTTATCCGCTGCATTTATGGTGTGAAAGCAAAGTAGACAGAGGATTTTGAGATTTGACCATGAATTATTCACTATGAACTATTTAGTCCATCTGCTCACCGGGAAGCGTCAAAATAATTTGGTAACAATGTTATCAACACATCCTGAGTGCAGGGAGTTTCTTTGATGCAGCCGAAGGCCAGAGCGTTATTTTCCCGTTCTGTGTGTTTTAGCCGCAGTCGAAAGTGTTGCCGTTCAAGATGCGCCTATTTAGTTTGTTCCTACCTTTTTCATAATCTCTTAAACTCATCAGACATCTCAAGCATTTAAACAAACGCCCCCCACTGTGTATTTGAACAGATAACGCCACCGCCGTCATTACCTGAGCCGCTTAAGGAGATGTTCAAACAACAAGAGGTGTTCCGTATGAAACTACGACTCCAACACAGCATTGAAAGGGTACGTAGTCTAACTCGCCCAGCTTTTTGTTTTTCTTCAAGTGAAGCTTTGACTTACTTGCTATACATTTTTCATACCTCATTTAATACAGTATTTACTGTATTAATTGGTCTTATTTTTCTCCTTTCCCTTCAGGAAAAATTGATTGTTTCAAATGAACAGGAAGTCTTGCGCGTCCATTACCGGGCAGCGAGAACGCTGGCCAATCAGACTCTGCCTTTCAGTGCCTGTACAGTTTTATTGGATGCTGAAGTGTACAACATGCCTCAAGATGTCCAGGTAGGTGGCATCTGTTCATCCGTTCCGTCTTTTCTTTTCAATTAGTTCTTGATGATGATGTGCAAAAATACTGTGTGTTTGATAAGGTGTGTGTGTGTTTGTTTGGTTCAGAATGACGACGGCAAAACATCAGTCAGAGACCGATTCAACGCCAGGCAGTTTATGTCCTGGTTACAAGATGTCGACGATAAGTTTGACAAACTCAAGGTGAGATCGCTGTGATGTTCTGTTTTCACCGCTCACCTCCATTTCACAACGAGGTGCATTTGTCTTCCGAAAACTCACCACAGAGTAAGGCGTGATCTTTGCTGTTCATCCATTAATACCAACAATATTTCTAGATGTTTCTCTTTTTTTGCCGCTGACAAAGTTTACATTTATTTTTGCTTTTCAGCCCTCAAAAACACCCGGTTTAATATTTCCTAAGGCTGCATCCCTGTGGCTATATTTAATCTGAAAGAGGAGCCAAAAAAACAATGTAATACAGTACGAGTACACATCATACTGTTTAAAAAAAGTATAATAAAAGTATATAGCCAGTCACTAATCCTGCATTTACTTGCACAGATAAAATTCAGATTTAATGTGAGCCGTTTACTGGAAAGTTTAATGGTCTGTTAACTGGCTGAACGGGGATATTTCTTTCCATCTGTGGTGTCACATAGCCAGATAGAGAGTACTGCCTTTCTGGGAACTGAGCAAAAAATACTTTTAATCCAGAACAAATAAATCCATTTAGCAGTAATCGGCTTGTTGTTACTGATGAACAACTTTTACTCATCCTTCAATCAGAAGAATCCTGGCTCAGAGGCCAGGCTCTCGTCGCCTCGGCTAATGAACTCGACATTGGGAAACCCCCGAGTCAGGGCTGGCTGGCGGCAGGCAGTCTAACTGAAAACAACATTACCTGAACAAACAATTATGCGGCAGATGTTTTTCTCTGTGCCCTTAGACTGAGCTCAGTTTGATTCCCTCTGCGGCCACCCTTCTGAAAAACATAAACACTCTGGATGCCACAGTTTATCGGGTTATCCTGTAACGTTTCATCACGCTATGGTTGTAACCTGATTGTGATGCTCTCTTTTTACAAGAAAAATCTGCACAAGATTTTTTTGTTTGTTTTTAATGAAGCCTGCCAATTTGTCACTTTGTATTTTTAACTACTAAAGTGTATTTTATAAAAGGGTCGGGGGGGCAAACAACGTATTGAAACCAAGTGGAGATGCCCTCTTTGCTTTCAAGATAGTTGATCCATTTTTGCCGTTTAACGGGAAAATTCCCTACCTTATGCCACAAGATTGACCTCCATAGCATATCTTTTACTTGTTTCATTCATTGTTTACGGCTGTGCGGTTCTCTTATATTCAAGTCTTAAGTGTGTTTTTTTTTGCAGGTAACCTGTAAAACCGTTATACAGAGGTTTTATTAAATGTGATCGTTCATACTGGCATTTAAGATAATAATGTACCTTTTCCCTCCACAGACGTGTCTTCTGATGAGGCAGCAGCACGAGGCGGCGGCCCTGAACGCCGTGCAGCGTCTGGAGTGGCAGCTCAAGCTTCAGGAGCTGGACCCCGCCACCAACAAGTCCACCAGCATCTTCGAGATTCCAGAGTTCTACATCCCACTCGTGGAGGTCAACGACGACTTTGACCTCACCCCGATATGAGCTGTAGGACAGACGTGCTTTGCCACAGCGTCCGCCGTACCACGGACATGAGAGGCAGCCTGCACATTTAAGGAAAGGAAAAGAAAAATGTGAAGCACTTGGAATGTGGCGGTGGTGTTAAAAAAAGAAAAGAAAAGAAAAGAAGAGCATTCAGGAAAGAGATGATTTGACTCCAGCGAACTTGCAGTCCAGACCGGCACGGCCACCACGAGGACGGGGAACGAAGGCCGACTGTTCCTCGCGAAGAACAAGGGGGTCCAGGCCTCAGACGGAGCCCAGGGAGCGGAGACCAAAAGCTGGGGCGGTCCAGGGCGGAGCGGAGAGCGGCAGCAAGAAGTGTGGACGACCACCACCCACTGCTGCTCCTCATCACGCAGTCGCACAACTGAGAGTTAAATTGTTTTCAAAGTGAGTGTTCATACATTGTGTACAGACCGTGCTCTTAATTTTTTAACTTATTTTATACATAAAAAAATTGTGCATTTGTAAATAGCCATGTAATTATTGTTTTAAACTTGTAAAAACAAAAAATAATAGATATTTTGATTGTAAACTTGTTCTGTCTCATGTTTTAATGGACCAAAGTTGGTTTTTATATCAAGTGTCCTCTTCGTCTGTGATGTTCTTCTTGTTGGTGTTGGCTTAAAATCTTAAGCATGTGTTTGCTTATGTTGTGTTTTTTGTTTTTACCGTTTCTTCCTTCCTCATCTGGAGTTCCACGCCACAGCTGGTGTTTTTTGACTTTGGCAATTAAATGCTGTGCATGCGTTGCGTTGTTTGTACTTTTTTCCCAAAAAGCTGTACTGTGGACTTAATTGTGAGGTTTACTGACGTGTTCCAGCTTTTTTTCTTCTTTTTGCGCCATTGTGTTATGTCTCTTTCTGCGGCCTCACTCATGTGTTGTCCATTGTGTCTCGAGCACATTAAAGTCTGTTGTGGCTTCAGAGGGAAAAAACGTACTTTTACAGTTTCAATGTGAGATCACAACAAAACCTATTTTTTCAACATAATGCCTTTTTGAACGATAGTTCTAAAAAATGTCTATTTTAATATTTACTTGTTACATGACATGTACATATTTGTAATATATAATTGAATAAATTTTATTTGTTGTGAAATTATGTGTTGGTTACAGTGCCATTCATTTTAATTAAGGCTGCACAATAATTGGAGGATTAAAATAGTCCACCAGCTTTTAATTATTGATTTACAATTGTTTTAGTTTAGTCACAGCTGGTTCCAGTTTATCAAAATTCAGGTTTTGCTGTTTCTCCATTTTACAGTCATTGAAATTTAAATATTTATGTATTAGACAAAACAAGTAAATTCGAGCTTCTAAGAAACTATAATGGCCATTTTTCAATAAAATAAATTAAGATAATACCTTGCAGCCCAACAAGAAATGATACATGTTTTTAACATTTAACATGTTTAAGTTGTTCTCTTGGCGGTATTATCCTCAGCCACTAGATGTCGCTGCACACTACACTGACCATGCAGTCAGTTTATTGAGCTTGTGTTGATGATACTGATCAGATTGTTGTGGAGCTCCTTAAATCTCTACCATCACATGTCATTCATAATCAGGGACTTTATCAATATTAAAAAGCTGCGTACATATTGCATCAGCTATATTCTAATATAATCTCAATGCCGCTTTGCATTGTGTACTTTTACATTTAATACACAAGTACATTATCTCTTACCCACTAGCCAACTTATGTTCTCTTAAGTGAAATATGTTTAATGCAGATGTTTAACCTGTATTGAGTATTACACAGCTTAATTGTTACTTTCACTAAATTAAAATAACTTAATTATTTTAGCACCTTTTTGAAAGACAAAACTTGCTTGGTACACAAACATGTACTTTGTACTGCATGCTGTTGGGTATTCTTTGCATATAGATAATCATCTTCAGGGGCAACGTTTTATGTGTAAAACTTGTAGTTCTTGGTCATTAGAAACTACATGAGTGTATTTTAAAAAGTATATGATCCACCTGGAACAATACCAACATAACTCAACCTAATAATTCAGACTCCAAAACTGATGATAGGATAAAATAATAACCTGTATGGTGTTTAAAGAGGACTTTTTTGTTGTTGCCTCGGCTCTCATGTACTTTTCTAAAAGAAGTCACTCCTAAATCCGATTCAAGTTTAAAGACCTTGAAAGCCTCGATTCCTCGCTGACCTTCATGCATGCCTGGCCGGCAGGACGTGGGGCCTGTTGTCGTGTTTTGATGAAAGACAACACGTGTAGACACCTGTGGAGTGAAGTGAACCATCAGAGAGAAAGTTTCTGCCGCGGACTAGTCGACACAAAAGAGCTCAGGGGGAGGACGCGTCTCAGCGGGAAGTCTGCACCACTTCACAGCTTCCGAATCGCTCTTTTCTCACCTAATGAGCGCACTCACAAGGCCGCTGATAAGACGGGAGACAAAGGACGGTTTAATGGGGTGGGGGGCGGCTCGGCAGAGAATTGCTCGTGTGAAAGAGGCTCAAACAGAGCCCACTTAAGCTGGCGGGCAATGTAGTCTGTGCTGAAACGAGACAAACGCAGACGTTTGTACGCACACAAAACTCCAGGACGGCGCACGTGTAAATGTTGTCTCTTGGTGGTGCTCATGGGGCGGCGAGTCGGATAATGCGTGTCCGTTACACTGAAGACCCTCTGGTGTGTGTGTGTGTGTGTGTGTGTGTGTGTGTGTGTGTGTGTGTGTGTGTGTGTGTGTGTGTGTGTGTGAGAGACCTGAGGCCCGGTGCTCTCCTCCTCAGACGTTGGATATAAAATGGAGTGTGTGCCTTTAAGGCGCCCGACTGCCTGTCGCTTTCTGCTGCGGAGGGACTGACGCCCTCTGGACACAGTGGACACTTGAGCGGCGGCAGAGGCAACACCATCCTGGGGAAGTTCAAAGAGAAAGCAGCCACTCTCCCTCTGGAAAAGAAAAGTCTCGGACGTGTAAACGGCGTTGTGGTGAGTTTGAGACTCCGTCTCTGTGTTTGTGTTATGTCTCTGTTTGCTGCACTCGACTCTCTCGTGGCTGCGCGCGAGTGAAACCAAGTTTCGGTGTTAGCGATGAGCCCAAAGAAGGTGAAGAAACGCGTTCGTGACTGAGGGAGCTAATGTTTCTCACGTGTTTGATCTCCGTCATGTGGAGGGGAATGATGTGGAGCGAAGTGGCGCCGGCGTTAAACGCAGAGGATTGAGACGGCGTGTCCGCGCGCTAAACATTGGGGGGGAAAAAGGTGATAAGAAGCTGATGTTGCCAGATGTGCGTGTTGTTATCCCACAACTGGCTTTGAATGAAATGTGACGCAGGCCTCTCAGAAATGTGATGTTTACATGTCAAGTGTGTGTTTCTTCTGCATCACAAAGCTGTAATTTATTGATACAGCTCTGTGTGTGTGTGTGTGTAATTTTCTGCTGCACTTTTAGCATTGGAATTAAGAGTTCACATCACAGTGTTTGTATGAAGGTATAACACAATTATTATTCGGTGTTACAATCTGCACAAGAGTTGATGGATTAAAAAAAAAGAAACAGATTTACCTTTTTGAGCTCTGTATTGGGCAACAACAAGAAAGGGTCCAGCTCAGCACGAGGGGTCGTTTTACCATGATGCACCACTTTTTTCACTTTTTATGTCTTCTTATCTATATTATTCACCAACTGCAGCGTTTTCCTCCTGTGGAATGTCAGTGATGAAGTTTTGTTTATTTGTGCTGGTCCCTGAGGTCCTGTCCTGTGTCTCGTGTTGATGTAGGTGTTTCCAGTGCCGTGCTGGTGAGCTGTCAGGATGAGGCCTGGTCAGCTGATCCTCCCCGCCGCCGCCACTCTCCTCTTCCTCCTATCAGGACTGTCTCTGACGTCCGGCTGCAACAAAGCCCTGTGTGCGAGCGACGTCAGCAAGTGTCTCATTCAGGTAAAGGACATCATGGTTTTCACACACTCTATAAACACACTTTCACTGGGAGCGTTGGATTCTTTGTGAACGACTCCTCCTTTCCGTTTCAGAAACATAGCTGCACCAAAATTCTGACTCCCAATCAAAGAAACCGAGCCAAACTCAAACCACTTGACTAAATGTCCTCTTTCATAATTTAAATTTGGACTATAATGAATGGATTTCTGTTTGTTGGTGTCAGACGGCTGTTAAACTACATGCCCATATATGGTTTGCATCTTCAAAGATCCCATATGATTTCTTTAAACATGTACACAGGCTTTGGCTTGTTTTGTTCTCTACATCACTGCTCAAACAAACACGCTTTGTGGTTGCAGACAAATAATCTGATCTGAGTGCTGATCTTTTCTGTAGATTAAAGTGGGAACTTTCTACACGAGTGCAGCCAAATTTGAGCTTTTCATCCAACAGTGTCACAGCTGTTTTTGTGTAAGAGGAGATTGTTGTTTTTCTTGACCAGAACACAAATTAAATGTCGCCTGCAGCCAGTTAAATTCAAGTTTAAGAGTCAAAACTTATTTTAATCCAATTTTAAATGAACAATAAACTGTCAGGACAGACTTAAAACTACACAAAAACTACGCCTCCTCTAACATCAGTTTTGTGTAAATACTTCACATAAAAACCACGGCCAGCTGGAACCAAAGTTAAGTTACAATCTGTCCTGCCGGAGATGGAGAACTGGATCGGAGAACAAAGATGGAATCTGTTGTGAAGAATTCAAATGCATTCCTTCGATAAGCCGAGTGCAGTCTGGAGGGAAGGTTTTCCCCGAGCGAGGAGCAGAGATGTGATCTAAGTGTCCAGCTTCATGCACACCTGCTCTTGTACCACGGGCTGGTATGGCTCCCGCAAGTCACTTTCAGGGAACACTTCTTCTTTGATGTGAGCTTTCCTTTATTATTTCCACATTAACTCCTCTGACTCTTGTTGACTTTCTGGCATCACTTCCTTTGTGTCACTTTTTCCCTCCCGTCTGAAGCCCAGTGGGAGAGGTACGCCGCTACTTTACACAAATTCTGTCATGCGTTCTTGTTATTTTTGAGGGAAAACCATGACGAGAAGTGTCGGCCTGTCTTTGCACCACCTGTCAAGTCTGAGCTACTGCTTGTCCTCTGTCCTTTGTGTGTGTGTGTGTGTGTGTGTGTGTGACCTGTTTGACCTGTGTGTTCAGAGGACCGGCCTCTCCCATTAACTTCTTTAAAGTACTGTATTTAACGTCAGTGGCCGTTTCACCCGTTTGACCTCAGTTGCCGTGTGAGTGAACTACGGGTTGCTCTTAGTTTTTTTTATTTTGCAGGAAGTTGAAGTGGACCAGATTCATGGCACAGGAAGTTGACCTTTTTTAATTAGAGCTGAAACGACTGGTTAATTAATTTATAATCTTTTTTTTTTACCACAAAAAGACCTCCCAATAAACAAAAAATGTACCCGCAATTTACACTATCAATGTATTGCTTACATACGTTATTAATCCTGTTGGGCTTCAGGCATTTTCTGGCTGCACTTTGACACTAAAAGTTAATTTATTCCCAACTTTTAGGTTAGCCACCCTTCGCCTGATTATCAAAACGGCCGCAATGAGCAGCCGCTACATCTTTCCATAGACGTTGCTTGGCTGCACTTTGCCGCTGCTCTGGTGTGTTTTCGACATTTGGCAATAATTTGCTGTTGTGTCCTGATTGGGCTGATTTGGTTGAACACCACAAAATGAGCAAATCCAACCTTCCTGAGTTTCGTGGTTCAGATTTCTGAACAAATGTGCCTGTGTGGTCTTGAATCCGGGCCCTTCGAGGTCCATTTGGAAAAGTAAACCTAACCATCACTAAATTGTAACGTTGCTTCAAGGGAAACTTTGCAGCCTTGCAGCAGCCATTAATAACACATCAAAAATATGCAGACATAAATACTTGTGCTGTATGCATCTAAATGACTCTCTGGTCATTCAGAGCAGCAATCATGAAAATACATTTAATGATGAAAAATCTATGAATTTATTCCAACTCAGAAACAAAATAGTGCAATTTTAGTATTTGTTGCTTTTTGTTTTAGGCCACTTGAGTCTCTGTGACAAAGTCACAAACTTAAAAGTTGATTTTGACTTTCCATACTATCTGTTAATTGTTTTGTTCACTGAAGCGAATTAAAAAACGTGCTACAGTCCATTGATTAGCTGGTTTTAATCAGAAAAACACAGATATTCCATTTACAATAATTTAAACATCTAAAAAAGAGCAAATTCTCACATTTGAAAAGCTTTGTCCTAATAATGGTTAATTGTACATTTTCCCTATTTTCCCACGTTCCTCTTTCACATTTTGCAAACTGCCCATTCAGCACATTTCAAGTTTTAGCCAAGACATAATTTCCAGTCTACTTACAAAAAAAAAAAGTCCATCTTTAAAGGAAATGAAGTGTCCCGTGGTTCTTTTACCAGATTACAGTGTGCAGACATCGTGCTATTAAAGCCACCAGCTCCTGCTCCTCCAGCAGAACATTGGTGGTTGCTGCTTGCAACAAGCAAAGGAGCTTGTTGCTCCTTTGCTTCCAGGTGGCTTATTTCTCCCGATGAATCTCTGCAGCTCTGTAGCGTCCGCGACCTCGCCGACACCGACTCGCTGGCTGTCGGGGGCGAGAGCGATGGTGCGTGTGCCGCGAAGGAGAAGCTTCTCCGGCCTCTTGGCTCGCTCTGGAAGCTCCGTGTTGCTTGTGATTAGTGGGATCTGCTGTCCGGCGTTCGCTTTTACGCTCTGCTGCCATCTCAAGTCATTTGTCTGAATTCCCCCAAAACCCCTGAGGGTGGGAGAACCTGAGAGGAGGGAGGGAGGGAGGGAGGGAGGGGAGAGGAGGCTCGGGTCAGGAGGAGGTGTGTGTGTCTGTTGGGGGAGGTTGGCTGAGGGAAATGTACAGTTCGGTGAAGAGATTCACAAGCCGCCTCTGTCCAGGTCGGGCCGCTCCGCCGGGCGGGGCGGCCGCTTTCACAGTGAACACACAGCGGCGGTCGCTCGGCAGGACGAGGCGGCACATGCTCACTTTCCCTCCAGAGTCCTTTTGTCTCGCCGCAGCTGACGTTTGACTGATCACAGCAGCTCCCGCTTGAGGGAAGTCTAATGGGAGCTCTTCAAGTCGTTGAGATAACCTCATCCAGTTCAGTGAGGAGGTTTTTTTTTTTTGGTTTTTTTTTGTCCTGACTTTGCGATTGTTTAACCGGTTTATTGTCGTAGTTGTGAATGAAAACGCCCGTCACAAGTTTCATCAAACCACGGTGACGTCTTTGAATTCTTTTGTTCAACCAACTGTCCAAAACTCAATTAAATTGACTATCCCAGAAGACAAAGAGAAACAGCAAGTCCTCACGCTGGTGAAGCTGCATCCAGGGAGTATTTGCCATGTTTTGCTTGAGAAATGTTTCATAAACTCAAACAAGATGATCTACTTGTTAAATCTTTGGATGAAAATAGTGTGGCTGCGTTTCATGCTTGTAGTTCCATTGTTATAGTTTTCTTCATGTTCGTTATTTAGACTCGGGACTTTTAAAGTGTTTACAGGAATGCGTTAGCTCGAGTGGGAAATATTCTTACCATGAACAAACTATTGACAAATAAGCACGGTGCAAACCCAGATTGACTTTTTAGGGTCTGGTGCCTTTTCATAGGCGGAAAAAGAAGTGTGCGATGCTGATGGACGACACTTCCTCTCTCGCGTGGACAAGCAAACTACCAATGAAAACGTCCGACCCGGCTCTGCGTCAGTGAGCCTACTTTTATTGGTCAATGTTGTTGATGGCGCTCTGATGTCCTTTAAAGTTTAGTTCATGGTCGTTTGTTTGAACGATCTATCTATCTGGCACGTAACTTCCAGAGTGTGAAGCCATGTGTTGTTGCATAGTGAGGGAAGCGGGGAAGTGAGATAACGCAAGAAGTGATGCACAAATAGCAATTCTGTACACGTTGTGTTCGGGAACGGAGACCTCAGGCGCTCTCCTCCACTTTGTTTTGTTATCTGGTTATATACTATATACGAGAGTATCTGGCTATTAAAAAAAGAACAATTGGAAATACCAATCTGAGGCACAAACTTGAAGTCCTCTAAAATATCCTAAACAAGATGTTTCCCTCTAAATTCTGATGACATTGTAGACAAAACATTGAGATGCATACTGTTCATCATGGCATAGCCTAACGATGTCCTGATATCATTCATAGGCCATATCACCCAGCCCTTTGTGGAATGTTTATTTTTATTTTTTTAAAGGTATAATTGGAGATTTGGGGAAATTCACCTTCTTAGATCAGAGTTAGTTAGATGAGAAGATCAATACTAACGCTAAATATGAAGATAGTCATCAAGATAACATTTACAGCAGTTTATTCCAGCTAGCCCGACTCTGAAAATAGATATATGTATATATTATATATATTTGTTTAACTATGTCTGTTAAGATGGCTGGAAGTTACTGACGCAGCCCTCAAGTCTGTTAAAGTCTTTTTTATCTCCATTAATTGTTTAAAAAAAAAGAAAATAGTTTTTCACTGGAGCAGTTTCTATTTTTTTATAGATATAATTCCACCTTTTGAGAGTCATAATTACTCACAGGGTCAGATCCTGATCAGAGGTTTGGGGATTGAGAGGCTGGTGATTAAGTGAACTGTGTGTGGTTTCGCAATCCCTCACTTGGTGAGTCACCGGAGAGCCTTTCATCATCGCCAGGACTGTTGTTGTGAAGGAGATGGCTTCTGCCGAGATATAAAGGAGGAAAAATAGAAAAGAAAGCAAAAGGGAAGAAAGAAAGGGAGGTGTGGGGGGATGTGAGGGGGGATGTGAGGGGAAGGGAAAAAGGCTGAAGGGAGAAAAAACAAGGGAGGGAAGGAGGAGGGGGGGTGTTGTTTGGGGTTGAAGGGAGCAGCCATGTTCTGTTCTCCAGGTGTTTTCTTCTCCCTCTGTCCCTCCCCCTCCCCACCTCCCTCATCGCGGTGACCTTGACTTGGAGGAATGTGCTCCCTGTTCTGTGTCAGGAGAGAACCGAGTGGGGCGGAGGGTGGGGGGGGGGGGTGGAGACCCACTTTTCAACCCCACCTACACGTTTGAGTTTGCTTTCCTTCACTGTCTCGACGTCCCGCGAGACCGACCGACGTTGAGGAATGAAGCTATTTAAGTGTTTGTTGAAGAGTTATGGGATCAGCAGAGGTTGGATGTTTTTTGGATGCTTGCAGAAGCTCTTGTAATAATATTACCTTCCATCTATAAAAAGCAGCAAGAGAAGTTCTCTGCAACAGCCATTTTTTCCCCCCCTTGCCTGTGCACGAAGCATATGAAGGAAAGTTTAAAGATCTGCACGTAAGAAATTGCGGGAAATGGTTAAACCGGGTGAACGTCCTTCTTACATCCATACATTTGATAAAAAAGCGAAAATAAAATCAGCAGAAAACTTGTTATCCTTGTTTTAGTTTCACTGTTGCCTCGTCTTTACTTCCTAACAAGCCGTGTGTTTGTTTCACTAAATGTGTCTGAGCCGCAGGTTTGAGACCCGGGACTCGGACTCGATGTCGGGACGCAGCGATCATGCAGAGTTTCACTCTCGGTTATTTATTTTTTATACTTTAATTACATTTCTTACGTTATCTGTGTTGATACTTTTGCTACAGGACAATGAATGTATGTTTAGAAACCAATTATTTTGATTTGAAATTTCAATCTGTTGAGTTTTTTTTACTGCAATGTCTTTTGTTAAATCTCGGGGAGACTTGTAAAAAGCATTTTCATATTCTGTTTTTATTTTTATGGTTTTGATAGTGTTTTTTTTAGTTGCTATTAAATAAATTAAAACTGGAAGTGTTTGTCTTCCATACGGCATGAGCCTTATTGGATTCATTTTTTTCAGAGAGGTAACATGAATGTTACTGATGTCATAAAGACTGAATGTTATAACGACATGACGACAAACTTTAATCTGGATCATTTTGGTTCAGCGGTTCTGGCCGACAGCTGATCCGTTCAATATGGTCAGGATGGTTCCGGTCGCTAATTTAGGTTTATAACAACCAGCTATAATAACGTTCTGGTTACATCTGCTGATTCAAGCAAAGAGCAGTAAGACGATCATACAGTCGAGCTTGATGATCCAAACCTGTTCTCAGGTAAAAAAAAAAAAAAAGGAAAGCAAACACACCCAAAAGGCTGCAAATAGTACAAGAATGAAAACCACTTAAAGTATTAGCAGCACTACTACTCATGATGCAAAATAGCTCCATTTATGTGTTTTAACAGCTGTATAAGCTGTTGGTTGGTTTCATCTATAACTATGTCTATATGTATATTAGAAGTGTAAGGTAGCATAAGATGGAAGCACTCAAGTAAAGTAAAAGTATCTTAATTTGTACTTGCGTTAAGTACAGTACTGAGCATGTAAAAAACATTCAAGAAAAGGTTTTGAATACTGTGAAGTCGGACGTGTCTGAACCCGCTGTGGTCCTGAATTGAAATACTTTCAAGGTTTATTTTTTTTCCACAGTTCTTTCGATGTTACGTACTTCTATAGATGCCACGCAGGCAGTAATAGTTACTGTGCAGCGCGACGCACACTGCAGCTGTTACTGTGTGTGTCCTGGTCCTGTTTGTACAGGGTCTGTGTTGCGTGCGTCTATGTCTACGTGTTGCGTGCGTCTGTGTGTTGCGTGCATCTGTGTGTTGCGTGCATCTGTGTGTTATGTGCGTCTACGTCTTGCGTGCGTCTACGTGTTGTGTGTGTCTATGTGTTGCGTGCGTCTACGTCTTGCGTGCGTCTACGTGTTGTGTGTGTCCATGTGTTGCGTGCGTCTACGTGTTGTGTGTGTCCATGTGTTGCGTGCGTCTACGTCTTGCGTGCGTCTACGTGTTGCGTGCGTCTACGTCTTGCGTGCATCTACGTGTTGTGTGTGTCCATGTCTTGCGTGCATCTACGTGTTGTGTGTGTCCATGTGTTGCGTGCGTCTACATCTTGCGTGCGTCTACGTGTTGTGTGTGTCCATGTCTTGCGTGCGTCTTCGGGTTGCGTGCGTCTACGTGTTGTGTGCGTCTACGTGTTGTGTGTGTCCATGTGTTGCGTGCGTCTACGTGTTGTGTGCGTCTACGTGTTGTGTGCGTCTACGTGTTGCGTGCGTCTACGTGTTGTGTGCGTCCATGTGTTGCGTGCGCCTACGTGTTGTGTGCGCCTACGTGTTGCGTGCGTCTACGTGTTGCGTGCGTCCTATTGTCTAAAAACATACAGTACAACATTGTGATCTGTAGGACTCCAAACCCCGAGGGAATGATAACCCTACTTAAGAGCCATGAAGGTCTCGTGTCCAATATCTGCTTCTTGACTCCATCTTATTAGCATTATTCCAGACTTCTGAATTTCTGCCCAAATCATTTCTTTTTCAGGAATTCAAAAGTGAAACAAAACGGACATGAGAACCATCAGGCTACGTTTTGTTCACAGTAGTCTTTTGGATCTGTGATGGTCTTTGGTTCTGTTTTACATCGTACTAATTTCTGTGTGTGTGTGTGTGTTTGTGCGTCCTGCAGGAGCTGTGCCAGTGTCGCCCGTCAGATGGGAACTGTTCCTGCTGTAAAGAGTGCATGTTGTGTCTGGGGAACCTCTGGGAGGAGTGCTGCGACTGCGTGGGTGAGTGCTGCGTCTCCGTTTATTTGCAAGATATTTCGAGCAGACGGCAAAAAGTGAAGTCAGCATGTCATTTGGGACTTTTCATGTGGCGCCCAATCTGTGAGAAGACCGAAAAAGAGATGAGTGCCAGCAAAGAGTTGCGTTCACGCTGTCTTAGTGATTCATTTGTCGGGGATTTTTTTGGAAGGTTGAGGCACAATTTCATTTCATTTTAATATAATGCGGGTAACTCTGCGTCATGGTGACGAGGACTAGACATGAAAATGTCAGTTTTCAGATGCTATTTTCATATTCAAAGTGTTCTATTCAAATTCATTTTTAAAGTTAATTTAATCAACAACCATCATTTTTAGAGTTCTTGAATATGACATATTCTTTTTAATATCTTTTCTTGTCAACTAGTATATTGTTTTCATCTCATATCTGGTTTCAAAATTCACCATTAGAGTAATATATTTGATTTTGCATATAGATTTCTACAACAATGAATTGTGACCCTTTACTTTCAACCCCCATTAATCATTTAGGAACTGCTATTCTTTCTACTGCCCGTCAGGGGCGACTCCTCTGGTTACAATAATAAGTCAGAGTGTATAGAAGTTAATGAGAAAATGACTCGACTTCCGACTTGATTTATTACCTCAGTAAACATTTTGACCATGAGTTTATGTTCTCAGCGGCTAGTCTCAAGTCTTGTTCTATAACACGATGTTCATCCAGTAAATTATGGCCCCATTAAGAGTAAAATAGATGATGAAGCCAACAAGTTAACAGGTCACTACCACGACGGTGTCCGGTCTGGGAGTTGTCCGTGTTTATGTCTTCCATCTGTGTGTTTTCAGTTCATGACATTTATTTGTTCAATTTTAAAGGGAACTTTTTGTCCGCTAAAAGTCTTATTTTGCGTCCGGTCGTACTAAACTAAAAGCCAAGATGGCGACAGTTAACATGCCGAACTCAAGGCCCCAAAACTGTAGCCCACAAACCAGTGAGTGACCTCACGGCGACGACGTCCGCATCTTATATACAGTCTATGTTTAGGCTTGTGGATGCCCACAGGAGGAGCTACACTTATTTATACTCTTACATTTGCTTACACCTATATTATATTATTCTTTAAACCGTCTATTCAATTTTTACATCCACCGTATAAATGCTAAATTGAGGGTTAAAGTAAAGTTACCAAATGATTTAACGTCCAAAATTAACATAAAACCAATAGACGGAGTATGCATGTGGTAGAGTAATTGCAGCCCTGATATAGCTGTCATGTAATTGCGATGTGGACAGTATTTACAGAAGCAGGATATACAGTGAAATTAGTCTGGCGAAGTATAAACAACGAGCAAGTGGGCAGTATGAACCATGCCAAAAGAAGAAGTTACGTACAGTTGAGTTAAATGAAATACAGGTAACAGGCAAGTGATAGCCGGATATCAGCCCCATAATTGATCGTACCGTGATTGCAACATATTTAAAATGATTCTGGCACTAATCTGATTCCACACATGTGACACTTGTCTCATTCACCCCGCCGCCGAGCACTTTCTCCTGCTGAAAAGCCTGTGAAAAATTAGCTCGCGGCTGTAATGCACTTAACAGTGGAGAAGCAAGCTGCTTTCGAAAGAAGCCCGTCGGTTCGGAGTGTTGCTGCTCTGATACGAGATGAGTGTGCGGAGAGTGAAGCCAGATACCGAAGGTGCCTCTGAGAGGTGACAACGTGGAGGTTAACGCAAAGCAGAGCCGAGAGGGACCACCGTTTACGAGAGAAAAGGAAGTTAAAGGAGCGTTGTCACTACGAAGTAGCACCTACACATGTGAACAGGAAGTCTTGAGGTCCTCCAGCAGATCAAAGGAGGGAGAAGCCGGAAGACAAGGGGGACGAGGAGGTCGACCCGCTCAAATGAACTTTGACTTTCAGCCTCCCGGCGACGAGGTGCGGCGGTGCGGCGGGGGTTTGAATCCCAGCGAGATCCAAAACAACCGGATTTGTGAAACAAGAAAACATTCAGCTTGTTAACTCCTCTCTTCATCTGTAACCTGCTTCAAAACCAGCAGGGGGGACGTGTGAATGGGAGGGGCGGACCGGGTGGCTCAGAATCAAAGAATTTTTTTGTAAAAAAAAAAAAGTAAAAATGTATGTCAGGCACAAAGTTAAAGAATTGGTTCCCGGACACAGACATGGAAAAGGCCCGTACGCAAGCTTTATTGGAGCAAGAGACACAGACTCTCTGTGGTTGTTCTGAATCTCTTTGAGGTTATTGGACCTCTCTTTGTGGTTGTTTTGCATGTCTTTTAATAACTTCTCTGGGTCTTTTTGCATGTTGTTCCGTGTCTCGTTCTGCGTAACTTATTTCTCATTTCGCGCATTGTTGGCAATGGTCATTACTTGCGTTTATTTTTGTAGTCCTGTGCATCTCTTGGCAGTTGTTTTGATTTACTTTAAATCAGCGTCCAGTGAGGAGCCGCTGGCAGCTGGGGGCGGGGCTTAGGTGTGTGCGAGACGACGCGACGATGCGACTGTTCACTCTAAACAACAATTAGCGAAGATGTTCAGGAGCATCAGTCCTATCAGAACTTGAAAGTATTTCTTAAGAACGGCACTGAAGGCTTTTCTTGACGGAAAAGATGTTTTTACTGACCTCACTTTGATATAAGAGTTTGATTGACAGATGGTTGATTCAATCACCTTTCCTATGACGTCTTCTCTGATGGTTCGCTGCGACAAACACTCTGGTGGGTCGGGTTCGGTCCACCTGTACCCGGTGGGCTTACTACCCATCCCCGTCTGACTCTGGTCGGGTGGTCACCAGGTGGGGCCCCTCTCTGGCCTCCGTAAACCAGCCGGCTCTCTGATCAGCTTTGACAGACAGATATTACTGTACGTGCTGACAAGGAGGCTTTATTAAAACTCTTTCATGTGGAACACAAATACAAGGATCTGACTGAGCGCTGGACTCGCTGCTGCACAGATGTTACGGCGGTGGAGCTTTTACAGTACACCGAGGACGGCCCGTAACTTTAAGCTAGAATATATTTCTCATTTTTACGCTTTTATTTATTTTTTCTTCTTATACAGCACTAGCCTTATGACCACTTTCAGTGAGTTTCCACTCTAAACATGTTATCTGGGCCAAACGCTGGCTACTCTGAAGAGTGTATCTGCGAGTGGTTAGAGCAGCTCAGTCGAGGAGCGGCGGGGTGAGGACAGTTTGTATTTTAGAGGAAGGGAGGAGGAGGGAGTGAGGACACGAAGGGAGGACCCATGTGTACGCTTTATCTAAAACAGCTGTTCTGGCTCTGCTTTTAGCATTGGGTTGTAATCCAATTCTACTGTCAAACTCGGCTCCCCATTAAATGATTTACCCATTAGCTGTAATTCACTTTGACTCATTTGAAGGCTTAGGAAGATCATATCAGAGGATGTGGGGACTTTGTCGAATGATTACTACTGTATTTGGAAATTAAATGAAACGTTAAAAGGATCTTAATCGACACAAGATACTCTTGACAGTTGTGTGGCTTTTACAAAACTGCACGTGTGAGTTGAAATCATGTGTGAAACCGTTTAACCATGCCCACAGGCCTTAAGGGTCAGATGACCCAAATCACAAAAGACAAACAAAACGCTTAGTGGTGTCTAGATGTGGAGATACTTTTTGTTTTTATTCACCCATATTTTAAGATCTCCACCAGATGAGATTTCTGCCTTCAAGGCTGCATTAAGCACCGAGGACATGAGGTCATGTCCTTGCTAATAAAGAGTTGTTGTTCGAGAAATGACGCGCATATTAAACAACTCAACATTGGTTTAATTGTCACATATTTTACTCACGTTCATTATCCTCAGTAGTTTGAAAAAGTCAAACTCGTAATATTATAGCGTCTTTGCCAGCACTGAAATCCAGAAAGTACACTTCAGTTTTCTTCAGGACTATTTCTTTGGTAGAAAGTACTACAAACTGTTGTCAGTGAGGATTGGATTAAATCAGAGTTCCAGGGACAATATCTCTGGTAATTTTAGAAATACAACAATGTTCAGTACAGTGACCACCACAAACCCCAGTGCCACTCCATTCCATTCACCTGCATCTTAAAAGCCCTGTGCAAATATAACTGTCTTGCATGGCTGGAAAGAGACAAACAATTTAGTAATTTTCATGAACTGACCTTTTAAATGTCTTCATCCATCTTTGTAAACCAGGGATGTGTAACCCCAAGAACTACAGCGACACTCCGGCCACGTCAAAGAGCACCGTGGAGGAGCTGCACCGCCCGATCCCCTCGCTGTTCCGCGCCCTCACGGAGGGCGACGCCCCCATCAACATGATGGTGGTGTCCTTCCCCGTCGCCGAGGAGCTCTCCCATCACGAGAACCTGGTGTCCTTCTTGGAGTCGCTCGACAGCCAGCCTCAGAACGTCTCCTTGCCGAGCAACAGCATCCACGCCAGCTACGACACTCAAGGTAACCCTTCAGCTCATTATTATTATTATTATTATTATTTTAGCTGGAATCTATATTGTATCCATATTAATTTATATACTGATTGATATCATTAATCTTCATTAGAAGTGAATGTTTTTCAGTGTAAAATAAGCCCAAAAAGGTGTGAACATCACCAAAATAGACTTGTGACCTGCGGCTGAATTAGTTACTCAAATACTGCACATTACTTGTGGATATATTGTATTTCCATTGTATGCTTCTTTACACTTTTTATTCAGCTACACTTTAGAAGGAAATATATTACTTTTTACTTACTTCATTTTAAAACTATAGTTAATAATTACTTTGCAAATAGTGTTTTGACATAAAACATATGAGGAGCAGCATTGTTAATGTTTTAACTACCCAACGGTGTATAAAGAAGTTGGATTAGCTGGACATTGACTACCAACAAGCTCCAGCGCCTCTCAGTAATAATGATCCTATACTATGTAACACCATATCTGCATCATGCGTATTTTAATACAGAACCTGTGACCACTTTTCACTGGAAAACGGTGCTAAGATGATGAGCATTTTTGTTCTGTTCCGTTTGTCATTGTCTCTTGTCCATAATGTTAAGCGTCTTAGCGTATCTTAGAAAAGCGCTATATAAGTTGACATTATTGTTATTCTTATTATAATTGAGTTGAATAATCAATTCATCAGGAGACACAAAATTTTTCAAAAATTTTAAGAAGAATCTGTTAATATAGAATTTGTATGTCATTATAAATTGAGGGTCTTTGAGTTGAAGGCTATTGGTCACTTGAGGACATTTAAAAACACAAAAACAATTATCACTAATCACCAGATTATTTACCAATAAAACTACAATAATGGCTAGTTCCAGCTGCCAGTTGCAGCCCTATTGGAGAGAAGCCATCAGCTGCTTCTGACGGACCTGAATTAAAGAAGAGTTGTTTGTCTATTGCTGTTGGATAATGTGCAGCCTCACAGTTGGAAGCTCCAATAGCCAGCTTGCACAGTTCCTGAATACGTTACACTACATGAGAAAACGTGTGCTTTACTCACGTGCACATTGCTGTTACATACTTTTCTGGTCCTGTCAGGTCCAGTTAAATTTTTCATTTGCATTTATGCACACTCACCAAGACCCGTGGTAATAAAACCAGGCCCCACCCAGAGCTGAAGCAGACTACAAAGTCTTGAACTAAGACCGGTATGAGTTGGGTCAGGTTTTCATCATTTCAGGCTGACGGACTACCAAAAGATCTCCAGTTTAGGTCATTGTAACTGTGTTAAGAGTGTTATTCCTGTGCCATTTTGTTTTATTTTCATTTGTGGGTGTTTTGGCTGTCTGCCTCTGAGTCAGTACTATTTGATGTAAAGACACAATCATGATGGGAGTGTTCCTACAGAGCCCAGCAGTTAACTCATTAAGCTCACCAACACATATGGTCATACTTAGTTGCAGCAAATTAATTTCCCCCTGAAGTTAAAGTCGGAACATTGAGGGTAAAAGGTAATTACTTTAAAATGCTGCTTTTGTTTTTATAAACCACGTTTTACTGGATCTGTGACTCACATTTGGTTTTCTTCTTTCCCTTTTCTTTTAAAAACATTTTAATTTCAGAAAACATGTGCACGGTGGTCTACTTTGACGACTGCGTGTCTATCCGTCAGTGTAAACTATACTGTGAGTCAATGGGAGGATCCAAGTACCGCTGGTTTCACAACGCCTGTTGCCAGTGCATCGGACCGGAGTGTGTCGACTACGGCAGCAAGGCTGTGAAGTGCATGAACTGTCTCTTCTGAAGTGCGGGCATATATTGGTACCAAATGTCTGAGCCATACCAGAGGACTGAGGGCAGAGGAAACTATGACTGTTATGTGTTAGCATTCCTCAGTTACCTTGTAAAATACCCCCTACACCCCTCCTCCTACTCCAGCAAATTGTTTTTGTTCTGCTGTTATGTTTCACTGTATATTTTTAGATATGTTTTCAATAGTGTTTTTTACTAGAGGTGTATATGAATAATGTATTTTTACAATTATGGTCTGCTAAATCCCGGTCGCATGCCAAATAAAGAAAAGTTTGGTGACATGGACTGTTTTGTCTCACACAAAAGTCTCTCATCTTAAAATGTTTTCTTTCTCTAAATATTTTTAAAAAAAAATTATGTTTAAAAAAAAAGAAGAAAAGTGCATGAGTGGAATAGTAAATGTTTGTTCTCCCAGTTGCGCGACTGACGCTCTAATCTTAGCTGAGTGTTGCCCGAGTCAGGAAACGCATCATTTCCTGGGGAAACAAAGTTGTTGTTATATCATTCTGGTCCACAGGTGTTCCAGTGCTCACTGACCGTCTCGTGCAAGCGGAGGGGAAAGGGAACATTTACCGATGCCAATCTCTCACTGCCACACAAGTGCTCTTTGTAATGCCCGTGGATTTTCAAAAGGGCAGCAGGGTGCCCAATCACTGATTCTGTTTCCAATTGGCATGCAACTTCAGTTTTGCACTGACTAATGTACCGGATGCACAATAAGACTTTGTTTGTCTTTGTCTTTTTCTTTTTTATGATATTGAATCACGACCTCATTTTGCAATTGCAGCTGTGGATTTAGAGCTGTCAACAAAGATCATAGCACTAATGTGTTTCATATGTCAGGATGACCCTGAGTCTTCTGAGTGCAACCACAGCATTTGGGAAAATCCACATGATTCAGACAAGCAAGAGGTTTCACTAAATGTAGATGATAGTTTCTTTTCAACATATTGTTTGACAGTTTCTCATGTACATGCTTGTATTACAGCAAACCTGTGGTTGAGATCAAAATGAGACCACAGCCTAAACATTCTTCATTACATCCAGATCATTCTGGTTTAAAACAAACTACATAGACTATACATTTGCGGTGAGAGCCAAGTGATTTATAGAGTCGACTTCGAACAACATTTCCCACCATACAACTGGGATGTTGCGCATGCGCAGATAGGTTTATTTAGTATACAGACAACCGGAAGCTCCACTCCGAAATGGACCGAACGGGAATAGTTCTTGGTAAAGTTTTTTGTGTTTTGTATTTTTCGTGTTCAATGACAGTACATCGTCCACAATACCGAGTTCAGAACACGCAGCTGTCTGCATACACCATTTTGGTTTTATCTAGACGAAACGACGGCTTTAATCGTGACGATGGGCTGGATAACCAGATAGCTTAGCAGGTTAGCAGCTAGCTGAACTACCGTTAGCATATGGGCCCCTCCAGTCTGAGGACAGGTCTTATTTTCTAACTGATTCTTTATGTGGACGTGCTTTAATTCACTGCTGAGGAAGCTAGGAGTATCTTTTGATATCGGGCTGATGTGTGTTTGATTAACCTTTCTCTGGAATACAAAACAGGGCGAGACCATATTGAGGAGGATAATCTGCCCACAGCGAGGGAGAGATTAAGATGCCACACAGACAGTATTTATAGTGTTTTGTGTCCCGAGTAAAATTAAAACACTTTGTGTACGTATTGCTGTTGTGTTAAATACGTAACCCATGTGTCTTCATGGTACTGCAGCATATTTTCTTGGATGCACCATCCCAAACACTTGACATAAATCTAAGTTGTTGTTAGTATCAATATGTCGATATCAGTTTTAGAAACCTCTTACAGTGACTAGTGCAAACGGAAGATCCTAAACAAACAGCACCATGGTCGTTATAACGTAATTAGTCTGCTTCCTAACTTACTGCTCAGGAGTTCCGGTTTGTTCTTTTATCTTAAATAAATTGCATTGTTTCAAAGGATTGCACAAACATTCAGCTGAGCCATTATAATGATATCTAGCGTCATCAGGGCTGTGTTCCGATGAAGCACTGTTTCTAAAGAGGATGAAGGGGACGGGAGTTTTGTTTTTGCTAACTGTGCAAGTCAGAATTAGTTACATTTTGAAGTAGGACATGCACGACGTGATTGTCCGTGTAGCAGAGCCCCATCTGGTGGGTGGACATTACTGTTACAGTTGTTCTGTTTATCGTCATTGATATATTCAGGAAAGAAAAGAGGAAGGAGACGCGGGGAAGAACTGCATCTTGTTTTATTGTGATTCAAAGTCTGAGTACAACATGCTTTAGTTTGGTTTCAGATTAATAGATCTGTTACAGATTTTCAATAATAGTCCAGATGGAAAATTACTTATTTTACAAATGCTATCAAAGCTATTTATTTATGTTACAGCTGTGTTCTTCACTTACATGTTTCCAAAATATATCTACAAATGTCCTTTCTTTGCAGAACTATGAATGAGTATTTTCTTTTGTTGGGGACTATGAAATCAAGTTGTTTTGCTATTGCTGTTCATGTACATTTGTGTTGCTATAATGTGCTCTTAAATTGTTATAAGCTCATTTTTTACAACCTTTTTTTAAATTTGATAAACTCATTTGGATTGAGATCTCCTTTCGCAAGAATGTCTATCTGAGCACAGCAGGAAATGTAGAGATAAAACGTACATTGGAACAAACCAAGTTCAGTCATTCATATGAATGCAGCATATACATTACTCAAGCTGCATCCCAAACAATCGCATACAGCCCTAATAGGTTCAAGTCCAAAAAATACAATTACAATCCCTGAGAAACTCCCAGGCCTGGCCCCCATCTGTCGCATAACTGAGACACGGATAACGGAGATACTTGCTATCTGTGAAGTTGAATGCAGGGTGGTAATTGTTTTATCTTGTATTTCTTCCTACTGCAGGTGTGATGGAGAAGTGATGTGTCAGTCAGAGGAGTGATAAGGTCAGAGCAGTCATGACTGAGTGCTTCCTGCCCCCCAGCAGCAGCCCTGCAGAGCAGCGTAGGGCTGAACACCCGGGGGGCGTAGCCCGCACCCCCAGCTCTGAGGAGATTAGTCCCACCAAATTTCCCGGATTGTACCGCACTGGCGAACCATCGCCGCCTCATGATGGCCATCACCACGAGACACCTGACGCCTATGTCTCAGACGATGACAAAGAGCACGGCAAGAAGAAGAACAAGTTCAAGAAGAAGGAGAAAAGGAGTAAGAAACTGTGTTGTAATTTCAGTTTGAAGATTGTTTTGACCTTAGAAATAGTTTGAAAACAAACTCACTCACTGGACATTTTAAGGATCCTTGAGCCGTTTTCCAGATATTGTCAAAGTTATGGAAAATGGCTCCAACCTCTGGAAATTCTTCATTAAGTATGCTATAAGTCTTTGTCAGACTAGTCTTGATATGTCTACTACATGTTTATGAGTACAAAAACAATGTCTAATAGTAATGAGAACACTTCAAGGTGACTTTCAATAACACATTGTGTTCTAGGCAATGTTGAAAATGACAAGAATTTACTGGGTAAATACCCGAGAAATATATGTTGTGCTCACCACGAAACAATCATCACTGCTGCCGTTTACGTTGTAATACACTGTATTAATAACTTAATTATGATGTAAAATGTATTTTATTGCAATTTTGGCCACCTTGCATTCAAACTGTATACTTGGTCATTATGAGAGTGGCAGACAAATGAGTACTAATCATCCATGCCATCACCCTTCTTATCCTTAAACATCTTGGAGCTACCAAGCACATACAGGCCATCTTCTTCATGTCCCTTACCTTCATCTTTCGAGCACTTGAGGACAATACCATTGTCATGTTGCGGAAAGTCATCTCAGTATTAGCTGTTGAGGGAGAGCTTCCCACTCTTCCATCCTGTTGGCTGTTGCTGCCTGTAGCAGTGATAAATGTTCCTTTTCTGAGAATGTTTTTCACTGGGTGGTTCTTTGGCTCATTGTCCTCTTTAAATCAGGATGTTTCCATGTCTGTATTTAGCCTCTACACCAGGGTAGGGAGGAATGGAGGAAGAGACGGACAGTTCAGAGCACACCCAAATGTCCAGTGAAGGTGTGTCTCAGGCAGCGGTGTGACACGAAGCGCTTGTTCAACGCAGAACTAGAGGAGACAAAGAGGCCCCTAAGTGTCTCTGACGCCGGTGGAGCTGTTTGCTCCAAGGAAGAAAAAACTGAAACTGAGCCTGTTCTAGAAAGTATATGTAAGGTGCTGTGGGAGCTCTGCTAAATCTGTGGCTGACCTCTTTTCTAAGTCCCCATTCTCCCCCTCCTTCTCTATCTTCTCTCTCTCACACATCTCCCTTCCTGTTTCTGTTTCACTGCTATCATGGTTCTGTTGTAGGAGGTGTATAAGAAAACAGTGGTGTTCCTCACCTCAGTTCTAACCCTATTTTTTTCCTCTTCCGACCCTTTCTTTACCTTCACAGCGGAAGGCTACGCCGCTTTCCAGGAGGACAGTTCAGCAGATGAAGCAGAGAGCCCGTCCAAGATGAAGCGCTCCAAGGGAATCCATGTGTTCAAGAAGCCCAGCTTCTCCAAGAAGAAGGAAAAGGACTTCAAGGTGAAAGAGAAGGAGAAGGAAAAGGGGCCCAAGGAGGACAAGGCCAAGGATAAAAAATCCAAGGACTTAACGGCTGCAGACGTGGTTAAACAATGGAAGGAGAAGAAGAAGAAGAAGAAACCCACAACAGAGGCAGAGCCAGTCCCAGTGGAGATCCCCACCTTCAGGCCCATCTTTGGAGCACCTCTGACTGAAGCTGTCAAGAGGACAGCTCTGTATGATGGTATCCAGCTGCCAGCCGTCTTCAGAGAATGTGTGGACTACATTGAAAGTTATGGCATGAAGTGTGAAGGCATCTACCGGGTCTCAGGTATAGGAACTTTAAGTTGTGGATTTTTCCATCAATCTTGCAAAAAAGTTCTAACTAGTATGTGATTGTATATCAATATTTTTAAGTCTGATTGAAAATTACATTAAGTTCTTTCCCTCTCAGGTATGAAGTCCAAAGTAGATGAATTGAAAGCAGCTTATGACCGTGAGGAGTGCCCCTGCCTGGAGGAGTATGACCCTCACACCGTGGCCAGCCTACTGAAGCAGTACCTACGCGAGCTGCCGGATAACCTGATGGGCCGAGACGTGGCCCAGCGCTTCGAGGACGCCTGCAGTCGGCCAGTGGAGGCTGAGAAGATGGCCGAGTTCCAGAGGCTGCTGGCCGAGGTGTCGCCGGAGAGCCGACTTATTCTCTCCTGGCTCATCACGCACATGGACCATGTCATCGCCAGGGAGGCGGACACCAAGATGAATATTCAAAATATCTCCATCGTCCTCAACCCAACCATACAGGTCAGAGAGGAATACGTTCAGAGGAAATGGGGAAAAAATGAAGGAAATGGGTAAAAAGAGAGCAGTAATTCAGCAACAACAAGCAACCTCAACATCAAATAGAAAAATGTCTTGAGCTCAGGCTCAAGAATACCTCAAAGATAACAAACCTCCTCTTAGCAACACACCAGCCAGGTTTTTATGGGATCAAACAGTCAGTTTTCTGTAAAACCTTGGCCTAGTTTAGTGAATCTAATGTATTCCCAGAGGGAGCATCTCTTTGGCTGCTCCACTTATTCTGAACCAACAGCAGCGGGAGCCACAACAGCTTTAAATCAACACTTCTCTCAATTAATGAGTGGAGTCCAGAGTCAGTTTAATTAGGCTTTGTAAATATGCAGGAATTTGTGTTGTGGAGAAGGTGGTGCAGAGACAATTGTGTTTCATAGTACAGTCCAACACACATGCAAACCCTATCTCACGCACTGCAAGGCTACACGCAGTTTGTGCAGAACTCTAAAGCTGTTTTCTTTTTTTGTGTGTGTTCACTGGTTCGTTTACCTTCCATTCAGATTGGGAACCGTGTTCTTTACATGTTCTTCACACACGTGAGGGAGCTATTTGGAGACGTAGTCCTGAAGCCGGTGGTGCGGCCACTGCGCTGGTCCAACATGGCAACCATGCCGGCGCTGCCTGAGACCCAAGAGAGCGTCAAAGAGGAGATCCGACGACAGGTGGGTGCAGTCCTGCTGAAGCCACTTCTTTCATTTTTGTCTCATAATTTGCTGTGAGATATAACACTCTCATATCTGTCTGGTTGATACGAAACTAGAGTCCGAGACAAAATAGGAAACAGTCCAGCACATAACTGTTTGTATGGCTTAAACCAACCAGGATCAGATATAATAACATATTTATTATTCAGGTTTAGAGGTGCTGGTAGGTGGGTTTTTACCTTTGGACAGAGACCGACTAGCTATATTCCTGTTTTTTTTTTTTAAAAGTTTAATACAATTGTGAATTGTAATGTCTATGGCAGATGTGCTCACTTTGCTGTAATGTATAAATTCTCTTCAGTTGATTTCTGTACCTTTTTTTTGTTTGAATGATTATCATTCAAAATTTATAGATTGTTAACAGTTGCTATAATGTAGGAATTAAAACTTGTTCCCCTCAAGTGTCACAGAGTAAAATGTGTGTGTGCTTTAGGAGTTCCTGCTGAACTGCCTGCACAAGGAACTGCAGGCGGGGGTGAAGGACTTATCTAAAGAGGAGCGTCTTTGGGAGGTTCAGAGAATCTTGACTGCTTTAAAACGCAAACTGAGGGAAGCCAAACGTCAGGTACGTTGAGTCTGAATGCTATATGTGAGTATATGTATGTTTTAAAAATACATATAAATAAGCGAACGAACAATCAAACCAACAAGCTGTTCAATTACAGCATTAATGTCATTTTTCAGTGATTGTACTGAACTTCGAGCAGGCTAATGCACATAAACATGGTGGTTATGATGATCATCTTGCCATAAAGTACAATCGAGTAAAACAATACCACAAACTACACCTTCAAAAATGACCATTGTGCTTTTATTTCTTTTATCTTTCCTCCTTTGGTCTTTTAGGAGTGTGAGAGTAAGATAGCCCAAGAGATTGCAAGCCTCTCGAAGGAAGATGTTTCAAAAGAGGAAATGACTGAGAATGAAGAGGAAGTCATCAACCTCCTCTTAGCACAGGTGAGTCCTTCAAACACATAATAATTCAAGTTAATACAGAGTGTGTTTGGACCAACAAGACGCGGGTTAAAAAACCTAAACTGGTGTTAACATATGGAATAATCTCTTATGTCTCAATAATCAGGAAAATGAGATCCTAACCGAGCAGGAGGAGCTGATCTCTCTCGAGCAGGTGCTTCGCAGACAGATTGCCACTGAAAAGGAAGAAATCGAGAGACTGCGAGCCGAGATTGCAGACATCCAGAGGTGAGACGAGACTGAAATTGTTCCGGTGCTAAATATGTTGTGATATGCTGCACACCTGTCACACTCATTGTGTTGCTCAGTCGTCAGCAGGGGCGCAGTGAGACGGAGGAATATTCATCAGACAGTGAAAGTGAGAGTGAAGATGAGGAAGAGCTGCAGATGATTCTAGAAGACCTGCAGAAGCAAAACGAGGAACTGGAGGTGAGCAAAGTATTCAACACATACTGGCCGCTTGTCATCGGCCGTTGTGAAAGAACACGGAAGATTATTGTTTTCGTTTTGATAAAATTGCAAAACTTCATCTGAGGTTTCAGGTGTGGTTTTCTTTCTGAGGATGTTTTTTTTTTTTTAAAGTTGACTTCTCAAAGCATGTCCGTGTTTCATTGCCACGTAGAACAAGAACACCCATCTGAACCAGGCCATTCACGAGGAGCAGGAAGCCATCTTGGAGCTCCGTGTCCAGCTTCGCCTCATGCAGAGCCACAAACTGCAGCAGGAACTGACCGTCCAGCCGCCGGCCGAGCAGGCCCCCCCGCCGGCGCAGCCGAGCCCGGAGCCCCGCACCGAGGAGCAAACCAAGCGCTCCGTCGCCACGGTGGCTGCCGCTGCAGATCCCGCGACCTCGTCCAATGGCAAGGCAGCAAAGGATCCTTCAAAGCCCTCCCCGAACAAAGACAGGAGGGACACCAACATGTGAGATGTCATCTCGGTGACGTGTTCAGTGGCTCTGTGCTGCTGTACGTCTCTACCGCTGGTCAGTTGTCCTTTAGTGGCGCTCATCTACTGGAGGTTTCGCCTTGCTGGATTCATGGGTTCACCAAGTGACAGTCATGTTTCCATCGAACACAAATGCCTAAAGAAAATAGCTGTAGCGGACAACTGGCTACCGACTACAGTGAGAGACGAGGTGGATCATATTCTAAAATCCACAGTGCCAAGCCTGTATGAAGGAAGAAAGGGGGGGGAAGGAGAAATGAAGGGATTCATAAAGCAAGGAAGAGGAGAGTATAGAGTTAAAAAATAAAATAAAAAGGCAGGCACCTTCCCGGTATATGACAAAGTTTTATTTTTTGCTGTTAAGGTTTATAAAAGATTAACATAAACCAGAAATAATCTCAGTCCCTGTTTTTCACTATGTCCCTCACTCAGATGCAAACGTTTAGGATAGAGACCACTGTGCCATAACCGAAGATGCCAGACTGGCCATGTTCCCCCTGAGAACCACTAATACAAAAACTCTTTCAATAATGAAGAATTTAGGATTGGTCTATCTATATATTATATATTTAAGTAGTATTCTGAAGAATACGGATGCCTATTCAAGAAATACATTGATTTTAAGTTACAGCGTTTTAGTAATATATAAATATATGTATAAATATATTGTAGGTGCTTCCTTTTCTTTTGAACAGCGGATGCACATAAACACAGTGGCGTTGTGCCTCACAACTGACCCGTGGACGAAAACATGAACGGCAAAAAAATATGCATCACTGAAAAAATGTAGACAGACAGCGGGAGGCTGCGTTGTTCCCGTCTCACTTTGCTCAGTCGTGCAATCATCTTCTCTGCTCTCTCTCTCTCTCTGCCGCTCTTGCACAAACAAGGTAATGTGGAAAATGATATTTCTCCACTTTTATGATGGATTTACATCTGTCGTGATGATTGTTGTCGTCAAAATATGTGTGCAGAGACACGCGGGAGGCCTATTTAGTTTTGTTGTGTGTTTGATCGTGTTTTTTTTAAGCGTTAGGTTCTTGATATGTGGAGTTATTGTTCATGGCATCAGTTGGAAGTGAGTAAAAAAAAACAACTCAAGATTACAAGTCAATCATTCCATTTCGCAACTGATCCACAACAATTGCAAAGTACTGTGATTGTTAAGTGATATTTAAAGAAAAGGCATGGCCTGCACTTACTTAACGATTGTGTATATCATTGTAAAATTGCAAATATACTGTATTTTCAGCTTTTATGTTTTGTCATATGTTCCTTTTTTTATTAATAATGACGTGTATGTAGTGCGCTAGTGTGACTGCCCCTTCTTTGGTCGCGGGATAATCAAAGCAATCGCACCTGGACTCATGATTCAACGTGTTAATAATCCTTCAACTGAAACCGATATATGCTAGATTGGGCTCAGAAGCTTCTCTTGAGGTTATTTTCATATTGTTCTCAGCTTTTGTAGCTTATTGTTGCAGAAAGAATAATGCTGTGAAGAATAAAGTGTCGATCCGAATAATTTATCTGCATCTTTGTCTCTTTCTCTGACGCACACAGGCTACATTTTACTCAACTATGTCTACTGGAAGTGAAGTCCAGATTTAGTGCTTCCTGTTTTCCATTACAGTTTCTCTAAATATTTTTTAACCCCTCATGACTCGATAGATTAATCATTTGCATCCATTTTGAGGAAGAGAAGCATTGAAATAAAGTACTGGATGAGGCTCTGGTATCAAAGAGGACTGCATCGATGACTGTTTTGTCTTCGCTACAACTGTTTCCGACTTGGAAAGTAGTGACGTCAAGTAGCAAAAAAACATCCAGACAAAACGGATACAAGCACAATTGGTTTCAAAATTAAATCCTGAATTTAATTTTCGGATTGTCTTGGGATGAACCACAATATGGAGCTCGGTCTATAAAAGTCTTATTTTGAAAGTCACCACCGGAAGCTCTGCGAGTCAGTCATAAAGCTGCACACTAGTTTGGTTGGACTGTCTCTCTGTCTCCGGGGCAGGGTTTCTCCTTTACCAAAGAAGAAGATTTTTTTTTATTTTTTTATTTAAGCATGACGAGACAAAGACACCGGATGAACACTTCAAAATAAAGATTAAAAAAACTTTCGGAATTGACCATGGCCATACGGGAGCTCAAAGTGTGCCTTTTAGGGGTAAGTAGCAGATGTTTTTATTGATCTACTTCAAGGGAACATTCCTTGTCTGCTGCGAGTGTAACGTAACTAACGTGAACCGACTCCAGTCTGACTGGAACTAACAGGAATACTTAAGGGTCGGTCACTTTTGAACTTGTTGCTCTTCGTAAAACGTCAACATGTTGATGGTTCACGTCATCTAACTAAAAATCAAAAACGGGTCAGCCGGTGGGCGCGGCGATCATTTGTGCATTTCATCTCTCGTCGTGTAACGTGTGTTTAATCTAATAAAACGGCTACTTAAAGTTTTCATCCTGGGTCTTTTGATTTTTTTATTACGGGCTCAGTTCATCACGCATTACGTCATAGTCTGACCAAGCCGTTAGCTGGTTTTCCTGCTGCGTTAGCGAAACGGAGCACTCCCTCTCCTGAGGCGTTCAGAGGCGGTGGGACTGCAAAGTATTCGTTTATCAATGAAGTACAAGGGACACACGTTACCAGGCAGCTACACACACACGTTCACCAGGCACGTGCAGTCCTTCACAGGAACTGACATACTCACCAGGCATGCAATAGCCAACCTAAAAGTTAACCACAGGCATTAATGTCCAATCGTTGGTTCCCCCATTTCGCTCACAGCAGAGAATCATACTTTAGTTATGCAAAGCTGGAATAAGAGCTGTCCATGTGCCTGGGTTAACAAAAAAAAGGCATGCAGAACAAATGACATGCAGCTAAATGGCTTCATGTTACTAAACATGGAAATTTGGAGATGCATGGTGTTGTGTTGCACAAAAGAAGTTTTTTTTTTTTTTTTTATAAAAACAGATCTACTTGTAGAATGTGTGGACTGACTGGAAGCTACCTGATGGGGCGGCCATGTGACCAGACAGTTGCCTCCTCAATAGGATGCAATAGGGACCAGTGACTGTGTGTATGTGTGCGTCGGGAGTGCTGTGACTAATGTGTGACCTTCTGTTTACAGGACACAGGAGTTGGGAAATCCAGCATTGTTTGCCGGTTCGTTCAGGATCATTTTGACCACAACATAAGTCCCACAATAGGGTAAGAGCACCGCAGTACAAATATCCAAGTGCTATCTTTGATACACATTTTTTTGGAACTTCCAAATTAGGTCTAACTTCCGAATCGGCAACCATCCAGTGCAGTTTCACCATTTGAGGTGTCCCAATACATGTCATTTATTTTAAGTCCCATCTTCTGTACTCATGGTTAACATATGATAAAGTCATATCGATGCTAAAATTCTTGGTGGTTCAGGTCACTATAAGGAGATTATGGTACAAATACAAATGTACATAGTATACACTAGACAAAAGTCAGGCTTAAACACAAAAAAAGGAAATTACAGTTTACAAAATGTGAGACTAGTGAGATCTGGAATCAGGTCATCCAGAAGGCAATATTAGGATGAGCTGAAAAAGATTTAAACAAATGTGTGAGCACCACCGACATCCATGACTATTTTATCGTCTCTTTGTGGTTTCATTACTGCGAACACAGTATTATTTCAGTGTCGACCATCTTTATTCTGTATTATTTGCTTCCTGCTGACTTGTACTGGTTTGCTTCCAGTGTCTGTTTTAAAGAAGATGCTTAGACGCGTTGTTGTGAATGCTCTTTATCACCCACAGAGCATCGTTCCTAACCAAAACAGTGCCATCTGGAAATGAACTGCACAAATTTCTGATCTGGGATACAGCCGGACAGGAAAGGGTGAGTGCACCCACACAGCATACATTCCTAATCGTCTTATTATTAGACACATGACATGACTTAAAAGTAAATGTTCCATTACATTTTGCATCAGGAAGCTAGCAGTGACACAATCCCTTCACTGTCAGTGATCCTCATGACATCAAGTTGTTATTATTAGGTGTGAATTGGAATGATTCACATATGGTTCAAAGGTCACGAGACTGTGGTATCATCACGGTGATTCATTTTATGGAGGGGGGTTGGAACGGAGAGTTAAAGCTGCCCGGCTTGCACCATGGAACAAACCAGTGCAAGTATGTCTTTCTGTTGTGTGAAAATTATATCTGGAAACCTCTTTACCCGGTTTTAAAGTTCTCTTTATTTGTAATGTTGAACTCCTCATACGTGAGTATCTGTGTAAACGGCACCATAACATACAGGTACGAATGTGAATGTAGCACAAACAAGAACGCCACTGCATTTAAATAACTGTTGTTATCATGTCCACTGGCTGCATGCCATATAAAGACAATTTGACCACCAGTGTTGCTTTTAGAGACATGTTTTTTGATGAGTCAGCCCCCTTTTATGGTTTGTATTGCACATACTGTCACAAGCACGGGGGTGATGCGGTCCACGTTTGTGCTGACTACCGTCGTGGTAATGTAGTTAGTTCTTAGTGATGTGCTGTGAAAATGTAGGTTTTGAAACCTTAAAATGAAAATAATTGTATGTTTCTTGGGGAAGGAAATGCATTCAACATGTTTGTGCAGGCCTTAACGATACACATCATGGATTTTATTGTAACATCAACATGTTTTATGTGGAACACAGTTGAGTAACCATCATAGTGAGTGAAGAAGACTTAACATTTGTAAGGAAGTAACTGCCAACATCACATCATGTTTGTCTTTCATGGGTCTATACAATATTTTCAATGTTATGTTCCACATTTAAGGTTGTGTGAAGTTTAAATTAGGGATGTCCCGATCAAGTTTGTTTTGCCTCCGATCGTGATCTGAGTAATTTAGTATTAGTACAGCATGAGTGCACATTTCAAGTACATTTCAGGTTGTGAAAATCAATCCACTGCTTGACAATTCATTAGCTCTGCATTGCATGTCTCTCTCCTTTTTTTTAAAAAAAGTGTCCTCCAGTGTTTGTGGCTTTGGTGCAGTCTTCGTCTGAGTCACCTGACTTTTATCTTCATCATCTGTACATCCTACGACGGAGTAGATAGATGAATCTACTCTTATTAGCTTTGTGCTCGTAGTGTGTCTGTTGCTGCTGCCGTGGCGTTTTAAGTGTGGTTATCGACGCCTCTGCACCGCTGAATGTCTGTGCCGTCCCCACTAAAGTATCCTGCATTACAGATGGCAGCAAAAAGCCAGAGATTCTCACACAGATTTGAAATGAATTGAGTTAAATAACATAAAGAACCGTCACTAATAATCACACTAGTGTGACAGCTGACGTAAAATGAGAGCTCGGATAGGTCGACACCAATCCAGTTAAAAAAAATATTTGATTGGCCCCGTTCGAGATATCCCTAGTTTAAATCTTTATAAATCACATACACTGATAATATTTCAGTATAACTATTCATTGATCATGCTCACCAGAAATATGTTGTCTTTTTCAGTTCCACTCACTCGCTCCTATGTACTACAGAGGATCGGCTGCTGCTGTCATTGTCTATGACATTACGAAACTGGTAAGAATAACAGGACACTTCTTATCTTTTGTTTAAGGGAGTGACAGTAAATTAAGCTTGAGATGAGTGGAGACAGATCGTAAAAACAAAATGGAAGCACTAAAAATCATTTCTGCTGTTGGAGCTGCCTCCTGGGTGTGTTAAAAGTGTGCAGCAGAAGATGTGGTTTTACACTCTGAGATGTAGAAGTGGATCACTTTTCCATCACTCTGGGATGCCTCGCTTATGGACCGACAAATGCCATTCTTTCCTGGTCTGTTCATGGAAACTTGTCTGAAAAAACCTCCATCTAATACAATGAATGTGTGACACAAATGGTAGAAAACGGGCATATCCTCATGAAGAAACCTATCCAACGTGACCGTGATGTACTCTTCTGGTTCAGGACTCTTTCCAGACACTGAAGAAGTGGGTGAAGGAGCTGAAAGAACACGGTCCAGAGGACATTGTTGTAGCCATAGCAGGGAACAAGAATGATTTAGGAGACATCAGGTGAGCAAAGGGTTCTTTTCTGAGACTGTCTTTGTGGATATTGTGGTGATAATATTCAAGTGGAAGAGGCACTAACTACTAGACACAATAACTCACATTATAGTTAGAATAAGTCTGTCACGCATCAACACAAACGCATCCCTTTTTTATAAAACCTGAACTGCTTACCTCCTTAAGGGACTTTCCTCACAGCAAACTTTTACATATTTACTGGACGAGCACAGCTCATAAAGTATTCTTCTTGTTATATCTGTCATGTAGCTCACGTCAAGTCCACTGTGCTAAGACAATCCTGTCTCAATAGTTGTCATTGCAATCGTTGTGTTTGACTGTAAGAAGACTGTAACGGGGCAGCTTGTGTACTCTCAACTGTCACCGGATACAAGTTGTTGTTTTTATGAGTTCAATTAGAAAAGCGCAGCAATGATTTTGTCCACAGGTTCCAGCTGAGAGGTTTTTCCCGCCCTGTGGAAGGGAAACCCCACTGAGAGAGGAAACTGTAAAGTGTGTTTCAAGAATCTTAATGATGCACCCTTTTTGTACAGTTTCAACTCTTTCATGTTTTTATCTCTTCCAGCACTTTTCAGTGCAAAACTAGTAAAAGATGTATTGGATGAATGCGATTGATGAAAATGTAGCTTTGCCAACGGATTCTTTTTTAATAAATGTGAACCTGCTCCATGCTTACGTTAGTTTCCTTCTCTTTTCCAGGGAGGTTCCCATGAAGGAAGCTAAGGAGTTTGCCGAATCAATTGCAGCTATTTTCATCGAGACTAGTGCAAGAAATGCTGTCAATGTTGAGGAGCTCTTTCAGAAAATCAGTAAGTATCAGGTCTTTACCGTATGTTGTGTCTATGTCATGTGATGTATTGTATTCATTTGACATTTGAGAGTCTTTCATTAATACCAGGAGCTGTTTTTTATGTCATTTAATTGTAGGCCACATAATCCTATATGGGATGGATCATTTTAATTGTATGACACAAAAACACATTAATTATTTCTAATACAAACTAAATATTCTCATTCCTGACAATTGGCTTTATTTATCAATGTGTTTAATTTCTTAAGTATAGGCCTAAATATATATGTTTTGCCATAAAATGGGGCAGAAAAACACCATTATGTTATAGATCATATTATACATTGCATATTAAACATTAAAGATGTTTTTTTGTATCTATCTATCTGTTTCATCAGAGCAACCTTTTCAAGTTGGCATGTTTTTATTATACAGTATGTGCTGTGTTAAGAGAAGTGTTTTAAATATATTATATTTTTACAGCTGGTTAACTAATTAATTTACCATGATGCACTGTCAAATACATCGCAGTAGTAATGATACAAGACTTTACGCGATGTAAAATAGTTAAATGTGCCATGGTGCCTCTGTAAACGACCCTGTGTGTTTAGGTAAACAGATCCCACCCCTGGAAATATCTGAGGAGGAGAGCAACGAGTCCTTCAAACTCACCCGGCAGCCGGCTCCGTCCGCCAGGAGATGCTGCTAGTACCAACAGCTGATGAGTTCACTCCCATCAGCACTGGTACGCCAGCAGCACAGCACACAGTCCACAATGCACACGGTGTCTTACTCCTGGAAAAGACAAGACAGTGGACAGACCGAGGTCAGCTGTAAGATGAAACAACAGTACTCTATAGGTCATTGCACATTTATTTCATTTGATCGTCGCAGTTTCAACGCTGAGGTCTGGAATCCGAGAGCCTTCAGTTTGTCCCCCTCAGGTGGTGTTTTGCCTGAATTACATAAGTATTTCTGTCTGTGTGGTATAGTACACAGCTCAATAATAACCCACATAAATAACAAGTGTTCTAGCAGCTGTCTTTTTTTAATGCAGAGTTTTGGCTGTTGATGCAACTACATTTACATTTTCATTTTAAGAGTCATCTGCTGTGTAGATTTTCCCTGCACTGTAACTCTTAAATGGCACCCAGTAAATCAAGTTTTTATATAGTTTACTTTTTTTTTATATCACGGCTATACTTTTCTTTTCATGGTGCTTTTGTTTACATGGATGTATTGAATTAGAATATCTTAACTTCTGTTTGTCGAGATCAAACGATAGACAAGCGATCCGTTTTGGAGCTCAAATGCGGCGGCTTTACGTTCCACTTCGCCGTGTGTTTTCACACACATTAACTGTATAAAAGGTGAACCATCATGCTGCAGAATGAACAGTTTAAAGGCCGGAATCGGAACAACGGTATGACACCGCCGGTTGAAACACTGTGACCAATACTAGAATTGTTTACTTGTTAAAATGTGTATTCTACATGCTGAAATGTGACGGGTGAGATTTCACTACACGGAACGACCTTGTGTTTCTGAAAAGGGGTTACATTTATACTGTTAAGAGGAGAAAAGGTGTTTGTATTTTACTCAAAACATGTCGAAAGCTTAAGGAATTAAAGACCTAAACCAATACATTCTAGCTTTCAACGAAGTAGAAAAAGGGAAAATAGTCCTAAAACCAGTTGTGTTTTCCAAGATTATGTATATTGTTTGCCGCCGTTTCTTTGGCAGCAGTGCCCCGTGGGTGTGGCCAGTGTTGAAACGGTAACAGTTTTCCTTAACACCATTTTTTTTTTAAATGGACATGAAAGTTGATCAAGATACAACATGGCGTCCTATTTAACAGTATTCATGGTTCTACATTAGCGTCAACAAACTTGTTACCAACATGTATGATGGGATAATGGAGTTCAACCAGTAGTTTGTATTGCACTTATAGTATAACTGTGCTGATATGTCGTGTTCTCTTTAATGGGAAGACGCACCAAACTCCTTTCAGAAATCAGCCAGTTAATGTGACTTTGCTTCCACTCCAATGTAAGGCCGTTATTGACTGAAATGGAAAGTTGAAACTGTCATCCGTCATCAATTTAGAAGCTGCTTTGTGGTCTAGATGTGCAGTATATCAAATTTATCAACAGATTGATAACAGTTTTATGAAATCACACGGCTTTTTCAAGGAAGTCTGTCATATTACCTCCATACAAGAGATAATTACATATTGAGCAAATACATTTTGTTAGAGATTAAGTGTTGTATTTGTTGCAACACAAGTGCCTTTTTGTGTTTTTCTAAGCAAATGTATGACACAGCTTGAAAGTGCATACTGCCAGAGTAATGCATGAATTACTTGACTAAATCAGCACTGACTAATTGTATGCAAAACAGTCAACAAATATCTGCAGCCATTTTTAAACTGTATGCCTAAATCATGCTCCTCTGTATCCTCTGTAGACCAGATTAACTTTTGTATATTAATCGGTGTAATAAAGTAGTGACTATCTTATTCTTCAGTTTGGTTTTTGTTACTTTCACCCACTGTCAGGATACAATGTGTGTAATGATATGTCAAAGACACCAGGACACTCTTGGAGGATTATTATATGGCCTTACTGGTTTGATTTTCCGTTAGTAGAGACCAAAATGATAAACAAAAGAAGAAGGAACTCACTAACACAATGTCATAATTTTGATCAGGCTCCTGACATCATGGGAACATGGTTTGCATCGCAGCTGACTGTGGAAAATTAAACTATTTGATTTCTCAGTTTAGAGCTAGCTTTTACTCCTCGTCACTGCACACCACATTATGGGAGAACAAAAGGAGCTTCTTTTCAGGAAATTTAAATTTGTGCTCTCCTCTTGCCACTTTACCAAAGGGGGAGTTTGTATAAAACTTATTAGTTTAGAAAGTTATTCCTCTCCCACAAACCTTTGGCCCCAAAATAGGAAAGACTCAACATATGTTTGATATAATTTTCTGAAAAGCTTTGAACCACACAAATGAGAAGAATGTTCCCACAGAGTCCAATGGAAGTCTGACTGAACTCAGTGTGCTTGTTTAGAACTGTCATGAATCACAGAAATTAAAAAATGTATTTTATTTTTCTATCTGGCCCTATCAAATCATCCATCTACATTTGATTACTTAAGGTTGTATCTGACAATGTGTTTAGAATTAACAATATGCTACTCAACTAAACATAATGGGTTAATGACAGAGAAAGTGGAGAAATTGCGTAAAGATGGACAGACTTGTGGCATTTCTGATAAATAAATCGTGTGTATTTTCTAGTATTGAGCAGTGTAGTAGTAGTAAGGGCGAGAAGCCCTTTTGGTCCTTATTTGGGAGGTGGGGAGAAGAGGAGACCCCTTGTTAATACATACACTGATTTATTTGACTAATGGTATGTATTAATGTAAATAACAATATTATCAGACATATACTTATCAAATTCTTTGAAACTCTTAAATATAGACATTGGCAGCACTCTACAGATATATTTGAGTAATTATACCAGAAGTGATACTCTTGCAAGATAGGAAATAAGCAAGATGTATAAGGGGTTTTAAGTCAAGTTGAAATGAGAAAACGAATAAATCCACATTTTCCTGAACACATGATAGCCACACAGTGTGGAATTAAACCACACACATAGACGAAGTAACGCAATTAAAGTCCCAGGGGTGAATCAAGGATGCGTCTCTATTAAAGTATTTTTTCCTTCTTCTCCGTGTCTTCGCCTTATCTGCAGTATCTGCAGAATAACTTGATAACCTTACCGTAATCACATCAGTTCAGTTACTGAGCCACGAGGGCGCGCAACAGGGTTGTGCACTCGCGCGTTCAAGTTTTTATACCCACATGCTCGTTCGCAGAGCTCAGTCAGCGTTTGACTCAGTAGTGGCAGCAGCAGGGGATCTAGGATTTCCACTTGTCAGTTATTCCCCGATACCGAAATCAAGTGCATCCCCACGGCTAAAATGTCCAAGTTGGATCAGATCCTTGTCCTCGACCCTCCCGTCGACCTCAAATTCAAAGGTAGGTGCATCGACATGTCCTGACGTGTCAAATGTCCGGCGAGTAGTGGTGGAGGAATAAGATACCTGACTGAAACGATTTCACGCTCCCTCGAGCGAGCGAGCTAGCTAGCGTCCACCGCCATTTTAAGTTAGCCGGGGACCAGACGGGCCGCTGCAGCCTCGCGCTGTAGTGACGCGGGTGGCCGGCGCGGCGAGTCCTTGCGACCCGAGGGCCGTTCACCACCAGCTAACGTAAACTGACAACACCGAGCGAAGAAGTGACAGGACACGGGGCAACTTGTAATTGTTAAACGGGAGGGAAGTGGGCACAGTGTCTGTCTTTAGTAGCTACAACAGCTACTGACGTTGTGCTGCTGCTAGTGGTGTTAGCAGCACGGGTGCTTCCTCAGGGCTCAGCCGAGCGCTACTCATAACTCAGACGTAATGTCGAAGGGAATTAACTTTTCAAGTGACACGTGTAAGTGTTCAATCCGAGACACCTCGGGCGGACACTTCGTCACGTTAAACTGTGAAAGTAACTGCTTGAATGACACACTTGGCTCATTAAGGTTACCAAACGACACACAGTTTTCAGCAACATGTTTGAGTTAGCTAACGTTAGTTCGTTTCCTCGTCACTCCCAGACATTAAATGACACCATATATGCTCTGTGTGAGTGTTAGCCCAGGTCATTCACAGGAAACCAAAGTAGCCTGCACGTTAGAGCCTGCACTGATTGCTCGCCTGGCGTCGATAACGTCTAGTGATGTGTCAGTGAGCTGTTGGCTCATGGGAGCTGGGCAGCTTGCTCATGCAAAAGTTGACATCTCACTCGCTGCATTTTTTGCAGCTCTCCAACAAAAAACGCCTTGTTTTCCTCTTTGCACACACGTCCATCTTCTCTCGTTGCTCCAGAGACTTCTCAGGTGTATTTTGAACTGTGCCATTTGTATGATTTGAACTGTTTCTCTGATTATGCAGTGACCACGACGAGTGATCCAGATGACAGCTCACAGAGAAACTCTATTGTGCAGATATAAGTAGTTAAACGTTTCAGTGTAACTAGTCTGACGAGGTTAGGGTGTTTTTAAAACCATCCCAGTTCAGCAATGCTTCTCAATTATTCAGTTAGCCCAGAAGGATTTCCTTCTCTCATGTGTTCATCTCATGTGTGGTTTTATTGTTCCTGAATGTACCACTTATGTAGAACCGTGACCTGTTCGGCTCTTTCTCTTGGTTATACGATGCTGATTCTCAGTAATGACGTGGTGCGAGTGGACACTGATTGTAGCTTTAACATGACAGGATTGTTGGAAAGGTCACTAGTTCAAATACCAGACCCGCAGGATAGCTGTTCGGTAGGGGAGAGTCAAAGATGTTTTTGCTGATAAGGTGTCTTCTGTGGAACTAATTTGTCAAATCTTTGTACACTGTTACAAAATGCCAATCTCATACAAGAAGGTTGTTTTTTTCGGAGCTGTGACTGCTCTACCAGGTGCAGGACTTGTGGTGGTGAATAGAGCCGGTCAGTTAATGACATTACAAATGGATACAGCATAAGATAAACAAAGCTCATGTTGAGTTTAAAACTAGCAAGTTAAAATGAACCGGTATTGACTTTAAACTTGATCACCTGGTCAGATTTGCATTCATTTTGTGCAACAAGTTGGTTCGTGGTGCTTTAACAGACAACTTCTCCAGTGAAGTAGGGAGATGGCGAAGAGTAGATGTTTAGCTGCACTTGTCAGCTCCGTTTGAAAAGATACGTTTAAAAAAGCGGGATCAAGAAACCGAAATACATAATTGAAGGTCTGTCCTCAGCTGAACCTGAAATTTATGTCATTTAGTCTGATGGCAGAGACATGGTCTGTCAAAATCTGATAATAGAATGTACCCTGTACTTTGATCTGAATTAGGTAGACTATGTTCCAGTTGAGTTGTTTTGATTAGTCACAGGGTTTCCATTTTCTGTTATCAGGACTTGTTCAACTTTTAACCTGTGTGCTGAAATGAATGCAAGGCAAAAAATAAAGTTCACAAAGCTGATAATCATTAATTGATCGTAATAACCAGTTGTTCTATTCTATTGCACTAAGAACACAATGTGTGTAATTTAACACATTAATAACACAATGTTATGGTAGTTCTCCTTTGTGAATCTGCCCACATACAATTATGAATAGTTCACCTCTTGTTTATGCAGGCTTCAATCCAAATAAAATGGCATGCAAATAGGTAACGCACCTCAACCCAGATTAATTGTTTCCCCGTGGTTTTAAATTGAAGGTGAGATCAGTCTAATCCAACCCAAATTGCTACGTTGAAAGAGAAAGGATCACTCTTGTTTTCTTTTCAGAAAATCAAATGGATTGTATTGTGCTTTTTGAAAAACAATATGAGAAGGAAGATGACCACAGCTCCTTTACTGTCACAGAGGGCTGTGCTAAATTTGTCTGCGTGTATCTGAGATCTGGTCTGTTTTAGAGCCTCTGCTGGGATCCTCAAGCAAGCTGGAGGGGGCAGCCCTCCTTTCCTTGGATGGTATTTTTAGAACAGGACTGGCCTGGGGGACCCTAACTCAGCATACATGCAACAAGATGAGAGACATGGTGCTAACGCTGCTTGAGCAAAGGTGGCATCTCAGAGAGTTAGGCAATGGAGGCAGGCTATGTGGGCGTATATCTGATGTGCATAACTGCTTTGCTGTGTTTTATCTGTTTCAGTACTGATATAGTAATGCCTACACCTGCTGGGCGGTATAACAAAAAATCGGTATCACAGCATTTTTTTCAAAGATTCTTTCATGGTATATCATAGTATAGTATGTCAACAACTTGCTTTTTAAAACAACATAGTTTAAGATGGTTCTATAAACACTATAAACTGACCATAGGTCTGTTGTAGAAACAAGGGCGACTGTGTCGTTGTTGGTATAATGTTTGGCTGAAGTGTTTTTTCCCTGGCAAGACATACCCCAAATCCAGTGTTTTAATCATTGTTCTGAAACTTTTCAGTCCTTTTCAATTGTTCTTAGTGGGACCATGACTTTGCATTGGTGGATTGTCATGCGTTCATCATGTCGCTCTCTCCACCGCTTGCTTTCCTGTCGCATACAATGCGACAGGGAAATGCATCTACAAGCGATGTCCAACTCTTTGGCTTCGCTGTTTCACTGGGGCTACTGACGGCCTCGAATCCGACGCCTGTAATCCCACTCTTGGTAATCTATCATGTTTTGTGCACAGGTGACACAGGTTGTTAGTTTTTGCACCACTGACAACAACACTGACAGATATTAACAGACACAACTCGTCTTGTGGTTCTCCCAGTGCATCTCTGGTCTCGCTCACTCTTCATCCTGCGTCTCTCTTTTCTGTTCTTGAATGCGTAGAAGCGACAGAGCCTCTCCTAGCTATTCACAGATCGGTATGCCAGATAGCAGCAATAATGTTACCCAGGATGCCGTTTGGTGGTTTGTAAATGTACAAATATTAGTTTTACAAATTGTCTACGTGTCACAGATTTGTGTCATAGTGTTTAACCCTGTTAAAGAGTTAAGGTTGATTTATACTCAGGTTTTACGCAAGACACGCATGGCCGCCCTCGCAAAACCGCATAAATTGGTATACACCAGTTCACAGTAGCACATAGTGTCAGGATTTTTCTCGGTCAACCTTAAATTTTTTCCTTAAGGAATTACACAGTTGTTTAAGGTCTGTATGCTTCCTTTGTGTCTGTGTGACAGAAAAGGGTTTGATAAATAAATTGATGCTTCTCTTGGCCTACCAGCAAGTAAAGGATATTAGGAAGGCTTCAGGCATGTGCAAAGTCAAGAGTCACTTACCTCCACTGCTGACTCATTCAAAACCTCCGTAAGATCACAGATTTCAACTTAAGAAACTCCAGGCTTGGACTCCATTACTCCTCTGACTCAATTAATAGGAGTGGGATGAGAATGGATAAAACAGTGGACAAACAAGGTTTGTGGTAATTAAATTCTCAACAGGAAGCATCTCATTTGTTCTGCCTCTAGCTTAAAACAAATTATACAGGGGGAAAAAAAGATGTTGGAAGCAAGATTATACATACATGTGGCAAATTAGGGTTTTCAGGTTTATAGGAATGCCTGTGTGACACACTTGTGTTGAAAGCAACGCCCCAGTCATTCCTTCACTCTATACGTTAGCTTTAGCAGGGTGGAGCCACTCCAATCTGGTCATGCATTACTTCTTATCTCTCTGAGCACTGGGTGTGAAGGAAGGCTGAATGTGGGCTTTGTGAAGTCCTGAGCAACCAAGTTGTAAAAAAAAAGAAAGAAACTAGAAAAAATAGTTTTAATGCTTTCATATCTTGGAAACTGTTTTTATGCATTAAAACCATATAAATGAGTCAAAGTCAGAATCAAATAATGAATCAGTGGAACCTGAAGTTTTATTTTGAAGTATCCATTCCATTAGCCGAACTGCTTATCTTATTTATGGTCGCGGGTCACTGGGGCCGATCCTAGCTGACATTACGGGAAGGCAGGGTTCACCTGGACAGGTCGCCAGTATTTCAGGGCACATGTATAGACAGACAACCATTAACACCTATCGCCAATTTAGAGCCTTCAATTAACCTGAGCTGCATGTCTTTAGACTGTGGAAAGTAGCTTGAGAACCCGGAGGGAACTTACACTGACACAGGGAAAACATGCAAACTCCACACAGAAGGATCACCCAGACCGGGCCCCTCTCTCTGTGAGGCGACAGTGCTAGTAGCTACTACAACTCTGTGCAGCCTATTTTAAAGTATTGTTGGTGCTATTTGTTCCGAAAGTGTACTAAAGTAGCAAATAACATGCCATCGTTAAGTTATGTTTGAGAATATGGTCAAAAATACTGAAATTGTATCCTGTTAAACAATGTTATTCTTACAAAATATAATTTACACAAAATGTATGCCTTAACATAGGCTATAGTCCAAGGAGTCTTAAGGAGCTTTAATGTGAGCATATTTGTTTTTAAGGGCCATCACTGTCATTTATAACGTGTGATTATTGAACATTTTGTATCCGTCTTTGCTTGAATTCAAAGAAAATCTGTCCAGTGTTTGTCCTCATCTCTCATTGTAAAGTACAATTACCGGACACAATGGCAGCAGGGTGGAGGCAGGGCTTTACTCCAACGCAACTGGCAGAGAAGGAAAAAAAAAAGACAGGAGGAGGTACTAGCAGCTGTATATCCGACTGAGATTGTTTTTTCTTACTGACGGAAGTGTGAGAGGTGACTGATCTCTTAACGAGAAAAAAGTTCTCTTTTAACTTTCTCCTTCAAATGTCGTTGAATATTCCTCACACCAAAAGTAGGGTTAGAGACAACACAGGATCCCTCGCTCAGTTAGTCAGTTACAAACTTTAAGGCTGGCTCCCACTTTGAAGCACTCAAGCTAAAACCAGATGACAGTTTTGGCAGCACCCAGTTCACTATGCTGATTAGGATGCAGCGGCACCACACTGGTGTAATGCCGCTGCCTTTACAAATGTACAGAAGTTCCTCATGTGCAACACTTTGTGTTTTAAAAGACACCTATGGGAGTTTTGTTGAAGACGCCTAACAGAGTTTTGTTGATCTAGAGGTGGAATATAATTGTACTACCGTCTCCTTATTTTGTATGCAGAATAAACACTAATCATGGGACGCCTCCTTTCAACGCTGAGGCTCATTGGAAGGTTGTTTTTTTAAATTTTAAATTTTACTTGGCCTCCATTTGTGTTTTTGATGTCTAAGGTTAATGGCGCTGACCGTGGTTAGAGACCTAATGAAGCAAGCTCTGTCACAAGATGGAGAGCTAACTATTGATCCTCTTGATGTGTGACCTGAGTTCACCTAATCTTGGATCTCCTGCTCTTCATAGATGTCTCATGCTAAGCTTTCGTTTGTCGGTGGTAATGCCCCTCTGTCAGGGCTGTATAGTGTCGATCAATTATTTTAAGATTCAGTTTTTATGTATTAATGATATGAGTTCAGTTCTGACTTGTGTTTTTCGGCGATCTCGTGTTTTTAAGAATACCTTAACATTATTATGTTAATAATATTATGGAAAAACTCCTGCAGTTCAGCTTCAAGCCAAGGAAGTTGCTATTCAATTAGTCCTCTTAATCATATCGGCCTAATTGAGTTGTATCTTCGCGGTGTTTTTCACCTAAAGGTCTTTGGCACTAACACACTGTCGGGATGATCTGCCTTTCAGGGGTCTAGGGGGTGAACTTAAGTTCATAACATGAAATATTGAATTTGATCTATTTCTGTCATTTACACGATAAATATGCTATATATTTACCTCCCATTCTAAATTAATAAGGAATTTCTGTTCCCATTTCAATTTAATGCAGCAGCAGCAGCAGTTTTTGTAAGTTTTGCTAAAGTAAAAGTTTTGCCTAGCTTAATTTTCCAGTTGGGTGATATGCCAACAGGAGTAGAGTGTACTCCATGATACAGACGTAATAATGCACTTGCGTTTGTCATTCTTTGTTCTTAAGGTCCTTTCACAGATGTCGTCACCACCAATCTTAAACTGAGGAACCCTTCTGACAGAAAAGTGTGTTTCAAAGTGAAGACAACTGCGCCGCGCAGATACTGTGTACGGCCAAACAGCGGCGTCATCGATCCCGGAGCAACTGTCATTATCTCTGGTATGTAAATGTTTTCATTATTAGTGTTTATTTCGTTTTTTAAATTCAGTGACGAGACATTTATTTAGCCCATAAACAGGTTAATGGAGCGCTACAGGGCTGATGTGTTTTCATAAACCGACCCGGACGTTGGCATAGCACTAGTTCCTTCAACAACAAGACAATGAGATTTTCCCATTGCGTTTTAGATTATTGCTGAGAATAAGCTCTGTGGCAAACAAAAGTTTCTGATACTTACAAATGTTTTTGTAAGACAGATGAAACCACTTTTTTTGATTATTTATTTTTTAAACTGAATGTAATCGTAAAAAGTTTTTTTTTAAATAGTAAAAAGTTAACATTTTTGTCTATAAAATAAGTACACAATTATGATTTTGTTAATACTCCTACTTGTATAAATACTCCTTATACAAAATGTATACAATACAAAAATAATATTCCGGCGGTTTAGAAAGCATAAATAAAACAGAAATAAGGCCGTATTAGTACCTCCTCCTGTCTTATGTCCTCCTTCCTCAGCAGATGTGTATTACCGCCTGCAGGTACTGCAAGTAGAGAGAGGAGGCTCTCGAAATATGGAGGTACCATATGGATACTTCTCTTTACATTTTACTTCATTTAGTGTGGGTTTTTCTTAATAATTAACTTGTAAGTTACTGGTTGATGGGTGTTGAGCTATCGAGAGCCAAATTAAACAAAACTAACATTGCTAGTCCCAATATATACATACTATGCCAAAAATACCAGCATATCCTGTTGCAGGCAGATGCATTTTGCAGTATGCAATCCAGCAGCTTTTCTAGCTATTCTAACCTGCAATCCTCTGCTGCATGGATATTAGAGTGACTTAGCAATACCCCTACTAGGATGTCCCAATTGAATGCTTACTGCATGCAACAGTACATATTTTGCGAGGACTGCTGCAGTACGTACCAAAAATAAAGTATGAGATGTAGTGTACATATTTAATTTATTTATTGAATCAAATTATGGCTAGAAACGGACCATAATTTCAAACTTTAATGGCCAAATATAAACCACTAGATTCACCTGGTCAGTTAATTATTGCAAATGAGTACTGCTATCCAGTATTTTAGTGTTTGAAAATATAAATGTGCTAAGGAATTACATGTTTTATATTGTATCATGCACATGAAAAAAAAGATACTGCAGAGTAAGCTACCTTCAGGTCTTATATATCAACTTCATTTCAGACACGAGTTCGTATGAATAAACAACCCACAAGAACACATAAATACATTATGAGGACACCGAGACACAGGTATAATCATTGCAGGTGAAAAGTCTTTCCTGGTTAAAAGATCTGTTCCAATGTTTCCATAATAACTGACGTGATGGGAGCTTTCTGTCAATATCTTTTTGCTATATTGCAATGATACGTTTGGAAAAAGTGGGGCAAAAAAAGGTCGACAAGGTGGCGTTGAGCCAGCGGTACCAGACACACCGCTGCGGTCTAGTGATCAAGCAGCCTCTGCTTTGCAAACATATTACCATTGTACGTTACAAGTGACTAATTCAATCTGCTTCCAAGGAACAGCCATGCATTAGGGAAAGATTGTTTATTATTACAATTTTGGATGGTTGTCAATGACATTGGAGATTTTCTGTTTATCCACTCGATTAAACGGGTAAAAATAACATAATCATCAAATTGGTAAATTGGACGTGATGGAATTAACTAATAAACAAACTTGCAACATGATGATCCGATGTCAGACTCTGACCTTTAATGTGGGAGGAATGTACTAACTTTAGATTTCCACATTACATAAATAATATTGTTCATTTATGGCTTGCTGAAGTAAACATCTATTTTGTTTAGGCAAATTAGATTTTCTTTTTTACATTTCTGGCCTTCATCGGGGCATGAAGAGAAATGGAAGTCATGTCATTTGCCTTTGACTTTACAGATAATTGGAAGGTTTAAAGGATCATATGGTAATTAAACACCAGAATGGAGGCACTCACACCTCTCGGTCTGAAATAAAAGAATTATTTAAAAGAAACATATCCAAGAAACTGTTCTTACTAGGAATGCTGCATTGCAATACGAGCAACATACAGCTACAGGCTACAAGTCATTTATAATGGAATTTAAACTGATGCCACTTGTCGCTGCGTGACAGGCTCCAAATTTAAAGTGAGCTGGTCTCGGCTATTTTCAGTGCTCCAATGACGTGTTGAAGCGTCAATCAATCATGTGTTTTTGTTTCACCCATTTCTGTTCTTAAAATAAAAACCAAATATCTTCACCAAACCCCCAGTGCTATTTAATTACATAACTCTGTCAACGAGAGCTTGACTTGATGACAATGTAGCTGGCCGTTTAGTTGCTTTTGTTGCTCGTGTGAACATGGCACTAGAAAAATTAGCACACAACGGAATAAATTCAAACGAAAGACAAATTAGATGAAATCTAAATTCTGTAATATGGTCAAATTCTCATCTTTTTTTTTTTTGCATCCCTGTAATGAACAAACACTGGCACATCCTGCAGAATCCTCACTGTGTGAGGTAACCAAAAGGCCCCATCGTCTATCATTCTGTCGAGCAGCAACGATCAGAGACAACCTTGTTCATACTTATCCACTCACTGAACTAAATCACCCGAGGTTTCACTTAAAAAGTGAACTTAAGATATGGAAAATGCAGTTCTGCAATAATGGTGAAAATTCAGACTGTGTGGGGACTGTGTAGGACTAATATATGTGGTTTACACACATTTAAGTGATCCCATTTTTTGTTCTACAACATTAAATACCTTAGTGTCGTTCGAAAAATCATAACAGTGCTGTTTGTTTGTGAGGATTATGTCATACTCATTCCTCAGGCTGGTGTCTTTTGGAGGAAGTTAGTTATTGGTCAATGGCTGTCAGGCAATTAAAGCAGAGTAACCCAAAACTAACATCCCTATCCTGCACATCCCAAACATATACCACATGTCTGTGGAAAGCTGCATGCAAGTGACTCAGAAAAAAAGCCTAGTTCAAAACGTTGTTCAGATGATTGTGGTAAATGCAAATGTCATAGGATGGGCAAAACAAATTCCATGACTTCCATTTTCCTTCTTGCTCTGAAGCTTGTTGGTTTGCCAGGGCCAGGATAGATTTGTGAAATTGAGTCAACTTAGTCCTGAAAATGTATTTCTGAGATTTATTATGCTAATTATTTCCATAAAGTATTTTCTGTCCAGAGATGTCTTTTGCTCAAATGTTTTAACATTGTTCATCTTTCATTTACAGTCATGCTGCAGCCCTTTGATTATGACCCAAATGAGAAGAGTAAACACAAATTCATGGTGCAGACCATTTTTGCCCCGTCAACTGTTTCTGACATGGATTCATTGGTGAGTGATTTTGATTTACTTAAAGACTTTTAGCAAAGATGTTGTTTACAATAGTAAAACATTGTTTTTCCCAGTTCTGTCCACACGCCTTTTTAGTAGATCAAATAATGTCCGACTGGATTTTTACTCCCCATGAATCCAAAAAGTGTTTTGTGTCCTGCTGCAAGAAGTCACTGTTCACGTTGTGTACAGTTAACTACGTCCTCTTGTACCCAAAGCAGCTGAGAATATTCTTCACCAACAGTAAAATGGGTTAGAACATAAATAAGCTGGGGTCTCTCACAAATAAGAGTAAAACAGACAAATGTTTAAACTTCATTGTTTACAGTTCACCCTCAAAAAGCAAGTTTCTTTTACCCAAATTTCAATTGTATTTGTGCATGTGCTTTTCTTTTAATATTCTTACATTCTTGTGAATGAAAGACAGATTTCAGTGGGGTTTCTGTTCATTAAACATTGTATCCATACATTTGAGCACCTCAGTGTAGAATGACACTCCTACTACATCTTTAAATATTCAATAGGACCAACTGAAGATCAGGAACAAAAATTAAAAGTTTTTGATCAGTCGTCGCCACTATTTTATATCTGATTTCTTCCGGGGGGGGGGGGGGGGGCTGAATTTGGTCATCAAATATGTCTGCGTTTCTAGCTCTCTGCTCTTGGATAAGGTAAAAAAGAAGGAAAAAGAGATGAATTGTCAGTTGTCCACCAGAGGACAGCAAAGGCTTGTACAGTCAGTAAGACATTTACACACCTTGACATCATGTTCAGGAACTGACTTGTCACCTACAAGAAGCAAAATAATTGAAGTGTAGAACAATGGTCTCCCTGGTTTTGATGAGTAAACTAATAAGTAAATTGGACTCTGATAAAGTTTCTGCTTTTTCAGGTAAATTAGTTCGATGGCATTACTCACCTGTTTCCCTTATGACAAGCAATTGTGTGCTTTCTGAGCACTTTTACTCCATTTGTTATAGAGTATGAAATCACAAAACAAATGTCTCAGAGTTGAGGAGCTAATATGGTGGAAATGTGTCTAAAATTACAGACCACAAACTCGTGGAAATGTGTACTCTTGTGACTGTGGTAAAATGAGACAATGGGGTAAAACCGTTTTTAAGTGAAGCCGTGCATGTTTAATGTCCATAGATTTAAGACTGCATGTGAATAGTATAATGTAGGTTGATGTGTGTGAGTGGATACAATCCAGCTGTTAACAGCTCGAGTTGATGAATAACATGCCCACTTTTTCATCTCCACCAGTGGAAAGAGGCAAAACCCGACGACCTCATGGATTCCAAGCTGAGATGTGTCTTTGAGCTGCCTTCAGAAAACGATAAAGTGGTAAGAGATGCAGCCTCACATTAAAACGACTTATTTCCACTCAGTTTAAATAAATATACATTTTATATAAACTTTCTTTGTGCTCTATGAATGCTGGACTGTAACCAAGTACCCTTGTCCTTCTTTTTGAGTACTTTTAACGTTATTAAAGTGATTTTGCAATAATAGTTTCTAGTTGGGCTACTTTGCAGATTCATATTTATAGAAACAACCAACAAAATATTATATCTATCTATATCTATATCTATATATCTATATCTATATCTCTATCCCAATAATTAAGTATACAATGTAGTTTGAAAGTGATGATTACATCAATCCATCAATAATTGTAATTCAATAATATTGTAAATATATTTTAATACTTTAATTTTGGTGCTAATAAAAAACACATTGACTGTATACGTATGAATGGTGCTGACACGGCAGAAAAGACAGTGAGTGTTTACTTGGTTGTTTGGTCCGAACGTTGGTTCATGGTCAAGTTAAGTGTGCTAACATTTAAAAGTGTGCTAAGATTGAAATAGCAAAGTCTAGACTTCTACCTGCACATTGAAGACTCAATACCTTAACATTGCTCTCAATATGACCCAGGTGGGGTTTGTATTAGACTGCATTACATTAAATGTATTTTCAATCTCTGTAGTCATACATGGGATGCAGCAACTCCCCGAACTTGGCATCAACATTTACCACATGGTGTAATCGACACCTCTCTGACAGTGTCAACAAAAACACAACGTCACAATGAACCGGTGACTCTCTGAACACTGGGAGCCTGTATTAATGAGCTCTCAGTGTAATCAGGATTTAGATAAGCGGCGCTGCTGGGCAGCTCGACAGGGCCTCACAGTTCAGGTGATAATGCCACCAAGGCCCAGTCAGATTTAGCTTACGTTAAGAGGCTCAGCAGTGTGGGCATGCGGCCTGCTGAGTCAACACGGTAGCTGCTCTCTGCTTTGGCGTGTGTAGCATGTATGAATGTCCAACATGTTGATGATGTGAATGTGTAGGAGGACTAAGTAGTTTGAGGTGTAATGTCATAGTGTGGAACATGTGTTTAAGCATATGTGATATGGCTATCAAAACAAAATGTGTTATGGAGAATCCAAATGTGCCACAGTGCATGCTGGTTAACAATTACTACAAAGTTATTGTACACGGAAAACCGTTGACATTCCTACGTCGATGGCAGATTTCACCGCAAAGGTTCTATGCCAAAAAAAGGTCCAGATTATTTGGTTTCAGACGGGAGCGATGAGTTGTTACATGACCGCCAGTACTAAAGCGCTATTCGAAGCAGAACTTGTTGCTTGAACGCACAGATATTTCGCGCTAGTTTGCACGGCCAAGGGACCTTTTTTTTCCTCTCTTCCTTTTTCTGACACTTCCACCTCTGTCTTCTCCAGGGTTCACACAGCTTCTCTACGCTGTACCTTTAGTTGTGGTTGAGGCATTCACGCTAAAGAGCTCAATCTTTGTTTCATCAGACCAGAGAAGTTTGTTTCTCAGAGACTCTGAGAGTCTTTCTGGTGCCTTTTGGCTTGGTTTGTGCTCTGACATGCGCTGTCAACTGTGGCGTCTTATATAGACAGGTGTGTGCCTGTTCCCAATCACGTTCAATCAACTGGATTTAGCACAAGTGGACTGCAATCAAGAATTCTTTATTTTGAATAGATTTGCAAAAAATTGCAAAAGACTTTTTTTTCCCAATTTGTCATTATGGGGTGTTGAAAAACATGAATTTAATCAATGTTGTAATAAGGCTGTAACATAACAAAATGTGGAAAAAGTGAAGCGCTGTGAATACGTCCCGGATGCACTGTATCCCAGAATGCCTCTTTCAAGCCCAGGCCTCTGTTCTCTCTGCTGTGATCTTCGGGGAAATAAGATGTTTGCAAGTTTTTCAGTTGAAAGTCATTGTTGACAAAGTGCTCGGTTAAGCCGCCGTGCTTGATCACCGGTCTTCAGTAGTTAAATAGAACTCCACCCGAGTCATTTTCACTTGAACCTCTTTCTGCTTGGACCAATTTGTCTTGTCACACTATGTAGCGCCTTTTAAATTACCCATGTCTGCTCCGTATCACTGAGCCTGGATCCAAACAAAATATCTCCATCTAATCTGGGTTGTGTTTTTTTTATTTTTTGGGCCACTATTCTAGCGTCCGCCTCGTCCTTGGCATCCTTTTTAATCATGTAACCATACGATGCGGCTGCACACGCTTCACTGCATAAACGGAGACTGATAGGTCAACTCTTTATTAAGGCCGTACATAATGAGCAGACGACACACAGGGATTAATTGGGAATGGTCGTGTTCGCACGCGCATGTTTTTATTTCATCAGATCCCACGCTTTTGCAGTTATACAAATGCACAGGCTGACATTTCTTTTAAATAATTCTAGGTACCGATCAACCCATTTAGTATTTTATACAAAGAAGACCTGGGCGTTGATGGACATTTATATAAATGCTTGATTGTGGTACAGTGGATAATAACATCATATCCTGTCTGTGTAATGATCGTCTACCGTTACCACAGTTGTTGTATGTCCATGACAAAGCCCTTAATTTCCTCATGCTGTCATGTTGCCTGTTCCATGAAACAAAGCCACATCAAAGGTGACTTTTGGAGGGACGCATTTCCTCTCTGGTCTCTTTGATCTAGCACCGTGAGTTTCTGGGCCTCCGAGAGGGCTGCCTTTCCTTGGCACAGGCTCCCGTCTCGGGGCAAACCTCGCTGCTTACCTCAAGACATGGTGGATTTCACTTCAGTGTCTCTCTCTTTCTCTGTTGGGCAGAATGACGTTGAGGCGACCAAAGCAGCTCCTGTGATGAACTCTGCGAAGGCCGACTCCTCAGCAGCCACGGTGCCTGCATCTGCCTCAGTGGACGATACAGAGATGAAGAAAGTAATGGAGAAGTGCAAGAGGCTGCAATCTGAGATGAGCAAGCTGGTTGATGAGAACCGGCAATTAAAGGTCAGATCTGTTGATGAGTGGCATTCATAACGAGATGAAACATTCTGGTGTTATAGGCCTTTATCACAGCAGCCATTTTGACTCGTCGTACTAGGATGTTGTGATGTTACGAATATCATTGCCCATCGCGCTGTTCTATTCACGCGATGTGACAGTGAGCAAAGTGCACGACACCAGGAACATGAAATGGAATTCAGACGTCATTAATATAATTATTTTAACGTGTACGTTTCCTTCTGTGTCATTGGAAAATGTCATGTGCGATTTAAAAACCTCATGGTTATAATTTGAATGTTATAATCTATTGCTCTCTAGAGGTTCAGCAGTAATCTTCCAGTATTTCCAGCTCCACCTCTTGGACAAAATCACCATGACCTCACCCAAACGTGGGCGCTTCTGGTATTCAGTCTATGGTTTAGCCTGTTTTGCTATTAAAGAGGTCAGAGTGCTGCAATATTAAATGACGCTAAAGCTCTGACCAGAGCGTCACTACTTGGTAGGCTTCCAGTGTGAACACATCAAATGAAACTTTACAGGTATGTTTAGATGAAAATGAAGGAGAGTTTAAAGATGGGTGTGGTCAGAGCAAGGGAACAGGAAGTAAGGTTGTAGGAAGTGTGACTAGTATATGGTCTCTATTTTATGATTAATCCCGGCGGCCAGGTTGAATGCACTGCGTTAATCTGGAGATAATGTCCGTTACTTTACTTATAGTTGCTAGTTTAAAAGGTTTACAGCCACTCTCTGTAAACATGCCAGTATTCTACAGATATGTTGACCTTTATTTTTCTGCTCTCTCCCTCTGTTACAGGATGACGGTATTAGGATGAGAAAGATGCCTCGCTCAGACCACATGACATCAAACTCAACTAGCCTCCTCGGCCGAGAAGCCAGCACCGCCTCCCTGCCCTCCCTCCTCGTCGTCATAGCAGCCATCTTCATCGGATTCTTCCTAGGGAAGTTCATCTTGTAGACTGGGAGATGCATGCCAGCCGTATCCCCCCCACCCCGGCTCCGGAATAAAACAGGCCTGGAAAAAAAAACCAGAAGTCTTTTGTGTTGACTTTGCCATATCATTGGTAGTGTGGCCTCCAGTGAACACATCTGTACAGCATCATTCAAAGGCGTCGCCTTTTTACAATCTCACGCGGTTAGTACACACACAGTTGAGAAAAGAAAGGCGACAAAAAAGTGAATGTTTCCTCTTTTTTTTTGTTTTCTGTTTTTTTGATGGCTGGATACAGGTAATGTGGTGGGACAATGCAAGTTGTATTCTATCAGTCAACATGGAAGATGACCTAGAGTGAACCATGGGCAAGAGGCAGTCTAAAGATCCATTTTCTCTCTCTCTCTCTCTTTCTCTCTTTCTCTCTTTCTCTCTTTCTCTCTCTCTCTCTCTCTCTCTCTCTCTCTCTCTCTCTCTCTCTCTCTCTCTCTGTTTTGTTTTTATTAGGAATTGAATGGAATGTTAGGTGTCTTGTAAATGTTTTAAATCCTTTTAAACAAAAAAAGGAAAGAACTTCCAACCCTGTTGCTGGATTGCCTCTGAAGTACATTTGTTCAGTTTGTAATTTCTACTTCTTGTCTTGGAATGTTCAGGTCCAGCTGGGGATGATATAGGTGCCTCCTTCTTGTTCGTTTCTGTTCTTTCCTTTTCCTCACAACACCAATGCAGACTTTATATTATTATTATTATTATTATACAAATCATATATTCCTTCTGAGGCAAATATTGACTGAAATAAGGTCTCCATTCTTAAAATTCTGTCCCAAGGTATTAAGCATTGAAGAAATAAAAATTTTAAAAATATGATTTTGATGGCCGTCTTTTCCTGTCTACCCTTTTAATGGTACATCCTTGAATGTGAGTTATTAGATACCATAAAATGAGTGTATTGCTTTTTGTTTGTCATATTTTCCCTTTCGTATTGCCACAAACATTTTGCATTGCTTTCTTTTAGTACAAGGACACTGTACAATATGTAAGCTAATGCTGTGTTTTGATTAATTGAAGAACACTCATGTTAAGTTATGCTGTGTTTATTGAAGGGATTCCTCAAAGTGAAAGTTTGGACTCTAAATGTAGTCATAAAGGGAGGAGATTCATTTACATTTGTATAGTTGTGTCTTGCACAAAGTATTTTTTAGGTTATTCTGCCATGGTAATTTGGCAATCTGTGCTGGTCATTTGGCCACAAACTTAGTTAAATTCAGCATGATGGCTAAAATACAAGATTTACAAGATTCTTTTCCCCAAAAGTGAAACCTGCAATCATTTAATTAAAGCGTAACGTAGTATGATTCATACTGTCTCCTAGAGGACAGGGTAGCGTGGGAAAAGACCTCTCCATTTGAGTTGTTTCTTCTTTACAGTAGTGAGGTTGGATTAAAGCATCTCATGCTTCACTGTTACTCGATGTCGATAATGCGCGACAAGCTGAATGTTAAATGATTGTAAATATGAGGCTGCAGTGGAGGTGAGAATAAATGACCAGCTGTTGCATCTGAACGTGGACGTAAAACAAAAACTGCATGAAGACAAAAATGTGCTTGTGCATTCTTTTCAGTACATTTATAGATGAAAGTACACCTGATTCAGTTTTTTCTATCTCAACCACTGGAGTTGATCGCACACGCCTCGTTTCCACTCCCACACCTGTAGAAACGGCCTTAAAACAGCTGTTGGCGTGTTGGTCATCGGGCCGCACTGCACCACCGGTTGTGATCGAGAAGAACAGCGAAGAAACGCAGTTTCTCACCTTTACTCTTTTTGGCACGCTGTACTACTGTCATGATATTTTACGGAATACTATAGTTGACTTCTTTCATGGCCTTTTCGACATCCTATACAATGAAAAAATGTTGACATACAATCATTGTATGACATCCTATACGTTTGTTTTGACGTTTTAAATCAAATTACATTTTAAAACCTATAATATTACTTTTTCCACACATTATGCACTAAAATTATTCTAGAAATCTTTATGCATACCTAAATCTTTAAATGACAATGACCTAAGATTTTTCCCGGCACACTCTGACTATTGAATGACTGCACCATGAGTTTTCAATAATGATTTTCTCCATACTATTTACACTTATTTACATATTTTTCAACATTAAAAAAGAATTATTAGCATACTTTTCATGTTACTTTAATTCGAGACTATATTATATGTATTGTTTTTACAAAGAATACAAAAAAATCTACACACTTTAAAAATGTCCTCGATAGAGTATCAAACCTTTTATTACACACACACACATACACACACGCACGGACACGGACAAACGGACACACACACACACTTACAAAAAAGTCATCTTTTCAGTCTGGACGAGATTCTGCATGAATGAGAAGGTGTGCTGTGTTGGCACATTTGTTCCTTCTCTGTTGAACACAGCAAGACCGTTTTGGGATAGAAGCATGCTGGTAAACTCCCAAACATGATGACCTTAATGCCACAGATGCCATTTTGAATTTATTCAACTCTCCAATCTCAAAATGATCAAGATCTTTTTGTCTGTTATTTCAGATTTCCCAACGGAAGCCCTTTTCAAGAAGCGGCACAATCTGGACATGGCGTGGCTTTTCTACAGTGCTTTGTGACCAGAATCTGCTCTTTTTACATAAATGTCCAGTTATTCATCTTAGACCACGGCTCTAAAGAGTTGAAGGAATATTTACCACAAAAATACTTATTCCTGGTTACAACAAACGTAACTTTAAAGTACGATCTTGTATAGAACATAGAGACGGTTGTTTTTCCTGTACGATCTATCAGACCAACTAAAAAATAGGTATATATAGAGCATAGCATATTGGGTCCCTTTGCATGTGTTTCATTCACTAAGAAAAACAAAACATGTCACAGCTTGGAGTTAAATTCAATACAATCCATATTCTTTTATAGATGGGTATTGGAAACATATTTCAATGATTTTGAGCCAATTGTAATTTAAAATGAACAATTTTTCACACACCATTGTGTGCTGGTAATGCCCAACAATAGACCACAGTTCAATGCAATGCTTAGATTTGGTGAATTTTAAAACATTTACAACGTTGATATTTATTAAAAAATAATAAATCCTGATGATTTCTGACTAGCACAAAAGGAAACATGGTCAAGTGTTGGTGAAGAAGGAGCATGAAAGTTAATGACCTTAATTACATCCAAATTAACAGCATGACCTTATTTTGGAATAGATGACACACTACTGAGTTCACCAAACTACAAGATTTAAAGAAACTGCTGTTATACAATTAGTGTAGTGCCTTTTTACTGTAAACAACGACTATGCACAAGCACAACTCCTCGAGACAAGGAGCTTATTGTCAAGAGTTTATTGTACAAAAGCTTTCCACACATCAAACTGAGTCTTTTGGCAGAACCGAGAAATGACTGGATAGCATGGAAATACACTTTACAAACCACACTCTCAGGTCTGTGTGGACGTGGAGACATCTTTGTATGTCTGTAGAAACACAGACAGGTTTGGTCTTTGGTTCCACTCTAAAGTGCTAAAGTTTCTGTGGCGCAGCAGTATCAAGTCTTTTGGTAGCTGGGAAGGCGTTGAGAGGATCAGGGGCACCAGTTTTCCTCCTCTTTCACATCAGAGAAGTGAAACGCTAAAATGTACCATCTGCTCTTGCGATCCACACTTCTGTCGACAAAAAAAAAAAATAATAATCCCAAACCGCTCTCTACCTCCGCCAGCTGAGAAGCAACGACGTGACGAAGGCCACGAGAGTCACCCGGACGCGCCGCTGGCTGCCTCTGTGCCATCCCGTGCAGTCATTGTGATGCAGCAGAGGCCTGTCCAGGTCGTCCGCCGTGCTGCGCTCGGCCGCCTGGCTGCTCGCCGAGCACTGCGCCAGCGGCATCTGGTAGGAGGTGGCCCGCTTCTCCGGCCGGTCGGGACTCGAGCCGTCGCTGGGACGCTGGCCGTTGTAGAGCAGGTAGCGACCGTGGGCATCCTGCTCCATGCGGAACAGCTCATACTCCGTGTGGGGGAGCCGGATGCCCAGTGCCACGCAGCCGTTGGTCAAGGTGACGTCCTGCTGCACCCCAACCTGCCAGGACCCCTGCACTCCACATTCGTTACCGTTGAAGACGTTGAGGAGGGAGGTGGTGGTGAAGTCCATGGGAGTAACTCTCATGTGGTTCACTAAGGGAGGACAGACATCAGAAGACCCGTTAACTCCTTGTGGATGCGTTAAACAGGCTGCTTTTTCATTCTGCTAAGATTTCATCCCAGCGAGGATGTGATACATGGACACGAGGATGAGTTGGAGATAAGAAATCTTTGGTTCCACAGTTAAAACTGTGTGCCGCAGCTGCAGCCTTCATACGTCATGCCACTGGATTAAAAACGGCTGTGTATACGGCCACTTTTCCTCGCTCTACACTCCCCCAAAAAGCCTCCTCATGTTGCATTTAAGAGATTGGAAGATCCTTCTACATGGTAGAGGGGAGGAGAAAGGACGCAAGGAAGCGTAATGAAAAGCACTCGAGGAGTAACTTCAGCTATCTTGAACCTCCGGTTTGTGATGACCCCCAGAGTCGTGATGTAGGTCACAGGTGCAGAGGCGCCATTGAAACAATGTTTTCATCACGTGTTGATACAACTCTGGTCCTATATTGCAATTTGGGTTATTGTTTCTGTTAGTTCTGATAATAGTTATGAGCTATTTTTGACGACGTCACCATTTTTTTAAGATTCAAACACTGAACTTGATAGATACATAATGGATAGAAACTAAAAATGACAAATAATAGGGTCAAATCTGCCTCTAAATGTGATATTTACATTAAATTACATTCAATCTGCAGTGTAAAAAAAGGCGTTTTCATGTGTGGGATGGTTTGTTGGCCAGTCGCAGTAACCTCCAGCTGCCTTGTCTCATGGTGAAGACAAAAGTCCAGGAAGTCACTGCACACAAACCCCGGTCCCTGACTTCTCATTAATCCCTCAGCAAGAAAGCTAATTTCCCAAAATGTTGAACCGTTCCCTTTAACTTATCGCGCTGCTTACAAAGAGTCAGTAACTAATTCGCTGCGGGACCAGAAAATATCCACCGGTTACCTTTGAAGACAAAGTCTGTCCCGCCCATGACGCTGGTGGAGTGAAGCCCTCTGCTGTAGCGTCCGCGGGCGTAGATGGTGAAGGTGGGGTGTTTGCAGACGGGGTCAGAGTAGTGGTAGTAGTGTCCCTCCCACGTGTGGTTGTTGTCGTGGAAGATGAAGTGACGGGTGAGGAAGAGGACCTCGGGGCGGACCTCGCAGCGCTGGCTCACCCACTGGCCGTACAAGCCCACGGTGAGGTCGGCTCGCGGCGACAGGATGGGAGGGTGGAACTCATCCGAGCGGAAGATGATACGACACGCCACGCAGCCGTGGTCATGGTTCTGAAAAACAAGGGAAAGAAAGGTGAGCCCAGTCGAGAGAGACTGATGGATAGATATATACTTTAATCCTCCCCAGAGGGGAAACGTGTTATATTATCAGAGTTCAGAGTTAGATCATGAAATGGGACAACCAGTAAGCGAGCCTCAATGCTTCTAGGAGCGTCATATAGCAAAAGCATGTCCGAGATGTATCTGGGCCCAAAGCCACAGAGCGTGTTATATTTAGTCATATTTATTCATATATCCAGTGTCGTTCTGAACAAGTTCAAGTTTTCATGAAAGCTCTTTGCAGTCATCAAATGTACTGGAAATAAAGGCTTGGGTTTCTAGCTCTTGTTTGGGCAACACTCTTTGATGAGGAGGAGGAGGAGGAGGAGGAGGAGGAGGAGGAGAAGAAGAAGAAGAAGAAGAAGAAGAGACCTATTGGATGTATTTCTTTGTTAGAAACATTACATTTACCAGGTTGTGTTACATTTTCAACTAAAAATGGTAAAATGTCTCAAGAAAATGACTGTAAGCAGCAGACGTATAACCATTGGCACGTCCCAGTAGTATTATCAGAGTTGCTAGTTATTATGATCATGAAATCTACATAAAAAAACGTCTGGCGTCAGATCAGAGACGAAGGAGGAAAAACTATTTTGTTCAGACCGATTTTGTCGAGTGTTGGAAGCCAGACAAGGTTCCAGCATTTTCACAGGGTGATCACATCATTTCACTGTAAAAAAAAAAAAAAAAAAGACAGATGTCTACTTGATCTACAGCCATGACAACAGAAAGTCACACAGCGAACAGGGAGATGAACTTTCATGCTCCTCACAAAACAACAGCAGGGTTATAGAGTCTTCAAACTACCATCAATCATATTCATTCACATCGTATCTGGTGAAGCCAGGACGCAGCATGTGATCATCGTATGCACATACAGGACAGCTGTGGGTCTTTGGCTGCAGAACAGACTCGAGGGCCTGACGGATTCAGAGCTGGGAGCCTTCGTCTTTCTGTATTCCCCAAAATCTCTTCCAACGACTGAACTCCAGGGAGGCGGTGGAGTTTGTTATTTGTGGGTGGTCACAATGTAAGACCTAACCCCACCGACCCCATCACTCTTTTCCCAGACAACACACACGTCCACATGAGCTTCATGGGAAGTAAAACTACAAAAATTACTAAGAAGAAGAAAGAAGAAGAGAAAAAATAAAAAAAAGTCCCGACGTCCTACAGATGAGATAATCCCAGAGCAGCTCCATAAAGGCCTCAGAGTGACAGGTTAATGGACAACTGGAGGGGAGGCCTCCTCTGAATGCAGCCCCGTGCGTATGAGAGCATAGCGCATTAATACTGAACTTTTGCATCTAGTGTTTTTATGTACGAGTAATTGTATTGCAGTGTGTATGTAGCAGGAAGAGCAATAAATAAATACAGTATGCAGAATGTTTATTTTATCACATGTGTGGTATGCAGGTGTGGAGAACATGTTCCAGACCTTGAGCTCATAAAAACAGCAGAAAAATAAAAATGGCCCCCGACTATGAATATGTCTTCAATCTTTTTCATTATTCATCCCTCTCTTTTTTTTTTTAAATGGTGCAATGAAGGGCACAGGATGAGTTTCAAAAAGAGGGAGAGATCTATCCAGCCATACATGTTCATGCATTTATACAAATTAAATCAACTAAGCGAAGCAAAAAAAAACATGGGACACAATTAGTTTTGGGGCTTTTTATAATTAGAATAATAATAATATTATCGTAACAAAAAAAAGAGTTGTCAGAGATGAACATGCCAATATTTGTAAGAAGTGCTTTCTCCTCCTGTGTGGACTGTATACTGGACATCACAATGAATGTTCAGAAAGAAATTATTTTAATGATATTCACAATTAGTTTCTCTGTCAATCAGCTGATTTATTAATTGACTACTTTTTCAGCTCGGATCAAATTAAGTTGAAGCTGAACATCCCTTACGTCCAATGTAGTCATAACTTTACATTCAAAACATCAAAATATACATTAAAGTGCACAATGTCCAGCCTGTTCAAGCTTATGTTTCAATAGATTGTTGGCTCCTCACACTGAAAGCAAAGCATTTTATACCCTTTCTGGAATGGAAGGAGAGAAAAAAATGGAGGAAATGAGGACGGATATTACTTCTCTTGCCTCATATAAATGACATTTATTCATTTCATTTTTACCGCTGCATTTGGCCACCACTTTAGTCTGAATTGACGTACAAATGAGGTACAATCCAAGCCACAGTAGATCAAGGAGAATAAGAAATGAATTACAGTTTGTTTGGCAGAAATCCTTCATTTGGGCATTTTGGGGAGCGCTGCCCCAGTTCAGGGGAAGATGATGTCTCGAAGCAAACGTTTCACGAGGAGCAGAAACCACGCCAGGCTTTACAACACTTCTTGCTTATATCATAGAAACTACACCCAGTGGTGGGGAGTAACAAAGTACATTTACTCAAGTGGTGCTTGAGTGCTTCCCTTTTATGCAGCTTTATGTATTTCTACTGCACTTAAATCTGAGGCAATTATAGTTATTTTTACTCCCCTATAGTTTTCTGACGGCTTATTTTTCAGATTACAGTTTTTTCATCTCCTACTTTCCTTTTGGAACAGCTGGAAAATGCATCGTTGACTCTTTAGAGATACGCGGCTCTCACAGGACAGCCGCACGACAAGCACGGCGATCTCAAAGAACATGATGTGTTGCTGTCGATTACACCGCCAGTGGAGTATTATATGATAATTACAGGATATACACGTCGACAGCAGTAAAATACAACATACGCATTATTATGAAAATAATGAAAGGGAATATTTTACTGCAGAATGAGTACTTTTACCTACCTTAAATGGTAAATGTACTGTACGCGTACAGTACATTTACCACTAAAAGCTCTTTCACATGTCATCATTCACCCACTGATGGCAGCGTAATTGTTGGTATGCAAAGTGCCACCTGCTCATCAGGACTAACCGACATTCATACACACCGTACGCTACGGGAGCAAGTTGGGGTTAAGTGCCAAAAGAACACATCGACACGGACAAGCCGAGCCGGGGATTGAACCGCCGAGCCGCTGATCAAGGGATAACACTGCTCTATTGCCTTAAGCAACATTTCCAATGCAGGACTTTTAATTGTCGTGAAGTGTTACAGCGTGGCGTTCGTACTTTTGCCAAAGTAAACGATCTGGCTGCTTCTTCCACCTCTGAATACACCTCAGTATTTGTTTTGGTCTGTTCGGATCCTCAGAGCTAAACCAGCATCTCTCCTGTAAGTAGACATCCCAGGAATCCATAATAAGAGTCTTATCTGGCTTTAGTGCTCAAGTTTGGAATATATTTCAAAGGCTTATAGTCTCAAAAAGAAGCAGCAAAGACAATAAAGCATAAACCAAACTCAGGAAGGCGGAACAAATGACTCTCTGCATGAGGGATGCATGTGAAAACAGGATAAACCACCGAGACAATATAAAAACAGATCCCATCCTAACAAGCGTCATTACCACCGCGGTCGTTCCTCGGCCTCGATGACGCGACAGTGAAAGCGGCGACATAAAATGAGGAGAACAGAACATCAAATTAGAAACGCAGACTGCTGCCTCGCTCTCGCATCACTTCTGAGATCCACCCAAATAACCACGAATGAACATGCTGGCACCAGCGGACGCTCTGGACGGAGACCAGCTCCGGGTACACCGCTTAAGATTAATGGATTGGATAGTCACCATCGCAGTAAAAGAAATCCCTGAAAAGAAAACCATTACAACCTCAAGAGATGGTCGGATTTCGTGCTTTGCGTGGAGGAAGGAGTGAGGAATACTTTCTACCGCTGTTACCCAAAAAGTATAAAATCTAAAGCATCATTTACATAGAGCATGTAACAGCCATGACCAATGGGACCCACATTTGACCAATAGAGTTATGATGATGCCAAACTCAAATGACTTTTTCTTAACAGGGATCTAGCCAAGCAGATAGTTTTGGGTCTATGTGCTGAAATTTTTACAAGACTGTTTTTTTTCATGTAAAAAAAAAAAAGATTTAAAAGCAGCATTCATAATTTCTTTAGCCACTTAAAGAGAGTGCAGCGAGCTGCGAACGTGATGACATGTCAAGTTGATAATAGACTCATGGTAGCAGATAGTTGGCTATTTACACGTTCAGGCAGCACCTTCAGGCATATGGATAAGAACCTCATTCATCACCATTTAAAAAAAAACCAAAGTATCCCTTTAAGCCAATAATACTGTAATTATGTTTGACTCTTAACGGCAACAAGTGAATCACACCCGACCTTCCTCCTACTCAGAATAGAAGAAATCGAGCATATGCAACACTTTGATTTGAGCCTCAGGCATGCATGAAATTAGACCTGGTATGTGCTCGCTGGAATAATTCACATGATCCCAAATTCTAGGAATACCACATGTTGATCGCTCCCAGAGATAGGCCAGGCTTCACATTGCCCTGCAGACCAGAGAGGCTTACGGGGAGCAGCTCTGGTCATTGCGGAACCACAGGGGAGCTTGTCTGATCACATATCCTCACTCCACACTGTGTTTACCTTGTGATCAGCAACACCGAGCCCCAATCGTCCACATTCAAATGGATATTTATTTAGACAGTGGACCCGAACGTGATTCCATCGTAAGTTCTGTCGAGGGCGACAGTGAAAACATCACTCTTGGGTTTCACTCAGCAGGGAAACTGCTGTTTCCGCAGTGTAAATAGAGAAATGACATCCCGTAAGCACAGCGGAGGGAAGAAAGAGCTCTTTCTTGATGCTAGCCTTTGGAGATGAAGTCGGTATGTACACAGTTTCTGGTTTCTACTCGTGCAAATGTTTAGTATATCGCTTGCATATACACTGACCCCAAATCAGAGTTGGAATAAAACGGTATTTCTTTTAGTCCTAAAGGGTGATTTGTTGCCACATGCAGGTGGAGTTTACAGCCACAGAACAATCCAGATTACCTCACAAGTTAAGAGTATTACAATAGCTTCAGGCTTCTACACTTTCTTTCCACTGCTCTCCTTGTAAACAAGACTTACTTTCAAATGTTATTTCACCCAGGTCTCCTCACAGCACTGCTTAGGCGACGCTATAAAAGAGCACTGTTGTGCAGGTCGGCTCAAGCTGTTTGCGGTGCGTGTGGTCTTTGCGGTGTGGAGGGTCGACACAGTGGGAGTGGACTACGACAGAGGCTCTCCGCCGAGCTGCGTGCTCAGGACAGAAAACAAAAGTCTACCTCTGGCCCGGTCGTGCATTCCAACAAACAGAAAGCACAGTGGACGGGAAGCGCTCTCATCCTTATGAAGCACGTGGAACCTTCTCCAGGTAAACTGTGATGAGAACTGCAGTGTACAGAGGCATGGACTTTTACTTTGTAATCTCTTCTAAGGCCTCGACAGAGATGATCTTTCCTCAAACCACACTGATAGCAATACACATGGTTAGACCAATGGATTTCCAGGACTTTTCCATGACTAAATATTTTGGGAAATCTCAGTGTAGAACAACACAAGTGAGAAAATGTCGTATTTAAACTAACAATGAGAATTCAAAAGCATACAGTATACCTTAAATAACACAAATGAATGAGAGACAAGACATTTATAGATATACTTCGCGTACGCCTGCTTATATTTTGAGCGTCTTTCTTTTAAAAGCATATTAATTATTTTAAACTCAGCATAAATGAACGACGTGACTATATTAACGTAAGACATTTCCATGACTTTTCCAAAAGTTTGGGGATTTTATTATTTTTCAAGGACTTTTCCGGTGCCTGGAAATAACTATTTTACAATTCCATGACTTTTTCCAGGTTTCCCATGACCATAAGAAAAGTCTTATTCTAGTTATCACCCAACAACCTCTAATAATTATGCTGTGATCGCTTGGGAAGGGAATCTGCAGAATTGAAGAAGCCATTTCTCCCTCTTTCCTGGAAACGAGGAGCCGATCACGAGGGACGCACCTTGGAGTTTTGCAGGGCGGTCTGGTAGCTGGACGGCTTGTAGTACAGCCTCTGGGACGGCTCGGTGTGGATGTCTCCTAGAAACAGCTCCTCCACCAGGTGGTCCAGGTTGTGATGCAGGTACTGCTTCTCCACCCTCAGCAGCTGCAGCTCATGCATCGCAAAGTTAAGCTCCCGGGAGCAGTCGTAGCCGCCCTCCTCGCTCCACAGCTCGTAGACCACGCTGGGCTCCCAGGGGCCCTTCACGGCCCCTCTGCAGCTGCGGTTGAGCCTCTGGCTGAGCTCTTTGGCCACGGTGGCTGTGTGGCAAACCATCTGGACGCGGTGGAGGTGGTACTCGGCCTCCGTGCCGCCGCGGATGATCCAGGAGGCCTGGCGGAGGCGCAGACGGCCCCGGATCACCAGCGTGTAGGTGGGTTTGGTGCAGTGGTTGTCCTCATAGTAGAACTGGTGAGCCTGGAATGTGTTGTTGGAGTAGAAACTGTAGGAGCGCGTCAGGAACTCTGGACCTGGTCTCACCTCACAGCTGCAACAGGAAATGGAGGTTTCAGTTGAACCGCATGCTCTCGTCTCAATTTGTTTTTTCATGAATGCCAAAAGAAAGTTGAGTGTTTGAGAGAGCACCCAGCACTTTTAAGACATTCAATTACAATGAATTCATTGGTTTGATGTCACTTCAACTGCAAACATGTTTGTTGATGAGCTCTCATCTATATTACCTGCTGCTCGTATATCTTTTTTTTTGTGTTTTTATGTCATTTTCGTTTTATATTGCAAAGCCAGCCTGAACCGCTTGTTGGTATGATGTACACATCAAATTAACCAGCAAAAAAAACACACAGTTTGTCTGTTTTTTAAACATCCATGAAAGGAAATGCCCCCAAAACAAACCATCCATCACCTAAACTATGTTACACTACATGTCCTGGTTCAATGCCCTTGTTTAGAGGATAGTTGCATTGGAAAAGTAATTGTTCCTGGCTCCCTTTAAGAAAAGATGCACACAGTCCGCTCTCTTTACCTGGTGGACACCCAGTGACCCTCGACAGTGGGAGGCATCTGCACAGTGATTCGCGCTCCATTGTGAAGGCGCTTCAACATGTGTTGGCACTGGGAGTCTTTGAGCGATCGGCCGAAGGTTTTCTCCAGAGAGAGGCGGCTGGACTGACCATCCAAGTAGTGAAGAGAGGAACCAGCTTCAGCCCAGCCTGCGGGAACAGGAAGGACACCAAAAGGTTTAGCTTGGGTGAGATTTAAACGATATATACGAACAAAAAGGATAAGATTTCCTTAGCATAATACAACTCAGTCATTTTTTTTGTGGGTTGCCTGGATCGGAAAACATGTGGTTCAACAAGCCAATCATGCTACGTCACATACCGGATTATTAGGGTATTGCCCACCATCCGAGTATCTCCAACCACGGCTTGAGTACTGTCTTTGCAAAGGTGCTCCACATTTTTCTCTCAAGACATTAAGAGCAGACTGGACTTTGTCAGGAGGGCGTTGTCGCGAGACGGGTTTCAGAGGGTGAATACAGGTATAATCAGACAAACAGTATGCAAAAAAAAATGCCTTTTGATCATTAAAACAATTAAACATGTTCTAGTAGAAAAGTATGGACCTGAAAGTGAGCCTGATGTGTCCCCTTCAACGGATTATATTGTTAAAAAGGTGAAATTGGGAGGTTAATCGTTTATTTATGTTCAAGTATTACTGCTGTGTTGTGAGTTATAGTGAAATCCTGATGAGATACCCTGATGCTGAATAAGCCATTCAGCTGTTTTAACAGACACGTGCTTCATTGAGGTTGAAATGTTAAATAAACATAGTTTGGCAGATCTTTTTTCCTTTTAAATCTTTACCGCCTAATAAATGAAACACAACAGCTTTCAAACTAATAATGGAGTTCATTTACTTCAAATAGAGAAAGAAGTCGTCTGTTGGGTTTGAGGTTTGGCTCTTTGTGTTTTCACTCTGCTCATTCGATCCGTCAGGCCTCTTTGAAGTGTTTGGAAGGTTTTATGTAGTCATTTTAACTCTCGTCATCACCCGGGGATTACAGGCCTTCATCGGTGACCTGCCGCACCTGGCGTGAGTGGAGGCTTCACGGGTTAATATCGGCTGAACATGTGATGAAAAGGCAACGCTTAGATGTCCAGGTTGAAGACCTGATGCAGCTGACTTGAAACAGACGCTAAAATAAAGTCTCAAATTAAGCTACAAAGCCAGTTAAAAACAAGCAGTGAAGATTAAGTTCCCACCCTGTCTGCGTAAACGTGATGCACCACATAAAACAACAATATGTTCAACAATAAGCTGAGCTGAAGGGGATATAATATCGGAAATGAAAGCATTTTGAAAGCCTTCGGCCAAAAAAGAAAGCCTTGAAGTCCACATTCCAGCAAAGATTTATTCAATGTAAGACTCTAATATCACCAAAATCTACCTTGAAATATGAAGACTTTGCTTTAAATTCTTTCTAGCTGGACCCAACATGCTAGGCAATATCATTTAACGCCTTGGAAGGCCTCTGCAGTCGCCTCAGTGCTTTAAATTTGAGACTAATGACACCAAGGGAGGAACAAAAAAAACATCCGATTAAAGAAGCCAGAAGCTCCATGAAGAACAAAACTCCATCCAGTTATTTTACACGCGGCGAGGCAGCGCCTACGCATTTAAATCACCACATCACAGCGCTGCTCAGTGGACACACTGGACAGAGGGGGGGGGTGGGGGTGGGACTCGATCCCCCGACTCAGCTGGTGGCATTAGTTACGCTGCTGGCTGGAGCTGTGTTTAAAAGTCAAAGAAAAGGCTTCACAGTTTGCTATGTGTGTGTTTGTGAGGCTTTTTTTTTTTTTTGCACCTGCAGTCGGTTCTGGACGAGAGGAAAACCCCTAAGTGGCTGCCAACAGTTGCTTTTACGATGACGAGGGCAAAAGTCCCAGTGTGTGTGTGTGTGTGTGTGTGTGTGTGTGTGTGTGTGTGTGTGTGTGTGTGTGTGTTTATGTGCATTTAAAAGAAAACCTGGTGAGATTATTAATGCCCTTTTAACCTCACTGACGTTTCAGCGCCTCTGATTTAATAGCAGGTGAATTTCGGTGTAGGACGCGCACACACACACACACACACACAACTGCCTTTTTTTTATTTTTTACAAGGTTAAAAACATACACACAACACGGCCGGTTCACATTTAATGAGTGTTCAATGTGTGAGTTTCTTCCAACAGCTTCCTTTAAAAGAAAACCCTCTCCACATTCACCTTTTGAAAGTCAACCTATTTTTAGGCCCCTTCCTCGAAAATTGCATACCCAAACTAAAAAGGGTGAATTGCTGCAACCACTGAGGCTATTTGAATGATTTTAGTTCTAATAAAAAGCTACACATGTGACACTGTGTTCAGATGTGTTAATATCAGACTCTATATGTGGTTAGGAGTGAATGAAGATGACACGCAGAAAGAAATGAAAAGGTTTCGAGGTCCGCCTTGAGAGAAAGCGCTTTCAAGATGATTATTTCTTTGAAATGATGCCGCTCTAATGTCCAACTCTAACCCAAATCATAGCTTAATATGTGAACATTCTCTCTGGAAAGGTTGACTTTGATAAAGTGAAGCAGAACAAAGTTAAGGCAATAATCCGGCTCGACCCTCTGCAGTCCCTCGCTGCTGCTGCTGCTGCTGCTGCTGCTGCTGCTGCTGCTGCTGCTTTCCCAGACTGCTGCTCTCTATCGAAATCAAAGCACCCACAAAATTCCCAGAGCCTCAAACCACAGAGAACATTTCCAGTTGGCCTCATCCCACCAGTGAGGTAACCACACTGCCCTGACAAGCAGAGAGTCTCCACAGCGCTTATGGGCAGCGAACAATGCAGAGACCAGACAGAGGACTGCTCCTTGACTTGTGTAAGCAGTTGGCAGTGATTTATATACCATCAACCCTTTTTTAATCTCACAAGCAGGAACCTTTTAAAACTCCATTATTATACAATTTGTTGTGTTTCACTAGCTATATGTGTGTAAAATACAGTATATACAGTGGTACATATGAACAGTATAGTTGCGTATATGTAATAAATAGTGTGCATGCAAATAAATAAACTGAATTCATGTTTTGTAGGCTCTCTGAGTATAAGTTTAAAATATGTCATTGTATTGTGAATTACTAAAATAAAGTTCTTTGTTTTGGTATTTGAATAAAAACATTCGGATTTCCCATTTTCTGACTCACTCTGGTTTATCTCCTATATATATTTCATAGTATTATTGTTGTTACCGTTTGACATTTTGTCAACTGTGTGCGCTGCCAAGAGTCGCACACATCTTCACTTCTTCTGTATTCAACATCAAGATGAAAACAAAACGTTTTAGCAGAAGCAATGACTTGAGCAAATGCTTGCAAATCGCAATCACTCTTACATTTTGAAAATGGCTGACTGTTCACAAATTAAATACAACCTAAAGACCTTATAGAGTATTAAGTCCCAGCAGAAGACTTATTCATATCCTTAATAAGATGAAGCACAAGCAGCAGCTGCTCCACGTTCCTTTCTGAGTTTTTTTATGACCTTTAAATCTCTGAAGCTCTCGCTGAGGTTTTCTCTCTTCAGTAAATTTACAGCACACACTGATCCGGCCTGACAGTGCATTTTCATTGCCACTAGAAAAGCTGCAATAACACACCACTTAATTGAACGTTACATTCACTCAAACACACTTAAGAATAAGTGCTTCAAAATATCGTTTTATCTCAACCCAGTCATTTGAAGTCGCAGCCAAACGTTGCCTTCCTGTGTCACTGCCAGCAGATGGATTGGGTCAACTGCAGTCCCATAATCCTCTGCTGCTCAGACAGGGTTTTCATCAGGAATGGATGTTTTAAGTGGCTCTTAACTCCACAAGTGCTTTCATCTGCCCAGCAGCCCCGGGGAAGCTTTTTATTGCCTTTTAGTCTTCAAACATGTTCATCGCAGTGGCATAAGGGATAACTTACGACTCCAAATATTATTACCATTCGAGCTGTTGGACACAACACACACACACACAGCTATGGTAAACAGGTGTGCTGAGGTGAGGTGAGGACTGTCAGGTTCCTGCCTGGAACCATTTCAGCAAGTAGTGCAATTAAATAAATAATTAGATGATCTCACCCGTCTCTACGGTTTAAGCAACAGAGCTTTTGCGCATTTTGTTTACCAAGCACACGTGGAGTCAAACACTCTTCATGGATCACAGTCAATCCAGGCAACTTTAAAAGGGTCTTACCCAGAAAAGCAACGAGAAGCAGAGCAGATGAGAGACCCATGCTGCACTGTGGAGGATTGGAAAGAACTTCAACGGCCACAACGGGAGTCCAGGATGTCCTTTACGCAGCGTCCTTGTGTATTCCGACTCACATTATGGATCCTACGCGTGGAGCGAAACACTCCTTTGGATATCCGAGCATCATAAGCAACAGGGCTCCGCTGCACCTTGAGGTTCAAAACGAAGGAAAGTCCAAACTTCACTCCGGGACTCTCTGGATGAGCTCAACGCGCGGGTTCACTGGTGAAATGAAGCAGCTCGGCTGCTTTTACGCGCGTCCTCCGTCCTTCTTGGAGGAGTGTGTGTGCGTGTGTTTAGAGACTGCACCCCCACGCCTCTGGAGCGAATTTAGGGGCGGAGTTTAAGTTGAAGTTTTCTCCCGTTGCAAGCGCACTGAAGACATAAGTCTCGTATGTGTTCCAGGTGATGGCAAACTGTTGAATCTTGAGATGTTTTGACTCATGAAATATCTATGAATACATTTAAAACATGATGAATATTTTACAAATGTTAAATGCAAAGTCGCGTCAACATCATATCTTTGTAGTTTCATGGTACCAAGTCAATATTTGTGTAACAATATTTTTCAATAAACACTGTTAGAATGAGAGTTTTCAAGCAACATATTTAAATTCACACAAAAAAAGAGGAATTAAGGTTTTTGTGCGCGCTCTTCACACAAATCTGTTGTTAAATAAACGTACGTTATTTTGGATTGGGAAGGGTTTAACGTTGTCCTGGCACAACACACTGAGCCTCTCCACTCTTTTCATTTGGGTCCAACATCCGGCTTGTTATCGTTCATCATGGATGTTGCACATTTTTCTGGACTGCGGCCCTCAAATTATACACCTCCACATCATTAGCCTGTCTGCCTGAAGGGCGAATAACTACAAACCTTCACAGCCCCTTTTCCTCCCCAACACCTGTGTGTGTGTGTGTGTGTGTGTGTGTGTGTGTGTGTGTGTGTGTGTGTGTGTGTGTGTGTGTGTGTGTGTGTGTGTGTGTCAGAGAGACAGAGACAGAGAGACCTTGGCCTTGATTTTCCATCTCCCCCTCATTTCAACTTTCGGTTCTCTGCCGTTGTGTCTCTGATCTTTTGACCCGGAGGTGAGAGCCTCCAGCTCCTCTTCATTTATCAGTCAGCTGCTCTGACACTGAGCCAACTGTGTCTTTAAACACAGATTGTATCGGCACACAAACCTCCACTTCAACTCACAATTATCAGCAGATTTATGCCAGTGTTTGCTAACGTAGCCTTGAGCTGCTAGCCTCAAGAAAAGATGAGAAGCTTGGACTTTACGTAGCTTCCTCTGTAGCCAGAAAAGGCTTCATACTACTTCTTCTTTTTTTATCACAAAAGAAGTAAAAAGTTCTCCTTTAAAATGAACTGACCCGTCAACATAAACTCTCTTCAAATTATGTCACAGAGTCTCAGGTTTCCAATGACACCAAACACTTCAAGTTGAGTAAACATCCAACATGATGCACACTAAATCTCAAATATGTTCATTTGATTTTAAAGTGGAGCGATAACCACTCAGCGTGAAAACAATATACATTTAATGACGACCTGGAACAAGAGGACACAGAATTAAAACTGCAATTGATGAATATATCCATTATTCAGTCATCTGGCAGATTTAAGGAAAACAATCTGTTAGTCTTTTAGTCTATTAGTAGAAAATGAGAAATTAATGCATACGTATGATCAAATCCTCACATCTGAGAAGCTTTAACATGTCAGTGTTTGCTTGATAATTCATAATTAATCAGTCAGACTCAGGAAAACATATTATTAAGAACAAAATGTGTTTAAATTGTGTTTATACACTTTTACTTACGCCCTGAGCTGTTTTTCAACATATTTTTTTTGCAGTGTAAAGTTCTTCACATGTGGATACAAATGATAGTGAAGGAGGCCCCATCATAGACAACAAAAAAAACAGTATTTCACCTTCTTATCCAATAATCCCCCAATCCTTAATCAGTAGAGCAATCCTCCACCGAGAGAGTTCTAATTAATTTCTATTGTTTGGCGTCTTAACCCTCACGGCTGCCTCCCTCTATACGCTCCATGGTATTTGCCCTTTTCCCTCTAATCCAGGATCCACGCTCTGGGAGAGTGACTCCAGCCCTTCTCTCTCTCTCTCTCTCTCTCTCTCTCTCTCTCTCTCTCTCCCTCTCTCTCTCTCTCTCTTCCTTCTTTTCTCAAGATCCGGAAAAGCTCGCCAAGCGAGATCCGGACAAACAGACTGATGGGATTTGCAAGAAGCCCGGAAGGGGTATTAATAAGAAGAGCTGTATAGAAGGAGAAGCTGGAGGCAGGGAGGTGAAACTGGGAGGCTTGTTCTGGTGTGTTGACCCCCGCTTTGTCCTGTGTGGCTAATCAAAGCATCACTGCACTCTCTTTGTGTCGCTGCAGGAATGCCATCTATGAGAGGTGGAAATAAGACTGCTTTGATTGTCAAAAGGCTCGATGGGACAGTAAAACCCAAATGAAAAAGCGTTTATCCTCACATTTCCTGGAGGGAGTGTTAACAGTCGGATTTTCCCTGTAAACGCTGAAACTTGTTATTCTCTCTTTAAACCAATTAGGGATCTTTCTAACATGTTTTTTTTGGGCATTAAACGTTCTTCATCCGTGTTGCTAAACATGTCAGAGCAGATGAATGTGAGTGGAGACATTTCAGAGTTTTAGTGTTTCTGTTTCTGATCAAAGTACAGGATGACTCTGTTTTCTGTTTGCCTCTTTTTTCATGTCTCCCTGCAGATGTTTGTGTCATTTCTGGAGGGTGCTGTAAAAAGCATAACGAGAAGGGAGCGGCGCACAATGTACAAACAAAATGAGTTATGGGATGTTATTGTTTAACTGTTGATTGTTTGTTCTGTAGATGAGGTCAAAGGAGATATTGAGAGCAATAGCAATGTGTTCTCAGAGACATGTTCCCTACGTCTAAACTCTGTTTGTCAAGCCAAACATTGCTCAAACTCACAGGTTTTTATCTTAAATACTATAAAGACCTCAAAGTTTTTGATTTATTTATATACAATGTGTACATAAAATGACGCACAGGTGCATTTGGGTTCAAAGAAGAGTTGGAACAAGCTGTCAAACTAAATCAGGCAGATGATTTTAGAGCTACTTTTATCCTGCTTAAACCCTCCTAGCACATATTTCGCCCACATGGAAAAACGTTGCAAACACAACACTGACATATTTGAAGACAATATGGTGAATTTCTCAGTGAACCGTTTTGTATTTACACATCCTGCAGTTACAGAGCAACATAAACAGTCACTTGGTGTCGTGTAGTCGCTGTAGTTTTAGCTCTGTGTTTGGTCTCCAGCACTTCTCAAGGTCGTATCTGCCTCTTCTCGGTGCTGACCTTGTTTCTCAGCTGATTATTGACGAGCGAGCAACTTGAAGTGGGATTTTCAAGCTTTCTGGCTGAAAATATCTCACTGCTGTGGCCATTTGATGCGAGCTGTGAGATTGGAATGAAACAATAAAGTTGCAAGCCGTGAAATCAAAACAAGAAGCTGAAAGACGCTAAAACAGTAGCTCATGGCTTAAACAGTGACTACAGCTTATTTGTACTGTTCCTTTATCGAGTTATATATCATTTTGTGTTCTTCTTAGCGTTTTTCTGCAAACTTCTACACTGCACTTGCCCCGCAATTGCTCCAACTGGGAAAGACTCACTTAGGAAAGACTCAGCAGTCAAACAATGAGTCAAACTATTGAGGTGGGCCGGCTCCAATGTTGCTTTCAATATGGCCGACATCTGCCGCTGCAGAGACAATTGAAACAGTACAGTTAAGTCAATCCAGACTGAGAGTGGGACAGAGAGGGACAGAGAGAGATGTGGAGAGGAGAGAGAGATCCTTTCATCTGCGTTGCTTTGGTAAATCCTCCCATGTGCCACGAGAGATCCCATTGTGTTGAACTGCACGGTCAAGTGGAAATTGTCCCAAAAACAAAGGAGACAACAAAGGGAAAACATGAATATACTGATTAAAGTCACTTCCTGCTGTCTTCATCTTATTTTTTTATTCATTTTGCTTTAAAAAAAACCAAACTTTTAGCAGCCGTCCCACAGGAAGCCCAGATGTTTGGAAGGCAACAAGCTTTTTGAGCGATTACTTCCTCCAAGTCTTGGTGCGGGTGTGATTGACAGTAAGCAGAGCGCTGATACGAAAACACTCGGCTCTGCTCAGAGGAATGACGATAAAACTGAAACACCGACAGATCCCATAAGCTGTCATGTTTTCTGCGACGGATTGTTTACTTAAGAGATTTCCAAGACTGCGGAAGTTGTTTAACACCAGAGTGGACAAGAATGAGCTGCAGCACATGGCTCCTTCTGAAGGAAGAAAAACAATACGACGTTAAAAAAAAAAACATATGAAAAGGAGGGGAGAAGCACCATCACTGGCACAAGCCAAAAGAAGATAAAATCCTTGAAATTCACAGAAATCCATGATGCAGCACGGCCCCTTCTCCCTCCAGACCGACCTCAAAGAGGCCTCAGCTCAGGATTCTTGTGGCTTTCGTGGCCTCTGGCCCATCCAGCGGCCTCTGGCCTCCTCTGACAGGCCCGTGTTTGTCCTCCGTGGTGCCAGCTGCTGGGTGAACACACAGGCGGACTCGACATCGTCCTGCTCGGCATGAAGGAGAGGGAGCAGAGGCCTTCGGCCGACCAACGCAGCAGTGATTTATGCTAACGGCACAACCATAACCATAAATACACACCATGGATTCTTCCGGAGACCAGAAAACCAGCTTCGTAGTAAAGGTTTGAAAAGAGGGCATAAAAGGAAGAAGAAACAACAAGAAGTAAAGCTGCCAGTATGCTTATTCACAATTTATGGAGAATCTATTTAACCCCAAGGATCATGGGTTAATAGCAAAAAACTCCAATTTGGTGGCTTTTGAGGATTGAGAACACATTTAGTGAAATATGTGGAAACCTGTGCACCGACTTTGTCTGTATAGCAATTATTGCACTTGTTATTTCGCTGGTATTACGCAATAAGTCCGACACAGACTCAATACGCAATATAAAAGATGTCCTGGTGGCAAGCCGAGGCTACTTGACAGTATGCACTTGGCACACACATAGCGGAGGCTCATATCGCTAACAATAAGGCCACTCCAACAAATACACAAATACACAACTACAACTACGCCCTGCAAGAGAATATGCACAGCACTCTCGCCTCTCTCCCGCTAACCATACACACATGCACACACATGCAGACACATGCACACACATGCACACACATGCACACGCTCAAACCCAACGCACAGACTTTGGCTCAGCTCGTTCTAGTTGCCTGGTATCCAAGAAGAGGAGAGACGATGTCCTTCTTTATTCCATATTCTCACAATATCGGGGTCTTATTAAGTCCACCTGGAGCAACCTGTGCTGGCTGTGTCTTGCACTTGCTATTTATATTTGTGAATATATGTTTTGCTGTTGGATAAGAATAAGGAAAACGGCTGGACATTATTAAGCTTTTAAAAGATTATTGCAAGTGTCAAATACTTCTCTTGTGAGATTAGAGGCTCCTGTTTAGATACTGAGGCTTTCAGGTGGTCTCAAGTGTCGAGGCGGCTCGGTCCCCCAGTATACAACATTTTCAGACTGGGAAAACATTGTTGAAAACATCTGTCTAACAAGTCCTAATTTTACAAAAAGATAGCAGATGTCAGTAGTATTTGTTTAAGATCATAATGTTTGCATCGCACCACACATGAAGGACAGTCCTAAAGTCACATGCAGAGAATTCACTTTATTTGGCCTTCACAGTGGCCTCCATGTAAAGTAAAAAAAGAGAAAGGCTGTGTCTTGAGCCTGTGCCTGGTTTGTCCGTTCCGGGCTCGTGTAGAAACATGCCGGACTCCTCTGCTTCATGTGGAAATGGAAATGGATAATTATATGGTATTGAAAACAAAAACATTCTTCGTGTCATACACCAAAGAAAACATACTTGTGAATTATATTCCATTTCTATTATTAAATCCCCTGAAATTGTACATACTGTTTTAAAGCATATTTAAAACAAGGATCAGGACATCGAAGGAAACAAATAAATCATGAGTTATCAGGGCTTTACTGAAAGTATCAATTTATTGTCGCTGTTTCCTTATGTAACCATATATATATATATATATGTATGTATATATATATATATATATATATATATATATATATATATATGTATATATATATATATATATATATATATATATATATATATATATATATATATATATATATATATGTATTCATAGGCGAGTCATAAACAAATGTCGATATTTGCTGACCTGACACCGGGCCGAATGATCACATGATCATTTCCTGCAGGTTCCAGGTAATAGCCATGTTTTATGTCATGCCACCTAAAAAGTAGCTGTGAAGTGTGTCTCATTTACTCTTTTTCACCTGAACAAAGTATGCCACTTTTTCTTCATTTAAAGTTTTGCCATAATGTATTCACATGTTTTTCAGCAATTTATCATAACATGTATAATAACCGACCCACAGCTCTCCATTATGTGTCTAATGTGAGCTCTTTTTTGTATTAACAAGTTTTTCTACGATGTCGTTCTCGACAAATTCCAGTGAGCTTCTGTGGACTGACAGGTGGATCGCTTGAGCTCTGCGCTCACAGTTTATCGTGCAAGCCGCAGCAGGATACATCTGACCCTCCATTGGGTTTTCAGAGTGATGAGGTCAACAGCGCTCGGCTCTGCACTGACGTTGCGTGGCCAGTGGATTTGAACCAACGCGGGCTTTGCGTTTGTCATGTTGTGTTGTTCCGTTATTGCTCAGACGTTCAGGTCACTTCTCTGGAGGTTCTGGGAGGAAATCCCTTCTGATGTAGAAAACAACCGGCTCGTTAAACTCAGACACGTGATCACAGCACAATAACTGGAAGCCTTTAATATAACGGTTTTACAAGATTCGGTTTTAATGAGTTCAGTATTGAGCCACTAAACAAGCTGCAATGTTATACGATTGTTATCGTAAATGTCTGACTACATTAGGGAAAGGATCTGACATTAACTTTGCGCTTGATCCGGTCTGTTTGTAATCCTGTCGAATCGAGTCTCGCTCCTTCTGAAATATTGCGCCGCACCCACAATGTCAAATTCAGCTAAATAGTTAGCCGTGAGCTACTAGGCTACACTTTCTGACCACCAAACACAACAATCTACCCGCGTTTTCCAACTCACAATCAGACTGTCGCCTTACGGAAACAAATCCAGCATATTCTCACATCAACGCGTCAAACAACCCGTGACGCTCCGCCTCCTCCTCCAGCGTCAGCTTCGCACATCTTAGTGACAACGTTTCGAAGATGTTGTTACATGCATGACATCGCTTCAAACATCAACTTCACAGGAAGTTAGGTTTACTAGGCAATGCAACAACTTGAGTTGAGTCATGTGACTAATGACACTAATGACTCATTTGGCAAAATGTCAACGTATTCTTTTGGTTTTGCATCGCAAACAAACTGCAGTCTCATTACGAGAAAAAAAAGTCAGCTTGGTCCCCTTATGCTAGTTGTCAAACACATCATAACAGTCTGTGCCCGTCAGTGGCAAACACACAAACACAAGTATTTTATTGGATGTACATTGATGGTGCACAATTGCAGCACGTCTGCAACGCTCAATACTAGAAAAAACCTTTTGTTTCTTATTGTCGCCATGAGTTGCTCGGACACAGAGACAAGGGGAAATATGGTCCAGTTTCAAAATGACAGAAGTTACTTTTTAAGGGTTTGAAATACTGATAAGTCAGTGAATGTAAATTGTTTGTGTCCTCGCCTCAAAGCGGGACGTTACTGGCGTGTTTGAACCGACAACCGCCCCCTCCCCCCCCCCCACCAGCCAGCCTTGCTCACCAATACTCCACCCTCCTGGGCCCACAGTACTTTCATCTGTTACCAATGTAGATGATTTAGAGCACAGACAAAATGTAATTTAATGGTAATTCATCTTTCCCATCAGGTGTCAGAAGCATGTCCGTGCAGAGCGAATAACTGCTGCTTGAGCTTTTAGCTGTCCAACACAAAGAGGAGCAGGACGCTTCCTGCACACTCGAGCCTGTGCTTTGGTGCTTTTGAGTGATGGGGAAATTGCTAGAGGGTCACATTTCAAAAAGTACCATCACATCCCTCAACATTTGATCTTCTTTCTGTGTGTGTGTGTGTGTGTGGGGGGGGGGGGGGGGGGGGGGGTTGTGTGTGAACGTGTCCGGGCCTGAAGACAGGAAAGGCATTAAGGGGATTTTTCATCACCGTTGATCTTCTTCACGGTGCAAATTTGTTTGTTCAGGGATTTCTAAGCGCACACATCAAACAGAGATTGACGTTGTGCGTTTCATTGACATAATTGTACAAAAATGATGTAACACTAATACAATAGAGACTGACAACAAACTTAAGAGCTTAAAAACATCTTGCCAAAGCCTGTAAAGCTGTAAAAAGATGAGCGTGGGAGACAAAGTCAGAATCAGTGCGAGTGAAGTGGTCAGAGCGCAGAGATTGATGGCTTCACAACGCAACACCACTGATGTGCGCGGCGACTCTTTTCCATGAGCAAACACAGATTTGCGGTGTGTGTGTGTGAAGCAGAATGTGTCCCAGATTTTCTCTCTTCTTCTTCTTCTTCTTCTTCTTCTTCTTCTTCTTCTTCCTCCCTCTTTGCTCTCTTCTCTTCTCTGCGGGCTCGATGGAGGCAGCTTTGATGTGGCACTCTCTCAGTGTTGTGACCGCAGGCCCAAGAGAAACCAGATGCTCTTTGGATGGACTCGTGGTGGAGAGGCATATATATAAATAAAAAAGAGCAAAGAGAGAGAGAGCGAGAGAGAGAGAGAGAGAGAGAGAGAGAGAGCTGCCACCATGCCAGTTGAGTTGACTGTAAAGTTTGCTGCACCAAAGCAGACGTAGCAGGTTGCCTTGATCAGGTAACAGTCGACATGAAACATCAGAGGTGAACATACTTGTTCTCTCACTTACAAAACAAACAAAACAGCTCTATCTTTTACAGCAGTCATCAGCTTACATTGATGTCGTATTGGGGTTCAATCCCCCATAACAAGCACCAGGCTGAGAGCGTATAGTGGCCACCATTGTAATTGCATTTCACATGACACACTTGGGGCCAGACTGAGACGTCACAACACACGATCACAACACGCTTTAAAAAATCAGCTCAAGGCCCAACTGTTTCGTTAGCAGCAAAAAAAAAAGGTATTAGCTCTGTAAAGATATAGTGGAGTAATGACCACACCCCCCCCACCCTCCTGTGTCTGTTGTAATCCAAGCCTCTCCAGTCTTTTTAGTCAATTTTTATACTATTAGACAGAAGACTTCTTGATGTTTGTTAGTATTATCTCCATGTCATTTGCACTGTTCGCGCCGTTCGCAGCTCAGCCGTCCCCACGTCGAGGTGTGGAGGCAATAGATTTCAGAGGCGCGCTGTGGAATTGGTACCTATGCAAGCTGGTGAGTTCAACAGCTGATCGCGGCACACAGCGAGCAAAATAATATGATACATATAGTGTATTTGTGAAAAACAATCACATTATAAAATAGATATAACTTTTCATTATTTAAAACAAAATATTTAATTTTTCTTTTATAAAATAGCTATAACTTTGTGATTCTGTTTAGGCCAGCAGAGAAGGCTTAGCGGGCCCTGACGGGCTGCCACTGATGGATTTATGTTTTGAACTTTAAATGTCGCCCCCTTTAACATAAAGCAGCATGTTTTGCTGTTTGCTGTTGCTATACAGTAGTAGTGTAGCATATTGTGACCACAGTTTGTTGAGGAACGAGTCTTTCTGTCTCGACAAGTCATCTACAGAAAGGAGTATGCTGCAATTAACATCATTCATAATTATTCTAATTTTAAACTCCATTGTTTGCTGTGATCTTATCTATGTTTTGACAATTTCCAGAATAGGAAACCGCTCTCCGAAGGTTATTTAAAAAATGTTTTCCGGGCTGACTTTTCCTCCAAATTCACCAGGCTGAATATTTGCTGACACGGCGGGTTTTTGTACCCCGGTTCCGTGTTTGAAGGAGAGTCTGTCTGACCACCGGGCCACCAACAACCACGCAGCATCGGCAGCATGACAGAACGCAGGCTGAATAAAACCCCGTCTCCCCTACGACTCTCCATAACCACTCATACTGTAGAATTACACAAACCTCATAATATGTTTGATTTATGACCCTCATGTGACACTGTAGAGTTTGGCAGGGAGCAGACGCAGCTCTGTCTTCGGCCACAAAAAACATCAAGGCTTACATTAGGAATGTCCCTCAGGTCCCCGATCCCCGGGACGTTAATGGAGATGAGAAGACATGAAAAGCAATGAAAGTCATAGACAGAGAGATTAATCTGACCTCTTTAGAATTACCTTCCCTGTCTGCTTAGGGAGAAAGAAAGTCAGTATTTCCATCATTTGCTTCCTCTGTTTCTTTTTTTCTTCTCTTTGTGAGGCAGCCATGATATGAAGTGTTTATCTTATATGTCAAATAACTGTTTATGCAGTAAACCAAAGCAAGGCAATACAATGACAGGGTAATGGCTCTCGATGCTAAGTACAATGGAGCATTTCTACTGTTTTGTTTGGAGGGCAATCAAAACCCGGCGGAGAATAAACAGGAACAGCTATAAGACCTGATTTTGTTTATTAAAGACAAATACAGAGAGTCGTTATATGAGTGATGGTGTCTGAGCCTGTCAGGGCATTTTAAATGAGCAGCAGGAGAAGAATCAGCATCGTCGTAGATAGAGAAGTTTGTCCTGTTGACATTGGTGCTCAGGCGTATCAGCAGCTTAGATATTTACAATAACTTTACAATGACTTAAGGATACCTAGGAGCACATGACATCACATGGAGTCCAACTTGAGAGTGTAATACATACATACTTGGAGATTATATACATTTTATGCAGAATTTCAGCCTTAATTGACAGCAGATAATAGAGAGAAAAGAATGTGGGAACATCCCTGGGCAGATCCAAACTACGGATGTTGCAAACCACAAGAACCACATAATAATAGGACAGTTCTAGTTTCATTAAAATTATGCAAAAGTCTCAAGAAAATTGAAATGGAAACTGAGAGTTGGGCCGAATGAAATGTAAATCAGTGCTTGTTCTCATCAACAACACTGGTGCCAATTATTTCAGGAGAACGTTTCAAGATATCATTTTTATTAATACACATTTGATCCACGTGTAGCATGTTGTGTTGTTACCAGTAGTTATGATGATAGAAAAAGGGGACATAGATATGTTATGGTGAGTGGCATCATGACAGGACTACTTTGTCCAAATCTCGTGTTGTTAGAGTTTATTGCATTTTAAAAAAGTGTAATATGCAAACCTTTCCATTTGAGCTGACATATGTACAACATATTTTGACTTATTTAGTATGTTCACAAATGTTTCTTTGTAGAAATGATAGATGAGCCCTAAGAACTGCTGAATGAATACAAACGTCTGTGTCTCTGCTTACATTTAAAGAATGTGAAGATCATTAGTATGTATATATATATTTTATTGGACGGGGTAAAGAATGTACTCTTACTCAGCTATATTATATATATATTTTATATAGACTCACTGATATTTACTTTGTCCAATAAAAGGTTTCCTGCCTCAGACAACTCTTTGTGCCACCAAACCAACGAGATGCTGGTTCAAGAGACTTAGAATGAAGGGTTTTCCAGTCACCATCGAGTAAGACGAAAGTCATTTAGAAAAACTTCAAAACTCTGCCAGTGGTTTGTTTTATGTGGAACAGTGGTGCCCATTTAAGTATCCTCTTTGGTTTCCCTCTTAAAGATCAAAGGATCTGAGCTAATCTATTTGACTGGGGCCTGCTGTCTCCACGACAACACGATCACAGACAGGAAGCCTGTCCTTCCTTCACGGGACCTTGTCATCAACAATGCAAGCACTCAGCAGTGTCTGACTCTCCCATAAGTCACTGTGTATGTGCATGCGTGTCTGTTTGCATCTCTGGGTGCATGTGTGTGTGTGTGTGTGTGTGTAATTCAACTCCACAAAGCACCGAAAGCTTTCCCATTTTTTTCTTTTTTTTTCAGTGCGTGTTTGTGCATGAGGGCATGTTTGAAGAAATCTTTGAGTTTTGAGTGATACACAATCTCTGCTACCACCTGTCTTCTTATCCTCAGGTGTGTGTGTGTGTGTGTGTGTGTGTGTGTGTGTGTGTGTGTGTGTGTGTGTGTGTGTGTGTGTGTGTGTTGAGTTCTGCTTCAGTGACCCAGAAAACATCTTTAAATGCTGCCTTCCTAGATCACTGTGAAGCCCTCTATGTTTGCCCAACACATGATTAGAAACAAAGCTTCTTTTTTTTTCTCTTGAATCAGTGAAGGGACAAAGTCCTTCAGTTGGAAGGATAGTTATTTCTATGATTAGATTCTTGCAAAAACTTTCCACCAACAACATTGTATACAGACTCTGTGTGCGTTTACATCTTTTACGTCGTAAAAATACAACTCACACCAATCCAAAGGGTTCAGGATGCTTCAAACAAACTTGTTCTGGGCAAAGTGAAGTCCAAACACATCAAAAGGCAGTGATATTTATATTTAATTGCAACACTGGGCAGTGCAACACGCTCACTGTCATAGGGAGATGGACCTCCAGGTTAAAGGTCGCCACTCTGCACCGCTTGCACTGTTACTGCTGTTAGCACCGCTAGCTGACGGATGACAGGCGTTGTTGCCCTTGTGGCCTTTACCAGCAGCTGTTGTGCATTTAAATTCTGCATTTTAGAAACACTACTAGGGCCTACATGCTGAGGAAGCAAGCTATTATTGGAGGGATTAGTACGCAGCGTGTCCAGCGGTATTATGAACATTTGACAGTTTGTGGCTATGAGGTGGTCGATGGACACATCGTTTGTGTCCATTGTGAAGTTTTGGTTGTACAAGTCGTCTCTAAGACATCAAGAAAAATGTCTGACTGGACAGTGCATGAGATTCAGGAACTTCTGTCAGTTCGGGAGAAAGCGGAAATTGGCAAACAAATTCAAAGAAAGACTCAGTTGTTTACGACTGAATTACAAATAAACTGCGCTGCCGCGCTATAATCAGTGCCATGTTGTTCTTCCTGCTCGCTCTAACCACGCATCACCCTTTGCCCAAACCAAGCAGAGTACACACACAGTAGGGGAGAAGGCGTCTGACACTGACAATCTACTGTTGTTGGCTACATGTGTGAAGAGGAAACTGTGGACGCTGTCTGGAGTGGGAATGAGAAGAGGCCTTCAGACAATCGATATTTCCGGATCTTTGATTTTTCTGGACACTGATAGTTATTTTTCTGGATGGAGGCTTCAGTAGTTAACTAGCAAAACGTTTCCTAACTCCATGCAGCCAAGGAACAAAACTCATTTCCTTCACCAACTCTTTTGAGCTCCTCAAGGTTTACAGTTACCGGGGAGCGCTGTGAGCACAATGTGCAGATCATCACTCTCCTCCTCCCGGCCATTACCTGATAAGGACTGTGTGTGTGTGTGTGTGTGTGTGTGTGTGTGTTTGTGTGTGTGTGTGTGTGTGTGTGTGTGTGTGTGTGTGTGTGTGTGTGTGTGTGTGTGTGTGTGTGTGTGTGTGTGTATGTGTATGTCATCTTTGGACCGTTTCAAGTTGAATGCAAACAATATGATTTGGATGCCTGCGGGCCTTTATGGGGGAATGTGGAGTCTGTGTCCTATTAAGAATCAGTCATAATCTTATGATTGAAAGATGGAGTGAGGCTGTGGGAGCTCGGGGGATCAGCTGCAGCACATTAGGTCTTAAATCTTGACAGATCTTGCTCTTCTGGCTTCAAGAAATAGATTCCATGCTGTCCAACTAAACAGATTTTTTTTCCTCTTCACCCCATCTTGTTTGCATAACACCAAGGGCTGGGCAAATTGAAATGATAATCCCTGTTCTTTTGTGCATTACTGTGAGCTATGTGGGGCTTTGTGCATTGAACATTGAATGTGAAGCAGAGGCAGTGGGTGTGTGAAGAGGACATTCAGTGCAGGCCCCATTTGTGAGCTGGATCAAACAGCATCCATAAATATCTTTTATGGCTTTTTTTTTTTAAAGTACAGGGTGGTTTTCATTCTCATCTTCTCATGAGTATATACAAAGTCATAACTTTAGAAAATATTTATAGGTTAGTTATAATGGTTTTGAAAAGGGTTAATTATGCTTTACAGATCCCCCAAAAGTCATTAATAAAAACAACATTAGGGTTGCCAGGTTGTAACAAAATTCCTTTGAATGAAAATGTTTTTCAAACATTTCACTGACTTCATCTCCACTATTGAAGCAGTTTTGTTAAGTTGCTAACTGCATCCGTGTGTTACATTTAGGGGCATCTATTGATAGAAATGTAATATTAATGTTGTTTTCTTTAGTGTATCATTACCTGAAAATAAGAATCAGTCGCTAAATAGTATCTGGTAAAGCCAGAAGCTTAATGGAATTAACTCAAGTCAAAGGAATTCATTTTATTTATTGATATAGCCCATTATCATGTTCAATCCTGTGCGGTGACCTATAGTGTCGCATGCAACAGGCGCACACTCCATCAGTGAAAGACAGCATCAACAGTCTGCAATAATCAGATCGGGTCCTGTCAGCGTCAGAGGCAGTGGACGGCCGGAGAAAGATCAATTAGGACGTTCCCATCGGAAACCGTGAGATAGCAGATAGGCTCGCCTCTGGATATAAAGTTCACCCTTCACCACTTCACGTCCCACACATTGGTCACATGATGAGCCGGAGCGTTGGTGGCAGTTGTTTTAGGTAGCTAGTGTTTTATTTTTTACCAAAACTATTTTTTTTATAGGTTTGAGGCTTTTTATAAATACAAAGTAATATCAAACCTATAACTGCAGGTTGACACCACCTTTTACTTTCTTTGGAGATAATTTGTGAGGTTTATGTCAGCAACCTTACACTGTCGGCCCATCGGAGAGTCCAGATGTGACTCCCTCTCCGTCACCATCTGAAGTGAAATAGTGCATAAAGTCTGGATGTCATTTTAGAAGACACTGATGAAGCAAAACGTCTCAGAGCCTCGGACTTAAGTTTATTGATGACCAAGCCAAAGTGTTGTATGACTCTTAAGCCGTTAGAAACCTGCAGAGGATTTGTCAAAGAGCCTTAAACCATCACATTCTTCCCCCTCCTCCTCTCCAACGTGCTCCGTTTCAAACACTTCATTACTGATGAGTTGTGAGGGAATGGATTTTCAAACATTTCACTGACTCCATCTCTTGGCCGGGCCGTCTTGTCTGGTCCCTTTAGCAGGTTGGAAACAGATGAGAGGAGTGACCGAGGAAAATGACGGACAATATCTAAACTATCTCAAACACTTGCCTCATAATCTGTCAGAGTGCCTGGGACTCGAAGTGCAGCTGCAGATTTAAGTAAACAGTTATACTTAAAAGCTTATTCAGATTAATGCTTATTCAGCTCTGTTCATTTTTACTGTAAAGCAACAAGAATAAGCTTTTCTATTTTCCAGTATTAATGGAAGGCTGATAGTAGTATCCTTTGGATGGATGCAGTCATCAGATTTAATTTCATTCTAATACCGTGCAGATTGTTCGTTCTTCTTTGGTTTGTTTGTTGCGTGCAGTTTGGAGAAGAATAAGGGGCGGATTTACCTGTTTCGGTTACACATGTGCTAGTGGGTTGAGCCAAGCAATTCATTATCTACAACCATTTGGTTTTCATTTTATAAATGCATATCCGATGTATGTAAAGGACATCATTTGAGGTACTTGTGCTTTGCTTAAGTATATCAAATGTATACTACTTTCTTCTTCTACTCCACTACATCTCAAAGAGTAATATTGTGCACTACATTTATCTGATGACTTGTTGCATTTCAGATACAGATTATTCATTCTAAATGTAAACTAGAGATCACACCAGCTGCGATGCCAAATCGGACCAGAGGCTTATACGTATAGTGCACTATTTTGTGGATAAGAAGGTAAAGTGATGCACGTCCACTGCAAAAGGATTATTTAACAATAGCATGAATTGAAGAAGCCATTTTCTCTGTTTTGTCGCATTTAATACTTCACCCTGCTGAACCCTCTGATTAAGGTCAGAAGGAAACCAGTTTTTTTCAAGGATAAAGATGACAACTTTCTGATAAACTAGGATCTCCACCTGGTTATTAGAGTTAAATGTATAAGCAGGAAACACACTCATTATCTCACCAAAACCTGTTTCTGCTGAGAGAGCCACTGAGGAAGGCACTTGAGCCTCCTGCTCCAGGGCCTCTTGCTCTCCGTGATAAGATACATGGTGGACAAAGTGTGTTTACATTAAAACACAGTATACATATACCTACATATTTTGAGGTTTATGGAAATTATTTGAATGTCCCAATAGTTCTAAATCTTTTTTTAATTATTAAAGTAAATTATTTAAAGTTTTTCAAGCCTGATCCTCATGACACACTGATACATATTGTTTTTATTCTGTTGTCTTTTCGCAGTATCACAAAAACGGAATAATTAGTAGATAAAGTAGACGTCCTCATCACTGTGCTTTATATAGTAAAAGTCTACTAAAGGCGTCTCTGTCTGACAGCCTGCAGCCACCACGGCCTGACTGCTGCATGGCTTCAAACAGTCAGACCGGCATTCAAGCTGTCATCACGCTGTATTTCCTGGGTGTTTGACATCAACATGTGTCGCATTCCTCCAGGGAAGAAGAGGCAAGTGAAACGATTAATCTAGGGCAAAAGGCACGTAAAGGTCTGGGTCCACCAAGGCCAACGCACCCTTGAAAGGTTATGTTTAAAAATGCAATCGTGTTCATGATATGTTAGTAAAAGTCCATACATTTAGTGGAAGTGGTAACTTTACAGGAGGTCCAAACAGAGTATCTATTTGTCTTTGAAACTGATAATATCATCCTAAAAATACAGAAAACAAATGGATTCTTTACCAGCATGTAAATAATGTTGTACATTTTAGGCTGTTTAATAGTTACAAACTTGTTTTTATTTTATTTACATTTGCAAATAATATTTTTCTGATTGAGGTAATTGGTTTGTGAAAAGTCTTTTTGATTTCATCCATCACAATTTTCTGAAGAAGAAAAAAAACTACACAAAAGCCGATTAAATCTTTTAGTTTAAAAAAAAAATGCTTTAAACCATTTTATTAAAGTATTTGAAACCTGTGGGCACCCATAATTTTCCCTTTGATCTTTATTTGGCAAAAAATACTGACAATATGTCGAGAATTATAAAGCAAGGACAAGCTCTGATGTCTAGTCAATATTTAATCATGTAGTATTGACTGGTTAAAGATGCATTTTTACAGCTCAAATGCTCAATGTAAGTTTGGAGGGGACAAGGTTTGGGTTTTGAAGGCCAAATCCGATACTGAGCTCAAAGCCATCCATATGAGCTCAAGGCAAACTTTTAGCATTCATCCTAGTGGGCCGGACCACCCAAAAAGAGCTCCACGCCTCCTCCCCCCTCAATCCCAGCTCACCCAACCCTCCCCTCTGTCTCGGCTTACAAGGCATCGCTGGTCTCCAAAAGAAAATGTCACAAAAAAAGGAACTTGAACTTCAAAAGGCGACTAATCTGAAGTAGCCTGAGTTAATCGTGTGCATCTGTTTCACCCTCAGGAGGCTCGCTCTGCCGGCTGCCTCACCGTGCAGTGAGCACCCAACACCAACTCAAAGACGGCTAAAATGATTGTGACTCAGTGTTAGGGCCCAGAACCTCTCATGGAGAGATAGACAGTCATCTGGAGGTTGTAGCGGCTGATGTTTACTTCCAAAATGTCTAATTTTACGAGACTGCTATCAAGACCTCAGTAGATAATTTTATTTGACAGAGACGACTGATCTGTTTTCCAAATTGTGAAGTCAGTTGTGAAGGTGGAAAATCAAATGTGAAGTTCAGCAACTAAAACATGTTCAAGCTGCATGTGATTCAAAGCTCTCTTCGTTGAATTTATAGTACTTTAAAAGTCGGGTTACAAGCCGCTACTACCTTCAGTGGGTGTCCCCGCTGTAGCAAGCTAGCGCTGCTGCTATCCCCCAGTGCTACTGCCCGCGTCCCCACTGCCCGAGTCAGGCGTCGAGTCGGGCGTCTAGTCGGACGTCGAGTCGGGTGTAAAGCCGGGTGTTAAGTCGGGGCTGGTCCCACTAGCTTCGGTGGTTGTCGGGGAACTAGTGGGTAGTTAGCGGAGAACTAGCAGCAGCGCTAGCTGGCTACAGCGGCAACACCCACTGTCGTAGTCCGTAGCTTGTAATCCGACTTTTACGGCAGTTTAGTTTTTTCTTCCACTAACAATATATTAAATCTAATAACAAGTTAAATAGGTTTACTCCTACCGATGAAAACTCATACAGACAAATGTAGAAAGAGAGACAATACATATTGGTAACCAGAAACACAACTCAGCCCAAAAACTCAGCCCTTTTTAGTTTAGATGCATTTGCAGAGTTCATAATACAAAGAAAACTTTGCAAGTGACAAGTTCAATGCATTTGTTCAAACACAGCCTGCACACACAAGTTCAGGCCTGAAATGATTCCCTAATATCAAAATACCATCCTCTTGGTAAACAAAGCAGAGACACAGTTAACGGTTTGAATCAAGCAAAGCTAAAGATAATCTTTGTGGTTACCAAAATATATCAGATCTGAAATGGGAGTGATGAGATCTGATGGAGCCTTCTCCTCCGGCAAAAGTTAAACAAACTTGTTGCTATTGCTAACAACTGTTCTGTAATGCTTTTATCTCATATTTACACAACATAGCCAAATGTAGACAGTCTGGAAAATAATCTAACTACAGTCAGCACAAAATGTGTAATCTTTTCAGAGACTCAACGTTTGGTGAAGAACATTGAGCAGCGCCAGCAGGAGAAATTGATTGTAAGACATCATTTATTGTAAGGCACCTGTGGCCCACAGCTGCATGTAGAACATTTAGCCAACATGCATTCTGGGAAATGTAGGATATTCACAAAGTAAAAAATATAGAAAAAAGGAAACACAGCAGGTTTGGGGAAAGTAAGATTTTGAGTCAGAGGATAACTTGTTAATATATAAGGGTGGAAATGAACACATTATAGTGGACATCTCAAAGTTTCAAACAAACATGTCAGACTTATTTTAACACTTATTTAGCAAAAGGTATCTTTTGAATCTGACCAGATGTTCTCCATCTGTGCAGTAGATCGACTTAACTTACAGGAGCCAGACGTCACCGACATCAATAATGTGATTTCTCTCTATCTGCTACGACATACCCCCAACCAAACTGTCTGCATTCCTCTATGTGGGATAGAGGCAAACGAACACTTGGCCGATCACATTTCATCCTCAGCACCACCTTTTCCAAGCAGATAGTAATTCCAGTACCATGTGGCCTCCCCTTGAAGACTACCCGAAACCACATGTGTGAATCCCCCATCCCCTCACACGCACGCACACGCACACACACACGTACACGCACACGCATGCACACACACACACAAACACACACAGCAACCTGGTGTCGTTTGAAAGGGGGTGATTAGGGGGAAGCCAAAATCAAAGGTACAAATCTTGCAAATTAAAGGACTTGCAGGCCAGCCATCTTGTCCTCTCTCGCGCAGGAATGCTTCTCATTAGCCGGCTACCTAAATGTGAACCAGCGATCCGCAGATGCAGACTGGAGTGGGCGTCCCTCTTTCCTCTTGAAAAACTTGGAATGTCTTCAGTGTGTGCGGATGGGTTTACATCTGAACGTAACAGGATGTGTTACAGGATCCAAGTGGTCGTTGTTGCACCTGGAGGGCGAGTTGCAGATACATGAAATCAATCAACTAAACAGTTATTTCACCAAAATCACTGAACGCTAAAATATTCTCTCTTCACACTAGCGGTTTTCTGCCATTCAACACATTTTGTAAGTGCCATTTTTGACTAATACAAACGTTGCCAGGGCCATGGCTGCTTTTGTGATTCTCTCGAAACGAGACAGTGCTGCAGACGGATGACATTGGTTGATGACATGTCTCTGCTTGAGCTTCTTTCCCCCATAGGGCTACGACTCACAAGACATGCACCAGACAATCTGTTAAACCTCTGAATAGATCTGACATAGGCAGACACAGATTATGACAACATTTTTTATTAGATCCATCTTACATAATGGGAAATGCAATGAACCTGCAACATGGCTGTCAGTTTTCAAAGGGACTATTTCTTTGGTAGAGTGAAGCTTCTTCATCTCAAAACCTCAACAGATAAAACTCATTTGCATGAACTGATCATATATAGTACGTGTAGCAAGACATGGATATTAATAGCGTATTATTATTTGTAAGTTTTCCAGCAGTGGTTGCTTAAAAGCAATAAAAGGTTCAACTAAAACCAACTGACAGACTAAAGCAAACAGAACAGGTTGATAAAAGAGCAAATAAAATAATAATTAATGACATAATCAATCATTAACTACTTCAATCTAGTGTTAATCGCCAGCATTTCCTTGTGAAGGGAACCTAATTTGTCAATGTCTCTGTTAAAAAGATAACGCTGATTCATCTCCAGAGGGGCTATTTTCTACTTCAGTCCCACATCTGAACATGTGACAGTGTGAGCCATAAAGGGTTTGTCAATGAATTGCAAACATTCGCCCCTCTTCCTCATCCCTCTGTGTCCACGACATGATGGATTGTAAACACTTGAGAGGGAAGTCAACATACAAGGCACATCCACTCTCTTTCACCGCCTTGAGTTCGGTGCTCTCAACTCGCATTCGCGTTATCAAGCTGGTAAATTATTCACCGCGGGAGCCATTTAATCATCTGACTTTATTTGACCTTTCAGAAAGCCCGCCCAACCGCCAACAGGGCCGTGTCATAGGTGTGTGTACACTGCAGGGAAAGGCATGCGCTAAGTGAGTGTGTGTATAGAATTGAAGTCAGCGGCGCATCCTGTTTACGTTCACACACTCCACTCCCTCTCCGTTAGCGGTCAGGTATAAGTCCAGCTAACGGCCCTTCGCGTCACTATTTTGTTGCTTTGCAGCAGCGTTAGCTTCAGCTTCTTGTAGATGTGTAGAGAAAGAGAAATAGGTCACCACTTGAGCACATGGCACCCCATGTTAGCCTAACGGCACTGTCGTCACTCCACCTGTTCCCTTTAAAGGGCGTCCATTTTGTGCCGAAACAGCAACTGCCGGGTTGCGGGGGGTTTGAAATCCCTCTGAAAGCGGCCTGCCGACCTTCTCTCTCCGAGGTGTTTATGGCAGCAGGTTTGATTTTAGGCACTTGAGCTATCTGACCCCTCCTGATCCCACATTCATATGTAATAACGGCCCGTTCATTCCAGCAGGAGCCCCTGCCATGGCTAAGCCACGGTTTGTAATCGTATATTGTGGGAATACAGCAGAGAAATGTCCACCTTTCATCCTCGTTTGAGTCCTGAAGTGTAAAGGACTCAAAGGCACTTCTGGTCGGATGGTGATAAATGTGGCTTCAGATGATTTCCCAGGAAGTATGCGTGCGTAACAACTGCTCATATCTTACCGCTCTCTTTGTTCTATTTCAATCATTCAGCGGACTGGCAAGCGCCGCCATTTCCTTTGAGCACGTCAGCCACAACAACCAGTCTGATTGAATAATCACTTCTGCTGAACCACCACATTACATGATGTCAGGCGGTTGTTGCCAGATAGTGAGTTCAAAAGTGCGGTTGACCATTTGTGATGGTTTGGAGACAAGGCCTCCACTGTTCCTGGAGCGGCTCTGCGGGGATGACGAGCCTACAGCTGCTGATAACGCCGGCTCTGGACTGTTTTGAGTCATGTGTGACCGGATGAAAGCAGATGCACCGAGGGTGAAGTTTAAAGCGGTAATCTCTGGATTTGCGTTGCTTGTATTTTAGTGACATCTGTGGTGCTACGCGGTCATTGCTGTGGTGTTTTTTTCACCACATTTCCCAGCAAACATGTGTGAAACAGAGGCTTTAGTCTGTGATTCATTTGTTTTTGATGTTGAGAGGAAAAGAATGCCAATGTTTTATAAGATCTAATGTCCTTTAGCCATTAGAGTATTTTAGCTGTATGCTACCTGCCCAGTACCAACCAGCAGGAAGACACATTGCGCAACTGGAGCTTTGATTCTCTGCACAAACCCGATTAAGCTCGGTCCGACTGTAATTTATCAAAATTCCCTACTAGAGCCAGGTCGATGTGTTTTTTTTTTCTTCTAGTTGATATAACTTAATTTGTTTGCTTATCCTTTAAACAGAAATTAGTGTGTAAGTGACATTGCTGAGTAAGTTCATAGCTCTATATATGACTCTTTACCCCTTGTGCTATTATATGCATGTAAAGCATATGTTTTCCTATCAGATTCCAGAGAAAACGTGGCCTGAGTTAAAAATCAATATTTTCAGAGACTCCCACTAACCTTGTGTGTTGCCCAGTCAGGGTCCTGCGGTTTGAGTGTCCAGCAGACGAAAACAGAGGCCCCTCTCATGAACACCAGACATGGCTGACATCAAAGTTTGCCTCCACACTCATAGACAAGACAGAGAGATGTAATACCTTTTATCATGCACTTTCCCTCAGAGTCTTTCCCTATTTTGTCATTGGATTAAGCAACAAAATATAAAAAAAAAGCAGTCCTGGAGCCACAGACTAAAGAAACAACCACGATAATTAATATTAGAACACCTGCTGAGAAAAAAAAGGAGAGGCTCTCAGCTTTGGGCCGACTCATATCCAGTTAAGTTATATCACAGCTATTGTCCACCATTCCTCTCCAGACTCACTTACATTCAGCGGAATGAGATGTTTTCTTCACCGCTATCTCTTCCTCGACAGGCCTTTATGATAATATTGAGGAGGTTGTTCTGGTTGGCGGACCCTGCCAAAACAGCGAGAGACACATATGAATCACAAGTAGAGGTTGACTGTGGCCGTCTTCCCCTCGGGTCAAACCACAGAGCAACTTGTGACGGTGGAGTCGTGACCTGGGAGGTGGAAGAAGACAAGAAAGGGGTCTGTCTTTACTCCGAGTTACGTCTGGAGACGATTACATTTCGAAACGTATCTGACTTCCAAGAAGATTTTTGTTGAAATGCAATTTGTATCATTTCTTATGGCGTGCAGTAAATCAAAGCTGTCTGCACTGAGCACACACGTTTCTCAACTGACTCTGACATGAGGCTGAAGGACGATCACACGAGCCCTGTGATTGGTTAAACTCACCGTGTTTTTTTGCCGGGTTAAAGGCTCTATTGGGAATTCATTATTGATTCTTTCTAAGTTTCAGTTGAAATATTTTTGACAGCTTTAGTTTCTTTGGTAAAAAAAACAACCCTCAAAGCTCAGATAATTAATTATATGGTGCCTTCATTTAACCACCTGCTCCAACATGGAAAAGGATGTAAAGGTCAAACAGGAAGTAGATCAGATCCATTATTCATCTAAATTCAAATCGAAATGAGATTGAATAAAAATCAAATGCTGTGAATAACTACAACACTCATCTAGCATTTGAGATACAATTAAATACTCAGCTCTTGCCAGGATTTTAGAAATACACACCTTCTACGCTCTACAGCAGGATTAAAATCTTTTAAGGACACACAAAGTACTTTTTCATTTTATCGGCAAAGGAGTAGTACAATTTTTTTTAAGAAATCTAAAAGTACTAAAATCACTTGTGTCTTCTATGTTTTAACGGTTAAACATGATTTTATTTGTCCAAACTCAACTTTTTTTTTTGTTATCTGCTAAACGTGTGTTTCTGAGTAACAGATTCCAGGTTGGGGCAGATTACAGATAGCATTTTTTATAATCAGATTACAGCTGCGATTCCTTTTCATGCCCTCAGCTACTTCCCAGATGTGCTTTCCACAGAAATGCTGCCTTTAGATCTGTCTGTGTGATCACTGGGGGAATTTCATTAGAGTAGGACCTCCATGACTGACACTGATAACAGCACAGGAGGAAGAAGGGGAAAGGGGAGAACAGTGTGGACTGTGTTTGACCAAAGACAGCACTTAGTTGTTATTTGTGAGGGGGTGAGGAGAAGAGAGGAGAGTTGAAAGGAAGCTGGGGAGGAGGTGATGGCACGAAAAATAAGGAAGAAAAGGACGAGGGGAGAGGAAAGCGAGAGGGGAGCAGAGTGGCTATAGAAGGGAAGGGAGAGGAAAAATAAGAGAGGGATGGAAAAGGAGGGAGGGGAGAGGATGATAATAAATAAGACAAAGGGAAAGGAGAGGAAAGAATAGAGAATGGATGAGAGGAGGACATAGGGAGGAGAATACAGAGAGAAAAGAGATAAGAAAGATGGAAGAGAACTGGGGAGGAAAGGGAGAAGGACAGGGAAGAGTAACAATTAGGGAGGATGGTGGAACGGGAGATAAGAGGATAAGAAAGGAAAGGGGGAGATGCAAAAGAGAGAGGAGTGGTTGGAGGGGTATGGAGGAGGGGAATATGACAAAAAAGTTTAGAGAAAAGAACAACGGGTACAAGAAAAGAAAGGAAAGTTAAGGAGAGGATGGGATGAGGATACAAAAAAGAGCGGGGAGGAAGGGAAAGGGGAGGAGGTGAATAAAAGGAGACTAGTGGAGAAAAAGAAGGGGAGAAAAGAGAGAAAAGAGTAAAGGACAGAGGAGAACGGGAGGATCAGAAGCCAGGGGAGTGGAAAATAAAGGAGAGGTTAGGGAGGGGATGAATAAAAGAGGGGACAGAATGATGAGGGGTGATAAGTAAAAGTGAGGTGAAGAGGGAGAAGATGAAATAAGGAAAGGAAAGAACAGGAGTAAAGGCCAAGGGTGAAGGATGAAGAGAGAGAAGTGGACTGAGGAAAGACAGGTAGGGGGAGGAAAGAGAGAAGAGGAAGAAGGGCAGATGGAGATAAGAGGAGTACCAGAGAGATAAAAGAGGAGAGGAGGGTGAGGAGACTCTCCACTGAGGAGTGACGCGATGGTAATCTCTCAGCTGGAGCATCTGGTCCGGCCGTGAACAATGACTCCTGCAGGCAGATCGCAGGCGATGCAGCCGGCCTCCCTCAGGCCTGCAGATGGCCCGATAACCCACCTCCACCGACTCCGCAGGTCAACGCCATGCCGATCAACGCCATGCCGATCAACAAAGACGTACCTTGTCTGCGGACGCACCAGGTCACATTTAATAAACCTGCTCCTTCTATGTGGTGTCATGGGAAAGGAAGGAGCCGGTCGGGGAGGAGCTCCTCTGTCCAAGGTGATGAGTGGACCCCCCCCCCCCCCCAACATTCCTCACAGATCCTCCCTGCAATAATGTGACATTCAATCCAGATGAGCTGGTAATCAAGTGTTATTTTACAGTTGTGTGTGAATTTTAAGTGCTGCCCTATGCATCAGTTTAATTGCCCGTGTACAGTAACTGGAGATGCACGACTGTAAGGTGATTAGTGTAACGCTTCTTCTTTTTTGAAGTTTCAAACGCCTTTGAGATCAGATCAAGGATATAAAATATGAAATAAAAAGACATCGAGGGACAGAAAAACACCGTGACCATGAAGTCCTCCAAACTGAAGATATTCCAGATGGCGCCGCTCAAGTGGAGGACGACGTCACAGCAGACTGTGCTCATGAATGTTAGCAGCTCTGATTAAAAGCCATGCCGCTTGGGGCAACAAAAAAAAAACAAAAACTGCTGGCTTTTCCTTTCATGCTCATTTATCACATGGAATTGTTTGTATACAGTTGTTTTATTCTCCCTGTGTGTGCGTGTGTGTGTGTGTGTGTGTGTGTGTGTGTGTGTGTGTGTGTGTGTGTGAGAGATGAGATGAATGTAATTAAAGTTTTTTAATTAGACACTGTTCTTTTCTGGGAAGCCTGCGGCAGCACTGGGTGGAGCCAGAGTGGAGACAGGAGGTTTGTGGTCTGGCTGAGGGAACCACGCCGGCCGGGGTAATGGAAACCGGGTGTTCACTGTACACATATACACGCATATGCAAACACACACTCACGGACACATGCACTCGCCCCCACACACACACATAAACCAAAGCTGAAGAGAGAATAAAACACACACACACACACACAGAAACCCACAGAAAGTTATGCAGACATGAATCTGAATGTGCAGCCCCCACAATACTAATGTATACCACACACACACACACACACACACACATTCATTCATGTGACTACCTGCATTATAGAATTTAGCCTGCTGACACGTAAATTCCCTAAATACTGATATGTGCATTTGCATGCACACACACGCAAGCTCATGCATACATAAAAACAAATACGGACTGACACACACACACACACACACACACACATCCATACTGATGCACAATCCTCACGCACAGGCACGGATGAGTACACGCAGGGAGGCACACGCATGAATGCACATGCGTGCTCACTCGCTGCCTGTCACTCCCTCTCGGATGTGCGTGTGCACACACAGAACTCATTATGGATGTATATAGCTGTATGCGCACACCGACATATAAACACTATCCGATGCAAGCGCACACACGTGCACGAATGCACGCTCACACTCTCAACAAAGCCCCCCACCCTCTCGGTCATTACACATGCATACACACTCGCACATGCGTGCACACACATATAAAATGCACTTAGGCACAGGCTTGAGCTCACACATACAAACACACAATGAGCCTTCATCACTCAAATCCCTTGGCCCGCCCGCACGCACGCTAATATATAGTAATTAATGCACACATGACATGTCAAACCTCTCTGCAAATACACACACACACAAATGCACAGTCAGTCACGACACAAAAGGCACACAACTCAGCCCTAATCAGTCCAACAATGAGTACATCATTTACTGGCTTTCATGCACTCGTTCTCTTTCCCACACACACGCACACACGCAGCCGGGTCAGGAGATGCAGAAAACAGATCCCGGGCATCTACTGACATCAGCGAGGCAAGGCCCGCCTTTTCCATTAGACACTGACGTCAGTTTTCCACAAAACTGTTTCCCCCCCCCTCCCCAAATTACAGACGATCAAAACGCTTCCTCTGTTGACAGTTCAGAATAGAGCGATCTGGAGACGCACGAGGCCACTTCTGCAAACGTTCTCCCTCCGGACCGTGTGGTCAAACTGCGGTAAATAAGCATCAGCGCGTGACCGTCAGCGCAAACTGCACTGCACTCCGACCACTGGAGTCAGATGTATGTAAATATATGGAAAACACGGAGTTGTGAGAGGGCATACGTTTCACAGAGCCACCATATGCGCTTTCCCGCGAGGCTTCAATAACCCCCCACCCCTCAAAAGTCAGACTTCTACTGCTCCGTCAGCTTGTTAGGTATTCTTGGCGTCCCGCTCGGTCAACATGAGCGGGTCAAATTGGGCAGAAGCAGGTCAATCGCTATGAACAGGGCACCATCTAGTGTCGCATGCGGAGTATGAGAGAGCTGCTTTGAGAGCTGACGGAGGAGAACACAGCCACGTTGGGCGTGCGGTCGACTTCTGACTTAGTTTTTTTCGTGTGCAAAGTGTTTCTGCCCCCATGAAACACTCGGGTCACCGAGAGGCGAGTTTCATGCGGGAGTCAAACGTAAGAGCTGAAACGGAGCTGAACAAAACCCAAAAGCTGCAGAGGACTTCCGGGTTTGGGGGGCGGGGGGGAGGAGGAAGAGGAGGAGGAGGGCAGCAGATGTGACTGTTTGCAGAGGCCGGACTAGCAAACAAACCGAAGGCCGAGGCAGCGCTTCCTCTCCGGATGGAAGGAAGATGCAACCAGAAGCAGGATTCATTGAGAAGCAGAGCTGCAACGATCACATCCATCATCAACGGTGCTGCAGATTACTTTCTGGATTCAACTCTTAATCCGTAGTTAAGGAATACGCACAAAAATAAAGATATTCAGTGTACTTTCACATTACAAAAAAGGAGCACCTCATTACAATAAGGAAGATGGAGATCAGTGCATTTAGCGATTATATTTAGTTTCATATTGGTTCCAAGTCAAATCGTCTGTTGCACTCAGGATCTTTGTTATTAGAGCTGCAACGATTAGTCCATCGGCAGAAAAGGTATTTACGATTGCATTTATATATAGATGTATATATATATAATATATACCAGAGTTTTATCGGACAAAACCGTTGTGCTGGTTCCTCAAACTAGAAGATATGCTGCTTTTTTAGTGTGATATGACTGTACGCTGAGTATTCACAGTCAGACCACCAAACTGAGATGGACCATGTAAGGACCCAACCATGAATCAATTAAGTATTCTGCAATCAAATCACTGATGGGAATAATCGTTAACAGCAGCCCTGGGTATGATATTGTTGTCCCTCGTACATCTTTGTTGTGATGTTCTCGTAGCAAACAGCACGACTGTTACACTTTACAAGCATTTGTTCATGTTTGACAGTGAGAGTTAATCAGTTTGCTGCTGCACACACCTGTCGCTGTCTTTTGACCGTTAACAAACCATGATGAACCTTTTAGTTATGACATATTTATACTTCATGTTTTGCATTGACAGTCTTACCCAAATGAACACTTGCCACTGCTCGATGCTTTTGTGCTTAAAATAAAAAAAAAAAGGAAATTTAAGTCCACAAACCTTTCCACCACAACCAAAAGACCTCAAGCTTTGACCAATTTAATCAATGCGGCAACTGCAGGAGACGGATGAACACCTGGGATCTCCTCAAGACACGCTTACTTTTTTTTTTTTTTGAGTATTCTTTCAAATCAGATACAGTTTTCAGGTGTTCTGGGGTTTGGCCCAAAGAGAAAAAAAAACAACTCTGGAAGGTAAAATGAATGCTTGTTGAGCTTCAATCCACAAAAACCAAACTTTTCAAAGACAATAAAACACAGCAAATGGTGTTTATTGTCAAAGTGTAGGAGTAGGACAATGTTATATGTGCATATTTCAGTATTGTGTACTTTAATTGTGCAACAAACTAAGCTACAGTATATACAGACATCTATCATTAACCATTGATAGCTGGATGACAGTTATACTGTATAACAGTAAATCTAGTTGGCCGGTTGCTTGGGCCGGACAGCCTTCAGAAACAATCCGTCAAATGCCCAAGACTTTGGTATCATCTGCATCAAATGCAAAATGGTGACTCTTACTCTTACAGTGTAATATCAATCAATACAACTAAACACATCCATTAAAAACATCCACATGAATATACTCAATGCAACAAATGTTATGCAGAAAAATCTCTTTTCTCCCCCTCCCTCCCTCTTCCCCTCCCATTACTCGGTTTCTCGCTTTTATCTCAATAAAATCCAGTAAAGGTTAAACAAACATTTAAATGTTACATATCCCATAAAACGTAAAAGAGAATTAATGTTATGAGAACCCCCAGTCTACATAGCAACAATGCTTTGTGAAAAATATACGTATAGTAGCGTGAACTAAACATTTACATGATTTTACAGGTGGAAAGAAAACATTGTTTTGACATAACTCTTTTGAATAATAATAATAATACAGCCCCACAGTCTCATGAACATGCTATGGTCTCTCGTTACTCACTCCGATCGTCGTCCGTGTGATGCCAGGCCGCCAGCCGGTCACAGGGTTGTGGTTGTGTCAGTGTGTGTACACATGTTGTTAAGCGACTGCTGTGGATGTATGCATGTCTATGTGTCAGTTTGAGTGTGTTTTGGTGCGTCTGCCGACTCAACAGTCCCCCGAGTTATGCGAATGTGGCCCGGTCTCCATTTTCCAGTCTCTCTGGTCGGTGGCCTCTGCCTGTCCGTGCTGGGAGGCGGCGGGAGACAGGGACATCTGTCTGCGGGGGTTGCCGCTGTGCATGGTGTTCCAGTGGCGCTTCAGATCCGACGCTTTGATGAAGGCCTTTTCGCAGGACCCGCAGTTGAACGGCCGCTCGCCCCGGTGCTGCCGTTCGTGGTCCTTCAGGTGAGACTTGTGCTTGAAGGCCTTTTCGCACATTTGACACGCGAAGGGCCGCTCGTTGCTGTGGACCCTCTCGTGCCGCTTCAGGTCGGGGCCCCGGATGAAGGCCTTGCCGCACACCACGCAGCGGTGGGGCTTGAAGCCGGAGTGGATCTTTAGGTGCTCCTTGAGGTGGGCGGCGGTGGTGAAGGCTTTGGGGCAGTGCTCACAGGCGTAGGGGCGGTTGGCGGTGAGCAGCCGCTCCTTTTTGGCGTTGTGATCCAAGGGCTTCGCCCCGGCGCCTTGACAGGAGCCGTGGTCGCGGTGGCCGTACAGCAGGTACTCCAGCTTCATGTCGCTGGATGAAGACGAACCCCAGCCGTGGCTGTGGGGATCTTTGCTCATGTTGGTGTTGTAGTTGTGCGGCTGGGACACGTGAGAGCCCCCGGCCCCCATGCCCTCCATCCCCTGATCGTAGAAGCTGTTCTTCCTCACCTCCTCCATGGCCAGCTCCTTCAAGATGGCGTCCTGCGCTCGCATCCCGTGGTCCCCGGGAGCCTGGTTCTCCCGGGTTTTCATGTTGGTCAGCTCCCGTTTCTGGGTGCACAGGTTATCCAGGAAGTTGATCCCCAGAATCTGTCCGGATGACATCATCATATTGATGTCCTTCTTCCTCACGGCGAGCCTAGCTGTGTACATGTAATTGAGCACCTCCTCAAAGATGTCGGAGCGGATGAAGTCCAACTCCACGATGGAGTTGTCCTCGTCGCTCTGCTTCTTGAAGAGCTTTTTGAAGTAGTTGCTGCAGGCTGCCAAGACACAGCGGTGAGCCCTGAACTCTATGTTTTCCACCACCACCACCACATCACAGTGCTCACCTTCCATCCTCTGCTGGTTGAGCATCTTCAGAAAGGTGGCTTTGTGGTCATAGTCGATATATCTCAGTAAATCAGACATGTTGCTGGTCAAATTGGAGCAACCCTGCAGAGGAAAAAAACAGTAAACAGTCAAATACTTTGCACAATTAGTCGGGCATGAACATAACCTGTACAGATGAAGGGTGGAGCTCCACTTGCATGCTTCTTATAATAATACATATAGGTTGCCAACACTCACACATAATTACAGCAATAGCTTGCAAACTAACGCTGTGTCGCTTTTGTTAAAACATGACCGTTAGAAACGCAGCAGAGTGAACAAAAAGCAGCTAAATCAATCATGCAGAAATTATTATGAAAAGAAAGAAGGATAAAAGACACACACGCGAAAAGGCCCAACAGCAGTAAAAGCCGCAGTAACGCTTGTAAAATTATATAAATGCAAACAGAAACAAACAGATGGGACTTTTCTTAACTTAAGCCATGCGTTTTAGCCGCTGAGCTCGCGTGACAGTGGCGTCGCGTGCAGCAAGGATAACCGTAGCAAGAATATTTCACATTTCACTGCGCCCAGCCATTTTGGTCAGCAAGCCTCCATTGGCATGTTTCTGGTGTCTTGAAAGCAGTTCACAAACAAGCGGAGCGCGCGGCGGCGGACCGGCGGGAGAATGGCGGAATTAAACGCGCCGCGTGCGCTCCTGCTTCGTCCGAAGAGACCGAAGACAAAGTAAGAAATGTTAATACCCGAAGCCCCGAACGCGATCCTTGTGTTGTCACGCAAGGCAGTCGACGACGATCCAGAGCTGTCGTTTTTCCTCTTCCTCCTCTTGTTGTGACTATTGGGCTCCACAGGAAGCGCCGCGTCGTTTTGCCGCCACCTACAGCATTGGAGCGAGTACTCCTCGAAGATCGTCTATTTCCGGGAGGAGGACTCGCGTTTCTCGTTCCTCGATTCTTTTTTGGACAAACTTGACGCAGCGTTTGTTAGTGGCACTATAAAATAAACATATTTCGGGAAACTGAAATCCACTATAATGTTACGTGGGTTAAAATCCTGAAACCAAAATATATTCTTTTTTTGTTTCCGGACTCAATGGAGAGGGATATTGGAAAGAAACGACGCAAAGGTGCCCTCTTGGATGCCCCGATCGTAGATCAAATGGGATGGAGCGCTCTCTATGGTGCCGATGCAGAAGGGGGAACATGAGGAAGTGCCCTCTATAGTGCCCTTCTAGTGGAGAGGCCGCATATAGGCTGCCCTACATGTAACCTTTCTGCTGCTATATTCCAACATGCAGCAATCTATGCTTGTCGTAATGCACCAAATTCCTTGTGTGTGGAAACTTGACAAAAACCTGTTACTGATTTCTGATAATGTGCCAAAATGGGACATTAGGTGTAATATAACGGACATAATAATTTGGAGTTAACCAAATACATTTACCAAGATGTGATATTGTAAATGCAGCACTATTTGCCACTTATCAAGTATGATCCTTAGCATTTGACCTGCTCACATTTTTTAGCATTATGTACAATGGTTTGCGCATTATTGATAATCTTTTTTTAATTGTTGTTTATGCTTGCGATGTTATACTTTGTACTGAAAATGACAGTTTCTCTTTGGATAAAGACTTTTCTGTCTTAGCTTATTTACACAGATCACTTACACAACATAAACACCTACTTTGGGCATATAAAAATACATATTATATTAAAATAGTGTTTCATTCCATTGCAATCTGCATCCTTGCACTATTATGTATTTTTTTTATTTTTTTTTAAACTATTTACAGAAAACGTTTGTTTGAGTTGTGTGTCTATCTTTCTATCTTTTGTATATGTACATAAAACAAGGCAAACATCTTTTTGTGTTTATTGGCCAATAAAGATGAAAAATCCGATTAAAAATGATAACCTCATCATGTCTTCTCTTTATTTAGTGCCCGAAGAGGCAACTCTGACCACTGATTCCATTTATAAAGCGCTGGGGGAAAAAACAGTTTAAAATCTTGAGTATTCATTAATCTAATTTTTTTTTTACATGATGCTAAAAAGTTTGTGAAAGAAACATGGCTCTATGTATAAAGGTTTAGCACTCACAAAAGCAAACCCGTTGGTTGTTTATTTCCGTGATGAGGTCTAAAAGTCCATATCCAAAATAAAACAGACAATTATTGCAAAATTGTGAGATGTAAAAATGGTACTTTTTTATTCAAGCTGAAACATTTTAATCAACATTTGTATTGCCTAAATACCTACAGATTGTACACACTCATATTTGTGATGCCATTGTTCAAACAGCTCATGCTGATATCCCTGACAAATCATTACAGGATATTCTGTTTTGCACTTGCAGCCTCTCATTTGTCAGCACATGTACCGTCGCTCTTCATTTCATCCCATTAGTTAGAATAGAATAGAGATTCGACCTATTAGAAAGATCATTATGATTATGTCCTCCCTCCTTGCGCTGACCCCATCGCACCCAGCAACAGAACAGAGTGCGTGCTCACCCCTTTTGTTTATCTTTGGCACACACGCACGTTCACAGGGCGGAGCTTCAAACGCCTGCGTGCGTGCAACATAATTACCTTTGGCTGTAAAAAAAAAATAAAAAAAATCCTGTCTTAATTACCCCGAGGGCGCTTCTTTAAGTGCTTTAATGAATAATAGATCGTGTGCAATTTACAAATCCAACCACCTCCCATCTGTATGTATGTATGTATGTATGTATGTATGTATGTATGTATGTATGTATGTATGTATATATATATATATATATATATATATATATATATATATATATATATATATATATATATATATTTTTTTTTTAATTCCTGTTTAAGCTTGAAGATTTAAATGATCACGTGTCGTCCATCAGGATATTTCAGTGCCTGAAGATATGAAATCTGTGTTGGCTCCTTTAGCTCAGGTTGATCACAAGCCCAGATATTTAAAGTGTTTTTGAAAGTAAAGATTGAACCAATGAATATAAACATATATGTGTATATGTCACATGCTTGATAAATCATTTGTAGGTTATTGCAATATGACGCCATCAAATAACTAGTGCCTTGCATACTGGTCACAACCAGTCACTAAACCCCTTATTTGAATCATCACTCAGAACTTCGACAAAGTGTTGAACACTTGCTCAATATCTCAATCAATGAGTCTAAGTACAAGTTATTGGAAGGAAAAAACACAGCAGATTAAAACAAATGCAGTTGCCACTTTTATTTCACCATTTTGAGGAAAACATGGCTGTATACACCAACAATACTCAGTTATTCAGATAGAGTGAAACAGATGAGGGAGGCATATAGTTGACATGTTCGGGGTGGGGGGAGGAGATGGACAGATCTCTCTTGGCTTTGCATCTAATTTGAGCAGAGCTCGGCAGTCTGAGCCCTTCGCCTCACAGTCGCACAAACCTGGGACTTGTGGCGCTGCAGCCTGGAGAACATTCAAAGCCTGCACAGGCACATTAAAATCTATTTCTTGCGCAGAAAACGTGATTCCTTCCAAAACAGACCGCGGTGGAATCAAATCGACAAGGAAACGATAAAATACTGAAATGATCGTAAAAAGGAAAAAATGCAATTCAAGTAGACGCGAGTAAAATCAACCGTGAAAGATCATTTGCTATTCTCCTAGGAACGCGTTGATATGTACAGAACTGGGCTGTAGTGATTTCTGTAGTAGTGGCATCCCAGACGGAAAAATCACATCGGCTTGTTGGAGTAAGTGAGGCAATGCTTGCTGGGAAAATGAGGTTGGCACTTCTACAGCAAAGTTAAATAGCGTATGCTCCCTAACATGTACAGCCTACAGCGATTTTAAGTTTCTGGAGTGATGGCTTTATTTCATAAATAAAACGTTGCTACAATAATTAATTGTCAATAATCATAACAATGCATCAAAGTCATAAGGCAGTGTAAGCAAACTGTTTGCTTGCTGCACACACAGAGATTCGGCGTGCAGGTGGATCGAGAACCACATTTAAAATCGTACGTTTTTCATTATAATCTTGCCATTTCGTATGATAATGCAACACTGCGTCCTTCTCATGCAAGATGCATTTATTTAATTTGCAGGTGATGGCTGCGACTAGCGGCGGGCTGCAGCGTTGGGAGAGGAGGAGCCTTTCTAGTCTTCTGAGAGTCCCGGAGTAATATGTGGAGTTCTGGATGTTGGATTGTGGGGAGTTGAACAGAAAACCGCCCTCAGAGTTACTCCTGGAAGAACAGAGGAAACAGCAGTTAGTACATCTTGCTTTATCCATCACAGATGAACCTTCAGCGCCACAGTGCAGCCTGCAAAACACTGAAATAGAGCCCAATAAAAAGATTACGGTTGTTTTAACACCATAAATAGATGCACGGAGGGACTACAGAGTTACACAAAAAGCACACAAACACACGCACAACATAGATACACACAGGCTTCTTGGGTACATTCTGGCTATAACTTAACTATTTCCCATTTTAAGTGCTACTACAGGCTGGTGTCCCCACTCAGGGACAACCTGTACCACAGAAAACCTGTACCAATTTGATTAAAATTAGAATTTTAGTGCATTAAAATGATGTCACACAGCTCTCCGACAGTATGCCATGCTTCACAAAACAAAATCTGGTGTGGGGCACTCGTCACAGACTGAAGGATATTTGAAGAAATTGCTTTTTAAGAGAGGCATTCTGGATTTCACAATCAGCACTTTAAGCAAATCGTTTATTTTTTTTTTTTAGAACAATTACAAATTGAGTTAATGTGTTAAACTCAAAAGCAGATTGACTTTTAGATTAGTTGTGGTTATCCATAAATAATTAGTGATTAAAGGGATTAGAATCTGCTGAATGGGGCTGGAACAATACATCTGTTGCCGAATATTAAAAAAAGACATATTTAACATGTTTGACTCACGACCCATGAGCCTGATGACGGCAAGACGGTTGAAGGCTTTTGGTGAATAAAGCTGGAGATGCGTTTTCATTTGGACATTAACTGGAGGCGACATTGGTCTGCACCTTGCAGGGTGTGTGTTTAAACAAGTAAGTAATTCATTTTAATTAAAATATTTCACATTCTCCTGATACTGTTCAGCCCCAAACACTCTGTGTGTATCTATAGTGGAAAGGCAAGCGTCCAAAAACCCAGAGAAAAAGCATTTAGTATCATGTTATTAGTGCTACTCAGACACCCAGCAGTTCTGACACAGATATTAAACAATACGCGCAAATGCACGTACACACACGCACACACACGCACACTCAAAGGACTGAGGGCAAGGCTGCAGAAACGAAGCCAAGCATTCCCATCTGGTGAGTCACGCAAGCACACACATGCACGCTCGTCACCCCAAGCCCTGCGTCTTGGGATGCGTTTCAGTGAAAAGCTCGTGAAAGAACAAGCGTCGGAGCCGAAAAGGTGAATTAGAATAAAACTGGACAATTACAGAAAGCAAAGCATTTTTGAATGCTTTTGGAGAAAAGGTGGCGAGGTTGTAACGATGACGTGCTCCGGGCGCAATGGAATGAGAGGTTCCCTCACGCAGCTCCACACCTGAAATAATCCTCACAGTTCTGCCAGCGGACAAGTTGAAACACAAATGGCTGCATTTGTGAAGGTTGCAGACACACTGCCAAAAGGACTGCTGGCCAACCCCCCCTCCCCCCTTCCCCTCCCTCCCACACACACACACACACACAGAAAGGAAGAGCGCAACCGAAAGGAGATGTCTGTGTTACACATTGTTTCAAACACATTTCCGAGAAACAAGGTTTGACACAAAAATATCAGGGATTCACCTGATGCATGAACATGGCTCCGATAAAGACCGTCCAGTTAGGCTGCTGTGACGTCCACAAATATTCTTATTTGCCTTTTGAATGCAAAATAGCATAAATTTGCGTTTTTTTTTTCATGCAAATACAACAGATTGTTTACTCCGAATATTTCTTTAAGTGATCATTTACAAAGCTGCCCAGCTAGAGGATATACTTTTTCTTGTAAGATCGGAGAGGAAAATAGACTGAAGCAAATCTGTTTTCACTAAAGATCAGATTGCAGTCAATATGGGTTCCTTTGCAGACACAGACTGAGCTCTGAGAAGCAAAAGCCGGTTCGGCCGGTATTTAATCGCCCATCACTGCTGCTGCCCTTTGTGAGGCTGCACAATGTAGACACAACGATGTCTACTCAATGCTTTTACAGAATACTGCACGACTTGCGACAAATGTTTCAAGCTTACTCGCTTTGCAAATCCAAAAAGCTAAAATTGTCCACATTTTTTTGGTTCAATTAAATATCTTTTTAAATGACAACCCAACTGTCTTTACAAAGATGAGGGAGGGAGAATGAGCGAATGAGAGAAAGAGGTCTGTGTTACACGTTCAGTAGCTCTCTCACAAAAATGGGATTGTGTTTCTTTCCAGCAGGGGGGGCTGTTGCAGTCGAATTACAAGAGCTTACGAGACTTCAAGGAGCATTGCTGTAAAGGGGTTTTAAGCCTCGTCATTACGAGTTGAGACTATAATATCCGGTGTGTGTATGTGTGTGCACACACACACATACACACACATCAGCCAACCTTTTCCCTGCAGGGGGAGTGGAGCTGGAATGACAACAGCATGATGCATTAGCTGTAAGTGCTACAGAAGCAGGGCTGTCTGTACCAGTGAGAAGAAGTGCTGATGGGAAAAGCAGCATGCTCAAGAATGGAGACCAGCTTGAAAAAACCCCCAGTCCAACCAAATCAAAACCAGACCAGACTAAAACGGACAGGGACCAGGACTGGGACCTTGTTGTCTTACCTGGGTCAGTCCTCCCCCTCCTCTGGCGTGATCTCTGTCTCTTTATGTACCACTACTTTGGTCACTGACATGTCAGGATGCTGTTCTTTAGCCTCCTTTATGGCCTGAGCCAGAGCCTACATACGGGAGTGCAGTGCCAGAAGGGATCACCAGGGGGAGACAGAAAATGGGGAAGGCAGGGAGGGAGCAGGGATGTTTCATTGTGAGTCAATATGAGCCAACAGGGAAGCCACTTTTAGTCACATTTGTCATACTTCCAGTATTTGTTAAAGTCACATCACAAGTTAATGCTTTGTGCAAAACATCACATGCTAAGCCCGGCTATATCATGTGACAATGCTCGCTGAGTACAAGATAAGATCCTGAGGGGTCACTAGCATTTTACTTGTTCATGGTCACGCTCAAATCAATGTATTGACTTAACAAGCAAAGAAAAATAACGAGGACAGAGGAGAATACATGACAACCAGGAGGAAAATCTGAGAGACCTGATCGTGGTCGATGTCTGTGTCTCCTGTGATGACAATCCTTTTCTCAATTCTTGTCTCTGATATTCCTCCTTTAACCGTCTGAACCAACAGAGAGCAGAAAGATGACTTCAAATTCAATGCACACACAAAAACATACAGCAACAAACATCTTACAGCGTGATCAAACACAGTTTTCTGGTTTTATCCCGCTATATATGCATTTATTTGAGAGCAACCCATTAAAAACAATCCTAAAATCCTTGAATGGGGCCAGACGACAAGAAGGTTGTGCGAGTGTAAATGTAAATATACAATACATGTAAATGACAACAACACAAATCAATCAGTCTCACTTGTTTCAGCAATTGTTTAGCTAAAATCGCAAAAATTCACTGGTTCCAGCTTTTAAAACAAGAATATGTTCTGACTTTCTTAGTCTACTATGTAAACTGAATATATTTGGATTTTGGACTGCTGGACAAAAAAAACAGGGCATTTTAAGACTGTTTATGAACTTGTAATAACAATCTATGGGCCAAATGCTGAATTGTGAAGAAAAAAAGGTCAAACACTTCAGACAAATCTTGACGGAGGATCTTCTGCCTCTCTTAGCTGTGAGCTCCATTCAGTCTCATCACTCTGACGGAATTGAATCGCATTAAGACATCTCAAATGTCATGTAGCGAAAGCACCATAAATCTCGATACAACAAAGATATGCACACTTCATCTCTGCGCTCTCAAGGAAAGCTCCAGCAGACGTGCACATAGGCTGCAGTCCTGCTGGAAGCTTCAAGTGTTAAGAGACCAGAAGACACAATAGATGAACTCTGACCTTTGTGATGTGTGTGGTCGTCGTGGTGCTGGTGGTTTCCGAGGTGATTGTCTGAGCACTCAGCAACACCCCAGGGTCCACGTCACCATTAGTGTCCGCCTGTCGACAAGCAAAACACTCCTTTTGGAAACTACAATATATATATCCGTACCCTAGATAGAGTGAAACCACTACAACAGACTTAATGGGTTCCGGTCAAATATTACTCAACAGTAATTTGTGGTAAAGCGGCATGATTTTCTTGGCCACTTGTGGAGAGAAAATAGACAGCGTTGGATTTCTAGCCACCCAATTAAATCCAATAGTCACTGTTTTCTTTGAATCCTTCTTTTTAGCTGTTAAAGGCTGCACTATGGTCACCAGCGTGTGCTGTAATGTAACAAGTTTTCTGAAAGAAAGGTCTAAAATCCCGCATTACACTTCCAGCCACAGAATATACTGCATTTAGCCAATAATTCCTCCAGGAGGTAGCAGAGAGCCAAACGGAGCTAAAAGGAGAGTTCATATTTTATTCCACAACTTCTATTCATTAGGCAGACACAAACACAACTCTAGATGAAGGCTAATAAAGATCTCAATCCGCTGTGTGAGATCAGTTTTGTTTTTTTAGGGCAGATATCTTTAAAAGAAAATGATTACAGACACCATTCTTTAATCCCGACCATCTGTCATGTTTTTCAAAATGGTGCTGGATGTAAAATGGAGGGAATGCAATCTTTTGTACCTCTGCAGACTCATAGGTGGTAGTCTTCGTCTCCGTGTGGACCACAGGCGCCTCTTTGGTTCCCACCTCGACCACGTCAAGACCCTAATGGACAAGAGAAAATGGGCACAAATAAAGTGCACAGTCTAGCACTACCAACAAAAATAATAATTCAATTCAATTAACTGTCTTGTCTAAAACACATTTCTGTACGTGTTCACTGTTAACTTTGTTCTCAGAATAGCTCCACCCTGTTGTACACCAAATCAAATTAACACAAATAAATGCCGCATGCCAATAACGAAGCCAAAGGCCGTCATTGAAGAGCCTAAATCTCTAAACGAGCATGCAGTCATGCATTAGAGTCCCTGATCCAGTGAAGAGGTGGATGCTGGAGAATGCAAATCACAAGGTTTCAATTAAGTGCGTGCACCACATCTTATTAAAAAGGTCCCCTGATCTGCTCCGAAACAAACTGTGAAGTTAAGTCGCATGTCCATGCTGCGGGTCAAGTTTTGCCCTTTGATTATTAGTGGCAGATTGTGTTGGCAGGAGGCGAGGGTGGAGGTGAGGTGGCAGGGCAGAGGCGGAGGCCACCGGAGCTGATGCAGGGTTACCTCCGGCTGAGACACGGCTGGAGGCGGTTGGCTGAGCCGGCCGTCTGAGGCAAGAGGTTCAGTCAGAGTCACCTTGTGTGGGCTGGACTTCTGCTCTTGTTCCTCTTTTTCACTTTTTTCTTCATCTTTCTCTTCTTCTTTCACTTCCGCCGATACCATATCTTCTGAAACCTTTTCGTTCAGTTTAAAATTCTGCTCTTCCTCATCCTCCTCCAGTTCTCCCATCCTCCCATCTGCTTCTTCATCCTCTGCCGTCTCCACATCATCTTCTGAGCTGTCCGCCTGTGCATGGTGGTATTTCTCTTTTTCAAAGGGCAAAGGTTTCAAGCTCCTTTGACTCTTAATTCCTGCTGGGAAATAGTTGTCTATCTCTTTGTCCATCTCTTCAATACCATTTCCTAACTCGGAGGGAAACGCTTGTTTCTCGAAATACTGCACGTCGTTGGAGAACTGGACTCGCTTACCATCTACTTCTGTGCGCTCTCTCTCCTCTGTGTTTGTTAAATGTATTAACTTCTCTTCCAAAGCCTCCAAACAACTCTCTGCTGCATCCTCTTCATCGTGTTCCTTGTTTGTTAGAGGCAGCTTCTCTTCCTTTTCACAATATCTGATGTATGCAGGAGCAACAGTGAATCTGAAACTATCACTTTCATGTTTTGACATTAACGCCTCCTCCTCCACACCTGAATCCTCTCCCTCATCTCGTACTTCCTCATGTATTTTTTCTGCTGCTGAGGTCAGCGCTGCAGACAGGCTCTCATCCAACTCTAAATGTGTTGCTACTGGCTGCATTTCTGCTCTAAGCTCCACAGACGCACGCTGCTGAAGTGGCTCTGAAAGCGGTGCAGTGCCTGTAGCACCAGATAAACCCGGTGGAGCTCCTGAACCGACGGCGTTAATATCTTCTTTTAACACATCTACATTATCTCGCTCGCCCTCTGCAGGCTCTGCTGACATAAATCTGACTGTGAGCCCCGCCGTAGTGTGCACTGGCTCAGCCTTTGCAGCATCTGTGGACGGGATATTCACCGTTGGCCCTGTCGACTCGGCCGGTGCCGCCTCTGTCTCCGTGGCAACCGCCATCTTCTCCTCTGGTTCAGCGGGTCCCTGTGAATGATAATTGTAATATTAAATGATGTTAATGCTTCACTAGTAGAAAAATAAAATCCTACTCCGCACAATGCTGTTGAAAATGGGTGTGTTGGTTAAATATTCACGTTAGAATTACATACAAAAGACAGTAATATTTAACAGACATTTTAGGTTTCCGTCACACCAAAACCATTACAGTGTTGTATTTTGAAATCTGTGAGGACCGGAGGTGAGTCGTCACCTTTTCAGAGCAGGAAACCCATCCCAGCGTAGACTGATGGGAGAGAAGGATGGACGGACACAAGAACAGAGAGAAAGGAAAAGAGAGGAAAGTCAAAAGTCACAGTGAACACCAGACAAAGAGTGAAGGGAGAGAGGGAGGATGAATGAAAGGACTGAGAAGTAAATATTGTATGGAATACCATTGTGGAGCAAATTCTACAACCTCAAATGAAAATCAGACCGCTGGCTCCACCAGCAGCAAACTTCAACTAATCTGCTTTGGAAAAACAGTTACTTAAGAAAAGTGAAAGCTCTTTTCAGGTAGACCCATACAATGTTTTTTCCTGACTCGTTCTGGAGGCAGAAGGGGATTTTGGAGGATGAAGTGGGGAAAGCTGCAGCTGTGGCACTGAGCCATACTATTAAGTCACTGCTTTCAGGGGACTGATAACAGACCTGAAAGAAAGGAATGGTGCAGCAGAGCAAAACGGTAGAAAACAAACAGGAGCCAGACATTTCTTTCCTTATCAGCCGCAAGAGCCAGCTGCTAAGGCAAGGCCCCCACGGCTGTCAACAAACTCAAAAACAAACTGTTGTATCAAAAGTGAAGTAGCGGGCTTGAATGCAACAGAAACTGGCGGATTGGGAAATGTGAGCGTAAACGCAAAGTGTTAAGGGACCGTTAGCCATGCACAGCGCTTGGTTACACTGTTGTTAGACTGGATTGGCTGCTGCTGAAGAAAAGGCAATGGGGGTAAGGCTGAGGGTGGTGGTGGAGATATGGAGGGAGGCAGCCAAAACAGAGCTGTTGCTTTTAGTTTTCATACAGTACCACTTCTAAGGATGTAGCTGAGGAGCCAGACACTGTAATCTGAGACGGGCTGGACTTTGGCAGCTCTGTTTGGACCTCTTCGAAGGTGAAGATTTCTTCTTCCTGTTGCATGGCGTCAGAAGCTTTTGTCTGTTTTACTTCCTTTGTTGCCACACTGATGACCTCGGACGCCTCAGTCTTCACCACTTCGGGTATCCAGGATGCCATGGCCTTTTTAGGCGAGTCAGTACCTTTAATCTGAGTCATGTCATCAGTTTTTATCTCCATCTTTGGACTCTGCATCTTGCGTGCCGTGGTTTTGGCTTCTACAACAACAGAAGTGTCTTCATTGATATATTCTATCTCTTTAGAGGTAGACAGCATTTCAATCTCCTCGGCTTCGGCCTCTTCAGGGATAACAGGCTCCTTTTCTTCACCGGCAGCACTCGTCTCTTTGCCCTCTGCGTCTACTTTATCGTCAGCCTCTTTCAAGATAATGAGCGTCCCTTTCTTGTCAGTGATAGCTTGGAACACTTCTTGCCTGACAGCCCCAGGGCTGACCTTCGTCTCGGCCCTCTCCGACACCTCGTCCACCTCCCTGAGGGTCCCGTCCATGAAGACATCGTCGTCCATAGTGGTTGACAGGCTAATCCCGTGTGGCCCAGAGGACGAGGCCAAATCTGTTGTGATACTATCGACCACATATTTCACCAGATATCCTGCCGCCTGGGGAGACACTTGGCTTATTGAAAATTGATCGGTCAAGTTAATAGACAAAAGGGCATGACAAAGCCAAGACGACGACAATAAGCTCAAGAGACTATTGATAAAGAGATGACACATACAGAGACTGAGCTCCATAAATACTTGGACAAAGACTGTTTGGATCTTGTTTTTTTTTACCTAGTTTCTCTGCACATTTGTGGCAGTATTATCTCTTCCAGAGCCATGAAAGGGAAGTTTTTTGTTGTATTGTTTTCTGTAATATTGTTGTGTTGTTGTAACCACACACCAAATGAATTTCTTCTTTTGGATAATAAAGTTAATTTGATTTGATTCTTATTGGATATACATTTTTAAATGTAAATTTAAATGTTCTGGCTTTTCAAGCTTCAATTAAAATGTCATAGTGATAGAAAAGGGCAGATAAGGGAAACAAAGTGGAGAATTTGAACATGTGAAGTAGTATGAGCCCAAATACTAACAACCCGTGTCCAGATTCGTCTGGAGCGACATTTAAACAAAAGCCAAAACACAAAACACACTCACGAAAAAAAAACAACAGAGTAAGTAGTTTACCTCAGTGGCTTTAGGTTCTACCTCCTTGCTTGGCTTCTCTCCTGCAGGCTGCTCATCTTTAGTCTAAAGAAAGACACAAATGAACAAATAAATAAAAAAGGCCACAGAGATTGAGACAAAGGACATGTTGAAACAGAAACGATCTAGATCCCAAAGCTGTTCCAGTAAATCTGCTGCTTTTCATTTCAGTCACATCGATGTCAGTGATTAGCCCTCAGAGACTTTAGAGCCACTCATTTGTCCTGCGTGAGTCTCTTCACATAATGTAACACAACACACAGGAAATGGATGAAACCAATTCTAAGTCCAAGAAGTAGTGTCGATGAGCACAACAGTCGTATTCCTGATAAATGACGGCACCATCCATCACAGAGACACATAAATACGTTTATTATCAGCTGCTGGTGAGATATAGTCGAGACATAAGGCGATAATGGCGAAGAATATAATAAAAAGAATATGCACGAGAGCTAATTGTCATATGAATGTCCTGCACCGGACTTTTTATGAAGATTGAATTTACTGCACTACGACTCATTACGCAAACACTCTTCAGATTGACGTCTTTGTTTGTGCAAAAATCTCCTCGATGATGTCACAGCACACACACACACGCACACACACACACACACACACACACACACACACACACACAGACACACACACACACACACACACACACACACACACACACACACACACACACACACACACACACACACACACACACACACTTTCAGTCTGCTGAGGACTCCAGCTTACATCCTGCAGCTCCAGTGGCTCTATCATTGGTGCTTCTTCTGCTTTGGGCGAGCGCGCAGGGGACGATGAGAGTCTCTTCTCCCATTCCGTCATGCCCGGCGTGCTCTCGCCCGTCTCCAGGAAGGAGCGCTTCAGTTCGCTGATGCTGGTCTGGTGTTTGACCATCTCTTCTGGAGGCGAGGTGTCCTACAGTAACCGGTCAACCATGATACAAGGAGGTGAGGCCAGGGGCAGCGCGGAGGGAACGACGGCCATGCTTTACGAACGCAACGGTAGCTTGCATATCCAATGAATTACCCCAAAAAATAGACTTTGGGAACCCTTAAATGCAGTTCTGAAAAGGTCTGGAATCAGACTTAAATCAACTGCATTATAAGCTTCATTGTATATTGTTCACTGCAGGTTACTGTGCAACAGCTCGCACAAACAGCAAAACAAAAATGGCAAAATGTCCACTCACATCGCAGCTGTAACTAAGAGAGGAGCAGCTTGTACTTAAATGCTAAAAAGAGCATTTAGGACGAGCTTAATTCAATGAACATAAATGATATTCATGCAAAGATTCAGTTGAGTTTTACAGATTTAGTTAAGCACAGCACTCCCAAATCTGATTAAAAGTTAACACGTCCATAACCACAGACTTAATTCAGTTTCATTTGTGTTGCTTTATCCCTGCCAAAAAGAATTATTTGGATGCTCACAGCAAAGAAATCTGTTAGAAACAATTGTAATGGCTTTAATTCAAACAGAAACTCCAGAAAACCAAATTGAACACTGACAGAGTTACTGGTATGTTAGACATATTTTTATCAGTAACTCTCCATACAAAGAGGCCCTGCATGCGTATTTTCTTCATGCATCGTTTTCTTACCAACCTCTAGCATCAGATTACTATGCTTGATAAAAACGTTTTCTCCTTTTACTCGCCTTATGAAACTATACTGTAAAGACAAAAAGAGGGGAGATGCATTGTAGTTAAAAGGTGCTATGTTACGTTTGGACTCCAGTTGGGAGATGTTGGGAGCTTTGTATTCTACTATATAGCTGTAAATGACCCAATGGTTTAAGTCAACTCACTATAAAAAACAAAAACCTTAAAAACTGTGAAATCTGACACTTGGTTGCAGCAATAGAAAAAGAAACACGACTCCACCATTTACAGAGAATAGCGCTTGAAAATGAGCTGAAAGGATGTATTTAGAAACAGCCACAGCTTTGAAGCAGAAGTCTGTGAAGTGAATTAGGCAAGAGTGAATGTCAGTCTGGTGTGTGATCTGATAGTGTGCATGTAAACAGAAGCGATGGCATGCAAGCCAAGGGGGAGAGACAGCACAAAGAGACAAAAGCGGCTCAGTGCATCCAACGGCGGTGTTGGTGTGATGCACTGAGCGGGGCCGTGAAACGAGCCCGGTGTACCTGAGTCCGCATCTCAGAGTCGTCATCCGCCTCCGACTGACGGCCAAGTAAAGTGGGGAGGACAGAGAGCGTGAGACAAGGAGGAAAGGGGTCATTAAAACAAGAAGAACCGCACTGGGGTGAATCAAGTGATGGGGAAAGAGTACGTAAGCAATAAGGAGTGGAAAGCAGAAACATACAAGAGAGTAAAGATGGCGTGACAGAAATTGAGCCTTTACTAAACCCGCCCCCCAAACAGCATTTGTCCAATCAGAGCCTTAGCAACACAACTAACTTAGCTTCATATATCTCTCTTGAGGTGGTGTGCACAGAGTTAATATAAAGCCTAGAGCAGAAGTGTAAGGAATGTATTAGACAATGCGTTTGTATAAATGCTATTGGATCGGAACTCAGAGATAGTGTTGGGTTTGAAAAAACTTCTTCAGTCTATAAACCTTTACAAACAAGTATGTAAGATAAGTGGCTAACTTAACTTATGTTAGAATGAAATTAGTCTGATCCAAGTGTTTTCCTTTTTAATACTTCTAATAAATATAAGCATGCCTATTTTCTGGTACATGCAGCTTTTGTCTCATAAATATGTTAATAATATTAACAGTATCATTCTAAAAGACTAAGCCTCTCATAAGATTCTCACATGAAAACTGAAGCTTGAACGGCGTAGCAATGTTAAGTAAGAGGGTAAGGTTTAGCTGTACAGAGTGAAAGGGCCGTCATGACTTACTCTCTATTGTAAGGTATTCGGTGGAAAAGACACAATGATACACACAGAAAGTGTGTGAACAATAAATTCACAAAAAGGAGAAAAAACAAGAACTAAATGGGCATAACAAGATGCAATGCATGTGTTGCATGCAGAACTTCACAGACACAAATTCTACTAAGTGTTTCAATGGACATGACATCGATGATTCAGCATTACTTTGTTCCCCTTTTTCATGCCTTAAAGATGACGTATTTCCCTGATGTACAAACCTCTGTGGCGGTCATGTCTCCATCAAAGGCAAAGTCAGTTTGTTCGCTGTCGGTCTGCTTTAGCAAACAGACCAGAACCATTCCGAGTGGCAAGCAAGAAAACAACAAGAATCCAACTTGTAAAACCCTTGAAAATGCATTTATCGTCAGAGATTTTTCATAACCACAAATGGAACAAATGGAAATGCACTGCTTGTTTCTGTAAGATACACATTATCAGACAACACTGCAGATAAGGGTGGGAAAAGAAAAAAGGAAGTCAAAAAAGCAAATGAAAAGTAAGCAAGCAAAACAGACTCAGAGGAAGGTAAAACCTTCGGTCAGTCACTTTGACACTTAAGTGTAAAATCAAATTTGCTTTGGACATGCCTGAATTCTGGTATAAATATGTGCGTGAAACATTTGCTTTGTGCTGGATAGTAAAAAATTGATATGACGAACAGCAACCTGACTTTCAGGCCCTCCTCCCTAGTCTCCATGCATGTTGACACAAGGGGCGATCTGGATGCATTTTACTGTCACAGTCTCTGTGCACCACAGCAGGTTTGCAGTACATCTGTGATTCAAAAGGGTGTCGCTTGAGGGGGGAAATAAACATCTTTGCACTCTACAGTCTGCTTTCATCCCTTTTCAGCAGTTCAAATTTAAATCATTCATTCTACTTTGTGCTGCTTTGCTTGACTCAGACAGCAATGCAGAGAGACTGCGTGTATAGTGCTTTTTCTGCAGCAGCTGTTGATTTTGTAGCAGTCACTTTCTACACTGCGATACCATGAATGTGGATGATAACACTGAGATGGGTTAGGCACAAAGCTGTGCTTCAGAATATGATATTTTGTGATATTTGCATTGGCGAAATTAAGATAGTTCTTCAAATCATCGTTTTCATTAATAATAATAATAATAATAATAATAACAGTTTAATATTTAAATATTTACACAATGAACTCTTTCACGCTGTGCATGACAGTTATTTCATGGTGATTTGTTAGTAATGCTCATTAAAGCGTATGGATAAATGTTGTAAATGTCTCAAGAAGATGACAAAATTTAAGCTGATGTGAGTAAAGAGTCCCCGATATTTGTGTCTAACCCGCTTGTTAAGGTGAAATTCAATGCCAGCCAATCAAATATGAAAATGGTGGGACTTGCAGGTTCATCTCTGTGTGATGCCGATGAGAATGTAGTCTAAAGGATGAGTGTGACCGGGCAGACATGAGGTTCTGAAAGTAGGAGAACTGACAGACACTGGGACAGACACTGGGACAGACACAGTCTCCAGGTCGGCTCTGAACTGGTGAAACAGCAGAGCGGGATACAGGACAGAATAATAGGGGTTAACTGTTGTAATGAACTATCGATCTAAGCCAGAGGCGGGTACTGGAACATACAGACGTACGCACACACACCTCCTCCTCCTCCTCCTCTTCCTCTGAACTGTCATGGTCATGGTAGCCCTGGGCTATGGAAGCGGTCAGGGAGGCTGCCTTGGGCTCCAGGTAGCAGAGGCACAGTGCCAGGGGGAAAGAGAGGGTGAGGGCGTAAGGGACGGAGAAGGAGGTGGATAGCAGGAAGAAGAAAATGAAGAGGAAGCAGGGGATGAGTGACGGTGACTTAATCGGCAGGAAGTTCTGCGCGCACATAGGGAGGAAGCGCATCTCCGACATATCGGGAAAGGAGATGTAGCCGTCCTCATCCAGCAAGGCGGACATATCGGGCAGGTGCAGGGAGAAGGAGAAGAGCGTGCCGCCGCGGCTCTTGCCCTGCTCCAGCCTCTGCTTGCGGGCCGAGAGCAGCAGCACCTGCTCGTCCAGCAGGGCGGCCTTGCGGTCGGCGAGGGCTTGCCGGCGGCGGCACCCATCGTTGCTCTTGGCTGGACTGACAGACGAGGCCCGTTTACGCATGTTCTCCCTGCGCCTCCGCCGTACTTTAGGTGATGAAACAGGAGATGAGGGGAGTGAGAGCTCGGAGCGGAGGGGATCGGTTGTGTACACATGGGAGGAGCACTGATGGAGGGAAATGTCAACGAAGAGAGTGTATAAATGGAGATGTGCGAAGGGGAAGGGGGCGAATACGCATGAGCAGACACACATACACACACGAGTATAGTGTGGGGTCAAAGGAAGGACAAGAAAAGAAAAGCTAATTAGTAAAGCGCACACAAAATGAGAAGAAGCACTTTAGGCCTTGTCTGCTGCAGAGGGTTAAGCTGAAAGCAACTGGGAAACTCTCATCAGCCTTTAAAAATTCAAATAACAAACAAAACAAAACTAAAATTTCAAAAAAGGGACTTAAAAAGATCAAAAGCAGCTTTTCGGAAACCCCATCCGTTTCTTTGACAACCTGATAGCGTACGTATTTGCATACATTCACCCATTATAACTTTCTTTGAATCAAACAAAAACACAAGTAAACCCTAAAGAAAGTTTCTTTATCCAAAGTAAATGCAGCTCGGACTGAACTGAACCGGTTCGAAAGCAGTTTACCTTTGTGTCATGTCTGAGCGGTGTTGTGGCAGTCGGCTCCTGCGTCTCAACAGCATCCGTCTGAGCGTCATCCTGCTCCGCCTTCTCTTCCTCTGCCTTCTTCTCCGTCGTTACCGTGGTGATAATGTCTCCCTTGGTGATGATTTTTGCTGCCCCATCAGCGGCACTGTCCTTCATGAGAGTCTCATGGTTCTCCATAATGGGAGCTGGAGGACAGGAAGACAAAGCTGGATGTGACGGACTGGAACTAGTGACGTTTAATGGATACCTATTTTTAAACGTTTTACGTTGTATGGATACCTGTCCCTATTTTAATGCCAGGGAAAAGTGTGAGCAGTGGAATAAAGGATTTGATAATCTCCTGCACATTGTTGTTAAATACCCATTGTGGCTGTGTCCCTTAATTGCAGAAATGTCTCAGACATTCAATCTTTGCAGGCTTTCATGTGCAAAGAAAATTTGTCTTCCTTTTCTAAGAAATAAAAAGAGAATCAAAAAAACTAATTTGTCTTTTGTGTTCAGTACACAGAAAGCAGCAGCATCATCTTTTAGAGAGACATGATTTCAGAAAAGACACCATAAACAATCACATCTGAAATTAGGAACATCTCAAATTAAAGAAGCGTCTACAAAAATTCCACTTGGGTGGCCCTTTGGTCCGCCATTTATCAAAACTGCTCCTCACCTCCATCTAAGCTGAGGGACATGTTGTAGCGTTTGCTGGTGGAGCGCTCAAAGAGTGGAGCAGGTCTGATGATCATGGAGCTGGCCCTGCGAGTCTGAGCCTGCGTTCTGCCGCTGTAGCGAAACTTGGAGCCGAGGCTCAGGAACTTCTTCGGTTGACACTCGGGAGAGATGAGTCTGTCAGAAGTTACAAACATTCACATTAATCAAAACAGAAACAGTTCAAGCTATGCACTGCAAAACATTGGTACTCCTACTCATTTGAATAGTCTCCAGAGGGCCGTCGGGCTTGGCTCGCTACTCAAAAGAACCCAAGAGACCAATTTTTGCTTAAAGCAGCACAAAGCAACTTCACATGTTGTCCAAATGGCAACAATTACAGACACTCTGAGCAGTGCTTCTATTTCACAACAAAGACATCCTCCCACATGATTATCAGTAAACTTGTGTTTACAGTAGTAGCATGGCCGTGACCCATCAACAACAAAGCATGTCAAAGACTTGGGCAAACAAAGGAGCTTGTGCTGGCGGGTCTCTGGAAGAACTACCATCTTTTTGCCGTAAAAGGGAAATGTTTTTGAATCATTAATTACTGCTAATAAACATGCACCTGATACCAGCACAGGACAACATAATGACATCTCGCAGCAGCTTCAAATGCTCTTTGCTATCGCAGTCAAAGATCCTCTGTTTCTTACCTGAAGAAGGTGTGGTGCTCAACACAGACCTTCCACAGCCTTTTGGCAGCGCGATGATTTGGAAGCTTGAAGCCAATCGTGCTTTCAAACTGCTCAAACTGCAACAGGGACAAAACACTGTGGTGAGATTCGCTACAGACACTGATGCATGTTTCTATGTTAAATGCTAACATGTTGTTTACATAAGCAAAAAAGTAACTGCTTATAGAAATAGCGAGCCCAGTGTCTCAGTACATTTGCTACAGATCTTTTCATATCTATATCCGAATACAAGATTGATATATCCTACATTAAGACAGCTCTGCAGCACACACATAGCAAATATAAAACTATTTATCTAATTTATTTCCTTTTTCCTTTATTTCCTTTATAAAAGATCAGTCAAGTGTGTTTATGTTGGGTCCAAAAAGTAAAGGACTGAAATTAAAAAATCAACAATCAACAGCAACACTTCAGAGGTTTGGTGCACCTGTAACATTCTTCTGAAATAGAGGTTAAGGGTTAGCTCAAACAAAGAATCAGAGGTGGATCAGGCTGTACAGCAGACACATATTGAATAAATGCCAGGATTATCCACCAGCTCCTAACAGTTATTTTCAAGGCTTGTTTTTGTTCTCACCTCGCCAGGCCGGATTTTGATGTAAAAGTTGTTCCTCTTGTAGGAGATCTTAAGGATTTTGGGCCAAGCAAAGCGGTTAATTCGCAACCTGTCTCTGTAGATGAGCAGGCCACTTGAACAAACTCCCAACATGATCTCCACTCCCTCAGAGTCCTGGAACAACAAGCACCAAGAAATGGCAGAAAAAATAAAATATGAAATTCCAATGGAATTCCTTCACAATGTGTCACTTTGTACAAAGTATTCCTGGCACTCTCACAGATGAAGCCATAAACCACATCATTGTTCTTCATTTTGTGTTCTACACAACTTAAGCTTCCATTAACTCTACAGGTTATACAAGAGGTCCATGAGCCAATGCACAGCAGGGTAAAGTAGAATTTAATAGAGACAGGTTTGTGATAAAAACAGGGTAAAGCAGGCAATTGGAGAATGGAATCAGGCATATGGTACTCTTATCTTCTCTATGCAGGCTGTGGTAATATTGTATAGATGGATAAAAAGGTACTGAATGGCTTAAGCAACAGTGAAGATTTGGGAAATGGTGAATGAAGCACAAAATGATGCTCTTCACTACACAAAGCACAAGATGAGCAGGTGAAACCAATGATGACTTTTGAGAGGGAAGCGTTGGTACAAAGCAGGAACAACCGGTCTGAGTGGGATGTTGAAATGACAACTTTGTATGTAACCATGCACGAGTAGAAACCAAACACACACACGCAGGTAAGCACATGAGATGCAGCCTCTTACCTCTCCCTCAGCTGGAGCCAAGCATTCATAGAGACTCCCTACCAACTTTGCATTTAATGAGAGAGGAGAGAAGACAAAATAGGGATGCTGGTCTGATATGTACATATTTTTCTTGTGTATATAAAACTGACTCACATATCAAACAGTTAGCATTGATGTCTACCCAGTTTGATCAAGGCCGCTTCTTCATCTCTGTCATCTTCTCTATTCTGATCTAAATCTGTGACGGCAATATCCTCTCCATTGCTCATATATATCCAATGTGACCTTCAAAGCACTTTGATAACAAATTCATATCAAGACTGATGACTGTAATGTACTTTCATGAAGACAGCGGTCCTGCAGTTGTAATGCAGCTCTATCTTTACTGCTTGTGCTCTAATGACGTGTTCGATCGCATCTGGCCGGCGGATTAGAAATGGCCCAAAAAAATAAATCATTCAAGTCAAGCTTGGCTCAAGACCCCTACACACTTCAGCCCCCAAATCCACAGAGGCAGCATTGACAAAGAGTCAATCAATCAGCGAAACAGAGGCATGTTAAACTGAGGCGTTACTGTGGCAGCCGGCATGTTTTTGAAGCAGCGGTGTTGTGGAGCAAAGCGTCACTTTTGACTGCGTGAGTGGAATGTGTTAGTTTCATCTCGCATAAAAAGAAACATTTATGTTTAACATATTACTTGCATACTTCTTAAAACACATGGTTCGGATTACAACACAGAAGCAAAGCAATGTACTGCTGTGGACAGGGGCCACATTCTAGCCACAGAAATGAAAGACTAAAACAAAATCAATATCAGTTTAAGTGTCTCAAAGCCTGACGTGGAACTGAAACTGAATTTATTTATGGTCTCTTCGGGGCCACAACCCCCATTGAGAAGTTTCACTTTCAGTTCAGATCCCAATCAAAAGAATATTATAAATGTATACACTGATATTCATTTTTGGAAGGCCTTTGTTAGGTGGAAAAAAATAAGTTGAACTGCTGCACTCGTCCTCAGCAGAACATTGCTTTATTCCTCATCTTTCTCCAAACGGCGGGTGACTGTTATTCACTGTATGTTATACAGAGAGTATAGACCGATAATTAAACAGCCCGACTTCAAATTATCTGAATTATCCCTTTAACACATCTTCGAAACAACTAATATTACTGGAGTCATGAGTGCCATTCTAGTGTAGACTACAACTTAAAATAATAGTTCAGCATGTTGGTAAATAAACGTTACGTAAAAGAAATTCCCATTCTTGCCGAGTGTAAAATTAAAAGAACAATTTAATGTTTGTCCTGTGATCACGAAGCTACAGCAGGGATCTAGTTAGCTTTGCACAAAGACGAGAAACAAGGGGGAAGAGCCAGCATGGAAATGTAAAAGAAAGTTAACGAGTGAGCTATAGAGGTGCTGGTAGTTGGGTTTTGTTCGCTTTGGACAAAGCTTGGATAGAAGTTTTCCCCTTTTTCTACTCTTTGTGCAAAGCAAATCGAACAGACTCACTTTACTGTATCTTCCTATTTAAAGTACAGACATGTGGCATCAATCTTCACACAAACATGTATATCAATTTCATTGCATATACATTATATTTATTTTTTTACCACTTGAATCAGTTCCCTGGCTTACTTGTGAAAGGAAGCAACAACTTCAGTAAAAAAAAAGAAAAGATTTCCCAGTATGATATTAACAATTTGGACGTCTCCAAATCATTGTTCATTTTCATTAGATGCTCAGTTTGACCATTGAAAAACAAAGTCTGTAGTGACTCGTTACCTTAGCGTGGTGGAGGTCCACGCCGTACATGGACAGCTTCTTGGCATTTTCCAGGAAGTGCATCTCTGCTTCGGCTGGTGTCATCCCCCTGATAGAACAAAACTGGTCAGACAAGATAAAACAAGAAGAAGTATAGCAAAGTAATTTGATGCTCTCTGAGCAATGTGAATATGCAACACTTGAGAGATAAGAGACCAATAAGATCTAAAACAGGGATAATTCAGTTTTATTGCATAAAAGCTTTTGGAAAATGGTGGTTTTTATGGATGCTTTTAACTGAAGTGCAACAGAGTACCATTTTTAGCGAGATGGGTCTTTAGAGACATTAATTGCCTTGCTCCATCCAATTGGCTACGCAGGACTGCATCAAATAATTGTAAGACAGGGACAACGAATGGCTCAGACAAAAAAAACACCAGCTATATCCATTTATAGTAAAACATGAATCTAATGTCTGGAGACATGCTGCATTTCAGAGTATTATTCCAGGCTGTAATCATTCACTTACGTGCTCCAACTAGCTGGGGTTCTCAGATTCAGGGCTTAAAGGCCCTAAAATCCTATTTATTGATGTCATGAAACTAGATACTGTTGCTTCAGTATATATATATATATATATATATATATATATATATATATATATATATATATATATATATATATATATATATATATATATATATATATGATTTTTACATGTCCTCTTTGTGAGGGAATAGTTTCCACTGAGGATGGAGGATGGAATACATATTCTATTTTTATCCCCTTCTTTTATATTTAAATCTAGACGAGAAAAGCTCAGAGTTGATACTAATGTTGATATGCTCATCTGAATTCACCTTCTATTATTATCATCTTTCTCACACCAGAAACTTTATACATTTTTGAATTATGCCTAATATCCATTCTTTTTGCAGAGGCAGCATAGCGCATAACTGAAGAGTACATTCTTAATCAAAAGATACGCCGAGCATTTCAAGCTCAGGATCACAATGAGTTGCGGTAATGATGCCGAGACTAACTTGTAGGTCTTGTGGAGTTCCATGACTTTCTCTTCAAGCTCTTTGGTTTGGTTGGGAGCGAAGCGCAGTTCGCTGATGTAATCGCTGCCTAATTCCTCAGGGTCGTAGTCTCCTAGTTCAGACTGCACTGTGTAGGAACCCAGCACCGTGTGGGTGGCAAAGGAGCAGGGCAGGCGGCCGGAAACCACGTCATCCCTCAGCTGCTGACACAGGTAGTACCTGAGAGAGGAAGAAGAGGCCAATAAAACAGTTTATTAGTTGTTTTATTAAAAAATAGAACATTGGGATATTCTTTGTAAACCTTTGGAGTTCAAACTAAAATATATAATTATCTGCATGGTCTTATGTTTCCTTACTAAGACATGTTCAGGCATTCAAATAAATAAATACCAATGAAACTCAAAGTCAACTTAAAAGTACTATTAAAAGCTACATACGGGTATGCTATGCTAAGTATTTGTTGGTGTAGATGTTCATGTTTGTTCGGTTAGCATTTATACTCGCATTTAAACTATCGATACTAATACTACTGTTTTGATTATTTACTATTAATTTTAGCAATCACATACTAGTTCAATTCTAGTTTAGCTGCTGTCTCACCTTGTGATATCCTCAGTCAGCTGGGAGGGGTCTGGAGGGTAAAACTTGACGTTGAAAGCAAAGTTCCAGGGACCGGCTGAGAAGTGGAAAGAACATTGAATTATCAAAGCAGCATTTTACAATTGCATACAGCACTAAACACTCAAGCAGCTTTATTAGATTACTAGACTTACTCCTGATCTGCTTCTTTAGCTCCTTGGAAGGGTCTAGCCAATTCTGCAAAAGACAACCACAGATGAACACATTTGTGACAGATTTACCAACAAATTAATAAAAAAACAATGTTTCTCTTCAATTGCTTCCTCAAGTGCACTTTTATAGATGGACTTTTAAAAGCTTTACACGTTATTCAATGTCCTTTAGCATATTTGACTCTTCCATAACCTTACCTTAATCATACAACTCTTAATGTAAAAGTAATAATTTCATAAAACTGATAATTAGCCCATTTTGGTTTTTCCTTTACCTTCTGATTCTCTACATCTCTGCATGTGATGCCGTAGTAGTCCTTCTCCAGTAGATTGAGGTGGTCACATATTTTATCAAAGAGCACTTGGCCCTTTGCTCGTTTCTGTGAGAAAAAAACACACAAGATAAACATAATTAACAAAGGGTACACTGAAAGTCATCATCACATCTTTTACGAACCAGAGAGTATCATTTAAAAATGATTATACCAACAGCATCGGGGGGTTATAGTGTATAAGAAAGGACTTTTCCTATTGTTATGGCTGTTCATATTTGGGAACTTACACTATATTCAACAGTTATCAAGACAAAACACATAAACAACAACATGAGAACAAAAAACAAACACAAAATGAAACATAGCTGTTTTACCATCTGTGTTATCTAAACATGTCATTGGACTCATCCTGAGAGAATTGAACAAAACTAAATATCTTTTTCAGAAAACAGATATATATGAAATCAAAACCTTCAATGATAAAAACAGCATGATGATGCAGCACATGAATCTGCTGCATCACAGAGCCCCTCATGCAGGAGTTAACCCTCGAAGGTATTGCAGCAACGTTTGACTAACTGGACCACTATGGATCGATTGCTTCTATAAAAAGCATGGTAGTATAAATACACCTTCAAATTCCTGAGCTGAAGGTGAACATCAGCAATGTGAACGCTTAAAACCAATCAATTGTATGTCTCTCGCTGAGTGCTGGATGTCAATGGCTGGAGCGCTGCTGTCTCCCCCGCTGGAGGCGGTTGGACTTCACAGACTCATTCGGCCAGCTCGCATGAGATATTTCAAGGCCCGAGTTAAAAGCAGCTCCTCACGGCTGGATTTATTGAGAACCACTGCCTGTTTATTCTAGACCTTCTGTCGAATTGTTGTCAAATGTAGCCTATGCCATGAGGGTCCAGATGGAAATAAACACACATATCTGGCTGGTATGTAGAAGTAATCCAGAACACATATGGTACATTTTTCTTTCACATTTTAAGCGTGCACTGGTCCTTTTTATGATGAGAACTCTGTAGTGTCTCTGCGTGATTTATAACAGAGACATAAAGCTGCTGGTGGCAGAGAGTTAATCCTGCCAGAACATCTCTGAGGGAATTAGCAGAGTCGTGACAGACTATTGCTGCCCTGCTGTGACAGTGGATTCTCAACGCAACACTTTGGCTTTACTGACACACACACACACACACACACACACACACACACACACACACACACACACACAGACACAGATATGGCTTCTGTTACGTCTTTCCGAGGGTTGTTCAAGAGAATGAGATCAGAAGGAAATTTGATCTCAAATAAGAAATCAATCAATCTTGATCAAATTCCCGATTAAATCTAAAAAGCAAACAACAGCAGTAGCTGCAGTGAGTTTGGAAAGTCACAAGGATTAGAGAAACTTGCATCACCCAACCATGATTTTAAAAAGGGGCTAAAACAAAAGATTTTTTGACAACTAATTTGAAATAAATTGTACAAAATGCTATTCAAAAATATGCCTGTGATTTGTAACGAGTGAGACGTGGGATTTGACCCATTTCCACTGAGACGTAACATCGTCTGAAGAGAGGTAGGGGCGCTGCAGCAGCTGTGTCACAGAAAAGTATCGGACTTGATTAGTGCAGACATCCTTCAGACAGGAAATTGAAATTGAGTTGAGCTGGGAAAACTACAAGGTCAGGGGGATAAAAGTGTCAAATCCTGACATTCTGGACCAGTTTCAAATAGGATTGGGAGGAGGAAGACTGCCTGGCAATTACCGGCAATCCTCTAACCTCAATTGTATCAGTGCCACACACAATAAGCGGACATATCTTATGTCTGCATCCGTCACGACCATATGAAAAAAGCAGACGGAACAGTTATCCAGAGAGTGTTGCGAACTGACAGTGCAAAGGCTTGTTCAAGTGTCCTTAAGCGGGTCTGATTTCAGAGTACAGTTGTTATTTGGATTTCAATTTTATATATATTTTTTAAATCCAGTCCCTATCCCCATTAGGTATAGTGAACGTGCACTTGGGCTGTACTTAAAGTAATTCCTCACATTTGCATTCCTATTGAGGTTTTGCAAATGGAGCTTATTTCATTGTCATTTTTTTATGAATGGAATAATCTAATACTTCTAATACTTCTAGATGTAAAATACGCCTTTGAGTTTTTCAACTGATCAAAATTTAGAGCCTATAAAAGACTGTTAAATCAGATTTGGTTGCTGTCTGTTGTTAAATCTTTCTCTCAAGTCCCCAACCTTTATGGAAATACAATTTTTTTTTTAAATGATTGCGTTCCCCTTTAAAATACCTTTCAATTAATTTTGAAGTGAAAGCAGTTTTAATCCAGTGAGGTCAATGTATATTATTTTACATTCAGAAAAAGGATAATGACTTGAAGCATATTGTCTGCGAGTGCCCATTGACATACTAATTGGTCGTGAGTGCACGGTCCTGAACAAATGCACGTAATCCATCAGCACTGCATCCTGTTCGTCACCGTTTCAAGGGCATCAAGTCTAGACTGACCCCAGTTTCCATGATCCCTGTCCTTAAGAGTCCTTCCTTGGCCACAGTGGGACATACAGTAATGATGCTAACACACAGACTCAATGACACTGATTCCCTCCAACAAATGCTCTCATTTCACAGTCTGAACCCCTTACCACCAACACAAGAACAGACAGCTAATCCCTCTATCCAAACCCCTGGTGGGGAGGAATCTGCTCAAAGGGGGATTTGAGGAGGAGCGTCTGGTGCTCCCTGTTCAGCCTTTTGAGAATATACAACGTTTAAAGACCTAGAACTTTGGGAAAAAAGGCTAAACTTTCCGTTGTGAAGGACAGAAATAAGTGAAATGTCAAATAAGTTCATTATTCAGATTTATTCCTGAATTGATCATGCTCTGAGAGAAAGAATGAGTGTTTGAAGGCAGAAAGAAGCTCCTATGTTGTGGACCTCGGGCACTCACATTTACAACAGAAATACTCTACTTGTATGAGTGGGGTTACTGCTGAACTCTGGAGACTTAAATCTATAGACAATCAGAGTAATTGTTCCACTTAAGGCTACATAGTGCTGTTTTGGGGAAAACAAGTAGCCTTACAAAGCGATTTGAGACAAACAGTGAAATCCACAGCTTTGTCCCGGGTTGCCACGCTTTAGTGAAATAACCATCTTGGTCAATTAAAATCAAAACATTTCACTTTTGATAACTCTCTTTTGCTGCATCGGCCAGGGGAGACAATAATAAACCCATTTAACACCTCACTGTCCCCTCACGTTCTGACCAATAATGATTAACAACCAACTCATGCTGTATTTCCTCTCTCCACAAAACATCCCATTTCCATATTTATTTTTTTCCACAAGAGGATAAAAGCCACGCTGCTGGGATGGCCGTGTTGCAAGCTTCACATTTACAACACAAAGACACGTGTTTTTCCACCGATTGTTGGCTCTCCTTTCCTCAGAGGGTTTATTTCTGGATAGCGGATGAGCTTTGAAGTAAGAACTAAACATGTAAGAACCGTTGTATGAATTATTTTCTCTATCTCAAGACTACATAGAGAAGCTTTGGAGGGAAGACAAATTCCACAAAGCAATTTGACACAATACAAATGTAAATGTATAGTGAAATCCATTAAATCCTCACTTCCGAGAAGGGCTGTCAAAATAGCAGTTAAGGGTGCAGCAGAAGTCAAAGAGCGTTAGCAGCTCAGCTCCTTCAGACAATGTCTTTGTGGATCACACTTTTGTTTTCATATATTAATTCAGTATTCAACTTTGCGGCCATCTGTCAACCATAATATTTCCGTTTTGAAATCCAGGCTTGAATGGTTTCATGTTCTGTTTGTTTATCTAAATGATTAGAACTTTTCCATTAACCGTGTTTCACCCTTTTTGCAAAGAAAAGTGTTGATAGTTTTGCCAATAAAATGCCTTCAGACTCCAGTTCAAGCAAGCAAAATTGAAAAATTAGTGTTATTCTAAAATAAAAGATGTATTTTGCTTCAGCTTGATGCCTTATATAGGGTTCATTGCTCGGCCAATGTTACAATGTTCATCATAATCGTCCCTCTTAAACGGGCGGCACTTGGTTTCAGATACTTCTACATGTGGAGAGGAGGAGTTGTATGTCGAATCCTTAACCTGCAGCTAATATTAATATAATTGAGAAAAAGAACAAAAACCCTGAAAAGATATTTTCGTAATTATAATCATTGTAAACTGACACTAACACACGTTACTGCTGCTGTACAACAGTGGCAGTTTAATTTCAAACTAGTATCTGAAGTGAAAAGTGCAACTGCTGCTCTTTTCTAGTTTAAGCACTTCCTACCCTCGAACTAAAAGTAACCCGCTTCCTCTCACCTCCACATTGAGTGTGAAGTCGGAGCCATCCAGCAAGCTGACTTTACACTCCATGATCTTCGTCTTCTTTACTCCTTTCAAAGGAGACCTGGAGAGACGACTGGTGGACGATCTGTGGGATACCTGGTCCCCCTCCTGCTGCTCCTGAGAGGAAGAAAACACATTTTGTCAAACAGTAATTAGTTGAATGATGAATTGCAGTTTTCCACATTTCTGCATTGGAGAATTACCAAATGATGTGTTAAAAATCTTGACAGATTATTTGTGACCGATACAGTGCGACTGAAGTAGCCCTTTGGCAGTTTAATACTGAGATTTTGAGTGCACCCTGCTGAACCAGAGAAATCTCTCAGCTTTCAGCATGTGTCTCAGAGGAAACACGAGGGTGCTGTGATTTCTCTCAGGCTTGTTCCTGCCAATTCACACAGCTCCGACAATGACAGAGCCTCATGCATCATCCGCTGTGTGACACGATAAGGTCTGAATAACGTAGATACTGGGATGGTTCCACTTAATAGGTGACACAAGGAAGTAAATTATACATTTAAAAAAAGATTTTTAGCCATGCTCGTCCAATTGGCTGCTGACCGGTCATGGTCGACCAAGCTAAAAATCGGTTGATTGACTGGGGCATCTCTAATGATAATTATATATTATGCAATAACACAACCATAACCATGAATCAGATGGTTACCTCAGTGTACACAGCATGGAAACGTCTCTGATGTTCACAATTCTGTATCTCAAGGGTATGCATCATCATGTCGGCCATGCGCAGTTTTCTATTTTGTGGTCAAATGTTTTTGCTACATTGCTTAGCCAATGAATCTATCCATCACCTCGCTCTGCCTCTGCTGCTCTCTCATTACAGTCCATTAGGATTTGTGTGTCAACGCATGCTCTATTTCTTCATTTCCATCCTCCAATTTTTTCCATACTTCAGTTGTTTTGTTTTTTTCAACATGCTCTATTTCTTCATTTCCATGCTTCAATTTTTCCACATCGTGATGAAAGCCACAATACAGGGTCAGTGGGACTGTGAGCCTGAGCGTGCTTAAAATGCATTTACATGCTCAAACACGCAGCAGATCACAAGAAAGGCCGAACATTTGTACAGCCTGTCCACATCTGGCTGTGGGGACTTTTGACAGCTGATTGTAAATTACATTTCTGTTTTTCAAAATTGTCAAAATAAAGACCACCAGCTACAAGCGAAAGGAAGAATCTGCCTCAAGTCGGAGACAGTCCTACTGCAGATTCGAAGCACTGGAAATTTAATCTGCAGAGTGATTAGATAATAGATTGTATGGGCCAAGCACTTTAGTTTTTAACCTGAACTGGAGTTTTTTTTCCAATTATCCATTCATCTAATGCAGCTTTGCCCATTTTTCCCACTCCTGGATTTAAAGCAATTATTATTTGAAAATCTTCAAAGGCTACAGTGCAGCGATCGGATGGTTTTACATATGTGTATATAACAGAGTTAAAAAAAACAACACTAATTTCTTCCATGCCCTTTCTCACATCTGTTACATACACACATCCATCAGCCATCGGTGACTGGGAGGACAGCATATGAAAATGGCATGAAATCCCATTTGAGCACATTGTCAATTACTTCAGTGTCTCTTGGTATATCTCCGATTTCATGACCTAGAAAAGACCGAAGCATATGCGTACCCCACCCGGTGAACTTAGCATACAAAAGCAGTGTTTTTGTAATTACTCACTGTCAGGAGGGGAGAAAAGGTCAATACAGAGAGTTGAAATCATCTAGAGAGCGAATTAACCTCTTGATTTTTGATCAAGTATTTGATTTTGTTTTAGATTTGTAATACCCCGTGGTTGAACATGCAGTGTGGACCTGAGTCTAATCAAAATACTGACAATGAATGTTTTGTCGTCGTTTAAATCAGAGTTCATTTCATTGATCTAAACTGGAGATCTCAAACCGTGAATCGCTAAAAGCTTTGAGGTTTTCTTCATTGGTCTGGTTACTCGTTTTTCCCACGGCTGTGTGAAGTGAATCAGTCAAATCAGCTGACTGGGAATAATACAATTTTTCAATACGCGTCCAAACCCATTTTCCAAAATTAAAGCGTAGAGCATTGACTGAAAGAACAGTTCTCTTGTCAACAGATGCATCTGTTGCATGGCGATAAACGCCAGTGAGAACACTGGGGTCATGTCGTCAGTTTTTATTTCGTGCATTAACATTTTTCAAACAAAGACACAATTCATTCAGGAGTGGGATGAATGGCATGTATGTTTTCTCAAATTCAATCTAATCTGAAGGGATACGCACAGTGTTTACACCATAAAATACACCTTCAAATACGTAATTTAGGTGTTAGTAGAATATCTTAAAAGTATGTTTAAAAGGTGACTGATTTCCACTGCATTCAAACAGACACTGACTGTGGGGTGGCTGTAATTACGAAGAGGCTGACCTGGTCTTTCCTGGCCGGGGTGCTGTGTCCGGTGGCTGCGGGAAGCTGCTCCGACTGGTTCTGAGGTGAGGTGGGTTCGGCGGCTGCTTTAGCTTTCCCCTTCTCCGTCTCCTTGTTCTCCTGTGGCTGCTTGGCCTCCGAGGCTGCGCCTGATTCAGTTGTCATGGTAAATCACGCTGGAGTGGGAAGAGGAGGATAAATAGAGGACAACTAGATGAGTCAGCTGACTAGAATTATTATGAATTTATCCAGTGTTGCTTTTCAGTCCTGTGCAATGATAAGCTTTCTGATGCAAATGCAGAGAAGTGGATATTGTTTGATGGCAGAATAAAAAATTAAATTAAGGTAAGTGGGTTTGGTGCACTCAAGTTGCGTTCTCCACAATCTCAACAGCTGATAATGGAAAGTGCTTAGACTGCTGGTGCCTTGACATCCAGTTTCTACAATATATTCAGTCTTTCCCTTGAGATTGGCTACTTTTTTGGGAGAGGGTTGTTGTTGTTCCGACAAGAGGTGGCATTCATTTCCTATTCAAGAACAACGTTTTTGATTATTTCAGTGTGTATTTACATTTTTTTGTAACATTGTTGAAACAGAACAGCCAATATTCGCTGTGAGAGTGTTTGAATGCCATATCACTGTCCACATTGCCCCCATGGAGGAACACAGAGATAAAAGAAAAAAAGATTTAGTATTCTTTCTTTATATGTCTAACACATAATTGGCTCAAAACACTCACATGAACTAAGGATTATTGTAAAATGACAGAAAATAGTAACACATATACAAGTATTGTACATGTAAATACAAGCTTAGGTCTTGCCATGTCCCAAACTCCAAAAGATATTCAGTTTGCAATGGTATAAAACAGAGAAAAGCAGCCAGAATAATCAGTGTTTTTGTTTAAAAACATGACAAACAATGAGTCAATTCTTGATCTGTTCATGGACTAACATGCATTATACATAATGTGTTGGCTCCAAAACAATCAATAAAGCAGAAGAAGAAGAAAAAATACTTTATGAAAATAATACGTCCACCGGAGACTTGTACACTGGCAGAAACCCTGCAAACAACTATCCAAAGTATATGAACTGCGCCAGTAGTACACGTCTTTCACAGCATGACCTTCCCTCTGTGAATAGCAGCATACCAGCGACAGATGCCGTCCCAAGGGCCTAAAACTGTGTAACGAGAGGAAACATCTAATAGCCAGTTTTGCCAAACGAAGATGACAGATGGGCCGGATTGCACTGGGGGCCCCTGTGCAAACCGTACCCACAGACTTTGACTTTGGGATGTGGGGTCTAGAGGGCGTGTGTGTGCGGGACAGCACACTGGGCCTCTGCTGCAGGGAGTCTGGGGTTTGTAGTATGGATGCCTGTCATTCTGCTGTTGGCCTGCTTCTCCCTGAGCTCTATTTATAGGCCCGTGTTTACTCCGGGAGAATTCAGGGGAGGCTCGCTCTGACTTCCAGCCGGGGACAGCAGCCACTGGATCACCAAACGCAACACTATGGGCTGAGGTGATCCCCAAAACGACGGCCATATTAAATGGAAAAACTAGGACAACGATAATAAGGAAACTATGGCCATGAAAACGAAGCAGCAAAGGAAACAAGAATATCCCTTTGTATTGACACTTTTTGAAACAGCTCAAGCAAGAATTTGCTTGAGAGGGTCAAAATATTACAATTTGTAATAAGAAACCTGTCGTCAGCTTTTTCAAGGACTAAATTCGGCCCACATGCCTAACTCCACATGTCCTGCTGTGAACAGGCAGGCACATAACTGGATTTATTAACAGCTGGAGTGCATCCACTCATCATGCCTCGTGTTGTTTTGATCATCTAACGGTGCTTTAAAATACTTTGAGCTGAACTAAAATAAATGTTTTGTTGTCTCATTTCATTGGTGTGATTATTAGCATGTAGCCTAAGACAAGTGAGAACAACATCTTGATTCAATATCATTTGGTATTACTGCTCATTATAATGCAGAATGATACACTTTTTAAATAGGAATTTTGCTTTTTAAAGCCAAAGGATATTTCATATTTGGAAATGCAGTGGGTTGAATTCATATGGAATTACTTAAAATGGGAATAGAATATAAAAAACCCAAAACTTACTTCAGCCAAGAGAGATGTTGGTGTTTAAATGGATCACAATGATGTTGCCTCAAACAGCATTACATCTGGACTTGGACATGTAATTTCTGCACTTGCCATCATGGAAGTCAGGAACATCACGGGTCACTGAACGCAACATGCTGAGCAAACTCTTCCTCATGTTTAAACTTTAAGAACTCCATGTGCCATAAAAAGGTTGTGAAAATGTCCAAATGTTGATTACAGGCCTGAGAAGCAAAAATGTGAATGAAGCGATAAAGTCACAAGCCTACCAACCCTGGCTTTTAAAAGACCATGTTTTCCAAATGAGACCAACTAATACTAAAGCACCACAAAGGCAAATTCAACTTGAGTTCTTTCAAAAACCACTCTGCTACTTAGTTGTGTCATGTGTGGCAGAGTTGAGGAGCGGCGCCGTAATCACTGACGGCTGCACAGCTAACCTTTGCTTCTCTTAAACCCCATATGAAACAGGAACTATAGAAGGAGGGGAGGAAAGGAACATCTTAGCACCATAGAAATGGAGGAAGAATACGTTCAGTCACTGGTGACAGGCACTCTTCACAGGGCCACACAAGGGCCTACACAGTCGCCTTGTGTGGGGCCCTCACCATGGACTGGCACATACATTACGCATTCAGAACGCTGTATTCACAACTCATTTAGTGTCCTGGATTACTGCTGGTATACAGGAGCGGCTGCTTATTGTACCAATGCAGCCTTATCATGTTGACTAAGAGATTCAGTTTGAGACAAAGTCTTTCAAAGCGTATTATTTATCAGACTTTCTAATAAATAAACACGTGCTTTGCTGCTTTATTGCTGAACAATCTTGAGGAAAAGAGATTCAACGTCTCTTATTGGGTTTACCGTTACATTTGCTGCGGATTTAAATATATATTAAAAAAAAACTCAAAGATGCCTAACTACCATTTGTTGGCTGTGAAGGCAGAAACAGCATAATTACAACCTGTACCTACAACCAAAAAATCAGAAGCAGCTACGCATGAGGGCAATTAGTCAAAATTGTATTAACTGCATTTTTCAAATTATATTAAAATATCAAGACAAACAAGCCCTCAAAACACACCTTTTCCAACTTGCTTTCACTTGATAAACCTCTGCACCTGCCCTCCGCTCTGCCCCACGCTGCCTCTTCTGTTTACTTCTCATTATTTCTTTATTACCTCACATATTTTGTTGTTTATTTGCTCTTGTCTTCACGTTCGTGTTCTGTTGCGTCTGTTATTGTCTATTGTGTAAAGCGTCTTTGTGTACTATGAAAAGCGCTACATAAATTGAAACTATTATTATTATTAATGTGAATCAAAATATCATTTAAAAATAAACATTGTCGTCCTGGCTTACACATCTTATTCTTTAAACCTACCAAAACAAATTTCATTAGATCCCCACAAAAATCACACAATCATTTTAATGTTTTAAATGAAAATGGGAATGATGTAAAATATATCAATCCCGCAAATATTCATACAACGGCTGATGCTGCCCATACCGAGGAGGAAGTAATGCATATGTTTTTTGCATTAGTAAATCTGAGGAATTAAAAAAAAGAATTGGTCACTTAAAAGTAAAAAAAAATAAGGCATGCTGAGAAACTTAAGCAAAGCAATACAACAACAATAAGCACGTTGTGTCAAAGATTTTATCAAACGTATCTCTCAGATTACCAGATTGAACATTTTTACTGAACGGTCACATGACGGAAAGCACATGTTCTTGTCCTTGCAGATGTAAACTAGGAGAAACCATCTATCTACTTGTCTTCCTCCAGAATCAAATTTTCCTCAGAAGAACAATTACATCATTATTACTACACGTTCATTTCTTCTTTACAATATAAATCAAGTAACCCACAGTTAATCAAACCCGCTGTGTGCCAATAAACAAACCAATTTAAATCAGAAATCAAATAACATCCAGACACACTGGTGAGACCACCCACTGCAGTGGATAATCATGCCACGCTAAAAGCTAAGCTGTGGTTTATCAATATGTAGCTACATTATAGCATTGATCACTGACACTAAATACTGTGGCGCGGCACCATGGATGCAAACTTCCATTTTAAAAAGGTCCATTTGTGATTGTAATGCATACTGTTAGAAAGTTGCCTGGACACACACACACGGACACACACACACACACACACAGACACAGACGAGGATGAGGGATTGCCATCTGTGCTGAATGCCATTAGCCAGAGTAAACCACAGCTGGGCTCATCCCTGTCACCCATGCCCCCACACCCATAACCCCTCAAGGAGCTTATGGAGGTTACATGCAGGGGAATGGTTGGCGTTTTTTGACACGTCCAGGCCCATCCCGAGTGGGCCCGCAGTTTATGATGAGACCCCTCTACATGGCCACAGGGCTGACAGCTGTCACACACACACACTCTCTCACACACACACCAGCTACTGTAACAGGATACCATGTTGCTGGTCGTGCAACTCAAGTGAAAGACACCTCTGCTCAGGGGCCAAAAATCCCCAAAGTGTTTCAACGGTCTCGGCTTAAAAACAACAAACAAACCTATTGATTTGTCTTCTCCTGAATGCAATGTTCTATTCCAGACAAAACATTTTGGTTTCCTATGTTTGTTGTCATTTATCATTCACATTAAATTGGAGGCATTCAGTGAATACTTTTAACTGCAGCATTACGTGCAACATTAGCTCTGCCTGTGAAGGGCTGTCCCTTCTCAGTTAATTAGTCACCTAATCTGTTGTTGGTCTTAGTCGACTATCATCTTTTTAGTCAATTAGGAAGACTTAATCCCTTGAAACTAGTGAGCACATCTCTGGTAAACACAAGGTTTAAAAGGGGTGCTTTTGCACAATTCTATAAAGAAAAACTCAGGTTTTACAGATCTGTGAATTAAATCAACTAACAATTAGTCAACAAAATTTTAGGAGAAATAATTGTCTAAGAATTTCTTTGGATTAGACCAGCCCTAATAGAAAGCCAGAATTAATAGCAACTAGTGCCGAGTAGTTTAATTGTGACAATAACTGAAAATTACTTTTGAAATTGACTTTTATGATAATAACTTTGATAAAATGTTAGATGAGCAAAACAAGACATACTCTTAGACTAATGTAATCATTTATGAAAGTTTTTTCTGCATTTAGGCTAGTTTCTTTAGACAAATATATACTTGATGAATTAAGAAAACAATAACAAAAATAATCAATGCTGAAAGTAATTGTTGGTTGCAGTCCTAGAATAAAGTTAGACTGGAATGGAAAGAGATACAATTGAACTTGATTTGACAGCAGAAGGGGGAGGAAACAATAACTTGATTTACCTGATTGTCAATACACCTAAACTGGTGTAACAAGCAACACCAAGAACTAATTATTAGCCTGACTCGTTTCTGACTGAAAAACACAAACAACAAGTGACTTATTTAACTAACAAGGTGCAATATCATGATAGACATTCTGACAATGTTGATTTAAGCATACAACATGCATACAACATGTTACTCAATAACATCTCACAGCTTAGCAAAGTTTAGTTCCGACTTTAAAAATTCAGGAAATATAAACAGGCCAGATCTGTTCTCTACCTCAGTGAATTCAGCCAGACTATTCTCCAGGTCTGGTGCAGCACAAATTAAGTGGAGAGACAGTTCTGGCAACTAATATTTCATTTATAGAGCCAACAAACAGACCTGCCAATAACACAACCCTTTTTGAAAAAAAAAAAACTTCCTACAAAGCTACAAATTAGAGAAATGGTATCATCAGTGACTTAGCAAAACATCGAAAAACTGATGCATTGTGACATTTTTAAAAATCTTTTTGTATCATTGAAGTAGTGTTGGGATAAAGACATATTTTGCAGACAACCAAACGCCAGTTTATTAGGTACTCTTAGTTAAAACCAATGCAGTCCAATAAAACAATACATTTTAATGAAGGTTAAAATGTTCAGTTTTTGTTGAAACAGTCTTAGAGAGAGATTGATTTAAGTTAACGGCCATTTTGGAGACTGTAGTCTGTGGTGCTGTTGAACTGTATTGCATTATTAAACAGCAAAGCATTTCTGTTTAGCCTGCCCTCATTGATATGAATGGGGCGGACAGAATAATAGAAACAAGTGTCTGTAACCTGTAATTTCCCCACTGAGGGACTAATAAAGGATCACCTTATCTTATAAGAACACAATGTGCATCAAACTACAGCCTCCAAAATTATCAATAAATGTCTTTTTAAAACAAATTCAACAATAACTGAACATTATAACCTTCATGAAAGTAGTATCTATTGCAGATCTGCTCTATTAGGCTGCATTTGCATCAGCTAGCTATACCTAATAAACTGGCAACTGAGTACACAAGCCATTCATATCATCCACTGCTTAACTGATGATAGTTATTATCTGAAACATACATGTCGCATAACAGCTGCAACATTTGCACATGTGTTTTGTATTTAGTAGCGATGTCAGCAGCTTTTCAAAAATCTTTTAGTTGAACTCTTGTAGACCGAACAAAACCAGACAATCCACAGTTCCACAGCAGAAAATGGGGAAGGGAGACTGGTCACATGAAGGTGACTCTAAGCGGAGAGCATTTTTGCTGAGGAAGCCATAACTCCTGTAAGCTTGCTGCGTTTACATTCTTAACATTACTGTCACTCGCAGCAAGGCACTCAGGGATACAACAGACAAACCAGCAAACTTATTGTTATCTGAACTTGACTGTGCACTTTATTATTTGCCACATTCAATGTATTTGTTGCCAATTAGTCACTTAAGGCCAACATTGGTTTCCTTGTAAGCCTAGCACAAACATCATTAATGAGTCTGACAGGGGAAATAACTGAAATACATGCCGAGCAGCAACTCAGTTCAGTTGCACAGTATTTTTGACCAAAGTAAAATCCCGTTAATGTAAAAGATCTGAACTAAATCTTAGAGCTAATAACTTCTTAGACGGGCCAAAAGGGATTCAGCATTTTATGCGATTAGCTATAGGTAATCAGTAAATTGGTTGTGACTTGATAACCAATAATGTCTGCGGGAAAGCATTGTGTTAAAATGGATTGTTGACATCAGCCGGACCATGCCATCACAACATTCACTTTTATAGTTATTTTGGACAGTATGTTATGTATGCTCATTAGAAGACACTCCAGCATTGCCAGGGGGATTTATACTACTGCAGCATCTAATGAGTACCACAATTACCCAGAGCCAAAGTTGACATCTTGACACTGGTGATATCAAACCAGCCATCCAAATAGTTAGTTTCAATGTTGTAGAAGACAAAGAAAACCAGAAAATACTCGCATTAAGAAAGCAAGAACGAGTAATAAAACATGTTTTGCTTTAAAAAAAAAAAAATCTATATACTTAAAACATTATTTAGCAAACTACTTGTTAGTTTATTTACTGTCTATTGACTAATAGATTGACCCAAAGAATACTCTCCATTGTATTCTTTGGTCGTTTCTGCTGTACAAAAAGCAGCTTGAGTGGTGGATAGTAAAAGGTTTACCATTTATAGAATGAGTAATTGAGTAGTAATGTAATCAAGTTTGTTGGCTTCTTAAAGACAAGCCTAATTTAAATAGGCTGTTGCTCATTGCCTTTATGTGAGCCCACTGTGTCATTGGGCATTTCCATTATCAGTTAATCTACTAATCATTTTCACAATTCATCAGTTGATGTCAAAAAGTGTCATGAGGTGATGTCATCAAATTCACCCTGGTTAACCTTTTTAAAAAAAAAACAATGCAAAGAGGCTGTTACCTTTAAGTGGCCCCATTGTGTTTCTGTGGTGTTCAGTAGTAAATTTACTGTGACCCAATTATAATAGTTCTAGTTTTTCCTGATCAAGGGTTTAAGGAAAAGAAGCATCCTACAATCCAGAAATCCAAAAGCTCAAAACAATAAAAGGTGATTTGGATTGAACGTTTTATGTATGCCTGTAAAACTGCACTATAACTACATAAGTTGTATTGTGTAGAAAGACCATCTTGAATATCAAAGCATTTCAGCAGCTTTTAACCAAATGTGTAACAGAAAGTATCTTAATATTGTTAAGAGGGCAAAAGCAATTTATGCTGGGATCTAAAGATACCCTCTCAATGTATACACTACGAAAGCCTGCAAACAAGGCCCACTATGTTGCTGCCTTCAATGCTACTGCAACAACAGCTTACTGTGCATCTTAATTAAATTGTCAAGTCAGACTCCGGCCATTGCATTCCGTGCTTACATCCTTGATGTGAGGATGCTAAAAGAGGATCCAGACCGTGTCATCCTGCCCCTAACCACGCCTACCGCACTGCAGATCAAAAACACCCAAGTATGTCGTCTCAACCTTCCGACAAATTAACAATTTTAATCCATTAAATGTCCTCAAATGTTACCGAGCCTGCTAGTGACTCAGCACCGTCATACACTGATGTAAAACACGAGGGGTTTAAGGTTGGAAAAAGCAGATATATCCTCCCGTTTTCACCCATTTCCCACTTTCTGTCTCGAAACTGGAGCACGTTAGCCTACTGTACCTTGAGCGGCTTGTTGCTTTGAAATATCCGACTTTTAGCCACAAAATAGCGGCCGCTGCAGGCAGCCCATTCAGCGAAAAAAACGCGAAAATGTTACGCAAAGGCTTAAAAGCAAAGCAGCGGGAGGAAAAGGTGACGTTCCGGACACGGTTAGCCACGTCCACTCGACTTTTCCGCCCGAGTGAATACAGTAGAAGTGTATTTTAATGTTAATTATCTGTCATCGGCCGCGGGTGTTGTGGTCGGACGACCCGAATGAGTCATAAGAGCACATTATACGGAGAACGGAACCAACCGGGACGCGTGCACGTCTCGCAAGACCGCCGAAGTGTTAGATAAGAGGAGAAAAGCAGCAAAATAAAAGGTTTATTACCAGGTAAACCGTCCTCGTTCAGCTGGTTTACGCGAGTTGCGTTCGTAGTGGGCTTCTGTTTCCTGACAGCGGTGCTGCTCTGCTGCAGTTCCCCCTCTCCACCAGCCTATCAAACTCCACTACACCGAGGAGCAGCATTGTGGGATATCAGGACAGCAGGGACATTATTTTAGCAGCACACCCCCTCAAAACACGCACACACATACACACGCGCGCGCGGGCACTCGCCCACGCACACACCATGCCAATTAATGGAATGAGGTTTGTTGTTTCACTGAAAAGGGCATTGTATGTGAAAGGAAATTGAATCAGTTGTGAAATGTAAAACGATACATTTACTCAAATGCTGTACTAAAAGTACATCGTTTTGAGATACTTGTACTTTACTTACAATGCACCACTACAGCACACACAATGCTTCACTTAATCGATTAGTTGAAAATAATAACAATTTGCCACTGTTTTAATGATTTTTTCAGCAAAAATGACAAATCTACTCTGGTTCCAGCTTCTCAATTGTGATGATTTTCTGCTTTTCTTTCTCTTGTGTACCAGTAAAGTGAATGAGTATTTTGCAATGTTGGTCGAACAAAACATGTAATTTGATAAAATATCCCCTTGAAAATTGTTCAGTATTGTCTCAGATTGTATAGACATACAAGGAAGTAATCAGAAGATTAATCAATAATGTAAACAATTGTTAGCCAAAGCCTTCAGAGTTCACATAAGCCACATCGAGAATGTTGCATATTTATTGTCAAGCTAGCAAAAAGTCCCAAAACTAAGAAATCATTGCCTGCAAAATAAAAAATGGATAAAGACAAAACATACTGTATAACACTGCAGAAATCAAAACAATTAAAAACAAATTTTTGTCCAGACTTTTGAGACAAAGTAAGCATATATTTCATTAAATTTCCTTCCAGTTATTTGCATTCAATTTGTGTGTGTATTTGTTATGTTGTGTCTGATAATAAAGTATCTATCTATCTATCTATCTATCTATCTATCTATCTATCTATCTATCTATCTATCTATCTATCTATCTATCTATCTATCTATCTATCTATCTATCTAACTCAAAATTGAACAACCAATCTGATGCATTGATTAAGGTACTCAACAGTATAGCAACTTGTTCAAATTAGCTCCCCCTGTACTCGCCACAGCAAAAGGCTTCTGAAAGACTTACTGTTTGCTCCCAATTTGGAGCACTTTAAAATATTAAAATGAAAATCATAATCCAAGACATATTAAAAGAAACCAATATAGTGAGCACATAACCCCCCCTCCCCTCCCTCACACACACGCACACACACATCTGCTGCCCTCCTCAAGGTGCATACATGTAGTTGTGCGTGCACGAATACAACATAAAAGCAAGTTTTTAATTAGTGTCTGGGTTGTTCCCTCTGGGGATTTTAGGCTTTGGCCTCTCAGTGGGAACTTGACCCAACGCAGTCACCCATTTGACTTGTATTTCATCTAATTGCTTTCTTACTCAAGAAGGATACTACATGCCAACAATTTATAGTACATGCAAATATAAAAACATACACAGTCATGCACATTACAGCTTCAAAGAATTTTCTGCTGCAGTCATTCATGAATTCCCTAAAGAGTGACAGACACATAGCAGGGGTGCTTTGCAGACAGAAGATAGTAAATTAATTAATGCATACAGTGCAAGACAACTGGCTCCTCATTCAGCCTCTAGCTTGTTGTAACACAGCTCATAAAAACAAGCTCACCAACAACAACGAACGTTTAACATTGAAGACATATAATCACGTCATAGTCAAAAGAGGTTCAGCTACTTCATGTGCAAGTTTAAATTCCTAAAACACCAACTCTACAAGCAAGCATCAGCGAGGAGAGTGAGGTTTTGAGCTGCAGTATCTAAACAAAGGGTGTAACGAAATATTCCTGCAACCCTCGATGCAGTAAGGAGAAATAATAGCCGACGAGGGCTGTCAAGAGGATAGTGTATTTACTGTGACGTGGTAATAACTCATGGCAGTACCTCTGCTGAGTCTAATGTCATAGCTCCAGTCACCATAAAAGGTCTAAGAATGTGTTTTTACTAAGGTGACAACACGAGAGGAGGAAGCTTTACAGCTCCAACGACTATTATGGTAAAAGTTCTTACTACTAATTTCACACCATGTTATTCTACTATTTCGGAAAATAGGTTATTTTATCCCCCCCCACCCCCCCTCCCGCTCCCCAATTTCTTGTTAGTTAACACAACCATGATTGTTGAATAAACTTTGCTATATAAGAACATCTTTTTGAGAATAGACACAGTACAAAAAGCAGGAACAACTAAATTAGCCAAACATAGTAGTAGCATAGTAATAGTCCATTTAGAGTCCATTTTTTTAGTCCATCTCCATTTAGAGCAAGCAGAGTCTGGCACTGTATTGTCACGACCAGACTAATCATCTGAGACATTGCTCATCGTGGCCCGTCTGGCCAGTGGGTGGTGACTGTGCGCTGTAATGCAGAGGACCATCTTAAATCTTAAATGAAGGATTCACTTATCTCTAAAAGGAAATCAAGACAATCAATCCTTACATATTGGCATTGTTAAAGCGACTAATTGCAATGGAGCTGTAATTTATGAATTCCCTCGATGTATCTTTCTGAAACAAAAGCACTAACAGCCGACAACCAGTCAAAGATTAAATATATTAAAGCATACTTAATTCCCATTTTCAATTCTTTTGATCAGTGTGTAGTATTAAAAGCATAAACCAGCCAGCACACTCAGGCCTTCACTCAGTGAAAATGTATAACTACTGGCCAGTCTTAATGTGTTCATGTCTAATGCAAGTAAAAACTTTAAATGTCTTATTTTATATATTTATCTTTTTGTGATGTAAATAGTTGATGATGACATCCTGAGGAAATAATCTCATCTTTACAGGAATCAATATGCTAACCCACTTGATTGATAAATGATCTTCAGGAAGTTTAGATTACGGGAACAAAGGAAACAACTTGTAGATAATTAACATTCATTCACTTTCAGGAAATGTTTGGAGTAAAAAGAAAAGAAAATCAAGTCCACACCTCTTCAAATATATATAATGCTTTCAACTGTCTATGAGTTCTCACTCTCTGTATGTATAATGACTGGCAGATAAGTGTAAGTGCAAATCTCCTCAGAGCCTCGAGAACAGCCCTTGGTCAGCAGGATGATTAATTCCACACAAGGCAGACAACATGTGATCTCTGGACTCTACTTAGCTCATGTCTGCTTAACGCTTCACTTTTTTTCTGCTGCGTATAGTTCCTGTGCAGCTCATCTGCTCTGAAGCCTGACCTTGAACTCAGATAGCATTGAATTTTAATGTCTGTTCTCCCTCAAGTAGGAACGAAATTGTGAAATATACGGTTATATTGTCCTTTTTACACAAAATTAGTGAGCAATGCTGACACTCTCTCTTTTTTTTTTTACATGATTCTTGACTTACAGGAAGGAAGTTGCAGTATATTGATCTCTTGCTTACACAGCAATGAGGCATTTAGTGATTACAATTCATTGTATATCAAATTAATGGATTTCAAATTAGTGGTTTATTTAAGCAGTAGTGCTGCGAGGCTAAGATCTGGAAAAAAAACATTAAATGCTGGTTATATATATACTCGAAAATTAGTAACAGTATATGAACCTCATTACAGCTATCCAATTTCCAGCACTGCGGTCAGAACAAGCGAGCTGGCACTTCATCAATACCTAGTTATATTGAGGCATGTCCCTTACAATACATAGCAAAGGATTCATGTGATCTAATTAAAAAATGCCAGGAAGAAAATAATTGCTTGAAAAAAAGATCTGTGCCCAAACACAGAATTACAGTTTAATTTTGTCTTTGGGCTTTCGTACACAACAACCAGTGACTTTAGAGGGCCCTTGTCACTAGACGATGTATCCCACAACTTTACCAACCTATGTTGTTACGAAATAACGCAATTAATTATTAGAACACTCTCAGGGTGATGCTTCAAACTAAAAAAATTCCATTGTCCAAAATGTGAACGTACTATTTTAGCATGGAGACTTCACAGTTCTCCTGTGAATTAAAAGTTTTTGTTTCATATTACAGTCTGAACTCAACGAACTCATAGTGAATTGGCTCCAGCTCTTTCTTCTTCACCTTTAACTGACCAAAGCTACCGCCCCCTGCTGTCCAGCTCTACTCAGCTGTAAACGCCTTCACTCCCAAAGGGCTGCAGGTCAGCAAGCATACGTGCCAAATTACCGTCGGATTTTGACACCCCCATTGGGCAAAAAGCTCCCAAAGCGCACTCTCTCGTCACACGTCACCCACCTATTAGTGAAGTCATTTGTTTCATCTCTGGCTCCCTTTCATGTAAAGCCAAGGGTACATAGTGCAGATGAAATGTGAAAAGGGATTATTAATAAGATAATGAGGAGCCCTCCCCTTCTTGTTTTCTTCATGTGGGAAGCACATCTTATCTCGAGGAATCGTAAATGTGTTCTGGATTTGTAACCTTTGGAAAGCAGTAGGCTGATGATTGTGCCCGTCGAGTGATTGCAGACCAGGCATTTTAAGAGAAAGGGAGGGGCGGCACGTGTGGTTGGAAAAAAAAGAAACTGCAGCAGCATTTTAGAGTCATTCTTCCCTTTAAAAGCTCTCTATGGATGGTCAGTATTTTAAGTAAGAGAAACAATTCAAACAGTCCAAGCCGCAATGTCGAGGTAGTAACATCCCTTTCATTGACAACATATTACCTTTTCTTTCGGACACAATATGTTCAATCAGGATTTTTTTACTTTTGTTGTTGTGTGTTTAACCTAAAAAAACCTTAATCAAAATACAACAATTACTTAAAACCAGAATAAAGGCCGTTCCACACCAGCAGCGTGACCAATTAATGACACAAACTGCAAAATACTCACTTGTGAATAGTGTCTAGGGCTTTTATTGTGAAGGGTAGAAACTGAAGAAAGGTCTTTCTCATTTGATTTTTTGCCTACTCGATTCCTCACTCCTCTGGCTTCTGACCCGGAAAACGATCACAGTGCTTTATTTTTTTGATCAATTTGCTGTTTTTGCCACATAATATTCTGTGTGAAAGTATTTAGGATAAAACATATTTCCTTCCCACTTTTCCTTGACCTGGATGGAAAACATCAAAGAAAGATGTGAAGTAGAATTAGTGAGGACTAAGGAAAAAACTTTCTTAACACTATACGCTACGTAATTATGCACTAGCAGATGTTATTGACGTGGGTATGCTGTGGTGCCGTCACATGGAATTGTGGGATGCCACTATCACCTTTCATTAAGGTCTAGTGTAGCTGGGGCCTGTGGGAATGTCATTATTTGTTTGACAGAATATGATCATAAACTAAAGTATTGGACAAACTAAAGTATTCACTTGATGGTGGTGCAGATCGAAAGGGGATCTCAGAATTATTATCTTAAAGTAAACATTAATGTTTCTAACAATTTCATGGAAATCCATCATATAATTCTTTTGATATTTCATTCCGGACCAAAGTTGTAAATCAATCTATGTTTAATAGAAAAAAAAAGAATGTGGAACTTGTGAAAGTTTGCATAAACTAAGGCGAGGACAAAGATGAAGCTCAGTGCCTGGACGACCATCAGATAATAGCACATTGGAACCAGCGCAACAGAATTTTGGGCAGGAAATTAAAGACCTTTTACAATAGCATGTTTGTGGATGACTTCAAACACAGTCCGGTCTGAGGCTAACCCCTGCTCTTCACTATAAATACCCTGTGACTGTCAAGGTGCCATCCCATGAGCTGTAGCTTTATAAGGCAGCGGCCGCCTCATGTTGCTCTCAAGTGATCAGGCAACATTGGAAGATAACAAAACTCCCAACATGCTTATCTCTCCACTCAGAAAGATTGAGTCATGTAGGTGTTATCTCTGTCAGCCCCTGAAGGCAGCACTGCACTCACGTGTCGAGTTCAGCTCACTTCAAATGACTGAATGAGGGCACACCTGAGGGCAAGGAATCTGTGTTGATGGTTTCATTTGCATTCTGCACTTCGGGCTGATGCTCGTGATGTTCCGGTAAAAACAACAAGTGAGCAGAAAGAAGTTCAGTGTCTTGCTTAGGGACATTTGTTGATGGACACTTCTACTGTTGATGCAATCCAAACGATCCACTTTCTCAAGGCATGATGGGTAATTTGGTCTGCGATTTGACACTGACTGCCAAACTGTGTCATTTATCTAAATAGTTGCAGACTATTTTTCTGTCGAGCTCCACTTCTCTTTCTTTAATTTATCAAAAATATTTTATTATATTATAGGTTTTATTACAGTTCTAGTTTTTATTATAGTTTAATAATTGGCTCATAATCCTGGTCTCACTATTCTGAGTGCACTCTGTGGGAAGATTGAGGGCATAATGTAATAACTCAAGATTCAGCTTTAGTCTATGAAGAATGCCATGAGAAATTACTTTACTCCAACCTTGGCATGTTTTATCACTACATCTTGATAACGCCAAAGATTTTCAGTTTATATCTTTTTACCTTTAACCTCTCCTTCTGACTCACACATGAGCGCTTCCATAACCTAAGTAATGTCTTCTCTTCCACAGCGATGCCAGCAGCGCGCTTGATCATGAACTGATTGTAGATCTTAACTCCTCAGATAAAGCAGGGATAGTCTTTATCACTGACAACACTACGTCAAAACAACAGGAGAAGATATCTCCTGTTGAGAGATGTCTGCAGCTGAATGAGTTTTAATTATGAACATGAATGGATGAATGATCCTGAGACTTAGAAAGACGATTTAATCTTGTTATGTCAGCCCGACATGAGACAGTAAGAAATTAAATAACATTCAAATGAAATTGCTACGGGAAATACATTTCCCGATTCTGAGCAAAAGGCGTTGGGTTCACAAGATTTTCTCGACTGCAAGTCCCAAAACTGACCTTTCAGTTGTAAGACCTAAACAACATCTTCAGACGTCATACTTGATGAAACAGACACTTTTGTACATTATGGTGCATTCCAGTCAAAGTCAGAATTTGGAAATTCCCCGCTGCTCGTCCATAATTACAACCCTTCAGAGGTCAAGTGGCCTGGCCTTGAAGAACCAGGCAAGTAACATGGTCACCCGCAAAATTGAAATACACTTTCCTCATGTAACAGCTGGTATGACGCAATTTACAGTATATATGACTGTTTGCTAGCTGTAATCAGCGTGTGCAACTTTCCATTTGGAATTCCCAGCATTTCTCTTTCCGTCTGTGTCCTTCTCACTGACCTCGTAAGAACACCTGCTGTCACATACTTCCATGCACCAATCAGGGTTTAGCAACAAATGAGAGTCTGACGACAGTTGATGGATTTTTCAGTCAGTCAAATCTGTCAAACCTTGGTGGCCCAAATAGACTCCAGCAGTATTGAGTCCTAAAACCAAGGAAATGAGTCAGCATTTTCGCACTTTCAGATCCTTTCTTTCAAAGACAATGTTTTTTTGGAATGGGTTTTGGTTAGATGCACAGGATGAAGTCTGTGGTGAGTGACTACAAGCTCAAGATATTTTAACGTTTTGTTCCACCACATAAAATATGTCTTAAAAAAAGGCAGTCGCTAACAAGTAGCATAAAAGAAACTTAAATGTAGCCTCGCGTTAGCTTTTCCTTCCCAAAAGTAGTGTTCATTTGGGAAGATTATCTTGATGGACAAAATGTGTAAGTATCATAAACGTTTGTTTGTTTACTATAAATTAATATTATTATGACAACGCATCAAAATAATAATATCTAATATGAACGAGGTCCCTCATACTAAGAATTATCCCCCAAATCTGCAGCTCCTGCTTTTTAGTGAGTATTAGTTCATTGTTGCTGCTTGTCACTGAGCAGCAGACCGACACAATGAAGGACTTGCTGGGCAACATCGTGGAGTATTTAGATGCTAAAAAGACAGATATTTCTCTCAGACGTTGGTAAACCAAAATAAAAGCCGTCCAAATTAGGGATAGGGATCATTTTGCCCTTTAACTGCTGGATGTGTAAATACGTTTGGAAACAAAGGTGATGATCATATGCTCATAACTTATTTTCACTTCTCCCACGATGACAAATCTCCCTGTTAATGGAGGTTTGAGATTTGAAGTCACATTTTCGGGGGCTTTTCGGGGCTACTTTGTTGTTATTTCTTTTATCACAAAATGAGCTTGGGTTGATGACTTTGTGAGAAACTTTTGACTATTTTAAAGAACAAGTTTAAGGGAGAACCAAACACTCAATTTGGGAATCCACCATCATTTATAATTAGTCTTTAAATCTTACGGCAATTTCAAATAATATAAAATCAGTGTGGAAGGAAATAACACTACCTCCCTTGCTTATATGGCGTAATATATTGCAAGTGCATTTTGCATACAAAGATCTCTTCGAGACAAGTAAAGTTTGTCGTGGTGACATCCAAAGCACCAGCTCAGCAAATATAATATTATAATCATCTACTCATGAAGGCTTTGCAGAGAAACATGCAGGGCTTACATGCTTCCACCAGCCAGTGAACATGACAAGTCCCGCAGACTTTGCCCGGCCTTATCTCCTTGGTCCCGTACAGTCACCTTCATGAAAACTACTGAACTGTGAGAGCGGCCATGGAGCACTATACAATTCAATAGTCCATCTTAAAAGTGTATATTACGACTTTATTACACCCATATGGATCTTGGGTCATTACAAAATATACAAAACAAAACACCACACAGTAAAGTTCAAGTTCCTTGTTTAGTTCATGTGTACAGTAAAGAGTCCATGAAATACAATTTTAAATCAAAGAGCTCTTCATCCATTGATTTATACACATTTCTATTTTGGGGAGAACACAAGCGGAAACACATGCTGTGATGACTTCCCATTTCCGAACTGTCTGCCTGTGCCCAGCAAAGTTTTGATTGTGCTGTTGTGTGTGTGTGTGTGTGTGTGTGTGTGTGTGTGTGTGTGCGTGTGTGTGTGTGTGTGTGTGTGTGTGTGTGTGTTCCTAACTTAAGCTCCCTCCGAGGGACACATTACAGACTTAAGATCAGGTACTTGAAAATTATGATTTTGGGGTCATTGGTTACAGTAAAGGTTACGCAAGTAGTGGAACGGTTCGCTTAAGTCTCCAGTAAAGTCTCCAGTGAAGTAATGTAAGGCAATGGAAGGTCCCAAAAAGTGACCCAAATAAATATTGTTGAGAGTTTGCTTTAGTTATGTTATTACCAGTAACTGGAGAAGTAATTTTTGAACTTTTCTTTTAACTGCTACACCAACCCTTTGCACGACCCAGTCGTTTAAATAAAGTTGGTAATGCCACATCTGTGATCCCAGTGACCCTTGATCCTTCAAATGACACTTTGGCCTCCTGTTTGACCTTATAGCCTTAATTAGTGCCGCTGAAATGGATGTCTCTTTTATTTTACCCAGTCAGACATGTGTCATTACCCATTATGTGTGAACTGCCTCAGTGTTTAGGGAACACACTTTCCACTTTCGTGAATGAACGCGTGTACTCACCATGGCACAGTCCAAGTCACAGGGGAAAGCAGCAGCAGGCACGTCAGTGTGTTGGAAACCCCCGTGTTTAAAACAAAGGGACAAACAAAATGAAATAAATGAAACAAAACATTAATTGAGTGTGTCCACACGTATCAGGTTTTTGAAATCAAACTTAAAACGCTGTCAATGACCGCTAACTGAGTGTCAATGCTGCCCAAATCATGCAAAGCTCAGTTAATTTACTGCCAATCGTTGAATACGTGGTGAAGTTGAAGTGAAACAACTGAAATACACGCTTTACCTGACAGTTACGAGAAAGAACCGAGCTCCGTAAACACCCGCTGACACCAGAGTGTGTGTGTGTGTGTTACCGGAGACCAGGAATCCCGACGCGGTGCTCGTCCGGGTGAAAAGGACCAGACACCTGTAAGCGCCTACTTTGGCAAACCTTCCCAGAGACGGGGTCGAGCTAGCCCCGCCCCCTGTACGGCCCCCGTAGTACTCCTAAACGGGCACGCCCACTATGACGACACGGGGAGCAAAGTCCCAGTGCCACCTGGTGGAGATTTTGCAGGAAGAATGACGTACGTTTGATAGTCATCTCTGTGTCACATGACCACCAGGTGGCCTCGTTAGCTTGAGCTACGTTTAGATGCTTCTTGATAAAAGTCTGCAGATCAAAGTCAACGTCCCTGAAAGATGACTTAACGTGGAGATAATGTTGATCAGATCATTTCAATTTGTGAAATTTAGTGGTGGTAACAGTAACACCTTGAAGTAAATGTACCCCTTTATAAAACACCACATCCAGTAAATGCCTTGAATTAATGTTACTTAAGTAAAAGTATTATGAGCAAATAATCTTGTAAGTATTTTATTTTTTAAGGTACTTCTTCTGGAGCTGATTTTTCCTGTTGGTGGTTGTGTTATTGGAATATTAGTGATGAATTGAATAGCATTGTCATGTTGTTGATGGTCAAAGTGAGGCTATCTATACTGTTTTTTACTTTATGGTTGTCCAAGCCCATAAGGTAGTTTAAATCTGTAACATTACACACAGGTTGCCTTCACTGAGCCAAAACTAAAGCAATCTAATACAGCAGTCATGAGATAAATCTGACCTGCCAGATGGTTTGTTTCACAGAAATCTCTGATTAAATGTGATCCAACAGTTATCTGAAGAAACGTCATGCAAAGTGAATAAATCATACCTTCATGAAGGTTACAATTCAGATTTTGTTGAAACTATTTTCCTGAGGTGTTTATTCAACGTTATGGTCATTTTAGAGGGGTCATTTATTGCAGGACTGTTGTATTAGACTGAATTAGAGAAATGTAAAAAAATAAATTAATTAACAATGAAAATAAAAAGATTGGGGAAATTAAAACATAAAATCTTGCCTCGCATTTTACCCACCTGTTCTGACCTAATGATCTATCCTAGCGTCTGTACCCATTTGCACGACAGCTTTGTTTTCCTCTTTCCTTTCCTTCCTTCCTTTGGTTGATAATTTCTTCCCTTTCACACTCTTTTACTCACCCATCACCAACACACACCGACCTATATGTCTATATGTATCATACAGTATGTGTCTTCATGTTGGTCACTTGTAAAGCAAATAGAAAAATAAAAAAGTTTTGAAATAAACAAAATAATAAATGAAAAAATACCTAATTGGCAACTAAATGTATTTTGAATGTAAAACTTTACAGCATGGAAAGTATCTTGACGTCAGTAAATGTAATAGATTAAAACGATGTATTGGCCAGAAGTATTATTAAAGTACAGGAAATTAAAAGTAATCCAGAAAAGTACCATATTTCATCTAAGTATTACTTGAATACGTGTCCTGTTCATTTCCATCAGTGAAAGCATATGAGCAGTGTATTTGCATAACAACACACAAGAGTGCAGTAGAACCACACAACAGCTGACAAATTAAAAAAAAAAAAAAACTAGAATAAAAAGAGCAGATGTTTAGTATAAAAAGTAAGTGAACCATATGTGTGCGTCTGCCTTCGCAGTCCCCATATCTCAACCCAATTGAACAGTTGGGGTTGTTGTAAAAACACCTCGTTAGGACGCATATATTTTCCTTTACTTTGCCACCCATCTGACTCAGCAGATAAGCCTCTGTTAATTTCCACTTTTTAACTGTGAAGCCAATTAATACGAGTGCTGTTGTAAATGTCACCTATAGGTTAGTGGTCTCAGTTCAGTGAACACGGACAGTGTAACATCAATACCACTGCAGTCTTTCCCAGTAATGAGAAGAAGTGCTACTGGAGTGCACAAAACCAAAATCTATAGCATCTGCAGGGTGACCACACACTTAACCACTCATAGTCCCACAGCTTTAAAACATTGTTCCATTTATTTTCTTTCTAAAACCTATATGGAGCAAACAAACTATTTGCAATGGCTATCAACAAGGACAACTACGAGACCCGGCAGTAGGAGTGTTACGGTCAAGTTTATTCAACCATGGATGTTTCATATAAACACGTGTGCACAGGGAAGACCTTGTCCTCAAGGTCCTGATCCTAAACCAAACGTCTACCTGAGATTCAATTCAGTTCACCTATTCACTGGGTAGTCACATGACGATGTAGAGAAACAATTCTAGACTATTTATTTTTCTGTGGCATATCTCAATGCTACAGTACAACATGTCAGACAGTAGTTCTCGGTGACAGGTTTGGCAATTCTACAGGCTACATTGTTTGCCCTACTGTTATACAAAAGAAACATTAAACTCATCAGATCAGATTTTCTTTTTTTTGTTACAAATCTTTACTAAATCTTCTTACAAGTCTTTAGTATTGCTCTTGCTACATTGAAAAAATAGAAAAATTACATCTGAATATTGAGCTGTGGATGTGGTATTTATAAAGAGCCTTGCTCTTGAGTGTTCATGGCTATGTTTCAATAGTCCTTAGCAGCTTACTTTGCAGATTTCCATTACACTGTGATGGCCAGCTTCACATCAGAGAAGAAGGTACGAAGCAAAGAAGAAGACAACAAAGAGTTTTCAGAGGCTCATCCACAAAAAGTCTAGATTTCTGCAGCGGTGATGGATGTCAGATTGTCTTCTCCTTGAGCTTCTTCCTCCGCCGCCGCTGCTGCTGCTGCTGCTGCTGCTGCTGCTGCTGCGTCTGTGTCTGTTGCTACTTCCTGTCCGATTGCCACCAAAGAAGTGTCCGTGTCGGGGGCTTCGAAGGACTCGCCCCCCAGATCAGCCAGTTTGATGTAGCCCTTACTGTTGGAGCGCTCCAGACGGGGGCAGCTGAAGCGCCTGGCTCTGTCGCCTTGACGACCCACAGACACAGACAGGCTGCAGCGGCGTGCGGGCCTGGGCTGATCCGTGATGGAGTTGAGCGACATCCGTGACCCCATTGCCCTGGCAACAGGTGATGGAGGAAACAGCTGGGGCCACGGTGGTTGAGGCTGAACCTGTAGCGCCCCCTGTTGCTCAGCTGTGTATGTGCTTATGTCCTCGTGGCTCTGATGGGGCGGCGGGGAGTCCGCCGTTGTGGCGTCCTTCTCCTTGGCGTCCGTCCCGTCCGTCTTGCTCCCGCCGGTTCGTCCTTCCTTGCTAATGGTTTCAGCGGCAGCCTCAAGGATGACTCCTTCCTCCGAGCGTCCCTCCACTTCCGCTCTCTCAGACTCCTCCACCTCACAGTTGTTCAGTTTGATCACGGGGAGGGTGAAAGCGTTTACAGAGGAGGTGACGATGGAGGTGGTCTCCCACTGCCGGGGCTGCGGGGCCTGCTCGCTGCTATTGCTATAGTCTTTGTAGATGCTGTAGACGGTGTCCGTGAAGGTCTGGACGTCTCTGGACCAGCTCCGAGGCCTGCTGGCCAACGACGGGCGTCTGAACACGTCATCGCCGCCCGACTCGCCCTGCAAACCGAGGCCGGTGGACGGCCAGGAGCTGCGAGTAAGCGCCCCGCTTGCAGGGAACGTGCCCGGCTGGCCCTCAGCGCTCCTGGACTGGGTGTAGTTCACCATACCGTTTATAGGCGAGTACTCCTTTGACCGTATGCTGTGTAGATCTATAACGGTGGAGTAGATATCCCTCAGGTTGATGATTTTGGTTTTCTTGTCTCGGTTTTCGTGGAGGACTGCATTGGCGCAGATGAAGAGGAAAATGCCAATTCCCATCACCAGCGGCCCAAAGACTTTCAGATTGTCTGAGTACAGGTAATTATTCAGGAAGTCGCACAGGAAGCCACAGTGAGGGGAGGGCTCCGGGGCGCTGCTGTTAGAACTGCTCTGGTTGAGTAAACTGTTGTGTCCGGAGGGAGGCTGATTTTGGGTCAAGTTTGAGGGAACAGGCAGACTTTTGGAGTAGCTCATCCTGTTGGAGTGGTATCCTCCAGTTCTGCGGCGCTCCTGGTACGGCTGCTGGTTTTGGCTGGGCCAGTAGCCCAGCACCGCCATGGAAATCCCCACCATGAGAACTATGACTCCCACGGCAGCCACAAAACCGGCCGGGGAGAAGAAGTTGAGCTTCCCCTTCACCACCACCACATCGTTCTTCTTCTTTTTCTTGGATTTCCGCTTCCTTTTGTTTTCCGCCCGGTTTTTAGAGCGGAGGGAATCCTGGCGCCTGTTCATGCGCAGCAGGCCGCCAGTGGCGATCATGGTGAGGATTGGACTGCAGGCGTGTCACTCAACCTGAAAGGAGAAAAGAGAGAGAGCATTAGTTTAATGATTTAAATTATGAGGAAAATGTTTCGACATTTAGAGCCAAGGAGTGAATATGTTCATTTCACTGAGAGATTACACATTTAATCCAGATTTATTATACATACAGGGATTATCAACCCGGCTGCAAAGCTGCCAACTAACCCTCAGGGACCACAGAGGTCTCAGGTTCACTCTTAAACAGTTATTTGATTACTTTATTAGTGATAAAAACCACTAATACATGAGATAAACTGAAACATTAAGCGATTCATGGTGTGAAGATCTAGTTCTGATGCCTTCTGAGGCCCTGAGAACCTATTTCTCAGTCAGCTTCCCACTATCAGTGCTGGGGTCAACATGACATATTTCTGCCAGATTAAGGACAGTTTTGAGAGACTATTTTTCCATAATTATTCTTTTCCTTTTTGCTCCTCTTACTGGTTTGACATGGTAGGGACACAGTTGGGAAAACCCAATGTCATGTGCTGCTGGGCACCAATCAGGATTGAACAACATTTTAATCAAAATGTGATGACAGTTACTGGGTTGTTGTCAACCAAATCGGATGAAACAATACCCACACAGGCGGGAAGCCGTTTTTGACAACAACTCAACTCAACTCTTTGTTTTACTTTTTTTTGTCATGCATATTTTATGTCTTAGAGAAATACTTGAAGTTGAAGTTTTCAGGGCCTTTAATATTCCAGCGTGGGAATACTCTGTGGTTTCTGGGACCAAATGGGTTGGAAGAAAAGGGGAGGCGGTCCCGGATCCGCTAGTGAATCTGGCCCTGTATATCTGAGCTTGTCCTACAGGTATAGTATACTGCTTCTTTGCACCAAAGGCAGATGTACTATTAGTCATCAGATGGTGAGTAAACCAACAGATAACATCCATCTGCCGATGCTGATGCGGGATCTATAAATACAATTATGTAAGAAAAACAGAGACAAATAGCCAACTTGACAGTGGAGGACAAGGAGTGCTACGTATCTATATTCAGCTGTGCCGGTGTGATATCAGCCTATGAAACTGTAATGTGTCCAGACAGGAGGCCAGCAGGCATGTTCTCTCCACCTCACTCTCGCTTCCATACTCTCAATCCCTTTCTGCCTCTCTTCTCTCGCACCAACCTCTCCTACCAACACGCTCCTCCTGCTTTCCACCCCGATCCACTTCACCATCAACCAAACACAGCCGCGCTTCAAGATGACAGCGCCCTTCACATGCACAGCACCTCACAAAGGGCAAATACAAGCTCCTATTCTCTCTTTTTTGCTACACACCAACACGTTCTGGGCCACGTAAGATGTTTGCGTTTGTTTTATGATCATGCAGCACAATAGTCGGCGCTTCGGTCCAAAGGGCAATGAAGGCACAAACACTCATCATGATTACAGACATCAGCTGATGAGTTCCAACCACATGTGGTGAATGATAATCGGAAGACAAGGCTGATTAATTAGACAGACTCTAGCATTCCCTCCTTGATTGTGCAGATAGCAAGGTATTTAATTTAACTAATCACGCCTAATTGTGTATGACTTAGGGCTGAGGTTCATGAATAACTTATTCCACAAATTCCTTTCAGAGAAGCAATTAAAAAGACGTTTTTAGAGGTTGCTCTGGGTGTTGCTCTCTCAACCCCAACAGTGCTTGACATCCCTTTATGATCAAAGTTATTACAGGCAGTTCTCACGGAAAGTAGAACACATGGGCTGTGCACCTGAGCCACAGCAAACAACCCACCGGTACTGTGCTGGCGTTTATAACGACTTTCTCACTACATCGCATCCTAGAAGCACTCGCATGGCTCCCGGGCGAGAGCACGTCAAACCCGCACACACTGAGAGCGCGAAGGGCAGCGGTAACGTGGACCAGAAGTGGGTGTGGACAAGTCGGACTGTGTCTCTGTCTGCGGTGCTGAACAGGATGCTGCCAACTCTTCGGTTCTGTCTCCCTAAAGAAGCTGCTCGTCTGGCAGGATGGAGAGGAAGGCCGGTTTCATCCAAGCTGCGGGGGCGCATATTTTCGCGCAATGTTGCATGAGTAATCGACTGTTGACATTACGGCGCATCTGTTTCCCTTCTGTTGGAAGAAGAAAAAAAGCCCCGTGAAGCCAATACGAGGTGCTGTGGAGGTTGGAGGTGCCCCTGAAAAAATCCAGAGACGCAGCGACGCATCTCGCTCCAGCACAAAACCAAACACTGTATTTTTTTTTTGGGGGGGGGGGGGGGGGGGCTCACAAGGTGCCGAGAACATGACACAAACACCCACACCTCTTCCACGGCCTGACGAAGCCCATGCTTTCATAACGATGGAGCTGTGTGGTAATGAGTATTCCGTTATCCAAACGCGTGATGCCAGTCATTTCACTCATCACAAATCTGTATTTAAATGCAACGTCAAAGCCGTAAAAAAAAAAAAAAGGAAAAAGTTGAAGTGGATAAATAGACCCGCCTTTGCAATATTGTTAATTCCACCACCTTTTTCTACTTTATGTTGATTGCATATTGGAAAGATGGAGCCTATCAAATGTCTAAGACAGACCGACGTATCGCCATAAACTGCAACCACATCATGATGTCAATCTCACGGATGAAACTCGACTCGAGGGCGCATTGTTCCAAGTCCAAAGCCTCCCTGACATCACAACTCTTGGCCGACGATTTCATCGAGATACAAAAAAAATAACGCTCCCCTAACTAAACCCAGTCTGTTACACAATCGATAGACTTCCCAAACCCTGCTTTCACCTCGATACAGCCTGTTAGGAGTCAATGTGGAATCAGATTAAACACAAAAGAAGCCCAGATATTCACGGTGGAGACGCAGGAGGTGAAAACATCATGAAATCACAAAACATCGAGTCTCTTACCAGAAATCGTGGCTTGACAACCAAGCATCTTCAAAGGGGCACTCAGCTGTGCATGTCGTGGTGCGCCACTTTGGTGGTGCCGAGTCTGGAAGAGTGGTCTCCAGTTAAACGAGTACTCACAATAGACCGGCAGGGGCGGGACAACTGCGTTTCCATTGGTGCTGATTATTGGGCAACGTGAAAAAGGAGGGCTGCTGAGGACATTTATCACACTGCGCGTTATACTCTTAACCCTTCCAGATCCTCATTTGCTGCATATTCGGACACAACATAACGAGTAACCTGCTGAAATAAACGGGTCTGATAATTGCCTATGCAGTTGCATTTTTTTTTTGCCACAGGATATAATTGTTGCACTGTGATCGCGGAATTGTGTATAGCAGCAATGATGCATTATGCATGGCTCTGAGAATAAGGTGTAAATTACAATGCATTGATATATTACTGTGTTATGAGTTCTTACAGTACAGTTTAGTGGTCATAGAAAAGCAAAATTAAAAAACATATTCATCGTCTACATACCTTCTTCTCCCTTGACTTGCATTGGTATAATTGCTTGAATATGCTGCGTTTCCATGTTTAACAAAATGAAATATGACAGAGTCCAGATGTGTCTTAGTGTTCTGAGACAGGAGACAGAGGCAGCAGCTACACACATGGCAGGAGGGGGAGCACGGATTACAAAGCTAGCAGATGCTCCAGAGAGCTGACTGCAAATTTATGACCCAGAAATGTCTTTTGTTTATGGCATAAATTAGAGGAAAGGAACACAGAAAAACTCAAGTGTGCATGCTGCATTTGGGAGTCAAAGTATATACGGACAGGGGAATAATCCTGTGGTTTTAAAGAGCTGTCTTTAATCCGATGTGTTAACCAGTGTTGGTCCGGAGGTCTGGAGCAGCTTTCAGTAGAGCTCTAAGCTTGTGCATTATAGGAATGTACTGACGCACAACAGATGTTTCTGAGCTTCTGACAGGAACTTAATATGTCTTGAAACTCTGTTACTGAGAGAAAACACTCCAAAATATGTGGTTGTAAGGAAGGAAAGCTAGCAGCGATTATTTGAAAATCATTGAGTTAATAAGATATACTCAACTGAATAAAGGCCAAGTGGTAACACAGGTGGAAGCCTCACCATCCTGTGCCAACTGTCCGTATACCCGTATGTCACTCATAATTGTGGTTAAGCAGCTTGATGCCGAAAAGGCTATTTTTACCGTATAATTTTAATATTACACTTTCTAAATATACATTTGGAAATAAATACAAAATCCAACCACAGCAGGTCGACCTCCTTCGTCACATCATCAGGACATCAATACCTCAATTTCATATTCAAGATATCCCTCAAAAATATTTTGATTCCAATCACTTAATCAGTTTGGGAGCACGCTCATGTGACATATTTTCTACTTCCATTTCAAACAAGGTCTGATTCCACTCCACCGCCCACAAAACGAGGTCTTGGGTTCAATGTGAGCTTCCTGAAATGGATCTTTGTTGTTGACAACGGCTAATGTGTTATGTGCCAAAGACTTACCTGTTTCGCTTAATTAATTGAGCGCATTAAAGAGGAAGACACAAACGTGGATGTGTTAGTTTTTCAACAATGTCGGGCATTAGACAAACAAATATGTTATTGTCAAAGAGCAGGTTTTGTAAAGTATTCACGCCATTGCCATCTCATTGTTATGTGCAGTATAGTTTCCGTGACCTACAGGTGAAAGAGTGCTGCATTGCAGACTCATTAGGAGATTAGCATGAATTTCTGCAGACTATCCAACTTTCCCTAATGACTATACCCTCACGCACTTAATCATTTCTTATCATTTCTTACCTCCCCAGGTATTAAACTCACAGAGTGCACGGTGAGGACGTGGACATGCTCAGTCATAGAAAGTGAAAGAAAGGCAATGTGAAAACGGGTAAGAGACAGGGAGAGAGAGAGCCACAGTAGAGATTCTGAGCTTTTTGTTATGTAACACACTCCTAATAATGGATATTTTTTATTTGGGAGGGGCATTCTGATCCACACGGCAGCAATTTAATAATTTAATTGAATTGTCAGTGATCATCTGTCACCTTTATTTGAAACACATGTCTCCAGTCGTGTCCGCCTTCAATGAAATGTCTCCTATAAACACTTTGACTACTATACCATTTATTGATGTTTAAAAAAAAAAAAAAGACCAATCTCCACACATCCACGCTCCCAGGGGAAGAAGCACCACGGTCAAGCTCCCAAATACTGTAGTGTCCAAAATAGTTCCAGTAGATCTCCTCCTGAAATCTAACCGGCTTTGTTATGGTTTTGTATCTGCACAGCCGGAGCACAGAAGGCGGCCTTCATTTTGCCCTCTGGCTGCCTTTACTTGTCAGACACTCTTTCTATGTGCAAAATTCTGGTTAACAGCAGCTATATATATTGCTGAAGCAGCATAAGGAGCTGCAGGGGGTTCATTTCGTTTCTTCAGCTTGGGCTGTACTGGCTAATTGGGGATGTGGAAACTTGAAATATAAGCTCAGTGAGAGATCAACTCCCTCCGGGACACTTTTTCATCATTACGTCTTATTTGCTGCAGGAGTCAGAGGGTTTTGCAGTAGAAGAGATAAACGTGGCGCTCCCTTCTGAGGCCTTAGAAATAAAAACACAGCAGCTGAGAGCTTTTACAGATTTGAGGGAGATGATGGGCCATCAGTTAAACTGGAAACAACCAATCTAGTCTGAGTAATTGGGGAGTGAAAACTCTGCCTCCTGTCTAGTTAGATGTGCATTCAGTGCTCTCAGAATGAGGTCGGCATATATGTTTCTTAACGTCAAGAAAATCCCATGAAAAGACCAAAAACCCAACAATGCATGGGCCCGTGTCTTGTCAATGAGATCAGTTTATTGCTGGTTTTATTCCTTTTATTGGAATTGTTGACAAAGAAGATATGGCCTCAGGTACAACTCATTTGTTGTACCTGATCTATCTTATAACATGGATTATCCGTTAGAACTTCACAAAAGGATCAAACAATCAAACTCATTGCATCCCCCCATACATCACAACAGATGCATACATAAACCCCGAATAGTAAATATAGTATTATACTACATAGCTCAATCTATTGACCGTCACTTTGGACTATAGTAGCTGCACCACGCTCATTATCTTGAACTATGGCAACTCAAACAATGGAATGGAAGACCTCGTCATAAATCACACCAGTTTCCCACTGTAACCATCATCTGCACCATTGTCTACTCAAGTACTACAGAGAGAAGACCTATTTTTAATAAATTGCCATTACGGTCACTACTTGTCAAGTTGCAGCTAATGAGATGCGTGACTGCATACCGACTGACAGTCGTTTAGACATATGGGCCTTCCCGGTCCATCCGTTTCTATGTTCGGCCGCCATGGTCCGGTGCTCTCATCACGCGGAGCACTGGAAACGAATACGAGGCACCTAGTTGTAGCGGGCACATGGACCAGTAGTTGGTTTACCAAGGAGAAAGGATCAGGAGACGGTGCAGAGCAGCAGGACACTCGCTCCCAGAAGGTAGCCTCCACTGGGTGACCCTGTTTCACTTCCACAATAAAAATGACTGATGAATGGGCAACCACGGACCTGAACAGGAATAGAGGCCAGCTTTAGCTCCCATATTATCTGCTGGTAACCCTAATGGGAATTCATGGGTAAAATATGGAAAATGTAATGGAAGATTGGCCTACATAGAGAACTCGGGCATCCCCTTTAAGACTGAAATTGTGCTGAAGTTGGCCAAAAAGTAAAAACTTTCTAAATTTTTCCACCACTTTCTCAGAAGATGCGTATGAAGAGGACACTAAACAGCAATGAGCAGAGTGTGCGTTATCTCAAACAAAACAAGGCAGTAATTACAATCCTCAACATCAAAAGCTCTGTTCCTCCTAAACTGCAGGATCATGAATCCTGTAGGCCGGCCGAGCAGCTACAAAGAAACTGTTTAGCTTCATGGCCACATTCTGCGGTGCAGAGAGGCGGTTGTGCAATCAGAGCTAATTCTCGTGCTTTGTAAGATGCAAGCTTCATGGGATCTCAAGAAAGCCTTCTTTGATCTCCCATCCTTGATAATATAGGTCATCTCTCCAGGGAGAAACAACAAAGACCAAATGAGGCGGTAAATACCATTGAACCCACCTCGCTGGAGCCAGAAGCAAATAGTCCCCCCCACTGCAGCCTCACAGACCACAGCACGAAGCCTCACAGACCTTTTCTCAGGGTCTTGATCTTTGGCTTTTTAACGCGCCTGCCCATCGGACTGTGCCGACAAGAGAAAAGGCTGTTTTTAAAAAAATGAAAAATATCGCATCTGTCATTTCCTACTCCGCTGCCTGTATGTGGAGCCTGTTCAGACTGGGTCTCCATGGCAACCGTTTTATAATGCCTCACGAAACACCTTAGAAGAGCGTCCTTTTTATCTGGGATGGAGGGCAGGCGCAGAGGCAGCGAAGAATCAAATGAGAGGGCAGAAGTGACAGCTGACGGGGTTCGCGCGGAGAATTCTTTTTTTTCCAGCTTGACGTCGTCGTACGCTGCCCCCGTCAAAATGCGTGACTTTCAGAATGGCAAAGGACGTGGGAACCAAAGAGAAGCGCTCGCCCTAACAGACGAGAGGAAGTATGATGAAATACCATATTGTCCGTTTTTTACAACAGGACCACATGTCCAGGGAAAACTCATCTTTCGGTTGCATATTTAGAGGCTCGACTGAGAAAGATGCCATCTTTGCATGTGATTCACTGAGACAATCTGGCACAAACAGTCACTGTACAGGCGCACGGTCTCTGCGTCCTGCAGGACGAGTCCAGTCATGTGGAATTCAGCAGGCGTGAGCGTGATGGGAGGGAGGCACGCAGCCAGCTGGGTCTTCTGCAGGGGTGAGCCAGAGCCCATGCCAGGAGCTGACAGGACCAGAGCTCAGGCCTCATCCATGCATGCTAATCAGCCCGTCAGACGAGCCAGGGTCGAGGGCATCTGCAGGGGTTCATTGCCATGGCTACAGGAGCAGTCACATGGTATTACCTGAGCAGGTAAACCGAGTGGAAGGAATGCTGCGTCTCGGCATTGGCTGCGTGACCTTCAGTTACGTCACTGCTTCTCAGAACAGTCAAAGGGTGCAGGGTGGGAAAGCAAACATATTGACATGCGGTCCTATTTTCTTGGATGCTTAGTAGCTGAAGCATTAATGGAGGAATACAAAACTGAATGTCTTTTCCATTTTTTCCTCTCAAAACCAGACCATTGGGTCTGAAAAAAAAGATAATACAGAGTCTTAAGAATATATAGGCTATGACAAAAGTAGTCATTCATCATTTCAGCAAAACCCTTTAAGTGGATTTTTGGCAAATGTGGCCAGTTTGTCTTTTTTTCACAGCTTCACTCGTATTTCTATTTTCAGTTGTGTGACACATATGGTGTTACCTCAACTTTGTGGTTTTGGAGACTATAGGTGGTTCGATGGAAGACCAACAAGAGAGCTCTGCGGTGTTTTCTTCTTTTGGATTATGTAATTATATCAAAGAACTGAGTCACCAGAGTGAGTGACACAAAGACATCAGTGAAAGATAGATGGATGTGACTGCTTGGAGTATTATTTTGACATTGGAGAGTCAAATATATAAATATAATAAATATATAAAAACTGATTTGCTCTTCTTTGCTCATCTGACAATACAGTCTTTTTTTCAATGCATATATTTAGCACATTAATCACTTATCTCCATCACAACATTTCCCAGTTGTGTAGCAACTGGCTGACAACGTATTTCCAATCAAAAGAGTTTCATCTCGGTGGTCGACCTAACACAACCACTTTTGACTGCTTTTATCTGAGTATGTTTGAGATCATTCATCTTTTTATATGCTAATGTTGTAATCAGCATTTTCCAATGAATTAATGCCTGCCAGGGCTCTGACTCATTTGTGTTATCGGGCAAATTAACCTTTGCTGCTGGAAGGACTGTTGAAAATCGTAGCTGTCCGAGTGTATTCAGAAGCTAGTCTATATAGCTTTTCCTCAGCAAACGGAATAATATGAATTGTAACGGCATGTCAGTGGTATTGTGAAGAGAAAAGTCGGCTTCATCTTCAAGCCATAGATGATATCTTCCAACATGTTGGATTATTTACCTATATTTAGACATGTATTAACCACAAACAAGCAGAAAATGAATCAAATTAAACATAAACGGTATGATCGTGAGCTTTCTTCAACTCACTGGCAGCATTATTTAGAATACATAAATATTGTTTATAAGTTATTGTCATATGTCTCCGGGATCAGGAAGAGATCTCATTGAAACACAACCTGTTCTGTCATTGATCGTCTGTACTGAAAAGAGATATCAAAAGAGAAGAGAGTGGTGAGGAAGAGGCACAAAGCAACGCAAAGTAAAGTTTTGATCAAAGAGCGAGAAGGAGAAACTTATTGAGGGCATTGTTCTTGGCAAGGAAGCAGAGAACATCAAAGGGAAGTCTGTTTTTTAACAATGTTGAAACCACATTAATTGATTTTCAGCCAAGGTGGGGCGGAGCAACGTGCTGTAAACACAACCCTGACATATTATCACCCTATAAAGCTGGTATGGTGAATGTTGTAGCAAACAATTGCCTATTGTGTCATCCAGCAAAAACAGAGTAGTAGTATTAACATTTGTTTGGTGTTGTGTTTTTGCCCAACATTCACTTAGCTTAGTTATTGTTCTGCAGGGAAATGTCTGGCTCTGTAGCTGCTACACGCTCCACCATGCTAACCAGCTAGTTGCTAACTGCTTATGTCTGCTGTCTGCTTGTCGATTAGCGCACACAGTGGGTTTCTATCACAGCTCTTGTTGAAATGTGGAGCGCGAGGGTGAACTCAAACAGTTTGAGGCCGTAAAAGCAACAATATCCCCAGAGAAATTGAAAAGTGCTCACAACAGTGATACCATGTACATTAGCAGTAAATTAGTTTTATTGTGTTTGTTATTTATATCTCGTTAATCTTTTGAATAATTACACCCATGGAGCTGATAAATGGACTCCATTATTATACCACTCTAGTCTCAGCAAGCACTCAAAACACTTTACAAAACACGTCAGTGGGAACAACACACATTCACATGCACACTTACAGTAATTTGAGATTCAGTGTCTTGCCCAGATGTAGGCTGCAGGGCCAGGGATGCATCACCAACCTTCCAATTAGTGGACAAGCGCTCACCCTCCTAAGATGTAATTCATTTGTAATATATATATATATATATATATATATATATATATATATATATATATATATATATATATATATATATATATATAAACATTCCAGCAGCTAGTAAAACGTAAAAAGTATATAAAAAAAACAAAGCACCCTCGGAGGAGGATGTTGCAGTGATTCAACCGAGATTTGGAAAATAAAAAATCCTCTGCAGTTACGTGTTACAAGAAGTCTCTTACTTGAGATATATTTTTTAGCCATGCTGGGATAGCAATGTCCACCACTTTGGTTCTGACTGAAATATGAACCATTTGATGTTTGGATGGTTTTGGTTCACTTGGTGACTTTGGCCTGTAAAGTCTGAATCAACAATACTAACTTGTCTGATCTTTGTGGGAAACACAACACCGAAAAACACATTTTGCTGGTTATTATAGTAAACAATCCACACTGCCAACTATCCTCCTTGCATAATAAGTGCGGCCAGCAGAACATGTTGCGTAAAACCACAAAGACATGCTGTACACTGTATACTGTTATCACCTTCTGCTGCTCCAGAGAGCTCAAGTGAGAGACAGAAAAATGGAGTGTGGAGTCGGTGTAAGTGAGAGAAATACAACAAAGCAGGCTGTACACTGGCCAAATGGTCCTGTGAGAGTGCCTACTCATCACTTTACTCCGAAACACACTTAGAGCAGTGGAGTGTGGTAGGACAATGACTGATCGGCTCTTTTGTTTTAACTGCATTATCGACGCAGGCAGTTGCTTATTTGCTCTGACTTTGCTTTATGCTAATGCACGCAGCGCCCATGTTGTGCATCGTCAACTCTTCACCGTATAAATGGATCTTGTTTTTACATAAATCAGTGAAGAGGAAGTTCCTAGCTGTCCAATGTGTAGCTTCACTGTTACGTTTCACTCTAACCGCACTCGTAGCATTGTTTTCGGCCGCAGCAGGCAGCTATTTTTAGTGAAAAATCTCTAAACACCCACAGTAACTTACCTGCTCAGCACCAAATGACAGACAGACACAGTTAGCAGCTGACTGGGGAACAGAGTGGAGCATTTGGGGGCTAAAGAGGCAGATATTTCCCTCAGGAATGTGGGAATCAAAAGAGTGAATTTAAAATGAAATTCCCACAAATGATGTTGCACTGGATGTGTAAATAACTTACTGGGTAACTGGGTTTAATACGAGGGTCCTGGTACAAAGGATGTTGTATATTTTACATATTGGAAACCCTCTGAAGCAAATTTGTGATTTGATGAAACAAATTGAATTAGTATTATGAATATAAAAGGTGTGAGCAGGCCTACACTCTGGTCAGCATTTACAGAATTATTTTATTATTCTATTATCTATCTATTAGTCTTTGCGGAGGTCTGTGCTGATTATCAGTCATGTATACCATTTGATATTTTTTTTATATTAGTTTGTAATGTTTGTGTTGTGCATCTTATGCCCAGCCTTCTTAACTAATGTCTTTATTCTTTGGTTTTGGCAGTTTCTGGAAACTCAAACTTTGAAACCCTCACTGAAATATATCATTGTTTCTGCAGCACTGTCACGACAGCGCTGGAGATCATGGGAAATGTCTGCCACAGAGTAATCCAAAACAGCTTGAATCGTTTACGGCATGGTGAGTGACTGCAATGTCTCACAGGGATCTTTGTTCAGCTCAACTCAATAGCATCATTCGCATCCTGCAGAGTTTCCAGCAGCAAATTTATATAGCGATTTCATTCCTTTTAACTACTAATCTCAGCGACGCTCTCATGAAATTAGCCGTGACTGAAATAAAATCACTGTGTTCTTCATAGGCCCATTAATAAATGAGCTCACTGTCAACAATCAAGAGTTTAACAGATCTGAACATTCAAATGAAACACAATTGTTTCATTTCCACGTGACAAGAAAATCCCCTCAGCGTCGTTTCATAACAACCGTCTTTGACACGAGGCTGGACAGATCATCCGTTCATCTCGTTAAGAAGATCAAAAAAAGCAAACCTTTTCCACTCATTTGTCGGTGCCGCTAGCGTAGCTCCGTCTACTTGTTCATCGCTGAAGCTGAGTGACAGATTTGCCTCTAAGGGGCTTAAACGGCTCCTTTCAGAGGGCGGAGTTCCTGAAGGCAATTCCCCCCTGAGGGGCAGACGAATGTTCCACCAGATGTTGCCTCGTTACATCTGCAAAGAAATGCTTCAAGACAGAGTGACCAAGGACCTCCCTGCACAGCCTGACATAACAAGATAGATTACTCACACATACGTTTGGCAGTATGTGCAGAATGAAGCGCTGCAGGTCCTAATGATGGACGGATGTTCATGAGGATTGAGATCAGATGGAAGGCCGAGAAAGCACAGAGCAGCTTTCTCCACCATGGAAAGAATCCCTGGTCTAATGACCTGCGTGGGCTGAAACAAGGATCTTGGACAATTCTCTTCTCTTAAGGGACTGGAGGATGCTGCAGTTTTGCTTTCTATGTCTGATGTTGACTGTGGATGAACACAGAGTGAGTTGGAGCAATCCTGAAAGTTAATTGATCTGTCTAGGCTGGAAACTGATTGAAATGTGTTGATTGAAAAGAAAATTGCACTTAGCAAATAAGCAAGTCAGTTGCTCGACGACAAGGAAAACATTGTAGTGCTATATTTACCAGACAGAGAAATGTCACTTCAGATTTTACTCAAAGTATAATAATTAGTATGCCTTATTTATAAAACAATCTGGCGTCATATTAGAATTGAACACTCAACCTTAAGCAGAGATTCTGTAAATATATGTACATTGAGCTGACGATGCCTCTTTCGCTCCTCAATTTACAGTAAACTTGAATGCAGTGCTTTTAATGTGCGGTATTAACAGTTTTACTTCAGAAAACGTTTCGAGTAGGCCTAGTTCTTGCACCGCTTCCAACACCAGCATTCACAGTGTAGTGTCAGGGGGTTGTACCGAGGGCAGACAAGGGTGGGGCAGTGCAAAGAGAGCAGAAAAACAGGCACAACCAGAAGCTAATGAAGGTGAAGGTTTATGTTTACATAAACATAAAGCATCCCAGAGGAGAAAGTGGTTCTTTTAAACAAACAAAAACTCAACACAGCAAAGTCCAGGTTATGACACGATCCTCTTGGAGCCATCCCTGTTCTTTTCCTCCACAGAGTTGTCCGTGCTCATACCACTTGTCCTGCTCCTCTCCCCCTCATGGCTTCTCCTATCTACCCTTGATCACGCTTCTCCAGCGCTGCCTCAATTAGGTGCCTTAAGCATCCGCAGCTGGGTGAGGGATGAGGCAGTCTGGGAGATGTAGTGCCGACCGCGGCGGCCATTTTGTGGTGCGGGCGCTGATCCTGAGTGGGAATGTAGAGTCCCTCCACGAGCTGTCCCCCCTTGTGAAGCCAGAACAGTTAGAGGAAGGGTGAACAGTAGAGCAAAACTGGGTTTGCCCAAGGGTCAACCGATCAGCCCAATCCGGTTATTCACACAGAAACACAAAATATGCAAAAACAAAATGACTCCACTTACCAAAGGTAATTTCTACATGCTCGTTTCTTCTTTTGAAACAACCACTGCCATCCTAAAGTAGAGCTTGGCAGCATCTGCAATGCTGCTTTAATTAGCAGAGGTAGCGTTATATTTCTGATAAGTTAGTATCAGGTCACCAGGGGAACACAGTCTAACTCATGGAGGGAAAAAAACACATGAAGTTGCAGCTTATTCACAGTCACATCGATGAAATACGCCGGTTTGATTCAGCCTCCAGTTGGCTTTCTGCTCATGTTGACAATTTTATGTTTTACATCTGGAAGGAAATCTGACAAGGCAGGTCATACAAAAAAAAGAAGAAAAAAAAAATTGACTGACATGTTTGACTAAGTTGCCACAAGGAATTTTCCATCTTCTTATCTGTATGAGCCACAGGTCTCAACCACTGAGAATTGCTCTTCCCCCCCATGTTACGCCTGCAGAAGCAGAGATAGGAGCGTTAACACAGAGACGCTATGGCTATTAGAAGAAATAAATAAATTATCCTTTATTAACCCCCTTGGGGGAAATCTTCTCGGCATTTGACCCACCCTTGATTAAGGAGCAGTGAGCTCCCCTGTGAGCAGCCAGGGGTCAGGTGTCTTGCTCAGGGACACTTCGACGTGTGAACTGGGGATCGAATCGGCTACTTTGCGGTAACAAGACGACCAACCACCCCGCTGTTTAGTCTCCATGATGATGAACTTTGCCTCTTTTACCATATAGGAGAGAAAACAACGATGACGTGGTGTGAGAGAGAACTCTGCGCGGCCCAGTTGTACAACTCCACATGTAGTTTTCTCCCTCCCGTGAGAGGGCAGGGCAGCAGCAGCGTCGGTTTGGGAAATGATTCAAGAAGCCAAACATGAGTCATGCTCATCCTCCTCTTTGTCCTCGTCGAGGTTAGAAAATGGTGGGAGCGATGGATGTAATCCCAGCACTGCCATCATCTCACTACAGGCAAAGATTACAAGCCCGGCACACAAGGCTGCACAGCAGAGAACGGCCTGCATAGGGTTGCATGTGAGGTCATCTTGATTGGCTAGATATACACGCTCGGAGCAATGAGATAAGCGCTTGAAAAACACAGCAACCTTCCTCTCAAGGTAAACACGTTAGTGTACTTTGAATATGTCCCTCATTAAAACCACGAGAGAAGCTGTGGGGAAAACAGACGAAATTGCAAAAAAAATGACATGTTTTTCACAGTGAGCAACAGCAGACAGTCATGCAGGTAGTTTAGCTTTTCTTTGTCGAGGTTTTTGATCAACAGATGCGACTGGAACTTCTTCTGTGGTGCTCAAAAGGAGTGAGAAATGAAACATTCTCTCTACTGTCTTTCCCCTCTGGAGAACGCAAACTGGCCGCAGGTCTAATCCAGGCTGAACTGATTTATTAAATGCTTTTCTTTTCGAAATAACCTACTCCATGGTACAACATGGAACTATATCCTCGGTCTCTGATTTCCTTTCCTTCCGACATTACCGCTGGTGCTGTCGTCTGACTGCACACGACCACTCTCTCTAACACAAAGTGAGACAGTTCCCTTGTCACGCATGTCTCCCCGACATACAACATCTCTACCGCCTAATTAGCGCCCGATGAGCACGCTGCCCATAAGCCGAGCCCCGCTCCAGATCTCCATCAAGATGCACTGTCTTGACACCTTCTCCCTTCTTCAACTCCCTTTGTCGGCTCACCATGTTTGCGGAGCGCCGAACACAGGCGAGCGCCGCTCAATATAATGCGTTGGAAGATAAAGGGACTGACTCCCTGCCATGCCAAATCTATCTAGAACGCTATTATGGTGCCATGGCAACAGATGAAGACATGCAGGCCTCTTTGGATGGGGGCACCGCTGGTTCACTCATCTTCACTGCTAGACTGATGGCAGGAAAGCTCTACGGGGCTGCTATGGCAACAGACTGATCTTATGTAGAGAGGGACTGTCGGCTGCCACGTAACACCGGGGCCAAGCCGCCAGTTTCCCCTTCAGTGGCAGGGCATTAGATGAGGACTTGACCTTGGGCAGATTCCCAATATTATGTTGTATCTCGAGGATTTTTTAAATGATGGGGACAGATATTCTAACACCAGCATGTGTGTGTGTGTGTTTTTGTGTGTGTGTGCGGATATTCTTTTTGCCTGCTGGATCCGCTTAAAAAATGGTGAAAGTGATGCAATATCCCAGCCATACACCAAACTAGGCTATCCACTTGTGAGTTGACACTAAGCTTGCAACTTCTAAAATATGTAGTCTCAAACTACTGAAATATGTATGGCACATCTGTGCCCGGGAAGACTGTTTCTCCAGCCTTTTCACATGCAGCCTCTAACCAAGAGCACGACAGCACCAGAAGGCTGACAATGCAATCCCCATCAAACTGTCAAGGGGATGGGGACAATGTCAGGGGAGAGGACACATCTCACTCCCTCCTCTCCATCATGGAGGAAATATGAGATATGGATTGGCCTCGGATGTAAGACCGAGACAGGCCCGCTTTTTTGTATGTTAAGCTGGTCTATTGATTGATCGCTCGCTCCCCGCTCAATGGCAGGGCTGGAACTGAAAGCAAATACCCGGAATTATTGGAAGCCGGCTCAAAACAGCTGCTGCATCATTCTCCAAAAGAAGAACGGGGATGCAGGACTGATTGGAAGCTTTTGCAATTTTTGCCAAATTAAGATGAATGCGAGAGGTGATTTAAAGGCGGTAAATCACAGGCCGCATGCGGCCCAGTCTGTTGTCGTCAATTAAAACATACAGAGCGGAAAGCCACGTGTGGGCAAGTGAGGTCAACGTCCATTTCTGTTCTCAGACAGATTTGCCATCCAGTCGGTGTGCGATTGTTTTTGTGGTAGGAAAGCAAGAGGGGGGGTTGTGGTGGTGAAGAGATGAAGGCCGGATGAGAGAGAGAGAGAGAGAGAGAGAGAGAGAGAGAATAATCCAGTCCCTGGAGATTGAAACAGGCTGTTGTCCTCCAGTTGCTTCAGCTACCCTTTGACCTGTGTGTGGATCTGCAGTTGTTGCATGAGTGTGTGTGCGTGTGCACGTGTGAGAATCTGCAATGCTGTATGTGTGTGTGTGTGTGTGTGTGTGTGCGTGTGTGTGCTGGATGCTTGCACTGAAGGAGGCTGCATTCTGCATCCTGCAATTCAGCGAGCATCTTGATTATGAGAAAACACACCACTTAATCTTTCATCAGCAATTGGGGAGTCATTACATATTTATTGGTTTATTTATTACATTGTTACATTCGCGCAGAGAAGACCGGGTGTGCGGACAATAATATGATGTTCATGACTTCAATGTGCATAACAGCAATGGAGACCAACATTATATACTGTATCTATCTGTGACACACATCATGTGCATACATGTGCTGAATGATGGGCATTGCAATACACATCCTAACTGAAATATCTGCTTATTGTCATCAGGCCATTTCATACATTATTTTGTACATTAACCCTTTTCTGATTTCTTTAGGGGATAACGTGATAATTACTTGACTTGAATATGAGCTTTGAGGTAAATCGAGTCTATAACAGAGTGCTTGATCGAGCTCTCCACAGCTGACGGTGTGTCTCTGTGAGCTTTGTCTGCACGACACTGCCATCTACTGGACATGCTATGCCAAGCCGCAGCGCCATCGATAACACCGGCCCTGGGCCTCTCAGTTGCAACTCATGAAACATTCATCAACAAATGTAATGCCTACCATTTTGGAAAATTGTGAAACTTGATTCCTGCTATAAGATGTCCTGGATGAAAGGTTATCTCACTCTCGTTATGAAATTACAGTCAGGCTGTGAAATGAAGCTACGAGTAACTTTAATTTCTTCTTTGGGCTCTTGCGATATGTTTAACTCTTTAATTTGCTCTCATTTTTTCCCTTTCCTCCCCTTAGGGCTCTTAGTATATGTTTAATTGTGCATATCATTAACTCTCTTAATTCAATTTTTCTTATTATTTTCCCTCCCACCTTAGTGCTCTCGCTTGGCTCTCTCTCTCTCTCTCTCTCTCTCTCTCTCTCTCTCTCTCTCTCTCTCTCTCTCTCTCTCTCTCTCTCTCTCTCTCTCTCTCTCTCTCTCTCTCTCTCTCTCTCTCTCTCTCTCTCTCTCTCTCTCTCTCTCTCTCTCTCTCTCTCTCTCTCTCTCTCTATATATATATTTAATTCTTGTATAGAAAGAGTCCATGTCAATATTGAAATGGAAATGAAAAGCTTTCTGTGAAATCATGTGTGTTATTGGTTCTGTCACATTCATTTTACATCATGAAAGCTTTTATACATAGAAGCTCGAAGCTCTCGGTGATTTACAGGAAAATAGTTCTGGAAGGAGCGAGTGATGAAAGAACTATTGTATTCATTATTATTGTATATTTTTCATGTATATCTTTAATAGTGCATATACAGTAATTTACTCTTTCAAAATCTTTCATTTTTTCCACCTTTTTTTCCTTCCTGTGTCCACACCAAACGAGAAGATTACATACAAAGTCATTGCAAAGACGCAGATGGACGCGAGTAACTCAAAATTTGCGGCGGGAAGCTCAAAACAATTTGCCTCATTCGCCCGTCAGCGTTTGAGATGTTCCGCCGGTCTTCACTGACGTCGTGCCACGGTTGAATAAGAAACTACGAAGGATCAGACGCATACAGACGCAGTTCCTGGAAAGGTCGATCAAGTTCACCGAGCGGTGTGCCCACGCAGCTAGCCGCGCGCAGCTAGCCGCTCGCGGTTCCTGGAAAGGTCGATCAAGTTCACCGAGCGGTGTGCCCACGCAGCTAGCCGCTCGCAGCTAGCCGCTCGCAGCTAGCCGCTCGCAGCTAGCCGCTCGCAGCTTGCCGCGCACAGCGACTAAGCTCAGTGAACATCTGGTGTGGCTTCTCCCAGTAGCTCCTCTCACTTCATGCCTCGATAGCAGGAGCAGCCCCCAGTCGCTCTCCTTGTGTGAGCAGAGAAATTATTCACCAGCAGCGCAGCAACGAAATGTGAAACCATCCCCGGTGCCACGGCGCCCGCGGCTCTGACCGACTGGAGCAGTGTGTGAGGGGAAAAGATGAGACGCTCAGCTTCCGTGAAGATGTGCCAAAGATTCCTCCTTTTAGAGATTCCTCATGGCCCTGCTGCAGCCAGTACATATAAACTAGTTCAGTGCCAACACAAGCCAAATGTTCATTCATTTTTTTAAGAAATGGAATACGCTTAGAACCGAACATTGACGACTGCTTATTAGTCATCAAAGTCCACGGCTTTAATACTGGACTAATGACAGTAGAATTGCAAAGAGTTGTATGGTATTTGCACAATAATAGGCTCAAATAAAACAAGAACTGTGTCAAACCGTATTTACAGGTCTATATGCTTACTTTGCTATGAGTAGCAGAATGCCACTGAAAGCATGTTCACATTGACCTCTTGTGGTTAAACGCTGCATGTGTTGCAGCATGTGGTCTGAAGCTATGCTGCAGCTTTATCTGCTGCAGGTCCTCATTCTTTACACCAGTGTCAAATTAGCTCTTTGCTTCGTATTCACTGAACAATCAATGGAAATAACTGTACTAATTAATAACCAGAAACATTTATAGGCAAGTAGTTCCTGTCATTTTACACACTGACACTCCCTAAGGAATTTTATATCGGGAATAACTTGTGTAGATGTGTTATGTCTCTCTCTCTCTCTCTCTCTCTCTCTCTCTCTCTCTCTCTCTCTCTCTCTCTCTCTATTATATATATACACATCTTTATATTTAAATGTATTTTCAAATAATATATATATATATATATATATATATATATATATATATATATATATATATATATATATATATATATATATATATATATATATATATATATATTATATAAAGGTATGACTATTGTATAAATTGTATAATGTCTGCTAATCTGCTGGCCAGCAGTGTCAGGGTATAATTAGGTTTGACCTTGATTTAGACTTTGCAAGGAAATACATATACTATTAAAATATGTGTACTTAATATTACAAGCACGTTACTCAGTTGCACACGGTACCACTTACCACAGTGCCACTTAAAATGTTTTGCACACTCAAACACACACACACACACACACACACACACACACACACACACACGCACACACACACACACACACACACACACGCACACGCACACACGGTCACGTCAGTACAACTGAATGATAACATGAAATGTTGCAGTAAAGGAGATATTCTGGAAGAAAGTGCAGGAAAGGTTCTTTCCACCAGAGGGAGACAAACCCAAAAGAAGCAGAGACACGAGGAGCCCGAGCAGCAGAGACTCATATCTCATATCGAGCTGTGTCACAAAATGTTTGTCTCTAATAATGTTTCTACAGTTGGTACATAGGAACAGGATGTACTAAACCTTTTTTTTTTTTTTTTTTTTACAGAAACAATCCACAACTTGGACCAAGAGACGTTCATAAACATACAAAATTTGTTTCCAAAGATGATTTTTTTTTTGGAGGTATTCCAAGAAGTTTTTCTAACCATTAATCAACAATTATTTATTTCAAATATATAATGTATGCAATACAATGCAAACAAATAATTTGTCAATAGTGCACTCAAAAATCTAGTTCATTTATTAGACAAACATATTAGTGTAATATTGTCTCTCTCGTAGGAATGCAGAACTCCCTTACGTTATACACGGTGTAACTGGAATAGAGATGAATGGATGAATCCACTTCAAACAAGCCTTCCTCTACATTTACTAGTTAAGTTGAGAAGCCACTTTTGCTGGACATCAGTGCATAATTGAAGTTTTTTGTTATTGTGCTATAAGTCCTTGACAAGCTTTTTAGAGGTCAGTCTTTGTCTCTTTCTACTCTGAAAACCAAATCAGTTTTTTTCCCCAGCACTTAGGACAAAGACTAAAAGCTTGGTGTCAATTGTTTTATAATTTAATTTTCAAACATTTGTAGAAATCTGAATATTGCCTTTGTTTCCAACTTCTCAAAGTCACCAAAACTGTAAAGCATGTTTTTGGAAAGACTTTTTGAGAAGAAGTGTGCAGATGGTCCGGATGTAAAGTACACCACACATTTCTTCAAGGTTAAAACTTCTGGATTTAGTTTGAAATAAAATTCAGGGAGCAACACTAAATTATGATGTGTCCCAATACACCAATAAATACTAGAGTCTCAACACATCACCTGCACTGAATGTTTTAGGTCCCAAATACATTTGTGTGATCTGCTGCGACCTTATGAACCATCCCGACCCCTCAGGTCGTCTGGTTCTGGTCTACTTCCTGTCCAAAGAGTCAGAACTAAACATGGAGAAGCAGCGTTCAGCTTTTCTGCTCCACATATCTGGAACAAGGTTCCCGAAAGCTGCAGGTCTGCTGAGACCCTCAGAGACCCTCAGCTCCTTTAAATCCAGATTGAAGACTTTTCTGCTCGCTGCTGCCTTTAATTGAACCAGATTTAAGGATATTACGTTCTGCATCTCACTATTGCATTTTATTTCTTACACTGCACGGCAACTTCTGTTCCATTTTTTTTTGCTTTTTGACTGTTTTAAATGTTTTATAATTGTTCATAATTGTTTTCAAATCTTGTTTTCTCCTGTATTATGTTTTGATGCTTTTAATGGTTTCATGTGAATTGTCCTGCTGTTGAAATGTGCTGAACAAACAAACTTACCTTTCCATGCCTTACCAAAAAGTTACATCACCGCCTCTCTAACATTTTAAATATGTATCACGATTACCCTCCAGCAGGTAGCATCGGTTGCACGCTACCAGTGGTAGCACGCTGCGCATGTGGGGACCTCGTCCTCCATTAGTGGTGCAAACGCCGGAGGTCGGCGTCGCACGGGTTCCCTCCACAGAGAGCCAATGAGATATATCCATTTGGGATGATGTGGGAAAATAAACTTTGGCAAACAAAAAATGGGAGATACTTACATTTTGTTCAGGAACATAAACTTTACAAATGATTCAAAAAGCATTTGTGAATCTCCACAAACCACTTTTCTGATTTCTGAAGCGTGAATGCAATAAGCCGAAGCTAACGGCGGGCTTTGAAGGAGCTACTCCACGGTGGCGTGAGTAATGAGGCCGCAAAGGCGCGACGATGTTTTGTAGACTCATTAAACTCGCTTGTGAGCAACTGCATTTTTTAAGACACTTAAAAGCTTTAAAATTCACAAGAGGGATATTTAGTTACGTATTTCATATAGCATATTATATTCCTGTTCTGCTACTATATCCTCCTCAGTCCTAAATATGGTTCCTTTAAAATTGCTGAAATATTGCATTTTATCGGTTGTACAGTTTGTTCTGAGATGTTGACAAAGCTGCTGTATTTTGACCAAATTGCCTTCAACATTATCACAATGATACATTTGATATTCTCACCAAACGTTGAGGCCAATACGCAGCATCTGAACTGCAGAGTAACAAGTCAGACAGTTTTTTGTGGTGGTTTTGTTGTCCAATTAGCCTGTGAGAACTTAAATTGTATAATTACATTCAACAAATACACTTCAAAACATAACTCTAACCACTTGCATAACATTATAACTAAAGATATGAAAACGGATCAATATCGTGGCACATTGAAAAGTTGCAAACACGGAAGTGATTGTGTTGTTCCTCATCGCTCCAACAGATGTCCCTCTAACGTCATCTGTTCCAGCTCCATCCACAAGACCGAAATACACAATCCAACGTTCATATTGTAGATACATTTATATAATATCTTTTTTTCTTTACAGTGGAATTGATCCGTCACACAAGTGACTAAAAAAAAAGCACACAATACAGTCAATAAACCGAACTTATAGAACATATGATTGTCACTTACTGCGAGTCACAAAACAAGTACATACTGTGAATAAATAATCTACAGAGATATGTACAATATGCACAGCAATAATTCAAATGGAAGAGCAAATAAAGCTTTGGATCCCTGTACAGGAAAAAAGGTAAGCAGATGTAGACTGAGCCAGCTGTCCCCAACATACAGTATTAAGCAATAATCATCGAGAAGTCAGAAATTTACAGGATATTTAGTAACATTTAGGCTTTGAGCTCCTGCATTTAATGACTTATAATAATGAACATAAAACTGAAATCAGAGCGAATCAAATGAACACGTTAACGCTATGTACAGTATCGCATTCCACGGAAAACTGGAGAATATTTAATACTCATCGTCCAATGAGGATCAAGGCAACAACCACGGGACTACAGGCGGCTGAGAGAGACAGAGGCAGAGAGAAAGAGGGATCCAGAGAGAAGGAGACTCACAGCAGAGGAGGAAAAAAAACAAAAAAAAACACCCTCATTGAGCTCCTGCTGGCTTCCCGGTACTGACAGAAACAGAACACTGTACAACCCCGTCAGCTTTCCCCATCGAGGAGAAGAGAGCTGGTCAAAAAAGAGCTGCGTGTCTGGTTGTGTGCATCCCTCTCTCCTGTGGAGTCGGTAACACACACGCACACGCACACACACACACACACACACACGCACACGCACTTAGCACAATGCACACATGTGAGCTGCCGCCTTCTGTAAAGTCCCAAACTTTAAGTCTCTGGTGGGTTCGGTGGCGCGTTACCCAGAGTTCAAGTACTCCAGTGCCACTTCGTAGCAAAACTTGTACTGGTCCTACGAGACGAGAGGAAACAAACAGAAGCATCAGCGTACGCGGCCACATGAACCGGCTATCTGCATCTGGGCCTCTATCAGGAGAACATGTGCAGCTTTAATCCAGCCGCTCGGTCAATTACGGTACTTTACTTATTTGTTTATGAATATGCACCGTGGAAACATGATATCATCTGAAATAAAGACTTTACAGCTACATTTTGACAAGCCAGGCCCGTTTTCATCTCAGATATTGTGCTAAAGTATTCACATAGATGTACAGACACACACATATGTGACGCTAACAATATGAATAAAGCAGAGGTTGTGTAGCCTCTGAGCAACTGTGGCTATGAAAAAGGGGCATATATGATCATTTTTAAACATGAAAGGGTCATTTTGATAATTGAGATATGGAGCTACACGCACTAATCAAAACAAATAATAAAATCACTGACTAAATGTTTGTGTAGCGTGCGGCGAGCTTTCAACTATATTTTCACTGTAATTTCTGGGCAACAACATTTCTTTCTTTATTAATAAAGTAAACAATCTGAAGGGAATCAAAGTGTAAAACACAATTTGAATGAGACCCATGTGAAATAATATTTATTTGTGTATGTCCATTAATTAAATCATCTACCTCGATTTTCAAATGGTTTCGATGTATAATCTCTCAATGCTAGAGGTGCTTTTAAAGGGCCGATCCGCCAATTTTCAAATGAAGCTTAATGACAGGACTGCAAAACTGATGAGCTTGTAAATGACAGAAAGCATTAGATATGTATCTAATAATAATAATAATAATAATAATAATGATAGTTTTTTTTCTCGCCTCAACTTTATTTAAGTAATAAACACTGCTGGCGCGTCCCCTTCACATAGCATCAGGTCCTATGGGAGGTTATAACAAACTCAAACAGGTCTAACAAAGTGCTGCTGCAACGCTCCTCACCAGCAGGTCCACCATGTTGGGTTTATTGTTCCTCAGTGTTTTGACAGCATGGAAAACATCCACAGAGCGCTGGTGTTGAAGCATCTCGCACACGATGCTGATGGCACAGAATGTCCCGCTTCGGCCGCCTCCATTCCTAAAGTTATATATATAAAAAAAAAAAAACGAGACCTGCGTTCACAAATAATATAGAAGTAAGCATTCAACAATCACGCAGATGGAGGGATGCAGAGTTTCACAGGGTTTCGATGCAGTGGAGCTCTTCCGTCAGTAGGTGGGGATGTTTCATTTTTTATGGCAGCGCAGACTGAACTTCCCTCTGCGCTCAGTAGCGTGATAACTTACAGACAGTGGACCACAGTGCGTCCCTCGCCTCCGTCGTACTCTTCCTGCCACTTGTCCACCTGTCGAATTAGCTTGAGGAAGGAGCGCTTGGACATGGGCGTGTCCCTGTACATGGGCCAGCCCAGGAACTGGAACTGCTGCACCATCCGGTAGCCATCCTGAGGCTGGAGGGGGGGGGGAAGGACACACTGGTTAACACACACAGTAGGAGGGGGGGTTAATCGCTGCTGTGCAACAATGCAATCAGACTGTAAAGATGCAGCTAAAGCTAAGCCATGATGGGGACAAGTAGGGCAAGAGATGGATATGGGCAGAAGGAGTCACTGAAGAGATGAATGTGCGGATAGATAGGTTGATAGATGAGCAAAGTCTCAGCTGGAGACAGATAGTTAAGAGCTACAGACACTCTAAATCACACTCAGACATATCGATCAATAACACTTGTCAGAGATCATGTGTGATTAGATTGTATTCCACTTAACGCAGCGGTGGTGCTTCTGCCGTCCAGACGGTGTTATAACACGGCGGTATGAGGAGTGATTGTTGACAACTGTGGCAGACTGTGTGAGGCTAAGGAGCTTACGCAGGAGACTGCAGGTGAGGTCAGGAGCCCGGCTGTGCAGGGATGTATGGTTGCTCAAAGTTAAAAGGTCACAGGCAGACCTACCTGTAGTGTAGTGTAGGTATCTAGCCATGCATGTTTTACTTTGAAAAAGTTGTGAGATATGAGTCTCTGACATTTCTTCCTTCACTCCAATAAAAAGTGAATTTGGTTTGTGGCGCTCATATATTTATAATACACCGTTTAAAAGCGCGCTTAACAACTTGTCCTTCCACAATCAGCGTGCTTGTTGCTCTTGCTCGCTGTTAAACGCTTTCGTAGCGGCTATTTCTTCATTACAAAGTACTTCCAATAAAAAATGTTCACAGCAAGGTCTGTGAATTATCAAAAGGAAACAAGATCAATCCGAGTGGTCGCAGGATGATTTATTTTTCTTGTGAAACACTGGATAGAAATCCTTCCAGAAATAATACTCTGTGACTGAGCTGCTTAACATGTGCCGTGGTAGAAATGTCACATGTCGACCCTGCTTGAATTTAGGGGGAGCACTGGTTCCCAAACTCTTTGGCTAATCTCTTCAGAACAAAGCGATCGTACATCATTCTTAAATCTGTCTATAAGTTGAGCTAAGTATATAAAAAACACTTTTTTTTTTTAACTTAAATTCTTTCATTTGATTACTTTGTTGGGGCCTGAAAGCATTTAACAAGAGAAGAAAAAAATAGAGAAAAGTCAGAAAAATAAATATAATTTGGTGCCCAGGAGTAACAAGGAGATTGTTTCTGAAATTAAATGTTGTGTATTTTGGATTAGACATTCCTTTATTAGTCCCGCAGTGGGGAATTTTGCATGAATTGCGGTGGAAAAGGAAATCTTAAAAAAAAACCCCCTGCTAAAACCAATATGATGCCTGGATATTGATATAATTCGGGTGGACTGACCCTTTCGGGCAGGTTCATGTTCTACTCAAAGGGTGTTTGTCGATGGAGCAATCAGGGAGTTCAACTTCTACCTTTTTTTTTTAACTACGTGTGAAAATGTCTCAAGCTGTCAGAGAGCCACGTGACTCGAGGCGATCACACCTCGGTCCAATCACTTGTGCAGCGGCATAGTTAAAGAACAGAACGACTCTGCCACTGCACAGCTTGAACGGACAGGCCGGCGCATGAGTGGGATGTGTGATGTGTGCAGTCACACAAGAAATTCGCTGTTGCGATGAAAACCACAAAAAAAAAAGACAAACTAGTTGTAAAAGTTACAAAAAAAGAAAAAGGCGCCGGCAGAGCAGAAACACGACGCCATCACACAATTGCAGTGTTTGTCCCCGAAAAGTTTGAATCGTCACCCTCCCGTGTCGCCGTACCCGCGCTGCGTTGTAAATCCGAAATATTCTGCTGATAATGTCCTCCTCCAAGTCGGCGGAGACAAACTCCACCTGGATGGGTCCGTGGCGGTGGACTCCGTTTTCTGGCCAGTACTGTGGGCACAACTAAACAAAATAGGCACGGACAGGTGTACCAGCACACACACACACACACACACACACGCACGCACACACACATACAAAGAGAGAGAGAGAGAGAGAGACAAAAATGGAAGAATATTCATCAGTTTCAGAGTCCAAACTCTCTCAAGTAAAGCCAGTGACATTGATTTCAACTCCTCACACATAAATGCTAAAAAGGGTTCTGTAAGATCTTGACGTTTGAGGACATGGATGATGAGAAACCGGAGGTAGAGAGAGCAAAGGTGAGTTAATTTAATGTGGAGTGAATTATTTTTACAATATGAGGAATTGCTTCTTCGCAGAAGAAACGTTTTCTTTTTGATGGACGAAAGACTGAACAGCAACGTGTTGTATCGACAGCATTCTCCTTATAAACTAACCATTCATGAAAGAAATTATACACACATTCCTGGAAAACTTCTACTAATGTCAGACACACACACACACACACACACACTTTCTTTTGCCTCGAAGCGATTTTTTTCTTCCTATTTTAGAGAAAATCTGAGAATCTGCGCCGTGCAAAAAAAAAAAAAGGTAATCAAAAAAAACCAGACACTTATTAAAAGACGGTGGATTGATAGAAAAGTAATTGGTAATTCAAGATAATTTATTAACAGTTTAATTCGGCGATCTATTTCAACAATTGATTCATTACGTTTAGCTGAATCAACATCTATTAGCTTTCTATTTAAAACGTGTATCCATTCCTTTCAACTGCTTATGCATGAGCCATCCATCCTAACCATCACTACAGTACATTACTTTTAGCTCAGTTTGCACACAACTGTTCACACATTCAGTCGTAAACAGTGGCATTCAAACATTACAGCTTTCTTAATTAAACCCCATTTGCCGATGTGTTTTTCTCACGATTTTTTTAAAAACAGTTTCAAGTAAACGATCGGTTTACTTGAAACTGAAAACAAAAAAAAAAATCAATCAATAGATCGATGAAGAATAAAAAAAAACGAATTGATCGTGCTCCATTGACTGCTCTGGCAGCAGCAGTCAAAAAAAAAATAATTTCTCCTTGGAGATTGATAAAGTACTTTTCAGCAGCAGCAGAAGATATACACCCCTGGGACCGCATCACGAGAGCTTAAAAATCTCCTCTATTCACGCTCGTCGGGAGAGAAAGCCCAGTGAAGAACGTGCACCTGCCGAGCACACCGCTGGCCTCGCAGCACTTAAGCAGACAAGTGGAAGAGAACGCGCACAGATGGACGAGCCCACATGCGGAGTTATGAACAAACACGGGAAGAAATACCCGAGAAGAATGCAAATAACAGCCCATGCATATAAATGGACACACACATATACGCTTTCTTTTCTCGAACACAGGAAGAAACAAAAAGAAGCACAAACACATTTACAGTCTGTGTGGCAGCAGGAGCACCACTTTCTAGCTTCCTTTGAGAGCCTGTCAAAATTTGACAAATTCAACAGATGCAAAAACAAAGATGCTGATGGAGAAGATGGTAAACCTCCACCTCCCTCGTCTCCATCGACGCCTAACCCCCTTTCCTCCCTTCCCACCTGTGCTGTTTCCGAGGCTGGCTGGCTGGCTACAGTGAGAATATCGAATGAAAGGCCCTTTCTATCCAGCCAGTCAACCAGTCAGTCAGTCACCTAGGGAAAGGAATTTGGGATGGGGAGAGCAAGCCTGGCTTCAGGCTTTGATCCGCGGGTGTTATGACAGAGCCTCGGGCTGAGGAATCTGGATAGGCTCTTCCACAGGCCTGTCTCTACATCTACCCGCACTTTCATTGCAAGTCCTCTTCCACTCCGCGGCATCCACCTCATTTCAGACATATATTGCATGTGTTTGCCAGCAGAGATGCGTTTATGTTTTTTTCATACTGGGAGAAAACAAACACACATAAAAAAAAGCAATATCTCCCTGAATCCAGTTCCCACGCTGTCCTTTTGTTTGACTTTATTAGATACAGAGAAGGTAGCGCTTCATCTGTTTGCCAGCGTGCCGCTCGCAAAACCCCCGCAGGATTATTTGGTGTAATGTAATGTAAAGTCTGTTTATGCACGCATATCAGGTCGGGTTTACCTGGGCCGGGTCGACATCGTTGAGCATGACGATGGACGTGCAGTGGTAATCCAGAACCAATCTCCAGAAGTCCTTCACTGTGTTTGGTAACGGGTGCTGGGTCACTATGAATGCAGAGGGCTGCTTGTAGCTCTGGAGGAGAGCAAGAAAGATAGAAGAGGGGGAAAAAGAGGCAAAAGAAGGATTTGAAACATTGCCGCGACATACACCTCATGCATATTATATAGCACGTAAGATGACAATTTACCAAGAATAAACCAATAACCATTTTAAAACGACCTCCATCTTTTGATCTACCTCACACTGAGTGCGGTTTTAATGGAGATTCCATGTCTGTGGAGATTATATTAGGCCGCTGCACTTTTAATGCGGTTTCTGGCGAGCCCAGGAGTGACGGAGAGGATCCTGTTCCTGAAAGGTCGCCTTCTCTATCGAGGCAAGAGCCAAAAAGTCCATCATTGGACACAAGCTTTGTCAAGGTGTTCTTTGTTAGGTCTACCCCGAATACATTTAACACTTGAAAATTGCTATACATTGCATTTTGGGTATATTTTGTATTGTCCTGTAGTGCAGTCCAGGACAATAGTTATTGAACACAGCTTTTGGTTTGAGTCCAAGTCAGCGTCTATTCATAAAAATGTAAACTAGGGTGGGTGGTTTTCAGTCAGTAGGTGGAGTTTTCATTATATTTGTATCGTGATTGTTTCTCAATTCTGCCATTTCCAATGTCAAAAAGGATTGTTGAACTTTAACTTTGAAACCCAACCAGTACAAGAAGTCTTTGAAAAAATGGAAATTTCAACTGGCAATCTATATCTGACAAAGATCACGTGATGCGATTTCCACCTCGAGGACAGCAACTACATTAACCTTGCATTAAGTGGGTCTATTTTTGTTGAGTTTTCAAGGTCAATATATGAACATTTGAACCTTAACTCGACTGTTAAAAGGACATTTTATGAGGTACGGAGACCTGACGCTAGAATATTTTTGCTTCCAAGTCGACTCTTACGTCCATGAGCGCAGCGTTGATGTAATTGGAGCTCTCCCCGTCGATGGTGATAAGGAAGGGGAGGCAGCGGTCTGGAGGAAGGACGTCCATGCAGCGGTTCTTCTCGTGGTTCCTGGGCAGCAGGGCGATGCTGCAGTCCTCCACCCGCAGCGTGGGAGTCACCATATTCAGAGTCTGTCAGGGTGGAAGAAGAATGACGCACTGTCATACCAACGCTGCAAGGTAGGCACTAGTGTCTTGAGTGTGCTAATTATCTCCCAATATGGTAATTAACAATGCAATTATTTAATCAGTTACATTAGCGATAGCTCTTACTCCCCTGATGTGACTGTGATGAAGCATAGGGGGGGCGATGCATCTCATATAACACTGATTGGTCCAAGGAGGGGTGCTACCATTACAGATTAAAGCAAGGTGATATATTTGCTGCTGATTGGCCCAGAGGGGGACGCGCCACTCATCAAGAGAAAACATGTTTACTGTTGTTTTCAACTCATCCTGCACTTGAGATAATGCTTGATTAGGGATCTGCAAACAGTTCATTGTTGCGTTTAAATCTCCTCACCCTAAACTCCTCTTTGATGGGGCTGGAGTTGGTCTGCGGGTCCAGGCGGTTCATGTCGTAGTACACGGAGCGGAGCTGACTGGCGGGAATGGTGGTGTCGCCGCAGAGACATGCCTCCAAGATGGCGTCATGGATGAAGACATACTGCTCCTGCGAAAAACAGCATCCTCATTGCGGATCTATCAAACGGCTGAGGCTCGTGACAACCAACAAAATGTGATGCTCTTTTTTTTACCAAAAAGCAGAAGCCAGTGCATGAGCCAGTGTTCCACTGCATTTCTGCTAGAATAATTCAATGACCTTTACGCGACCTTCCTATGATTATTCTTTACCCCTGAGGCAGTTTCTGTGACTAATATTTGTCATTGTCTGTCTTCAAAGGTTACATTACATAATTTTGCATATTTTTGGTACATAGCTGATTTAACCGACGATAAAAAAAAAAAAACGTCGAAATATTAAGAGGCCCGGGAAGAAAGTATATTCTTAAATTCGTCATGACCGAGGCATGAGCGAGGCGAGAACAAAGGCTGACGTCTTCAAAAGTAAAAAAAACAAGCCCTGAACTTCATGCGGAGCCAAACCGGAAAACGCGACGCATCTCCTCCTCCTCACATCAGTCAGTCAAGCAGTCGACATGGTGACACAGCTTGAGGCTTGACGCAAATCTATTCTGAAGTGACATTTTCAGCTGACACTCCCTTGTCACTTTGGACCAAAATCCGCACACATGCACAGGGGTCACTGATTTACAGATATACAGAGAAACATGTGTTGCCATTTGTTGAGTCTAGTGCAGAGAGTGAATCTCTGACCGGGGAGTTTGACTAGTTCGGGGCGGGTCAGCGGGTCGCTGGGAACACAGCGCTCAAACCAGAACACACAGATTGATAGATTGTGTGTGAGCTCATAAACTATAAAGAACAACAAGGCCTTTTGGTTTCCGCGAACGGATGAAACCGCGTTGGAGAGTTAGCGTCTGGCCGCGGGGCTGAGGAGCCCTGCCAACGAGCCTGAACACCTGCGAGGGGAAACACACACACACACATACACACACTTTGAAGGTCACTGAATTTGAGGGAGAGTGACTCAGGGTGAACAACATTTGGTCTCCAGTTACTCAAATCCCAATTCGGATGTCAACGATGAAACATTTGCCCATTAAGTCCAATGACGCCTGTGATTTAAAGGGAATTACGATGAAACGATGCATCCAACGAGACTACGGACACCTCCAGATGGTGTTCAGGAAAGCGCAAAGTCCTTTGGTAGCCCACACTGGCATAGAGACGGAGGATGAGCCAGGGAAGCTTTCAGCCATCAATATGAGCTAAATGCTTTCAGTTACAAGCCTCTAAACTCTTTTATTATGGCGTGTATTGCCGAGCGTGTGTGCTTAGCATCCTGGGAAATAGTTAGGGTGCGCACTTCAATAAATGTCTTTGTGAGAAATTATCACGAAAATGTAAAGTCGTCGCCGTAAATACATCTGCTATGAAAATAAACACAATTCATCTCATATTTCAGGCAGGTTCAAACAAGCACCGGAGAGCACTTGCGCTACAGCTGTCACGTGGAGGTCAATGATAATTTGGATAGTTTAGTCACAGAATTAAATATATTCCCATTGTTTGAGAAATGCGACACTTGAACTGGCACTTGAAAAATGAAAACTAATTATGCTGCATTTTAAAAGATAATGGGCATCATCAGTCACTGGCAAAATGGCACACAAAAAAAACTTTACAGACACGATCTCTTATCCTGTAGAAAAATGGACTAATAAAAGTCAGGTAATGATTAATTTCCCTGAAAATAATTTTTAAAAAAAGCTCCTTTCTTTGGTATGAATTCTGAGCATTTGTCCTGGGGCACCAGAGAAGTGGAGCTTATGCTCGTGGATACAAGTTAATCCACAGCCTGCCGCTCTGCATCCTCACTCTTCCTCTTCCTCTTCCTCATGAGCCTGTGTGGGCGGGCCCTGCTCCTCTGAGGCCACTGTGGGACCAGAGCTAGCGTACCTCAGTCTGCACCATGTTGACCCTCCGTGAGCGCAGCTCCCTCACGCAGTTGTAAATGTCCACCACACCCTCTCTCTCCGCCATGTCCAGCATGATGTCGATGACGATGAAGCAGCCTGTCCGTCCAGCCCCAGCGCTGCGGGGAAACACACAGATTATTAACCTCACAGGGTGCAGTTGAAAACAGTTTTTGGACACCTAGATATTGACATCGCATAATGTCTTGATGCATTTTTTGGGGGGGCTTTAGTAGCCATATTTTAAAAGGTTGTTTCAACACAATCAAGAACATTTCAAACATATCTCTAGTGGTATTTCAACAAAAATGACAAAATAACTTATTCCTATTCTTACAAATGAGAAGTTGAGCTTGTGAGTAAACCAATACACTACAGCCTGACATAGTAACGCTACATTAGTAGGAACGTCTGAGATGGCGGCTTGAGTTTACTGGACATACTCGACTGCCCCTCAATGCATTACGATGCTTCACACTTTGCTTTGTTGGAGATTGTGAGCCAAAAGCTGTTTGGTCACTTTATTTAGTATTATTAATATTTCAGGCCGGGAAGTAACCATTTCGATTTTCCAATATGTGGCCAGTTTATCCCAAAACCGCCCGTTAGATGATATGATTTAAACTAGTGCATGGCTCAATGAAAAAATATTATTATTATTTTTATTGAACCATTAAGAGCAATTGGAGTTTGGAAGACAACAAGGTTTAACCTACTAACAATAAAACTGTTGTCATGTTGTAGGAAATAGTGTTGATCGTTTATATTCTTTAGATGGATTCTTTTACATTCTGGTTTGTTTCCAAACTATGAGACCTAAGCACACATTGTGGATGGGTTGACTCTCTCGCACTGCAAACTGCTAGTTTTAAATCTACAGACTAAATGAGATACAGTCAAGCCCCCAGGAAGGACAGAGAAGAGGGAAGAGGGATACATAAGTACGCACTGACTGCTGAGGCAGCGCAGGAACAACCGTATGAAACAGGGCGGCGCACACCAACCTGCAGTGAACCACCATGGGCCCGGCATTGGTCAGAGTCTTGGACTTGACTCTCCTGATAAACCCAAGCAGACCCGTGGCGTGATAGGGCACCCCGTGGTCCGGCCACCCCGTGAAGTGAAACTGTCGGATCTCCCGGATCTCATGCGCCCCTCTCTGAGGGACAGAGTCATCATGTTAAACACACAAAGCACTGCAGAAGACGGCAAGGACGTGCTGAGAAGACAGAGGACGCAGTTTGCAGACGATATGAGAGGTTCCTTCCAAAGCAAATACATAGCTGGATTGAATGCAAACACACACTGCATGAGAAGGTGGAGGAGGGTTGAGTAAAGTTTGATCTAAGAGCAAACAGGGTGTCCAAGGCCGTTGTAGCTTGATTTCTTTACTGCCTGTCGTACAGGATCATATGTTACATCCATGATCTGGACACTGAGCTTAACATCGAAACAGAACCTTTTGCATGTTTTAGTAACTTGGGAGTTCAAGTTTTATAGATGCACTCCGCCTGCTGCTTTGGATTATAAGGAGCACTTTAATCTTTAATGATTATATCCGATAGTAACGTTTGCTCTTTGACATTAATTAATACAAATTCAATGTGAAACAGCAGGAACTTAATGGTTAGAGAGGGTCTCAGTGGGTCCAACTGGAGACACTCATTGCTGCCTACCAAACAAAAAAAATGGGGTTTAAAGCAAAAAAAAAAGAAAATCTTTAAAAATGTGTTTATTAACACAATGCAATGACCTCGATAACTCGATTATAAAGGCACCTTCAACAAGAAACCTTTGGAAATGAACGAGAAGACCACCTCATAGTGTATAATCCAGACACTTTGAAAAAGGTGCTTATGAGCAAAGCACATAACCCATGACTTCTTCACACAAACTGTTCAACAGACAAAGGTTAAGGTCTAGTACCAGTCAAGTATGAATGTTTTTTCAAAACTCTTACGGACAATAGAAATGAATAATTGTACCTTCTCTACAGCAAAGGTCCTGATGACATACTCTGACAGGAGCTCGGTCTCTATCAGCGTCACCTTGATGTCTCTGTAGATTTCAGTGTCATCAGGCCAGTATTTACAGCACTTTACCTGAGAATGACAGAAGCATGTTTTATAACCACGTGCACACAATACTGTCTGCGTACTGCATTGAATTCACATTTGCATACACACAATGCTGTATTTCACTACACACTCACGTTTGCAGGCCCTCATTTTTTTTTTTAATCTGACGAAGATAATCGCCATCCCACATTTGCTACCTGATGTTTAATTTCCTCAAAGTCAAAATGAGATTTTCTTCGTATTAGTTTCACCCCCTTGTCAAGGATCTGCTGTAAATGGGAATTTTATGTAATGATGGAGAGCTCTTTCTCACATTATTGCTATTTCATTCTCACGTCGATAAAGTAAGACTGAGTCTAAAGGTAGACCGTATAGGATCTGGATCAGAGCAGAATTGACACTGAGGGAGCCTAAGATTTGTCCACCTTAAGTTTTTGACTACCGGCGTGGAGAAATAGGACAAAACATAAAAAAATAAATAATATTGTACTACAATTGGATGAGGGAGATATAATAACAATCCAATAATGATGTGACATAATAAACCCTCTGTTGTTTAAAATAGATTTCCCAACAGAAAGCTAAAACACCCCACTGGAAATATTACTCCCCTCCTCCCCCGGTTCAATTAAACTGAAGATACTCGGGGAGGAAGGCTGGTGAAAAAGATTGAGATCATGGAGGTGTATCACAGAATGATAATTTTTGATGAGGGATAAATGTGACATCAGCCACAACTAGATTCAATTTTGATTTCTGGAGTCTTGGCGCTGATTAGGAATGAAATGAGCTTTGGGTTTGTGGAGTGACAGACAGAGGGGGACGTTCAGGTCCCTCTCTCTGACACCCCTGATGACTAATCGCCGATGACAATCACAAATCCACCGTCCGCTTCCAGCCAGATTGAATTAGGCAAAAGCCATTACCTTATTAGATCACTCTGAATCAGATGCCGGGTTTGGGTAGAATTAGCCTTTGGGCTAAATTGTGCCAGCGTACACGCACAGATGTTCTTTTCCATGGGCACGCTTGTGACAGTGTGGCTGCGTGTGCACGGCACTTGAACTCATTCGCTCATATAGATACGCAGTGCGTGGAGGGAGAAGCACACGTAGCACCACCTCATCACACACCACCTTCTAAACCAAATCTCTCGTACATCAAAGCGTGCCGAGCGCCGCCTCTGTGTGCGAAAACCAGCGGGACACAGAGGCCGCGTGTGCCAAGATTTCCCAGAGTTCATCAGCAACTGTGCCGAGCAGATGGCCCACTGTGATACGGCGGAGTGATTTTATGGGGCCCTCTGAGGAGCCACCGTCACTGTGACCAACTGTGCCTACAGCCCGCCATTGGACAAGGATCATATAACAGACGGTTTGGGGGCCGGGGCCCGCCGAGGACGGCACCGCAGCTAAGCAGGTGTGGAGAAGGTGTGGGGCGGGCCGGGCTCAGCTACTGTAGAGGAACGGCCTAATGAGGTACCTAGAGATGGGCCCATGAATCATTATCAGCTCTGCTACATTTAAGCCCCAGCAAAAGTGCACATCAGCGAAATCAAGGTGTGTTTAAGGGGCTCTCAGTGTGAACGTGCTTTAAATTCGTGGAGAAAATCCCCCGGCAATCAAAGCATTACACTGTACTTTAAGACCTCCATTTTCTCTTGATTGTAACCCAATCGGGAGAAACTTCAGTGCGAGTTAAGTGGAACAAATTAGGAGTGGAGTCGTTTTTTTTTTGTTTTTTAAAAAAAAAAAGGCAGACCACATGCTATATAGTGGACAAAAAAAAGTCAAGGATCTACCATTAGTTTGAACATTACGAACTATCCTCGGCACTCAATACTAGTTGCCTTTTATCCAATGAGGACAACATTAAGAGATGTTTCGAGTAGGAGCTGGCGGCTACGGCGAAGTATAATCTCCTGTTATAGAGCCAATCAGATGAAAGAGTATTCAGCTGCCTGGATGCCTCCCTGGTAATGAAGGCCATCAATCAGTTCCTTCTCACTTCTCACTGATCAGATAGATGGAAAAAGAGCTGGCAGCATACGAGACCCACGCCTCACTAAGAGACGCACACACGCACGCACAGACACGCACGCACGCACGGGCACTGATGTCGACACAAAGGCACTAAAAAAAGATGGCTCCGTTTGCCTTGAGATACAATCAGGCTGTCAGTCGACTGGGGGCAAGGTAATCTTATTTGAGATCTGCGGTTCGAGCTAACATCTAATTAATACCCACCCTGCCCACTTCCACCAGGTTGGTCACCATGACGATAGCTGCCGTGTTCTCCTGCCAGACCATCCTCCAGAAGTCGAAGACCGTCTCCTGCATGGGGCCTGTGAGGAGGGGGAGAGAGGGAATGAGCATTTTTTTTGAGGTAGCCATTCACATGCAGCGTCACTCTTTTACATCCTCCGGTCCCAGTTTTCCAGACGGCCGATGGACTCCAGTCCTTTCCCTCTGACCTCAGTGTGCCGTTGGTTTGTCCCATTCTACGTCACAGACACGCAAGAACACAGCGAGCAAGCAGTGATGCTGTGACGGTGGAAAGGTTGCTGAATAGAACCGCTCCAATGGAGGACAAGATGCTTGTAATTCTTCTTTTTCAGAAGTTGTTTTTAAAAGTATGTTGAACTACTTTTCTTATGAGTAACAGCTTGCTTAATTCAACGCACTACTCTTTTCTACTGAAAACACACAAATTGTTTGTTTTACTCACACGTTTTTTTTTTGATCGTAACCTTATACAGCAGCACATCCGTCTCTGTCTTCACAGGCAGACAGAGAAGCAGATCAACCCGCACACAATATACTGTACACGGGGGATTTGGAGGTATTACAGCGCTACAGCAACAATGCAGTTTAGAGAGCATTTTCCCTCCATCTCACTCCTCGGATCGAGCATTGAACAACACGTCAAACCAAATTTATTTATAGTGCTTCCTACTACAGATTTATAGCAAAGTGCTTACTCTACAGCAGAGGGCTTAAATAAAGATGAAAACAAGAGAGAAATAAATCACACATTTGAAGATGAGGCTAAAGCCTATGTGTGTGTGTGTGTGCATGTGTACAGGTGTGGGTGTGTGCATGTGTGCAAGCATGTGTGCAGCTGTGTGTGTGTGTGTGTGTGTGTGTGTGGCAAAGCTCAAAGTAATTACCACTACACCTCATCTATTCAACGGCAACCTTTCCACTGAACCAGACTCCAACGTGTCTGGTGAACATCAAAATAAATGAGCAGCCAACCATTGAATGCCTCCAATATTTAAAACTTCACTGAGCAATAATTGTGGATTGATAGGATTTTAATTATTATTCTGGTTAATTAAAATTATTAATATTAGTTTTAATCAAGCACCAAGTGGGAAAAAAAAGACTTCTGACAAATTAATTAGTGAATGCAAATCTCTGCAGTTGTGCATTCTGCTGCGTTGGCCCAAATTACCTGGAGACATGACAAATTATGCAGACACACACACTCACGGAGACACGGTCTCAGACATGGCACAGAGACACACTGGTACAGTTCCTTCTTGTCATCTATGTGGAAAGGAAATTCAATAATCTTTAGGCCCTTGAAAGACGTTGAAAAACAGGTGAAGGCGTGCAAGAAAAATCTCTCACTCTGGACTTTGGTTGCTTACTCTCCACTCTCACTTTCTCCCTTTATTTTGTATCTTAAAAAACAACTATGAAATTAAGACAATATGCCTAAAAAAAAGGTTATGTGTCATTTCCACCATATGTAATTAATTGCTAACGTACAAGAGAAGCTATTAGACACCAGTTGCAGCGGCGCTAGCATCCTTTTCTATTATTCTAGAGTTTGTCGTCCTTATTGGTTTTCACTCCCTGCAACAACCTACTCGGGGCATCAACAAAGTGGCATCGCCATTTTAGTGGCTTGATTGATCAAGCCCTGTTTGATTTGCTCTCTGTGGTGCCTAAACGGTTCTTGACTGTCTCTCCTCCGACTGTACTCGAGCGCAGCCTCATGTTACAGAGTTTTAAATCACTCCAATTTTTCACAAACTGAGCAGTGAAATTTACAAGACTTTCTGCTGAAAAAAAGAGATAAATGATGGAAAATGAACCATCATCTCCACATCATGTCTCTGCTACGAGCCTGTTCATGTGTCACCCTTTGGAAAACAAGAACATTGTGCAGAGTATAATAGCTGCATTTCTGTAAAATTGAGAATTGAACTTCTGCCGACTTATTTCCATCCCAATTGGATATCTAGAAATTTGGAACAAAGCTCCTCAACGGCTTCCATTTGTATTCCCACATTTCCTCTGCTACGCACAGGGTGGTTCGTCTCGATTGGAACTGCAGGACCTCAATCTCCAATTCCAGTCACTTCCAGTCTCTCCAATAACTACCCAACCTGATTGAGCCACCCACTCTGCTGCCTCCTACACTTGTCCCCGAGGGAGGATACACACTGCTGAGAAGTTTGGGAGAGGGAGACTGAGAAGCATGACAGCTGGTGTGTAGGACTTCAGTAACACAATAACACTTGGCATTATATGCTAAATCATCCAATGGGAAGCTCCTGCCAAGCTTCAGCCAGCCAATTTATGTTTCATATAGAGGAAGAGACAGAAAATAGGTGAGGAGAAGACGCTGGGCAGTCGTAAGGAAGTGAATATGGCTCTTGATGAATCGGTGGAAAAGAACAAACAGCTTTCCCATGGGAGTCGTGGAGAGATTCAAGAATTTTGGTGAAAGGACAGTCAGCTTTGTGTTTCTACCAATCTTCCTTGAAAAAACAGGTTGGAATCCAAAAGTTGTGTCTTCTGATCTTCTGATCAGTTAAAATGCTGCAGCTCGTCGAGAGTGAAGAGAAGCATGAACGCTGGCTCGATGGTTCAAACTCCTGAAGAAAACTATGTTTTCCTGACAAGCGACCTCCAGCGATCATGTAAATAATGAGTGGTCTGTCAAGGCAAGGGTAACACAATGTTGTGACGGCGTTGCAAAACCTCTAATGGTGGACATACAGGCAACCACAGTGTGTAACTTTGACTCCGAAGATGTACAAGATGTACGGATTTTGAAGATGCCTCAAACAAACAAAAGTGAGTCACGGAGGGAATGCTTGCATTCTCAAAGGTTTCAGAAGAAAGATTCTGTGCTCTTCGCTCTCGAGAACCTAGTTGGAGAAGTTTGGAGGCGACACTTCACAGAGGAGGAAAGCCAGCACTTCCAGCTGTCAGAGCGCTAATGCTGCCGCTGCAGCCGACGCTGTGTTTTGGGACCAGGCCTGTTCCTCCTCGGATACGAGGCGTGTGACAGCTGCAGAGTCCCCCAGCAAGGTATGCCGCAAAACTCCCGATCGACGTGCGCGCACACAGACACACTCACAGACAAACACACACGCGTTCCCCTCCTGCCCATTAATATTACATGCAGCAGACGTTGGCATAATGTACACTCACTTATCATTGATTTGCTCGCTCTCTCTCCCCCTCTCTCTCTCTTTCTCTCTCCCTCTGCACCCCTTACCCCGTTGGGTTTTGAGATGTTAACCTGTAAATACTACAACGTCTGCGCTGCTGGTGACATTTGGTGCTTGTGAAGACCAGAGGGGAAAAGCTTGATGAAATTGAACCCTTTCCGGCGATATGAATATTTTTCACATCAGCAGCAGGAAGCAGGGGCTTATCAGGGCTGTTGCACTCCGGCATCAGTGCAATTCACAGTGTGGACCAGGAGGAAGCTCACGCCTGATCGGTATTTAAACGATCCGCGGGACATAAAAATGGACGGAGGCAGCGCGGCAAACTGGGAGGGTCGAGCCGCATTCAATGCTCACTCTCTAAGTAGGTGAGCTGCAGTTGGCGTCTGTGAATTTCTGAGAGTCAGTTGCTGTATTGCTGCAGCAAAAAAAAGCCCTGAATAAGAGAATGACCTACATAATGAGGAGCGGAGCTTGGGTGATGAGGCTTTTATGGAATGACAGCTGTTCTACCTGCAGTTGTCACCTTGACAGAGCAAAGGGACTCATCAATAAACCCCCAACTAATGAGTGTCATTGTACTTTATAGCATAAGAGAACAGGGACGACGCTATCCCACACGTCTGCCATATTAAGCACATCCTCAACCACCCTCACAACCAATTTATGGCAACGATTTTTTTTTTCGCTTATCCAGCACTATTGCGGGTATCTTCACTTTCCGAGCTACCGCTGGTCCCCGTGGACTTGAGTGGAAGTGTCACTCACTGCAAAACTTTGCTGGGGGAGAGACTACTAACTCATTTTCAGCAACTGTGCCAATGCCCAGGTGCTCTTTTCAGGTGCTACAGTATGCAGTTTGTCTGACTGAAAGAGGCACGTCTGTGTCTGGCTTTCCTATCATCTTGGGCTGCTCTTTGCCTCAGTGTCAGCAGACTGAGCCTTCCTTCCTGTCAGTCTGCCGGAGCTGATGATAAATTATAAAAGGGCCTGCTCTCCCAGAGAATACAGATGTTTCCCCCCACACACACACACACACGCACGCACACACCACGCACACAAACAAACACGCATAAGCACCTCCCCTCTTTTGTACTGGATGGCTCTACACAGTGCTTGCGATACCGTTGTTGGAAAGTGAGGACTTATTATGCAAGCTCAATGAGCAAACAGGGGCTAATTAATTTGAATTGAAACACGTTTGGCTTCTCAAGCTTCTCATCTTAGAGAGGGGGATTCTTGGACTGTTGATCTCCATATGCATATGTTTGAATGATATATGGAATGCTTTTAATGACTATGGGACAATTTCAGGAAACCCTTTCAGAGTCGAATGCGCCTGTTAAAGTAGCTTGTTTTTGTACACCGGAGCCCCGCAGTTGGCACTTGACAGGCGGCTTAGTTTTGAGTGTTTGACTCGGCGGTCAGTGTAAAAGCAGGTTACGTGCATACTGGCGGAGTGGCGGCTGTCTGATTTGGTAAGCCATCTCTCTCTTTCTAAAGTAAGAGCAAACAGAGGGTTGTTTTAATTGAGACACTGAGGAAGCGAGGCGATGCACTAATAAACAGGTAATTATGCAACTCCCAGCTCCACCAAAGCAGATTGTGAATCCATTAAGGCCTCTTCGCAAAAGCCGCCTCTTTCTTTTTTGTTCCCTTCCCTCCACTGTTTTTTTCCTTCTCCTCTTTCTCCAAAGTGGTATGCAAAATCCCCACGCACGCAGCCCCGGTGTGTGCAAGTGAGGCTCTCGACGCAAAATTCATAACAATTAACCATCAATCAGACTTAACCTCTGGGGTCACGGTAAGTGCTCCTCGCCCTGCGAGTCTGCCAGCCAGATTAACACAGTGACAAAATGTGCCTGTACATGTCAGCTAATCCATTTATTTATTCAGCTTTCTCCCAGACAGTCTGATTAATGGCTCCCACACCACCGATGGAAGGAAAGAGGGAAGAGACAGCGAGAGAACGCGTGCTGTTCTGCTTGCTCAGAGGTCCGTAAGTGTGTGTCGGCATATGTGTGTGTGTGTGTGTGTGTGTGTGTGCACTGAGTAGTACCAGATTCCCTGAACACACACTTGACTGAGCATCAAAGAGGAGTTTGCAAGAGCGTATGTAAACAACTATGGGGATGTTCGGAGAGATATTCCTGAACACCTGCACACATTCATCCCCCCAAACAAACAAGACAAATTCTCGCCGCCCACCCGTTCCAACCCAGAGTACCTTGCAATCTTTTAGAACGTTTTATTCTTACCTTGAGTGGCGATGTAGTGATTTGGCCTGTGGTAGCCCTGAAAACAGACAAAAAGTGGGAGAAGAGTCACTTTACTTTCTTTCTACTCGAAGAAGACCAGCTGTCATGAGGCTGTCTCTCTAGGAAAACACACACTGTCTTCTGACCTCTGCATGCAAACACACACCGCTGATCAGGACAGATTGACAAATACTATAGAATCCCAGTTAACAGTTTCAGATGTCCCGGTTCTGGAGCAAAACATGGCTTCACCCATTCCCTTCTTTGGTTCGATATCTGACTGAGTGGGGTGAATGCACGACTGGGAGCTAGTGATGGATGCTGATGGATGCAGGATGCATAAACACTGTGCATCACAAATTATAGATGCAGCACACCTCTGGAGTAAGCAGGCAGAGTGTTGATAATCCCCAAGATACAACTAACAGCACTGATCTTCACAATAGGCCCCTGGTTTCACGGATTACTCTAATCCCTTCAAGTTTTATTTGTCCAATTCCTTGTCTTCTCTCCAGAGATATGAGGCAGGAAACAAAACATTAGGACTTAAAGGCTCTTCCCCGGCCCTGCCTCCTCTTGATTGTCTCCCACCCCCCCTCCCCTCCTCCACCCACCCCTGCTGCTCTGCTTATCTCACTCATATTCAATTTAACTTGGACTGTGATTAACGCTCCTCCAATGAAGGGAGGAAGACACAAAGGATATTTTCCTCACTCTCTCTCTCTCATCCACAGGGCTCTTTCAGCTCATACAACTGTCCTCCATTTTTAATGACTTCTTTATCTCTGGACTGAGGAGGAGATTTGTTTGTGCTTTCATGTAAGTTCTGTCAAGTAAAGTGGAGGCCTGTGTGGAGTACGCTGTCGGATTAGAGGGGAGAGACTGGAAGAAAGAGGGGCCCTGACAGTGACTGTCAGGTGAGTAGAGCTTACTATAATTGGACTCGAGGCTTTTTAGAAGCATGTTAGGTACATAAGAATGTTTCTTCATGATCAACACAAAGAGATAAACACAGAAATGTCCATGTTGGAATTATTAATTGAACACACTTTGTTTCCAGGGATGTGTAAATTACTAAAGGGGAATTAAATATGTGTTATATTTTGCTGCGTTGCTTGTAATAACGATTACATTTACATTCATTCTTTCCAGTAAAATTGGGCTGGAGCATGTCTAAAATATGCAGTATGAAATGTTTTTGCTTGTGGGCATGAATTCTTCTTTCAGCCTGAATATCATTAGATACATTGCAAAGCTGGGCTACCAACCCTATCACCTCCAGTGCAAAATACATCTTCCTTTGACAAACAGAATTTGGTCAAATATAACAGAATAAATGCTGCCTCAGCTATGTTCGAGTGTAACATAGGTATGCTCCACAGAAGTCCAAGAGGAGAGCAAGGCTGGGTATCTGCCCTAATGCCCTACACCCCAGGGGCGGCCCCAGATGTTTTGTGTGTCAGTTGCTTTAAGGTAATTTGATATTTTGTCATGAAGAAGAAATGATCCTTTATTAATCCCGGTGGGGAAATTATTCTCTGCATTTAACCCATTCTAAGTAATTAAGGGGCAGTGGGCGTCCGTGAGGCGCTCAACTACACACTACATGCAAACTATGAGGAGACTGGGGATCGAACCTTGTGGTTTCAGGACCACCACTCTCCCCATGAGCTACAGCCGCCCCAAAATGCACAACCGATGCACCATGTAAACTAAACCTACAAGGGCTTAAGGTGTGTTCAGCGATAGCCGTTTTTGAGCAGTGGTTTCCAACCTGCCTGACAGGAACCCCCAATGCGGTCACTACTTTTGTCTCATATTTCTTGTCTACCTCTGGATATTTAAACCTCTTTAGGCCTGGGATAAATAATCTGTGTAGGAAAAACAAAAGAAAAACCCTGACTGCTTGTGTTGACATAAACTAAATCTGTGTAACGTATCTTCTTACAACGGTCTGTACGAGACTTTGTCAGGAAATACAGGATGTACGTGACAAATTAGTCAACATCCACTTTTAATTTCACAAAGACAGTGGTTTCCTAGTGTTTTTTGGATGCATGCGGCCATGCCCATCACCTCCGCACGCAGACTTTGTCGCTTTGCACGTGGATTACATGTGGATTACATACAAATTGATTACTAAAAGTGAATCTTCTCGCAACACTTTCTCCCCACGTTTGAAAAGCTTCGTCAATATTGTCACACTCTCTCACTCTTCCTTGTTGTGTAGGCAGTTGTAGGCGATGCTGGATTAGCAACCTTTCATCTGTCGTTGAATCAGGCTCCCGGCCCCTGATGGGACATGCATGCATTTGTTGAACAGCCAATAGGAACACCCTCCGTCTGAAATGATCTGTGATTGGCCAAAGTCTCCCATCATAGGCTAGATTTGATGCCAATGCTGGCACAAACTGCTGTTGTAGACGGCTCCGTGTCAAAATAATTTACACCGTGCGTATTTAGATCTACATTGATCATGCTTTTGTTGCTCTTGCAGTAAAAAAAACTAATAAAAGGTGTTGATGGTGAACACTTTGCAGACCCATTTAGCTATAAAATGGTTTGTTATGTTCAATGTAAATGAAACTGTAAAGATGTTTCATGACTGCCTTTTTTTTTTAGTAAACTCCACACAACCCCAGCAAACCAGTGTTTGCCCTATGTGCACACAAACACGACTCTGCAGACAAAAGGCTATAACAATATGTTTCCTGCCTCCTAAATGCTTATGAAAATACTCAATCAGCTGCGGCAAAAAAGAAACATACCCCACTGGCTCTGCTTACTCGTACATGACTTGAAATAATCGACAGTATAATAGAGCACAATAACAAACACTGTGGGAAATGTTCTACACATAAGAGTTTATTGGGCAGGACAAGCTTCTAGATGGGTTAAAAAGCTTTCTGAAGAGCAAAAACATCATTACCCATCTGCCTGCATTTCTACTAAGTACTTTTTCAATGAAGCTGGCAGTGCAGTGGAAATCCTTTTCAATCAGAGCCCTCTTTAATATGCGTGTATTCTTATCTTATAATGGGGACCTCTCTATTGTGAGTCTTCTCCGCGGCGCCCCTTTCGCAGCATAATGGGCCATAAACTGAATAGTCGGAAAGGTAAATAATTTAAGCCCCCTGCATTTGCAGTGGCACACCTTGCATTATGAATTTATGTTTGAAGGCGTAACAAGAGATTACAAATTACCACATTAGAGAGGCGGGGGAGGAGAAGATGGGAGACGGAGTAAGAGTTCTCTCCCGAGCAGAAAACCACTTAGAGAGTCAGGTACATCACCAGGCCATTACACATGAAGCGGAAGAAGCTGCTCAAAGAGGCCAATGAGCTGCTGTGATTGGTCACATCCTGCTATTAACACTGTTATCAACAGCAAATCAGGTCAGATCAGCAGGTCCTATGTTGTGTGAGTTAAGTGGGTTGGATCTGTTTTCTGTCTCACGCCACTTTTTAATGACTTTTACTGACTGCAAAGGTATGCTTAGTCACTTGAGTGCATGTAAGTGCTGTGGTGCAAGTACTCTCTTGTGGTAAGAGTTGTAACAAAACCTTTGGAGATAGCAACTGCATCTGCTTTGATTCACTTGTTTCTGCGTGAAGGTTTTTTCAGTGTCTAACAGAGAAGAAGGTAGCCACCTTGGATGTGAAGCAGAGTGAGGCTGTGTGTAGTCTCTTCAGACCAGGAAAAGGACAACGCTGGTTGCTTGTTCCATTGTATAAAGTGACCAGACGTGTGAAGATGTCACATCATGACCGCTTGCATAAGCAAAGGCTGCAGTAAGGTGACACAACATCTTAGGAAGGAGATCGATGAAGATGGTAAGTGTACTAAGGCTTTGACACTGGACATTTTAAAGGTCCAAAACTGAGATTTTAAGGTATTTCTTTCGATAGCACGTCTAAGTGCCTTGGTGAAATGCTCAATCCGTGGTGAAATAAACCTGAAAATGAGCATACTATGTCTACTTTAACCATGACCACGATCCGCTGAACTTAACCAAATAGTTGTCTAAACTTAACCAAACCTTGACTATAGAGGTGGCAAATCAGAAAGTGTTCACATGAATCATTGTTTTGCGACAGCAACATTGTCCGTCATGGAAAGCAAAGACAAAAGACCTCATTTCGGGATGGTACATTTTTGAATATTTCACTTAATGCATCCAGCTGTGTAGTTTTAGATGCCACATGGATAGTTTGGACTTATTTGATGTGTATGTAATTCCATTGTGACATTAAAAGCACCATATTGGGCTCTCTTTGTGTATCTTGTATTCTTTTTTCACTTTCATCCATCGTTATAACTTTGCTTATTAATCATCCATGGAATTTCTTTTTCTTTTCTTCTCAGTTTTGGTTTTCACATCGTGTTCATGCTGTTGTTCAAAGCAAAGTCCAAAACTATAACCTCAGTATCCCCCGTGTGCTGGTTTGCTTTTTTCTCTCCCAGCGCTGTCAGCCTCTGATCTTCATTCCTCTTAATATATCCAACGAATAGAGCGATATAGCAGCCCTCTAAAGTTGAATATAAAGGCAGTGTGTGTGTGACTGTTTCTGTCTGTACGTGTGTGCGTATGTGATGGGCAGGAGGGGATGCTTTGTCCCTCAGGCCCCCCGCAACGGCGGCACCAGCGCCCTCTCCCTCCCTGAGAGGAAGCGCAGTGACCTTTGCGTTGGTGGCACTGGCTGGTGTGTGTACTTACATCAACATAATTTGCATTAATGTAATCGGAGCTCTGTTCCCCCTCCAGGGCCTGCAGCCTGACACGGGAGTGATCATCTGGAAGAGAGGCAGAGAGGAAGAAACCAGCGTTGAATTAATCATATTAACGAGGGCATCATGAGAAGAAAAGCGTGAGGGGGACAAAGAGACAGACAGTAAAGAGAGTAACAGGAAGTGGTGATGGAGGAGTGACACTGGCATCATGCTGTGGCACAAATGAAAACAGAGAGGTGGAAATGCAACATGGCTAATGTCATGTGACTGATCCTGGATGGCAAACACAATGATGCTGATGTCAGTTTAAAACACTGATGATGTGAATTTAGGAGAAAAAAGTATAATTCAAATCATTTTTTGGGAACTCACGGATTTTAGCTATTTGAAACTTGCTTAATGGAAAACCTTAATGGTGACATAATGCAGACACTAGAATAGGCTAAACCTCAAGACATTTATTTTGAATGTAAACATACATTAATGGTCAGACACATCAATGAAATGAAAATAATGCAGCCGTGACTCTAGAATGTGTTCATATTCAAAGAAATGAAATCTGTTACAATTATAAAATAATATTTTCAGACCGAAGTTAGGAAATGTAACTTTAAAGTAATTTTATTCAAGGTTTATTTCTGTGACAGCAGTGATTAAATAAGGCTACAATGAACTCTCTCATCAGCATTAATTAGCAAATTTGCTCAAGTTTGGTAGTAAAATTCAACATTTCTAACAAAATTGCAGAGGCATGTTATGTGCCATTATGCTGCGTGGCTTATTTCTCATAACTGAAAAGACACCGCGGGAAGATGAATATAAAAGTAGATTGGAAAGGTCAAAGCTGCTCTCGTTGGCTGATAATAAAACTCTGTTTGAGCAGCTTACAGTTATCCAGAGTCACAAGCTTGGCCAATAAATCAGCCAGAAGAATGGGAACGGCACACAAAAATTCATGAGCGCTCAGGAGGTGCTTTGTACACACATGCAATAATATTCCCATATCGGTTCTTCATGCGGTTCTCATCCTTCTTGGCAGAGTCCCATGGCGCTGACTGTCCTTCAAAAAAGCTCTGAAAAGACAGAAAACAGAGAACAGAGAGGGGGAGATGAAATATGGTGTCATGTGTGAGCACTCTAAATGATAACCAGGCTAAAGAACACACTCTTCCTCTTTCAGCTCCACGAAAAAAGGGAAAAGGGAACATTGGCAATAGAAAAGAAGACACGGGGAGAGATATATTCACATCATTATTAGACATGAAACACTGAGAGGGTGGTGGATCCTGGGGAGCTGTGTCAAACAGCTAGTGCCATTAGGAATGAAGCGGCGGGTGTCACACTCAAACCTCTCCCCCTGTGCCGCTCTGCTGGGCGGAGCCACCGCGGCGGCTGCCTGTCTGCCTCTTCTGAAGGACTCAATCAGCTCGTCGCGGGGAAAAATAAAGCCAGCTCATCGTCTGCAGATCAAAACTGCGCCGCTCAGATTACCCTCATGAAATATTTATCATCTCTCGCTGGGGAGATTTCCATTCTGATGGCACACCAGGCACAATTAAGCCAAATTATGAAAATACGTCTCCACTGCCAGTCCACCGCTGTTCAGTAGGGGCGGGTGGGGTTGGCTCCGAGCAGACTAGCCTGGACAAAAACATGTTATTGTTCTGGCTTTAAAATAGTCGGGTGATGCACATTTAAAAAGTCTGCTAATACAGTCGAATGCAGACTATCTGAAAGTAAAGATCCGGAAGCATTTATCTGAGGTTTAACAGATTGTTTGGAGAGCTTCTTTCAGCGTGGCAAGCCAGTCTGAGAGAGCGAGGGGGCATTGTCTTCAATCATCAGTGTTCCAGGCCTTGATAGTTTCATTCATCTCAGCGCTATACTGCAGGCAGCAGGCCGTTTGTCTCGCAAATAAAGGCCTTTCAGATATCACGCAAGGACACATTCCTATATTAAGTCCAGAGGATTAGTGATTTCACTGAGAAACAGCTTTAATGTGCTAAAAATATGTCCCACCCTGTCCAGTGAAGATGGGAGCATGTCTCGGAGATGGATTACTTAGGTCTCTCCTCCTGTGGCAGTATGTCTTGAGTAAGCGCAATGGGCCAACGTCGTTCCCTCTGTCACTTTGAAGGATACAGGTCTAACATCAAGCATCTGAAGACAAATCATCTTCAAGCCGAAAGGCGTTACCTGCCAACTTTATAATAGTTCTCGTTTAAACTGAGTGACCCTGCCTGTCTCAGATGCTGTTGTCCCGTTCCTCCGGCTGTTTAGAGGCTGAATTCATAGAAAAATAAATTATGCTGTTAGTTAAGTGTCCCATGAGGTAGAGATTATATGAACGCTTTCAATTAAAAGGTTATATACCCAGACTGGGAATACTTGGCCGCCTACAATTCTTCAGACAGGGATTGAAACTGCAGTCTCCACCTGCAAAAACTATTTTGCAGTAAAGGTTGGTGTTGTACTTAATTTGAGTACATCTGCTGCTAGTTTTTCACCATCCTCAAATTATTCCTATTGGCCCAGATCCAAATTGGTATGTTTTTAATTACAGGCTACCTGCTGTACTCCAGTCCCAGCACTGCTCGGACCGTAACCACTTGACGTGAGTGAAAAGCACAATACCTTCTCTGCAAACAATCACGATGGGAACACCTTCATACAGTATAGTGACAACAGCAACAGAGCACTTGACATCCAACACACACTATGGCAAAGCAAAACATCAAATAGAAAAGGAATGGAAACACAAAGAAGCAGAATTGGCGAGTAGGTTGCTTCTGAATTCATGATTTACTGCGTGAGAAAAAGGAGACTCATTCAAACTGACTGGTGTTCATTTGTGGTTGGAGCTTGTAGGTTTGCTCACAGTAGACTAGATGCAACACATTCCCATGTAAGTCAACGTGCAGAAGGGTTTGGACATGCAGATACTTGGTGATAGTTTATATCAAAGATGGCTTTATGAAGCTTTTGCAAAGTCTTTAACAGTGTGAAACGTGTGTCCCTTTTGCATGGTGCTTTCCAATTATATCATCTGCATGGTCCAAATTGTAAATTAACTTTGGGAGTTGGTGGGTTCGGCTATGTGATAATGAAACACACTAATGAATTTGTAGACCCACACCTAAATTTGTAATTAACTAGTACAACGTCTGCAATTTCTGGTGGGAATTATGTTACCTTACAAAATATAACATTTTACATTCATTTTTTTAAAAACATTGTACTGTAGTGTTATGCTTTTGAAATATAAGCATTACTTTATGCAGCATTTATGGATCGAAGAGATTCTAATAATTAAAAAAAAAACGTTTTACAGTGACATTGTGAAGAATTGACATTACTGACATATTATTTCACACAATTTACCATCTGCAGACTATCACATGCTTTGGTTACTGCTGTTGGTAAATGCCCTTTTCAGACTAGATCATAAATGTGAGATGATGTAATCCCACAGGGATTACAAAAAAGCCAACAAGCACCATCCATCTGTCAAGTTTATGACATCATCTACAAGTTAAAGAAAAATCACAAATAACCAAAAAGTATTGGCTTACCTCGTTTATCTGATCCAAAGTTAACGTACAGAATAACAAGAAGCATGGGTCAGAGAAAGATATAGTACAGTGTAAGTCAACAGGTTTAAAGGTGCACTGTGCTCCAATCTCATCATCAATAATGAACGGTTAAAAAGGGCATTAACCTTTAGACAAGATTGATATGAAGAAGACAGCAGCAGAACACAACATACAAATGAATCTCTCTAGCCAAGTGAGAATGAGCTCCATTACACACTTTAAGCATCCCACGGGCCTTTTGTTTTACAACAGGCTGCGGACAGCTGGGTGACAACAGGGTAAGGGGATGGGGTCCAATTGTTCGTTGTGGCATTACCTCCTTTTGATTGACTGTTACGCATCCATGCGATGCCGGCCGGGTGAACCCAAAACACCTTTATCCATAATGGATAAGGCCCGGAGGGCAGCCCATAGCACTCGAGCCCTTCAATGATCTGATGCTGCAGGTAGCAATGGGAGGCTGCATTATTTAATTCTGCAGTCATCAGGGGGAAGTGGGGAGTTAATTACTGATAAATCTGGCCCGCACATAGTAAGAACGAAGCAGGGAGTGAGATGACGTGAGGGAGAGGAAAGCAAGGAAACAACGCAGAAAGAGTAAACAAGAAAATGACTGAAAAAGAGATGAAATAAAATACAGGTAAAGGGAATACATTCACTGGGTGAAGAAAAATATGTGAAGTCTGATGGAAAGACCGGAGCGATACAGATGAGATGTTTCAAAAGATGGATGTCAAAAGTATAGCTTGAAGCCTTTTCGTTACAGGGTGAGATGAGGCCGGCTGGATGCGGTGCTGAGGGATGGCGAGGAGGCTGGAGCGCCGCCAAGCCCTGCCAGCCTCCTCAACTAATGAGAGGAAATGAGAGTGATGCTCATCTGGGGCAAAATCTTTTGTCTTGGTGTCAGATTAGGAACGCTGTAATGTGACAACGGCCTGAAGAGAGCAGCAGGCGGACCCGATTCAAATGAAGGCGGGGACATGGCTAACACATAGCTAGCTGTTTGCTACACTTTTGTGTGAGTGTGTGTGTGTGTGTGTGTGTGTGTGTGTGTGTGTGTGCGTGTGTTGTTGGGCAGCGGGGGTTGCATTTCACGTTGGTCTACGGCTAAGTCTCTGAGGGGAACTGGGACAGCGACACACAGTGCTCGCTGCAAACAACAAGGAACAGATGAACAACAAAACGAATCACACCGTAAACACACAGACACGGGGTACATTAACAATTTATCATGAAAGTGCATCTGGGGAGAAACAAAACAGTTCTGCTGCGTCGGGCAAAACAGAGAGAGAGAGAGAGACAGAAAGAGAGAGACAGTGACAGAGGCACAGGACCTTGCACCATGACAAGGACAAAACCCCGTATCACACCAATACATATTTCTACTCAAGAATGTCCTCGGAGAAGTTACAAGTCTATCAGCGGGCTTTATTTGGGTTCGCAGCCTGGGTTACGTTCCTACCTCGTACTCCTCCTTGAAGCCGTAGCCCTCGGCGCACTTCATCTGGGTGATGTGCTGGAGGAGGTCCGCCACGCGGATCGCCGGGTGCAGCTGACCCGTCTGGTACGGCACATCAACCGGCTCCCGCTTCCTCAGCGAGTGGGTGTGCGACTGCACCAGGCTGCTGGTGTCGCTGCCCATGTTCTGGCTCTCATCTGCGGGACACAACAACGACAGGGACAGGCCAGAGCAGGTCAGGACAGAGAGGTTGGAGCCAGCATCGCATGATACAATCTGTGCATTGTTATCAGATACATACGGGTGACATAATGCTTGAAGCAGTAAATGGAAGTGGTATTTTATGAGTTAAATGGCATACGAAGCGGAGTTTGGTTGCCTAGGTGTTATCCCTCTTCCCCCATTTCATATCTCAGTTACAATTGTTCCCATTAACAGATGGCACATTATCTCATTTACTGTTAAGCATTATGTCACCACCCTCCAGATTGACAAACAACTCTCAACTAGTAATCTGTTTGTTATGGATGGTCACAACAACACAACATCATTGAGTAATAGGATGAGTCATGTGGTGGGAAGGTTCAGGTCCATCTGTCTGTGTGGCTGGAAAATATGTAATATTACAGGCCTACTGTCAGACAGCATATAGCCATTAATATACGAGGCCCTTTAAGGACAGCACTTACACTATTAGCATTTAATATGGCTACTGTCAGAATAAAAGGAGTCAGCGGCACTCAACTGCAAGAAACAGTATAGAAGCAGTTGTAAAAATCTGCATGAGGAGCTGTAAAACAACAAGTTGACTTTCTTTCTTTTTTTACTGGCAGTACAGTATGCTAGTTGTGGCTGCAGTTCATATTGAGAGTCAGAGTCCATTCCAGCGCGTTCATACTGTAATCCAGTCAGTGGCAGACATGAGGCACAGATGCTGTGGGGAGCCAGCGGACGATGGAGGGTGTCCAGAAACATGGAAGAGGAGGATGTGAGTGGGTGCGGTGGGCCACAGTGAGCATGTTGCAGCAGGCACCGTCAGAAGCATCACACAGACACAGCGAGGAGTCAACCCCTGCCACCCGGTTCGTTCCCCCGAAAAAATTAAAACCAAAAAATCTACCCTAAAAAAAATCAAATAAACAGGAGGGAAGCGGAGATGGGAGGAAAATGCATGGGGTGATGCTGCCATGGGGCACTGAACGTACTTTGACCATGCTAGGCTAATGGTGGCTTGGTGGCATGGTGCGGAGGGTGGTGAGATGCTAACATGTCCACTGGTCATGCAATAAATGTCGTAATGTCCATGTCAGAAGCAGCCTCTCCCTTTTGGCTTGCTTTCTGAGTAAACACCACCTCCTTCCCCCAAACCCAGGGCACACTTGGGAAAACTTACCATTAATGGGCACTTTTTAGATAGCAGATAAATAGGAGGTTACGTATGTAAAGAGAAAGAGAGGAGAAGAGAGGAGAGAGGGGATAAGCAACAATACAGCATGAGAACCTGTTACAGTAGAGTGTTTTAGAGCTACGCTACAGGGCAAGATCACATGCCTTCTCGGTCCAAACGGCCGAGGCAGAAAGCCTAGTCAAGGGGGGATGTTGAGTGGATGGATGGGGCAATTTCAACAGTGCAAGACAAAAGTAAAAGAACAAAACAAGGAAGTCATGGATTTCAAGGGAGAAATTAATGGTGAAATACTGGTCGTCTTAAAAACAAGCTGTAATTGTTTCCAATCTGTGACTTGCATTTTTAATGATGCCAATACTTTTTTGACATTTTGGATTTCTGTCTCTTAATTGCTGTAATTATATTTGCATGTGGTAGTGGTAACACCTGCATTTGCACCAAATCTATTTTTTAAATTTGGTTTAAATAGTAGTGTGCGATGAAATCATAAAAAAAAATTACCACTCCTCTATGATCTAATCAGTTTTGATCATTACCCTCAACTGATGAGACAATGCTGTGACTGAATGTGTCGCAACTGAAAGCATGTAACCTTTTCTGGCTGCGACAATTTCATGTTAATTGTTTCATGCTTCATTAAATGTGGAACTAACATAAGCAGCTGTCATACCATTGATGATGAAAGACACTGCTTTAAGTTGCAGTCATGTGGAGGAGAAGAAGGAAAAAAGAAGCCCTCACTGCAAGTTTTCTCTGGTATGGTGCTTGTGGTGGAGCTGAAGTAGAGTTGCTTATTGCATCTTTCTTCGTGGCCTTGAGTATTACATTATCACAGTTCTAGTGCCCCACTTAGCAGCTACATTATGTGGTATAAAAAAGCATCTGCTCGTTTAAGATGCTGCACTTTGGGCTGATGTGCGTGTTCAACAAAAGCCAGTAATAATTAACCGAAGAACAAAATTCTTTTTTTTAATAATTCTATCACTGAACAGGATGAATAAACACTGGCAAAACCAAAAACAAAAACAAGTAGGTCACTAGCAGTTAGCCAAAGGCATGGGGAGCGACATTAAAAAGAATAATAGAAAAGGTTGTTGTTTTGGAGGGAGGGAGGGGAGTAAAATGCGTAGTGAGGAGAGAGGGGAGGGAAGGGAGGCATTACAGCTAATGCAAGACTTTAGATGTTCAGACCGAACGCATCCTCTTTTTGAGTTTTTTGGTGAGGGGGGCCAAGAGAGAGTGATTTTCTGTTTCCCCTCTCACATTGTTTAATTTCTGTTTGTGTCTCAGTGCAGCTGCTGTAGCCTTGGCGCTGGGGCAAACTGCCCCCCCACCCCCGCTGCCCCCCTTAGACACTCCTCCACATCCAGTCCACATGTCTGTCCATGCATATGAGAGGTCAAACATGTATGTGACATCACACGCACGACACGCAATGCGGATGGGATGGAGTGAAGCCAGCCTCGGCACAGGAGAGCCCCTCGTTCGACAAGGAGGGAGAGGGAGAGGAGGGGAAGGATGAAGAAGAGGGGAGGGAGGAGAAGCAGCAGGCAGGTATGGAGGTGAGGAAGCCATCTTTAGTAAAAGAGCCAACCAAACCAAAAATGGAGAAAACAAAACAAAATCTGTGCTTTGTTTTTGTCCAAACAGCCATCTTAAGAACGTAATACACTGTAATTTTGTTCAACGTAGAAGTAAGAATAAAGAATCAACAGCAATGGTAAAAGAAAATGTGTCTCACCTAAGATAGCAGTTGGCACAAAGGGATCTGCTCATACCCCCAACAAGTGCAGAAGTTGGAGGAGGAAAGAGAATTGCAGTAAATGAAAGAAGCCACGATAAATCCACAGAAAACAAAAAATAACAATGTGGTTTCTTGCCAAGAAGCATCATATTTCCCAGAAAAGCTAATTATACACTACATTTAGTTGATTATAAATCTAGCTGCCCTTTACTGTATCTCATCAATGAGCTGCGATCTGATTACATAAGACATACAATTAAGAATACAATTTGGAGAAATTAAAGTCATGATTGAACAGCTGAATTCCATCTTGGCAAAGTGATATAAAACACTTCCTGTTACAAGATGTAGAAGGGTGTAAACCCATTTCAAGTCAATTTATCTACCTTCTCATTTGTGAAATTGGTTTTCTAATTTTTAAAGCACTTCAATTTATTTATACCATCCATTACTTTATTGGTATGCCATTTACATAAAAACAGGTCTTTCCATGAACATAAAACGCATTAATGTCTCTTATTAACTCATCCCAACACTTCTAAAGGTTTCATGACATCTGGATATCACACCTTCTGCTTTCACTCTCCACCACTGCTTCTATAATATACACTGCTCTGTTGACCAACAGGATTAGCGGGAGGAAATACAGTGTGTGTTTACCTGGGTAGTAGGCGTTGGTGGGGATGGAAGTACTGAGAGTGTTGGCTTTAGGTAGCGTGAAGGAAGAAGGTGATGATCCAGCTAGCCATGAAAAAAAACAAACAGAACACAAGGCAGTCAATAGTCTGGCATTGCTTCGAGGTGCATTTAGTCATCAACACTGCAACGTAAGAGACATAGCAATACTGCTGTGTAAATAATGTATTATCATGTTTCATGATAATCTAATCTAAAAAAACACCATCAGTTTTTAATTATTAGTTCACATACAAAGATTATTGGCAGAAAGTGGCTTCGATTGCTATGATGATGGATATTTCTTCGACTTAAAATCTGATGCACTGCCCACTGTTAAGATTTCATAAAAAACACAATTGTTTTTTCTCAGATTTTATGCAAAGTGATGTGTTCTTAATGTTGTGCCAGTTACCCAAAAATGTTATTTAAAAAAAAAAAATCTTAATATATATATATCGCTTACAGTGTCACAATATAGTGCAACAGGTAACTCCCGCAGCATGTTACGGATTGTTCAGCCAGATTCTTGCCAAACACACAGCACTGGTAATAAATACACCATAACATGATCATCAACTGTTTTCTCACTTACACTATGGTCAATGTTATTCTCAAACAAAATGACATTGACCTTCATTGTATGTTGATGGCAGCAGAAATATCTGAGCCCTGAGCAAACTAAATGTGCATGGCTAGATATATATTTGGAGTACACATTGAACATGTTTTACAAGACAATTAAATGATTTGTAATTGACTTGATATGCATAGTAACTTTAGTTGGAATAAAGGAGATGGAACAAAAAAAAGTGCAGCATTTCCCTGTAAATTATAAAGTCGCATAACATCAAAAAATACAGTTGAAACGTATACAAATCAAACACTTGAGTAAATGCACTAAGTTTATAACCATAACTACTATTGAAGTGTATTGTCATCTTCTCTAATGACAGAGTAAGGACTCCTCATGCAGTATACACAGAACCGGCTGCTACGCTCACAGGGTTTGGGTTATCAGTGCAGTATGTTCTGCACTATAATCTGTCAGCCGTGGTGTTTTGAGCCCAAATGACACGATTGACAGCCACGTAAGGTCATGGGAAGCGTGAGAGGGCTTAGGTACAATACTGAGGGCGTTACACTGATAGGCAGAGTCAAAAGTAATGCATTTAAATCATTTGCGCTGGCAGACAGAGGGCCAGATTTGAACATCCACGCTAACAGACAGTTAATCAAGGTCAGAGCATCTTTGGGGCTCATCCCCTGCAGGGGTGTGGAGACAGAAGCTGCTGGGGAGTTTTAATCTGATGGTTTTGACTGGGATTATACCAGGTCAAGCCCTGGGTGCAGACAGCTGAGCTGTCGATCAACAAAGTATTAACTTTAACCTGGGACAGAGAAAATGAATGGACTATGGCAACAGAGCACATCACATATGTGTTGTGTCTTTCCTTCTCGGATAGGAAACAACGGGGTGCTGAGTTTAGGATCCCGCAACAGACTTCTCAGTGTTCTTGTTTACTCGTAAGCTTTGAGGTCAGGTTTGGGAATTCAAGCTGCTTTAGTTATTGATAACAATACAGGACTTCCTATAGTCTATTAGCACAGCAATACAGTATAGTGCTGCTATCAGCAACTTCCAAAAAATACATTATTCATTTTGCTGACTTTAGTTACAAAAATAATTAGAGAAACTAAAGACATTTAAAAAGGGAATATGTAAAAAGAGTAGAATCAATCCTTGAGGGCCTCCCCAAAAAAAAAAGAACAAGATCAAGATATTTTCCAAAATCATATCGTAGTCTTTTTTGTCATATGAAAGTGAATTCTATTCAACTGTTATGAAGAAGCTGGTTCCCTATTGGCTACCGATAACACTGGTAACAAGGGTAGATTTTCAAAAGCTACAACATCAACTGTCAAATCATTTGCGCCGACTGAATAAAGTCTCAGTTTGAACAAGGCAAAAGAAAACAAAGAGGCATTGAGATGGCTCTTCATTAAAAATCCATTTAACACTAATTCATAACACTGGTGGTGGTAAATTACAAAAAAAGGGATGGGGCTGGAGGTACCTTTATCTTGGTAAAAATATAACGTTATACGGTCTCATACAGACTTTTGAGACCTATTGTTCCACAATAGTGAGATTCTTTTTTAGCAAGAGTCAAAACAAAAAAGATTCCAGACCTGATTTTAAAAAAAAGGACATATATTTCACACTGCAACTCAGGTTTAATACTTTTTTTTTTCCCCCTGGATATGTGCCTTTCCCCCCTAGATATGTGGGGACATGTGAGTCCTGGAAGAGTACCAAAACTCACATGTTTAGTTTATCCCCGTGTAATTATTTCCTGTGCAGTCAAGTCGGAATTATTTCTCACCTGACCAAACCAAATAAATTGCTTCCACCGTGCTCGGTGTGTGTGACTGTAAAAGGCAGGTGGGCTGATGCAGGGCCGTCTTACCTCGGCCGTTGAGAGTGAGCGCGCACTCGCTGCGGCCGTTGAGCGTGAGCGCGCACTCGCTGCGGCCGTTGAGCGTGAGCGCGCACTCGCTGCGGCCGTTGAGCGTGAGCGCGCACTCGCTGCGGCCGTTGAGCGTGAGCGCGCACTCGCTGCGGCCGTTGAGCGTGAGCGCGCACTCGCTGCGGGTGTTCAGCGTGTGGTTGTGTGTGTCCATGAAGGACAGCGCCTCGTCACAGTTGGTGCCCTGCTCCGTGTAGCTTTTGTCCATGGAGTTGACCATCACCGTCATCTCTTGGCGGGTGCTGTTCAGTGTCTCCTTACGCTTCTTGGCCAATTTCCTTTACAGGGGGAAGAGATAAAAAAAATAACAATCAGACTAAAGCAACAATGACTGTGCTTGAATTGATCTGATATGATAATGGAGGCAATGACTCATAGATGTAATGAGATGGCTGAGCTAATGTGCCCTGGGTTGTGGTCCGATTAGGCTTTATTAGACTCCAGATGCGTTTTTCAAGGAGCGCAGCATAAATCCTTGAGAATGTGGCAATGTGTGACACCCTAACCCAAATACATCAGGGGCCCTGATGATTTAAAATTAGTTATAGTATTTGGAGGCGGAAGAATGAGACTTGTGAATGGTGAACTGAAACAGTCAACCTGCTTTTATTGACCTACTTTAGGTTGATATGCTGGAAACTTTGAGCAATGTGTTCCAGATCAAGCACTATTAAAGCATTGTGTATGGAGAGAACCCACAGAAAAAGAAACACACACACACACACACACACACACAAACACAACAGCACAAACACAGCACGGGTGGACTCTTCTCATTTAAAAGCAGCTGCCAAGCTCACATCTCACTTGCTTCCCTTCGCTGACTGATTCCAGATCGTACATATAACGCTCTCCACAATCAGATCAATGTCTATATTTTTGAACTGTTCACCCCGTGAGACTTTAAGGTCTTGGCCTGCTGTTCGTCACTGGTCAAAACACACAACCAAAGGTCATGAGCTACTCGTGACATGGCCCCCGGCTGTGGAGCAGCCTCTCTATGGACATTAGACTGGTTACCACTATGAGCTGTTGTAGTCACTGTATGAAAACATTCATGTACACAGAATCTTTTCATTGATCGTGTGTGTGTGTGTGTCGTCACGTGTGTTTTTTAGTACCAAACATTTAGTCTACTCTCATTGATATGTATGAGGTGGACTGAATGTATAATGTTATAATGTTATCAATATCACCTGATTTAAGAATTCCAATGTTATCTCCATGACCGAGGAATCAATATTTGTGAACATGAGCTACTCTCTCTCAAAGCCAGAAGACAGAAACATGCGTCTCAAACTTGTAAGATGATCAAGTATAAAATCTGTAACTGCTCCTTAGACAATGGCTGGGAGATTTTATGGAATGACAGAATATTCCCCCAGAATATTTGCTTTTTCATTATATAAACCAGCTTCATTCTATTATAGTGATCTCCGTTTTTATAGTGTTCATTGTACATTCCCCTGGGTGCTTTCAGTGTTGTTGGTTTTCTGGGAGAGAGTTCATGTTTACTAATTTTGCTGTCTAAGACAATAGGAATAGCAGGCACGGATTTTGAAATTGGACGTAGTTGCCCTTTCAAACAAGTTGGACTCAGGAAAACATCAGCTTCAACAGCAGTTCAACTGCTGCAAATCACTGAATAAACATACTATTATCAACATTTTAGTTGATAATAGTTTACCTCTGATATTCCAACCTCCGACTCTGCAGAAGTGTCCTAAGACCCGGACACAGGACCCATTTGCTATGTATGGTGATACATAATGCATCACATTATCACTCTGAGCAGTTAAACCTACACATTTTCCACAGCGGTTTCACAACGAGAAAACGGCAACCCGAGCCCGAGCCATATCTGATGTCTGCCGCTGCTGTGTAGCTGGAGGGGAGCGAGCGGTGGTAAGAATTAACTATGGCAGCCCTCACACTGATCCTCGCACTTTGTTACTCTCTGTGTGACCCCTCTCCCTATTTGAATTGCAGTCTCTCTCGTGGACAACTGCGGTCTAATGATGCACTCCTGCTGCTTTGTTTTCGCAAATCTCTTCTGTTTATTCAATTTTGACGCTGTCTGGTGCCATATGGCAACAGGCCCCCGCTGCCTTCAAACAGTCATTTGCTCTGAAGGCCGCGACGTGAGGCTAATAGTGGATCTGTTCTTCAGACGGCAAAGTGACAAAGTAGTGACATTTTCATCTGCCGGACTCACTTTTTGTCTTTAATCTGCAATTAGAGTGGGGAACAATATGGAAATCTTGTCTGTTGCCTTACGTTATAGCTTCATATTGTAATAGGGAGGAGGGAGGCGGGGAGGGGAAGCCGTATGTACCCCAGGCAATATTAGGAATGATTCGACACTGTGTGCACTCATGGGGAAGACTATTAAGAACCACTATAATCCCAGGTTTTAATACTGTATCCCTGTTCTTACTTCTGTCTCTGTTAGGACTTGGATTTCCGCTTTCCTGGCCTGTGTAACAGCTGAAGAACAAGCGTCGGAGATAAACGAGGACGCACAGACACCAGTGCCAAAATGAGGAAAGCACCAGCAATACTGGGATGTTTGCACGGCACCGTGGGTGTTAGATGAAGATTAATTGGCATGCTATTCTCTCCTCATTTGTAAGGGGGGAAATTTAATGATAGATGACTATATTACAGGGTCTGATGTGCTGACAGAGATAGTACGAGGAAGTGTACATCGGAGTGTTTGTGCATCTTGATGAATGTGACCATTTATCATATCCCCTGGTAGTTAGCATCAAGCTACATGTGAAAAATCCCAGCGAAACACGGAGAGGACTGATTGCTTGCAGCCATGCCCGACAATAAAATCGGAATGTTTTTTGAACAGCAGTGAATGTGCATCTGAAGGGAGAGGAGACAGACAGATGGCAGAGGTGTTTGGGGAAGTAAAGACTGAGCAAACACTCCAGGTGACTATATTAGGCAACTCTCATTAGAGGCATTGTCTGCAGTTCTGTACATGACAGCCGTGGCACATCTCGCATCTAAGCGCGCAGAGCTCCTAACTCCGCGAGTTCAGCTCCGACAAAAAGGGGAGCTGCATGAATTGTATGTCTGTGTGTGTTTGCCAGAATCTCTGTTCTGTGGGAGGTGATGCTGCGGCAACTTCTGAACCAAGAGCTTCAAAACCTCAAGCTCAGCATGGTGGGCCTCATTTCAGCGGTAGAGCTGCCTAAACCTTGTGACATTGGGACAAAGAAGGCTTCATTAGACGATCCACACACATCCGCAGTGCATGGGTGTGTGTGTGTGTGTGTGTGTGTGTGTGTGCGTGTTAGATGACTGACACGCAGCTGGGAGGGGCAACAGAAGCGTCTTTGATTCACCCAGTGGGGGCATTTGAGTCGTTGTTTGCACTGCGTCTCATTTCAAACTTCTCTCCATCTTTAACACATTCTTCCATGAGGTCATCCTTCCTATAGCCATTCCTCCATCTATATATTTACTTGAGTACAGCATTATTTTGGGAATGCAGACTCTATTCAGGGAGGCACTTGTTTGTCTGCTAAGTTGATTGCTTCATCAATTCACCAAAACAGTGTTTTTTTTTGTATTCAATAAAATAAAGTTTGTCCTTCATAATTCTTCATTTTTAAATGTCTTCTTTGGCTTCTCATCCATCCAAAGGAATTATTGAATTGAACACAAAATAGCACTGAAGGAGTACAATGACAAAAAAGTAGCATTATGTTTACTGTAATTATAATTAAAAAAAAACTGGCATTGTGTCAGGGTTTGAATTATTTAGGATTTAAAGGTTTTCTATGCCATATTTAACAACTATCTGCCATTTAAAGTTATACTGGACTACCGTCCAGCCTCTGGGGGCAAGCGGCTATATTTCAGCCATCCTCTTCCGTGTGCTGCAGTCCGATTAGCAACTTGAGATGCATGACTGGAATTGGAGTTGAGAGATGACATGTCGCTAATTCAAAACCAATAAAAAGATAAATCATCGTCGGGCGATAGCCGGCGAGTTCCCAGATCGTGTGGAGGCCAAAGCGTTCCGCCTCTTTTGATCTCCATACGCACTGTTTACCTGCGTGTAACCAAACACTGCTCAAACGTAATCAATTAATACTTCTCGGACTACAATCAAAAACCAGAACTGTTGCCTTCAGATTCTGCAAATGATAAGCATCTGTTGATAGAGATTATGTGTGTTGTAATCCAAGGTTCCCCATTGCTTTGTTGACAGAGCGACGCTTGACCTGTAGAATTTTGCAAGTATTTGGTCGTAACATTTAGTGTCTGTAAAATCACCATGTTTTGTGTGTCTCTAAATGTGTCTCTATGGCACTGTCGGTATAATCAAATATACACGTTACATGTAGTTCAGTAAGAAGCTGACGAGGGCAACTTTGTACAGTAGAGTGCCAAACGGTGACAAGCAGATGCTTTGAAAATGACTCATGTTAAACTGTGTGCACTGAAACTTCATCATTCCATGCATGACATCCCTGCATCCTGCTGCTCTTCCTCTTTCCCCTTCCTCATCAACATTCAGAGCTGGTAGGTGCAAAAAATCTGCAAGGCTTGTACCAATTAATGTGATTCTTGCTGCATGTTCGGCTTGTAAGGTTTAATGAAGGTATTTGCCCTGAGCACATTGTGTTAAACATGGTGCGCTTAGTAGGCCTCCCTTGAATGATGATTTGTATGACTGTGTGTGTTTTCAGTCAAATTTAAACATTTCAAGCATTTTTTCCCCTTCTGGATATATCACTGAAAAAAGTGTGATGCATTACGGTATGAAATGTGCCATAACCGTTTGTTTACCAAGAGCCACTCAATTAAATGTATGCACTCATCATAACATCAGGGATTTATGATATAAGTGACCACCTGCCAGATGGAAATGGAGCTGGTTTGGCCCGAATTAAATATTTTTTTATAAGCTGTTATAATAAAACAGAAGGAACAGCAAGCATAACACCACTATTTATGGACTGGATTCATGAGAAGCTATTTTGTGAAAACAAACACATTTTGATCATTTTTATACTGTGTCAGACGAGAAAACCGTCAAACAACATTCAGTGTGGTTGCTGATTCCCCCTCCGCCTCTCCCCAGGCCGCGGTAACCCGAGCCACTGAGTGTAACGCCGCTGTATCTTTCAGGCCTTGCTCAACAGATTCAGACGGTGGTTAGCGGTATCACGGCTTTGTGTCGGGGAACTACGGTGGCCTTGGGTCTCAGCAGAGCTCCATCCACGGTTTTAGCCGAAAACACATCTGCTGGATGTTGTATTAACGACTTGTTTCCACGGCACCCAAAACTGTTATTGAAGGTCTGAAGTTTTTGGCTGAAAAAAAAAACAGCTGTCTGTTGTGACTGGACACTAAGCCGTGAGAGCGGGGAGCGTGAACCAGAACAGTGAAGTTGTTGATGCGACTCCAAAGGCCGACATTTGTTTGATAGTACAGGAAACAGATGTGTGTCTAGATGCAGTTCCCTTGTAGCCACATTAGTACAATGTCTCCATATTTCTATGTCTTAGAGATTAATACAATATGTACATGCTTGTTCCTTTCTAGTTACAGTTTGAATGTAGTTGTATAGGTTTTCCACAATTGGATTCGTTTGGTATAATCTTCCATGATGAGAATACTGTATTTGTAATTATATAGATAACATCTTCACAGTCAAATCACATACCTGTGGTTTGAGGAGCACTAGACAAGCCTGACACATCGGTCACAAAATTATCCAATAAGTGTGCTTGTATTTAACATTCCTGCTACTTGATGGATGAATCCGACACTCGTGGGGATAAAGACCCAATTGAAGACCTTGCCCTCTGCCATTGATCTCTCCCTTGTCCCCACCAGCAGTCGCAGCTGCCTGTACGGCCACCTGATTAAAGGACGGTCATATATTTGATCACACATGTAACTGCATCCCTAATGAGCGCTCTGACTGATGTTATGTGTTGGGAGCTATCCCCCGCAGCCACCTCTGGCAACGTACCGAAAGTGCATATTTTGGCAACTGCAGGATGTTCTCATGCCTTTAAAAGACTTTGATGAATGCATGAGAGCATTAATGGGGTTCATCAATCATAGAGGTGTTGTAATCTCAGGGCTGGCAAGAAGGCTGTCATCAGAACTGCAGATGAACGCTCTAGAGGAGAGTGTATTAAGAAAGCAGTCTATAATTGATTTGATAATATAAACTTTGGGTTCATGCAACATATTAGTTATATTTGTTCATGAGCCGACCTTAAATACCGTAAGAGTAGTAACGTTAGGGGTGAAAGGACTAGACATGTGTCTTACAGAGCAACCTCTGTGGTTAAAAGCAACACCATCAGCTTCTGCCTCAACACCTCAAGGCGCAAATCATCTTTCCAATTAGCTAACATGGTCCAACACTTCCCAAACTTGAATTGCTTCCTCGTGCCGACCAATGACTGACACAAGAGACGGATATGAAGAGAAGCTGGAAAGATAGGAGGAGGATGGGGGAGGTGTTACTGAATAGTATATCCATGCTCACTAAATAACGATTGCAATGAAAATAGGAATATTTCATGTAGAATGTGGTTTATTGAGCCTATATTCATATTTTGTTATTGAACTTATTATAGTTTGATTATTTTATTCTTTATTATTTCATCATAATTCTTAAATTAACAAATAAATAACATGTGAGGTACCTCCTGCAGTACTCCAAAGTACCCGTTTGAGAAACAGTGGCATACTTTCATACATCCACAACAGACAACATTAGAGGGCAGGTGAATAAAACTCTATCAAATCTTGAATGAATTAGTTGTCAAGTGAATTTTACCCTTTGAAATAATGTATTACACCTTAGCCGTTGCCAAATAAATGGTTTGAATGTGCATTTTGCTTGTCACAATGCTGCAGTTTAGATTTTCCATTATAGAAGTTGCGCAGAGGACCATATCACTTGTTACAGAGATTCAGGAATCTGAGGAGCTCTTTGAATATATTAATTCCCACATTCTCTTTGTGTGTTTGATTATCTATTAGCATTTGCTGCTGTGATGACACATTCCCAAAAGGAGATTATTACTCGTTCTTCAACTGTATATTATGTTGTAATCGTGTCAACTTTAGACATGAGTCTCAACATTCCTTCTCTTTCTCCTCTTGTAAAATCTAAACAGTAAAACCTCCAATTCCTTTTCACGCATAAGACTGTAGAAAAACATGGCCCTGATGCTGTTGAAGTCACACACACATTAATGTTTGAACGGACTCGATTTGTCTTAACTACTCAAACACATCCTGTTAAGTGTTTGGAGCCAGAATTTCCAATTCCCAAACCTAAAACCTGTCAATCAAAGCAAATACGCCTCAAAAGAAACCCGTCTTTAAGGCGCTGAGTCCTTCAAATGGAAGAATCATTTTTTAAGTCGTCACCAAAACGTGTCTGAGAATGATCTAATAGAACTTCAACTTCCTGTGAAAAATAATTCATTCACTTTTAATTGTAGACTTTCATATTTATGCAAATTACCAATTATCAAAAAAAACAAAAACATTTGAACGTAACACTTAAAATAACAAAACTGAGACTTTGATTGTTTCACTGACAACCTGCTTAGCTCGGTCAATGTGTGTGCTCAGCTTTGAAGACACTACTCCTCCAAGTCATTGGGGCCTACTATCCAAGTCAGCTGTGATCTAAGATGAGTGACACGCAGGGTATTCAGAGTCGTATTATCTCCAGGTGCATTCTGAGATGTTCTTTGATGTGAGGCAGCCTCCATTCTCTCCTCTGATCACAGCCATCTCAAGACAGATTAGTCGGCATCCATCACAAAGAGTGCACAGGGAGCCTGTGAGCTACAGCAGTGACGGCAGAGCTGCAGAATAAGCTTCTTTACCATTCAGAGGTGGGACTTGGAATTATCGGTTCTATTAAGAGCGAATGCAGCAGCACTACCGCTCTTGTTTTATGATGTTGGAGACATCTAAATAGAAAGGAGGTTATTCTGTGATCACATCAGCTTGTTCAACAGTGAAGCAAATGCCTTGTCAGCTTAAGACACAACTCCACCATCACCATAGAATCAATGGGATGGCTGTGCAATAACAAAAAAAAGAACATGCTGGCAAAAAGGGAAGAAAAGCACGAGATGGTTTGATGACAGAATGAGAGTATGGAGTAGGGGTAGAGAACGGCTTGAAATTATCACATGCATATGGAGCCAAATTGATAAGACCGCCATGTTAGCTCATGCGTTCCTTTTCAGTGTAACAACAATAAATATGGTCAATCCAACGTAGCTATTGAGTGCATTTTGCAGAGTGTATAGATAAGTGTTCAAAATGTGAAATATTTGGACTTGCTCATTGAGGTTCTGGGCACAACTACGGCGTAGATTCACTTAAATTCACTGTGATACGCACTTCAAAAAAAAAAAAAATCTAACTTTGACAAGTCAACAGCGATGAAATCATCAGAGGCGAATGAAAAATTCACACTCAGTAAAAATGCAGTAGCTCTTGCATTGATTTTTTTCTCTTTTTTTTTCCTTCACAAGATGCGTTTGGCAGCCGTACAATCATTAAGGCAGTTTAGTTCATCATTTGATAAACAAACTCCTTAAAAGTCGAGCAGAAATACTGTTTGCACTAACATTTCAGCGGCAGGTTTATGTCGTGGGGGTGTAGCTTTCGTGCTTTTGTCAGAAGTCGTGCCAATGTGACATACAGTATGATGTGCTCATCATGTGGAGATGCAATGGAGTGGCGTCCTCCGTTTCCTCCAGCAGAGATTACAGTTGGGCCTCTGTAATAGCTCTGAGCAGGAGGAGGATGACATGGCTCTTTGCATGCATGGGAAACAGCATGTGGGTGAGAAGCATGGCACTAACATTACACAAAGTGGTTACTTACAGGTAGTAAGTGTAGGAGTGATAGGTTCTTCTGCCGAGTGGGGTGGTGGTAGGATTAAAGCAGTGGAGGAGGGAGGGGATGGAATGAAAAGGAAAGAAAAAGTAAAAATATATTAATGTTTGAAAAAAGAGTAGAAATGAACAAAATCAGATATGGTGGCATATGTGGAGGTAAACTAGTGATCATGAGGGCAAAGGTGATCGCTTGGAGTCATGTCATGCTTTGCAAGGGGAGGGGGGGGAGAGCTCAGTACAATATAGTTGAAACTTTCTAATTATATTGATATTGAGCTGGTCTACAGCATATGCTGGTAAATCAAGAGACAACCACCTTGTGACTAAAATACCCCTTTTATGAACACATCATTTCATACCCCTGTAAAAATTACCATATCTGACCTCCAAGGTTGTAGCTAAATGAGTGCTTTGAATGTCTAAACACAACTCAATTCCCCATTGATAACAGTAAATTACACCAAATTCAACCAATGAAGTCATCTCCATCTCTGGTTTGATTAAGGCTAATTGAAAACAATTCCATTACGGAGCGATGATTTTCACACCCACCCACTGATCGCTTGTGCTACACAGACAGCTTCTGCAGTAAAAACAATGAAAATCAAGACTCGTAGCTTACTGTCAAAATAAACATGGATGGTCGTGATTACATTAGTACACAACTATGCCTCCTCCCTCGGCTCCATCTACCACACTGACCTGTACTCTTTCATTTAGCTTTACAAACACAAATGAAATGCAGAATAACTTTTACTGGGGATTTTTTTTTCCTTTTCTTCTTTCACAATCAAGATATTTACGGAAACCAACGGGCGTCCACCACAGAAAGCTCTGCAGGAACTGACATTGTATTATTTCAAGCCTCGCTGTGGACAAAAGGGGGTTGATATTTTCTGAGCTTTAGCTCCCTTGATTCTTGGGATGTGTACGGAGGACCTCTCCTCCCGTATGGGGTCCAGGGCGAATGTAAACTCAGCCTTCAGCTATATGGTCATCCTCTTTCCTTCTGAGCCTTTCATCATATTGTCTTTCTTATCTCCTCCCCGCCTCCCTCCATACCACCGGCCTCAAAAACAGTTTTCCTATTCCCGTCCCGATGTCATTGAAGCGCTGCGCATTTGTTTGAGGGTGCCGTGGAAACGGATTAATTTTTCATGGCACACTATATCTCATGGCTGTAAACAGCTCTAATGGGGCGTATCAACATAATCAAATTAATTATTTAGTATGACGCTGACAATACTGCCGTTTGGGGGAGAAATATACAAAATGATGAAACCAAAACTACTTATTTGTGAGTAGTCTGCAAGTCCACAAAGTAGTATTTCAACGAGTAACAAAGAAAGCTGACCTTTTCTTCATGAGGAGTACCACTCCTAAAAAGATGATGACGAAGAGGAGGATGCCAGCGATGACCCCAGCAATCTTTACGGTGTGGTCCGTTTGTTTCTCTGGCTCCACCGCGTCGGGTTTGTGAGTGGCTGCTCCTGAAAGACATCACAATGCATTGAGATCAAACAAAGAAAGCGCAATTCATCAGGCAGACTGTGGAACAAATCTAATGACCCTTTGCTATTGTTCTACATGCACCAAACAGCAGAGTGCACGTCCATACTTTCAGTTTGTGGCCGACGGGAGTTGATTCATCAATACACTGAGATTCTGTGGCATTCTGTGGACCATTAATATCAATACACATTTATTTTTAGAGTATTGTACATTATGAAAGCAAGTGACGCTTTCAAACTCCACCTTTAGCTCCGTCCTTAGTGGACATCAGCTCTGTGTGAATCAAGCTGCACTGGGAGAGATAAGTGTGAACCATCTTTACCCTTGGTTAATCATGTTTGGGGCAAATGGCTGCTGGGCCGTAAAAAATGTAGGATGCAGGGCGGAAAAGATAATACCCAAGAAGATAAAAAAGCCTGAAATAACCAAAACATTAAATATCAGCTCGTGGAGGAGATAGCCAACAACAAGAGACACAAAGAGAGAGAGGGGGGGGAGGGGCGAGGCGTCTTGTTTTAACAGCATATGCTCCCTGGGAAGTGATAAGAAGCCCGAGCAGGAAAGCAATGTTACTGGAATGACAACTGTCCACCTGAACAACACCATTATTCCTTGTCACCAGGGGTAAATTTAGAATGATAAATTGTTATGTCAGACCAATCTGCGACGAGAGCGAGCGTCCTACTCTCCTCAGCGTTGCCATTTTCTCGCTATAAAGAAGGTAACTATCTATTCCAAGCTGGTTGTGACATATTGTTCTGGCTCTGGCGTGTCGTTATCAACAGCCAGGCCTTTATTTAGATATAAGTTTTTAAGGCGGCGCTGTGGAGGATTTCCAGACTGGTGACATATTAACAATTACGTCTGGACGAATGGAGCAGACCATGTGCCAATATACCGTTACAGGCTAATCTTACAGAAATGCTGTCAGTGACAAATCCCCATTTGAGCTGTAAGTGCTGTATGTCCGCTGCTACAAGTCAATATTCTTCCATTCTAGCCTAGGAGAATTTGAGACTCTTACACACAACAAGCAGAAACTGAGCGGAATTTTGAATAGTCAGACGCTACACTCTTGAAAACTCTCCAGATCTTTAGGATGAGCACTTCAGCATCTTTTTGTGTGTTCACAGTTGTCGCAACTGCAGCAACCGGTACCCACCAACACTTAATCTCCCAAAAAATAATGAGAAATATTCATGAAAGGGGATTAACTCCTGTCAAAAATCTCCAACACTGATACATCAAATGACAATCGCACCTCAAGCCGGTCTTTCATGTCCAGTAATGCTGAGAAGATGAAGGTAACAGACAATGTCTTGGATTTAATCACACTAATTCTATGCAAATAGAAGGGAAATAAAGAAAACCACACACATGCAATCTGCCACTTGTTTGTTTTTGCCAGTTGTTTGTTTTGCTGTGGAGGGATTCGTCATTATGGCCGCCACATTAAAGTCACAGTGGGTAAAACCCAGAATAACTGAGATGGTTCAGAGAATGAGCGGAAAGCTGCAGGTCTGACCTGTTAGTTGGTTGTCACCGGCCGCTGGCGCGATGCGGATGTAGGGCGTTGTGAGCTGAGTCACAAGTATGGCGGCTGAGTAGAGTCAGTGGATCCAGGATTGCATGCAGAAGAGAGAGAGACAGAGAGACAGACAGAGAGAGAGAGAGACAGAGAGAGAGAGAGAGACGGAGAGAAAGAGCCAGAGAGAGCCAGAGAGAGAGAGACAGGCCACACTGAAGCTGAAAACAGGCACTAACAGTTACCATCATCAAGCAATATTGAGGAAGAGAAAGTCACCCATTACAGTATTAGAAATAATTTTCCAATTAGTTTAGTCAAGTTAGCAACAGCAATCATTTCACGCAAGTCCATATCTTTGTGAGCCAAATGCAGTGCATTAAATGTATCCCTTCGGGTGAGAAATTGCTTATATGATTCTTCTGCTTCTTATGCGTGCTATTTTACCTCAGCCTACTGAGCCATGTAGATGGAGATATCTGGAAATCCACACAAAATCCATAGTGGAGCTGCAAAATATAAGATTGTTGGAGCATGTGACAGGCCCTCCCACGGCTCAGAACGGAGTGTGACCAGCACTCCCTCTGGCCTTATCAATTCTGCTCCCGGATCAATGGTGCCGGGACTTCATCAGCTTTAATGTGTGAAGCAGGACGTACAGGCAGCAAAGCTAAGTACCCACAGACCTCACTGGGCACACAGGCTGCCTCACAACACCTTTTCTTGGTAAATGTATTGATGTGAAGACCAAACCACACATCTACAAAAAGGTAACTACTCCAGCGTATTAGTGCCATTACAGGTGAAAAGAAAATTAAAAGAGTCCTACATTTCTGGGATTTTTCTTGAATTTTTCTTTGGTATTTTAAGTGGTCAATATACACAGAAAACCTCCAGAATTCGGAGTTGTGCTTGTATTTGCAAATATGCGACTTTAATCTCAAATTGTCTTCCTTGAAAATATAAAAAAATATGTTGCTTCAAAATATTCTCAGAGAATACAGAGATACTTTTTCCTTGGAATATTACCCATCTCCCCAGGCTCCGTAATCATTTTAGTTTTAAACCTACAATGGCAGTAGTGATGTTAAGAGCTACGTGTAGCAAACATGGTCATCCACACCATCTGATCTATTCCTACCTTTGGTGGCTACTCGAATACAGTCAATTTTGGTCTCCTGTACAAACAGAGAAATCAAATGGGAGAAGAGAACAGAAAGAAAAGAAGAGAATCAGAGTTTAATATGACACACAAGCAGAGACAGGAGACACACACTTGCAGTGGCAACAACACCTATCTAAGAACCCGTGGTTACAACAAAACAGCTCGGCCAGTTCCACGCTGTCCCCTATCATCTGTTGAGCTCAATGACTGTGACACAAAACGCAGTTAGGCGAGAGGGCCTACAGCACAGATTAGTGGTGCTGAGCTGCTGATTTGTCAGCCAACAGCGATCTGTCGGCAGCCTGCAGCACAAGGTGGTCAGCCACTGTGGAGAAACCAGAGCCCTGTGACAAGCGACACCAACCCAGCATGCAGGGCTCCAAAATGACACGTCAGGGAGCCTTCCTGAATATGTAATGGGGTTTGAGCTCTGACAACAGCCTTCAACAATACAACAACAGAAAAACACTGCTCTCGCTGCTGGCAGAGAAGTTTGTTGTCAACAATGGTCTGGTGAACAGGAAAAAAAAAAAGGACACAGACAGGAACGAGGAGGCAATGAGTAATACAACACAGGAGACATGCGAGCTGTGTCCCTGTGTTTGACCCAGCCAAGCAATGAGCACACGTGGGAGCGACAGCTTTTAGAGGCATAATGAACAGGGGAAGGAAAACATCAATGTTTATGTGATCCTGGGTGCATGTATTTTCACATTACTGCAGCTTTTAAGCTGTCATATGGTCCTTTCATTGAAAGCAACATAGCAAGAAGTTATTTGATTTTTATTTGAATAGAAAGGAAATAAGAAAAAGAATCGGTGTATGGTTGGCACTCACCTTCTCTAAGTGCTTATTTAGTTTTAAAGGCCCGAGCAAATCACTCCAAAATCATTAGACATTAATTAAAGCTTGCAGTACTATCCATTGACAGTGATGACAGAGTGCATTTGGCCAATGTAAATCAAAACATTGAATATAAAAATAACATCAGAAATGTCAATCACAAAGACAACGCTTCATGCCGCGTCAACGAGGGGCTCTTTCATTTAGTCCGTGCGATGAAGAGCACTATCAGCCAATTCATAGCACTCACCGATTTGTCCCGGAAAGTTTCAGAACGCCAATTCTTTACTCTCAAGAGCAAACTCGCTAATTGGATTCAGCCCTGCTGCACATGTTATTTCCATCGCCTCCTTAAAGACGTGCTGGTGTTTCTCAAGGAGGCTGTTTTACCGCGATTCGAATTCCAGACCACAATCGCTGGGGCTCTTGAAGTCGCCACTGAGCCGTCTGCCGCGGCTCCCCTCGGAGGGAGGGCCTCGCCGAGTGCAACTCGGCGACAGAGGCTGCGACCTGTACGATCGGTAACCCCGTTGTTGTTTCCTGCCTCCCGCTCTAAAATGCCGCCGGGATGCCCGGCTCTCCTAAATGCTGTTGATCAAAGGCTTGTCTGGCTTTTGACATGATGCTCCATTGGAAAAGGCAGGAGAACAGGGCCACAGTAATGGAAGGAGAGCGCATGTCACCGCATAGAGCTCTGCATTCCACGCTTGACCCTGCTGGAGCCCATTAGGAATGGAGACAGTGTTGTTGGTACGACCCACTCGAGGACTGACACATCTATCAGAGGCCGAATGCAATTGTGCTGCTGCGTGCATGTGTCTGCCTATGTGAGCAGTTACTGTGTAGAGTCAGGGACTTCTGTACTCAGCCACTTCAGTCCCTTTCAGCGGCCCAGTCAATCAATATGTCAGTCTGCTTTTCAGTCTCATTAAACCCAGCGTAATAACCAACTTTGTTTCATCAACACTTTGAAGTGGATATGCATATCATTGAAAAAGAGAGGCGTGGTTTGACTTGGCAGTATGTTACAGTAAGTCGTCTTTAAAAAAAAAAACTTGAAGCAACACAAATCACATGCATTTTTAAGTTGCATGCATATTTTTTGATGTCAGTGCTTGTGTTTGATTAAATGATTCATTATTGTTGACTCTGCTTATTGTCTCGTTGCTGAGTTACTGTAAATACTTATTAGCACAGCACTGTAAGACATGCGGTAAAACAATAAACTGTCAATCTAGCACGCAACACACAACATGTAATCGAGAGAAAGTGGTTGCCTCTCTTTGATGTCTTTGTAGTTATTCTTTGGCTGAAACCAGTGGAAGGCTTATTCAGACACTTCACTCCAATATTAATACCTCAATGTCAAGATACTTTATGACAAGTAAAAGTACTCATTATGGAAAATATATTATTAGGAGAGAACAGGATTATTGTTACTGAAAAATATATTCTTAAGCAGCATTTAAATATTGTCGTGTTTAGACTTCATACTTTGAACTAGTCATATGTTTTTTTAATGTAAAATCTTAATAGAAATTGTCAAATAAATGCAGTGGAGTCTAAAGTACAATACTTACTTCTGTATTCTATGTATAATGGCTTTTAACTCTTGATGTTTCTTCACCTCATTTGTGTTTTTTTTGGTGTTATGCGCGCTACTTCCTCTTGGATGCGTGCTTACAATCTGGCACCTGATTGATATGTTTTTCAAGAGGTTGACATTCTAAGCATAGCTAAATAAGAGCATATATAAAATATATCCTTCTTATTCTGCCTTTACAAACAGTAATTAAGTAAATGTACCTCGTTGCCTTCCACCACTGGCCATATTTCAGTGTCCCTTGTAACTAAAATTGCGTGAATAAAATAAAAACTTGGAAAAACACCCACCCCATTGGCTGTACTGACAGCCTGGAAATAGATGCTGTAGCTTTTCTGAGGCAGCAGAGGGGCGTTCCAGTAGCCGTTGTAGGTCTTGTTGTCCCCCACGGTGAAGGGCTGGGGCGAGTGGATGCCGCCGGAGGGGAACTGCGCGGTGAAGTAGTACTGGGAGTTCAGGAGCGTGGCGTTCTGGAAGTGAATGGGAACTGGGTAGCAGCGCAGGATCTCTGCAGTTCCTCTTGCTCTGCGTGGACGTTCCTCCTCCACCACCACCTGGTACGCGCTGCAAACACAAGACACAAACAGCATCAATAGACTCCAACGGGCCGCTCGCGGAACACTGTTGGCAATGCGGGCCTTTGAAAGCATTACAGGGTGTAAGAATCGCCTCTTTATGTATGGCACAGAAATACATGTTGCAACGCTCCAAATCTCAGAGTACACCAAGTCTTTCGAAAATATTCTTTATTAGATGAGAGATTGCATATCACCACCTCTGCATATACAGCATATCCGTCAGATTTGCTCTTTAAAAGTTCTACAACCAAGCACTATAGGATAGTACTTGCTCATGACAGGCTACGTTATAAACACTTTACCTTTGCGTGATTCCTCTTGGTGTAAGTCAGAAAACAAGCTGTGAGCTTTAAACTGGAATAGAGTCATTTGAACCATGCTACTATACGAGCAGTTACAGGGAGACTTATCACTCTTTTACTACCAATATCACAATACTTTGTTGACAACAAAGTTACGTTTGAAATGCATTAAAGAGTGAAGGAGTAGAAAATAATGATGTGTACTGAATTCTCTGTTTCTAACTGAACAGGTTCAAAAATACAGTGGAAGATAAATGAGCAGTGACGCATGACTGGGCTTGACTTTTTCATTATTCAACAACTGAAAAGGGTAACGGCTCTTTCCATTTCCTCTCCGTCCGAACCTTGTGTTTAGCCGAGATCAAAACTGCAGCCCCCGGTGCCTCCGACAGAGATGACATTGTCTCTGAGCCGGTCACTTGACTTGAGGGGGAGACTGACTGTCTTATAGACGTTCATGTTAGTATGCATCTCGCATCCACCTGTTAAATCTATTGAGTTGCTGAGTGACAAAGAGTCTGTTTACAGCTGCCACGGAGAATAACCAGCTATGATTGGGGACTAGTGTTCCATTTCCAAAAGAGTCATGAAAACAACAAGTTATTATTAAAGAAGATGGAGCAATACTGCTCCCTGAATGGATGCATGAACACATTTAGGAATGACTGAATACTATGACATGCTCTGACTCTTTTGTTTTGGAAAGGTGATTTCTAAATTTAGCACATTCATTTTTTTAATTTTACATGTTTATAAATTAAAAAAAGAAATTAACAAATATATATATATATATATATATATATATATATATATATATATATATATATATATATATATATATATAAAATTAAAGTAACTGTGGAGTTTTCTGCATAAGAAGCGCAATTGGGCAATTTTTCAAGAGTGGGTCCATGTTCTGTTTGCATCGAGCACATACATGCAAGTGCCAGCACACAAGTGTCCCAATATCATTCCACTAAACTGGGGCAGAAAGGCACCAAAGCTTTGCCATTGTCTGCAAATGAGGAATGAATTGCATTCAACATGTTTGTTAGATCTTGAAGAAGCCAAAACCCCAATGGTCCATTTACACTTGGTATTAATACAAACAGCTTCTAGCTGTGCCGATCACAGATTAGATGTATTAGTCATTAATATGAATAAATAAAAGATTACATAACAAAATCATGCCTTTGTAAATTGCTCTCTTCGTGAGTTTGACAATTTATTCTATTTCGCAAACAACCATCTGAAACATTGAGAAGCATTCGTATTCATCTCATCATTCATCTCATTGTGCCATGTCACATAAAAATGACAGTGGGTTCCGCCTGGCAGGATGTAAAGCTTCAATGACCCTGAACATTTTTTTCCCTTAGCCCACATTATTAGAAAATGGGCAAATAGAAAGATCTGCACTGTAGTATCTATACTCTTAAGCTGTACAGTCTCAGTACAAACAGCCCGAGAGATGATCAATTGTTCCCTGCGGTTGGTACTGGATGATTAAGTATCCCTTTGTGCATACAGCATGTGCTCTTTAACCCTATAGTTTATCATAAGGTGCTTGCAGTGTCATTAGAAAATCCCCCTTTGCTCTTGGTGGGTGTGTCCCAATTCCTTAGAGCTCTCGATTTAGTGCTTGGTTGGGAGGTGATGAAATACTTAATCCTGCCGAGAGGCTGCAGAAGAAATCAGCCTTTAATTACTGTCCTGTATTGAGAGCAGAGGTCAAAGGGCAAGTGCAGACGGTACATGGGAGCCCCTTAAGTATCTGCTGAGTGGCAGAGAAATGAGTGATGAGGCTGCAAAGAGGCCTCAGCCAAAACAATGTCAATCAGATGTCATTTTAAATACTCTATTGTCCCATCACAGCTCATATCAGATGTCAAGCGTTCATAACAAAGTGTAACCGATATACAATAACTATTTGTGAAGAAAGAGTTTCATTCTAGAATTCTGCGATGCCAAGTACAAATGATGGCCTTAATAACTATGCTTCTGTTTAGCTGTAGAAATGCATTCTTACGCAGCGCTTGCCCATATTGGTATATATATATTCCAAATGAATCTGCACATAGTGAAATAAAAACAAAAGCTGGCTCCCTCCGGGTGGCTCCTTATGATATGATGATGTGGCTGTGCCATGAGTTAATGATAGACACAGTGTGAATGGTGCTGCCTTTCTGCCTCAGGCAAAATACCAAGTGCCATAGGCTATGAGGCTCCAAGGGTATAACGCTTGTAATGTGGAAATCTGAACCCCTGCTTCACTTCCACAGAATATTCACTGCAGCGGGAAAATAAAAACTAGCTCACAGTGAATTGCAATTTAATACAAATGTTTTGTTCATCTTTGTAACAATAATACTCACTTTACTGGTTTCATCTCAAGCATCTTTCAGCGGTAACGTGCTGTATGCAAGACGACTTCCCTCTAAAAAAATAATCTATTCTCACCTTAAATGCTTCTAAAATGTAAAAGTGACTCATGACTTTAATTTCTGTGATTTGAAAATGCAATGATTCCCTTTTTTTGTTGTAATTACTGATGTCATGTTAATGTGGCTTTGAGCAGCTGACACCCTGTCACCTCATGCTGAGTTCACAATTTGCATGATGACTCATGTTGACAGACCAGAGTCCTTTCATCACTTTCTTGATTTAGTATGACATGAATGAGCAAAGAAAAAACAACAAACAACCGATGAACAGCAATGGCTTGATAGCAAGAACAAAAACATCCTTATAGCAGATGTTCCAAATGGTCCGATGGCAAAAAGAGAATTTCAAATGACTTACATTCATATTGATGATGATTATTCCAACGTGGGGGAAATATTGAGATAATTTACTGAAGTGAAAGTACTAAGAACACAGTGTAAGAAATACTCCATTACAAGTAAAACATATGTAATACTCCATTACAAGTAAAACATGTGTAATACTCCATTACAAGTAAAACATGTGTAATACTCCATTTCAAGTCAAACATATACAGTAGTAAAACACCCAGACTTTGGACGTCAGGGTCAATCAAAAAAAAAAATGCACGGACCCCGTACCATATGCCTGCCTTTTTTCTTATCCCAACAGTAGGCTAACAAGTAATTATTGTTTTCGGATAAATGTAGTGAAGGAAAAACAACAGTATTTGCACTTAAATACAGCATTTGAGTAAATGTCTTGTATGTGTGTGTGTGTATATATATATATATATATATATATATATATATATATATATATATATATATATATATATATATATATATATATATATATATATATATACACACAAGCAATGACCAAGTCGAGCCAAACGTGAGATACTAGTCCTGGTAACAGATAACCTTAACCTCCACAAACACACAAATCGCAGATTTACAGCAAAGGCTCAGGAGAGGAAACCCACGGCTCACACCACATGCTATATGCCAGGTGTGGGATTGTACCTAATTCCAAAATTGCTGAAATCCTCAACTTTTCTGCCTGAGAAGATGGAAAGACAAAAAGAGGAATGAAGGCAGGAGCTCAACGAGCAGAATGGCATAAGCTGTTAAAAGTGGCCTGCCAGAGGGGCCGGCAGGGCAGACCTGTATTCCTGTAGAAGCGCTGCAACCTGAGCTGACACCAATTAGGCCTCCTCCAGCCTCGCTGCCCGATAGATTTCAGTCCTGCCGCCATGTGACGGCAACCAATTATGGCGGATTGACTCGGAATCGACTGGATTGTGACCTGAAACTCAGATTTATTTTTCATGTGGGCTGATAGGGAAGAACTCCGGGCTGTTTGAGCAGATGAGGCAAGAGGTATGGGGAGCATTTCAATCACTCTCTCTCTCTCTCTCTCTCTCTAATGCTAATCGTTGGTTCTACATGCCTACATGTCTGATTTAAGAGCAGTTGTAAGTAACACACTTCTCCTGACCAAGCATCCTCCCTCTATGTGTCTGTCTCCTTACTCTTTATATTTCCCTGGTGTCCATGAAGCTATAAAGCAAACAAATTAGAAAGTGCCATAGATTACATTTGCCATTAAATCGTAAAAAGCATTGAGTTGTGTCACGTTTAGGCACAGCTATTAGCGTTTGCTCTGCCGTGATCAAAGAAAGTTAGTGCTTATTTTAGGACTGTAGAAAATCACTTAACTGATTTCAGGCCATGGTTGAGCACAGATAATCTGATGCTACAGGGTGGAAACTTCACCCGAACTCAGCTTCCTCAATATGCTACTTACAATGCCAGAAACTGCAGAACGTTATAGCTTTTTATGTTTATGTATATGTGTGTGTGAGCTTGCTTAAGGCAAAGGTTATGTCAGGGAAGAGAGAAGGGCTGATTTGGTAGTGTGAATGATAAGGGAAGCATCTCAAATCATTTATTCTTGCACAAGCATGTAAACATTTATTTTGATGCTACAGAGTGAGGAGGCGTACTCCAGCCCTGACGAGAGGCCACTTCAAACATTAGTTTAACACGACATGACTGATCGACAGTTCACTAATCCTCTTAAAGGAACAGTGTCCCCTCCGGTAAAAATTGTTCCCGGCTATGCGTCGCCGTCCCCAGAGATTAGAAACCAAATCCAAGTTGGAAATGTTATACTGATTAGCAATTACACAAATATGGGAAAAAAAATGACTGCCTCCCCCCATCAGTGACGTCTGTGGAAATCCATCTAAAATATGATTCGACTGCAGCATGACTGCAGGATGCCGAAGTGAAATGGACGTTTGTATTCTGTTACATGTATGTCTTGATTTTTTTATGAACCGGCGGTATCGTGTCATCTCCCAATGTGTTCCCCTTCCTGCATTACAGCAAAACATCTGCTGTTTGAAATGTCTGGAGCTTTATTACCCCCCAAACCCAATCAGCGTGCAAGATTGCGTTATCAAACCAAGCGCCGTGCTGCTCTGTTCTGTTGTGCGGCAGATCAGCGTTCTCCCTCGTCAAATGCCTTTTTCATAAGGGCTTTAAAACTGATTTCATAAAGTGTTCAATTTCAAAATGAGCTACCCACCACTCTGGAAAAGTGATGGCTACTCCTGCAACAGCACAGCATTAAATCTAACTATGGTGTGAAATTTAAGTCCTTGGTTGACAAAATGCTAACTCTTCAGTACACTGACTGGATAAGCTTTTTTTCAGCACTCCGGGTCATGGAACAACTTGGAAAACATCTCTTATATGTGTGTCTTAACTCAAAATGTCACTTAGTAATGTTTTTTCAACCCTTTCAACTCCAAAACAGATTTGAGACGTTATTATTTTTGGAGCTCGGTAAATTCAGATGACTATATTTATCATTATTGGCCAGACAGCAGATCCCAGCAGACCGACTAACTTAACGCCTCTGAATGGAAGCTTCTTTAAAGTCACCTTAAATTTTCAAAGGCTTCGTGCCACTTGAGGTGGAGGTGGAAAACACCTTCAAAAGCCTGCCAGTATCACGTCTTAGGCCTGCATCATAATCTTTCCTGTTTGCTCCCCTCATCCACCTCCTTATTTTTGCAATTCATATTTTTCCAGACATCGGAAGCACACATGAAGGCAGTATGCTGGCCTTTGCGTCCTGCAAGATTCAAGAGAAGGGAGGAGGTGGGGAAAGAAACGTCTACCTAAAAACCCCTAAAGTTTAGATGTGCCAAGGCTCTGCTGTGATCAAAGGATGCCTCATTTCGTTTTTAGTTTCAGTTGTGCCATATACAGCACTCCACTGATGAATGGTGGTCCATTTTCTTTATGGATTATCTTGAGAGACTCATTAAACATATCTGTTCCTTAAACCTGAATGGCTGGATGCAAACACATTCTTTTCTCTTTAACTGATCATGAACAAGCACTGACACTCAGTTTGTCCCCATCCAAAACGAATCGGATGACACTCCACACATGTATGACCAATGCTGTAAAGCATTAGTGCACCGTTATTATGTCTCAGCTCAGTCAAACGGAATAGAGTGGGTCTCAAACCTAACGTTTTATCTCCACAGACAATTCTCTTTCATCCGGTTCACCTCATGAGCATGCCTTCAAACGGTAAACAAAAGAGGAGCCCAGCATGCTAATTAATGGAAGCTCCAGATTCACGACACTCTGTTAATTATAATTAGGCGTTTGTAATGAGCCCACTGAAAGAATGGCAGTCTGAATAAGGCCTTCTGAATTGTACCTGTGAGAAGATTAAACAGCGATGGCTCTGTCTTCCTCGCTCAGGCCTCTCCACTTGGCGCTGGGGCATTAATCTGGACAGCTGCTCATACGGTAAACATGAGCTGACAAGCCTGACGAAAGACCTCCAGGATGTAATCTTTAAAGGACTCAGATGAGTTGATGGTGTAGAATTCAGTTTTACACTGAGCACAAGTGTTTATTAAACCACTTGTTCCTTTCAGGGTCCTGCTGACTGAAAGCACCGCTGGTTTTTTTGGGGAGGGGCGGGGGCCTTTTCTTTAATATTGCCTTGAACAATTCTTTTCACAATGCTAATGCTCAATTTTGTTTAAGGAGGAATGCAGAAAAGGCTTATAATAATTTTATATATTTAACATTTCTGACATGTATTGTTGATATCACATATTATACAATGTTATCATCTGTAATTAAGAAAGAGACCTGAAGAAAGACCCGTTTCTGTAAAGGCTTCAGAGACTGAATAGTGGCATAACTAACCAACTGACTGACTGACTGACAAAAAGATGATCGCAGTATTCCTGCCAGAAGCCCCCTGTGACCTTTGGTAAACCAAAATGATGACTTGTGTCCAACAGCTTGGCATTTACTGTGCACGGTGCAGCTGCACCACTTCCCTAGTAATGATTAACAAATGCAGCGTCGAGCAGACAGAATTCCTTCGTTCCGCAGGAGCCCGCGGTGGCTCGGTGCGGGCAGCCAGGTACATGAAAGACATGCAACGGAGAGGGATCCCGAAGTTAGCCTTGGCTGCACCGCACCGTCTCCTTCTCATCTTCAAAGACTGGGCTTCTTTTTCACGAGCTCAAAATCCCAAAACAAATAAAGCTCAGAAAATGAGATGCATACAAGGTAGTGAATTTCCTGGCAACTATCCTCGCGATGGGGTATTGCTAAACACAGGCTCTTTGATAATTTGCTGTTGCTGATGGTGGTTCCTGGTGTTTTAATCTGCTGTGTTGTTGTCTTTACACAGTGCCGTGTGTGTAGTGTGTGTGTGTGTGTGTGTGTGTGTGTGTGTGTGTGTGTGTGTGTGAGAGAAATAGATAGATAGATAGATAGAGAGTGAGTCCTTATTGTGGAAGCCTACCTCACAGGTGCACCTCTGCTTTGGGCCGGCTTAAGCAGCACAGTGACTGTGCTGTCTGTCTGGTTCAGAGAGGTCTCCTGGTCGTATGCCGGCATGGAAGGAGCTGAGGAGAAAACCAACAGGAAGGAGGTTTTACCGCACAGCAAAGCAATGCGCAAAACCATCCAGTTTTGGTCAGCATCATCTTTTTTCATCTTGTCTAATGAGTCATTCAGCTCGACACTTAATAGAAGGAAAAAAATGGAAGAAAATCCAATTTTCTCACTGCCTCCTGTCTTTATATCAGCACAGTTTAAATCATTAAATGTAGCAATAACAGTGAAGTGAAACATTTGCTGCTGTCACAAAAGTATTGCAGTATGTCGCTTAAGTAGTGCACATGGATCACAATTGCCTCGCTAACGACAGGCTCATGGTCATTATCTAAATCAACCCGAGCCATGGATTATGGAAACTCTAACTCAGTGTGTCTTTGGCCTCTCGGGCAATTCTTTTGAATCTAATAGAAATCCCAGACCAAAAAGCATTTTTCACAAAACCAGCCAGGTGTTTTGTATTTGGTTTGGCACACTATATCTATATTAGTTATTATTTAATTAATTTATATTGGTTCAGTTAATATGTTGCGATAAGATGTACCCATTTGAGGCTAAAGAATGTCATCAGTAAAGTAAAAACCTGCGCTATCGAAATATGTTCGAGTCCTAAACCAGTTGCAATTTCCATCCACACATTTAAACATGAAACTCTCCGGCGGCAGTCAGTGTCACTGTGTCTTCATAGACATCACCCACACGCTGACCGGCCATGCTTTTGACCCCGCTGACCTGAAATCTTGGTGGTGAACTGGGTGATGATGGGGGGGCCGTAGCCCTTGGCTGTGCTAGCGCGCAGGCTGAAGGAGTACGTGGAGCCTGGGTAGAGGCCTGTGAACATGTGGGTGGTCTCGTTGCCCAACTTCACAACCTTCCCACTCTGGTTGGAGAGGTCCAACTCTGGGTCAAAGGAGCTCACCGCCTTATAGGAGATCTAGAAAGGAAGGAAATTAATAATATTCTGATAGTGGCCTCTCGTCCTCCGGGTTCAGCTCTCCTCAGCTGTGGAGGATTTTAATTCATACAATGCAAACGTTTTAAGTTGGAGGCTTCTCTCGGATGCTTAGCATGCGAAAGCGCGGTTCTGTATTCACCGTGTTGAGGTTTCTATCCATCTCACGCAGATGAAATTGACCTTATTGTTTTATATCTCTTTCCCCTCTGCACTACTCTCAGAAAGACACAAAATCTATATTTTTTAAAAACATATGTTCGACAGTACCTAATGTTCAGCTAAATTGGGTATACTTTGTATTTTACCAAAGACCTGCAAAACTAATGACAATATCATCATTCTCAGTTGTTCTTCATGTTTTAATGTAATTAGCAAACCAAACTAAGAGGCTAAACACTTTATCTGCTTAGCAGTAGCATGCTAGCATTGTGATTGTTAGCATGTTAGCATGCTGACATCAGCATTGAACTCAACATGCCGCCTCACAGAGCCACTAGCACGGCTATAGAATCACTATTGTCCATCAATAAAGTGATATGAACATGCGACAAAACTTTGTTTGAATATTGGAAACACCATATTGGAACATGTTGCATAATGCAGTCTAAAACAACAACGCAAAAGTGTCTAACTTGATTCTCTGTCTCCTGTACATCAGAGCACTCTTTAAAACGTCATAAGTACAGGAAAGAAGCTTTCACTCTCGCTCTTGAGCTTCTGACTTTTTGTCAACAAGGCTTTAAGCTGGCATTTCCAAAATTTGTGAGGCACAAAAAGGTCAATGGAGAGGAACGGTAGATTGTACGAAAAAAGCAGAGCTACAGATTTTTCGACCAAAGCTGATGCAAGCCTGTGGTTTCAAGGAGAGAGGAAACAAACTTAATGTATTTCTTTTCCATTAATAAACACAGGGAGCTCTGAAGGGAAACATTAAGGTGAGTGTTTTTGCTAATATCCATTTTGAATAACTGTAAAGTCCCACTTTAAGAAAATGCCGCTGCTCGTAAAGGAAAAAACCTCCATTATAATTCCAATTAAGGAACACAAAGAGAGTTAGGAGTGCTGCATAATTTGTGTCCATCAAGTTTTGAAATGCTTCGAGGCCTTCTCATTTAGTCTTTGTCTGTGAAATGAGTCTGTGATGCCAAATCCTATATCATAACATTTCAGGGAAAGGAATTTGAAATGACTTGTCAACACTGGGCACATGGACAGGTTTTCACAATTATAATGGAAGCAACAGGAAAAATAATGGAGAATATTTGAGCAAATTAATTTGGGCTTGCTTGGAGCTATTACTCGATCTGATATATCAAGCTTTTTTAAATTGCATTGGTTTCAATTTTTTTTTATGGAGGGAGGAAAATCTTGAATTTATGAAGCATTCATAAAATATAAATGCCTGCATAATCTCCTGCACCTTTACTCGTGCAATGATGGAGAAAGCTGCTGTGTCCTGCTACTCAAACTTAAGATTTTTTACTCTCTTAAACGGACCTACAGTAAATGAAAACAATCTAAATTAAAGCAGCTGCCGATTTAAAAGGGTGATTAAGGGAAATTACATTACTTAGTAGCACTGTAGGTTGACTGGAAATGCTATTTATTATTTAATATGAGTTAACTTTTGCCTCAAAAGGTAATTAGATGAACTACTTTACCATAGCAACACTATGATAAACAAAATGCTCCTTCACTTAATACCATTTGCTAAATATGGCTGATGAACAAGGGATATTTAAAAAATCTGCTGTATACCTTCAAAGAGAAGCTGGCTCATGTTGGTCTGAAAGACTGCCAATAAAATTGCATCTGCAGATCTTGGTCAAAAAGGAATGGAGCTGAAATCTCTTTGATAGCAGGCCTTGTCAGACGCATTTCACTTTGAGTCCTTTGATAATGTCAAATCAAAGCAAGGTCCTGACTTATAAGAAGCGACTTCTGGGGAATACCGACAGAATACATTCTGGTTTATTTTCTTAAAAGCAGAAAGTCAGACTTCCTAGGTTCGCCTCATCTGTCACTCTGTTTAAGACAAATGTTATGAATACTCTTTCTTACTCTTAAATACATCCTGTGATTCTACGTTATGCTGAGAAATCTCTAATGCAGCTGTTGATATATTAACACCAGAACATTGTCAGTGACTTATTGTTAACTTGAAATAGACAAATAACTGTACTGTTAAGGCTTTCCAGACACAGTCAGAGATAAGTAATTGCTGCAGCATATGAATATAATAGCCTGGAGGGGGTATTTCATGAAGTGAGACACATTTGCCTCGACGTAAATATGAGTGAACCTGACAAAGCGGCAATGCAAACCATGCCATTTGCTCTGAATGCCTTTTCTTGTTCCATGAAATTTTAAAAAGATAAACAACTGAAACATGTTGCTCTCAAAGTGATTGAGTAAGCAGTAAACCGACCATTTTTATAGACATTGTTTTCCTGCACTCTGCCAGCACCTCTTAGTGCCATGCAGCTGTGCACAGGACACACCATGGGGATACACACTTTTGAATAAACCGGGCCTTGTTATGATTCTGGGGACTTGAGGACGTCCCCAGTTTGGATGGAAACGTCTCTGTGCTGCTAAAGAGAGCGTATATGACATATTTCATACACCTGATGGCATGGCAGCGGATAGAGCAACACCCATTGCATTTGCCATTACCATTCAATCCGTCTCCTTGTATGTGAACCAGCCCGTCAATGGTCGCCAAACTAGTCGAAATATCAAGCGGGAGCAAACGGCTTCAACGGAGAGAATCAACAGACGAAAATCAATCTGCGGGAAAGGCTGGATTACTTCCACCATAAGATGGTTAAGATCAATGTGTACATGTCTGTGTGTCTGTGTGTGAGTGTGTGTGTGAAGACAGTTTCTATTATTCAAGACTCAATGCGGCTCCTGGACAAGGCTGACAAGGCTGTGTTGAACCTTATGTCAACATTTGCTTAGTGCTGAATCGAAGCGTGTTTTAGGATTGTATTTTCTTTAGAGGTCGCCCATGTGTGGAAGGACAGAAGATGACGGCAGATTGCAGATTCTGTCAGAGTAAAACATGTGTGGTGCTTCATGAATGTGGCTGGAAATCCCTTCTTGAGAGAACCTAACAAATCGATTTTGCTGTTCCACCAATCCAAGCAGTCAAGATGACTGCACTTTAATAACTTTAAAATGCATTAAGAAGGTATTGAAAGATTCAATTGTGGTGACTATGGCCACAAAGCTGCAAATATTCAGCATTTCATATTATAGAGTAACAAGACAAAAGAGTCCACTGCAAGACAAGTTGACAGTATTTTCAACAGAAACTCAATAATGGCATAATAACTGTTCAAGCGTGAGTTGAATTTAAGCCTGAAAACTACTCTAACCAGACCCATGTTGATCTGAAACAATACGTTTCCGTGGTTTATTAGTTCCAGCCTATTTAAACAAGTTTTAAAAACATATTTTCTTAAGGAAAATAGCCTGATTTACTAGAATGTGCCTGATTTAATTGGTAATCTCCCAAAATGAAATGCAGTACATCCTCTTTGTTTAGAGGGTTTTAACAAACTAGCAGATGCACACTAGCCCAAGAAAATACATTGATTTATGTAATTAAAAAAAAGAATAATTGTTCTCTTGCAGCACTGTACATTTCTGCCAATCACTGTTGCATAAAAACAAAGATATGCACACGATTCACAAAGACAAACCAACAGCTTAATATTGCTCGTCTGTTTCCTACTCTAATGGGTGTTTAATATCGCTCCCATTTAGCTAACCCTGGTGCAAGTGTACCTCAAACTGAGTGATGATCCCGTAGGTCTGTGCTGGTTCTCTCCACTTCAGGATGATCTTCTCCTCATAGGCGCTGCCCTGAATGGACTCCAGAGGAACAGCCCCTGGCACTGTGGGGAAATTATCACAGACACATTTCTCAAACCTGGTGGCGGAGTGGTACTTTTCCAGCTAGAATTGAGTGTTTAAAAACATGCACAGTAGGAGTTCTTATTGATATTTTCTCCATCTTCTGTGCATGCTAATCAAGATAAGATGTTGTCAATAAGAGTTGGATGAAAGCAGTTCCTACATTGCAGCTTTACTCGTTTCTAATATGATTTACAGAGGACCTCGCGCTGATGTGCATAAAACAATCAATAAAAGAGCTCTTTGAGGACTTGCAGTACACAAATGGCCATGAGCCAAAGTCAAACGCCTTAATAGGAATTTGTGAGAATATTTGAAGTGATTGTCACTCACAACACAATCCCTGACACGTTTTACAGCAAACCTGAACACTTTTCCCTTAGATAAAAATGTGCTGCAAACAAAGATGAACTAGTAACCCCAAGGGAACAGCGGGAATCTCAATATTTCCGCAATGTTTACTTGTATTTAAATACTGCCAAAGAGATCTGGTCCTTTAACCCCTCATGTGAATAGCTTTCATTCAGAAACAGAATGATGTGGAAATTACTTTTTTTTTCTCCTCCTAGATTTATCTTCAAGAACACAACTACAGCGACACCCTGTCTGTAAACTTGTTCCCATGGGACTCTAAACACACAGATCCACAGACACACAGAAGTCAGAGAGTGAGAAACAGTTGCCACTTTCAAGTTTCCAACCACAGAGATCTGAGTCAGACTTGATAAGACTCTCTCTTTTCGTCAGCCGAGCCTGTTTATTATCTGGCGGCCGGGGTTCCTTGAGACTTCTGTAGAGTTCTTTTCCTGTGTCTGCTGAGGCAACACTGAAAACCTTTCATCTTTGAAGGAGGTGAAACAACCATATGACACAGAATGAGCTCTGCTGAAACAAAATAGTTGGAGAATCTCAAAAGTTTTTCTTAATGCAAGCTACTCATGACCGGGTGAAAGTTATCCACCCATCCTGAAGACTGAAATGTCACAAAAAAAGCAGTTTTACTGCTGTTGGAGAGCAGGCACACATACATCCTCTACATAAACTACCCTGCAAGATAAGGTAAACATAGAAAAAAATACATTTCCAAAAAGGTATTATGAAAAAAAAGTAGTTTTAATTGAATTGTTAAAATGTTGTGTTTCAGTTCTCTTAATTTGCTCCGGAATTTGAAAGACATCCACCACCCAGGATCCGTTTACTAAAATCATGTGTCATTCTTCTCCCACCTGGACAGGAAATAACCTTGAATAACACCTACCATCCTCATCAGTCTGAACCTCCAGCTCCGTGCTCTCCTTGACCCCCTCAGGATTGCGTAGCACCAGCTTGACGCTGAGGTTGGTGAAGGGCGTCAAGTTGTGGATGGTGTGCTGAGGGGTACGGCTCTGAGTGTCATAACAGACCTCCTCGCGGGTCTCCTCCTTGCCGGCCACCCTGGACCGGTACTGGACGGTCAGGTTGTAGCTGTAGCAGCGGGTCACGTTGTAGCCCAGAGGCTCCCAGCGCACGGTCACCTGTTTGGATTGGATGTCCACCACTTCGAGCCTTTGTGGGCCGTGCATTGGCTCTGGCATTGGTGGACAGAGAGAGGAGTGTGAGCATACATCAAGATAATCAATTAAGCTATATGAAATGCCAGGTCGTGCAAGATAGTTTAAAAAAAAGTCAAAGAAATGGCAGAGGTCGGCGGTGTTCCTTTGAGTCAAAGAAAATCTCCTACTACATTTTTCATAACACCCGGTCAATACTTTTTTTTCATATTGAAATACAATTTCCTCTGTTTGGAGTTCATATTCCCAGAAAATATTCAAAACTTTCAAAGCCACAGCCTGATGCTGAGCGTTGCTAACGCGGTCTCACTGCTGCAGCGGCACACACACCAAGACACCACCGGTCTGTTGGTGGAACCTCTCAGCAGGCGGTGTATCATCCCTTCAGAGCGTGCTGTTGCTCTGCTCCGTCTACCTTGTCCTCTGCCTTTCTCTCTCTCTTTTCCATCTCGCCCGGTGGCGGTCAGCTATTAGCACCATACTGATACAGAGTCAGCCAGTCTGCCAATCCAGGCAGGACACAACCCCCACCACCATCCTATCACCTCTAATCACATATACGCGGTTTTCTCCCTGCCTTCTCTCCTCGACTTTCTCCATTTTCTACCTTCCCTTTCCGTCATTCCATCTCCTCTTTTCTCTCCATTTCCTTCACTATTTCCTCTCCTTTTCTGTGGCTCCCACATTTCTATTTCCCGCTCTCTCTTTCACCTCTCTCTCTCTCTCGCTTTCACCTCTCTCGCTCTCTTTCTCAATCTCCTACCTATGGGAGGAAAGCAGCCCAAGCACAAGGTAATGGGATCAATTTCCATTCCAGGTTAAATTCGCAGTCCATTTCTCTGGAACTTAACACTTTACCACCTATTAGGAAGAGCCAGGGCTCAATTTCCCCGTTCCCCAGGAGACACAGTCCAGCAATTCAGAGGCAGCCACAGCAGCCATGTTTAACATTCTGGAGGCGCAGGGGGGGGGAGACTGGACTGGAGCCTCAACATGCTGTTCATTTCTACAGGTTGTATAAAGGACATGATACGCAAGCAAGACTCTATATGGACAACACAGCTGGCATCCTTTGTATGTGATGCCCATTTACATTTATGAGAGAGCCTTCATAGAAACTTAATGTCCGTCTGACTTTTTGCGAAAAGATGCACAAGAATGATTAACGATGAGAATAAAGCTTTGGCGGTACAGAAAAGCTGTAGGAACTTAGGTCAAGACATGTGACATGATAGAGGAAGTGAGAAAGGATCACGCGAGAAGAAAAACAGTGAGAGAAAATGAAGGCGCCTGCTTGTTGAATGAAGAATGCAACACTTTGAGATTTCACAAGGACAAACAAACGGATGTGATCTCTCCTCTGCTTTCATAGCGGAGATGAAATAGCATCAGATGGGTTAGAAGGAGGCCGAGGGAGAAATGTTGAAGATAGATGTGAAAAGGGATATCAATGTGCAGCAAACAGCACATCAAGCATACACGAAGGGCAGCAAATGATAAAAGTATGACAGGAAAATGTAAAGAATATATAACTTTACAAAAGGAAAAGAATGGTAATGTAATCTTCAAGAAAGATGGATCACTATTGATGTACACAGAGTGAAACAAACTACTAAAATCTTGTATTAGCTTTTAAAACAATTCAAACAATATCTGAGGGGGGGGGGGGGGGACTGGACGGAGAGTGCATTATAGCTTGAACATAAGTGCATAATATCTTTTGAGAAAGCTTTCTGCTATGCTGTGTAGGAGTCTTCCTCTGAGTATGTGTCATCTTCAAAAAAAGACTCCTCTGGCAGTACTGACCTCCTGGTTGTTGAAATTCGAAAGAAATGTTAATCTTTGGTGAAGATTCGTATGCAAGACGTCTACCTTCAAAGGGATGAGCAACTAACTATTCAGCACAAGTACTAACAGACAGTAAGTGAGCCGACTCTATTCTTGTAGCAAACTACAGTCGGGGGATGAATGTAGTAATTCACAAAAGAGATCTGCCGTTTTAAACGATGTTAATGAAACAAAAAAAAAAAAAAGAGATTCTGAAACAGAAAGGAGAAGAATTTCCGATGGAAAGCAGGCCTCTTCAAATAGGTTGCAGTGTTGGGCCATCCTGAAAATAGAAGTTTAAACCTCTTTATTTGCGGAACTATCTGTTGGCCGCACTCAGTAGGCAACGGTTACACTAAAAGCACAGAGAATTGCAGGGTGGCCAGGCACGGAAATCAAATTAAACCAGACGCTCTCAAAGTGACAAATGCACCAAAGTGTAAATCGCAAGCAGACGTGCACGAGCGGCTGGCAGGAAGTCTCATTTCTGAAGCGTTCAAGGAGAATGTCACACTTCCATCTTTGTGGAATATCATGGATACGGATACACTACACCCTAATTCTGCCCAATGGAAGGATGCCAACATGAATGGGAATCCTTGTGAAAAATGTGATTGTGGAAAGAAAAAGTTGTAATTTATTAATATATACATTACGATCTTTCTTTTTTGGCACTAGTAGTGGACATATATATATATATATATATATTTGCTAGGGCTCCAGCACTAATACTGAGGGTACATAAAGTAATATTGGACATTTAGTAATCAGCTCTTATGACTATTCTATAGCCTCTCCCTGGAGTTTTGTTGAAAAAAGGCTAATTGTTTGTTACCCTTTTGGCTCCCTGTGGTGCAAATGCCAGCTGTCTGATGGAGGCAGTAAAATGTGAGGAACCGTGGCGGACGCCCAGTCACAACTTGTGCCGCGTGACTCAAAATGACATCATCCGTTTTCATGAACAACAAGGTGCCTCATCCATGTCAGAGCCTGGTCATGGTTGACTTTGAAGAAAGAGCAAAGAGAAAAAGGAAAAACACCCTGTACCCTCCTCCCCCGCTTAATCTCAAATGAACGGGTCCAACGAATGGCTGATATCCTTTATAAATCCTTTCTTGCATAGATGGGAGGGTCTGTAGCCATTTTGAAATAGGCCCATAGGCCCTTGAATGACAGCTGATGAGATGAGCCTATTATCCCAGTCTACTGTGACTGCTAGTTTCGTTTTATTGACCGAGCAGTAAGAGGCTCAGTATCAAAGGCACAAGCATAAATCACAACAAGGAATAACAAGACTATCTCTTGAAATCCATACTATGTTTTTATTTTTATTTTTTACAATTCTCACAAACTATCACACGCTGAGGGCAACATTGGAGTGAACGTACTAAAATATATTACTCTAATATCTTTCCAGTATGGCATATCTTTCTAGTGGAATAGAGTTATAACAATGGCTGTAAAAAGCATCCCTCGGAGCAGGAAATTACTAAGGTCTATCTTATGCCAGGGCACACAGAATGAGATCCAGAGAGAGCCAGATTGGTATTCCAAGCGGTGGACAAATTATCACCTGCCCCACACTCGCCGATGTAATTGAATAATTTGAATTTGACATTTACATAGAACTATTAGTGATGACATTACAGCGTGACATTTAAATAATGTTTTTAGAAATTATCAGCACGTTATTGCCTCTTGTTAATTTGAATGGGCCCTGCATACACGCCACCACAGCTGAAGTGATAACATGATTTCTGAAAAACATGAAACAAAAAACAACAAATAACCGCGTGTTGCAGCCGTCTGTCCTAGAGGGGGCCTCAAATGGTGCACTTAGCCCCTGGGTAGAGGGAGACATTAGTCCTGGATGAAAGGAAACAAATTGGGCATGTCCGGAGCATAGCCACTTTACTGCGAGACAAGTGTGAGTGCGCGTGTATGTGTGTGTGTGTGTGTGTGTGTGTGTGTGAGGACAACGTGGGTTTTCTAGCGTGTTAACGGTTTTATGTGATTAAAGTGAGTGTGCATACACGTGCACAGCAGCGCAGATCTGGTTCCTCAGCATCTTACTGGCTAAATGTACAGAAGAAGGATTTACTTATCAGATCTTCCTCAGGCTTTGCAGCATACGAGTCATTCAGAAAGCCCCGGATCTTTATCGGAGCCACATCGATTAAGAGCAGAAAAGCCTGGGCTGGCATACACTTCCATCTCCCTGCTCAGCAAACACAACTGGGATGGGGGAAGAAAGGACTACTTCTCCAATGATTAGAAAACCACAAGTCAATTCAATGCGGCTCCTGAGCCCGGGCGCTATCTCATCAGGATGAAACGGTGCTCAGGTTGAGGAGGAGGGAGCGTTGCTGTTTGGAGACGGAAGAAGAGAAATGCGTCGGCTCTCACAGGATGGCATGTAGACTGTCGGATTCCTCGCTGGAGAGCGGCTGCTGGGGCTCGTCACACGCAGGTGCCTTCAATGTAGACAGTACCAAAACAACATGACAACGGCGGAGATTAAATTCTCGTCGGATGGCTGTTTTCATGTGAAGTGTTCCATTCTAGGCAGCGAGGCCTGCTATTGCCGTCACTTATCTCTCCATTGCTGTGTGTTATTCACTCTGTTCTGTTTGAGCGGGGAGGCGAGCACATTTGTTTGCCTCTTTCTATTACATCTCGGTGATAGCACTGAGGCCATTGAGGTAATGACATGGGTTTTACACTTAGGAAATCATTTTCATATCCCGCAGAAGCGAGCCGTAATGATAGCTTTTGATAACCGACAATCAAAGCTCCATCACCCTCCTAGAGTGCTTCTCTATGCAATCCTCTGGAGGAAGAGAAAGAGAAAGAGGGGAGGGAGGGGGTTAAGAGGGGGAGATGGAGGGAGTCAATGTGTGGGGGGATTGGAAAAAGAAAGCTAAGACAGAAGGAGGGGGGGGGGGCGTTAAAGCCAGCTAGGCCTTGGGGTTGACACGTATACACACGTTATAATTGATAGCACTTTAAAAGGCACTGTACATGGACCTCTTGTGTTGTAATATCACCCTCTACACCCATTACAAAGTCAGAGACAAATGTCCACATGCTCAGGACACACACACACACACACACGCACATTCCGTCCATACACCTTGGAGGCGTGGATAATCACAAGGATTTATTGAATGGTGGTGGTCGCTCCTCACTCTATCAAGTCCTTCTTTATAGGCATCATGATGAATGAGACTGCCATGACGGGTGAGGATGAGGGGTGGAAGGGCCTACAAGGTGCTGGATCGAATTGAAACCACCGAATGAGCCCCGGCGCTGGGCCGGTCTCTGCTGCCACCTCGTCTGATGAACCCCCTGAAGCTGTAGGGGTGGAGATGAATGGGTGAACGCCTTCCTTCTCACTGCACTGAATAGGAAGGGAGAGCAAAAAACATGAGAGGGAAAGTAAGATCGACCTTAGCAGAACAGGAGGATGATGCATGACAAGACTCAAGGCTGTCAAGTGAGTTCTCGTCTCTGTTCACGATCGACCGTCCTGTGTGCTGCACTGAAGAAAGCCAACGAGCTCAACTGTGTAACAACCAATAGGTCAGTTTTGCTTCACTCCTTTCCTTTTAGTCTGATTTTTTGTAACTGCTAAATGTTTTACTTTTTGTCAAATCTGCGCAAAGGAAAGTCATGTTACATTAGACCAGGTTATTTATGCACATGAGCGCCTGATATACAGACAACAATCAACTACATTGTGTTTGATACCGGAGTGGTATATGTACAATGCATGCGTTTCTATTACTGGTTAATTACACTAGGATTTTTTAATTTTTTATGCAGAATAAATCAATCTCGTGCTACGGGTTTACAAAACAGTAGATACTGCCACTCACACCACTATTACTTCTACTGATGTTCCATATAGACTGTATATTTGCATGGAATCTGTAATTTCATGAATTAATAATGGTTACTTACTCCCATTTTGTTTTGTATCATACTGGGAAAGTGGAGTAGTTTAAAGCCCACTAAAGCTAAAAGGGGTTCGACAGTTAATTTATCATGACTGCAGTATTTAGTGGGGTGGCGATGAAGTAAGTACTGAGCTGCAGACTACAACAGTGAAGCACTTGCCATTGAAAGACTTTTCTACAAGAAGCACACAAAAAAAAGAATTCTGGTTTGTTTCAAATACCAAGTCATAAAAAGTCACACTTGTCAATTGTACCATGGAAACATTTGATTTAAAAAAAAAAGAAAAAAAAAGAAATTGAAAAAAGCAGCCGGGTATAAATTGTCAGTGGGAAGTCTTTTCTATCACTGACCATTTAGACGGATTAAAAAGAACAAACCTAGCAAGTCTGGCTCGGGGTCAAAAGGTGAGCCCAGCAACCGGATGGAAACAAATGGACAGCCAGTTGATGGGAAGAGCAGAGGCAGCGAAGGTGGAACTGGTTAAATCAATCTTTCATTTCGTTTCCACCAATATGCTGTGCGGTGATTGGGGTCAGAGTGACAGGCAGGAATGACCCCCTCCCTCCCCATCTGTCTTTAAACACACACACACACACACACACACACACACACACACACGTCCACACACTCATCTTTACTCTCAGACAAGGCTTCGTCTTTTGTGTTCAGGTTCCTGGGGAAAACGCCTGTGGTTCCAGCTTGCACGCAGGAAGAACACAAGCCCTCATTTACCGACGGGTATGCAATCTCTACGGGAGCAGTGGGAGGTTATCCCGGCGATTCTTCAACTTCAACACTCCCGAGATGGCCCGTGTGGCATTGTCATTTGTCGCCAAAAAGCTGCATGTGTCGCACTCAACTCAGGGTGTTAACCAGAGTGTAAATCAAAGTGATGCGCTTGACTTTGTGAAATGGTTGCTGCGTTTTCTGAGCCACCTACTTAGGAGATGTATGGGATCTAAAATCCAGCTATCTAGGTGGGGGAATACAGGATATAAATCGCAGCCTCCCTGACATTTCTGTCCTTTAGTTGAGGAGGAGACGCACAAACGATCTTGAGTTGGAGTTATACAACCAGACTGAATGAGTGCTTCCTGGACGCCGAGCAAGGGGAATGGGCCATCTATAATTCAGCAAAAGGATGGAGAAAATCTGTGACAAAAATTACAGCAGATAGACCATGAATAATTAAACACGAGGAATAGAAACATTTAAAGACCTTGAGAGGCGTTTCAGTTCAAATTTAAAAACAGCAGGAAAAAAAGATCTTGCCAAGCCTGACTAAACCACAGCTATTTATCATTCTCTTGAGGGTTAAGAGTTGAGATTACAAACAACCTCAATGATAATTGTTTGTGAGGAGCTGAAGAGGCAGCTCTGGAGTAGGAAGCAACAACGTGTATGTGCATGTCACCAGAGTATCGTTTTTGCACATCTGTTATCAGAGTCTCAATTCTTTGGTGTTTGGGGAATAGATAGATGGAGATGAGGGAAATAATAATAATAATGAAACGGCGACAAATGCATCGTCTCTCTCACTCTCTGTCTCACTCCTTTCCAACAGCAGTTTGAAAACGTGTCCTTGAGAAGAATACAATTTGCCTTTCGCAGAGCCAATATCATAGAAGACAATTCTCCATTATATTTCCAACTGCCTGTGATTAAAAAAAAAGAAGACCTTCCTAGGCCCTCACATAACCTTCCTGCACATCAAAAACTCAATCTACCCTGTTTTTTTGTGACTGACAAAAGAACACAAATTCAATGGGCCTCAAATCGAGCCTTTTCATTCGCCTTGTGACAATATATAAATCCTATAGGTCACATGACAGCCAGCTATTGTGGGTGACAGAACCAGACCAATGTTATCTCAGATGAGTAGGTGAAGTGGCTTTCTATTCATGCCTTAAGGCAACAATGGTGATAATAAGACTCATCAAACCAAGCAAACATTTTCCTTTTAGACCCGCAAAGACAGATCTGCTCAATCTCGGCCATAAAAAAAAGGAACCGTCATAAAGAGTTAAACCTCACTGAGACCCATTGTTCTGTAGACATGCACAAGGCTATAGAGGGGGGAAAAACAGATATACGGACAGATTATTGGACCTTTGTTGATACAATGTGGGACCTTGGTGAGACAAAACTGGCAAGACAAGATGTGCTGAAATTGGAAATAATATAAACTGATGGAGATAACTGGTTAGAAGGCTAACAATAGTCCCACAGCTTGAAAACTAAACAACTTTCTTGTAAACAGGATATGGTCTACTCATATCTTTGTCCTTGTAAGTCCAGGGACAGCTATGGTTATTTTATTCCAGCATATGTCTATACACAAGGATATATACAATGAATTCTTTCTGAAGGAAAGGTCTGCCACACCCTTGCTTTCACATTGTCTGTTTCAAAACAGGTGAAATGTGAGCAGTGAATTTGCCAGAGCCTCTAAAGCTTGATTTCTTGACAGCTTAAGGATAGGTTAGGGGAAACAAGCCTTTTATACTGTAGATTGCACTTTTCAAGAACATTTTTGACAACAATGCACAGGACCACTATGTACAAAAACTTCCTCACGGTGCGCTGCACCAAGATTGTACTGCTCACACCTTATCTAGTGGAGACATAAAGGTATGCGTTACACAAAGTGACACACTGTTCTGAAATGATCATTCGAGCCATAATGATTTTTCTTTCCAAAGCTACCCTCTCTAACATTTGCCGACATAATAAAACTGTCAACAATCGATGGGATCCGATTTGTATGTCTGCATTTCCTTATCAAGTACCTTATTTTACAGCTGCTAATTATGGAATTCAGTACTTGAGTGCCTCCACATGGCTTTAAAAACAGACACTTCCGAGAGGGAACTGGGGGATGCTACACTTCCAGAAGGACACAATGGGTCGAGATCGGTTTATCAGCCATAACCGCTGTATGAACACAGTGCAGAGCGGCGGCATTAGCTAGCGAGGAGAGTACAACGGAGAGACTGACATGCACCACAATGCCTACTTTGTCTCTATATAAACAAAGCACAAAGAGGAAAAGCTACTTAATACTCTGCTCAGGTAGCCATTACGAATCGATACATTTACTTTGCAAATTGTAGTTTTTTGCTATATTTATTCTCTAAATCCTGTGTATGGAACATTTAATTGATTCCATAAAAACTAGTTAAGATAAGTAACAAAATACTTTTTGAGTTCTAGTCATTTTAGCATTGTAAAGATGTTTTTTAATTCAACCAGAAGCTCTCAAGCTTGAACATGTTTCATAGAGCCTCTAATGCACATACAAACACAGCTGATTTTATCCACTGCAAATTATGTAAATGTTTTACAGACACATCAACTCTTGTTGCATATGCATGGAGAGCTTTCTAAATGCAGGTGTACAAGATATACTTAACAAAAAATTACCTTTTATGAAGTTAAATAAAATACTTTGCTTGGTAAAGCAAAAAAAAAAAAAAAAATCGTTAGACACACATTGTGGAACACGTCAACAGACTTAGTGTACAGTCTAAATAGTGAAATTTATGGTGGAAATTAACATGATTTCCTTAATACATGTAAATGTTTGCGGAACAGCCTTTTCATTACGAAAATTCCTGCAAAAATGTCCCTGTACATGTATTCAAAAAATCATGTTAATGGGAAATCAGCATACTATTCGCACTTGTCCGTCAGACAAACTATTCCATTAGGCAAGTGAAGTAATTCTACGACTACAATCATTTTCACTTTGCCAGACACTGGCAGCATTTTTTTCACAAATTAACCAGTCGGCTCAATGCAAATAACCAACCTTGCTATGGGGGAACATAATTGTGCAGCTCCTCCCTACTCTCCACTGTTAAAAGTGAGCGTTAAAGCAAGAGCTGATCCCTGATTAACACTCACTCCCTTGTGTTTAATAGCCTTCAGTGCAACAGAATGGCAAAGTAAAAACAAACAGATGAGACTACTCCCACGTGGTACCGGAGCGCAGATGGAGAGAACTTATAGACGGAGATGTGGACTTGGCAGAGGCTGGAGTCTGAGCAGGTGTTTGGATCCAGCATAGACATCATGTACTGCCATTTTTAAAGCGTGAGAGCCAGAGGGACCGCAAAGGCCAAAGGGTGGAGAGGAGGGACATAGGACAGACTGTTCTTCTTCCATGGAAAAACGACATGAAATTATCTTTGCTGTATTAGAAAGATACTCCGGCTTCAGATGGCTTTAAAAGATAGATCAAATCCAAGCTGACTTAGACATGTGGGTTGAATACACACAATTTTAAAAAGAAAATGTCCCAAATGTTAGCTTCGAAAAGTGGGGTGAAGCCACGTTCCAAATGTGTTTGTGACAATTACGATGTGAGCACTTTCCCACACAGATCCAGAAGTACAACTCAGACTGTAGAGGAGTAGCTGTGCTCATTTGCCTTCCTAGTGAGGCCTGGAAATGGTGTCTCAGTATGAGATGGCTTCTCAATAGTGTTGCTGAAATGCAGGACACCCTGCTGTGATCCTAGGGCACCACCTGATACAACTGTGTCTTCCTTCAAGTAGCACTTACCAAGCATGGAGAACTCTGAAGTGGTAAACAACTTCACACAGGTACAAATTTCACATGGAGGAGTGCAGTTACCGACTGCTTTTCTCTTTTAGCTTAAGAACGTTTGCCGAGTCATATCGGCTGGTAGGAAATGAGGCATATAACAAATGTTAACAAGCTGTGAAATTCACCATCGACGGACGAAAGGCACAAGGATAAGCAAAAGCAAAATGTTGTTTGAATCATTCTGCAAAACCACAAATAACCCCCTCGAGCAAAACAGCCTTGGATAGGACATTCTTTTGATGTTCGCTAGGAAAGCAATGGAAGTGCTTCATCGTAAAAAGAAAAGCTTTCAAAGCAGCCCCTTTCTTCCTCCCGCTTTCTGAATCCAAATGGTGGCGTCATGCATTATACATTCCCTATTGTACAGAAGATTGAATTAAAACATCCTTTGTCATCAGAAACATTGCTCAGTTTGCGAAGTGACCAAGGCATGGCTATGAATAATTATGGGAGAGAGAGCGTGCTCTAAAGTGGCCGCAGATTTTCATTAGCGACTCCAGACCAGCGGTGCAGGGAGAGGGGAGCGAGTCTCCGGGCCCGCCTGTACCAACAGTGATGTATCACACAGCCCTCTGAGTCTTAACCGTTCAATTAGGAGCTCTGCTGAGGCCCGGCCTGTCAGTGGGAAAGACCAGCAGAGTGCCGGACAAGATCAAGAGCTGCTTCCTCAAACACACTTCAGGAACCGAGGCCATCAATCTCCCCGACTGTGACCGGCAGGGTGGCCGAGGGGGCAGGACCCCCTGCAGAAACTGGGCCCGGCTCAGGAGGCTGCACAGGTAGGGTCATTCATCCCTATCAGCCTGGCTAAAAATGAATGAGCTCATGACCTTCACAGTAGGGAGAGGTGGTCACGCCCCGGGCAGGGAGGGGAGAAAATCTCATTTTCATCAGCATTTCTCTGGACACCAAACAGCATTAGCCTGAGAAAATGCTGAGGCCGGGTTGGTTTTGTTACCCTGAGTTGGCATCCTAGTACAGCATGGGAATTTAGCTGGTTAATGTTGTGAGAAGGGCAATTTGTACAATATCATCAGGCATTCTCAAAGTCTTTATGTACATGTTGGAGTTTGAATGTCCACAGTACAACAGCAATGGAATGATCCAAATTCAAGGTGCCACTCCACCTCACACATGATATCAATCTGTGTTGTTGATGAATTAAGAAGCGTGCAAGGACTTTAGAGTAAGAATCACACTGAATAAACAAGCAGTTGTGAAGTTAACCATGTGGCAGAGCAGTGCTCAGCTCTCTGTCTGGAGCCAGCCATAAATCATGTCATTTATTGTGACACACAGCTGTTCACAATAGCAAGGGAAGTTAAGAGAGTTTATCTAAACTTGCTGTTATTCACTGGTTCATTGGCGTTATCACTCGTTCCGTTACATGTGATGCTTAAAGAGTGTGCACATTTCTAATTGTTCCAGGAGCTCAGGTAGAATACATTACTTAGAAAAGAGAAAAGTTATGTCCATCTGGCAAAAATCTTAATGAAGATCTATAGATGGAAACGGAAAACACAGAGCGCATTGTCTACGATAGAAAACCAATTACCAAAGTAAAATGGCAATGATATATTTTGGGCAATTGTGTTATTTGCTTTAAATGCAGTAGGGCTTTAGAGGAAACACAATGGAGCTCTACCAACAATGGAGACATGCTGGAAGTGATTTGTAAAAATAGGAATTTCTTTCTTTGTAAGAGTATGTTTCTTACTCAAATACAACAAACCTTGGGTGATATTACTGAAGTTATAATTAAAAACTGCTAGATGAATGATCGGCTTCGACCACTCTTTCACAGAATTGTTATAATTCAGTAGTCCAGTATCTCTTTCTCTACTTTGTTCACTTTTGTTTTCTGTCAAAGAGTCTTTGTGTGGAACCGTGCATTGAGCTGACAGTGACATTGAACCTCGTGTTGTTCAGTTTCACAAATCATTTTGTGATAGATATTAAAAGCTACAAATGCTGCTCTTCCCCAGGCATCACTTTTGATGTGTAATTAACGAGTCATTCGTGTTAAAGAAGATAGAGGGCTGCAGCCGCCGTGTGTTGTTGCATGGTCTGTTCATCTCAAACATACAGCTTAGACTGTAGGATGTCAATGGCTACGTTTACAAGTACACTATTCATAATATATGACGAAGAATTTGATAACAGCCGATTCTGTTTGTATATCCTGAATCATAAGGTGTTTAAGGTTAATCAGAGTATGCACGGCTGCATGTGAAGAGGAATATTAGTGGAAAATAAACTTAGTATTAACATGTTGTGCCTGTAAACAAAGGCATTGTTACCTCCATGCTGTATGGCGTGGTACAATACATGTTTACAAAGCATAGCTTAGCCACATGGATTTACCTTGACATCTTTGAATCATTGGTGTCCTTCTGGATTATTATTTTTTCGAATGAAAACTTCAACTTTCAAAATGTCAAGAATGGTCGGTTCAACTTCAAAAGACACAAATGTGCCTTGCAGCGCATTTCTCATTCGAAAATAAATGGATGAATTACATGAAGGTTTCTATCTGCTTCCGGGGGATCACAACTACACACCATTCAAACATAACTAGCTCTCGATCCACCAAACCAGCCTGAAGCGGAGCAGAGCTGAATCGTCGCCGGACCCTCGTTAGAGCTGCCGATGCTACTTTATAAATATCTGCGTTGGACGGGACCTAGCGAAGGGTCTACTGTGTTTTAAGCCTGTTTATATGACATTGTGATACAACATAATGTATAATTTTGTTAAAATCGCGGTGGCGCTCTGTAATGGTTTGTTTGTCCTCACCAGCACATCTGGTCCTGGCCCTCAGTGGGGGTCCGGGGGCCCCGGTGCCTCCCTCCAGAGGTCTGGTCAGTAGAACACTGATCTCGTACTCTGTGTCTGGATCCAGGTGGCCGATCTTGTGCGTGGTCTTGTCTACAGGCTGCAGGTCGTACATTGTGCCGGACACGGTGCGGTATTCCACTTCCCTGTCGATGATCGGGCCGTCCCCATTGATGGAGTTGGCGTTCAGCTGGATCCAAAGGTAAGTGGCTCCAACAGCAGTCAGCTGGGGAGGCGCGATAGGCACTGGAGGCTCTGTGGGAACAAAAATATTTTCATTGATGTTAATGGGAAATACATAATGGAGGAATGCTGGAAAGCCTTGACAATACGAAAAATAAATTGTTCTTTTTAAAATGGGGGGGAAAGCACTGGCATTCACACAAGAAAACTGTTGAGAAATGGTTGTAACAAGCAAACAAGATGCTCAAAATCAATCTCTTCTTTCAAACAATCAACCTCATCAAAATTCTTGCGAAGCACATGAAGAATGTGTTGATGTTTCCCAATTATCTAGGTATTCAAGATGCAACAATCAATAGTTCCAAGCTTTTAAAATGTTGCACCTTTTGAACAATATATTGATTTAAATCAGAGCACTCATATGGAAAACCCTCTGTTAATAAAGAACTACGACAGTTGGCATCTCTCTTGTCTGATTAACAACTCAACTAATTCCATTAAAAGCTAAACAGCATTGATGAGAAAGCCTAAAACACAACTTTGCAGTGTGTTAACTCTGTTGTCTTACTTTAACAACACAATTCAGTCACTTACAAACTACTTTAGTTATCGAGTGCAGCTATTGTAATACACATCTTAGTACTTTTAGTACTTTTGTCAGTCAACATCTTACAAATATACATTGAAGAGCAAGCCATTCTGTGCACAAATCTTTTTAACCGATCTGAAGTGCAGTTAAAGGTTGAGCTCTCGTCCTGCTTTGCATTTTCTTTTTGATAAGTAGGTTCCTGTTTTGTTTATCGTGTGCACAAGGACTCAAACGCGAGTGACGTGATACAAATTCCTGACCCTGTCCCGCTGGATGGTAACCGCTTATAACCTCAGATATGCTGCAATGCACCAGCAGGGAAGAAGAAGCGTCTGCTAAATATGGATGTAAACAATGCTGGATCAAATATTGTTTTTGCTAATGTTTTATGAGGAAGGTGACGCATTTGTCACGTCTGCTTTAAAATTGTGATCCAACAACATTATTATTTAAAATCTCGCTTCAAATGAACCGTTTGAAGTAACCAGATTCTGTAAAAAGCATTATATTCTGAGCTCCTCGACACAACTTGGAAGCCATTATTGACTATATATATATATATATATATATATATATATATATATATATATATATATATATATATATAGATATAGACACACACATACATTCCATTGTTTGCTATTGTAAAAATATGTAGAGAATTAAGGCCACGAGAGATAAATTTTACAGGAACAAAAAATGCCTTAAAATTCCTCAGGTTTCTGAGGTTTTTAAACATGAAAGTATTTTCATGTTGTAGCTCGTAACGTAACTATCTTTGGTAGTTTAATCTATAGCATATCATCATGTTTTATAAGAAAATAATATGTAAAACCTTCATTTGTAAAGTAACTGCAGCTGTCAAATAAACGTAGTGCACTAAAATGAGCAATTTTCACCTCTAAATCAGTTGAGTGGATTTAAGTGCAGTACTGACATTTCAGTATTGATGTTCAAAAGTGCAAGGCAAGAGTGGACAAAGAGTGAAATTCTGAGATTCAGACAGTTTTCCCATTTTAAACAGTTTCAAAGGGTTTTGTCCTTTGTGTTGCTGCCTTTGTGTCAACCAGACTAACCGTGTAAAAGCAGAGACCTTAAAAAAAAATCCTTAAAAAGGTACACAATTACAACAAATCATGTTTTTAAATAACAGGAAACTGTAGTCTTTAATCAATGTAAGAAGAGAAACTTCTCCACAGAACAAATATTTCATGAAGGTACTGTTTTTTAACCAGAATAAATATTGGAAATGATCATTTCTGGACCTTCAATGCGTCAGAAATGTAATTTAAAGTTCTTCAATATGAGTTTATATCCTTCTGACAAATGTGGTGTTCAATGACAACTGTAAAAATTACCTTTTCTCTCTCTGTTACGCCATCAATATTTCTCTAACCCTGCTTAACCTTCTGCCATTTTCTGGTTATAATGAGGCTTTTTCGAAATGTCATTGCTTTTCAAGGATTGCATTATTATACAACCAAGTTAGAAAACTTCCAACATATAGAAGAATAGTTTTAAACCTTTATCCTCAATTTCTAAAGTCCCATTTTACAAAATGCTTGTTCCGTGTTCTCTTTGAAATAGGGACACGTTCGCCACCTCACAATGTCTCCTGGTGCAACCAAAAACCAGCCAGTCAACAAAGAGCTGTGACTCACAGCCAAGGCGCTGCTTAGGAATCTACCCTTGTCACGTACTACAATAGTGACACGTTCCAGAGGCCACGGTGAGCAGCTCTAATGAGCACGCACACATGTACCAGAATAACGCCATTAGTCGTCTGGCTGCTTCTCGTGGAGTTGTCATAGAGAGGGGACAAGTCTCCAAGCACATTAGGGCTGAAGTGTCCTTCAGAGAATTGGAGGCTCTCCCTTAGCAGATGGTTACCCTATGGTGACCTAAGTCTCAGGACCCGAAATTCCCACTAATCCAAGCTCTGAACAATGTTGCTGTCAAACATCACCTAAAGCGAACCAGCTTATCCAGCAGGTCTTCTCCTGGATTCGCACGCAGCGCTCCGGTTGTTGGTGCCAGACGAACACCGTGAGGTGATCCCAAAATCTGGCTTCAGCCAATGGCTTGTTCTGATAGTCTTTTACGGTCTGTTATGTCTTAATAGGGGTTTAACGTAGTGGCAATATGCTCAGAGTCATTTGAACAACAGGAAGCAGCACAGGCTGACTGTGTTATGCCATGTATTAAAGTGCAATGGTTAATCATTAAAAATACCAGTGTGGTAATGTTTGGCATTTGTAGATTGCCTGTATAAGGCCAGTTGTCATTTATTTGATTGCTTAATAATCATCTTTATTCAAGAACTAAGTAAAAGTACAACTGAGAAATATCACTGTCCTTTTTAATAAAAGGCGAGTGTCATGTAGCTTGTTACCAGATTGTAGTGACACATTTGCCAACACACTCATTCTATGACACCTTGTGATCCAAAACATGACAAAGTTTCACGCTGCTGACTCAGAAATGACTGAATCAGATGGTGAGAAACTCAGCAACTTAACACGAAATTCAACCAACTAACATCCACCAAAGTTATAATGTTACATCCTATTATTATCTGGTTTTATCTGTATTGTCTTATAGGATTATTCAATCAATCCTCCGTTTCTATAGGGAACATGCTCTTTATGCACTGCAAAGCAGAGAGACCCCCGCTGCTGTCTTTCAATCTTATTTTGCTTCACCCGAGGCCATTCATATAACAATACCACTAAGCATCATGATGTATTAAAGCAATACGCTTTTCGTTTTACTTTGGAAAGTTACTGCTTCACAAAAGTACCGGCAGCTTAAGGTGATAAAATAATTCCTGTAGGTGCAGTAATCCTCTGTTCAACAGCCATTGCAGACGCACTGAAAATAACGGATTACCGGTGTGAAATACACTCAGGTGCTGGAACACTTTAGGATATTAACAACTCAATTCCCACTGTTTAAGCCTCACGAGGCAGCGTCGCAGCAGTGGGGCTCTGGAAAGGGCTCCAAAGCGAGTTCCGTGCTGGCTGGAGATGGGTGACAACGTGCAGATGACAATGGGCGGCCGTACACAAGGGTCAGCGAGCAGCTGTTGCCATGATGTTGACCAGACAGGCAAGCGGCCTGGCGACAGCTGCGTCCTCCTCTACGGCAGCACCTGCCTGCCAGAACGCGCTCAGACAAACGCACGTCCATGCGCATGTAATGAAAAACTGGCGCATTGGCAATGCACATAGACGCAAAGCCGACAGACATGCTAACCAACATACTAGGGCTGCAACTGTTTATTTGACCGACTAAATTGATGACTCTTTTAATGTGTAAAATTATGAAGAAGGCTTATTATAATTTCTCAGGAATCAAAAGGTGTGGACTTGAGGTTGTTAGTTTTGTTAAACCAAAAGTCTAATAACTAAAACCCAAATATGTTTTACTTTATAACCATACAATACAGAGGAAAACCGCATATCCTCACATTTGAAAAGCTGTAATCAATGAATCATTGACCTTTTTGCTTGAGAATGACTTAAATGATTAATGCTTAAGTTGGACGTTTCAATAAAAATAACCGCCTGAATAGAAAATAATTATTTTACAGCTAAAAGGTTCACAACAATATGTTTCAGAAAAACATTTAAGGTAAGAAAAAAAGGCAATGGCATTGGGAAATCTTGCAAAAACAAATATAGCACTAAAAGGAGTCAGGAGAAGCAGATTTGTCACACATTATCTGCCTCAAGTACTACTGTCAGGATACAGCGACAGTTAAAGCAAATATGACAAAAAGTTAACAACTGTAGCTTTAATCACTTCTCAAAACTGTCATTTAATTTTCTTTCCATTAATTAATACAAGACACACGCACACACACACACACACACACACACACACACACACACACACACACACACACACACACACACACACACACACACACACGCCACAGTGCCACCCATTTGCCATTCACCACACAGAGAGCAATAATAGGAGCTGCTACTCTGCCCTGTTGTTAGACTCTTGACAAATCCTTCTTTCATTTGCCCGTTACATCCAATGAGCCTCTCCTGCTAAGATGCAAGAGGTCCTCATTACGCTGTGCGCTCTCCTAATTGCGCTGCTGAGGGTAAAGAATTGATCTGCTCCTGATAGGAGAAGAGCTGGCCACAGGAAAATGACGAGCTTGCCTGGTCGGCCTTCGATTTTCGGTGGCTTTGCTCATTAGTGCTGACACGGCCGCATTGAGTCGGTAGCGTGGCCCAGAATACTATGTTGGAGCACAGTGAGCGCTTTGCGGGCTCCAGGTGATTCTAACCAGGCCAAGAAAGGAGCCAGCACTTGGACAGGGAGTAATTATCGCCCTTTCAGAACCACTGGCTGCACTACAGGAGAGTCCATCACAATGGGGCGGGAGGGGGCAACGGTAAGGGTGCACCGGCCCAATCGGTATGGCGCTCTGGAAATACATGCAGTGTGCTTTCCACATAGGCGCATAAATCTGACTGAATACTGGCATGAAAGGCAGAAGTGATTATCTGGGATAATCAAGCATTCACTCTCCTCATGTTGAAGAAGAAGAAAAAAAAAAAAAAAGGCAGTGTATGGTAATGAGTGGAGGGGGGGGGGGGAGCGGGCTGGTGTGTGTCGGCAGCGGGCTCATAATCCACAGAATCGCTCCGTGGTCACTCCTCCAAAAAACGAGTCACGGAAGCGGTGAATACACATTTGAGGGAGGATTTACGACTCAGACACATTGCTAGGAGGGTTAAGCACTTGTTTTATGACTGGTACGATAAGAGGAGATATCAGCCTTTTTTTATGTGTGACACTCATAACCGTGAAAACGCCTCTTTTCTCCCTTCGACGAGTTGGCTTATGTCGGAGTCATCGAGGTGTGAAATCTGTGCAGGATTTAAAGCGAGATGCATTAAAAAAAATGTGATAACTGACTAAATTATTTTAAATATTTATGACAAAGGCACTTTACACCAAACTGGTTTGTCTTCTGCGGAAATGTATCTAGTAACACATTGAAGGCAGCGATCAGCAAAAATATTGCCGTCTAGCGAGTATGTGTAAGTGCGAGGTTGTGCAAGTGATTGTGTTGCTGAATTTATGCACGAGTCTGGTTTTGAGTGCCTCCAGTGTGTCAGTAAATTTTCTTTGAGTACACCACTGAAACCCACTGATACACTCGGGCAGAGAGACTTTATCTCCCTCTTCACTCTGCTGTGTCTGGACCCGGCCATTCTCGCATGATTGACAGACCTCGATCTGGACAGCCAGGATTAAACCTATCAATCACATAAAGCTTGGAGACAAAAAAAAAGAAAGAGAGAAGGGAAAGAAAAAAAAAAACGGGGCAGTAAATTCAATTGAGAGCACGGGGAGAAAATTGAGGTGAAGAAATATAGAAGGCCATTACCGGGCTATAGGGCTGCAGGAAAGTGAGGCCTTGCAGGATTTAGTTTCAGACGACTCCATAAATTCATATCAAATGACTGCAGGAGTGAAATATCAGTGAGGTTACTGTAAACCCTTTGTGATCTTTTAGGTGGAATTGTGCTCAGTCAAGGACAGCCTTTACAGGGAAAGTATCAAAGTCCTCTGAACAACAAATCAACATAAAAAGCTAGTATTTTTAGTATCGCCTTAGAGGAAATCATCTACAAACAACAGCAGCATTTCCTGTTTTTCTCCTGTTGACTTTGCTGTGTGTGCACAGAGGTCATGTGTGCGTTTGTGTCTCTATCTGCTCTGGGACCAATACTCACGTTTTATGGTTAGTTCTCCGTAATTGGACACTCCAACCCCTTTGTCTGAGTGGACGATGCAGCGGTAGCGGCCCGAGTCGCCCTTGGTTGTGTTCTCTACATCGAAAGTGCCTATGAAGCGCCGGTTGTTCCAAGGTTTAGTGGCTTTCATCGGGGCCTCCCGTCCACCGATGCCCTGTTTGGAACCATGACAAACACACAAGTAAGCCTCCAAAATGGAAATGTTTAATAAACAAAGTGACCTGACCTTGTGTGTTTTTTAGAAACTCTGGTTGAGTGTACTTGTTGTCTGTTCTGGGGTGCTTTTATTTGTGTCCTATCATTCCCATTGGTGGCTGATGGTAGGAGTACATTTATCACACAGGAATGCACACACACACACACACACACACACACAAACACACAGTGGGCCCTCCCCAGCTGTCACCCCTCACAGCAGGCAGATGGGGGACATTTGTTCATTAGAAATATTTCTTCATTACTGTCATCGGGGGACTTCACTTAATGTTTGTTTTCCAGCTCCTGTGCTAATGAGGACGTGTTTGTTAAAATGATGGAGTACCTGGCAGAGGACCTTTACCCGGCGTCATGCTCCCACTGATCACATGTGTGACAGTGTGCTTAGCAGCAGAGCCGGCAGGGTTGTGTCTGCCAGATGCACTACCTTCGCTGCTCAGAACAAGGTCAATTCAAGACTGCTGTGCAGCTCAGTTGTGCCGGATATAGTACACAGTATCCACAGAGCCAACATGAATATAGGTTAAGACCATACGGCAACAATCTGAAACACCTGTAATCCCTTGCCTCCCAGACACACAGGACTCTGGTGAACAGGTGAACTCTCACACACAAGCGCACAACGCAATGTGTGAATCTCTCAGATGATATTTTAAAATGGTATGTACAGTAGACTCCAAAAAGTATTTGTAGTTCCTGCGTGGAACATAACACGGTGCCATGACGTATAGTGACATTATTTAACTCTTCTTCATTTAGTTGTTTCATCATATTATTTCTCATTTAAAGCTGTGGTTGAACTCCAAAACTGTTTGAGCTTAACTGATAATTAAAGCGGGCATCTGCTCGCTAATCAGGAAAATGGCTGTGGTGGAGCGGCTCACATTTGGCTCTATGTAATTTGGGGTTAAACATGTTTAAAATAACAAAGTACTCTTGTCTCCTCTCTTTTTTTAACCACACTCTCCCTTGACCGAGTCATTAAAAAAGCAGAACTGTATCAGCGTCCACAGTATTATGGGTTGCTCTATTATGTTGATTGATAAACAATTTTCATTTTCTTTATGGTGTATTTGACTTTCTTTTTGGTTTCAAACAGTGGTATCTAATACTATACAAAATGGTCGACAATCTTTACCCTCTGGCCTGATTTAACTTGGATAAAGTGTTGATTTGGTAACCATAATGAAAATCACAGTTACCCCCCTCAAACCAGACGTTGATCTTCTCTATTGTCATGACTCATTGAAGAATGTGCTGCATTAAATGCCAAGTGCTACAATTTCAAATTTCCACATTTAAAAAGCCTGCAGCCATCTTAGACAACAGTAGTACTGCTGATCGTAAGATTACATATTCAGACAGTTGTGTCTGTTCAGTTAGACACATTCATTTCCAGAGGGCCCACTTCTAACACCCATTCCACCCGCTGATCTCGTCCTTGATCTAGAGTTGAAGTAAAAGAAGAAAAACAGATCTCACCTGAAGCCAGAGGCGGAAATTGTCCCTTTTGCGTCCATTGACGGTGCAGTGGAAAGATGCAGTCTGTCCAGCGTTGACCTCCACCCCCTTTATAGTCAGGAAGTGAGGTGTGTTCACTATGAAGAGGATGCAAAAATCTATCAGACAGCTGCGTAAAAGTTATATAGGAGTACATGCTGAGGTGCAGTGCACAACGTCACTAAAAAGGATATGTACTTAATGAAAATTAATCACCAGAACTGTGTGCTAGAGTAGCACCATTAAGATATACGATCCTGTGTCCACAGACTTCACAGTTACCAACTTTAATACTCTCATGCCAAGATTTGCATGCAAAATTGAAGAACTGAGAGGAATAGGCTTGAATGGATAGTGCTCCTTATTACACTATCTGATACCCCTCAGTGCCGGAGGCCAGTATCGCTTTGTGAGGAGCATCCCACCTATATCCTTGAAAATGAGACACCAGAGGCTGATCTCGCACCCAGTTTCTGCTGTTTCCTAACTGCGTCTTTTCATTGATTGAGGGGATTTTTTCCAAAAGCATTATTCTACTCTCCAACTGTGCTCATTACCAGGGTGCACAAAGACCGGGGTAGTCCACAGAAAGAAACTTATGTAGAACATTTTTGATTGGTACCGCTATTCTGCATAGAAAAATAGGGCAATTCAGTGGAGCGACCTTGATTTGAAACATAACCAAATCTCTAAAGACTTGGCAAAAGCTAATTCTATCACTTTCATCATCAAGGCTTTCACTTCTACTTAATATTTTATAACCTCGTCTTTGAACTACACTACACCTCCTTTATAACTTTGTCCTGTCAATCCATCTGTTGCCAAAAAAGACAAATCTGTTTTCCTTCTCACTAATGTCTTAATGATGCAAGGAAAGGCAGACCACCCTGTAGCATAATCGCACCTTCGTGCAACATAGTTCACATGGTCTGATAAATGGAAAATAAATTGGCTGTGCTCCACGGAAGAGTTGCACTGATCACTTTGCTTATCGCTCAAAGAAACCCAATTGCCACTGAGCAGGGTATTGATCCACTCACACTTTTGCGCATTTAAACATTGATCACGTTGCAAGGCCTCATTGATTTACTCAAATACATTTATATGCACCACCTATCGCTACATAAATCCATCGTATTGACATAACATTTGTAGGATTTCAGCTGCATTCAAATGGTTACCAGGTCATTAGCGCCAGACAATCAGAGTATGATACTTCAACTATGAGGGGTATAGTACAAATCAATTGATGAAAACCCGCGAAGTATTGATTTTGACTTGGACTGTAGAGTGTGAAAACCTCTTAGTATAAAGGACTCTCAGCACTCAAAAGCATAGATATGACAAAACCTGAAGAGCCCTCATCCTTGTTTTCCCACGGCAGCAGCCTATCCCAAAAGCTGAAGCTGAGAAATCTAAATATGCTAGGACATTACATGTTCATTAGCTCTGGAGCACACTCTGAAGTGCTTATATTCAGCAAGGGAAGCAGAACTCGGAACTTCTGAGAGATGAGATGCTTTACTGAATATGCTTAAGGGAGGAGGCAAATTGTGGAGTCCAAACACAAGCAGCAGCAAACTGCACTGTGCTATTTGTTTTTTGTGCCGCTTTTTGTTGCGCTATTTCTCCCCGTTTCTCAAAAGGAAAGATTTAACACATCCAGACCGACATTAAATCGTGAGCACACTTCAGCATATCAACTATATGCTCATAAATCATCAGGGAGCCAAGGGGAGGGAGGTTTACACTTTGGACTGACAGTAGCATACTCTTTGAAGGCCTTTTGTTTGAATGGGGGGCCTTGCATACAACAACGATACAGGTATTTGGGAGGGTCATGGAAAGGACAGTGAATGTTTGATGATATTCTTTTTATGGTGAGGGGGGAAAAAGGACTTACTGCACTGGTGGCCCTGGACCACAACGTCTTTGATGGCCAGCAAGCCACGCTGCCCTGAGGTTACGGCTTCAAACACAATCTGAGGAGGAGAGAGGAGACTCATAACACCAATGATAAATGGGCACATGTCTTCGAATGGCACTTGAGTGAGGTGCACAGAGAAGTCCGGCTCCTGCTAATGCGATCTGCTCTTAGCTGGGCTGCAGCTGGTCACACAGCTGCAGGCCACTGACATTATTTCCACAATATGTCACAGTTGATAGGTGTTATGACATGCAAGTGTTAAATTAAGTTTGAGCCCTGAGACGATTAGTACACACTCTGTGACAAACATAGTGTACCGTGGATGAGACGCCGCTGATATACCGCGATGTAGTCATATCATTTGACTTGTCTAGGTGATTTTTGTGTTCGCCTCAAAAAAAAATGTGATCACCTCAAAAGGTGTCAAATGTAAGTGATCTTGTGTGTTCACAGAACAATTATATTTTAAAAGTTCTCATTCATATTCCCAACCTCAAAATTTGTATGTACATTCCCCATAACGGTCTTATACACTACATAGTTTTACTCAATGCATTTGTTTTTTCATTATAATGTGCTATTAAAAGGTAGGAAATGTCTTATCTGGTATATTATCTGTACTCCTGTTGTGAGGAAACATCTGGAGTGCTGTGAAATCTTAAGCAATCCAGTATGTAAACAGGAAGTGAGTGCAGCATTACAAGGTGCGACACGCAGTGACTTCCAAAAACATTTAAATTTAACTAAATGCAATACTTAATCCCTGAGTTTGAATCTCTTCCCTCAGGCCAGAGATTCAGAGTACCTCAGTTTAAGAGCAGAAGGAGAAGAAATCCCTTTGTTCCATTTGCAAAAACATTAATTTGCACATGTAATGAGAATTTTAGAGATTGTTTGTGTTGTAGTATTGTATTCTGTATATTGTATGTACAGGACACATTTTAGTACCTTTTGTGTTGTACTGATTATTGCTTTTAGTTTTGTTCTTTGTCTTTTTTATCTTGTGCACCTGACTGCATATCAAGTTTCCTGTCTGGGATGATAAAAGGAGAGAACTTATCGACAATCCTTTGCAAATCTAAGTGTGACTTTGTTTTATTCATGCAAACATCGGAGAAATATGAGTGTTTCAGGGTTAGCAATATTTCTGTAGAATGAGGGGAAAATAACGGTTTTAGGTTACCGGGAACATTGGCCAATTCATCTAAATTTACATGATGTTTAGTAATTTGAGGAATTTTTGTCAAATGTAATTTGAAATCATTTAAGTTTACATAATTATTAAGCAGCATTTTGACCAAGCGTCAGGTCAGTTATATGTTAGCAAGCCAATGTTTGTCAGTTGGTCCACTTAGCATTGAATTTATTTCACTTATTCACCTTTTTAATGCATGAATCTTTGGGAAATGTTTAAAGTTACAAACAGCTGGATAATCCACAGACCCAACTGTCTACTGTTTATTTTTATATATAAGTACTGACAGGGGCAGATATCTTCGAAACAAATACCTCAAAACCTGAAAAAAAAAAAACATCTGCGTGGATAGACGCCATGAGAATTAAGTGTGAACATATGTGTTGCCTTTACCAGTTGCTCTGTGTCTAGTGTTTCTTGTTGGAAATGTTTGTTGCCATCTCTGACGACCAGCAATCCCAAATCAAGTACAACTGCACTGTGTAGTTCTACCATGACCCTATTTTAAGGGCCACGTCCGCCTGCAAAACAAATGGTCGTAAGCCGACAGAGGGCGTGTCCCGGCAGAATGTCAGAGTTATGTACCCGCTGGTCTGCAGTGGGATAAAAAGGGAAACAGAATGCTGGTCCCTTCCCAAACCCTGGGTGTGGTACTAAGACCCATTACACCGCACACACTCAGACTAAACATGTTTTGCATTCCATCAGTCTTGAAATATAAGCACATATATATATATATATATATATATATATATATATATATATATATATATATATATATATATATATATATATATATATAAAAAGTACACACCAAAATGCACATTTTTCCCTCTTACCTTTAGTGCTATTTTTCAATCTACATTATTTTGGAGGGAGATGTTAGTTTTGGAGATATTGGCTGTCGAGATGTCTGCTGCCTTCTCGCCAACATAATGGGACTATATGGCATGTGACTTTTGTACAAAGCATCAAAATGATACTTGAAAAACTCAACTGTCGAAACTTATTTCATGAAACTGCTTATAACAAGGTCTGTGGATTATCTTGAGTAACCGGGGAGACATCGCTTGTGCCTGACTGTCCCCACACATCTCAACATGCCAAACCTCACCAACACATGTAAACAAAGCATGTATGAGGAAAATGTGTATTTTTTTTTATTTTTGTGTCCCTTTAATGTTCAGTATGTGGTCTCATACCGACAATTGTGTTCTGCTAGCCGTAGCTAAGCTGCACACACATCATCTCTGAGATTCCTTTTGTAGCCTGGGAATGTGGAGGCGGAGATAGTTACCATTGTCATCTGGGAGGCAGGATGCCTTCAGATAAGGCTGTCTAATTATAAATTTCTTTTTTTGTCTCATGAAATATGAAAGTGAACGTCTTGGGTGCCAATTATGGCCTCATTACAGGCTAATTTAAAGGAAATTAAAAGGCCAACCACTTCATATATCGCCACCAGACAAATGAACTAGCCCCCACTCTCTAATTGAAATCCTTTGTTTGTGCAACAGACATCAGTCAGCCTGCCTAATAGCTGTGATATAATTGATTCCTACATCAATGATGGTGCAGTGCATAATTGGGCCTGACCTACAGACTGAAAATATTCACATGGGACGAAAGCTGTTGATGTCGCGAGGAAAGTTCACCATTCTCATTTGTCAGAGAGACACACAGTGAACCCAACATTCAATGTCTACACCACCGCACTGGCTATCCCTAAGGGACTTGGCTAAGTACTCCATTACAACAGGATTGATTAGCTCCGTCATAGCTCTACTGTATGGAAATCAAGATGGATGAGGATATTTGGTGCACTGCTTCACATCAGGATAAATGATGGGAGTACATCTTTCGCACAGAGTACATATTTTGAGTAGTATGTGCCAAATAGATTTCGACACATTACATTTATTGAAAATTATAGCTTTTGCACAGCGATTTCGGAAATGCATGACAATCTCAATTAAAAGTTTTAGGAATGGCCTGACAGAAGAGTAATTATCAAAGGCGGAAATGGAAGCCTCACGATGACTAAAAGCCTTACCAGTAATTATAAAATAATTTCCAAGTATCAGGTGGCTTCCCTTTGACAATTGCGTAGGTTACTATGCAATTAAAGATACCTATAATTAGTGCCATGTTGTTAATTAGTGATAATATCAAGCATTGGATTCTCTTTTTCTGACTAAAAGGGGCACTAAGATCATTAGCATCCTCACATTTACCCATGTTGTCAGCTTGGTTGTGGAACAATTACAAACAGAGACAGACCTTGCGCTGGGGTTTAGAAGATAACAGATGCTGGGAATTTCCCTGAACACACTGGAAAGCATTACACGTCATTTTGGGCCTAAATGCTCACCTCACGTGCAAAACCTGGAAAACCACAAGTGGAATTTCCTAATGGTCGAGCTTCCCTGAACTTCACTTGGAGTCCAAAAGAAAACTACAATTTTGTTGAAATGTATGTGTTGCAATGACGCAGCAGCTAAAGTCACAGTGGCAGAACTGCGCAAAAAAAAGTGGAGCAACACATTTTATTTCTTAATTTAAAAACATAATCAATGAAGGCTAGTGTTTAGCTTACCTAACCGTTTGCACAAGGGGTGAATCTAAAGGCAAAGTAAAAGCATTTGGCCGGACTGACTTTGCGTCACCATCATTATATCACACATGGGTCACCATCCTCTTTCCCTCCCCCCTCTTGTCTCTTTCTTTTGTCCATGTGCCTCTCATTAAGGCTCCTATGTTGCATTCAGCTGAGAGAAGCTCAGCGGTGTCCCTTGTTAACTAAGATATCAGGCTGGCTCTGAGGAGCAAGCAGGAGACTCCCCTCGGCTCCACTGTGGACTAGCTCTGCCAGGCCATAATGAAATAATTTACCAAGGGAACGTCTCCCATTGGGGGGTTAAGGGGTCTCTCTGCATCAATTAACATTTGGTGGACTCGTGGAACAAGCCCGGCGTAGACTAATAGCCAGGCAAGTGTGAAATCACCTTGCCCCTGCCAGCAGTCATGTGCATTGGTAAGTGAAAATGAGTTTTCAGAATTGGAAAAAGAGAGCCGTCTCAGATGGAAGGGAGAGAGAACAGATTACCATGGATACTGAGGTAGCCCCAGAAATCAATAATCTTAGGTGTTTTGAATGAGGCTATTGTGCAATTGTTTGGATCTTCTCAAATAATAAAGTTGTCGTGCTCCACCCAGTGAACAGGATTTAATGACTTTGGCCTGGCTATAAAGGCTGCTTCCAACGAGCAATCTAGTTTTGTGATGAGATATTATGCAAAAGAGAGCTGGATTCAGAAAACACATCCTCACCTGGTAGAAGTTGGGCCAGTAGGTGCTGATGGCCAGTTCTACCTGTCCCCAGGAGCGAGTGGCTGGACCGGACACGTTCCAAACAGGCATCCCCATGGGACTGTTGTTTTCCTTGATATAGACGTTAAGGTGACCCGGGTGGCTGTTGTCTCTGCCTCCGATATAGTAGTGGAAGGTAACGCAGTGGGTGTCATTCTCCCTCAACTGCGGCGTTAGCAGTAAGGCCTTCTGCCCTGCAAAGCGTCCAGATGTGTTCATCATCATGAAGGCTGAACCTGCAAGATGGACAAGAAAATTCAGGAGTTGAGCAGACTTTGTTCAATCAGCACTTCAAACAGTGTCAGGTTAGGGCTTGAGCTGACTGGCAATCAGAACTTATATTGACGAATAAAGGAATGATCGATGATTGCTTCCCATGAGCCATTCTAGCTTACCATCTGGGCGAGGATGTTATGAAAGAGATCTCTACCCAGATACATTTAAAGGTGGATCAGAACAACCATCTGACCCCCGTTAATCAGCATGAGTTATGAGTGAATTTGAAATCCTTAAACCAGCTTGCAGTCTTTTTTCTCTGCTCTGCAAATGCAGTTTGAATGGCCGTCGTCACAGTTAAACCGCTCTCTTAACACAGGTGCATGACTACTTTGTGTTGGGAAAATCTTGTTGTTGCTTTTGAAAGGCTGAACAAAAAATACAAGTACTGTCAAAGTTGCAACCATGTACTTCGGGCACTTGGGCACCAAAGACTCGTTTGCGTGTCTGACGTGTTTTAAACTCAGAGCTTTAGGATAGCAGCAAACATCTATTTGCTAGCCTCAAGCTCAGTCTTGAGAAAATCCCTCAATCAGTTACGCACTAAATTTCGAAATTAGCAACTTGATCTATAAACTTTGTTCCAAATGGTCAACTGTGAGGTTGACCATTTGACCAAACCAGTTTTGACCAGTTGACTAAACTACAAATTAATGAATATTATCTTCATAGAAATATGCCCAAGAATACTCCTGTCAAACATTTGGCAACATAGCAAATATAACTTGGAACAACCAATGCTTCGAGGCAAGTGGTTATTCACTTAACTAAAATATTTCCACAACAATACGTCAGATTATTACTAGCAATCAGGACATCAGGTTTAACAGTAACTAAATAAAAGTCCTGAGTATGCAGAAAGCAGGTGAATGACTGTGCGGAGACCTTTTCTGTTCGCGCTAGGAATACTAGCATGTGACCCTTAATGAGACGAGGCTCTTACCATTGGATTGATAGAAACTCACTTATCATTAGATTTCATAAAAATGAAAAAAATATTTTTTTTAAAAACGACAAGTCATAAAAATCCTTGGAGTTTGAGATAAGTGTTTCAATGACAGAGAGAAGGGAAATGATGAGAAATCAATAAGTTAAAATCTATTTGCCAACCAAGCCCCATTTAGATTTTATCGCTTTGGTTCAATATTAAAGGTTAATCTAATTCTCTCCCCTCTTGCCAATAAAAAGACAAGTGAGAATTATTGTGTTGGCAAAGTTACAAGAATATGCAGAACACATTCTATTTGTCATCATCCTATTTAGCTTGGCTCGATAATGAAATTGTAACAGCATTTGAGACGGGGCCAAAAAAGACTCCGTTTATGTCGAAATACATTTTCTTTTGGAAGTGTGCTAATGATTGGAAGGCACATTTTGCCTAGAGGTGAGACAAACAACTTGTTCACAAACGCTCCGCTCTCCTGCATGCGAAGGAGAGCTGAACCCCAGTGGAGTTGAATTCCTGCCATTAAATGTAACATCTGGTGATTCGCTCAGATACGGTGTTAAAAAGGGTGAATAACGTTGACTAAATCAGCTGGATCGGTCCCCGAGTGTCAGCCGAACAGCCTCTCACAAAACCCTATTTGTTTCATCAATGACTTGAGCTTGCCCACTTGTCTTGTTGTGCTGCACTTGTAACGCTCACCAATTCCATCTGTCTCCAGCTTCAGATAACGAGTGGGGGTTCTGTCATGTTTACACAATGAAACAGGAGGAGAGGGAGCAGAGGAAGAGGAGGAGGAGGAGGAGGAGCAGTGAGTTGTGATGACACAGAGTCAGCCTCCTTGGCTTTGTTTGTTAGGTGGTTCCAAGTTGTTGTTTAAAAAGATCTCAAAATGTTTTGGAGCACAGTGTGTCACATCACAGGAGGGGCTGCATTGTATTATGAAGTATTCATATCTCACCACATGAGTGAAACCACAAACCATGTCATAATGCTGGTGAAACTAGGCATCCTGAGTGCACTGTATATTGTGACATTCAGATAATATGGGCCAGAAGTGCGCTGGCTTACAGTAACTTCTTTTTAGTCTAACCAATTGCCGGAAATGCCTTTTGCTACTGAAGCAGTTATGAATCACCGCAACCATGAGGGGGTCCTCATGAGTAAATGAGGGCCAAAAATATAAGGCCAGAAGAATGCTATAATAGTCATGGACAGATGGACGAACACGTGCCCTGTTGCACGCACACAACTGACCGCATGATCTCCCGCCAGGCCTAGCCGGGATGAGAATTGCAAAAATAAAATCAATCAATTACATAGGCGAGCATTAAAGGGCATTGATGACCGTGGGAAAAAAGTAGTTTGACAAAAACATTGTACTAAAAGGTCCACTTTCTAGCTTTTATCCCAGAGCTTTCGGCTAAGTCTCATGGACTTCATCAGCGGATGGCTTCATCAGTGGAGATATCACAGTTGTCATCAGTGTGGAACTTCAGAAGTACGGAACTGCTTCCATGGCAACTGAGCACTTCCAACGTTCCATACTTAGATCACATGATGGAAAACGGAGATATTGCCATGACAACTGAGCAAACTGTGCTCAGTTTTGATGAGGAAGACTGTGAGATTGTGTCTGAGGGCCCGGGAAAAAGCTATTCATGTTTGGTTTATTTGGCAAATAAAAACATAATTCAAGTAGATTTTCATAAGTGTTTCAGTGGTTTATGTGAGAGTATTTCTTTCAATCATTTCTGGCTGGGTGAGGGTCAGTGGCCTCCTTGTGAGGGTTCACAGTGATTAGCCATTGAACAGGATGATTGTGGCTTTCCTGCGTTGTTGATCGCCCTGCACAGCCTGATCTCTCTGTTATGATTCACTGTTGTGAGTATTATTTGCTTTGAATTTGTCTGTGATTCAAGTGTTGAAGATAATTATTTCTGAGGCTATGCAGGAAGTCGTGGAAGGTGCATGTGGAAGGGCAGGAGCTGAGTCGACCTTGAGACACTCGTTTGTCCAACCTCAATCAGGAGCCTGTACGTATATGAGGGCCGTGAGGTGCCTTGAATAACATTCAGCCACCTGCTCAGGTGTCCAGAACAGTTCTCAAGCAACTCTGGCTGGTGTGATGTGAACCAGCACTAATAGGCAGTTGATGAATTGTTCATTTATAACTCATGTCACAAAGACAAAAGATGTTGGCACCACTGCGTTCGTCGATGATAAAAAAAAAAAGGCTGTTCACTCCTCCTTTCTAGACAGCCATGTTGTGACAGTGTTGCACAGGAGATTTACGCACAGCACTGCTCTTTGTTAGTAATGAGAGAAGAAAATATCCCATCCCTCATGCGACATTTGTCTATTTTTTATTACTAGGTTAATTAAATATTAATAAAGCAATAGGTACCCCTTGTACATAGTCAATTCTAGTTTAATAAAAGATAAATGCAGTGAGTGTTAGTGTAACGTGCTGTTAGATGATACAAATGCATGTAAATATCAGAGCATGGTGTCCTCTCTACCCGGCTTGTGCAGAACTATATATATATGACACTGTGAGCAAATTTGAGGCCTACAAATTGTCTTGATTTGGGTCAGTGAACCCGAACACAACATGGGGGGGGGGGAAGACTTTCCTTTCCTCATTATTGGCCATCGTGAAACACAAGAACACAATATTTCGAGTGACAGCGCGCTGCCTCCTCGTGCTGCCAGTGTCCCCGTCTAAAACAAGTTCAGAAGACGACAGGAGAACACTGATTTCTATTCCGTTGCTCTGCTCTTAGATCCTGATGACCACATCCTCTGCAGGACCTGCTGCACCACGACAAGCTAATTAGCCAGTGAGACTAAGAGCAAATTATAATGACCCTGAGTTAGTGCTGCGCTAATGTGCTAGTGATGCACACCGGCGTTTACTCCCCCTCTCCTCTTCTTTCTCCATCTCTTGTTCCTTAACAATGGAGTGTTCAAGACCAATTAAAAATAGAGAGCTCTTCGGCACACTCAAGGCCCGTCTCTGCAACTCTGTAAAGGCCAGGGCTCTGCTATTGTCTGAGGTATTCAGAAGAACAGATTTATTATTATTCCTATGTAGGCCACCTTCACCTTCTATTACAATGATGGCTGTACATGGAGAACAATGAGAGACTGGTATAAAAAATGAATTCGTAAGAGATGAAATATTCCTGTTGCAGATGCGAGATACAGTACATTTATGTTACTGTTCTTCAGAAATGAAAAGGCACGCCGATGAACTAGAAATGTATGACTTTCATTAGATTTGAATATTTGATCCATTACTAACAAGGACACTGGGCCTGAATGAGGGCTGTTCATTGATTATCAGACAATTTGTCTTCAGAGGTCATAAATGAAAAGGTGTCCCAATTTTTGATCACATTTGGTTGTCATAGCGGTGGGATTGCCTTGGAATATTTGCTACGAACGCTGTTTGTTTTTGTATGCATTTCTTCGGATTTCTAATTAGTAGGGATGCATATAGCTTTTTTTAATCAGACCAAGTACAAGTTTATTTGAGTATTTGCCAATATTAAATACCTGTGGAAGTACTTAAAATCATTACAGTTATAACAATAACTTGGATTTTTTTATCAGATGTTCAATTTCTGACTGTCACAAGTTATACACAACATGATGTTATAGCTCACATTTTAAGATTTTAACTTTGTGTTTTCCTGATGCAACAGACCATAGTTTGCAGTTGGGATGTTAATAATTAACTATTTAATGCAATAAATTAAACTGTGAAAAGAAATATTTTAAAAAAAAAATGTGAAAGCTGACCCAAACTTTTAAAGGAGAATAGCGCTGGTCCACATTAAAAGGTCTTCCTACTTTAAGAGCTGGAGCAGCGAGAGTTGTTTCTAACTTCAGGGTGAATCTCCTTCAATTCAATCATCAGCTCGCTGACAAGCAAGACGCGGGAACTTAGTCCGGGCTTCCTCAAAGGTCTTGAGGAGTTGTAGCATTTATTCACCAACAAACACTGCTCTACTACATTTGCAGCTGGCGCTTTATCGTTTCCTTTAAACTCGCTGTCGCAGACGCTCTAAATCAACATCAGAATTTCAACTCAGAGCCGAAAGACCATTACAAGCATTTATTACTCATTCAACATGGAGCTTTATGAGTTTATCAACCATATTTATACCAAGAGGCAAATAAGTTAGGCACTTTACAGAAACAAAAGATCAGCAAAATATATTCCAGCACATATTTTGTGTGGAACCTCTGGGTTGTGACCCCAACAATGTATTTTCAATCTCCCGATTTCAGTGAATTTGTGTTTTTTTAATTGGGAATGTGAAGTTAGAATGACATGAGCTTGCCAGACCTCTGACTCCCCATCTCGGCTACATTTGCAGCTTCTCTCAAAATACAACACAAGTTTGACCCAACTGTCGGTTGTGCATCGTGGGTAATGTAGGTTTTGGTAGACAGAAAAAAAAGCGTGGAATAAAAAGTTCTTTTAACTGTCTATCGTGCATATAAAAATGTTTGAATAAAGTTCTAGCTATTGTCAATGGACAAATGTTTAGGTTCAACTGGACATTGAGTAATCCAAACCAGCAGCATCATGGTTTTAATGGTATAATGAGCCACTCAGATCCAGGAGGAAGCTTCCATTGGGTTGATCCTTTCACCCGTCAGCTCGATTGCACCGACAGAGCAGGTGGAAGGTGGTCACATAGTTTGTGTCAGTCCTGGTAACAAACTGGTAATCACGAAAGCAATACTATTGGTGGTTTTCTAACACCATATCATTCTAAGACTGGTATTCATATTCAAACAATGAGTCTTGTGCATTTGAGTCAATTTTTCTGAGCATTAGTCCTCTGACGTTATCTGGAAGAAACAGGCAAAAAATAAATGACCATAATCCATTCCAAGACTTACAAGTGTGATATACAGTTTGACCTCCTTCATTTATGAAACAATCAAACTCAGATTTAGAAATGACAGCTTTTCAGGATTACAACAATGTGACAAAACCACATTCTAATTTCCTGTAATCTTCTTTTATGGGTTTTTTTTATTTTTATAATTATTGTAGAAAGCAGGAGGATGATTGGGGTTAGGAGAGAAGTAGACAGAGAACAGTGACCAGAGACAAATGTCACATGAATCTAACCAAACCATTTCCTATGACATTTATGATTCTTTGTTTGACTGTGGGAAGGAAACGCCATGAAGACCCTACTTCAAAATGACTGGCATCCAATGTGTAAATAGGATTTTCCTTAAAGACACACGATTGCATGAATAATACAAAAGTTATCCACGTAAATGCACTGCACAGTAGGTGTACAGACAGAGGACTGCACAAGCAGAATACAGCAGAATATAGCAAGATAGCATGAGCTAATTAAGTGGCTGCATTTGTTTGAAAAAAAAAAAAGAATAAGGAAAAGTTCACCCGTTCCTTTTCTTTAAAAAAAAAAAAGAAGAAAATCTTCATAATGGTAATTCAGGGTGATATAATTCTGTTCATACAAGTAGGGTACTGTCTAATCCTACTCACCAAAGTCTATAGACTGGAGGTATTTAGATTAATTATCAGTTGATTGATGGTCTGAGCAGAGGCTATAATTTGCAATAATGACTAGCGCTCATTATTTCTCCTCCACTTAGGTCCTGAACTCTGTGAAAATCATTATGTGGGGGAAATCAGAATGAAGGGGCACTCTTTAAACCCAAACCCTCCAGGTCTCATTTGCTAATAAAATTCACAGAGGTCACCGCCGCAGAAAAGCGCGGCTGCCGCTTCGGAAATGTCAATGAAGACAGGGCTATTCTCACTGTCTGCCACCAATCAAAAATTCTCTCGCTGTGAGGGTTAGGCTGTTAATGTGAACAGCCGTGGCCTGCGCTCCATTTCCCAGAACTTTCCCTGTGTCCTTTGAAACATGAAAGGGTCCTGATAAAGTAACACTGAATAAGTTTGGGCTGTCCAGATGAAGGACCTGCCAGGTTTCTTTGACGATGTCAAACAGATTCACCCAAAACAATTCATCATGCAACACGTTTCAGCCCTGTCATTTTAGTCAGGTGGAGCAACTGACCCCTATTATGTTTCATGACAGCATCCTTTGTTGCTCCGTGTCAATCAACAGCCATTCTTAATGGCTTATTATGTCGTCGTAATATGCAGTACGCTCTACTGGCGGTCCACTGCAGGAAATGGGTTCTACAATGGCGCATTTGCCTGAAACAAACCCGTTGCACAACAGCGTCACATCGCTGCATCATAAGCCTTGATTGTACATACCAGCCACACCTATGGGACGAGATACCGCATGCAAATGCTGTGTCCTCCATCATGACAGTGCAGCGTGCCGTCATAATCCCTTTTATAGTTAAGGTTGCAAACCGGATTCCTCAGACTACGCAACACTTCTTAAACCCACAGACATGCTAGATTGAAAAAGTGCTGTCTGTCATCCCCAGGAATTAATTCAGAAATTGATCAGGCATTGTGTAATTTGCTGTTCGGTTTCATGCCCTAATCATATAATAGGGTTTCTCCTTAACTTCACAACCTTGCTAACACCGTGCAAGGTGTGATTTTCACACAAACTTGCGAATGGCTCAAAAGCAATTAGCTTATTTTCAGAAGACGGGGCCCCTCCCTCCTCAACAGCAAATCCCATCTTTTGCTGATGTGATTTTAAATTCTGATTAAATTGCTGACGTCCTTCAGTCAATGGCTGTTCTCTCCTCTCATATTTTAAGTGGCTATCCTCCTCCTCTTGCATTTGAACAGCTCACACAGCGTCGTAAACACTCCTTGTCCAGGCAAGGCGGAGGGGGCTTTGTCAATTCATTACCTCCAGATTGAAATGGTCTAAAAGGTGTAGAGTTCGACTTTTAAAGCACACTCTTAACAAAATGTACCTTCCCGCATTTGCATGAATGCATTATGATTATGACAAGAAATAAGCAGAAAGAGAGACAATAACCGTTACCCTGTGAAGAACCACAATCTGCCAATCCTTCAGTATTGTCTAGGTGTCCTTATCGAGCAAGGACGTGCTATCAAAACAAAGAACCAATGCAACAGTAAAAAAAAAAAAAAAACATTTCTCTCCCACAACATATTTAGAGCACACATTAAGAATACAACAATAAGTCATTTAGCTGGAGCTGCTTTTGCTATTGTGCAGAGCATAATACAAAAAACCTAATTAATCTCAGTTAGAAGACCTTCTTTCTCCTCCTCCTCTTGCCATTATTCCCCAGAACGAGTCCCAGAGGAGAGTCAGGGAGCAGCAGCCCACTGCTGGCAACATCCACGACACCATGGAGGAAAGGCAGCCTCTGCACCAGCTGGGGCACACTAAAAACAGCTTCCTTTCTTAATGGCATCTGGACGCCCTGTGCAGCGCCACACTGCAAACCTCACCAAGAAAGCTTCGCCCATTGTTCCCTGGAACCACGGCGCCACGTTGGGGAAATGATAGCAAAAAGAGAGTCGGGTGCAAACTCAGAAATGCGTATTTTTGATACACGCCGTGTGGTCGTTTTCTGATCAAATAATATGCAATGCAAGCCAACGTCTGACTCTGACAGAAGTGCATCCAGCTCCATTCTCCGAGGCCTGCATGAGTGTTGTTCCGGCTCAAATGGGTTTATTATCATTGCCCAGGTCCGATTAGCCTTGTTGGTAACTACGGGACTGACAGTGACAGTTCTGCTGGGGGTTTCTCCAGTTGGCTCCGGAGAGGGAACACACTTGGGAGCGCCCAAGCAGACACGCTGAGAACTCAAAACTGGGCTGAGCCACCCTAAAGGAGCCGAAGCATGCAATAAGGGGGCTCTGCGGAGAGATAAACAAGACTTCTCTCTGTCCAGACGTAGCAATTAGGTATGGAGCGGATTGTCGTAAACAACCAGGAGTTCCAGGCCCTGCGTGTGTCTCTTCTCCGTATGACCAGAGGGTTGGCTTTCCTTGTTGTGGTTCACTGAGATTTTCCTTTCTGGTGCTCCTTTGTTTACATGTTGGGATGGCATCAGGCCAGGTTGGTCTTTGGTTGCAGTATTGGCTTCTCGAGGATTAAAGAGAGTCCTGACATCAAATTCTGCAAAAGGCATCTGAATGTGTTCCCTGCACTATGACACAGCACCTTAATGTTTCCCACTGATTCATTGAAGTCCATGATACATGTTTTTGCAAGACTGACTGTTTTTAACCTTTAATGGAAACAGGAAATTATATAATTGCACTAGGAACTCTGCAATTCTGGTTAATAAAAGTCAAAAGTTGAATCAAGGTCTCTGACAGAACACCATTTCACAGCAATATAAAATAGATATTAGAGGGAATTATGACCTGTTTGACTTCCTAACAGCTAGCTCTGAGCATAATATAATATATATAATACTTAATTACAACTTCCATTTTTACTATGAATACAATCATCCATTTCATAATAATTAGAATTGTGTGTTTTTATACAAATAACTACTCAAGATGGGATTAAAAAGGTAAAATGATTATTTTCCAAAGTCTTGATGGTTTATATTGATTTCAGGACAGTTAAAATGATCTGTTGAGACGGAAGTGAACAATTTAATGAGTTAAGTTTTGCCAGATGATGTTATTGTAGTTTATAAATTTGGAGCAATTTAGCCTTGCCGAATTGTCCAAAATGCCAAGCAACACTGGTGTTGGACTTAACAGAAAAGCTAGATGTTTGAACCTCTGGAATGATTTGATTTGTCCTAAAAAAGAAGCCAGGTTTTAATCATCCTTTAAATCACACATTTACCTTGACATTAAGAACACCCTTACTTAGACAGATACTGTCTACAACCAATTTCAACCAATGTTTGAGGTAGCAATTCCTTCTGTTCAGAACAATCTGTTCTGCGAGTATGATGAGGTCGTTTTGTCAAGATTCATAAGTACAGGTTGAGAGGGAGACAGCAATCAGAGGTGAGATAGCTTTCCCTCAAGTGTGCCTTTCACCTAAATGCATTTCTACCCATCAACCCCCTCTCCAGTAGCCCTAAAACAATTTCAGCCGTCAAGTACACTACATTTCACTTCCCTTTCAATGTGGTCAAAGAGGAAAGATTACAATTTCGCAAGGCAGGTTGAGGGCTCACGCTGAGAAATGGAGAAAGAGCCGCAACCTGTTAATTACGCACAATTCAAGGTGCACAGGTAGAAAACAAGCCTATCTGAAGAGTGCTCAGACTAGGAAGCGCAAGCAGGGACACATCTTAGCCAGACATGGGGTTTTAATCAGATATGTTAAAATTAGACCGTGCACAGTGTTAATTTGTAGGTTAAGGCTTTTTTCAGATCTCCCTGTAACCTTTGCCCAGCCTCCATGTGTCCCGACATTAATCAATTGTGATAGAAAGAGCAGACACTTCCCCCGCCATGGAAAGTCATTTCTCTGGGGCGGTTCACCACACATCATTCTGATGTACACACAAACAGGTCTGGGCACTGGCTGCTTAAAATTAGTGAGGTCCTGCTAATTAATTCCTGTTCTGTCACTGGGGGGGCCCAGTGCAATCTATCTGTGATGCAGCCTTTGTGAGATTAGGCGTCGGATATGGGAGGAAAACAATATCCATTAGTTTGCAACGGTACCTTTGTTATAACACACACACAAAAAAAACGTCATTCCATTAGTCTAATTCCTTAGGTGCCTTCTGCTCTGTGGCGCTGATATCGCCGCATTTCAAATCAAATGAAAAGCGATCAATGGAACATTAAAGAGACAAATTGCGTGCGACAGACACAAAATGCAGGGAAAGCATTTTAATGAATTTCAATATGTGGCTGACGAGTAGGCTTCTTTGATTAAAATAGATCTGGCTATTTTGATATCAAATGGTGCTTTTGTCTCCGTTCATGTGACGGCCCCCAAAGATCTGTGCGGTAGATAGTCAGGTGTGAAGAAGTTGCAGGGACATCTCGTACTGATAATAAAAAAAGAAGAAACTAGAGTTGCAGCGGTAATAATGAATGTAGAGCGCTGTCTGCGCTTTAAAGTTTATGCTTACAAGATCAAAAGGTAGTACTTGTCCACATAAGCTGTAATCAATATTTATTAGTCTCCAACACTAAGTTGTTTTCTAGTACATTCCAATTATAGGCAGACACACAGCCTATTTAGAAAAGTGTATCATGTAAACCCTAAATCATCAAACTGAACGGGCCATTCGGAGATCAATTTAACTTGGTGGAAAAACCATAACAGATAAAAAATGTGTCATGTAATTGCTCTGTCTAATTAGTTGCATGTTTCGTTATTTATAATCGTTGTGCGCATAGCTTGGCCACTTAAGTATTCGAGGAATACTTACTCCTTTTAAGGATACACTTAATCATGGCGGATGTCATGGTGGATGTCGTATAACAAGGAGGAGCATATCTGCTCTTTCTAAATGGAGCAGCTGTGTTGATGGGGACAAAATCGTGAATGTTTTCCTTCAACTGGGCTCTTCCAATTCGGTAAATAATATTCTGTTATGTAAAAAATAGTCGAAGCAGACAGTTTGAAATGTGCAGACGATTGCAGTGATGTATTCTCAGTATGGGGATGGAATCATCATTTCTCTTCTTGACGAGCCAGAGTCGCCGTCCTTACCTGAGGGCATCCATGGATCTGATGAAGGCTTCTCTCTGGTGTTCATCTGCTCCCAGTCAAGGTCATCGTCTCTGCCTTGGCTGTAGCCGTATGCTGCCAGCGGCTTTTCAAAGTTACAATCGCCTGTGATAAAAAAAAGGAAGAAATTCATATGGTGATACAGTTGTTTTTTTTCCATTAACTTGGTTATACAGTTTTTTTTCTCATTAACTTTCTGTTCAAATGAATGAATATATAAATTAACTTCTCATCTTCTTTTTTTTTTTACCCAGCATTATTCATAATGCAATGCGCCAGACAATGAGATGCATTTAAGTGAGACAGAGTGAAGGATTACTGTAGTGGGGGAGGCACAACATACATTACCATCATTAGCAACACGGCAGTCCAATTTCACAATGACAAGTATGAAGTGTCCAAACTCCATCATTGTTAGGCATTATGTTCCAAAACTGCATCACCATCAGGGATAAATTGATTTATTTCCCTTGCCGGCCACAGAACTTTGCTGTTCATGCGCCCTTATTCCACAGAGCCACTCTAATCCTTTTTACAAGCTGCTTGCAAAATGACAGCAAGCAACCATTAGGGCCAGACTTCGACTGGGGGTGGCGTGTGATCGATTCATACAAATACTCCTTTATTCCTCGCAACTTAAAGGCCACACAGAGAATGTGAGAGTTGAGCTTTTTCCCCTCTCAAAGTGCTTTTCAATACACTAATAAATCTGCACAAAAAAAAAGGCATGTCAGACCAATATGTGGCTGCAGGGGTGTCCATACGGAGTTAAAAACATGCGTGCGTCATGTTTCACATGCTTTATGTGAAACATAAAGGTGGCTGTGACACAGAGGGAGGTTGGATTCAGAGCAGGCAGATGACTTGGAGCAGATTTGTCCAGAATTGAATTATGCTGCATCAAATACATGATTGTATTGGTTCTGAGTGCACTGTGTATCCGCGTGCTTCTTGCCAGCATCAAAGTGTAGAAACTGAAAATGTTTGCTTGCACCTTGCTAATAAGGTTCTAAACACAGATGACATACAAATTGTATTGCCACTGGGAATGTCCTTTGAAGTAGCCAGCGTCCATGTCTGGCCAAAACCAATATCTCATCTCTTACAAGCTCCCTCTGACATTCTGCTGCATAAAGGCTACGAGCAGGGGTTTTTGTTTTCCCATTTGTTTCTCTGCTGACATTTACAGTACACGTGCAAATGAGTGGCCAAACGAGGAGAACACAGGATAATTAATATCTAGCTCCATAGGGCAGCTACTAATGATATATTTGCTGCTTTGTCTGTTTTTTTTTTGTGGGGGTGGACATGGAAAAAGCAAGTGATTGCCAAAGTAGCACGGCTAAAAGGTTGAGGGATTTAATTTAGCTTTAACTGAATCTTTAATCGAACAGTGAATTGTTCTTGATACCTTTAGTGTATTTTGACACTCTAATACCAGTAATGGTCATGCATTCAAGGTGTTTCTACACTGTGCTGCTCATACTTTTACTTTTTCACAAAATGTTTATCTCCACATGTTTCCTTCTATATACATTAGTTTCCCCCTCTGAGCTATTATGCTAAGTCCATTAAGTCATTTCTTTAACAGCTGCTAAATGCCATTGTATAATTGGGTCTGAGTTCATTCGCTTTTCTGTGGACGCAGTCAAGTAAAAGATCCACATATAACAGCGTAGTACATGTACAACCTGCAATGTTAATCAGCGACAATATCAAGTGGCTGAAAGCCTATTCCCAAGACTAGCTGAGGAACCTCGGTTCTACACCCGGTCGGTTCTACACTAGGACGCTTGTGGTTGTCCTCCACCTCTCAAGCAACTGTGTGCAACTCTTAAGAGTACGAGGTCAGTGCTGAAAGAGAGCATGCACTTGATGCTTTCGCTCTCAATAAATAGAAATGGTTGTGTTGGCAAGTTGTGACTTGGAGAACATTAACATTAGTCTTTGGCTGCAGCGTCACAGGGACTGGCTCCGTTCCATCAATATTTTCACTCAATAGTTCCAAGATGCTTTGCTCCATGCCGCCCACCTTCCTTCACACAGCATGGCGGAGCTCAAACAAACCCAAAGAGGTGGCTTTTATTGGTGTTTGATATTCAAATTGATGGCATCGGCGAGAAGCAAAATGTATTCAGTGGGTAATGGGAGTGGAGGGAGACTTTTCCAAAACAGAGTTAAAAAGGAAAGGCCTTCAAAAAAACATGTACACAAAGCAGATCCTTGTGTCGATCTATTTTTTTTTTTTTTTACGTCAACTCTGTACAATAATAAATCAGGAAAACGAGAGGCTTAAGGTTTCTAAACACATCAACAGAACGGTTCTCTTAATGATGCTCATAATGATGCTCTTGTTGCTCAGATATACAGAGGAGATTAACGCAATATACTGCTTATAGCACCAATGTTATTCCACTGCTCACCTGCAGTTCAACCTGCAACTGTAATCTAACTATTTTAAAAGTATGTAATGCCAGAAGTTGACACAATCTCAATTAAAAGACTTACTTTAAACACATCCAACTAATCCAATCCTGAATCAGAAAATAGCGATTATAAACCACATGGTCCTTGCATTGTCTCTTGGTGACTTTGTTTTCTTATTGATTCTCTATATATCTAGTATTTGAAAGCAGTGGGTGGAACAAATACTGTGTTTTCATTGATAACACTGAAGAACCATCCACATTCCTTGCTTTAGCTGAACTCTTTCACCATTTAGACAAACACACAGGGTGGAAACTAGCGATAAACTGATTTGCGTTGCTTTGATCGCTACATAGGACGATTGGTTTCCGACTCCAATAATGCCTGCAACTTGTTATTGATCTGCTGTAGAACGGTTCTGTCCTGAGGTAAACATTAAAGCAGCGTGTTCAACAGAAACTACATGTGCCCACAAGCTTTCTCAAAATGGGTGACTTCACCAACGTGAGTGCCATCAATCCAAAGCAAATTGTATCACCGATCACATGTTGCATGCCATCAATACCAAGTGCTGCCTCCGAGTCAAGAGATTGTACACATGCATGCAGATGAACGCATCAATCAATAGCATCATAATAGTCCTTCTCTCAGTAGGAGGTTTATATTGCTGCCAGTGTGTGGCACAACCTCCATATAATCAGCCTCGACAGCTGCTGAAATAGATATCCCAACGAGAGGCTGCCAACTCTCTGAAGGAGATTTAACTTTCAATAAAAGCTTCTATGAGGTGTGGGTAGTCTGGGACTACAGATGAATGTGCTCCACCCTGTCAACATTCCCCTTTCAAGAGAAGCAGGCAGCTTGAAGCTAAAAAGGTGGCCCCAGATATGTCATGAAACAATTTATTCCTGAGCGAGAACACACAATAGTCTTTATATTCTCACGCAGAGTGCATTTCAAAGAAATCTATCCATCTTTTCCTGGACTGAGCCAGAGGCCAGAATCAATACCTCAACCCCTCAATGCTAGAGCCAATTTCTCCTAAAGATTTCCAAGTCAGACTTAAAAGGCCTTTTGTTATTGTACCTGTAACAAAAGTAAACTTTGAGCATTAAAAGCTGTGTGCGTGTGTGTGTGTGTGTGTGTGTGTGTGTGTGTGCGTGCGCGTGTGTGTGTGGTCAAAGTTTGGTACCAATAGAGTGCTATTCACGCAGCTCTCTCTCTCTCTCTCTCTCTCTCTCTCTCTCTCTCTCTCTCTCTCTCTCTCTCTCTCTCTCTCTCTCTCTCTCTCTCTCTCTCTCTCTCTCTCTCGCTCTCCCTCTCTCTCTCTCTGAATGGCAGTGAAACAGGAAGGATAGTGAGGGTGTTAATGGAATATTGAAAAAACTAATCTGTGATAATGTGCGAGCTCCTTGGCGAGCTTGGAATTGACATTGTTCTGTTCTGTTTCGCAGCATTAGTAAACTTCTTCTACTATTGTTAATGCTTGCTTTCTCAATTTTGGTGTCCAAATATAATATTCAGCGGTGCTAATGCCTTTGTGTTATTTTGTTCAAGTTTTACTCTTTTTTTTTTTAGTTTGACAGTCTCTTATGTCAAGCTAAATAGCTTAGCATAAACATGTAAACAGGGGGTTGGTGCAGCCAGCTTTGCTCTATCCGAATGTAACAAAATCCACTTTCCACAGCCTCTTGCATTGCCTCATTCATAAAATAATTATGAATTTAATGAACACAATAAAACGTAAGTGTGAGAATGAAATGCAAAAATGAAGTTGTGGTTTTACAGGTGATGTAGCATCTCGGCCGGATGCGGTGACTACCTGGAGTCTCGTCGTCACTGGGAGGTGATGATGACACGCACAAACTTCAGGAAGTCAATCATATAGAAAAGCAAATTTCCAAAATATTGAACAATATCCTTTATGATTGTTTTATTTGGTGGATTTCACTTTTATTTGAGAGGAGATAACGCAGGGAAAGAATTACTCGGGACTTTGCAGGGACCGAATATGTTTAGCACCTGAAGCCAGAAAACCATCTGTACAATAAGTACCAGCTACGACATAATTAGTGGTCATTTTATACCCATTAATTTTCGAGAGAATGGCAAATTAATAACAGTACTACATTAGTGTGGTGTGTGTTGGAGTTCGTATGGCGTCAAATATAATATCCTCCCAGGGAGGTAAACTGAGCACGTTTCCAGCCGCGCCACTGCTTCAGTCCCAGTGGCAGATATCATTGCTGCAACATCTTCTTAGCCCCTTTGCCAATTCTGCAATTACCAGCTTTCCAGCCTGTTCTGTCTGGCTAGGAAATCGCAGGTCTGCTCTTTGCCCCAATCTGCCTCAATGTCTGCACTTGTTTTAACAAACATCTTGTCTGCTGGCGTCCCCGAAGACTGAAACCACAAGGCAATCTCGGGTAATTTAAAACCAATGTCGACTATCTCCCTCCACCACCACCAGTTTAGAGCTTCAGAATCCTGCAGCTAAGCCCCTTAGGGACTGATAGGTCTTTTCACTCTGGCCCTATTTCACTTATCTATTGGCAGCTCCTGCCAAGTCCTATCTCTGCACTGAATTGCATGTATATAAACTATCTGGTTGGGGACTTTGAATTGAGGGAAGGGATTTAGACAATCAATCTCAATATCATTATCAATCACGTCTTGCTGTTCGCCACATTGATTTGGGGGGGAAATAAAGAAGTTGGAGTGGAGATTTCCTCTGATAATCTGCCTGGCGGAGCCATGCACTTGTCAGCAAGACCGACAAATCCAATTTGACAAATCAGGACAAAAGGAGAACATTGTATTTGTTGGTGTAACATGACGGAATATGTCTGGTGATGTATGGGGGACTATGAGGATTCTTATTTCAAAAATAGTGTGCGCAAATGTATTATTTAAAAGAAATAGCCCTTGGCATGTGTAGCTCAAAACCAATCGCGTTATAAAAACCTCGACATTTTCTTTGTCTTGTCAACCAAATATCAACTCGATGAGTGTGCTTTAAATCAGGAGTACAACAAAGCTCCTGATCAAAACCCCTCTTGCGCATGGTTAGATGTACATTGAAGATGACAGGCAGCCTTCTCCATAGATATGCTACATTTTGACAGATGATTTTCGAGCTATGCGTGCCAGCGCAGAGCTCGACGTTCTCTTCCACTGCTCCTGTCAAGAACTTCCAGTAAATGACTTCAAATCCATCTCCATTCTGAATAACCTGCCAGGCACCAATTAAGAAAAATATGGAAGCTAACTCTGAGACATGAAAGATCCACATTGTAATTGTTCTCCAAGCAATATAAACTTGGATTCCAGTCTATCTGCAGAGAAGTATCCTGTGGTGATAACACCAAACATTATCCCTGTTTTTCCCATAGCAGTGGTCCATTTTGGATCACAGCGTGCCAGACATTTTTAGGAATGTTAAGGTCAAATAATATATTTCAGTGGGTCATTTAAACTCAAGCAGACAGGCTGCCGACATGTTGAAGATTTAATCAATCTCTGAACTGTCTTCAGTCCTTTCCTCAGTCTTCATTTTCTGAAAGCTTGAGGGAAACCCACCTGCTGTGCTTGGTGTTAAGTTCGAAGGGAAGTGGCTAAGGCGCAATCTGACTCTGACTTGACAGCAATAACTCTGGTTAACAATGGCTTCTCCTCCTATTGTTCTCAGCATCTTCATTCTTGTCTCTAGCCACATAGAGAGCTGCTGTCTGTCTGTCTCAGTGCCTCTGCCCTCAGAGAAAGAGACAGAGAAAGTAGTGCTGTTTCCCATTCGGCTTAATGCCTGTTGATACAATAAATGTCAAAATAGGCTTGTTTGGTTTCCCATTCAACATGCCCCCAGAAATGATATGCGTACTGAGCATAAAAGGCGCTGCATTAAAATCACTGTTTATTTGTTATGCAAGTTAAAACTGTGCTAAGGAGAAGACACATATTGAGCAGTGAGCTAAGGAAAAGCTGAGTCAAATTAAAAAGATAAGCAAAATCCTGCGATGTCTGGATGCCCGGCAATTGTTGACGCGTAACCTGTGCTGCAGAATCAACTTGTAAAGATGGCTTGAAGAGGAATTTACCCTCTGCATTGATTCACAACAGAGTGGTAGTTCAATACTGTAAGACTGGAAATTAAAACTTCCTCCAGCGTGGTTTCACATTTGATCCAGGTGTGATGGGTCACTGGCCTGAGCTTCAGTCAATGAAAGACAGTATAAATGAGAAAAACAGATAGATCCACACCTGGACATGGAGAAAGGAAAATAAGAGCCTAGACAGCGCTCAATGCTAAAACCCTCAGGATCACCCCTGACCATTCAGACTGAACCCCTTCAATCCTCCCAAAACCTCCTAAGTCAGCAAACCTTTGAATTCTGCCTCAGTGTAACAAAGGAGGAATGAAATGCTAATGTCAGTATCAGTCGCTCCCCCCTCTTCTCCCAGAGTTTCCCAGAGTCTAATTTGTCAAACATGCTAGAAAACAATGCTAGAAATTAGCCTAAAGGGAGGTTTCCTCCAGAGAAGAGAATGATTATGTTTGATCATGGAATAAACAAGAACATTATCATGCTTTGTTAGTTTTCCTGAACTGGGGAAAAAAGAAGAAAAAAAACGCTTGATTTTACATGTGTAGGAGGGAATAATTCAAGGTTGAATGTCAAAGAATTAGAAAATCACTAAGGCTAATTAGAAAATCTAGAAGAATAGAAGAAAGGTTGAATCAATCCCTCTTGAGAAGGAGAGGAAATCTAGGCCACAAGGCAGAGCTTTCGTGTTCCGGCAGAATTATCAGCTCGTTGAAATATCATTACTTGGCTTGTGTGTCGTAAGTATCGTCAATCACATACGCAGTGCGTTTGATCCCACCGCCACACACGGCCGCGTCGAGCTGGGGAAAGTCGGACCAACACGCGGGCCAGACGGTGCACGTGTGGAAGGTGGATCCCGGCCCAGGTGGGAGGTTACACGGCGTGGATCTGAGCGCCGCCTTCACAGGTGTGGCTGAAGAGATTTCAATCCTAGTGGGAGCTTTTTCAAAGTGCACTCTTGGGGTCTTCACCTGCACACTTCAAACACATTCAGACCCTTTGTTTCTCTGCTGAAGGCCGATAAATCAGCTACCTGAAAGAAAAACTCCATGGCCAGGCTTAATCCTCCTGGGTAAGGAGGAGCCAACATGGAGGGCATGAGGCACTGAGCCACCCGTTTCAAATGTACTGCGTGTGCCGAGGTCTTGTTGTGCTTGGCAACAGGAGAATCTGAGGACTGGTCAAGTGTGCATCTCAAAGCGAGTGGGAGGATTCTCGTCTTACGGCCTTTACACACCGGGGCCATTTTCCTCCGTGCGATTAGTTCACACGCCAATATATATATATATTTTTTTATAACTTTTGTTTTTGTCACAGTAAATGTATATACAAAACACAATGTGATTTTCAGCGCGAGATTAATTTTTCTACGCTTTCCGAAAAAGGCATCAGCCAATCACATTGTGCGGAAGATAATGTCATAAATGTGTACTGTATTCAACAACAACATGGAGTATTTCAGACTTTGTTAGTCCTTACAACAGACCAAGGCAGCGCAGACAAGATCCACTCCTCCTGTTCTTACCTTTCACAATAAAAGCTCTGAATATATACAGTACGCTGTACAAATGTTTACCAGAGGAAACTCAACTTCACTCCAACAACATCTTACTGCAGACGGACTGCCAGGCGCTCTGGGTCAAAATCATCCTGGTCGTGGTTCTCTCATGCAACTGTTGCATTAATAGTTCCCATGCATAATATTCACAGTATTTTGCATTTTTGTGTCATTCATTTTTCTTGCCGCCGGTGTGTAAAGTCCTTTACTTTATTTAACTACCGACCCAGTACTTACAGCCATGATATTTTAAGACTGTAGATAATTAACCCAAAATTGATCACCAACAGCATTTACCGTGACATTTCTCTCCTTTGTAAAGCCTCACCCACATGATTTTGTCTTTGGAGCCTCAAGCCATCTATGCAACTGGCAATACAGTCCATTACCGCGCCGTCAAAATGCTGCCCAGAATCACAGTTGATTGGCCATTGGTCTGTTTCCAATCAGGAATGAACCGATCTAAATGTTATTACAGTCAGATAAGAAAGTCATATATAAATTAGGTGGTATCTTGAAGAATATTTTACTATTGTTTAAGTTATCTACGTTGCACTTCCTTCCTACTTCCTTCCTTTTGTTATCATTGTATTGTATACTTCATTTGTCCTTACAAGGATGTAATTACCACTAGGGATTTAACAACGTATAGTTGTTGTCCTCCCCCCCTTTATTGTCTCAGGTTGAATGTCCTATCCCTTATAGTCTCTCTGAGCATTGTTTACTTACGGTCCTGCCAGCAACTATCTTAACATCTTCTAATCGGAAGGTCGGTGGTATCGATTCCTGGCTCCTCAAGTTTGCATGTCAAATGACTGAAGTGTTCAGACCCTAATGAGCAGGTTGGCATCTTGTACTGCAGCTCCTGCCATCAGGGTGAATGTTGACACGCATTTTAAATCACTCTGAGTGGTCGGAAGACGAGGAAATTTGGCGCTCTGTAAATGCAAATCCCTTTACCTTAAATCAGATTATTTATTTTTTATTTCAACTTTCAACTCGGTGCAGCCAACCCACTTTTAATATGATAATCCATGCACGTGTCACCTCGATACCGGGAGCGGCAGAATATAGTCAAACAAATTAGACTTTCCAGCTGGTTTGTTATCAACTCATAGTGAAGTGGTATGAATAAGTCAAGGAAACAAAGGAATTCCCTCAGTCTCATTAATATTATTAATTTTTAAATCCAATTATTGTATGACTGCTCGTGACCTATTTTCGGGTTTAAGTATCCTATCAAAACCTAACACATCACAGTAAAGTAGATGGTAGATGTTCTCAAGCTCCTGCAGGGTGTGTTCCTCTGGGAGACTTTGGTCCTACAATCGTGGCCGCCTTCTGTCGTGGAGAATATTACTATCCAGCTACTGTACCATCCGGGTGAATGATCGCAGGTATTAGTACAGAGCACACCAACTTCTGAGGAACAGCACCTCTCTGATCCCTCGTTACACTGCAGGTTCTTTCATTAAGAGCGTGACAAACGTCCGAACAAAGTCATAGTGCAAGCACATTCTGGCTGGACGGAACGGAGGTAGGAATTTACAATGGAGGGCGGCCAACGCGAACAGAAGACGGGTCCCGTGAGTTGAGCAAATGTGCAGATAAAAGCAAAATAATCCAATCGGTTGTAGGTGATTTTAAAGAAGCTGAAGAAGACATTTGAAGACGTCATCATGCGTTTAGACAAGAAGTGATGGACATTTTGTCTCGTCTCTTCTGATGTTGTATAGAACAAATAACTCATTATTTTATGATGAAATAATCATTAATCGTCAACATATTTGGCAGATTTGTTTATAATTATAGTTGTTAGTTAAGCCATTGTAACACAAAACCAGTTACATCTATAAAACATTCCACTCAAAGACACTAAACTGTATAATCAATTTAGAACAACTGAATTAAACCACCGTAGATGTCTACTCAAACATAACAAATAACAAAAATAATTCAAAATAATTTGATAAAAGAAAGCTCAGATTAGTCCGAATAGAGGAATATTGGACGTAAAAAGAGAATGTATTATGTATGAAATCTAAAATAGTCTGATAACAGAGCAATTAAACTTTTTTCTAAAAAGTAACAGCCAAGCAACAAAGAGATTTAAAAAAGGCATAATGTGTGTGCGTTCTTCTTCTGTGCTGGCCAGTGCACATGCTGCTGCATTTTAAATAAGCTGCTGTTTATTTAAGTTATCTCCAGTAGATCAGAAGAAAAACAGCTTCAGCAGCTCCGTGCGTAACTCAATAGACATATTCCTGAGACATTTACGTTGTCTCAATTTAATGTCGCGAGGTGAACCGAGTTCCTGGTCAACCCGTCACAAACACTTTCTCGCTCTGTGAATAAATACACTGTGGGAGTACATATCCATAATTACATACTGCAGCATATGCTGCTTATAGTGGAGCTTTCATACGTCTCCGCAGTCAAAGCAACTGCAGCCCTGAATTAAAAAGATGTTAGTCGTCATCAGTCACTTTATATTGTCTTAGCTTGAAATGTCACTTGTGTAATTTACTGAATGCGCTGTAATTTCCTCAAACGGGAGGTAAATCTCTCAATTAAATCGAGCATTATGAAATATACCAAAGTAGCTTACCTAGAAAAGTTGTATTATTTGCAGCACCTGCAGGCTAATGATTCATAAAGACTGTGACATCTGTCAATCTGTCTATGCAATCCCTCGGGTCGTTCTAAAAAAGTGTCATTGCGTGAGTGACCAGAAAAGGTCATGATACTCACAATACTGCTGCGTTACAGGAGAACGTCTCATCCAGTCAAACGTCACTTTGCGCCGTCTGCTCTGCTCGACCACCCCACGGGCCTTTCCGCCTATATTGGTTTGGCCAGAAGCGCTAAATCAATCAGAAAACAAGGAGAGCTGCCAAAGCCTTTCTTCACACCCCGATACTGCAGCCCTCCCCGCCATGTTCAGCCTATTGTGACATGGTCTCAGAAATGTCACAGACATCATCAACTGGGACAGCATGCAAATGCTGCAGGGCTTGTGGCTGTCATGAATACGGCCATGAGAAGATCGAATACGAGATGGCGAATACTGAATGACACGTGGACCAAAGAAACTGTTGAAACGAAGAACAATTCATATGAAAGTAAAAGTTCCACTTTGTGTGAAATCAGCTTCTTCATGCGAAGGTTTTTTTTTTAGCCAGGTTCAGTCAGGTTTACGTCAAATGCTGCTAATCCCGAATAGTGAAAGAAATGATCCCCTTGATGGAATTCCACCGCGGCACGGATCAACAAATTGAACCACAACCACAAAACACACAAAAGTACCTCCAGGCAATGTGAGATTAGCGAGAGAGAGGGAGCCAGAGAGACAGCGGGAGAAAGAAAAAAAAGGGGGGATGGGTTGCTCGAAAGATAGTGATGTTTAAAAGAAACGGTTTTTTTTTTCTTTTACTAGATAATCATTTCTCAGAAAACCAGATTATTGATTATGTGACTGGAATGCATTGATAATAGATGAGAGACACAAACCAAACACCTTAATAAGAGACTTTGCGATGGTTTTCCTTTCATTTGTCACTCATCCCTTGCTTTGGTGCGGATCCTCACACACACACACACACACACACACACACACACACACACATAAAGCAGGAGAAAGGTACACATGGTACAGCTGGTGGTGCTGTGTACCTCCCATAGGTAGATAACAGTAATGGTAATCATCAGATGGCTTGAGCAAAGAGACTCACATTCACATATTTATGTGAGGAAATGTTAGTTCATCTGTTATTTTGACTCTTCAGATGGCGACTGGAAGAAAACCCGGGAAGTTATTTCTCACCAGTGACAAAAGAAACGCAGCTTGTTGGTTAACCTCGTGTATCGTCCATATGGCAAGATTAATCGGAGAGAGTACATGGTGCATGACACAAAATATGCTCAGCTAGATTAGTCAGAGTGGATATAACTCCAACATGCAGATGTTTCAAAGGAAATAGCAACAAGGGAATGTTAGACTATGACCATCTGTAGTGCTGGCCTGACACTATAAGGAGAGAAAAAATAATTTCTGGCTTTGAAAGCATCCCAATTTGCATCTCCAGCAATTAAAACTGCACTTACAAATACAAACATGGATTCTGTGAAGCACAAACACTGGAAACTTTTAACTAACACTCTGTGGGATAAACCCTATGCAGACACAAGCAAACAATGCACAAAAACACAAACATATCCAACAGATTGAGCGTTGGCAAACTTCCCACGGCTCCTCCATGACAAATCTGAATACTATGATAACTGGCGCCTGGGATGCATTTGCTCCTCAAAAATTAAAATGTGAACATTCAGCTGTATTTTTTTTTTTTTTTAAAGATACACGCATAAAGGTATTATCCATCCTGTGCATAAAATTAACAAGCTGTGCCTCATTTTGACATTCACCAGCTTTCATTTTCTAATGATTAAGGTGAGGAGTTGCAAAGTAAGCGTTAAATTTAGCACTGGATCATTTTTGTGGCTTGTGCCTCCGGCTTCGTCGCTTAATGAATTAGATGTTTGAAACTTTTCAGGAGGCATCTTCCATTTCACACACACATTTCATTAACCTGGAGTTCATTCATTATTGCTGTGGGTGTGGAGGAAAGCGGCAGCCCCAGATATAATTGTGTTATTGGGGTTGTAGGGCTGTGCCTAATTAGTGGCTGAGAACACAACATAGGCACTTAGACATCAGTCTGATGGAACAAACCACAATGGCTCGTGACAAGAGCTGTCCTCCCTGGAGTTTCAGGAGGACATGATAGCAGTAATTCATGACTCATCAGAGAATCACATCATCTCCGTAGCATGGAAGATGACACAGGGACACTGAAATAAGTCGACAAGTTCACTACGGCTCCACTGAAGGACCAGATCTGACAGCGAGCAGCTAAAACAGGAGGAACGTTTTACAAGAAGTCCAAATTTAGATTTATCTAAATAACCACGTTCAAGAAATCCGCAGCAATTTGTCGCGGTGATGCGGCTGCTGCGACGTAGCGGTGATGCTAACGTGCACGGAGTGACCTGGCTGTGGGCCATTCAGCCGTTAAGGTCTTTTTTGAGTTAAGCTGTTTACACACGCCTTGATACCCTAGAACTGGGTATCAAGTAGACAGAATATTCACGCAAGACTGTAGCGTCCTTCCCACCGGGAGAACAGTTCACCAGCAACTAAAAGTAGAGTCAAGTCTACAGTTTACTTCATATAACCTGAAATCACAAGTTGGTCTGCAGCGCTTCGTTTGTATAATATAAAGACACCATCTATTGTTGCACCACACAAATCTTGGATGATACTCTAAATACATATCAAATGCTAGGTTAGAGTGCAGGCTGGATCAAAAGGAGATGTTATGAAAGAAGGTGATGCTAAGAGCTGGTATTAGTATTAGTATATAGAAATAAGCTGTATTCAAAGCTGTATTCATTCTTAGCCGCTTGGAATGTAGTGTGTTCACACTGGAAAAGTGACTAAGTGAAGTATAGTGAAACCAGACAGCATGGTTATTATTAAAATTATTAAACGGTCAATGTTTGAGTTGAGGGATGAAATACAAAAGGAAACGCAGGAGCAGCTCACAGCTGAAGAATATAACAAACTGTGGGTGGTAATGAAAGAGATTTTTTTTTAAAACAATAAATAAATATTAAATCAGAGGAAAAACATGTTGATGTCTCGGTGTCGTGTTATTTTTGTAGTTGCTTTCTAAAGTTGCCGTTTGATTCACATCCAACGTCTTGTCATGTACTATGTCCTGTTGGCTTTACTAGATTTCCTGGCAATTCACCCCATAGACATTTCAATTCAAACTACAAATATTTACATTAAGCCGAAAAAATAAATAATATGATGATATATTTGATATGATTAGTATGTGATATTTCCATCCAGACCAAAGTGGTGGAACGCCCAACCAGCACATTGATATTGCCATGTACAGGCACACCTCTAGCCAGGATAATGGATAGTCAAATATAAAAAAAGTATAAAAATGTGTTACCAACTACTGTGTCCAAAACTACTTCCACACTACTGTGGAGCATACTGACACACCTGTTAAAAACACAGCAGCACAAAGGGATAATAAAGGCATTCAAAGGGCAGTTACGTCAATATTTCTGGCTACATGTATAATCCATGTTCAACAACTTCCAGTTCAGCGGGGTACCAGGCAATACACCAGTGATAGGTCATGCTTTATATGTGGGAGAAAAAAAAATTTCTTCCAACTGCATTTTGTCTAAACTGTGCTTCGGAGTCTTAAAATTGGTCTCAGTTCTTTTCAGTAAATGGCCGACATGAATGGCGCTTATCCCACAAGTCAGAGGGAGCTGAGGCATTGTCTGTCACCTGGCCTCTCTTATCTTCTGGCCAACACAATGTCTGACTCATTGCAGCTCTGAAAACTCCACATTTGAATCTTGAGAAAAGCGCTTTGGACGAGACATACACAGCAGCGTATTTCCGCACAATCAAAGCTTTACAAAGAAAGAAAAGGAGAGCGCAGACGCTTGAGAGTTATCCTCATGAATATCTGGCAGGGTCTTTTTTTTTTATCCTCCTGTCGACAGCTTGTCTGATTCATATAAAATCCAACCTTCACTCATGCATTTGCCTTTTATTGAATTGACTGGAGATATCTTTTCCACTCATTGACCTTGAGAAAAAAAACTTACATTTTCAACTGTTGGCAAATTTTAATGGGAAAGCACTCAACTTCTGGCAAATCTTGATTGGTTTAACTTGAAGGACAAATAAATGGAAAATCTGTAACAAAAAAAAACTAAAAACACAAAATCTCATCGAAATCTTTCTCTAAAACACTCTGCGAAGCCCCAAAGATGCTGGTGTGGAGAAGCCAAGCTCGACTAGTTTATTTTCTCCCTGCCATTTTTATCTCTCTGTTCACATGCTGTTCAGTGTCCATTTATCCGTGGTGAGGGCTTCTCCTTGGCAGGAACGATCACTTTCAACAACAGGCCCTGCGAATCAGAGCGACGTGTCACATCGTTCCAGTGACAACTAACGACTACCAATGTATCTGGGCAGAATGCCAGTGCGCTGGGCTAGGAACAGCCGGGGGGGGGGGGGGGGGGGGTTGGGGGATGGGGGAGACGGTGGAGGTGGGGGCTGCACGCTCCAAGGAGAGAGAGGTTTAGCTCACATGTGGCGGCATTAAAACCTCACATCACGTCCCTTCAGTCAACAAAGTTCCTTACATATCAACTGCCGAGAGATTCAATCAATCTGCTTTGAGAGGCCGACTCTGATACTGCCTGTCTGGAGGCCGGCGGAGACAGGAGTCAGAGTCTAATAACCCGGCTGAGAGAGACACGGCGACATGGGGGTCATCGGATTCATCCAACAGTCAAGCCCTTTTTTCCTCTCCTCCCTTCTGCTCATTTCAAATCCCAAAGTCAGGGGGGGGGGGGGTCGCCAAAACTTTACTTTGCATAGATATTTTTTGGCAGTGAGATTGAGGGGAAAAAAACACACACTATCCCCATAAATAAACACTAATTGGTAGCTAATTTTCTTAGTTCTTGCCTGGTTGATTCACTGCCTCTGGGCTAGCATGAATTATTCATCCAAGTGGCAAAACAGCTTTATGTAGGAACCTACAAGGCACCACATTCATTATGCTATCATGCCGAGTAATTCAAGGCACTGACTGGTGGTATTAGAATAATATGCATATTGGGTATTCTTTTTTTTTTTTTTCCCGGGGCATTGGCAGGCAGTAATAGCGCTTCCGTTGGCAGGGACTGAGAGGGTTGCAACACCCCTCATGGCTGACAAAACCCCCTTGTTTTGACAGGGGATTGAGCGAGGAGAGGAACGAGTGTTTCGACTCTGCCCTCGTGGAGAGAGGATTAAGCTGTGTGGTCGTGCTGCCGGGTGGCGCTGGGAGTCGGCGGGCTATGTTATCGTGTCAATCCTCCCTCCCGCGGTACCGCAGATCTGCGCTGCACCCGTGACTCCAAAAGAAGCACCTGGCCGGGCCGCGGGGAGCTCATCAGGCTCACGGCTCTCCTTTGGGAGCAAGACTGCGTCGCAGCATCCCAACTCTGGCTGACTGCAGGAGAAGGACAACTCAAAGGCGTGTACACTGTGAGGCCACAGGTTTCGGCTTGTGCTTCGCGAGCGAGCTTCGCCGTGCTTTTTCTGTACACAAGTTTACGGCGACAGCAGCAGCAGAGCAGGGGCAATGAGTCGGACGAGAGATGGTGAAACAGAAATGTCAGTTCAGAGCAGGGTGAGACGGTTAAATGGCAGCAGGCGCCTGGCTGAGGTATCCGTCTTCCCAAGTGTTCCCTGTCTCCGCAGATCTGTCTCTGCGCCGGAGATACCTTGCCTCCGGAGGCCCACGCCATGTCCTCGGGCTATGGCAACATTAGCGTGAGGAGAACACCCAGGGAACCGGGGTGGGCCACAGCTGCTTGCCTCTACCATGTTGATGTCACAGGCAGGACTAGGAGCTTCATATACGAATGGTTTCAGGTTAAAATACATCTAGTGGAGTATATTTATGAGCAAATTTAGGTTGAAAAGCGATTGCCCCAATTGCTTGTTTTTCCACATGTTGGGACTCGATTCACACTGAAATATAGACATTCTTAAGTGTTTAAAACAATAGAGCCTTGGCTTCAAGAAAGCTTTCACTTTTCAACCTGATTTTAGCTTAACCGTCTTTCCAGCTACGTTGTTCGCCATATCCAAATCCTATGTAAAAGAACAGAGGTTGTCGTAAACAAAGAATACATATAATCGAACACCAAATGGATGCTACAGGGCTGTAATTCACCTAAAGCCATACACAAGTGAATGGCTCAATTCTTAGTTTGTCCCATTTTCCAAGCACTGTTTGCGCCTCTGACTTTGTAATTCAACTTTTTCTCCACCAGTTAAAGTGACAGATTCTTAAAATCCCAAACCAGTTCCACTATCTTATTAACCAGTTTTTGACCAATTAACAAGTTGTTTTTAAAAAAGGCAAAAGACTACTGGCATACTTAGTGTACAGCGCTCTCCCTCAGTGAGAGCAGAATGCAAGGAGTAACATAAAAAGGCTCATTGCAGCCTGTTTGCCACGCCTGGTATCATTTAAGAGATCTCAGTCAATTTGCCATTGTTTTGTTGGCACCGACTTTCACTTGTTTGTTCCAGACCTCACAACAACAAACTGTGATCTGTCTAATAGAGCATGCATGTTTGTATTGCAAGTGTTTTCCTCATTACACCGAGTCTCAGAGTGTCTGCTGGCAGATATTACAGGGCATCAGCATCATGCATGCCCACCGAGGGGAATTCAGCCCGTCTCTGGACTTAAAGTGAGAGCCTTTATGCATGACATACATTTCAAGAACTTAAACAAACCAGGGCGTGGTCAGGTGCAGCAAATGTGCTTTCTGACTCTTATCTGTTATCTAGCTGCACTTATATCGTGTGATTAGGAGACCACTTTTATCAAAGGAGTAAAGGACAAGACTTCACGGTTAAGAACTTTTTCTTGGAAAATCATGCCTGGAAGACAGCTGCTGTTGACTCTGTCCTATGAGAGTGATAGTGTAGATATATTAAATATGTTAAGCAAATCTCTGCATATTCCCAAGTAAATTTAAAAGATGTTTAAAAACGTATTAACGGGCAAAGGATAATATCCCTCCTGGAATTAGGGATTGACAGAATTGGAGCAAGTCGGGCGAAACATTAATTAAGCGCAGGGGTTGAATGTTCCACCGCTGCAGCCAGCAGATTGTCTGGCATCCAGTTGAACTTCATCGCAAGAGGCCTCGATGCAGGCCTGACGCACACATCTAAAATGTCAACGCATATCATCCCGATGATTGCATATTGTGCACATTTTAAGAAACATCAGCGGTGCAAGACCAAACTATTCAGACAACTCAATCTTTACTCTCGGAGGGCAAATCTTACAAGCCATGACAGAAAGTCACACACTGGTAGAGTGAAACAGTAATGAAACATTGTGATGGGATCTCGATAAGAGTGATATAATAAATCCAGAGGCAGAAACCAAAGGTGAATTTTCAGAGTAAATGTCAGCTCCTCCCACAAGAGGATAAGCCTCTATTCCTCGCCACCGTCTCTGCTCCGCAGTGTGTGTGCTAGTGTATTAGTGCGAGATAAGGTGCGCACATCCGAGGGCGTCCTATTTAATTTCTGAAAATAGTATCTTTTTTTTTACAAGTGTGGAAGATGAACTTCCACCCCACGGAGCTACTTACGACGATTAGAATGAAATTTCAAAAATTGTCTTCTACCACAATTCTAGATAATAGACCAATGAGCACACAACACAATTTGACCCCCTCCGCTGACCCTCTTTGTGGCAGGGAAATTGCCTCTAATGACATGCTGTAGCACCGACACATTAAAAAGATTTCTCTTGCAGCTTTGCCAATTGACATCTTCTGACAAATTTTCCACATGCCATAAATATGGCACCCACTGTACCAATGCGAGGGTAGAAAAAAAAAATCACTTTTGCCCAAAGCAATAATCTTGCATCACTCACTCTAAATCGTAGTCTCGTACCTTGATGTAAAATGACAACTACTCATGATTTTTGAATAGAATTTGGAGGAGGAAAGAACCTCATTTTTATAGGAAGGAGTTGAGTGGAGCGTGTTCCTTGATGAATACACTGCTGGACTTGCAGCAGTACACTTGGGCATATGAAATTAAGGAACTGTCAAAGTAAAACCACGTAATTATCTTGGAGAAAATGAATGTGCGTGAATGCATTTACAAAAATTAATAAGACTAATCCTAATCTATCTCTTATTTTAGTCAGGTGCTCCTGGAAAAGCTGGACAATCTCTGGGGGATTCCTTCAATTAAAAACGCGACGCTAAAGCTCAAACCTGGCTATTTTAAATCTCACCCCACCTTCGTTTCATCTTAAAGCCAAAATCGCAGCTTTTTCTGTTGTCACTGCCGAAGAAGGCGCTAATTACAACTCATACATAATCTTTTATGTAAATGTTTTTCGCCTTCTTTGATCTCCCCATGTATTCGAGGACAGCCAGATCACAGAATTGGGCTAGATCTGTCACAGAGGGAGAGAAGTGAAGTAGAAGGAAATCTGATTTGTTTTGGTGTTTGTCAGCCCATGAGCACGGGGGATGTTTGATCAGGTCATTACATGTACGGGTCTAAAACAACATGGTCAAAGCACCCAGCTCTTTCATCGCAATCTTATGGGACATGTGAGCTTAGCCTCAGATGTGAACCGGTGAAGATAGAGGATAGACAGGGATTTGAACACCTTTTAGTCTCTGGATTAATCTTTCCTAAGCTGCAAACCAATCGCTTCTTTACACAGTTCTTTAACTTGATGAAACGCTGGCTGTATGTTAGAGCAAGTCATTTTTCATAATGAACTTTTAAATGGCTTGTGTAATTCTGAATTTCAATGACAGATGAAGATTGGTGCTAGAAATAAATGGGGCGAGTAGAGGGCCATCACTATCAGTATGGGACCAGCTGAGCAACACGACTCCTACTGTACCTCATTTGCTATTACTCAAACATAACATTGCAGTAGCCCCCCGTGGTCCTTTGTAACGCATCAACACAGCTGGGGGCGTGACAGATAGAGGCCGGCTGTACGTTACCCCCCTCCAACAGAGAAAGGTCAGCTGCGACACCCCCAGAAGGAGCCCTCAAGCTCTGGTGGATGCGAGGAAGCCAAACTGGCTTTCTATGAGGCCGGAGGTTCAGGCAGCCAGCCCAGAGCAAGGCAGGAAGAACTACCGACAACCTCGGGCCCCATCATCTAGTCCATGCTCCAAGGGTTGGTTTACCCAAATTACAAGTGACTCATACTAACTCACTAACCCACAGTGATGTCTAAGTGTGCAGATGTACGTGGGTTTTTCATCATCTCAAAATATCTGTGATATTTCTGCAGCGTTCATGTAACTCTTGATAGATTGGCAGAACACCATTTCCACTAGCATTAGCCACTATACATTATTAGCCATACAAAACTAAATTTGTCTGTAGAGGTAAAACCCCTGAATATATTAAATTGAGTCAAGGTGCATATTGTTTGATTTAAGAATGTGTGATTTTTTTTTCCCAAAGGTAATCTCCCTTTAAGGCCTATTGGCTTTTGTTAAAAGCAGAACTCACGTATGTATGTTCCCTATATACACGTGGAGCCATGATAAAAACCAAGCACCAAGAATAAAAGAGGCCATGGTTCACCCTCGCCAAATGTAGCTCTTTGAAAGTAAGAGCAAAAGAGAAAGACTTGCCAAGGTATAATGAAAAGGAGAAGATGGAAAAGGAAACTCTGCTGAGTAGAAAATACCGTTACCAGGGGCTATCATCGGTCGACCAGCGGGGAGTTTTGCATTTGCAGGATTTTGATAAGAACAGTGTAGGTGTTCCCTCCTTCTGTGTGTACTACAAATGAACATGACAGGCTTAATTTAGTGGTGCGAGGGCCGGACCCGCTGTCTTCTCCTTTCGTCTGGCCAGTCTGGTTGCTGCCTTTCTCATTCCCTCACACTACGGTGTCACCAATTAGCCAGGGCCCAGATTTCATTAAGGCATCGCTATGCCGCCTGCCGCCTTCTGTCACATCCCTGATAATAAGCCGGAGACGGGTCCGCTATCTGACACACAGGGAGGAAGGAGGAAACCGCAGCGCACAGACAAAAGATTCCAACACTGGCTATGTGCGACAACACACACATCGAACTGCACACTTGTGGACCATCAAGAGACACACACACACACACACTATAAACACAGGCTATGTGTTTATGTGCACATAAACGCCTCCACACTCGCACGGACGCAGCTGATCTGTCAATGCTTGAGCATCTTTTGTTCAGATAATTATAGAAATGAAGGCTGAATGATGAAATGTAGAATGATAGGAATAGAGGGAGAGGGTAAGGGTGGGGGGGACCGGAAGAAAATTCAGCGTTGATCTCAAACCAAAGTCATGGCGGCTCTGCTATTGTTACGCACAAATCAATTACTTTTTTTTTATAGCACCCCTGTTGAGGTTCCAAGCGAGCTGAGTCGATACCAGAAGGTGGAGTTTTAACACTGCAGACCATTGCTCTGTCAGAGAAAACTGTCACCAGTGCAACAAACCCACCATTTCAAACTCGTCGAGCAACCTTCAATGGCTCCTGCATTTTTTTGCACAACCTTGCCTTACAATTCCTGAAGTGCAGACGTTTTGTTACAGATGTTTTGTTGCCGATGTTTTGTTGCAGACGTGTTGTTGCAGACGTTTTGTCGCGCGGCCTCGCTACGGAGATCGTCAAAGAATCCCGCCTCCACTGTCTGCTGTGGAGAACGAAATAGTGAAAAGGACCCACCGAATTCAGTCAATTCAAAGCTACAGCATTCAGTGGAAAGCAGGCACATCTTTTGGTCAGGATATCGCTTAAAAAAATATTCAACGTTAGGGCAAATTAATACCAGAGTTGTGGATACTTACATGGTGTCCTTTACACTGGATGGACAATGTGGTGTATCTTGGTTGCATACACACACACCTCTGTCAAGGCCAAAAAGGGTCAATGCCCAGCCCTAATGATGTTCACACTTTTTTTTCTCAGTATTTTTGAGTCCAGTCTCACTACAGCCTACTGTACACTGAGCTGTTTCCTCTTCTGTCGTCCCAGCACAGCATTCTAGGCAAGGCGACGCTATTCTGACAGTTTGGAGAAAGCACAGCTGGGGTGATGCCGGGGTGAGGTTTTCCCCAGGGAAAGTAACCTGGTGGGTTGAAGGGGAGAGATTTTCAGACACACAGGTGCTGTTGAATATTAGTATCACGGCGAGAAGCCTGGGCTCATGTGAGTGAATTATTCATCCTCTGAACCCAGCCCGTGTGCCTCTGCCTCACGAAGCCACCGCAATCTTGATCCGCACTGTTTGATGCTGCCGTGACTTCCCAAGGACTATATAAGGCTGTGGAGCAACACTGGCATGTCCGAGGGGAGCATGGGTGTATCAAATTCACAGATATTAACACTTAATTCTGCTCACGTTCATATGTTGAGTAAAGTTTTTCCTACGGTTTGCTTAAAAGAAGATATATGCGGCGATATCCAGTCCACTGATGTCAGTCTCAAGTAAAGTGAAGTACTACATGGCTTATTAAAAAGAAAAATACCTCCAGGACTGTGACATGCTTGAAGACATCAAATTATTTAATTAATAAATAATATAATTTAAGTCGGAAGGCTGACATGGACATGAGTAGGATGAATATCAAATCTGGCACTGAAATGATTATTTTTGGCTTCAATAAATGTGTTGCAGAAGACAGGGTAATACTTACACAGTATGTAATACAGCAGTGCTTGCTATCAAAGGAAAGACAGGGAATGTGCTCAATTACTTGTAATATAGATCTAAATGGCGAAATAATTTTGGATTATTTGTTTTATTGTGCAGAGAATGAGAAAATGTGATACAAAACTTCAAGTCTGAAATCACTTCTTTTTTTTTTACCAAACATTAGATGATATAGATCATGGGAGTGTACTTGGTGACAGTGTGGGCGCCATGGTGGCTCTGACACCTTGACGTAGAAGCAGCAAAGGGGGCGGGGCTTAGCCAAGGGTCAATTTGTAGAAAATGGTCAGTTACATTAGTACAGTGGCAAATGTCATAATATAAAAAGCAATATAAATTGAAGTAACAATACACAAGTTAATATGTAGGTTGAGTAATGGAGGCTCCATTGTTTTTCTTTTGTTTTATGTTTGCTAGCATCATGCTAACCAACATTTAGCAATCCAAGCCACTTTGAGTGAATGTTTGTTTAACGTTTGGTTAAACAAACCTGTATGGTGACAAAATAGGAAACCTGAAAAAAAAAAATCACATGATTCTTGTGTGAATACATTTTTGTTCTTGTTCCTGCCTCATTTTATAAACGTCTCTACTGCCTACCTTCAGCTGGGATCCTATTATGAATAATGCCCCATTTAGAGATCTGGGAACGGCAATAGGGAAATTCTCCGTTAGCCCTGGGACTTGCTCAAAGACTAAGTAGGACAGGGAAAAGATATGTTTGCATTATAGTCAAACCATCGCTTCAGCAGTGGGTAATGATATTCACACACGTTACAGAAAGATATTCACAGAGTGTTCAGAGCCTTTCAGTTGTAGTTTTTAAGGCTATAGGGGACAGAAAGACAAATGGACAAACTGATTGAAAAGTGGCAATCAAAGTAAAGTAAGATTTCCCTTTAAATAAAGTATACAACACCATTTAATTGTGTCCTAACTGGTTTTAATGGAGTGCTATTTGCAATGATACAGTAAGCGACGCTGTGGCAGGGCTGATGATAACGTGGCTAAAAAAACAACTAATGCTCGAGGCTTTCCACATTAATTACTCGTTTGCCCTGATACCAATAAGTCTCTGAGACGTCACATCCAACTGAATTCATCCTCCCGGCCGCCAGCGAACTATCCTTATAATCAACTTGTCAGACTTTCACCGGTTTGTTTATTCAGATGTGCATTATTCCAAAAACATGCGTTTTCAACAGAGTTTCCGTTTGCAGTGCGGGGATGCAGCCGCACTTCTAATGACTCCTGTGCCCTGTAATTTCTTTAGCGTGACAAACTCTGATTACATGGTAGGAGTCGAGCTTCAAGCCGAGCGTCATCTTTTCTAGTTATTGTTTTGTGTTTGCTCTGTCTTTAATACGGGCCCTGCAGCTGTTTGTCTCAATAGCTGTTTCGATGAAGTAGTGTTTAACACCAAAAGTGATTTAGTACAACAGATCACTGCACTGCAGCCCATGGCTACTGGTTTCCAATGCATTGTTTGCTCAGACAAGCTGGCAAATTAAACAAGCGTCGTGTTAAAAACTGAGCTGACATCGGTGAAGCCAACTGACAGTCTTTCATCGTTGAAGGTCCAGCAGTTAGCCAAGTTGTCCCCAGAAGACTAATGCGCTTGTCTCGTGTCAGACTGTCGCGAGTTAACAGACAGGGACAAGCCCGAGTGAGAATATAATTCATGTTGTGGTAAGAAGCCCGCCACACGGTTGAAATATAAAATGGTGATGGAAAACACCGCTCCATTATCAGCTAATTCCGTTCCCACAAGCTTCCCTCCACATAACGGGGCACAAAGGGGCATTCACGTTAACATCCTCGTTTCCCAAATGTTCAGCAACAGACAACGGCACATCTTTCCTGCGACATCGTTCCCACCGTCTTATTCGCCCCCTTTCCCTCCTCTTCTCAAGGCATGCTCACCCCCCCTCTGGCTCCGGCAGCTCCAGAGTGACCACCCCGCACGGCGTGGAGCGTACAGTAATGCCATTAAACCGGCCCCTGAGGGAATCAAGTCACGCGGCGGTTTGAGCTTGGGGCCAATACAAAGGAGACCCATTTGAAACGGAGCCAAGCCCAGCCTGAGGAGGTCAGAGGGCTGTTTACAGAACAACAGTCTCTTATCGGCCGTATGCTTCCCCGAGGAGTCTCCACCGCAAACAGATAACAGCCTCCAAATAGGCGCCAGAGTGTGACCGATAGGAGCATAATCAGGTACATTCTGCTTTGGGAGGAAGTGGAGGACAAGGGTGGATAATGGTGTCCTAGGTTGTTAGTGGGGACATCATATGCAAGGGGGATACGGCTTCAGTAAAAAAAAAAAAAAAAAAATACAGTCGATAAATAAAATGCTGCTTCACTCTGCCTCCTTCTCAAAAGACCAGGAAAATGCATATATGATCGTGAATCTTGGTTTCTTCTCGTCCTCACAAGCATTATTCAACAGGACCACGGCAGCCTGATTCATCCTCAGGGATCGCTTCATTATTGAACAGTTAAATGGTCAATAGGTTCAGCCAAGGCAGCTTTTAGCACAAGGGCAAATAGACAGTGTAAAAGCCAATGCAAATAACTGGCACTCAAACAAGGCCTAATGCATTAATGACTGCATGACGTGCGCTAATGTGACGGCTACAGATTCAGACTGACAGTAATGGAGAATTTTGCCCCTGGTTATACTCATAAAGCCCGAATGGGGAGAGGAGGAGAAGGGACGTACACCTGCCTACTGCCTGAGCCTTGACAGAAGCCTAATAAATAACAGGAGACAAGGTGAAACAGCAGTGGCAGCACCCACCTCCTCCTCTCACTGCAAGCACCTACACTACACCGCCAGTTGTGTGAGGAGCAGCCACCTATGCGGACAGCTTTTTGGCATGAAACAGAGTCTCCTCCAAGTTAGCAAAGTGCATCTGTCCTGTGAAGGAGGCAACTTGAGTTATTCATGAAATTACACCCAAAAAAAAAACGTTGCACCTTTTAGCTACGTGACTATGGCGTCAAAGCGGTGGCGGGAGTTTTATTTGACAAGACTTCAAATTAAAGCTTCATGCTCCAGGACCAGGCTGTAGGCTCACCTGAACCAAATATAAAAGTGGGGCTGTATCAGAATCAATTTCAGTCTACTTGCTACCAACCCCTTGGCTATAGGCGACAATGCCGAATAGAAACTAGCTGATTGAACAGCAGCTTTTGAAGATAAGTGAGGTATGAGCCGGGGTCAGGGTCAATTCAATCGCAGAGTAAAACCATCGGTCATTGCCAGTCACCGGTCTGCGGTAGAGATTTAATTCTAAGGATAGTAGAAGCTTTTCAAATGAAAAAAAAAAAAAAAAAGACTTTTTAAAAATCTTGAATAAAAGTGAGCTGCCATCCACAACGGCAAGCAGAGAGTAAGGCCCAACAATCAATAGAGCAGAAAGGCTGTAATGATTTAAAACTGCTTTTCCAACTCCTCCCTCGTTCCTTCCTCCTCCTCCTCGTCACCATTAATAACAATTGAGACCCTTGGAGCATTAATTAGTGAAATTTTCCTTGGTGCCCTGACTCTCTGAGCCACCTACTACGAATGCAGACTCGGGTAAACATGATCTGCTGCATAGTAAGTTGTTGTTTTTCTACCGAGTGTTGTTGGTTTTTTTCTTTTTTTTTGACATGGTGATGAGATCACAGAATTGTTCAAGCATGCCACACACACACACACACACACACACACACACCAAACACACACACAAACACTTCCTCTCTCTTACAAACACTCCCCTCTCTGTCTCTCACTCTCTCTTCATTAGGCAGCCCCTGCACTGGCCTGTGTGTGATTCATTAGCTTTTATCCTCTTCATTTGAAGAAGGAGCTGTGTATAATTAGAGCATCTCTGTTTGTCCAGCCTCCTTCACACAGTCACATCTCAAGGCCAATTATCATTCCATTGCAGCGCGCCCGGATAACATAGCCACATCAGCCGCCTCGAGAAGCAACTTCAAACTATTACTGCCTCTCAAGAATGTAAATAAAATCACTTGCAAATCAACAGCTAATGATTGAATGTGGAGTGGCACTCAAGGGATATGAAGATGATAAACCATATTGGTGAGCCGCTGTGTTCGCAGATTTGAAGTGCCCGGGATAGGCCGGCACTTCACTTAATTCCCATACTTACAGTGCAGTCTTTGACGGTTTGGGACAGTCGCACGTTTTCGTTGTTGTGCCGGCTTCGTAATCACGCACTTCAAACCCACAAGTCATTGTTTTATTTCAAAGTGCCGGCATTTGATCTCCAAGTCTGAAATTCAGCTTTAATTTCACCTTCATTTTGGTGAACAGTTGACATTTCATTCAAAGCCCTCTAATCGTATGGTCAACAGTGTAATGTTGTTTACAGGTCAGTCACCTGACTGTCTCGATGATCATGTGTTAGACTCACTGGAGACCGGAGTGTCAGCTGATGCTCGGGGGTCATTGCTCGGAAAGGATTCAACACTGAATAGCAAAGGCAGTTGGTCGAGTTCTCTGAATTAAAGAATCTAACCAGAACAAAGTGGCATTTATAGGCAAGTTTACGTGCTGTTTAATGTGCTGCAGCCCAGCATCGAATGAGCTAATTACTAGCCAATTGCTTTCCGTGCCCTCAAACGGGCTCGAAAAGGGCTGCACTGTGTGCAGTGTTCATCGGATGAAGATGGTAACACCTCTACATTAAAGCTGAGCTGAACTCCTAGTCAAATTTAAATCCCGGAAAATGTGTCAACGTGCAAAATGACTGCACTTTCAGTCACCTTCTTAAGCCAACCAATAATACCACTTTTATTCCCTTTTTCACAGAACTTAAATACTATTCATGAAGTAAAAAAATGTCACAATGTGACCTAAATGAGCAAAATACATCCCCTGTTTCTCAGAAAATCATACGGATCCTCGACTGTACAAACCATTATGTACCATTTAAAGTGTTACGAACTCGATATGCGGTGAAGAGGACAGATTCGGTCCTGATTTAATCTCTACATTAGTTGTGTTACCTGATGCCTAAATGAATGAAAACGTTCACCCGTGGTTGCTCTCGCACCGCTATGCATCATCGATTTGTGATGTTAACGGCGTCTCTGTAGTTATTTTGTGTTGAAACGCTGTTTACTTTTTTTTCGACTTTTCCTCAACCTCCCTTATCTCTGACTTCAGTTACGGATATTTCCTACATTTCCAAGAATGCCTCGTGGCAACTTCCAGAGAACAGATGCTGACTTCTCCCATTGAGACAAAGCTGAATAATGCGTCAAGCTGTGTGCCCTTCGCTAAGAATGCAACATGTTTTCTTATTCTGTTATAATAAGTCGAATGAGGATAACAAATGATGAATATATATATATTATATGATGGATTAAAAACAACAAAAGGTTCTTGTTCTATGATTTGGAAGAACGCTGCTGATGCTTCTGATAGACCATTATTATTTTATTTTTTGCAATATGGATGGTCTGGAAGTATATTAATGTGATATAATGTTGCATAAAAGAAATGTTAAACCCCCTCGCCCCCCCCCGCCCCCCCAAAAATGACTTAGCTGTTTTGCTTTGTGTTATTAGGCATCTGTTATTGAATGTAAAACTAAAATGCACATGTATTGACAAGCCATGCTATGTAATATACCAAGACCCAATAACGTGTCGTGTATGGACAACACTCCTGTGGTCTCAACTCAATATTTTCAAGTTCCTAAAGTTGAGTTTTTAAAGTGACACGCCCCCCATGTCTACCAGCTGTGATCAGTCTTAAGACAGCTCTGCTGACAAACTCAGCAGACCCTTTTCGAAGAACTCACACATGTACCCGCAGTGTTTGAACAGCTTCAGTAAATCCATGTTTCCACCGCATTCATTATCCTCATAATAAAAGTGTCTGAAAAGCAAAGTTACAGAAGAATGTAGACACCTCACTTTCTGCTTTGTACTATCATCAATCACCAAAGAGCTTTTTTTTTCCCCCCCTCCTCCAACATTGGTTGAAGCCACCGAGAAATAAATAAATAAATAAAAATAAAAAAAATCACATGCATATTTAATTTCATTCTCCACTGGCTCACACAAAGGAAACTGCCACCCTTCAGGACACCTTTCGGGAAAAGTCTCTATTAAATCTGAGTCAGCTGGGAGAAGCGAACGGAGAATAAAGAAACATTTCATGAGTGAAAAACTATCTAAATTATTGCCAGACTTCAAATGAAGTGCCGTTTATCTTCCCAAGCAGCCAATGTATTGTTTTACTCCTTAGTCACAGCTTGGATGGCAATCAGGATCGGTCAACCAGGACGCTATCAGCAGCAGTCACTCTGCAATGACAAACTACAGCTCTACACACCAAGCGTGGGCATTATTCTCCACACACGGCTCACCCCTATCAGAAAACAAGGCAGGTTTTATGGCTGCTGGAAAAGGTGGTAAACATAACAAAGCGCACAGCTCCCTGGAATTTAATGTGCCTGGGCAAAAGACAGAGTATAGATATCAAAGGCCAGACCTTCTAGAGAGGAAAAAAAACTGTCCTCATAATGTAGAAAACAGAAGCACTGGCCATACACAACAAGTGATTTATAGTGTTGCTGTTTTTTTTTATTTTTTTGCTTTCTCTCTGAACCTGGAGCATCCAGTGGGCATTGTGAATGCAACAGGGAGGGGAGGAGAAAGAAGAAAAAAAAGAGCAGTTCATCTCTACCATGCCACTGGGAGCAGAGATGCAGGTGCATAAACCAGCTCACGGAGGAAGGAGATGAAACTGATACAGAGTGATCCTGATGATGGAGTTTTTTTATGTGGAAATTAAAAGACCTCCAAAGGACTGTTCCTCTGTGATCGAATTGAGGCTGCGCAGTCACACGGCACACTGAAGGAGACTGGTACTCTGGTTACCTCGGTGATCTAATTATCACATGAGCTGTTATCACATACTCTCCATAACAAATGACTTGAGCCACATGCACAGGCTCACATTTAGCCTCTCCATCCGCGTGTGGCTAATCCATCACCTCGCCAGAGAGAGCAACACACATTCAATTGATTTTCTCCTGGTTTACATATTTACACACACACTCATGCAATTAGGAGCACATTTATCGATGGTTTCGGCCCCACTGGGAGCCCTACAGTGCAGCCCACTCCAATAAATCTCCCAGTCCTGAGGCTGCTAGCGAGAAAGACTGATGAACCTCACACAAAAATGGACTGGGAATACTTTGGGCTGCAGGGCAAGAGAGTTCTCAGTCACTAAAATTGACCCTTAGCAATCATACTACTTGATTAAAACAGTTAATTTATGATAACACCATTTAATGCATCTGCTTATTTTTCGGTCTCTCATCTACAGACCCTATGAAAACATCAAATTGAAATGTTGACACCAAAAAAAAAAAGTGCATCTGAATTCTGATTGTGTGTGTCTGACTCGTGGTCCTCCGCTCGGAGCGGCTTGACTTCATCATATGGGTATCATATTATATGTGTGCCATGCTGCCCCCAGCAGGCTCTGCGAAAAATGCATCAGTTATCTGTTGAATCCCACGGCATCCAGCTATAACTGAAACCACACCACAGAACAGCTTCACCTCTCTCTCTCACACACGCACGCACACACACACACACACACACACACACATGCCGCTTCCTCAGAGTCTCAGCAGGATGGAAAACAAACCACATTAAGATATGGAGCCACATTTGATGAAGTTTCTGAATGCAACTCTAATTGTATTGGCAGTATGGATTACCCTGAGACTGGACATTCGTTGTCTCTATATTGATTGGCATGAATATAGGCTAATGCACCATTTTCCACTTAGATAATGCCATTGTGGAGATAACAAAATGACCCCTTAAGGGGCTAAATAAGACTGAATATTGAGTCCCCCCGGGGCCATTTACAGCCATTATACTGAAAGTGAAAGTCTGCTCTATTATTTCAGTAATTCTAAAAAGTCACATAACTGTATCGTCCTGATGAAAACTACTTGTTCCTTTCTCCACAAAGCTTTGAATTAGACGTGCAACACATGAAGTGGGTCTTGCATGAATGACATGAATTTGAGTAGGAGTGTCTGATTGTAACTATGTGGGAGGCCGGCATCAGAATTTAGACAATGAAACAACAAATTCAGCAAATATTGCAGAGAAACTCTCAAAGCAAACACTTTTCAGAGACAACCAAAAGCATGTGAGGGAAGTAGTTCTACTCACATCGAGACTTTTTACCAGTTCATTCAAATAGCCACAACATACAAAGTGCATTAACCACCCATACTTTTCAGGCACTTAAAGTACAAGAAAAAAGAAAGGAAAAATCAAAGAAATAAAAAAATAAAATATGTGTCATATATAAACTACAGTAGAGGCGTGTATTGCATTTGATGTGAGATATAGAAGTGGAATTAAGAGAGAAGGTGAAAAACACTATGGATGAAGAAAAAAAACAAACTGCCCACCAAATATAACGTACATTTTATTTGGGTTAGCCACACGACACAGTGACTGCAATGTCAACATGGTCGCTGGGACACGATGGCTTAAGTTCACCGAAACAATGACGGTTTAAGTCTCGTTTGGCTAATCGCCTCTCCGCATATCCAACCACCAGCACACACACACACACGCAGCGACACTCCGGTGCGTGGATCCCTTGAGGTTAATCACATTAGACAGCATCTTATCACGATAAAGTTAGACGCGGACATTAAACTCCTTCAACTTGTGCTCATGGTAAATAGCGCCGTTGACAGCCAGCGCAGCGGCTCCGGTGCTCCGGTGCTCGCACACAGCGCACCTGCTCGTTGCGCACAGCGGCACAGGCAGCAAGGTGGGAACAAACTGCACCCGGTGAGAGGCAGACCTGCAGAAATGTGAGCAAAAATGAACGTTTAACGCTCATTTTGTCTCCAGAATGCCACCCTCCAGTAACTTACGGTACTTTCATGCTCCCGTTTACACTACACACACACGAGACAAGGCTAATTCAAAAACACAGATGTAAACAACCATGAGTAAAGCATCAATAAAAAAATCAGATTTTGTTGGGTTGTTTTTTTTGATAATTGCGAGTAAACTATCAGACAAAATAGTGCACAAACTGACTTAAAGTGCCTGTCCCCTCCACTTCGTCTCGCGGGCGAAACATCAAACAAGACCGCGCGTATGTTCTGGGCGTGTAAAGGTGTCCAGGTAAACGTCCTTACCTTTAAAAACTTCCCCTCGTGCCGACAACAGCAGGGAAATTGCAGCAAACAAGCAACTGACAACTTTATCCATGTCGACAGCGCCGTCGCAGCGTTAACCCCCAGCCGCGGGGGCAACTCTTCTTTCTTTATAGCAACTTGAATCCTACCTACACTTTTCAGGACTGTCCAGTCTAAAGTGTCTCCGGCCTGCCCTCGAGTCCCTGGCGTGCTGTCGGGGTGTGTGTGAGAGGGACACTGTCGCCGACACGGCTGCTCCTTGCCGGCTTGCTCCACACTTGGAGGAGGAATGTTGTGAGTGAGTCTTGATTCCCGGAATTACGCGTGTGGATCGAGAGGTCCGGCAGCTCCAGGAGCGCAGCGGCTGTGTGCGCGCCGTGTGGCCGGTAGAGGGCGCGCGTCAGCCCCGCCTGTGAGGAGAGAAGACAGGCGGAGCTGCACCCTCCTCCTCCTGTGACTCTATTGGCGTTGATGTGGACCAGCGGTGGAGAAGTTGGTGGAGGTGAAGTAGTGCAGTTAGACCCGAGCCATGGAAGAAGCATTTAGTACAGAATTGTGAGTCAGTGATGCTTGCTACTTATTCTATGAATTTGTACAATTTTTACAAATTTGCATCTATGATTTGGGGCTGAACAAAATAAATTGAATTAAATTGCTCGATCTTACAACAGCTTATCATCATACTTTGTTATCAGGTTGATGATATACTGATATTAAAGCAAAACACTATACTTCTCACTTGAGGTAGCAATATGAATTATCTTCACAAAGTCTTCATTTTGAATGTAAATTAATTCATCCCAATCTGCTAATGAAAATCATGTAATATGAAGAAAATGTAGCCTTTTTAATGCTCAACTTGACACCTTCATTTATTAAGACAATATTTCCTTAAAATATTTTCCCAGCTGGATTTTTAATCACAGTTCACCTTGTGTGTCCTTTCGGATTTAAATGCATGCATTGATCCTATTAGAGGGAAACTCCGGCCAACCTTCAAGAGGAGCTCAGTGGTTGACATGTCATAACAGAGCCACATCGTCATACACACACACACACACACACACACACACACACACACACACACACACTCGCATGTCTTTCAGCTTCGATGAATCAATAATGAGGCCTTACTTTAATATATGCAAATATTTGTTCAAAATTAGTCTTATCTGAGACGGCAAGTGCAAACAACTGGAGGGTTTTCTCAGAGCAATGTCAAACAAAGGGATGGAGAAGCAACTAATGACAAAGTCAACCAATGTCATTCCCTTTTTGTTTTTGCATGCATAAACACACATGGTGATTTCACTTGTACCAGCAATTTTCATTGCTAATTAAAATGCAGCCAAATTGACATAGGTCTACATTTAGCCTGAACATGACCTTGTGTTGTCAAGGATATATGGTTTCAGTTGTTGTTTTTCTTCATGAGTTTACAAAACAACGGCTGAAGGATTTGATAGAAGCGCCACATGTTTGTTTTGTCCGTGGTTTTTAGGTATTGTCTCGGCTGCAACAGTTATGTTGCCAAGAATGCATGAATGCCAGTCTGAGCCGAGCTGCCATGGGAATTGATGGGAATGTAAACTCCTCCGATTGGATGGAGGAATGAATGGATAGCATCATTGTTTGCACTCGCCAGGGAGCGAGAGGGGAGAGAGAGAGAGAGAGAGAGAGAGAGAGAGAGAGAGAGAGAGAGAGAGAGAGAGAGAGAGAGAGAGAGAGAGAGAGAGAGAGAGAGAGAGTCAACACCAGCCATTGTGTTCCAAATACTTTTTTTCTGCATTGATTTTAAACTGGATTTACATGTCAGGTTTTCATTTGTACTACTGCCACTTGGATAAGCCAAAGTTGCTCATTTGCCACAACTTTGATTCAGTCTAACACATATTTAGTATTTAGCTTTTCATCATTTTGCTTTTTGACCATTCATCCATTACTTTTAGCGACCTATTTCCACCATTTTCTTAGCTAACCTTTCCAACCATTTTTCCATTACTTTCGCATACCTTTCCAACCTTTTATCAACTGCTAAACCAACTATTTTGACTCTTTCTACTGCTTGTTAGCTACTTTTTAAGCCCTATCAATCACAACATGTAGCATTCAGATGTTACAGTTGGCTCAATATGCGGATATTATACTTGATTTCCATTTTGCCAAAGCAATGTCAAAGGTTACTGTTTTCGCCCAGTAACCTTTCAGAAGCTTAGGCTACTTTGATCGCGCTCTCGAAGCAAGATACAGAAAGGCTATGACACTACACTGATTGGACAGGAAGGAAGAGGCTCCAAAATTGATACCCGACCAGGATCAAAAGATTCCATATTTAGGCCTCAAAGGTTATTTCAGTGGTCTACAGTTTCAGTGACTCACAGTATTTCTGAACAACATACTGTGCTATTGAAGAGGCAATATTGACATTTCCTTGTGGAGAACGTCCGCCAGTCAAGGAAGATCCTGTCGGCCTTCATCAAATCTATTCTCACTCATATTTCTCCCCGCAGGAACAGTTGGAATCAGTTAAACATACGAATGATGGGCTAAATAACATGTTGTAATAATTGACATAATTGGCATTCTTGACAAACAGCATCATACCGCCCATCACCACACCCTATGAGGAGTCTCAGTGTGGCGGAATAAATCACCGAACCTAAACTGCTCTCCATAGAAAGTCTTATTACGCTTCTTTTCATGTAGCTGTCAAACACCAGGGATTTTAACATTTAAATCCTTTGTGATTATCCCGTGCCTTGATTGTCAAAAGTTCAATATGAGATTGATTAGCTGCCCTTCCATATAAGTCACTGGCTGCCGCTGATGCTAAACTGTTTTCTAAGCTTTGACTTATTAATGCAAATGCCTTTGAATAAAGTACACGGGTCCATCTGTGCTCAGCTCGTTGTTATATTTTGCACATTGTCTCATTATAAAGCAAAGTTATCGGAGCACGCAGCAATTAAATAGGATCAGCAAATCCTACAAAGCCTGCTCAGTGCAGTCATGGGTGATCCCCGGTGTACAGTTGACCACGAGTGTGAAACGTTCAGTGGAATGAGGTAGATCGCCAAAATGCAAAGATTAATTTGAATAATTGGCATAGAAGTTTTACTTGACTGTACACAGGTCAATGTTTGCATTTCAAAAGTGGATCCCTGACCTTTTTATTATATATATTTCTATGCACAAGGGACACAAGACGGCAAAGTAATTGTATTCTCACTAAAATAGTAACATCACCACCGAACACCTGAATTCAGGTCACCTGACTCACATTGATGCAATATCTTTATAGGAGCTTTATTTGACAACATGTTCCATGATCACTATCTAGGCCAAAGACTTATTCAGGAAGGGTCCATCTATCATGAATGCATGGGCTCTTTGTGAGAGAGAGAGAGAGAGAGAGAGAGAGAGAGAGAGAGAGAGAGAGAGAGTTAGTAGATAGCCCAGCATTCACTTTGAGTAAAGTAGTAATGGGTACGTAGCAACTGGAGGTCACTTTTCTGTAGCACCTTCAATCTTCACTGTGAGCGGTTCGAACTTTTGAAGACAATCCTAAATGCCGTCATCACACGGTGAAGCTGCTCTTCTGCAGAAGTAAAGTCACATGACTACAAACACCTTAACGTCATTGAAGGAGTAGAAGTTAAAGTCACAGTGGTTTGGATAAAAACATGTTTTCTATGCTCGAGCATGTGATAGATAAAAAGGCATTAAAAATGTGGAACTGTTTTTTTTAACATTTATTTATACCTATGTCCTTGCTGGAGAGGCATGCTATTTTCCAGCCAAGATTTACACTTTATAAAATATTTATAACATGTTACATATTTGAACATTGCGCATAAAGGGGTTTTACTTAATGACTATATTAATTAATTATTGTGCTTATCTTTGCTTTGTGTATATTTGCCATGCTATTCTAATTGATAATCCAATTTAGCAATAACTGCATATATGTAACAAAATAATCTGAATTCAAATGTCCACTTACAAGCTTCCTGAGCTTTCATCACATATACATTTGCTTAAAATAATTCTAATTGAATTGAATAATTTGTTCCACAGTTGTTCACATTTTCCCGAGAAGCAATTTTCAATCAAGTTCTTTTCCCTTCCCTTCAAATGGTTTGTGTGACAACACCCGACAACCTCAGAGGAGCTCCGCCCAGCAGCCCTGCTCTGATCTGATGGAGTGGAACAACATTTAATCAGAGTTTAAGTCCCTGTTGTGTTTTGTTTTATTATTTTGTAGATCTTAAGCCCCTCTCCGTCGTTCTTTCCACTGACTTTCCACACCTGATCCCCATGACCTGAATCCAACAAAGAGGCCGGAGATATGTCGCTGAACTTTCCCCCGCGGGCCAAACAAGATCAACTGGCCAGTAATCAGCCCCCAAATGTAGACCTGTGAATTGTTGCGTGAGCCGAGCGACTTGTCCTGAACCCTTCGCTGTGGATTAACAAACGTTTAGACATGACACAGCAGTTACTTGTTGTTTATTTTTAACCCAGCTTTTACATTACATCCAAAAACAGGAAATAATCATTTTAATACTGAGTACTGGTCATTTTTGTTGAGTGAACACAATCGGGCCGTTTGTGGCGACAGCAATGGCTCCTCACAGCATGACGACCACGTGCCGACTGGTGCCAACATCCCATTATGATTTTTTTTAGATGCACACACCCACACGCACACACACACACACACACACACACACACACACACACTCTCACACACACACACACAAATGCACATGGTCCCTCACGTGGGCTTGAGGTAGTTATAGAGGGCACTGAGCCCTCCTTGCAGCACCTCCTGGATAGGCTTGAGGAGGGGGTTGTGGATAATGTGAAGTCCTTTATCCAGTGGGTGGCAGGCCAGCCTCCCGAGCCGGCTCAGTAGGTACATTTCCATCGGCACATTTTGCAGGTCATTGAAGTCAACATTGAGAAGTTCTAAAGACTCCAGGAAGCACAGCGTCTTAGGCAGTGTGTGGAGGCTGTTTCCCTCCACGATGAGGATCTTCAGGTTCACCAAGTTCTGGATCTGGTCGGCGATGGTCTCCAGACGGTTGCAAGCCAGATGAAGAAAGACCAGGCCCTTCATGCTGTAGACGCAGGTGGGGATGTGTGCAATGCGGTTGTGGCTGAGATTGAGTTTGGTCAGGTTGTGCATGGCCGCCAGGCTGCCGGGGAGGCCCGTGATCTGGTTATTGGCCAGACTGAGCACCTCCAGGCAGGTGCAGGAGCCCAGCTCCTCTGGGACCTCGCTCAGGCGGTTACGACAGGCGAAGAGCACGCGCAGCTTCTTCAGGAGGCTGATCTCGGCCGGGAGGCTGGACAGGTTGTTACCCCACAGGTTGAGGATCACCAGATTGTCCAGGGCGCCCAAGGCAGGGGGTAGAGAGCACAAGCAGTTCATGGATAAGTTTAGCTTCTGCAGTTCCCGGAGCTCCCACAGCTCAGAGGGGGTTTCATCGAGGCTCCGCATGGCCAGGCTGAGGGTGCTGAAGCCAAAGTGCACCGTGGCGTGTCTGCGGATCCTCTCGGCAGCCGAGGACAGGCTGGGCTGCTCGTCTCTCCCGGAGCTCTTCCTGCTTCGACTAACACTCACCTCATTCAGCGCCTTGTTGGAGAAACTGCGAGACTGCTTCCCACCCATCGTCCTCGCAGTACTGTGGCTTCTGTCGCCTATACCAAAGATGTCAGCATGCGATTAGCCAAATCGCCAGAAATAAGAGGATCGCCGAGGATAATGGCTGCTGATTGATCCCCAACGTTCCTGAAACGGCCACGCGGCGCATGATCAGTTGTACAGGTTGTTGGAGAAGTGCTGATGTTTGGCAGCAGTTCCACTGAATCCTGGCTGAGTTTTCCTCAGCGAGTTGAGTTGCAGGCTGCTGTAATTGAGCGCTATGGGGGCTCGTGGTCTGCGTCTCCCAGACCAACTGCCTGTCTTACTGGATTTCATAGCCCAGCTGGTCCTGTCACTTTGAATGTCCACAGATAGCACCCTGCTCCCCTCCCACAACTGTAGGGCAGAGCTGGGGATAGGATGCGGCGTGAGTTCAATCAGATGACATCACTGCCATGATCACATAGCGTAACACACAGAAATACATCGGCGCTCACGTGGTACACATTATTCTGTTAACTACACCTGCTATCTCCGCTACGTGTATTGCATTTTGCACTTAAAATAATTCAGATATTTGACATGCCAATGCGTGCCAACCATAATCTCCTCGTACTTTTTTTTCTTCCTGTGTCGGCCACTGAGCCTTTGTGCATGATCTCTTGTCTCAACTTGAATATGCCACCAAGCCGGCAGCCTTGAAAACGCTGGATCATCTCTCAAAGAAGGAACAGTTCTTAAAGGTATTAGTGGAACCCTGCGCACAGACATGCACTGGTTTAATCTCAAGTGCAAAAGGACATAGAACATTCCAGTGTGTTCCTAGAAACTCCACTGCTATTCAAAATCTCCTTCATGTGGCCCCGAGGGGAGAAGCTCTTCATGTAAAAGCGTACACTGTAGGCCATTTTCACTTTTGAATTTGTCTTTCCCCGAAGCAACTTACACAATGAGGTAAAAAGTTCTTCCCGCTTTTTCTCTAAAGAGTTCTGTAAGTACCTGCGCAGCATTCACTGAACGCTATTTGTTCCACTTCCTTTCAAAATGTCAAATTTGAACAAAAGATAAGAATATTATAATTTTGGGGTATTTAGCCAGTGATTACTTTCCCCCGTATGTCTGCCTGATAAGATTATAGACATATCCCATCATGCATCTGTTGATATAAAACATAAAAACACATCCACATCTACGTCACTATTTGCATTTGATGCTACTTTATACTTCTATTCTATTACAATTCACAGCACAATATTGTCAATTATTGTCATTTTCTTGCAAATCTCATGGTCGACTCCGTCTCAGCATTGACAGCATTGAAGGTTAAATTCCAGTCAGTACATTTTGTATAGCCCAACTACACGAATTCAAATTTGATTCAGGGCTAATTTAACAGTATATGATGTGTTGGGCAATGTTGAACACATATTTTGTTAATACAGTTTGTAAGAAATGTCAATATTAACAATAGCATTGTTTCATCAAAATACTGTCATATCACTTAGACTACAGCTCAGCTCATTTAAGTGTGCAGGACCTCTTTTAGTAAACGCTGTCACTACTTCCTCCCCCACTGTCCATTTGGACTGTTGGAGGAGAACCGAAGTATCTGGAGGAAAAGCCCCACAGACAGAGGAGAACCACCTGCACATTGTAAGGCCCGAGCTCGGGTTTGAACTCAGGTCCAAATCTGAAGATCGTTGGGTTTTACAGTCATGTGACACTTTCCCTGACAGGATCAATTCCGATAAAACAAAAAAAAACTCTGGTAAACTTCAAAAATTACAACAGAGGAGGGATCCCTCGGGCAACACAGACATGTAATAGGCGTGTACAGAGTGTACAGCGTGTACAGTACAGCGTGTACACTTAGCTGCTGGGCCAGTCATACTGCTAGTTTCTAGGTTTTTGCTCTGTCACACTTTTCTTCAACCCCGGTAACATTATAGTTCTCTGTTGTTTCTCAAGTCTCTGGTCTCAGTTTTGTATTTTCCTCGTTTATATTTAACAATTAGTCTGTTTTATTTAATTGATCTATTTGTCGCTATCTGTTTCACATTCTCACACATTCTACACACATTTTAATTATAGAATTAAAGGCAAATATAACAAGGCCATTATAAGTATTAATGTTTCAACGATCATAATGTCTCATATGAAGACATCTTTTATACAATTAATTAATTATATAATATTGTCAGGCATTAATTGTTGTGTCATGCAGTTATGGACGTTCAAGTAGTTGACAACTATCTGCTTAAAACTACATCAGAATGTGTTATAATGAATGTATTAAATATGATTAAACTGTTTACAAATGTTAAATAAGTGGATTAAATTAAGCGTAACTTTCTCAAATTGTTGTGAAACAACGTATAATTGCAATTTGGTCAAATAAGGAGCGAAATTAACTTTAGTTTCACAAAATAAACATTGTTATTCACATGTGCTTCATGGCACCAATCGTTTTGTAAGGGGGTGTCACTCAAGTGATGAACCAGATTTTTGCAACAGGGGAAGTCGACATTCATGCGCCGTGAACACGTTATGTTACCCGAGACTTGATCCACTTTCCTCGACAGAATCATAGCGTCTGACCAGGACTTAGAGTGGCCTTAGTCATCATTCTTCTCCCAGCCCAGTAATCAAAGTACTTGGATGACAGTTAGCAGTGATATCCAACTCTGGGGACTCGGTGGCTCTGCTCGGAGCACGGCTACATCAGCACTTATGAATGACAGGTTGAATCATGTGTTTGCTGAATTGGACACTGGAGGTGTCGGGCTGTGGGGCTGCATTGCCTAGTCAGGCAGCTGCTTGTGCAGCATGTCTCTCTGGACAGTTTGTATTAAATGTTAACACCTTCATATCTGGGTAACTTTAAGTCGAAACTGGCTTCGGACTGATACTTTATCACAAAGTCTTTATACAGCCTTCAGTTTGTGCTGTTCTTGTGTATATGTGTGCCGCGGCTAATTTCACAAACAGCAGGATCGCTCCAATCCTGCCATCCGCTATTTACATGAAAAATGACACCTCGGCTGTAGCCGTCAGAGCATCCCTCCCCTGTGCAAACACATCCCCAGAGTGGCAACACGAGGCTCAGAACACATGCTATCAAATATGCAGGGAACCCATGGCTTCATGCATTTCAATCATTATGGGTTAACTGTAGCATTGCCGTATACCTGGGGGGAAAAAAGCTGTGATGGATTGATGGCTGGAGGGCAGGGGGTGGGACAGAAGCTAGATGGCTCGGTGGATAAGTGGACAGAGCGAATAATGCTCATTTCTGTGACAGAGAGATGTCATCATGACATACTTCCCCATCACACACTGTCGCCTTAGCACTTCATCATAATCCTGTGAGGCATGAATCTTCATTTAATGCTGCTTCTTTATCCCGTGCATATTTTCTCTCTCTCTCCAAATGAATCTTCCTTTACCAGAGGAACAGATGTGTGGAAACAGCTTGAGCTTTGAATTACAAGAAAATGGGATTTGCCATTCCTCTTGCATTCACACAACACCTTAATGCAGAGTCCCATTAGCACCAAATGAGGATGAGTTATTCACTCTGAGAACAGTTACACCCTCCAGTCCTCCGGGTTGACAAAAATGGTCTCATTTGAGAACGCTCATCTGGTTATGTGGCACCATAATGACTGTGGATGCGCTACCTTTAGAGACTCAAGTTCAAGATATATACCATTATTACTTGTTCATTACTGTGGAGTCTCCTGGCGATGACAGATGATATATGGCCTTGCTGCCACCAAATCTGCCGTAGGTGTCTCTCCTCTGTTGAAATGTAAGAAGAACCTGCCAAGACCTAAGGCTCTTTAGAGTCTACAGTGCAGTCACGCTCCCTGAAGCCAGCACTCATATTGAAGAATATGTTCCCTCTTCAGACAGAATACAAGACAAGATCGGGTCGAAGAGACAAGAAATATGCATTTTGCAAGCCTATTGAGTATTCCAGACAAAATTAGTGCCATGAAATGGGAGAGAGCGTGTGTACGGGGGAAGAGGGTGGAGGGGTGGGGGAGGGAGGGTTGACGAGCCACCTGAGAAGATAATCGTCTATTATTCAGCAGGTGCAGATGTGCATATTCACACCACTGGACCCTCTCCACTTTCCATTTGTGCACGCGCACACATCCTCCCCCTAGCTAATGGAGTCTGTGGTAGCAGCCCTGCATTTTAGTCAAAAATTGAGGACATGTCACACATTTGAATTGCCATCTGGAAATTGGCTGCAACAGTGCTCTGCCCAGATCTCCAGGTGACACAAAGGATCTACTTAGCAATGCAAATGAGTTGGAGGAAATTGGAGGGAGTGTCCAACAAGTCAGCTCGGAGGCTGAACGCGAGGCCAAGAACATTTCATTGGAATGTTTCAAATGTTCATTTATTTACCCGTTTGGACACGCTGACGTTGCCCCCCCCCCCCCTCCTCCTCCCGGCTGTTTGTGCAAATTGTCACTGTGGTAATGTGTACAGACGAGTCTGTGCTAAAAGAGCACAAACGCAAATTTGTAACCGTTCTGCATCTACTTGGAATATTTTACCTCCGCATCAACTCTAACTCAAGCACCTCCGCTGAGTATCTAGTAATCTCCTAATCTCTCTCCCCAGGCCACACGCCAGGTATCTGTAGTTAGATCTGCAGTGAAGCAGCCAGATTCATCTTGAGATAAACTGGGACAACATGACGAATAGATAATAAAGGCACCCGGGGGAGAGCGCTATCCGGGTTAACTCCGCCGCATAAAGATACCATTTGTAATGATGGCTGGAATCAACGGGGAAGTGCAGTGAGCAAAGCTGGCCTCCAAAGTGACCAAATCAGTCCTGACTTTGCTGATGCGGCAGATGGGGTGTACGAACCAATTGTAACTGTGACAACAACAAGCGGGGTGATGAAGTACCAGCGAGCAGCCTATCTGGGTCTCACCTGCTCACTGCTTCTCCTACAGGCCACTGAGAGTGCAGCAAAAGCAGCCGCACGGAGTTGTAGAGTAATCATGACGAGATTACCTGCCAATGCTTGGATGGCAATGAGGTCCATTGATTTATTTGGTCGGGCTCTGACCTCGTCACTCCCTGGAAGCCAGCGAGACCTATACGAGTGACAGTAATGAACTCCTCCTCCGAAGCTGCATCAGATACAGAGCCTGGTGCCAGCTAATTTGTGAGGCATCTACTGGGTGTGGGGCCGGCCTGCAGTCGCCATGTGGCCTTTCCCCCTCAGGCCGCCAAGGGGAAAACAGTATCTTGTGAAACTTTGAAAAAGTAGCCTCACCAACCATCACAAGAAATTGAGTTGAGTTGAGTTGGATGAATCAAAACAATACAACAATACAAATACAGTCATTCAGTGCTACAGTTTGTTCTTGACCTTGGAAATAGTGACAATAAAAAGATGTAAAGTCACTTTGTGGTTGCATCCAATCAGAATCAGTTGTATTGTCAAACATACATATAGGTGTATATATACGAGGATATTTGTGTTTTTTTAAATGTACACAACAAGCTGAACAAGGTAAGTGACACAATTAAATATATAAACAGTAAGACAATAATGCTATGATATAGAGCACAAAGGGAGCTGGTCACAGGTTGCTCATAAACATGATGCATATTTAGATTTATCTTGACAGTGATGATATTTACAGTACATTTTCAAAACCTGTGTATTTAAATTATATAATATATAATTTAATGGTGGAGTGAAAGTTAAGAGTTACAGGTCTTTCCTGACCCGACTAATGTCAAGCGTTATTAATCCGAGTGACAGCCTGTGGAGGGAAACGGTTCTTGAGTCGAGTTGTTTTGCCGTACAGAGCTCTGTAGCGCCCACCAGAGGGGAGAAGCTGAAACAGGTTGTGTCCAACATTTTGGACTCAGTTTTCCTAGATGTTTGTAACACATTGAACGGATGGTGTTTGTCAAATAAGTCCAGACATCCACAGCCCACAGATAGTGCACTCAGTTTGTGGCTTGACTGCTTGTGTGATCCGCAACCAGCAAATGGAGTCTGGGACTGACTTGGCGTGAACACAATTATTACTTCAAAAAGCCGTCTTGAAGAAACCTGTTTCCAGACCAGTGAATTGCTGCCCATATGCTGAAGTGAGTGAGCAGGATGCAAGTGTATTGTCTACTTGCAGCGAGCTATAGCAGTGTGTTCGGTGTGTGGGAGGAACCCGTATTACAACGTTTTTATTTGGACCACTGACAGCCCGGTTTCATCACTGATAACTTTCCTGCTCATGTCACCAAAACTTGAAACAAAAGGGATCTGACGTGCTCTGTTCTAGAAATTAGGATGCTTGCCAGGCCATCACTGCCAGCAAGACATTAATGTTTCATGTGGCGCTGATATGGTAATCATTGGATCCCTACAATGACACCTTGTGAGAGTTGGATAACGATGGCTGTCTTTCAGGCCTGTGTGACTCTGGACTCGGTCCAACAGCTGAGGCACAGCCTGAACTGGGAATGTGCCAGTTAAAAAGGCTGCGTTTCACCCCGTAGGTGGATAAAAGTCTCAGAAATGAGGGGAAATAGAGGTGCAACGGATGTCCTCCAGGTATCATGCCGACGTACAGCCTCTCTGGTTTAAGATGCCACACAAACGCATTCCTCTGGGTGAGATGTGCATTGGGTTTCATGAGGTTTGCGAGTGGGTCCAGGTGCCCGTTGGTGGCACAGACCCAGCTGGAGGATGTGGCTGACTCGCTCCGCTGGCGCTCAGGCTGGCATACTAACAGAGCCAGGGGTGCTTTCACAGCGAGTTGAAAGAGGCTGGCGCCGGTGCCACACACCCAGGGTTCAGAAACACGAGCTCCAGCTGCAAGTCTACTAGCTCGAGGAGCTAAAGAAATTAGAGGCTGCAAATCCAAAGTGAATTATTTAACCTACAACACGGTTGGCTTCAAAAATAGCGATCTCGTGACATTCACAATCCAGCATCTTAAGCACATCTCCATCTCGATGCGCGCGAGATTCTGTTAAATTAATTGCTGAGGTCAAAAAATACATTTTCCAATCACAGGAGATGAAGCGACAAAAAGGCCAACATGTCTAAATGAGCTTAATGTATTATTTCACTGAGGCTTCTGTAAGCCTTTTATTAATGTTAAACAATCTTCTCAGACACCTGTTGTTCTCGCAGTGGGTATTTATTGTTGGCCTTCGTCAGCCCACTGTAATCCCTGGCCAGAACATGGCTGTATTACCGGTGTGACCTATTCTTGGTCATCATAATTTCCTGAGACCATGTGTGTGCACGTGCGTGTGCGCATGTGTGTGTGTGCGTGTGTGTGAGAAAGACGGAGAAGCCGAGAAAGTGACACCATTCATGTGAATGAGTGTGTGTGTGTGCGTGTGTGTGTGTGTGTGTGTGTGTGTGTGTGTGTGTCCAGTGATGGCAGGGTCCCTTCAGACTTTTTTTTTTTCTTCTTTTCTTTTCTTTATTTTTTTTGACACCCAATGTCATGCAGAACAAATTGCCTATTGCTGACACCAGGGATTTCTTGTCTCCAGTGCTGAGAAGTGTGTGTGGAGGCAAAACAGTTTGGTCATTCTGACGGCCAGTCGGACCTTTCTGTGATTAAGTGTTAATAGCCCAGGACCTGACAGGGAAACAGGGGACTTCATTGGTCACAGGGCATGAAACACTGCACACCCAGGGGTCTCGGCTATTTTTAGACTACATAATATGTTTTGAGAGTAAACAATGACTACTTAATTAAGTGAAGAGGACTCTCAATGCCCCACCACCTTCGCCACACCTGTCTTGAATTCCAGAGTCTGCCTCAGGGCTTAACCCACTGATTGAGAGGATATTGTTGGATGTCTGTGGTTGGGTTTAAGGCTACAGTTATATTAAGACCTGGGTATTTTAACATCTATAACGCAGTACCCCCATCAGCTCAGATAATCAGGGACGTGTGTATATGATTTACGTGTGAGGTTGTTGAGGTTCAGTGTGTGTTTGGACTGGAGAATGCACAGCTGGAGAAGCAGTGCTCAGTTTGAACCAAAGATAAGAGATGGATGGAAATAAACAATAATTATGAGGTGATGTTTCTGTTTAAAATATATATATATACTAATCATGAACGTATTTATTTACATCAATATTTATCTTATGTATAATAGTTTTAGCACGTCACACAGTCCTCTGGCAGTGTAAGGTGTTCCTGTGAGAGTTATAAATAGTGTTATGGGGACATCTACTGGTCAATGTGAAGATCAGCCTTTGTGTTCCAATCCTCTGGTAGAATTCCATAAATATTAGTTAAGAGTACTGTTTATGTGCTATGAGATCATACTGCCGTCATTGTACCTCGAGGTCTCTCATAATAACATTATTTTCTTAATACTTACTTTCAACATGTGTTGAGTGTGTGTATGATAAATTATGAAGCGCAAACTGCTCCTCAGATTGATAAGATATAGGTGCAATCACGCAAACTGATGTCCACCGCTGGTAACTACCTCTGAACGTCACCTCAGACATTCTCCATCTCTCGCCACATTCAAAGCCTTGACTTAAAACACATTTTTATGAAATCAGATTTTAACCTGCGATGCTCGTTCCGTGTGTTTTGTTTTGTTTCGTACTGTGATGTCATCTCTTGTTCACATTCTTATTGCTTCTATTCTTTCTGTGTTTACCATGTAAAGTGCCTTGAGCACCTTTTTAAGTGCGAGTGACGTTTCATCTTCCAGCAATATTTGATTAATGTAATTAAACCGTGGTCCTGCCTCCTGCCTCCTCCCTCCTGCCTCCTTCTCAGGAGTCTTTGTGCTTCCTCGCCTCACAGGTTTACATGGATCGTGGCTATTTCTGGACCCTGGTCCTACCTGACACCTACTGCTAATGTGATTATTATTATTAGTTGCATTGCTATTACTATTGCCGATAGCATTACTGTTATTATTATTATTATTATTATTACACTACTGCATCCACTGATGCTGTTATTATTGGTAGTTGTAACTTTTCCATCATGCCTACTACTCTGAATGCACTTATTGTAAATCACTTTGAATAAAAGTGGCAGCTAAATGAAATGTAATGTATTCTCATTATATGAATCATTTCTGTCATATTGATAACTCTGATATGTTGTTCATTCTAATTTGATGTCCAGGGACAGAGGATGTTGTGTGTGTTACAGTTTGTAAAGCCCTCTGAGGCAAATTTTTGATTTTTGATTTTAGGTATATATCAAATTAATTTAATTTCATATAAATTGAATGAACAGTTCAAACGACTTTATAATAAAATTGAATGAACAGTTCAAATGACTTTATAATAAGACAGCCTTTAAAGATATGTTACAATTTAAAAATGTACTGATAACCTCTCCAGGATCTCTTCTTTGGCTTCATTCTCAAGAGAGATAATAATGGGGTGGGGGGGGGGGATGCGTGTGTGTGTGTGTGTGTGTGTGTGTGTGTGTGTGTGTGTGTGTGTGTGTGTGTGTGTGTGTGTGTGTGTGTGTGTGTGTGTGTGTGTGTGTCCTCTGTTGTGTGGGAAGGCTGGATGAGACAATTAAGGAATAAAAAATGTCATTTCCATGGATGGATGGATGGCTGGTGGATGGAAATGAGCCAAAAAGAAAAGAATTGGTTTCAGAATTACTGCTGAAGAAGTTGTTGATGAGCTAAAAGTCCATCATTAACCTGCAAGACTGCCTGTCAGTACAGAAATAAACTTCACTGACTTTACACACATATCAAGGTGACTATGTGGCTCTACTGACACAGAAATAATGTAAGCAAGAGATTCAGCCTCCAAGGTCTAAAGCTCACTACACAAATAAAAAAGGGGTGAAAAAGAAGAACAACAGTAGCATCTCACTTTTGAACTGAAGCCCTGCAGTGTGACTGTGTTCCCCATAGTTCAAGTTAGATGCCACCTCCTGGGCGTGACAAAAGAGACGGGACTACTCGGTCACTGAAGTCATCACATGAATGTAGTGGAGCATCTGAACTGTATGGAGAAGAAGTATAAAATAGTTCGTACTGTTATTTTCTTCCTTAATATTGTAAATTATTTACACATGCACTAAAAATGAAAATACTTGTTCTCTGGTTCTTATATGTCATCTTGTGCATATTCATCAATAAAGTATATTATATGGGAGGTGATGCTGTGTCAGAATGATGACATAGTGATCTCATTCTAGGATCTTTCAGTTCTATATTTGTAGCGACTTATTTTGTCTTGCTCAGGGTCAGTACACAATTACTGCACTGTGTCCGTCTAAAAAAATAAAATCTATACAAATGATGACGTCTTAATTGGGGCAGTAATGCCAATGCCCCTGCTCCTTGGCCCTCAAGATGTGAGTGACATTGCACCCGGCACGCCCCAACGCGCGTAGCAGCCAATCACATTCCAGAGAGCGGGCAGAACTGCTTGACTAACAGCTCTCTCATCCAATCAGAGTTTTACAACAGGCATCTGCGCCCGCCTTCACTCCTTCGTGTAGCCAATTATGACGCAGCAGTAATTACTAATTCATTACTTGGCAAAGGGGAGTGACGCAGTTGTTGAGGACCTACAGATACTCCATGCTTTCTTTATTATTATGACCTGAAATAACGTTCTTCTCCAAGCCGTGGACGCCAAGATCATCTTTTTAAAACAAAAAGAGCCAAGCAGAGGACTTCCTGTTGTCATCTTGCTGCATGTCGAATCTCTCCTCCCCTTAAATCGTGGATGCCATTCCGGTTGGAGGTTGCGGTACACCCCGAGGACTAGATGCGATAACCAGGACGAGATATGCCGCAGCCGAAATCACGAAAAATCGCCATCCTCGGCTACAGATCCGTAGGTGAGTCCCGACCGGACGACGCACGGGGGGCGGGGGGTGGTGTGTGTGTGAGTGTGTGTGTGTGTGTGTGTGGGTGAGGAGGGAGGGAGGGGTGAGGGGGGGGGGATGAGGATGTCACCCTAGGGGGCCTCGGATAAGACGCTGAGGCTCAATTTCAGCGGCCTTTTGTGTGCATTTAAGTCCATCATGCGAGACGTTTACGCCTCCTATTGCCCATTAGGTGTCAATTATAGGAAGGATCCGCACGCACACATCTCACAGCCGAGCGCCACCAGGTGAGACGTGGCCTTGCGGGGTTTTTATCACATGAGGCCTCCCGTTATGTATCCAACACACACACACACACACACACACACACACACACACACACACACACACACACACACACATATATATATATATATATATATATATATATATATATATATATATATATATATATATATATATATATATATATATATATTTTGACGTGTTTCCATCAGTGACCCTAACCCCGCTAAGTGAGGGCCGCGAGGATTTATTTATTTGACGCATTGCTGTGCGGTTCATTTCATGTGATCTGAAAACCAAAAGGAGCGCAATTTGTATGCGGCGAAAGGATGTGCACGATGGCAAGATGGCACACGCAGATAGCAGGACTTTTAGGCCCAGCCAGCATACAAGCACTGACGCTATAACCTCTGTAATATTGCCACGAAGACATGGATTGTGTTTATGGAGCGTGCCTACCCGATGAAACACCTCCCATGACATTCATTTAAATATTTGTGTTGGTTATTTTGGAGACTTGGATAGGCCGTTTCCATTTTTTTTACTGATATTCTGCTGATGATTTTTTTTTTATAATGTAGTTTTCAGTTATAAATCCCTATGTCATCTTTAAGCTACACAGCCCTTGATTCATGAACACTCACTGTGAAAAAAAAACGATATTTTGACCATTTATTTCTGCATTTCCAATGATATTCCAATACGTAAAAGGTCCCTGTTGACGGTATTTCTTTGTGTTTTGCAGGAAAGTCCTCCTTGACAATTCAGTTTGTGGAGGGCCAGTTTGTGGACTCCTATGACCCAACAATAGAAAACAGTAAGTGGCAATTTTGCTCGATACACAAACAGGAAATCTGAGCTCAGTTTAGTTCGTAAAATGACAGCCGGACGAATGGCCACACTTTCATACACTGGATTTGATCGCATGTATTGGTCCATCTGCTCCTTTTGACCCTTACGTTTCATTTCATGTCATTTGTATGACGTTAGCAGATGTGGTCTTTAGGCAAGAAGCCCACCTCCCATATGAAACACTGCTGGAGACTCTGACACATTTCTTGACACTTGAATGTGCATCTCTTTTTTTTTCTCGAGCAAATATGCAAGACACTTTTCCTGCTGTGATTCATAAGCTAATCATGTGTAAAGTCATGTTTGGTATGCAGGCTGTTGGTCAAAGCGCTCTATTATACACAGTCAGGTCTCGTCAGTTTTATTTATAGAGCCCAAAATCACAAATTTGTCTCAGAAGGTTTTACAATCTAAACAACCTATAAAACCCTCCATCCATAGAAGCTTAATTATTTATAAAAAATACTTAACGTCCCTAAATCAATGCCAAACTTGGCACATATACTCTTAACTTATGTTCAAATATAGCAAATATAGTTATGATAAGAAAATACAACGTTTCTGTGGATAATCATAAACCAATATACCAGTGAGACATATATTAACTTATTATCTTTGTTCCTGAGGGTTTTCTGTATATTATACCTTTTTTAATTATTCAAATCAATAAATTATTTAATTTATACAATGTCAGTAATTTGCAAAAGTCCTAAACTCCAAAAATGCTTAAAAGAGCTAAATGACTTAAATTCATCAATATTCTGTAGTTATATCACCTACATTTTATATTTCACTCATTCAAACTGACAGTCATCATGTTGAACTTAATGACCGATGGATAAGAAAGGAACTTCGACATCTCAAAACAATCCTCTTCATTATATCTCCTTTTCATTTCATATACGGTTTGCTAGTTATCATCAGTGTAAACACCTCAACTGTGCATCCTGATGAACCTGTAACATCGCTGAAAGAAGAAGAATAACAGAGAATCAAGACGCAGCAGGGCGCCATGTTTCCAAACACGACGCCGGCTGATTCCAGCCGTTTCCACACTTTCCACCAGAAAGAACCAAAACCTTCTTTTGGTGTAGTGTAGTATAGTCTTCAGATTGAAAATCACTGGCTTAGAGAGGGAACTTTGCTTGAATGTCCTTTCACTGTATATGCTGCCCAAATAAGAGAACACCCCATAATCCATCAACCCCCTAAACACACATATTCCCAGACACTCCAGAGATTTGAGTCTAAACTTCACCTGAGGGCTGTTTTTCTTTTCCCCCCCCCCGACATGTTCGCTCACATATAGTCCTGCGTTTCTCGAGTGTGTGGTCTGTATCTATAAATATTCTCTGGGTGGTTAACATAAAGTGGAGCGTCAGCAAGATGCTGCAGGCAGTGCAATCCCTCAAGTCCTGTAGATAATGTGACCCATCTGCAGGCAGATATCGACGTTCCCGTGCTGGATGAACTCAGCGGTACCAAAATGGATCCGTAAAGAGATCTGCACACTGAAAACGTAGCGTAATGGAGATGCAGTATCAGACTGTATTGTAGAGATGGTGTTGTATTTTCCAATTGTGTCAGTCTTATTTTAAAAGGAAATATTGGCTCTCCATCCATACAAATGTTTGATTCCTTCTGTCATATGTAATTTGTCTTTTCTTTGAACCGTAGCATTTACTAAAATGATCACGATAAATGGACAAGAGTACCATCTTCAACTGGTAGACACGGCAGGACAGGTAGTGATGATTTCTATTTAAATATGTGTTATGATTGTGTTATGTCCTAGTTTGGTGTACGTTTTGCTTCATTAAAGGGCAACTACGCCCATTTTCAAAATTCATACATGCTATGTCAAAGACAGCCCAAAAATATTAGTAAACATAGTCCACAAGTCAGTCTCGCATTCATGGTTTATGGAGCATCTCCATACTTTATGCTCGATGACCGTTTGAGACATATTTCTCTGGCTTGTTTTTTCACCTTTCAAGGTCAATGCCTAACCTTAACTATCTTTCAAAGGTTTTGCAAATTGTGGGGTGACATCTAGACACGACTTTTGAGAGTTCACAAATATTCTTTTGACCTTTGCACAGAAATAACACATTGGAATTCCTAATTTAGGTGCTCTTCCCCTTACATTAGTCAGCAGTACTTTGTTAATAATTGTCTTGTGTTCCTAACCTGTAACTTTGCATACTAATTCCTTCTCTCTGTCTTGCTCTATAGGATGAGTACTCCATCTTCCCACAGACCTACTCCATAGATATCAACGGTTACATTCTGGTCTACTCCGTTACATCCAATAAGAGGTACACTTGTACTTACCTACCCTTTTTAAAAGCAAACCAATCGCCATGAAGTTCTGTCAAATGGGTTGAAATGCTGAAAAAGACACTTTCCCCTCCTTTGTTCCAGCTTTGAAGTTGTACAAGTTATCCACGAAAAACTATTGGACATGGTGGGAAAAGTTCAGTAAGTACTGCTGCTGCTTCTCGTCTTTCTGGCCGAGGCCTTTCCGAGAAGTAAGTGACATAAATGACAACGTGCCGTTTCCTTTTCCCTTTCATGCAGAGTTCCAATTATGCTTGTCGGAAACAAGAACGACCTACATATGGAGCGGTATGTCCTAACACTCCCCTTAGTTGTACATGCGGTGCACCAGAGACCGTAGGTACACACGGTCCTCCTTTTGAGGGCACACGTGCACAACATTCCTGACATCTGACACACAAACAGAACTGCAAAGCAGATCATATTGAACTCACAGATGAGCCGAAAGAAGGTGGAAGCCAGTGTTTGGGGAGCCCCGCAAATATATCTGACTCGGTGGACGCAGAATTGAACTGCGTCGCCTTACTTTGAAAATGTCTGCCTTTCATCTCGTGCTTTCTTTTCTTCCTTCAGAGTAATCAGTTGTGAAGAAGGAAAAGCATTAGCCGAATCCTGGAACGCTGCCTTCATGGAGTCCTCAGCTAAAGAGAACCAGGTACGAGATCATATTCGGCATCAGGTGTACCTACGCTTCTTACTTGAAGAAGACGTTTGTAACAGAAAACTCTTGAGGGCTTGTAGTGTGAAAGATGTGGGTGTTTACCAGGAAGGAAGGGTCTCACAAAGACAATCTTTTAAGTGGCATCATGGGAAATAGACAGCCTTTTTGGAGCTTGACCTATAGCAGGGACTAAAGGTTAAGATATTTTATATATATATATATATATTGTTTAAATCTATAGATAATAGATCACAGTAACACATCAGTGCCTCCTTTAATATTTGACTATATATGCCTTTTGATACAATGTATGGACAGCTCTTTTTACTATTACCAATTCAATCACATTCCAACCTGTAACTGCATCTTCATTTTCATTTCTGTTGGATTTGTAGAATGTACCCACACACATTAAAGGAAATGGTTTGCTTCAGCGTCCCGTAAATTCATGACGCCGCTCTTTTCCATATCTCCATATCCGAGTGTTGTTCGCTGCTATTTGGTGGTTGCCATCATTTCAACAATAACTCTGGAAACAAACTCGCAAGTAAGCACAGGTGTTGCGAATGGATCAAACGACTTTGTGTAATGTGAAAGGAGAACTGTTACCCGACTAGTTCCCCTCATATTAACAGGGTGTGTCGGTGTCTTTCAGCTGATCGTTTTGGATTAATGGGCGATTAAGCAGCATTGTTTCCAGCCACAGCGGGCAGCTATTTTCGGCAAAATAAATTGGAAATTAAAAAAAAACTGGAACCAAAGCTGAAAGAGACTCCAAATGAATGCTAATGCTGCACTGTGTCTTTTTTTATGTGTAAATAACACGTTACACCCGCTACTAAGTGGCCAAGTATATTCATTTATGCCCATTTTACAATGGTTCAAAAGTTTATCCACCACAGCGTGTTGCATTCTCCTCAATTTTATCTCGTGAGAGGCTACAACTAAACAATAAATCTCTCTCAATTTTTACAACACAGCTCAAGTTTCACAATCAGGAAGTCTGTTTCTGTGCTTCAAATCAAGTTAGAAACCACAGTCCTTGACTTGTCTTTAAATTCACACAAAAAACCCAAAGAGGCTCTGGATGAAGCAAACGCTGCTAGAAAAAGTCAAAGTGTGTTGACTGAGACATGAGCGTGTGTGTGTGTGTGTGTGTGTGTGTCCCTTTCAGACAGCCGTGGAGGTTTTCCGCAGGATGATCCTGGAGGCAGAAAAGATGGAAGGTGGCGTGCAGCCAGGAAAAACGTCCTGCTCCATGATGTAGAGCCGCCCAATCAACACACAGGACACTGCACTGGGATATCCCGTTACTTGAAGGCTAGCTGCCAGTTCTCCTCCACCTCAGCTGACTCCACCCCTCCAGGGTCCTAAATACCCAATACTGTCTATTTATGGCTCTGATTCCACTGTTATTCATCCATATTTCCTATTCCCTTTGGTCATCCTCATTTTTCTTTGTGTGTTTGATTAACAACAACAACAAAAAAAAAGGACGAGTGGCGGTTCCCCTGTCTTCTATTTCCCACAATCCACCCCTCCTCCATCCCTGTGCTCGGCTCCGATGCGAAACACAGAACTTGGGTGTATCAGAAAAAATGTTTTCCCGTGCTCGGTTATAACGACTACTGTAACTAAGGCCAGAGGTAGTAAATGGCTTGATGCATCTTAGCTTCTCATTATGCAGCTTCCATATATAGGCAACGAGTCCTGCTCTGTTCGAATAACAAGAGATAAGCGAAATTACATGTCTGCCATGCATACGCTCTGAAAATGGATAAGTAATCATGGACGTTTCTTCTGATACATCACCAGCTGTTTGGTCCCTCCAATATATTCAGCTCTTTTTCTACTTAATCTCCACGCAGTACCCACTTCTCTGTCCCTCGGTTTGTTTTCATAGCGGTTACTGTCAGCCCCCCCCATAAAATCTGCATCCATTTTCTAATGTTGAAAATGTTGTACAAATGTTTTTGATTGTAATCATTAAAGCAAAAAGTGGTTATGTAAAGCGGGTCGATTGTGGATTTGTTCTTCTCCTGGGAGGCAGAGTTATTTTGTTACCTTTATAGTATAATTCAAATTGCTTAACAGAAGGTATACAAAAGATTAATACATACATTTGATGCACAACTTTATGAAGAGGATAGCACACGATGGTTAATGAGTTTTTGAGATTCAGTACAAAGACGCAATGCAGGAACATTCAAATCTTGTATTTATTGAAACCTTGTTCTACCTCTGTTAAATATTTACTGCTTTTGGACAATTAGCGTAGCACTAAGGGAAGACCTGAGAGGTCAGACACCTAATTTGCAAATCAATGGTACATTAAAAACAAACAAGTATTTTTAAAATTGTGTTCCAATGTTATCTCCCATGAGGGATTTCTCACTTTTTTCTGTCTCCTCTTCTCTCACTGGTTTGAAGTGGGCGTGGCTCAATTAGAAAAAAGGTGACGTCAGAGGTATTTGCACACCCGTCAGGATTTTAGATTTTAAAATCTGAATCTGGCGACAGCTGTTAGGCTGTTTGCTCACTGTCAATCGAATCTGATCACACTTTGAGGTAGGTTTTAGTCATGAATTTGAAAAGTAAATCAGGAATGAGGTCAGGGGTCAGTGAAAAGTCCTGTGAACTTGCAGTGGACTTGCAGTGGCAGCATGTGCGCTGAAAATTCAACTTGAACTTGAATCCTACTCCTGGTGTTTTCTTACTTGATGTGGTTTTAGGAAGCAATAAGAATAAGAACAGGCACTCGCTTTCTGTCAAACTGTTTTTATTTGTCAGAGGAGAGGATTGACAGAGCCACATGCGATCGTCCCTCGAAGATATTCTAATGCATTGTCCTTTCAAAAGGTGTTGCACATATCGTCTGTACAACACTTGATATTGATGTAAGAGTTAACCTTCAGCATTTCGCAGTCCAACTGAGCCATGCATTTCTGGTATTGCCCATCTGAGACGGGAGAAAGGAGAAGGATTTAATAAAAGTAGAGCCAATGTACAGTATCTGACATCTTGACATGATTCACAAACATCTGCCCGACAGTTTTAGTGTTTCTACATAAAGCTTTTGACTGAACGTTACAATTCCACTGTTTCGCCACAAGAGGTCGCAGGCAGTTTTCTTTCTTTAACAACCGCACTGGTGCCTGTGACCTTAGTTTTGGTGCTATGCATGCACACATTTGTATTCTGGAAACTACTTGATATAATTTACAGCACAGATCACATGCATAATTAAGAGTGATGATCAGCGTTTGCTAAAAATAGCTCGCGTATGTGTAGAAACTCACATGGTTCTGTGAGGAAGCTGGCAGCAGCACAGGCATCCTTCCCTGGTCTACAGGTCTCTACACTGAGCTCACAGGTTCCTCCGGCCTTCTTGGAGACACACCGGTGGCAGTTCAGGGCTTCGCCTGAAAAAACAACAACAACCATCTTCAAAGCCGTCATGGTGTTTGTCCCTCACGGTGTGTTTCCTGTCGGGAATTTCTCCAGGAACTACAGCAAGATGTACTTTATTTAGTAATTAAAGGTGTGCAAGAAGCTACATCAAATCAAACTGTGCTCTCACAGATGGCTTCAATTTCTCAGATACGGTTCCTAGAATCTGCTGCAAAAGGAAGAGCACATCGTTGATTGTCGGGGAGGTCGGCGAGTGTCGTGATCCTGTACAGTGAAGACGTCCTTGTTGCACAGCAGCAAAGGTTGTGTTTATTCAGTGGAGAATCAGTGACATGACTCACCAGCTGTAAACAGCAGGGCGACGGTTAAAGCCAAGACTAACAACTTCATCGCTCTGATCAACACTGCAGCCTGTAAGGACACAAAGCACAGGTTTGATTGCGCCAGACAGAATGTACAATACTTCAAGTACCACACATTTTATGTGCCTTTGAACAAAGTTGAACTGTGAGACTCTTCACTAGAGGTGATTACCTCGTGATGTTTAGATGAAATATACAGTTTAAATGATAAAGAAACATATTTTTTCTGCATTCACAGTGATATTGACATCTGATGGCAAATATATGGCAAAAATAATAAATATTGTGTTCATACCTTGCTGATTTGTCTGTTTCCGTTTCTGCCGGGGACTGAGATGTGTTTAGTCCCCTTCCTTCTTTTTATACCCGTTCATACTTTGGGCCGTCATGGTAACATCCTACTCAGTGGTGTTTCTCTGTTAAGTCAATATGCTCAGCACCTCGCTCTCCCTGGGTACACTGTGTTCAGGGGTTAGAGTTTCCCAATGCTCCGATTCCGGCATTACACAAGAGCTGTCAACCCTTTGTCCACAATGTATATCATTTATGAGGTTTTTGCCGATAGTAATGTATGCGTTTGTCACAGACGCGATTAAAGATGTGTATTAGCTGGATTAAAACCGACGGGAGGATATTAGTGAAAGGTACAGTGTGCTTACCCAAGGTGGATTAGGCCTATTACCCGTGTGAGGTGTAATACCTTTGGCTCAGACCTCTATAACCTTGGCGCCAGACCTATGAATTGACTCGAAAGAAAGCCTGAATTGACTTGAGCTGAAACAAACTAATGAAAGACACTGAAAGACCGGAACGGTCTCTCTCAGCTGTCATACACATAAAGTACCCGATGCCCCAAAAGACCAACTAACTTCCTTTGTCACAGGAAAACAAATTACCTCGATTACATTTGACTCACGTCCAATTCCATATGATTTTTAAATCTACACACCCAAGAGGATATATGTTGCACTCTACTAACTGCTTGAATTGGACTGTTTTTTGTGTGATTGCCAAAGATTGTTGGACTTTCTTAAATTCCAAAAAGCCACTCAAATGCTATAAATACTTTTAAATCTTGTGTTTCATGTCCACACTATTCCCCTGTAGCTAGAGAGCGAGAGAGACAGGGGCACTCAAGTATATTATAAACAGGATTTTTACCCTGCTCCACCTGCCGAGTCTTAAACCTGGTGGTGTTTGATGTTGCAACTGAAGGACATTTTCATGGGTCTAAGTAGATCCAGGGATCTCGTCGGGATCAGCATCAGAGAAACTACAACAGACAGTGAGCCATAAAGAAAATCTCCACTTGAAGTAGGACATCTGTGCTGCTCTGCTTATCCCTCGACCATCTAAACCCAGACGTGGACGGGGAACTTCTGGGTATTTCTACATTTTCCCAGTTGCCCAACTTGTCAGAAGACATATATGTTTCTGCACTGGGTCATACACGTCCTTTCACCTCTGCTTACACGTCACCTATCAGTTTGTTTGCCTGTCTTGCCTCCCCTTGTCTGGAAGCCCCCCACATATTATTCGGCAACCCAGACTCAGTGCAACATCCCTCCAAAAGCCCAATCGTAGCAAAATCTCTCTCTCTCTCTCTCCCTCTCTTTTGTTTTGTGCCCCTCAAGCCAAACTCCAATATCAGCACTGGCACATAGAAGGGAAAGTGCCCATGTGGCAAAATGTCTAAACCCTCTATTGTTGGGCTTTTGTTGCGACGGCCTCGTGATACAGCCGCACTCTCGACGGCCATATATATCTGGGCGTCCACATTTTTCCACTCTTAGACAGTGTGACTAGTTTGGAACAGCGGACAGTGAAAATGTCTCAGTACTCAGGAAAGGTGAGTACCACAGCAGCGGGGAGGGATGCAGCGACGGTTGAGCATTCCCAACTTGAATCATGTCAATCACAAACAATTGGCTTTAATGTAGCTGACTGGTCCAACGTTGAACCGTGTTGAGTGGCATCTTTCTGACGATGGACTCTACAAGTATTTGTTTTGAGAAAAGTATTTAAATATTCATTGTTGTGTCCAAAAAAAAAACAAAAACAGATCGTGTTCTATGAGGGAAAATGTTTCACTGGGAGGAAACTGGAGATCTGCAGCGACTGCGACAACTTCCAGGACCGGGGCTTCATGAACAGGGTAAACTCGGTCCGCGTGGAGAGCGGGGCCTACATCTGCTATGACCACCCAGACTTCAAGGGCCAACAGTACATTCTGGAGCATGGAGAGTACCCCGAATTCCAGCGCTGGAATGCCCATAACGATCACATGGGCTCCTGCAAGCCAATCAGGATGGTAAGAGTGTGTTTGCGTGAGAGAGACCCCAGGGACAGACAAATATTTGGCTGTAAAAAAAAGAAAAGGAAAAAGAAGCCTGGCAGACAACGTGTGGGCTCATCTGTTCACATCTGTTTTTCAGATTAATCCAATAATCATTTGAAAAACTTTAGTTTCTAATAATGCACAATTTAGTCTTGTAGTGCAGAGGCATATTCACAGCTTGACACATCTCATACCATAAGCAAAAGGAAAATGACTAAGAGCACTTAAGACGTACTTTGCAGATCGTGAGCTATACATATCACCCTCCATGATCATTTAACCTTTAGATTTCAATAGACGCAACTGTTAGTGCACTCAATACAGCGCCTTTCAGAGAAGACCTTGAGTTGAAGGCGAACATGTTTGCTGTAGCTCAGCGAGAGGATGTGTCATTATCCTCCCCAGCATGGAGAGCACTACAGGATGGAGCTGTTCGAGGCCGACAACTTCTCCGGCCAGTGCGTGGAGCTGTGCGAGGACTGCCCGTTCCTGCAGGCACGAGGCCTGACCAAGAGCTGCGTCAACTCCCTCAAGGTTTATGGAGATGGAGCGTAAGTATCTCTGCAGCAGGGGGACATTTTGCAGCAGGGGGACATTTTGTTACATTGAACTTGCTGTGGGCACATAAGCACCAACGTGTGCTCGAATATTCTATTGTATTTCAACGAAGGACTTCTCTGGAATTGATTGAACTGTACATCTACCTTTTTAAAGGGGAATCATTTATGATAATGTTGTTTTGTTGTGGACATTGTGTGGTGTGTGTATGTGTGTGTGTGTGTGTATATATATATATATATATATATATATATATATATACCACAAGAGGTAAGTAAAACACTATGGAGAACATGGAACAGTCATTTAAAGAACCATATAAGCCATGTCAGACATATAACACGTAACCTTCTCTCCCCTGGCTTACACGCATTATTATAACATTTGACTATTTAGAGTTAATTTGAATGTTATTCCTTTATTTTCGCAAACAGCTGGGTGCTTTATGAGGAGCCTAACTACCGCGGCCGCATGTACATCGTGGAGAGAGGAAACTACTGCACCCACATGGAGTGGCAGGCGGAGAACCCCAACATCCAGTCTATTCGCAGGGTGGCAAACTATTTCTAAACCATCTCACCGTCACAGGCAATGTGCCAGCAGAGATGAAGTCATCCACCGAAGGAAAACACACCAAACTGTCAAGTCATCTCACGCTGACGCGGTGTGGCTATAAATTAATAAAAGACAAAGCACATGTTTGACATTGCTTGTTGTTTTATTTTTGTACGGAATACTTCAAAGACAGAAATAAAGTATTGACCCGACAACACCTTTAATCTTTTTTCCGTTATTGCTCCTTTTATGCTCACTCAATGTGGAAGTCTTAACTTAAACACCATATTGAATTGCAGAAATGGCTGCAGGATATGAATCCAGTTATTACTATGAAACCTTTTCCTCACAATAATGGATCCATAACCACGTTACAAAAGACACTCTGGATACGTCCCTTTTAATGAAAAAGTCTGGAAATAAAACTTGGAAAGAAAGAAGTCACTCAGCCATCATACAAGCGAATGTCTGACAGTCAGCAGTAAACAATACAAACCGTTGGTCCTCCCAACAAACACAGAGTACAAATCAGGAGTGAAATAGAGATATTTCACGTATAGGTTGAAGCAGAACTGCACATGCCCCGGGAGCTCTGCTACCACCTAGTGTCATTTATCTATTTTACTGAGAAGTCGTGACGTTCACCTCAGGGTTTTCAAAGTGATCACAATGGAGATTTCCAACAGCAGTGACACAAACATGTGAAAAATAGGGGTATTTGTTGGGTGATTCTTTCTTGAATAACAAAAATAAACAGAAAGATTCAATTTTGAATAATGCATTTTGTCCATTCGGGATTTATCCACATGAACTCAGTATGTTCATTAAGCTTTTATGATATCATACACACAACATCTATTGAACGCTGTATTTATCAGCCTTTTATAACATTATTATCTCATACGTTCATGTTTTTTATGCACCGCTGCATCATTTCCCCCGTGCTCTCACTCTTTGAGGAGTGTCGCATTATGGTCGTGTCTCGTGGACCTTTAAGGACCACTCATGTGCTTTCTCTTCCAACTGTCATGACAACAGCTCACCTATCTTTACAAGGTTTCGCTCTTGGCCTTTATCAAGTTACAGGGTCAATATAGGATGGCTTAATGAGGAAATGCTTGGTCTTGAGTTACACTCAGTGGCACTAGTTTGAGGGCGATTACCTATGGCTAACCTCATTCCTGAGCCATTTGCTGCATGAATTGTCTGGGTGTCACTAGCATGTTATCAATCTGGATGTCAAAGATGAGAAAGTGAGAGGGAAACTGTGAGCCGGGCTTAATGGCCTTCTAACAATGTCATTGCTGGTTTTCTACAAAGATGAGATTTATTATTTTACACAAAAGATTTTGAATTTCAGAGTGTTTCTTAAATGCTAAACAAAGGAAACCATGTGTCGTGATACAGTATTATTATTAGTATTATACTTTATTAATAAGCCTTCATTATTTGCTCTAATGGCTGTGCTTCCTTTTTAAGTGGAGAGATTACAAAAGAGAAGCATACACCAATTATTAGTCAGAGGATAATGACTTGAAACATGACCTTCTTGGGAGAAATATTTATAAAAGTGATTGTCTGTTGGCTGGGAGACCTGGTGAGTCGGCAGGCTGACCAATCCTTTCTCACAAAACATGCCACGACTTAATGTTAAAAAAAAACGCTATTAAAAGAATATCATGTTTAGAAATTGGGGAAGATTGTTGTCACACACTTCCTTTTTTTGTGATAGTAATAAAACATGCTTAGTGATTCATTGTGAGCCATGGTTTGGCTCTATTTTAGTATTGCTGTGGGAGCTATATTATATAATTAGCGTCTGGCGGATGAATACATTTTAAATAACATTTATTGTATCTTGTTACTCCAAATTGGGTCATCTATTTTTAGCACTGCCACTAATGCATAAAAGATCATTCAGATAGAAATCCTAAGAATGTATTCTACTATTAGATAGACATATTTTCACATTGACACAGAAATACCATGTTACGGACATACTACATATAAATTGCGAGTTAATTTTGTAAATACACGCAAATTGTGTTGGTTTACTGTAAATAAAACCAAAATGTAAGACTACAGGTTATGGTTTACTTTGCATCTGTTGATATTTAGCAGTTTAAATATTCAACACTTTGAATTATTTTACGTGTGAACAGTAAAAATCAATAGACACGACATGACAATTGTATTTAAAACCCCGATTTAAATAATAAGAACAGAAAAGTAGACGATAAGAAATACCAACTCTGACCACAGAAAGTGCAAGTGTTACTATCAGCTGGAACCGGGACAAATAACCAACGTGGACAGCAAACATCGATCCCAAGCGCCTCGTGTCGCTTCCATCGGGCTATTTCAATGTGTTTTTAAAATAATCGCAAACATGATCCACACAAGTCTAAAAAAAAAAATGAAGTCAAGCAGGCGCGTATCCGCGGAGTCGAGTTAAGGTCACACGCTGGCTGCCTGAATTCCCCTCTTTGTGTTTACACATCCGGGTTTCCCTGTTTGCAGCCCATTCCCCATTTAGAAGCCATTTTGGACACAGATCAGTAACATGCATGTAAACCCCGACCGACCTCCCGATGCAGCGGTGCTACTACTCAACTGAATAACCTCAACAAAAAGAGCGCCGAGCCTTCTTCTCGGCGGCTTTCAGCGGCTTTTTCGTTTCGCCTTCTTTTTTTGGGGGGGGGACCCACTTCCGAGACGAAACGCGAGGACCTATTCGCGGGCTGAACCGTCTGGCGGTCCGTGGATCGCTCCGCTCGTTTCTTGCAACATTGTTGCAGCGCCGCGGCTATTGACACGAGTTGTGGTGGTGGTGGTGGTGGTGGTGGTTAGGCTGCTGGAGGGACGCGGAGGCCTGTGGTCGGATTGATCCTGGACGGATGTTTTTGGACAACCTGAGTTTTAATGTTCGCGACGGAAACCCGGGGAAATATCTGTCCTGCATTCAACACGGAACATGTCTTTTTCATGGCTGACTTGTTCACTTCTTCTGGGAACTTTATGCGCAGGTGAGCTGCTATTGTTGGTTGCGAATTTGCAACAGTTTTTTTTGTAGTCTCTCTCTCTGTCGTGTGTATTTGTTTGTGTCATTTAAATTGGTTTAAAATGTCGACCAGTGGGCGAGTTTACGCGTGTTGGTTGTTAAAACTTAGTTGGCAGTGAATATATCGGTCAACTGTGGGGGATTTGATTCTCTTACACGTAATCTCCTTTTCTCTGTTTGCCTCCACAAACGCATCTATTTCATACCCGGGAACTATCAAAGCAATAAACTGTGATTTTTATGTATTTATTTATTTAAGATACAAATAAATAAAATTGAATTCAGTATTTCAATACTTGATTTCCCACAAACATATATATCCAAATATAAAACTGTTGCGTCCCCCCTTGCCTTTCTTAACAGTGGCAGGAATAGAAGGCAGCAGCTGCATCAACATCCTGAAACCTTATAGGCTGCATCTCGTCTCTGCCCTCCTGTTTGTGCCCATACAGCCTTGTTTGAAGAAAAAAAAACCACACACACTTTGTCCGAAAATGATCTTCATAAATCAATGTGCGTTGGATTTGACGAGACAGCAGCTGTTGTCCTGAATCGAGGTTACTGGCCCGACTGCTCCGTTTCCAAAGCCAGTGGCTTGCTACCACGTGAAATTGAGCATGAGGGTTGTTTTTCTTTTGTTTGCCTTCTTTTTTTTGTGTGTCCCAGCGTTCCCAACTCATATGGGAGGCTTTATTGTGCGTCCCTAACACGTCCACCATTGCCCTCCTAGCTAGATATCCCCTATAGTTGTATTGACAACAACAATAGCCACCTTCCCTCCCTCAACTTTTAGTGTTTCTACTATCTGCAATACATTTATTTTTGTTTTAAATTGAGGCAGAACTGTAGCTAATGCCCTTATGGGTTATAGATTAGGGCTCGGAGTGTATTGTAAGCTGCTTCTCCAGAATTCATGTTGTTGTGGTGTAAGCCTTGGTAAGTGACAGAGTGAGGGGGTTGGGGAATGATCTTGTAGTAAAAGTCCTCCCGGATCATGTGACCACAGATATCAGAAATGCCATCTCTGCTCAATGGAGCATTGAACATCACTGCTGTGTGTGTGTCTGTGTCCTCTTATCACCTTCCTTCCATCCTTAATAATGAGCCTGATATTTGGTCATTGCATGCATCCCTATATGTAGTAATAAAATCCATTGTATGCATTGTATCTTCTGGACAACTAAAGGCATGTATGTGTAAGTGGAGTGCCTGCGAGAGAGGGAGAGAGAGAGTGTGTGTATGTGCGCGCGTGTGCATGTGTAATGGGTTGGTGGGGTAACACTGGGGGATGGGCAGCCTCCTATAGGCAGGGATTTAAAGAGACATGCACTATTTTTTCTGTGAACAAAGATTGGGCATGAATGTCCAAGCGACACCGTAAATGACATGTACAGCGTGTTATCTTCTTTAGTATTCATCAAAAACACACTTGCGTGTGTTGCTTGAGTGTGTCCAACATTAAATCCACAAAGAAGGAATGATAAAAAAAAAAACCTTTTCAATTGTGCAACAGCAGGAGACTGACAGCTATTGTTACGTCTCAGGCTTGGTGAGGGAAACTATTTCCTGCTAAACCACAGTAAAAGAAGAAGAAGGTGTTATCTGTCTTTCCAGATGTGTCCCACTCCAGCAGGATACAAGCGTCTTTATCTAAGGAAGTAGAAGCCCGGTGTGCTTCCATATCACACGAGGGCATACCATTGTTTTTCCATAGCTAATTAAATTCTGTCATTTTCCCCTCTTTTTTAGTTGTAACTCGCTGAATATCTTTTTTGGTGAATGGGATTATGCTGAACTACTATTCAGCAACAATTTTGTAGCCCAGAGGAACTCCCTTTTTACTACAGAGAGCTCCCAAAGTTGGCCGTGTGCCAGAGTGATGATAGAGGCTTCGCTCAGAGATGTTTCTTCGTGGCATCGAGCGGATCCTTCGCCATATGTCTGTGCTTCCGCTGTTGATTTTCAATTCATTACGATGTGAGCTGACTGAGGCCTTCTGTCCATCTCAGGGTACAGTCTGGGCGAAGCAGAGACCCGGGAGTGTGTGTACTACAATGATAACTGGCGTACGGAGAGGACCAACCAGAGCGGCTTCGAGCGCTGCGAGGGGGAGAAGGACAAGCGACTGCACTGTTACTCCTCCTGGCTCAACTCCTCAGGGACCATCAAGCTGGTGAAGAAAGGCTGCTGGCTGGACGACTTCAACTGCTATGACAGGTCCGATCACATCGCCACCGCACATTTCCGTTTGATACCAAGAGCAACCGACGGAGAGTACAACACAAATATTGGCCTCAGTACCCATCTTTAGGGTTTAATAGCTCTTTATTTCTTTGACCCAGGACAATGTCACAGAAATTAAACAGCTAATACGAAACTATTTGTCAATAAGTATTTGCTGGTTTTAGCCTCACGAATGTGAGGACGAACTGGTTTTCTGCTTAAAAACAAAACAATATGTCTATATGTGTTTGGCCTTTAGTCTTTTGGTATAACAAACTAGGAATTTGTCATCTCATCAAAAGGAATAATCAAATTGACATCTCACGCTTTGTTAACATTTTGAAGGGTATTCTCATTTAACTGGCATTTTACAGAGTAAACGACGGTTCAACAAATTTTGCGAAATCGTCAGTTAACACGCACACTTGAAATAAAACATGACATGAAGTGTAGATCTGCAGGATATATTACCAAAGTAATTGTGGTCCATTCGCATATATATTTGTTTTTAAGTAATTGCATTGCTTTACCGCTCGTATGAATCTCAGCACACATTATATACACTCCGTAGCCAGTTTACTGTACAGAGAGGTGTGTCTGTAATATAAAAGCCCTCATTAATATGAATGGCGTGGAAATAATAGAGCAATAAGTTGATAGAATGAATACATTTTAACAGCACCACAAATGATCATACAGTTGAATCAACACTCCTTCAAAACAGTTTCAACCAAACCTTCATGAAGGATACAGTCTACTTGATCTCTCTGCTCATTTCTCAATTAATCTTCCATAAATCTCAGCCCAATGCAGTTTCTCAGAGCCCATATAGCAGATTTAAATAGCTTGTTTTTTTACCTGATCAGCAGTCCAAACCCCCACAGATATTCAATCTTAACTGATATATATCAGAGAAAAGCAGAACATCTACACGCTTAACTAGCTGGTATCACTAGATGTATATAGTTTGTACTTTTAAGTAACAAACACGTGATGGAACCAAATAGCTTTCAGTTCAAACTAGACAGCTATCCGCACAGAATACACAGGACAGCATCTTAAATTGAAATAATTTAATATACTTCCCAGAAATTGGACGGTCGTCCAAACAGATTGAGGTATGCAAATAACATTTCCGATCTTCCTATAGAACCAGACTCTTATTCGATGGGGAAAGTGATTTCCACAAGTAGGAATTGATGTTTGGTAAACTCTGCGACCAGCAGAGTTCACAGTAATTCTCTCTGGGAGTAACCAGATAGTCTGCATCGGTATATCGACGGTGCAGAGTACAGCTCAGTGTCCACAGCCCGATGATGGCGGATAGATAGGGTGGCACGGGGCCACTCAGGATTTATAAGTCAGGAGGAGAATTTTAAACGAGCTTTATCAGCAGCCGGTGCAGATCCGTGTGGCATGATCAAACTTTTTAGTCTCCAAAATGCTGTGCCATGAATATTAAACAAGCTGGAGACCTCTGGTGGCTCATGAAGGCAAGCTGGAGAAAACGTCACTGTAATAATCTGTCCCTGATTACACATCTGTGTTCAAAGAATGAACCACGAGTCGCCAATAGAATAGTTTTTGCTGTGTTTTATCCTTTTGATTTTCCATGTTTGCTAAATTAGTTCGCCAAGTGACCTGCGGTTTCTGAGATTGTTAGGATAAACATGAACACTTTTATGAGTGACATGTTGATCAGCAAGGACTCCATTATACTAGAAGCACATTTTTACATTTGTATTGTCGAATTAGACGCAGTTAAAATTCTGTTGATCGTTTCAGGGGAAATAGCTTCGGTCTAAAAGACTGCTGTATAACCATAAAGGCAATATGAAAATAATAACTGATCAGTCTAAGTTTATTGTCCTGAAGGGAGATTTGTTTTCACAGCGATTTCAACACCGAAACATGCAGATAAAGACGCCAGTACGCAATATTGTCACGTATCCGTTTATCCATCCAGCTCATATACTTTGTTAAGGGGCTGACAGTTCTGCATTTTCATAATTTAATAAGGGTTAAGAAGACAATATAGTCCCATTGAAAGAGATGTATCTTATTCAAGGACCCAATAGATGTCTTTGTGT